>NC_041749.1:50086444-51447169 GCF_004115215.2 Ornithorhynchus anatinus
CAATTCTCTTTTATTATACTCTCCCAAGTGCTAAGTACAGTACTCTGCACACAATGAATACTCAATAAATACTATTGATTGGTTGATTGATTATTTCCCTAGGCTATATGTACAAGGGTACCCCATGAGTCAACCTGGTTATGTCTCCTGAAAATGTAACTGCATTGTGAATGTTTATATCATGGGGTTAGCTGTTCCGGAGAGTAATGGCTTATACTTTAGGATAGCTTACATAACCTCTGGAAGAGTGAAATGAAAATCGTCCACATGCTATGTAAAGATCTATGACAATATACAACACTTCCTACTGTCTAATTTTTATTTGTAAACTCAGAACAAAATATCACAATATTACATCACTGAGGAGTTCAAATATGCTTATAAGTGTTGTTCTACTGATTTTGGTAGTAGTTTTTAATTTCGTAAATAATTTGTCTGAATTAGGTTAAAATAGCAGCCATCTTTTTAACTTCCTAAAGTACCTTGAAGACCTCTGTGCACCTCTGAACTCCTTTCTCCATTACGGTCCTCTTCTTATACCATATTTAAAAATTAATCTACTTTCTTAAAAATGTATGTAAGTCTTTAAATCTGAAATTTTCTCTGGTGCTGGAGAAACCAGTTCTCCATCTGTTTTGACATCTTGCAATGATGCATTGATCTATCAAATTTGAAGAGGTCCATGTTGGACAACCATTCTTCTGAAAGAGATGCAGTCAACTCACGTGGCTTAGTGAAAAGAGCATGGGCTTGGGAGTCACAGGTCATGGGTTCTAATCCCGGCTCCGCCACTTATCAGCTGTGTGACTTTGGGCAAGTCACTTAACTTCTCTGTGCCTCAGTTACCTCATCTGTAAAATGGGGATTAAGATTGTGAGTCTCACGTGAGACAACCTGATTACCTTGTATCTACCCCAGAGCTTAGAACAGTGCTTAGTACATAGTAAACGCTTAACAAATACCATCATCATTATTACTATTAATTGCCATCTTCATCATCTATTTCTAAAGGAAACTGTTTCCTCAAGTCTACACAGGGGTCTATTCCACACTTTGAAAATCTGGCAGAAACTGTGGGCAGAGCTTCCTCCAAAATCCATTCATTGCTGATTGTTGAATTTCAGCCCAGTGGGGAGGGGGCGAGAAGGGATTTATTTACAGGGTTTGGCTGGAAAATTAGAGCCGGCTGGGCTTCTGTGTTGGGTAATGTAGCCTGGGGTATGTCTGTGTGTGTGTCTGTTTGTGCATGAGAGAGAGACAGAGAGAGATTGAGATTCCCTGTCAAAATTTGGTAAAGTTTGGTAATCTGAGGCTGAAATCACCAATGAGCCAGACCGTCTTCATTCCAGTCAAAGCTTTGTCGGGCAAGTCTAGCACTCTCCCTTGGCTCCAGAGCTCCTGGCCACCATAGCTCACCTCTTCCTCTGGGAGAGTTCAGCTCGATGAGCTCCATTTGTAGAAATTTCCTGCTGTTACAGATCTGACCCCTGGCCCTATGGGCCACCTCACTTCTCCACAGCAGGTTCCAGCTGCTGAGGAAGTAGGGGAGTAGAGTGTCTTACATAGATGATCTGGAAGGGATTTTAAGGTAGTGGTCTGGTACTAATTTTTCTGTTCATCAGTTAATTTACCCAAGCCCCTTGAACCTGCTGATATTTGGAATTTGTACAACTTCTTTAGGTAATAAGTTCCATATGGTTATATCCACTGTGTGAAAACAGGTTTCCCCTAATCCTGGTGCTGTGGAAATTGATGAACAATTTCCCTTTTCACTCTGTTCACACCCTTCGTGATTTTGTATTCGCCAATCATCTGTATCTTTCCAATCTGAAGAGTCTTTACCCGTTCAAGGTATCCTTCTTGTCTTGCCTTTTGCTGTGGTGTCGTCTCTGACCCAAAGCAACGCCATGGACATAGCTCTCTCAAAACGCCCCATCTCCATCTGCAATCGTTTTGTTAGTGTATTCATAGAGTTTTCTTGGTAAAAATACAAAAGTGGTTTACCATGGCCTCCTTCTGCACAGTAAACTTCAGTTTTCACCCTTGACTCTCTCCCATGCCGCTGCTGCCCAGCACAGGTGAGTTTTGACTTGTAACAGATTGCCTTCCACTAGCTAGCCACTGCCCGAGCTAAGAATGGAATGGGTAGGCCTCTGCTTGACTCTCCTTCCTGTAGTTGAGAATGGTAGAGTACTGGAAACTCTCCAGTGCGACCCTGAGAGGAATATGTCTTTCACCTACTTTAGATTTATGGAATCGTTACTGTAGGAAAATGCCTCCAAACATGATTAATAATACTGTCAGAATTATGATGTCTTAGATTTATCTCACAGTGCTTTACCATCATAGTAATGCCAGGTATGCAGAGAACACTTTTTCCAAGTATAGCACTAATATAGTCTAGAAAATCTTCAAAATTGTCCTTTGAGTGAGACTCTTGCTGGTGTCGTGATTTGTTTCATACTGAGGAGGCACAGAAAGAGGAAGTGGTTTATTTAAAATCATTCAATGGATCAATCTCAGAAGGAGAAAACAAGTCCAGCTTTTAAGATGATCTGACTAGAGCTGGATTTACTGGCCAAATTGTGGTTACAAAGGCAGTTAGCCCCACAGATCAAGGGGTAGTCTCCTCCAATTTAGAAGAGTCACTTGGAAATAGCTTTCTTTCCTCTGTTCTCTTTAAGTAAATCTCTACCTCCTATTTCTTATTCAGTGAATTGAGGATGGGTAGCATGCACTGAACTGTGTTGTGGAGGCAGTTGCCAGCCTCAAGAAGAAGGGGAGTTGAGCACACTGGGACAGTCTAAAAGAATCAGCCTCAAAATTTGGACTAGGCCTGCAGTTAGCCAGGGGATGAGTGTTATTTTACCTCTGGAACTAGCATGAAAATAAGTAAGAAAAGACTGGAGGCTGGCAAGAGATTTTCAAAATTCTGTAAAATAGTGAAATTATATAATAGCAGAAGGGTTAGTCTGGAGTCTAAAGATACAAATAGTTCACTTGGTCTATGAATTTTTCAATAATCTTTCATCATGCTCCATCTGGATATCAGCTGTCACTTCTAATACATACATGTTTTGACATTATAGTTCACCAAATGAAACTACATGAAGTTTTCTAATTGCTCATTCTGGGCTCTGTTTTACTTTATGCTTTTACCATAAATTAGTATCTAAATATTAATTATGAGCAATGCCCATGACGCAGCATATAATTTCTGGATAAACTGGACCAAAACAGAATAAGCTTTATTTTGGCAAGAAGGCCACTGGCAGCAATTCCCTTAATTTCAACTGGGAAATTTTAAATCCTTTCCACAGCTTTGTCCTACTAAATAGGGTGCTGAAAGAACTGGGCCAAGCAAGGGAAGTGATTCTCTATTTGCTTTTTCCACCAGTCTAAACTCACAAAAAATCCCAAGTCTGATGAACCGCTACTGGATGTTGTTCCTTAAGTTCTGTTGTAGAGTGGCATTCGGATGAGGAATTGCCATTTTTCTGCTCCTAGATAGTAACCTGTATATAGTTAATTAGATTAAAAATGGTGTTTTCACCCCAAGTAGAGTGGGGTATAATGGGTCTTAAACACACCCATAGCTCCCTGATTCGTGGTAGGCAGGGAACGTGTCTAACAACTCTGTTATAGTGTACTCTCCCAAATGCTTAGTACAGTGCTCTGCACACAGTAAATTCTCAATAAATAAAATTGACTGATTGACGTTGGTCATAATCTTTGTTTGATTCATGGCTTACTGGCAACAGTGGCCTAATTTGTGCTGAGAGAAGTCCGAAGGTGCTGAAAAGCCTCAGACTGGCACTTCTCCCCTTTGCCGTTTAGCTGTGGCAGAACACTTTGACAGAGGGTTAGGGAGGGGATAGAAGAGGGTAGAGAAACATTATGGAGAGTGGTTAGGAATATCCAGAGCGGGGAAGACCTCTGCCCTTTCCTCGAAGCAGGAAAGCAGTGCAAACCGAAGCAGCTCTGTCCCAGCTCCACGGGAGGGTTTCTGCAGCCTGAGGTCTGTATCTCCATCAGCCCAGAGCAGGGAAAGCAGGAAAGCATCTGCAAGAAGACTTTTCTTTTTGTTTCAAAAAAAAAAAGCCCAAAACAAAAAACAAATCGCCCGGGACCAGTCCAAGTCAAGGATGAGCTCCTGACTGGACAGTACAACAGCCACTTCCCCGCTCATCGGAGCTGTGCGTGGTAGGACAGGCACCAGGCCGGCGTCAGATGGTATCATTGTATCATGGTCCCATGTTGGGTCGTAGATCAACCCCTTCACTTTGGGATCAGTAGAACCGATAGGATACCCGACAAATTCCTAAGCCAATCAAATGCCTCTTGTACAAATCGCACCCCTGTCATGGACCCATACTGAAAACTTTGACCAGAGTCCAGAAGAAGATTTGCATGTGCAAGCATATGAGTTCAGACAAAGAGATGAATCAGTGCACTGTGTTTGCAAGAAGTCTGGAATTCTCCTACATTAGAGTTTTGGATTGAGCAAAGGTTGACAGAGGGGTAATTGGCCAAGGTTCAGATAATAATAATAATGATAATAATAATGGTATTTGTTAAGTACTTACTATTTTTGAGGCACTGTATTGAGCA
The DNA here is from genome assembly GCF_004115215.2 of Ornithorhynchus anatinus. NCBI lineage: Eukaryota > Metazoa > Chordata > Mammalia > Monotremata > Ornithorhynchidae > Ornithorhynchus > Ornithorhynchus anatinus. The sequence continues at coordinate 50,091,056 of NC_041749.1, forward strand.
CTGGTGTAGATACAAGCAAATCAGGTTGGACACAGTCCCTGTCCCATGTGGGGCTCACAATTTCAGATTACCCCATTTACAGATGAGGTAACTGAGGCACAGAGAAGCTAAGTGACTTGCCCAAGGTGACACCGCAGAGAAGTGGCAGAGCTGGGATTAGAACCCATGACCTTCTGACTCCAAGGGCTGTGCTCTATCCACTACGCCAAAGTGTAGGATGTTGAGAAATTAATGGAGTCACAGGCAGCTTTTTGAACTTTTGATTGTCACTCGCACTTTAGGAGGAACCAGGATCCAAGTGAATCCTCAGGTATGTGGTCTGTTCTGTATGGACTCAGTGACCCTCCAAAATCTCTACTCCTCTGGAAAATACCTCCTCCAGCAGGACAACTCCTTAAACAGGTTGTTGTCTTGATTTCTCCAATTCCCTCCTTGACCTCCTAGAATCCGGTTTCCTCCTCCATTACTCTATTGAGACCACCCTCTCCGAAGTCACCAGTGACCTCCTTCTTTCCAAATATAACAGGCCCTACTCCATCCTAATCCTCCTTACCCTCTCAGTTGCTTTCGGCACCACTCCATTCTCCTGGAAACACTTTTGAACTTGGTCTTTCTGGCTCAGCCTTTTCCTGGTTTTCCTCCTCTCTGATTTTTCTCAGCCTCTTCCACCGGTTCTTCCTCTGGCTCCAACTCCCTAACTGTGGGTGTCCCCCAAAACTTTGTGCTAGGTCTGCTTCTCTTCCCAATTTACACTCACTCTCCCAGGTATCTCATCTAATCCCCTGGCTTCATTTACCACCTCTATGAGGTTGACTACCATATCTACTTAGGCCTAACTCTGACATATTTCCTTCCCTGAAATCTCACATTTCCTCCGGCCTTCTCAGCATCTCTACCAGAATGTCCCACTGCTAACCTCCAGTTCAACATATACAAATCTGAACTCAACTTCCCTCCCAAATCTCTTCTTCCACCTAGCTTTCCATTGCAGTTGACGACAACACCATCCTCCCCTTCTCTCAAACCTAAAACATTAACATCCTTGACTCCTCTGGAGATTAGACTGTAAGCCCGTCAAACGGCAGGGACTGTCTCTATCTGTTGCCGACTTGTTCATCCCAAGCGCTTAGTACAGTGCTCTGCACATAGTAAGCGCTCAATAAATACTATTGAATGAATCCTCTCTCTCTTTTAATTCCCATATTTAGTTTGTCAGCAACTCCTGTCAGTTATTTCTCCCCAACATTTCCAGAGCCCACCTCTTCCTCTGCATCTAAGCAGCCACAAAGTAGATACAGGTACTTGTCATACCCCAGCTTGACTACTTCATTAGCTTTCCTGCTAACTTCCAGACTCTCCCTCTCTCTGGTCCATACTTCATTCTGTTGCCCGAGATGATTTTTCTAAAATGTTTTGCACATGTCTGTCTCCTCACTTCTCAAAAACCTCCTATGGTTGCCCATTTCCCTCTGCATCAAACAGAAACTCCTGACCAATGGCTTTAAGACACATGATTAGCTCCCTCCCTCCTACTTATCCACTCACTTATCCCACTACATGCCAGCTTCATTCCTTTCATGCTGACCTACTCACTTAGATCCATTTTCATCTCTCCTGCCACCGATCTCTTGCCACACTCTCCCCACTGCCTAGAACTCTCTCCCGCTTCATGCCTTGCAGAACGCTGCTCTCCTCAAGTTTCAAGTCTTCTGAAATTCCACCTCCTTGAGGAGGACTCCCTGATTGACTTCTGATCTCCCCATTTTTTATCCCGAATTGCCATTTCCACACTTCTGTGCCACCTCAGCACCTAAGTACTCATCACCTTCTGTAGCACGTATGTCTGTATCTTCCCTCCTATCTGTAATTTATTTTAGTGTTGGTCTCCCCTTCTAGATTGTAAGCAGGGATCACATCTTCTAGCTCCATTGTATTTTCCCTAGGGTACTACAGTGCTCTGCACACAGAGGATGTTCAATAAATACGAATGGTTGATTGAGTGACCCAGTGATTCTACACTTAGCTGAGACAGCTAAGTCTAAAAAAAGGCCTCTACTTTTTCCACTTGCCTTTCAGGATGAGTTTGTCATTTTCTTCCAATGCAGCCACATACATTTTTTTTCTAATATTTTACTTATTGCTTGAAAATAAACCAAAATATGTGTTTTGCTTACTCTCTCTTCTCCGAGAATGGGCCAGGAGCAGCCTAACTAGAGAGATTCTTGCATCTGAAATGAAAATCCCTCTAGGGAAACCTCACCAGGCTTCACTTTATCAAAACAACAGTGCCCCTGTGCTGCAGTCTGGATCACTGCCTTTCTAATTCTCTTCTCTGGCACCCACTAAAAATTGAATGGGAGGGAACCTGGCTGCCGTTCTCTTCTGGGACTTTTTCTAAATCTCAGTGACACCTGGTTCAGGCTCCTGGGAAAGTAAACATTCTACCAAATGTAGTCAGGGGGTAACTCCAAGGGGTGAGCTGAAGCTTCCAAGGAGATGATGAACTCCTTGCTCTCTTGTTCTCTTTCTAGGGTGTGGCGATTGTCTCCTGGGTTAAGGAAGTCAAGTTACTTTTATTTTTTTAGAGTAACTAGAGTAATCTACAACCTCAGCCGCAAAAGATCTAGAAACCAACCTGAACTGGGTCCAGAAGAGCATTCTAGAAGTGACACATGAGATGAGAAGCAGCGTGGCTCAGTGGAAAGAGCATGGGCTTGGGAGTCAGAGGTCATGGGTTCCAAATCGGCTCTGCCACTTGTCAGCTGTGTGACTTTGGGCAAGTCACTTCACTTCTCTGTGCCTCAGTTACCTCATCTGTAAAATGGGGATTAAGACTGTGAGCCCCACGTGAGACAACCTGATCACCTTGCATGCCCCCAGTGCTTAGAACACTGCTTTGCACATTGTAAGAGCTTAACAAATGCCATCATTATTGTTATTATTATTATGAGCTCGTGGCCTGGGTGATTTTAATAGGCCAGACCCACATAAGGCAGTCAGAACCGATTTTCAGGCCCAACCTCCTCCCTTTTATCTGATAAAATGTTACTTCCAGCTCCTAGAGATGCACCTAAATAGTAACTTCCACTTCCCTGATATTTGCCACATTCCTCCAGTTTCAACCACTGATTATCTGTGGCTCCATCCTTTTCCATGTTCCTATGCCTTCTTACAGATATTGTCTCTCCAATTATTTCCTGCCACTCTTCTCCCCCATCATCAAATGCCTCAGACCCTGGTCTTTTCCTCAACCTCAGTACAACCTCACACCTGAACTCTCAGTGAAATGAAGACATCTGATGAATTTATGACACTGCCTGGGAACTAGAAGAGAAAGGAGCTGAAACATTAACTACAGGGCTGGGAAGTTGGCTGCAACTGAGCTGAAGGAGGCACCTTAACTTACTTGTTAAAGAATCAGAGAAGCAGCGTGGCTTAGCAGAAAGAAATATTTTGGGTTTTCAATGATGGCATTTGAAGCCATCAGTATTTCTCCTTCTTCCACTCTCCTTCTCTTTCCTATCACAAGGAGAATCCACTTCATTGCATCTAGCCTGCTGAACACACATCACAGCAGCAAATAGAGCTCTGTTTCTTTTGACACATTGCTCCTTCAGGCTCACAAAGTGTTGTCATTTTCTAGATTTCACTGAATGACCTGACAGTTCAGTGACAGGTCCAGGAAGAAACAGGGAATTTGCAGGAAAACATCAAAGTAGGGTCTGTGTCCATGGCCCTCTAATGGGGACCCCCTTCACCCAGCAATGCGAGGATTTTGTAGGACCACCATTCAGTCAGAATCCCAGAAGCCATAAAAAAAATCATGGCAGGCATAGAGCCATGTATGTACATTCAGGGTTTTTTTTTGTTTCTTTTTCTTTTCTTCTGCAGATATAGAATTTCATGCACTCAAACCTTGGCAAAATAACTATTGGGTGTGCTGCTGAAATGCCAGAAAATGATGCAAGATAACCATCGTCACCCTAACTAATAATGATAATAATAATTGTGGTGTTTAAGTGCTTACTTTGTGTAAAACACTGTGCTAAGCACTGGAGTAAAGACAATGCAATCAGATCTGACATGATCCCTGTCCCACATGGGGCTCATAGCCTCAAGGAGATGGAGACCAGGTATTTAATACCCTATTTTCCCAATAAGGAAACTGAGGCACTGAGAAGTTATGTGATTTGCCTAAGGTCTAATCAGAGACTAATTTCAGAGCCAGGACTAGAACCCAAGTCTCCTAAGTCCCAGGTTTATACTCTATTAGACCACAATGCTTCTTAACTCAAACATATGTCATGCTGACAGTCAATCCATAGAACAATCAATGGTATTTATTGAGCACTTACTGTGGTCAGAGCACTGTACTAAGTCCTTGGGAGAGTACGTATAACAGGGTTGGTAGACATGTTCCTTGCTCACAAGAAGCTTACAGTCTATGGGGGAGATAGTCATTAATATAAATAAATATATTACAGATAGGTACATAAGTGCTGTGGGGCTGAGGGTGGGGTGAATAAAGGGTACAAATCCAAGTTCAAGGGCTACACAGCAGGGAGTGGGAGAAAAGGAAACGAGGTCTTAGTTGGGGGAGGCCTTTTGGAGGAGATGTGCTTTAAATAAGGCTTTGAAGTTGGGGAGAATGATCGTCTGCTGGACATCAAGAGGGAGGGAGTTCCAGGCCAGAGGCAGGATGTAGGTGGGGGGTCGGCGGCGAAATAGACAAGATAGAGGTACAGTGAGTAGGTTGGCATTAGAGGAGCAAAGTGTGTGGGCTGGGTTATAGTAGGAAATCAGAGAGGTAAGGTAGGAGGGGGCAAATTGATCGAGTGCTTTAAAGTCAATGGAAAGGAGTTTCGGTTTGATCCAACAGTGGATGAGCAACCACTGGAGTTTCTTGAGGAGTAGGGAGACTTGGACTGAATGTTTTTGTAGAGAAATGATCTAGGCAGAAGAGTGAAGTATGGACTGGAGTGGGGAGAACCAGGAGGCAGGGTAGTCAACAAGGAAGTAGCATGGCAAGCAGCATGGTGTAGTGGATAGAGCATGGGCCTGGAAGTCACAAGGTTATGGGTTCTAATCCTGGCTCTGCCGCTTATCTACTGTGTGACTTTGGGGAAGTCACTTCATTTCTCATGGGGCCCTGAGTCCAACCTGATTTACTTGTATTGCCCCCAGTGCTTAGTACAGTGCCTGGCACATAGTAAATGCTTAACGAGTTGGGGTGGCTCAGTGGAAAGAGCAAGGGCTTGGGAGTCAGAGGTCATGGTTTCGAATCCCGGCTCTGCCACTTGTCAGCTGTGTGACCGTGGGCAAGTCACTTAACTTCTCTGTGCCTCAGTTATCTCATCTGTAAAATGGGGATTAAGACTGTGAGCCTCACGTGGGACAACCTGGGACAACCCCAGACTGAGCTCCTCTTCCCCCTCTACTCCCTCTGCCATCCCCCCTTTACCTCTCCGCAGCTAAAGCCTCATTTTCCCCTTTTCCCTCTGCTCCTCCACCTCTCCCTTCCCATCCCCACAGCACTGTACTTGTCCGCTCAACTGTATATATTTTCGTTACCCTATTTATTTTGTTAATGAATTGTACATCGCCTTGATTCTATTTAGTTGCCATTGTTTTTACGAGATGTTCTTCCCCTTGACGCTGTTTAGTGCCATTGTTCTTGTCTGTCCGTCTCCCCCGATTAGACTGTAAGCCCGTCAAACGGCAGGGACTGTCTCTATCTGTTGCCGACTTGTTCATCCCAAGCGCTTAGTACAGTGCTCTGCACATAGTAAGTGCTCAATAAATACTATTGAATGAACAACCTGATTACCCTGTATCTCCCCCAGCGCTTAGAACAGTGCTCTGCACATAGTAAGCGCTTAACAAATACCAACATTATTATTATTATTATCATTATTATTATTACTACAGTGATGGAAAAATCGAGGGGAGGATAGGGTTTGGGTGGGAATGTGAGGAGTTCTATTTTGGACATGTTAGGTGTGAGTTGTCAGCGGGAAATCCAAGTAGAACTGTCCTGAAGGCAGGAGGAAATGCCAGGTTGTAGAGAAGGAGAGTGATCAGGGCTGGTGATATAGATTTGGGAATCATCTGCATAGAGATAGTAGTTGTCACAGGAACAAATGAGTTTTTTAAGGGATTGGGTGAAGATTGAGAATAGAAGGGGACCAAGAACTGAGCCTTGAGTGACTCCTATAGTTAGGGTGTAGGTTTCAGGGGAGGAGTCCATTAAAGCAACAGAGAATGAATAGCCAGAGAGATAGAAGTGAACAGTATGATGTTGGCATCCTGGCTCCCAGTTCAATGTCCTTATCTCTGATCACTTCACCTCTTCCAAACCTAGAGTTGGCCTTTGAGCTCAGAGGCAACAGCTATTTTATTCCTTTTGGTCCCTGACAATACTGCCTCACTGACCCTTTTCCCTATTTGCAAATCCAAGATGTACAATTTTCATGTTTTTCTACCAGCACTCTCAGGCTTCTTCCCTTTTTGAAAGTTAACCAACAGAATGGCCTTTGAATAAAAAGCCAACTGATTCAGACAGTGCAATTTATAAAGATCTGTCTTTCAATTTGGTGAAAGAAGCAATAGGTTATCAGATGGACTAAAGAAGTGCTTAATAAAGTGCTTTGCACTCAGTAAGCACCCAATAAATGCAAGTGATTAATTGAATTGATGTTTCAAGGTCATTTTAGATTCACACATGATTCCTTTGATTCTCTGTATGTCCAAGAAGGAGACTGTGCCCTGGTGATCCTGACTGTGAGGAGCAATGTGGTCTAGTGGAAAGAGCCTGGGTCTGGGAATCAGGGGACCTGGGTTCTAATTCTGATTCTACCACCTGCCTGCTGTGTGTCCTTGGGCAAGTCCCTTAACTTCCCTGTGTTTCAGTTTCCTCAACTGAAAAATGGGGATTCCCTTCAATACTTATCTTCCCCCTACTTAGACTGTGATCCCTAATGTGGGACAGGGATTCTGCCCAAGTTGATTAACTTGTATTTGACCCAGTGCTTAGACCAGTGTTTGACATGTAGTAAACACTTGACAAATGCCATTAAAAAAATAAAAACTGTGACTTTGGCCAAAGCCAAATGAGAAGCAGCATGGCCTAGTGGATAGAGCACGAGCCTGGGAGTCAGAAAGACCTTCGTTCTAATTCCGGCTCTGCCACTGGTTTGCTGTGTGACCTTGGGCAAGTCATTTAACTTCTCAGTTCCCTCATCCGTAAAAGGGGGATTAAGACTGTGAGCCCCATGTGGGACATAGTGTTTAATCTTAGCTTGTATCTAGTCCAGTGCTTAATACAGTGTCTGGCACAAAGTAAAGGCATAACAAATACCATAAAAAAGACAAAAGCCCATCCAGCAGTATGAATGTGCTAAACTGAAATGACTGCCAGAAAGGAATAAATTCTCAGGGTGAACTTTCCCCTGACAAGTAGTCACCTAAAGCATAGCCACTGGATGGAAGAATCACCAAAGCAGCTCTGGGGCAGTTCCTCCCCAGTCCTTGAAGACTGCCTTGCCTGGGTACACTCTTAGTGTAGCCCTGCTGAATATCGATGATCCTCTTGCCTGCACCCCCAGGACACAGTGGGACCATAAAAATGCCATTGTGTCCATGTGCTCTCCCACAGTGACCTAGTCTTTCCAGATGGGGGGGACAAAAGGGATTTTTTTTTAATGGTGTTTGTTAAGCACTTACCATGTGCCAAACACTGTTCTAAGCACTGTCGTAGATACATGTTAATCAGGTTGGACACAGTCCCTGTGCCGCTTGGGACTTGCAGTCTAAGTAGGAAGAAGAACAGATATTCAATCCCATTCATTCATTCAATCATATTTATTGAGCGCTTACTCTGTGCAGAGCCCTGTTCTAAGCACTTGGGAGAGGACAGTATAATGATAAACAGGCACATTCCCTGCCCACAACCAGCTTACAGTCTAGAGGGGGAGACAGACATGAATATAAATAAATAAATTTCAGATATGTACATAAGTGCTGTCAGGCTTGTAGGGGGGATGAACAAAGGGAGCAAGTCAGGGTGATGCAGAAGGGAGTGGGAGAAGAGGAAAGGAGGGTTTAGTCAGGGAAGGACTCTTGTATGAAATGTGCCTTCAATAAGACTTTGAAGCAGGGGAGAGTAATTGGCTGTTGGATTTGAGGCGGTAGAGCATTCCAGGCCAGAGGGAGGACATGGACCAGGGGTTGGCCATGAGATAGATGAGATCGAGGCACAGCGAGAAGGTTAGCATTAGAGGAGCATTGAGGAAACTGAGGCACAGTGAAGTCAAGTGACTTGCCCAAGGTCACACAGCAAACAATTGGATTAGAACACAGGTCTTCTGACTCCCAGGCTCGTGCTCTTTCCACTAGGCCATGCTGCTTCTCATACTGATTATGTTTATGCTAGTGAACCTATCTACTGCTGATGAACTTCTTTTGCTAGTCAATTAAGAACAGTTCTTTAAATTTCAGGCTCAAATGAAAAGTTATCTCATGGTTTGGTAGCTACATCTGAGAAAGAAGAACACTTCATTAAACAGAACACACTCAATTATCTGCACTAATGGAAACAAGAAGCTTTGGTAGTGAGCAGGGAGAGGAGTGGACCAACCCTGGAATTAGTTGTCAATTATCCTCTCCCTTGAGTCTTTTAAAAGAGGATAATCTGAAAACAAGAATTCTTGACATAAGGCGGGGGTAAAAGTTCGTGGCTCTTATTAGGAGGTAATCATTTCCTGGGTCTCTCTTTCTTTAATTTGCTAACAGCTGTTAAATTGTTCCCTGCCCTCAGTGTGAAGCAGCTTGGCCTAGTGGAAAGAGCGTGGGCCTGGGAGTCAGACGACCTGGGTTTTAATTTCAGTTATGCCCTTTGACTACTGTGTGACCTTGGGCAAATCACTTAACTTGTTTCGGATTCAATTTCTTCATTTGTAAAATAGGGATTCAATAGCTGTTAGCCCCAAGTGACTTGGTAACAGTAGGTTTCTTGGGCAGGCTCAGAGTCAGGATTACTAGTGCACTCCTCCCAAGTAGGTAGATGCATCAACACCAAGAGCAGGTGTTAATCCTTGGACTTCAGTCAGCCCTTAAATGGGATTTTGGAAAAATAGGACCATTTTATCAAACAGTGCAGTTTGAAATAATACCAGGCTTTCATGGAAATGAAACCAAAGTGAAGTGGAGAGTTGCCTGTTAAGGTGGTTAGAAAACCAATTGGAATCACTCAAAACAGAACAACAGAAAACCACTTTTGGTCCTAAATTACCTAGATTCGTTTTCTAAACCTGACTGCAACACCTTTTTACTCACAACTTTCCTTAGCATGCAGGTAAGTACCCATCTGTAATTCATTTTAATGCCTCTTGCCCTTCTAGTCTGAAATTACGCATGGGCGGGAATCTTGTCTACCTACTCTTTTGTTAAGGGCTCTGCACCCAGTAAACTCTCAGTAAATACCATTGTTTGATTGATTGATTGATTGATTGATTGATTAGCATGAAACCTCCTGAAGAGCTGGCAGTGAACCTTCTGTAAACTGGGTAAGGGCCTTTGGGCATTATCAGTGCTTTATAAATCTTAATTCCTTAGGAGGTTAAGGAAAGCAACAGTAGAAGGAAAATAGAAGGAAAGGAGAGAAGCAGCGTGGCTCAGTGGAAAGAGCACGGGCTTTGGATTCAGAGGTCATGGGTTCGAATCCTGGCTCTGCCACTTGTCAGCTGTGTGACTTTGGGCAAGTCACTTAACTTCTCGGTGCCTCAGTTCCCTCATCTGTAAAATGGGGATTAAGACTGTGAGCACCACGTGGGACAACCTGATTCCCCTGTGTCTACCCCAGAGCTTAGAACAGTGCTCGGCACATAGTAAGCACTTAACAAATACCAACATTATTATTATTATTAATATATTTGAGTTCAAGACAAAAGTGAGGCTCAGAGAGATTAAGAAATTTGTCTGGTGTCACCTAGAAAATTAATCACAGGTATTTAGTGAGCACTTACTGTGTGCATAGTGATGATTAAGTGCTTGGGAGAGTAATCAATCAATCAATGGTTTTTACTGAGAGCTTACTGTGTGCAGAGCACTGTACTAAACACTTGGGAGAGTATAATACAACAGAGTTGGTAGACATAATCCCTGCCCACCAGGAAGTTACAGTCTAGAGAGGGAGAGAGACAATAAAATGCATTACAGGTGGATATGTACATAAGTGCTGTTGAGGTTGGGTGAAACTCAAAGGGCTTAAGCCCTTTGAGGGTTGATCAGTAACCCTTTAAGGGTTACTGATCCAAGTTCATAGGTGATACAGAAGGAAGGGCAAGCAGGGGAAATGATAGTTTAGCCAGGGAAGGCTTCTTGGAAAAGATGTTATTTTTAGGATGGTTTTGAAGGTGGGGAAAGAGGTGGTCTGTCAGATACAAAAGGGGAGGGAGTTCCAGACCAGACTCAGGATGTGGGCAAGGGATCAGTGGTGAGATATATGAGATAGTCTCCCAAATGCTTAGTACAGGGCTGTGCAGACAGTAAGTGCTCAATAAATATGATTGGTTGATTGATGAAAGAACAATGAGAAGGGTGGTGTTAGAGGAGCAAAGGGAACGTGCAGGGTTGTAGTAGGAAATCAGCAAGATCTGAGAGGAGGAAGAGACTGAGTGCCTTAAAGCCAGTGGCAAAGAGTTTCTGTTTGAGGTGGAAATAGATAGGAAACACTGGAGGTTCTTGAGGAATGGATAGAAAAATGGATAGAAAAATGATCAGGGCAACAGAGTGAAGTGGAAAGGGCTTCAGTTTTCTCCTCCATAAAATGGGGAGAAGATCCCTGCTTGTCGCTATCTCCAGAGTTGTAGTAAGGACGGACCTAGTCGAGTGTTGGAGAAGTGCTCAGAGGTGATGAAAGCACTCTGAATTCAATCAATCAATCAATCAATGGTATTTAATTGAATACTTACTCTGTGAAGAGCACTGAACTAAGCAGCGTGACCTAGTGGGAAAAGTAGGGCATTGGGAGTCAGAGGACCTGGGTTCTAATTCCGGCTCTGCCAATTGCTTACTGTGTGACTTTGGACAAGTCATTTAATGTCTCTGTGCCTGATCTCCCTTCCTACTTAAGACTGTGAGACCCTTTACAGGACAGAAACTGTGCCCAACCTAATTAACTTGTACCTACCCCAGTACTTAGAATAGTGCATGCCCACGTCTCCCCCATCCTAAAAAAACCCGCTCTTGACCCCACTTCCCCCTCCAGTTATCGCCCTATCTCCCTAGTACCCTTCCTTTCCAAAATCCTAGAACGAGTCGTCTACAATCGATGCCTAGAATTCCTTAACTCCCATTCTCTCCTAGACCCCCTCCAATCTGGCTTCCGTCCCCTCCACTCTACCGAGACTGCTCTCTCTAAGGTCACCCATGACCTCCTTCTTGCCAAATCCAATGGCTCCTACTCCATTCTGATCCTCCTTGACCTCTCTGCTGCCTTTGACACTGTCGACCATCACCTTCTCCTCCATACCTTATCTCACCTTGGCTTCACGGACTCCGTCCTCTCCTGGTTCTCCTCTTACCTCTCTGGCCGGTCATTCTCGGTCTCCTTCGCTGGCACCTCCTCCCCCTCCCATCCTTTAACTGTTGGAGTTCCTCAAGGGTCAGTTTTTGGCCCTCTTCTGTTCTCCATTTACACTCCCTCCCTCGGTGAACTCATTCTCTCTCACGGCTTTGACTACCATCTCTACGCAGATGACACGCAGATCTACATCTCCGCCCCTGTCCTCTCCCCCTCCCTTCAGGCTCGCATCTCCTCCTGCCTCCAGGATGTCTCCACCTGGATGTCGGCCCGCCAGCTAAAACTCAACATGAGCAAGACTGAGCGCCTCATCTTCCCTCCCAAGCCCGGTCCTCTCCCAGACTTCCCTATTGCCGTGGATGGCACGTCCGTCTCCCCCGATTAGACTGTAAGCCCATCAAACAGCAGGGACTGTCTCTATCTGTTGCCGACTTGTTCATTCCAAGCGCTTAGTACAATGCTCTGCACATAGTAAGCGCTCAATAAATACTATTGAATGAATGTTTGATACATAGCAAGGGTTTAACGAGTACCATAAAACAAACAAGCTCTTGGGAGAGTACAAAAACAGAGTTGGTAGACACATTCCCAGCCCACTAGGAGCTTACAGTCTAGAGCGGGAGACAGGCATTAAAATCTCAGTTTTGGACATCTTTAGTTTGAGGTATCAGTGTGGGACACCCAAGTAGAGATATCCTGAAGCAGTAGGACCTATAGTCGATCTCATCATCTCTAGTCACTGTACAATCTCTACCATCACCAATTCTGAAATCCCTCTATCTGACCACAACATCCTCACCTGCCTTCTCTCCCACCCACCTCATCCCTGCCAATCTATGCCATCCCCCCACAGAGTCCTCAAATCTTTTGACCCCCTCTGCCAAGGTAGACCTAGGCACCGGCTACCCCAAGGTCAAAATGCCATCGGTGACGTAACCTCTCTAGCCAAAGGGGGCAGGGTGGGAAGATAGGTGCCCCTCACCTCCGTGCCCACCCAATAAGGTATGGAAGGGGAGGGAGCGGAAGGGGCGGAGATTGAACAGGAAGGAAGTTGGGACAACCCAAACCACAGGTACCTGTCACCTCTGGTGCTCTGGTCTCTCTTGGAAGATCACAGTGGTAGCAACAGCCACCCACGTGTCTTTCCCTGCCCAGAGCGTCAGATGCCCATTCTGCCACCAGGACCAAGGCACAGAGACAGGGGTCGCGGGACGGGTGAGTGTAATGCATAACTGGGTTTAATGTATAAGTGGGTAACGTATAAGTAAGTGTAACGCATATGTGAGTTTAGTGCATAAGTGGGTAATGTATAAGTGAGTAGATTGAACGTTTAAGTGGACTCCTCCCAAGTGGGTGTGCACATGGTGAGAGCTAGCCACCTCACCACGTGCAAGTAGCACATACGTGAACTTAACGCATAAGTGGGTTTTAACGTACAAGTGGGTTTAACGCCTAAGTGGGTTCCTCCTGAGTGGGTGTGCACATGGTGGGAACTGGCCACCTCACCAGGTTGTGAGTAAACCATAAGCGAGCTCTGCCTGGGCGGGCCCTGGTGTCCGCCCACATTCGAGTAACATACCAGTGTATTCCTCCCAAAGGGGAAGCTTTAACACCATATTTCCCCCAAAAGGGAAGGCCGATTGTCATCTCTAAATAATTAATTAATTCAATCTGCCCCTTGGAATAAATTCTATACAAAACTCAGGTTTTCCATCCCCAGCCTCTCTCTCTCTCGCTGCGCCAGTTCTGAAAGAACCTGTCCCCGGTGACGGATGGCACCCCCATCTAATTATCTCAAGTCATTTAGACTTGATAGGCCCTATTTAGCCTCCATATCCAAATTTACCTTCCCTTGATGATCAAATTGACATCCTCAATAGCACCCTTTATACTGAACTCAACTCACTCACTCCTCTATGCCTTCATCTATCTCATACCACTAACCACAGCCCAGGATCACCTACACATTCTGCTTCCTTTGCTCCTGTGCAAGAGCTGCAGAGCACTACTGGTGGAAATCTACGTAACAGGCCTACCTTGTCCATTTCAAGTTTATCCTTGCTTGCTTTAACTCTGCCCTGTCCTCTGCCCGGCAAAATCATTTCTCCATCATTATTGGAGAAATAAATGTTAAATGTTCCAGACATTTAACTCCCTCTTCAAACGCCTTGTCCCCCCACCTCCCCCATCCCTTGACTTACTATATTGAGAAAATTGAAACTATCAGGTGTGATCTCCCTAAAATATCCCCTACTCCTACTGTGGTGGATACAAGCAAAAAGGGTTGGACACAATCCCTGTCCCAAAGGGGCTCACAGCCTCAATCTGCTCAGCCTCATCGATACGGATAAGGTAACTGAGGCCCAGAGAAGCCTCAGGTCACACAGCAGACAAGTAGAGGAGCCGGAATGAGAACCCATGACTTCTGACTCCCTAGCCTGTTCTCTAGCCACTAGCTAGTCTGCTGTACAACAAAAACAGACTGACCCTTTGTCTCAATGAGCCCAGGAATGTCCTAAAGTTTCGTAGGCTATTCCAGGCCATTTTAGAAAAATTATACTTGTCCAGATATTGGGACTTTCTCAGCTAAATTTGTCAAGCTATTTGGCAATGACCTCCCAGTTGCTTTGTTTTTACTTCAGTGCTTGGACTTTCTCATCCAAGCTGAAACATGCTGAATACTTGCTCAATTTAGGATCCATGACAGTTTTGGACATGTAGAACTGATACCCCAGAATTCTGGGTGATTCTAAGACCATACTTATCTCCCTTATCCTATTTTAAAATGGAGAAGCAGCGTGGCTCAGTGGAAAGAGCATGGGGTTTGGAGTCAGGGCTCATGAGTTCGAATCCCAGCTCTGCCACTTGTCGGCTGTGTGACTGTGGGCAAGTCACTTAACTTCTCTGTGCCTCCGTTCCCTCATCTGTAAAATGGGGATTAAGACTGTGAGCCCCATGTGGGACAACCTGATTCCCCTATGTCTACCCCAGCGCTTAGAACAGTGCTCGGCACATAGTAAGCGCTTAACAAATACCAACATTATTATTTAAAGGTTGCTGATTAGGAATGGGCAGGTACAAAAGCTTAGAATGAGGTCCTGATTTTCAACAAACCTAAATCGCCAGTGTAAGCAAAGAGGTCTTTCTGTTTTGAGACATATGGTACAATTCTAGTGTGGTGACGAGCTTTGGGAGGGTGTCAATTCTTGTCAAATCTTCCTATGACACTTTTGTAATTTTTTTTACTTATTGTTTCACGTGCTGGTAGCTCCGGGTTGTTTCTATGGTTGCACTTCTGTGCCAGAAGAATTCCTCTATTTTGTTGTATGTAGATCAATTCACATGCGTCACAGCTATTTCAAGCTGAATCCTTCAGGCCACACAATATGCCACACAATAACAAAGTAAAACATTGCATTACTATGTCATTTGGCAAGAGACTCCACCTCTTATGTCATGGGGAGGAAACATCTGTTCATGATGATGGTATTTATTCGTTGCTTACTATGTGCCAAGCACTGTTATGAATGCTGGGGTAGATGGAGATCACCAGATTGGAAACAGTCCCTGTCCCACAACAAGGCTGACAATCTACAAGGGAGGAAGAGCAGGGATCTTACTGCCATTGTACACTGAGGAAACCGAGGCCCAGAGCATTTAAGTGGTTTGCTCAAGGTTCCACAGAAGTACAGTGGCAGGGCTGGATCTCAAACTGGGTCTCTCAATTCTCAGCACTCTTTCCATTTCATGAAAGTAGTGTTATCAGACTAGAAGACAAGAACCTCTCTAAATTGTTATTTTAAGTCCTCCTCCCTTCTTCAACTTAGTGACTGATCAGTTTGGGCTTTGTCAAAATGAGCTTCAACCATATTCTTCTTTAGAGAGGAGGAAAGATTGACATAAGTGTGGGAAAGGTTTGGAAGATTTGATTGTTTTTATTGTTGAAAGGTTGCTTTATTGTTCTTATTCTACTACAAGAAATCACTCTAAGATCTAAATGACACTTCTTTAGTTGCATTGATTTCTTTGGCTGATTTTTGTTGAGTGCCTTATTGCTGAGGAAATATCTATTTTGTTTTTCACATAAAAAGGGTTTGTAAGAATTGATTTGGAGGTCATACTAATCTGAGCAACCCAACAGGGAAGAAATGAATAAGACCATAAACTGATATTGCTCCCATGTAAGATTTCCTCAACTCCTGACTGTCCCCTTCAGCGTATTTATCTATCCAGGATAAAACTGAAATAAATTATAATCTTTTCCTCAAGGGTAACCTGTCCTGGTACTTACCAGTTTTTAATAGCAATATTTCATTGCCGTGTTGGTTTGGTGCTTTGTTTAGGAGCTTTACAACTCAGTGCAGCCTAGAGAAGCTGGTGGTGGCCTTTTATTGATTTTTCTGTGTAAAACCTTCCCCTCTTGACTGGGATATTTCATCTCTCTCACTGTTGACCCCTGCTCACATCTTCCCTCCTGCCTGGAACTCCCTCCTCCTTCATACCCAACAGACCACTACTCTCCCCATCTTCAAAGCCTCCAGGCTTCATATCTTCTTCATATCTTCTCCAGGAAGCATTCATCTCATCTCCCCACCCTAGCCTCCCTGTCTACTGCATCACCTATGCACTCGAGTCTGTACCCGCTATCATTTAGGTAACCCACCCCTATGGCACACATATCTTTAAACTCAGCTGCTTCCCCTACCTGTAATTCATTTTAATATCTCTCTCCCCAAGGGTATGGATTATGACTCCATCTGCTATTTTCTCTCCCAAGCATTTAGTTCAGTGGTTTGCACAAACTAAATACCACTCATCTATTGATTGGTAAGTACTGATGTGGGAAGGAGGGTATCTTGGAAAAAAAGTCCTATATCTATTGAAAAATACCTGAAAAATTTGGCTAATGAACTTTTTCCCTGACTACCATTTCTAAATGATTGATTGGCAAGTATTGAAGTGGGAAGGAGTATATGAAACATATCTGAAACATATCTGAAAAATTTGGCTAATGAACTTTTTCCCAGACAGCAAGTATTGAAGTGAGAAGGAGCGTATCTTGGAAAGAAAGCCCTATGGCTAATGAAAAATATCTGACAAATTTGGCTAATGAACTTTTCCCCAGACTACTGTTTCTAAATGTGCCTTATATCGATTTAGAGCAGGAGTGGGCCATTTTTAGGAATTGTGGAAAGCCACATACAAAATCCTCCTGGCTGTCAGGGTGAGGAAGGGGTGGTTCAAACTGCAGAAGAGTAGCCACATGGAGCCATAGCAGCTCCTCCCTCGCTAGAGGGGCAGTTATAATAATGATTATAATAATTTTGGTATTTGGTAAATGCTTACTATGTGCCGGCACTGTAGCCACCCATGCATACCATGAGCCTGAGAGCAGCAGTCTAAGGTTTACCTCTGCCACATGAAATGCCCCTTGGCCTGTTATAACTCAGTCCTCTTCAGCTCAGCATCATCTCATATTGACTCCCACACCTGAAGCCACCACAGACCACTCTGTCCTGTTAACCCCCTCCTGAAGCCTCCATATTATTCATAATAATCATTATCATTATATTTCATATTAATTTTTTTATCATTATTATGGTATTTATTAAGCACTCGCTATATGCTAAGCACTGTGCACTGGTCACAGTGCAAGCATCCAATGACCCCACCTTCTCCCTCCTTAACCACTGAAGAGCTCACCAACTACTCTCTTGGCAAAACACAGATAATAATAATTATTATTATGATAATAATAATAATAATGGTCTTTGTTAAGTGCTTACTGTGTTTCAAGCACTGCCAAGATCTTCAGGTTCCACATGGAGCTCACAATCTAAGTATGAGGAGAACAGGTATTGAATTCCCTTGAGGGGACTGAGGCATAAAGGAGTTAAGTGGCTTGCCCAAGGTCAAATAGGCAAGTGGCAGAGCTGGAATTAGAACCCAGGTCTAATGGAAATCACTATAATAATAAAATAAAATAGAAATCACTGGAGGTGAACTTCCCCATGTGTAACACTTACCTCCTCAACATTTTTCTGTCCTCAAATCAACATTGGAAGGAGTATGACATAATGGATAGAGCATAGGCCCGGAAGTCAGAAGGTCTTGGGTTCTAATCCCGGTTCTGCCACTAGTCTGCTGTGTGTCCTTGGGAAAGTCACTTCACTTCTCTATGCCTCAGTTACCTCATCTGTAAAATGGGGACTAAGACTGTGAATCCTATGCGGGTCAGGGACCGAGTCCAACACTATTGTTTGTATCTATCCCTACGCTTAGTACAGTGCTTGACACATAGTAAGTGCTTAACAAATACCACAATTATTCTTATTGTTAACATTATCCTACTGTCTTTCAAGAGGAAGTACCCCACCTGTTCTGAAAGCCTACCCTCTACTTGTACCCAAGACTCCATCCCTTCTCACATCTCAATAGGCCCTTGCTCCCACCTTCCTTTCATCACCATCTTCAACCTTTCACTCACCCTTAACTCCTTCCCTTTTGCTGTCAAACAGATTGTTCAAGGCTTTCCTACTCTGAATCACACTTTGCCCTCCAACTATCTCCTCATCTCCCTGCTCCCATTCCTTTTCAACCTTCTTGAACAGGTTATATGCACCTGTTCCTTTCACTTTTCTCTACCAATTTTCTTCTTGACAAACTACAATCTGATTTTCAGCTCCTTCAGCTCTGATGAGATCGTGGGCACCAAGATTTCAGTTGACTTACTCTTGGCTAAGTCCAATTTGTACTACTCTCTTTTTATCCTCTTGGGCATCTCAGATGTCTTTCACATGGTAGATCACTCCCTTCTTCTAGAATGCCACTTGTCTTTGGCATCGCTGATACAGTACTTACCTGATTCTCCTTCTTTTCTGGCTGTTCCTTCTCAGTCTCATTCAGTGACTCTTCTGCTTTTCATCTCTTGATGGTGGGTGACCCATAAGGCTCTGTTTTGGGTTCCCTTCTCTTCTCGCTACATATGCTCTCTATTGAGCTGCTTATCACGATCTCCAGTATTACATGCTGCTCACCTAATCATTTTTCTAAAATTTTGTTGGTCACACAGTATCTCCACTCCTCTAAAACCTTTAATGGCTACCCATTTATCTCCACATCACAAGCTCCAGATCATTGGCTTTAGTCTCTTCACTGGCTCTCTCCCTTTGCACATATATGCTTTCTTTTCTTGCTACTTCTCAGCTTCTCTCCTCCAGAGCTAGTCTTCTTACTGTACCTCACTCTTGACTCTTCTCCTTCTTACTTACTCATGTCCTCTCATCTGCCTGGAACTCTTTCCCTCTTTAAATCTGCCAAACTACACAACTCCCCACCTCTGTCAATCAATCATATTTATTGAGTACTTACAGTGTATGGTGCACTGTACTAAGCATTTGGGAAAGAAAAATGTAACAGAATTGGTAGATACCTCTAAAGTCTTCTTCAAATTCCACATTCCCTAATTAATTTCAAGCATCCCAGGTAGCAACTCTTAGCACTTATGTATCTATCAGTGTAAATACTCTGCTTGTCAATCCATTTATTCATTTATTCATCCTTATTTATACATTTTTTTCAATTCTCTTGCTGTGTTTTTCCTCCTACTCCCGCTCTCAAAATAATTTGCACCCCATCTCCCCCATTAGATTGTGAGATACTTGAAAGCAGGCATTGTGCCTTTTATTTCTTTTGAACAAAGTGCTTAATTCAGTGCTTTGCCCACAGTAAATGCTCAATAAATACCATTGGTTGAAAATGCACTTGACTCCCATTTGGGGAGAAGAGACTTCACATTCAGCAGCACTCACCAATGAAATAAATGGAATGTCCTCACCCTGTTTTTCTGCCTTTTCTTTGCAGGCTTTCACTACTGCCAGCTCTGGGTTTAGTAGCAGATAGGGATTGTGGTTGGTCCCCACTGAGAATGGGAAAAAGATGCTCCCTGGCTCTTAAGAAGGAGCTTCTACACATGCCAGCCCTTTTCACTCCATTGTTCACATCCCTAGAGTCCAGGCTGATTCCAGTGACCCTCATTATCTCCCCAGGTTGCAGTTTGAAGCCTTCCTGGAATGTCCTGCCTACTTCTGAGCTGGACTTAATCCGGAAAGGCCCCTGGGAGATTGGGATAGTTTTTCGTCCCCTCTCTTGCCTCCAGGATTCCACTCCAGTGCTTAATTTGTACTGGGATTGCTTACCTAAACTCTTAAGAGAAAAAGGACAGTGTGGCCTAGGACACATAAGACTGAGAATCAGGAGATCAGGGTTTGAGTCCCCGCTCTGCCATTTACTTCCTGAGTGATCTTGGGCAAGTCACTTACCTTCTCTGGGCCTCAGTTTCCTCAACTGTAAAATAGGTATAAGATGGAACATAAGCCCTGGATGGGACAGAGACTGTGTCTGATCTTAAAACCTGTATCTACCTCCTAGTGCTTAGTGCATAGTGACCACTTTAGTGCATAGTGACCACTTAATAAATGTTATTATTATTATTGTTATTATTATTATTGTCATTATTATTATTGAAAGGTGAGTAAAGCTATCTAAATCTACCCTGTCTGATGTTCCTTTACACTACTTAGTTTCACTCGAGATGAAAGGAAGAAATTTCAGGTCTAGGGATAGATCAGAATCAATCAATAGTATTTATTGAGCACTTACTGAGTGCAGAGAACTGTAGTGAGCACTTGGGCAAGTACAATGGAGTTAGTAGACATTGTCCCTGCCCTTAAAGAGTTTACTTTCCAGCATGGGTGACAGACACTGATAGAAAGAAGTAAAAGGAGAATATGTGCATGAGAAAATGTTTAGGAAATGGAATATGCAAGGTGTATTCATAAGTGTAATAAATGCAATAAATTAAGAGTACTCAAGCATTAAATTGGTTCATATGTACTTAAATAGTAGTTGGGGGGATATAACCTGGAGAGAGCAGGAATTAATATTGGCAGTCCTTATGTAAAGAGATGTGATTTCAGGAGGGCTTTGAAGACAGGGAGAGGAGGGGTCTGCTGGATTCGAAGTTGGAGGGAGCTCCAGGCAGAAGGGAGCGCTTGAGCAAGTGGTCAGTGGTGGAGAGACAAGAACAAGGCACAGGGGTGAGTAGGTTAGCTTTATTGAAATGAAGACTGTAAATTAGAATGTAATGGGAGAAAAAAGTAGAGGAAGGGGAGATGCTGATTTTGTGCCTTAAAACAAATGATTAGTAATTTCCGTTTGATATGGAGATGGATGAATAGTTACTGGAGGTTTTTTTTTAAGAATGGAAGATGTGCAGAATGATGTTTAAGAAAAATAATAATGTTGGTATTTGTTAAGCGCTTACTATGTGCAGAGCACTGTTCTAAGCGCTTGGGTAGATACAGGGTCATCAGGTTGTCCCACACAAGGCTCACAGTCTTCATCCCCATTTTACAGATGAGGTCACTGAGGCACAGAGAAGTGAAGTGACTTACCCACAGTCATACAGCTGACAAGTGGCAGAGCCGGGATTCAAACCCATGACCTCTGACTCCCAAGCCTGTGCTCTTTCCACTGAGCCATGCTGCTTCCCTCCAAAATGACTATGGGCAGCAGAGTGAAGCATGAATCAGAGAGAGGAGAGACTGGAGGCAGGGAGGTCCATGAGGAGGCTTGATGCAGTAGTCACCAGGGATATGACAAGTGCCTGGGCCAATGTGATGGCTGTTTGTATGGTGAGGCAGATCCCGGACATGCTGTGAAGGAAAAACCAACGGTATTTGGTGACAGACTATAGACAGTCTCTAGATGTCTCTGACTGTCTCTGTCTCTAGAGTGACGGACTCTAAACTATAAGCTTGTTGTGGGCAGGGAACATGCCTACCAACTCTGTTATTTTGTACTCTCCCAAGTGCTTAGTACTGTGTGCTCTGCACATAATAAGAACTCAATAAATACAATTGATTGATTGACAGGTTGAAAAATATCCTGGGAGGTACAGGCTAAGGTTAGGCTTGGCATGGGCCTAGGTGAATCTACAGCAGTTTGGGTTTAGAAATTCCCAAGATGGTCCTGTTTGGTGTGCGTATTTGTGTGTGTGTACACATTCATGCAACATGGGGGTCTATGAATGCATGAGAACAGGAATAATTCTAAAGTGCTTAAGGAGTTTAGATGTCAATTCCTTGAAGGCAGGTAATGTGTGTTTTGTTTCTGCTGTGGCTCATATATAATGCTCTTGACTCAGAGAGTGCCCATTGATTGAAGGATAATAATAACTATGGTACTTGTTAAGCACTCACTATGTGCCAATCACTGTACCCCGGGGTAGATACAAGATCATCATATTGGACAGTCCTGTCCCACATGGGGCTTACAGTTTAAGTAGGATTTAATCCCCATTTTACAGGTGAGGTAACTGAAGCACAGAGAAGTTCAGTGACTTGCCCAAGGTCACAAAGCTGCAAGGACTGACTCCCGGGCCCGTGCTCTTTCCACCAGGCCATGCTGCTTCCCTTAGGAGAAGGTTGTGGAAAGTCCGATATATTAAAGACGGGGTAGGGGAAGAATTCCAGGAGCCAGTGGGAATGGTGATGATGTGAAAGTCATTAATCCCTTCTCTTTCCCTTTGCTCAATCCCCAACACACCTTCTTTCCTCAGTTCCATCTTCCTCTCCCAAGTCTTTCCTAAACTCCCATTCTCACTCTCATTCTCACTCTCATTCTCATTCTCACCCAGGAGTCCATTTATAGGGATTGGAAGTCTATTCATTCATCTTACTTTGTGTTTCCAGAGTCATATGAAGCACTCATTTTTCTCCACAGGGTTCCTTATAGAAGACTGTGCTCACCACTTCCAGGACCTAGGCAAGAGCAAACAAGTGCACAGAGAAGGGAGGTAATCTGCCTGAGATCACACAGCAAATCATGGGCAAGTCAAGCTTTGAGTGACAGGATTCTGCCTCCCATCTACCCTGTTTGATCTAATGGCCTTTCTGGACCTCCTCTTCAGAGGAGGACACCCAAATTTACTATGGAAAGATGGCCTGCCTGAACTCACATATTAGGTCAAGAGAGGGCTTGGGAAGAGATCATCTACTGCTCTCAGTTGCCCTTTTTGTGCCTCAGTGCCCCCTTGCAGCTCTGACCACTCATATATAAAATAGGGCCAACAATTCTCTCCTCTCGCCCTAGAGAGGTGTTGAAGAATTTCTGATTTTGAACTTCCTTATAATTCTACTCTCTGTATATTTGTTTATAGAAAATGCTTAAAGCTAGAAGCTGATAACCAAAAAAAAAAGTCATTTTAGAAGCAACCACTGGAGACCTGACACAAAACAGTAATGATCACTGTTCCTGAATTAATGAAAGAAGACCCTGGTACCTTTTTTCCATGGCACTGAGCGTGGCATGGAAAGTATTGTTCTAATTCATGGAGGGCTTGGAGATGGAAAGAAACATTCTGGTTGGCAGTCACCCAAATCTGGGGGATGTTATTTTATGAGCTAATGGGAGATTAGCAGCACTTGGCTACACCTTGTGCATTCCCAACCCCAGGGATATAATTATCTCCCATCTCCCCCTAACCCATCTCTAACATCCTTACTGCAAAAATATCTCAGGCAAAGAGCAGGCATATATGCATGAGAATGAATAAATATTCATTTGATGTGGCCTATATAGCTTAGACTGTCATCTCTCTATTAAATAAGTGAGGCCTGTTGGACCACCCAGTTGTCATGGAGACATTTAAGCCAATGAGTAAAGGAGTCAGAACTGAAGAAAAAATACAGACTTTTCCTGGAGCAAGCATAACTTAAAGGCAATAGCAATGATAATTTAGCTCATCGTCACAGAACGCTAGGACAAGGAAGAGCCTCCAGTGGTCACCTAGATCATCCTCCTCTGTCCAAGCAGAACTGAACCTAATCTAGTTCTGGCAGATGGATATCTATCCATTTCTGAAACACCTTCAAGGAAGGACTTTCTGGTTTCTCATTATAATCCATTTTAGTGTCACAACTCTCACAGTCAAGACATTTTTCATGGTGTCTGGCATAGAGTAAGGGTTTAATGAATACCATTACTCACTACCTAGATCAATAATTAAATGTGAAATTTGTCCTTGATTTTGCTGCGATGTTTGTTTATTTAGAATTGTGCCGCCCATAGGCACATCTGGTTGACAGAACATACAGAAGTCATAATCCAGCCTTGCGATCGTCAAGGCTTTTAAATCCAGGGTGTGATTGGTTTGGTCTGAAGAGAACCTGAATCTGAGTAGAAAAGGAAAAAAAAATGATCCTCAGTGATAGTCTTGTGGCAACCTGTCCTCAGAAGCATCATTCCTCTGATTTGGGGAAAGCTGGGGAAGGCTTGTGAATGCCACAGGTCAATATGACTCCAGCCCTACAAAGGTGAATATTCTGATAGTGAAATCTTTCCTTCAAGAAGCCCAAATCACTCTGTACTCATCACATTAGGAAGATGGTCTTGCCTTGCATGGCGTGTGAATGCTTGCAATGTGTTGTCCAGGGAAGCTGTCAGATTTGTAGGGAAAGTGTGGGCAGCTATCTGTCTGTGATGATTTAAAACATGGAGCTGCCTAGAGACAAGGGGATTGCCTGGATTGTCAAGATTCCTTGTAATCCTTTAAATCTGTTGTCTCATCAATCCTTTAAGCCGGACATGGAAAACAGGCACGAAATGTCATGCTCCCTTTACAGAGGAGTGAAGAGAGTGAAAAGTAGGAAGACAAGTTGTCAGTGACTTAGTGGAAAGAGCATGGGCCTGGGAATCAGAGGACCTGGGTTCTAATCCTGGCTCTGCATTTATCTGTTGTATGACCTTGGGCAAGTCACTTAACTTCCCTGTGCCTCAGTTCCCTCATCTAGATTCCTGTTCGTCCTCTTCCTATGAGCCCCATGTAGGACCTGATTAACTTGTTAACTTGTTAACTTGTTAACTTGATTAACTCCAGGGCTTAGTACAGTGATTGACACATAGGTAAGCACTTAGCAAAGACCACTTATCAGCATCATTATTATTATTATCATTATTAGTCACTCAAATGGAGAATGATACAGATGAGATGAGTGCATAGGTGGATTCTGTCCCCGTGTCACTCAGAGAGACCTTGTGCACCTAACAGTTACAGACTGTGCAGTTCGTGCTTTGAGGGAGTCATCGGAAAGGCCCACATTCTGTAAATACTCTATTATGTCACTGTTATCACATTCAGTTCATGGTGCCTCAGTCACAGGTCAGACTAGCGTGCAAACGTTTGGAGCATAAGGGTCGTTGTGATTCAACATATTCTCACAGGTGACATCGCTTGGTTAAATAAGAGTAGCACCAGGTTAAGGGAGTGACTGGTTATCTTAGGATACAACACTAGGAGGTAGTGTTTGCTTCGCTTGGAAGCGCTGAGCCAACAGAGTTCTGGGGCATCAGGTTCAGCAATGCCCCAAGTGAGGGACACTGAGGTAGCAACTAACCAGGGTCTCAGCAAGATTAAAGGGCCCAGGTGACTGCAGGCAAACGGAATGACTAGCTGTGGAGTGCCAAGACAGACAACCTGGCTGTTCTTCACCTCCCCTCAGCTAAGGCCCTTTCCCTCCCTTTCCCGCTGGTCCTCCCCCTCTCCCTTCCCCTCCCCTCAGCACTGTGCTCGTCTGCTCATATGTATATATTTTTATTACCCTATTTATTTTGTTAATGAGATGTACATCCCCTTGATTCTATTTATTGCTATTGTTTTTGTCTGTCTGTCTCCCCTGATTAGACTGTAAGTCCGTCAATGGGCAGGGATTGTCTCTATCTGTTGCCGAATTGTACATTCCAAGTGCTTAGTACAGTGCTCTGCACATAGTAAGCGCTCAATAAATACTATGAATGAATGAATGAATGTTTCTCTTTCCTCTCTGGCTACCCTACCTTGCCTCTGTCCTGCCCTTGAAGGTCATCAAATTCAGCAGAGATGTTTGTGCCATTTTGGGAACCAGGATTAGGTCTCTAAGCTTTCAAATGAGTACACTATGAGGATCTGAGAAGAAACTAAAAGCCTGAATGAGAAACATCAGTTAGGGATCCCATGACAGAAGATCAATCAATGGTATTTATTGAGCACTTACTATGTGCAGGGCACTGTGCTAAGCACTTGGAAGAGTACAATTCAACAGAGTTGACAGACAAGTTCCCTGCCTACAGTGGGTTTACAAGCTGGAGGAGGAGATAGTAGTGAAGTTTAAAGTGACTTTATCTGATTGGACACCTAGGGTATTGTTTCTCTGAAGGCAAAGTATCCTCATTTTGGGAAAGCCCAAATACCCAGGGAAGAATCTCAGGGAAGAATCCAGAGAATGCCATTTGGACTTCATGGGAAAGCTTTCTGCAACTGAAGAAATATGGTAATAACAGAATTTATTGAACACCGATCAGGTGCAGTGCACTGCACTGGGATGGTACAATACAACAAATGTGCTCTCCTTTCTTGTAAATACAGCAATCAAATAAGTGATTGAGTGAATACAATTCAATAAAAATCTCTAAATGAATCCTGAGGAAGAGTGCAAGGAAATATTCCAGTGTTAGAGATTACTAGAGGATTTGCGCAGCTGTGGAACGTATATGGAAAATTTGTTTGAGGATGTGGGAATTTTAGGAGGGCTTTGAAAATGGGGTGGGCTATGGTGTGATGGATTTGGGGAGGGAGTTCCAGATGATGGAAAAAGCATGAACAAGTGGTCGGAGGTGAGAGAGTTGAGAGCGATGCAGAGAAAGGTTACCTTGGGAAGCCCCAGATGAGTAGCTTTGGGAGTAGTAGATGCAAAGACCTGCTATGTGAGGTGGGGAGTGTTGGTGGAAAGCTCTGAAGTCAATCACAAGGAGGTTTTGTTTGATCTAGAGGAGATGGAAAGTTATTGTATGTCTTTGAGAACTGGAAAGATGGTGTTGAATGATGCCATGTAGTACAGATTGGATAGGGGAGAGGCTAGAGGCAGAGAGGGACCAGTATGATGTGAACCTGGACCAGGGTGATGACTTGTTGGAGAAGAAGAGGAGGATATAGAGAATGTGTTGTAAGGAGGAACTGGCAAGATTTGGTGGAAGATTGAATGTTGATTGAACATGGCTGCTCATTGCCTCTCTAGTTCTGGCTCTCCTCACCACCCCTCACATCCTGCCTCTGAAATGTTCTTTCCTCCTGGGAGAAATTGAACAGATCACTGCTTTCATCTTTCTATGCTCCTCACACCTAAGAAAAAGTGAAACTAAGTTGAACCGAAGAAATCACATATGCCTAGGAGTGGACCCATGTTTCATTGCCTAATTTTGCCAAGGACATCTCTTGGGATAGAAACAAGGAACTCTAAGGAGTGGGGGCAGAATGGAGTGGAAACAGTCAATTATTGGCTCACAAAGCAGGCCTGCCTCTGTATATGGCTCAGGGCCACCTACTGCTGGTAAAGCCTGCCCCAAATATTGTTCTGGGAGGATGGAAGAGTGAGGGATGCAACCAACACGTGTAAGAATTGACCAGCAATAACCAAGATGGAAACACAACCCTCTTACTTAATGATAATGGTGGTATCTTCAAAATCCTGGGATATTTCTTCAGGATTCCAGAGGCAGAAATGTCTGTGAACTGGGCCCTCCTTGTTTGTTGATCCTGGCTGATATACCATGAGATCCAGGAATTTTGCCATTCGTCATGGCTCTAGCAGCTGTAGTGACCTCATTATGTGTTGGAACTAAAGCCATATCTTTATGAGCTGGCAGATAAACTACGGGGACAAAAGCAGCCCAAGAAACCAAGTATGCTCAGAAACAAACTTTATTTACCCTTCCAACACCATGAAGGGTTTCAGAGAGAACAGCAATTATGAACAGTAATACTTTCAGTATTATACACTTATACTCTTCCCATTTCCTTCCCAAACCACCCCGAGTAACACACAGGCCACTCTCCCATTTCCTCCCTCCATTTCCTGAAGTCTCTCTCCTCCCATCTTTCTCTCTCCTGAATAACTTGTGTTTGACTTGTGTTTCTTATTGCCAAGGCTACAACTTCATTAACACCCCCTTATCCTGTGGTTGGATTCAAGGTCTTATTTTGTTACAGTCCTGGCTCATGCTGGGGGCCAAGGTGAAGCTACTCCTGGACACAGTTGTTGACCAAGTTCTTTAAGGACTGTTGGATTCTGCAACCTCCCCTTCAATCATGTCTTTGTAAGGATGGCGATGTTTTTCATGGGGACTCTAACTGCGGCAATGTATCTGTTAAGGGTGTATTTTCCTTCCTTCACTGTCCACCAACTGATACCAACTGGTGTTATTGATCAAAGGAAAACCTTAGGAAGGAACCTGGTTAAAATTAATGGCCATAAGGGCTGAATTATAGTAAGAATGAAAGAAAACAATGTGTACTGCATATTAGCAACTTCTCCAAGGGACCATCTGTCAAAACAGGATTTTCATCCACTGGACTAGATGTACGATGGGGTTCAGCGAGTATCTATGCCCCAACAGCTTGGAAAATACCCCTTACCCATTTTGTTTCTATCAAAACCCAGTCTGGTACAACAGTGGCATTTGCCTCCCCAAATTTGTTATCAATAAATCAACCATAGTATTTATTTATTTCTTAATGGCATTTGGTAAGCTTTTACTATAGGTTAAACACTGTTCTAAGAGCTGGGATAGATACTGTTCTATGTACTGGCAGATAATTAGATTGGACAAGGTCCCTGTCCCACATTTATTGAGTGCTTATTATGTACAGAGGACTTCACTAAGCACTTTCCCTGCCCACAACGAGCTTATAGTTTAGAGATTACAAATGGGGGAACAGTCCAATCACTGAAGAAACCTGAAATGAGTTGGCATAATTGTTGGAAAAGATTGTGTGGATCAAGAGAATAAGCAGGCATGATCTTTTCCCTGAAGGAGCTTACAATCTAGCCAGGGAGATGGACAGTAAAATAAATTACGAGTAGGGGAAGGAGCCCGGTATAAAAACATATATACAAGTACTACGGGAGTGGGGTGAACACCTAAAGGCTTAAGGGGGATGGACTCAAGTGTAGAGGTGAAGCAGTAGAGAGGGAATATAGGTGGAGCTGAATTACTCCATAGAGAGGTCTGCCTGAATGGGAGTACAGAGAGACAACAAAATGTATTATTTGGATGAGGTAGGCTGTTGGTGTTCTGGTATTTCCTTGGAAATGATAGTAGCAGTAGCTATCTAGCTTTCATATGGGAAAAGGATGGTTTCCCCTTTTATAGTTCTTTTCTCACTTGTGATTCTTGGGCAAACCATGCATCATTTCCTGACTCTGGAAGTCCATTCACCAGACAGGAATGGTGTATGGGGATTGGGGAAGTTGGTTGGTGTAGAAAAGGTGGACACTTATAATAACCTGCTCCACGGTAGCAGGGTCTCACATCTCCATCAGCATTAATTTAGGGTACCAGACCTGGGGATTAGATAAACCAAAGCTCACTATCATAGTGTTAGGTATGTCTTTCCAGACCAGAATGAATCTCCAGAGCAGCTCAAAGCTGGTGGATTGTGGAGTGCCTGTAGAGTCACATCACACTCTCCAGTCAGTTGTTTAAACCCCAAAATATTCCCAATAATTCCCTTTTGCATTGTCCAAATATCTGTTCTAGCAGGGAATAATGATGGGAGGCATTGATCTCCCAACTCTTCTATCTTGTGAATATCCACTGCCAAGCGGAAACTCCCCTGCCCCAATCTCCACCATACAGGATGACTAGAAGATTCACTCTTGGGGTCACCAACACTGGGGCCTTAAAAAGGGGTTCCTGCAGACTCTTCTTTCTCGATTCCAGCTCCTAGCACAGTGTTTGCCACCTACTAGTAAATGCTTTACCAACGACATTATTATTATTGCTCTATTTCAACCTATGAAACTTCTGTGTTTTAACCTATTTCTATAA
Organism: Ornithorhynchus anatinus; assembly: GCF_004115215.2. NCBI lineage: Eukaryota > Metazoa > Chordata > Mammalia > Monotremata > Ornithorhynchidae > Ornithorhynchus > Ornithorhynchus anatinus. Next base: position 50,120,562 of record NC_041749.1, read on the forward strand.
AGGGCTTGTACAGCAGCGGCATTAGGACAGAATGTTCAGCAAACCTCCACCAACCCCTTAAAGGGTTGAACCAATTCCAGGTGGATTGCAGGATGCAACGCTTCAATCTGTTAAACATTGATAGGGCCCAGCCTCCATCTAAAAGACCCAACCCTGATTCCTAAAAAGGACACTTCTCTTTGAACCAACTGAACTTTATGTCCATCAAGCTTGAGGCCCGCATCTCTCAATCTCCGGATAATGAGCCTGGTCAACTTTTGGGTCTCGTCCTCAGAAGCCCCCCAGCAGAGGAGCTCATTCTTATCTTGGGCCACCATGGGGTAGAGCTCTGCAAGAACATTCCGCACTGCTTGATGAAAAATGGCCACATTGTTAAGAAACCCTTGAGGCAGCCTAGTCCAGCAGTACTGCTGCTTCCCCCAAGTAAAAGCTGTCTTAGGCTGGCTCACAGGGTCGAGCGGTATGCTCAAAAACCAATTGTTAATGCTCAGTACGGAGAACCAGGTCGCATTCACTGGGATCCTATCCACTAAATCTTGATAGGTGGTTTCTACTAGAGTCAATCGAGCTGTCACCCTATTCAAGGCTCTGTAATCAATACTGAAGCTCCATGTGCCATTGGGCTTCTTTACTGGCCACAGTGGAGCACTAGATGGTGAAATATTTAGCTTTATGTAACCTCGATTCTTCAGGATGTATATCACATTAGCCATTTCCTCAATACTCTCCACAGGGAGGGGGTACTGTTCAAGTTTAGGGGGAAACGCCCCTTCTATAATGATGGGGGTCATCTGCATCTGGCCAACATCCAGGTCATCACGGGCCCAGGCTTTGGAGGTGTCTTCCCACCCTGGTGGGACAATTCCCTCTGTGATACCCTTCAGTGGCTCAAAATTCAACATTCCACCTGTCATACCATCCAGTGACTTAGTAGCCATGTTTTGGGAAAATTTCAGTGGGAAGCCTGGCTTTAAAGGGGAATCTTTTACAGCTGGCCTATTTCCTAAGTTTAGTTTCTCTGCTAAGTCAATGGCAAGTTGTTGCACCTCTGGGTCACAAATCCTGTGAGCATTGGTGTCTGCTATCTGCTCCCTTGTAACTCTATCTCCCCCACCTCTGTTGGCTCCTACCCTCTCCCCTGTCCATTTCACTGGGTCAGCTCTACTCACACTGTTAAATAATCCCATTTCTGATACAGAATTCCAAGGATTTTGCTCATTTTCAGCCAGTCTATGGCACCAATCCTGAGTGTCCACTTTTAAATCCTGAAAAGGAGCTAGATCCACCTTTAAACCTCTAATCCTGTTGGAATTGCTCCCCACTCTCCACTCTCTAGTTCTTCCTTCTTCCCCTACTCGGCTGGATCCCACCCTCTCCCCTTTCCATTTCATTAGGTCACCTGGGACCACATTGGAAAATGATCCGGTTTCTACTATAAAGTCCCCAGGACTTGGCTCCTTGAATTTCTCTTTTTCATCCAGTCTGTTCCACAAATCTTGAATGCTCTCTACCAAACCCTGTAAGGCAGATTGTAATACATTTGGGTCACGAATCCTGGGACCACTGGGGTCTGCTACCCACTCCTTACTTATTTTATATCCCCACCCTCTACTGTCTCCCTCCCTCTTGCATATGAAATCCATATCCTCTTCATCCAAATTGTACGAGGTAACGGTTTCTACCATAAAGTCCTTGCCATCCACTGTATGCCACAAATCATGCAGGCCCTCTGCCAAAGCCTGTAGGGCAGTTGCTTTGGCCTTATCCTGCTTGCTGTTACCCTCTAGGTCACAGGTACCCTTCACCCACACCTTAACCACTACCCATGTCTTAACCTTCGGGGGATCATCCGGCCTTAAGTTGATCACTGAACAGCTGCTAACAGTTTGCCCCACGAGATACTCCACTTCGAACTCCTGCTCCTGAGATGCCATTGCTGGATGATGAAATCTGGTCTTGGTCCTCAGTCCTGAAGCTTACAGTGCCAGATCTGTTACCGGTCCAGCCAGTACCCTGAAACTATGGAGACAAAAGCGGCTCAAGCATCCTGATAGAGCTACAAGTAGACGTTACTGACCCATTTCCATCCCACAGGTGTTGCAGAAATAACAACAATACAACCAAATAACAACTATACCTTTTCATTTATAACCTTGTCCTTTTCTCTTCCCCCCCCCACTCCTCCCTAGTGATACACAGGTCGACTTTCCTTTTCCTCCCCACCATGCCCTCACACTCCCCGTAACGACTCCCCATTCCCCCTGAATATCGACTTTTACTTAATTTTTAGTTTTTCTGGTCAAAGCCAGTCCTACTACCTGAACGTGAACGTGAACAGTCCCTTGGTTATATTTGGATTTGAGGCTATCTTTTCTTAGTCCTTCTGGCTTGGGCCAGTGACTGAAGACTTTACTTCTGGCAGCACTCTTTGACTTGGTTCTTGATTAGGTCTGTTGCTATCTCCTGAAATCAAAACAATAAAAGAAAAAATTTTGGATTGGGAACATTGAGTTTATAATAACGATAATAATAATAAGAATACAGTGCTCTGCACAGAGTAAGTGCTCAATAAATGCCATCGTTTAAATACGATTGATTGATGATAATAATAGTGGTATTTAAGGGCATACTTTGCTAAGTACTGTGATAAATTCAAGATTACCAGGTTTTACACAATCCCTGTTCTATATGGGGCTCACAGGAAGTAGAGGATAGAGAGTTAAATCACACAATTCTTTACAGTGTTGTGTCACAAATTCCAGACATCCACGTCACTTACAATTCTAATGGCTTCCTCTCATAAATTCCATCAAAGGGAAAACCCATAGAGACTCCATGGGCAGGTTTAATCTTTTTAAACTAGACGTCCCACCTATGTCCATCCCATTTATGCCCACCTCCTCTCCAATATATCAGAGATCCCCCTTTTGTTAGCACCAGACCCCACCCAATCAAACCTCTCAAATCCTCACACAAATCAAGATCACTCCCAACAATGACACAAATTTCACAAAGTTCCCCCCCCACTACTTTTCCTCCAATCAGGCCCCTTCACAGGTTATTACTGGGACTTCTCTAATATTCCTTTGCAGCTGAGTAAATCCTGTTGCTGCAGCCTCCGGGTCCTTGGACGCAGACGTCACATTGACTAGCGGGGGATGTCTTTCTAAATACAAATTACAGTTACAACTTTCAGGCATCAATTTCTCTTACTTATTCGGATCAAAAACTTTAAGAATAAATTCCAGTTAAAATCAATCGATCATATATATTGAGCATTTATTATGTGCAGAGCACTGTACCAAGCATTATGTACAATAACGTTATGCCCTCAAGAAGTTCTCAGTCTGGAGGGGGAGACAGTCATTTTAAATAAATTACAGGTAGAGGAAATGGTGTAGTGTAAAGATATGTGCCTCGGTGCTGCAGGGCTGGAGTTGGAATGAATATCAAATACTCATAGGGGTACAGACCTAAGTGCATAAGCGACTCAGAGGGGAAGGTATATATGGGAAAATAGGATTTAGTTAAGAAAGCCTCTTGTAAATGTGATTATAGGGTCTTCCTCTCCTGAATTCCCCAGAGGGCTTCCCCACAGACTCCCAAGCAGGTTGATGCTCTGTGAAGAAGGCAGCTCCACCTCTCCACTATAGCTGAGACCCGTCCTGTAGTTAAGTGCCAAACCTCGCCCAGTAACCGACCCCCACAATCCAACCAATCCCTCTTAACTCCGCCTGCGAATCCCGACCAACCCGGAGCTCGCAGTCCCCAATGTGGCATGAATTCATAGGGTCCCTGCCACACGACCTTCCTCCAATCAGGCCCCTTCTCAGCTTGTTGCTGGGCCTTACCCAAAGCTGCCTTTGCAGCAGAGTAAATCCTGTTTCTAGAACCTTCCATAACCTGCCGGGGTCACAGACCTCACCTTGACCAGCAGGGGGAAGACTTCCTATGTGCAAATTACCCTCCCAACCTGCAGACAATCAATGGAGAGAAGTGCCGCGATCTAAGGTAAGGAGCCCGGGGACTGGAAGTTCCAAGACTTGGTATCTCCTCCCTCCTCTGCCACTGGCCTGCTGGGTAATCTTGGGCTAGTCATGTAACTCCTCTATGCCTCAGTTTCCTCCTCCGCAAAATAGGGATTCACTACCTGTTCGCTTTCCCAGTTCGATTATGTTTCCTGATAAAGAACTGAGTCATCATCCCAATTTTAATTCATAAGTTCCAGTCACCAGTTCCCCTTACAAATGCCAATAAGAAAACTAGATATTAATTCCAGTTAAAATCTTACTAAAAACTTCTTCATGAATTTCAGTACAACTTCCAGTTGCCAATTTTTCTTAGAACTTCCAATTAAAAATTCTAGAAACAAATGGCCGTCTCTCTTAGTATAAACTTTAAATCACAACTTCCAGTCATTGCTTTCTCTTGCAAATTTCAATCCAATATTCTTGAAGTAAATGCCACATAAAATTGTTAATCGATCAACAGGTGGTATTTATTGAACATTTACTGTGTGCAAACCACCGCACTAACTCATTTTGGTGAGTACAATAGAGTTGATAGACATAATCCCTGTCCTGAAAGAGTTCAGCCTCGACAGAGAGACAGAGGTTAAAATGGATGACAAAAAGGGGAAACGACAGTGTAAGGCTATGTTCATAAGTGCTGTGGGGCTGAGGATGGGGTGAATATTAAGGGCTTAAGGGGAAAAGATGCAAGGGCATAGGCATCTCAGAGGGTAGGTTAGGTAAGGGAAAGGAGGGTTAGGGCAAGGAAGAGCCCTTCATGGAGATGTGATTTGAGAAAGATTGTAAAGGAGGGGAGAGCAGTGGACTGTCAGATATGTTAGGGAAAGAAAGCCCAGGCCAGAAGGAGGATGTGAGCAGAGGGTAGGCAGCAAAGGAGTTTTTGTTTCATACGGAGGTGGATGGGCAACGTTTGGAGGTTCTTGAGGAGTGGGAAGATATGAACTTATATTTTTTTTAAGAAAAACCTATGGGCAGCAGAGGGAAGTATGGACTGGAGAGGTGATAAAATTTTCATGCAACAAGGTCCAGTCAGCAATTCCATAATCTGCTGGGGCTGCAGATTTCACGCTGACCGGCAGGGGGAAGGTATCGATTTCACTTACATAATCAAGTCAAAAATTATAGGAATATATTCCAGTTAAAATCAGTCACTTAATCAATAGTATTTATTGAGTATTTACTGAGTAAAGGGAACTGTAGCAAACACTTTGGAGAATACAGAAAGACAGATATGACCCTTGCCCTTAAGGAGTTCACAGCCTTGAGGGGGAGACAGACATTAAAAAATATTACAACAGGGGAAATGGCGGACTGTAGGGCTATGCATAGGAAGTGTTGCAGGGCTGTGGGAGGGATGCATATCAAGTGCATGAAGGGTTCAGATCTGAGAGCACAGACAACACAGACAGGAGAGCAGATATGCGAAGGGATTTTGTCGAGGAAGGTTTATTGGAGGAAACATGCTTTTAATAGGACTTCGTGCATGGGGAAAGTGATCGTCTGTTGTACGTCAATAGGGAGGTTGTACCAGGCCAGAGGCAGGACATAGGTGAAAGTTCAGCATGAGACAATGAGATTGGCACGGTGCTTGGCACATTGTAAGCACTTAAATAATACCGTAGTTATTTATTGAAGAGGCTAGTCAGGGAGCAGAAGTGCCCCAGGGAGGCAGGCTTGGTGTCACCTGCCCAGTTGAGGTGTCGCCCACCTTTGGTCCTGCAAGACCCCAACTTGAGACCAGGCAGGCCGAGCTGTTCCTCAGGGGTGGGTCATTTGTATATATTTTTATTCATTTGCATATATTCTTTATTACCCTATTCATTTTGTAATGAGGTGTACATCCCCAAGCAGCATGGCTTCGTGGAAAGAGAGGTCATGGGTTCTAATCCCGGCTCTGTCACTTGTCTGCTGTGTGACCTTGGGTAAGTCACTTAACTTCTCTGTGCCTCGATTACCTCATCTGTAAAAATGGATATTAAAAACTGGGAGCCCCACGTGGGACAGTCTGATTACCCTCTGTCTACCCCAGCGCTTAGAACAGTGCTCTGCACATAGTAAGTGCTTACAAATACCATAATTATTATTATTATTAATTATTAACATCGTGGTACGGTGGGTAGACTGGCATTAGATGAGTGATATGTGTGGGCTGGGTTGTAGAAGGAAATCAGGGAGGTGAGGGAGGAACGGGCAAGGTGGTTGACTGCTTTAAAGCCCATGGTGAGGAGTTTCTGTTTGATGTGGTGATGGATGGGCAACCACTGGAGGTTCTTGAGGAGTGGGGAAACATGGACTGAATGTTTTTGTAGAAAAATGATCCAGGCAGCAGAGTGAAATATGAACTGGAGTGGTATCACAATTTTCAGTCACAAGTTCCAGTCATCAGTTTCTCTCACAAATTCCAGTCCAAAAATTTAAAAATTAATTCCAGTTTAAGGTCTCAGTAACAACTTCAAGTTTCAGATTTCAGTCACTACTTCCAGTTATCACTTTTTCTTGGAAAATCCAGTCACAGATTATACAAATAATTTCCAGTCAAAATCTCAATTACAATTTAGTTCCAAGTTTCAATCACAACTTCCACTCATTAATTCCTCTTAAATATTCCTGTCAAATATTCTAGAAATTAATTCTAGTCAAAATATCATTAACGACTAGATCATGGATTTAAGCAGCAACTTTCAATTATCCATTTATCTTATAAATTCTGGGCAAAAAATTTCTATAAATAAATTCCAGTTAAAGTCTCAGTAACAACTTAAAGGTACAAATTTCAGTCACAACTTCCATTAATCACTTTCTCTTAGAAATTTCAGTCAAAAATTACAGAAAAAAATCCTAATCAAAATGTTGATTACAACTTGGTCCCGGCTTTCAGTCATAAATTCTGGCATCAATTATTGTCAAAGTGTAGGGAACAACTGCATCATGGGTTTAAGCAACAACTTCCAGTTAGCAATTCTCTTAGAAAGTCCAGTCAAAAAGTCGAGAAATACATTTAAGTCAAAACTCTCAGTAACAACTTCGTCCCAAGTTTCAGTCACAAAGTCCAGGCATCTATTTAATCTTACAAATTTGAGTTCAAATTACTAGAAATAAATTCCAATCAAAATCTCTGTAATTCTATCATCAAAGTTTTTGTTCACAAGTTCCAGTCAAAAATTCTGAAAATAAATTCCAGTCAGAATCTCAGTAAAATTTTTGTCACAAATCTCAGTCAGAAAATCCACTCATCATTTTCTTTTATAAAATCTAGGCAAAGATTCTGGGAATAAATTCCAGTCAAAATCTCAGGTATGAAATTTTTGGTCATACCTTCCAGTCATCAATTTCCCTGACAAATTTCAGTAAAATTTCTAGAACTTTATTCCAGTTAAATTTCAAGTAACAAATTTCATCATGACTTCCAGTCATTACTGTCTCTTAGAAAATCCAGTTAAAAATTAAAGAAATATTTTTTGCAAAAACTTCACTTACAACTTGGTCCCAAGTTTTAGTCACAACTATCAGTCATCAATTCATCTTAAAAATTCCACTCAAAAATTCTAGAAATGAATTCTAGTCAAAATCTTGTAACAATTTCATCGTAGAGTACAGAAACAACCTCCAGGCAGCAATTTCTCACATACATTCCAGTCACAAATCTAGAAATAAATTCCAGTTAAAAATCAATCAATCAATTAATCAATGCTATTTTTTGAATGTTTACTCTGAGTGGAGTACCTTACTAAGCACTTGGGAAAGTACAGTACTTCACTTCTCTGTGCCTCAGTTCCCTCAACTGTAAACTGGAGATTAAGGCTATGGGACAACCTGATTACCTTGTATCAACCTCAGTCCTTAGAAGAGTGCTTGGCATATAGTAAGCACTTAACAAATACCATAATTATTATTATTACAATACAATAGAGTTGGTAGACATTATCAAGGAGTTCATAATCTCAAGGAGGTTACCCACACAGTAAAAAAAAGATAAGGAAAATGGCCAACTGTAAGACTATGTATAGAAGTTCTGAGGGATTGGGGGTGAGACAAGTGACAGAGAGGAGGACTGATATGGGAAAGGCAGCGTTAGTCAAGGAAAGCCTACTGCAAATGGAGTAGGTTTGTGAGGTTTGTGAAGTTAGAGTAGGTTCGGAGGTTTGTGAAGGAGGGAAGAGTGTGGCCTTTCAGATATAGAGGACGATAGAGGAGGAGTTCCAGGCCAGGGAGAGGTGGTGGGCAAGGGGTCCACAGCAAAGCAGCTGATGTAGAGGTGCAGAGGTCTACCAAGATTAAGCCCTTTATTTGTCAGCTGTGTACCCCAAAGAACACTATGTAAATATTATTTCATTCCATTTCCCCTATCGATAATCTCTTTAAATGTCAATCAAATTTCAACCAAATATCATGATTGATTGAGAGGAGCAAAGTGTGTGGGCTGGGTTATAGTAGGAAATGAGGGAGGTAAGGTAGGAGACAGCAAGGTGATTGAGTGCTTTAATGCCAAGAGTAAGGAGTTTCTGTTTGAAGCAGAGATGGACGGGCAACCACTGGAGGTTATTGAGGAGTGGAGAGATATGAATTTAATTTTTTTTTTGGAAAAAACTATTGGGGCAGCAGAGGGAAGTATGGGCTTTTTGAGAGGTGTCAAAATTTTCAGTCACAAGATCCAGTCAGCAATTTGTCTTACCAAGTCCAGTCATAGCTTCCTGTATTCACACTTCACACTTCACTTACAGTTCTGTGTCACCAATGCCAAAGGCTTCCTCCTCTCATGAGTTCCCCGGAAGGGACCCCCTGCCAAAGCGACTCTGAGGCAGGTTGAAGCTCTGTGAAGGAGGCAGCCCCCCTATTGTCCAAGCTCCCTCTGTCAACTACAACAGAGACCCACGCTGTAGTTAACCCCCAAAGCCTGCCCATTAGTCAACAGCCCCCCATTGCAACCAATCAACTCCACCCACGAATCGTGACCAACCCAGAGCTTGCAGTCCCCAATGTGGCAGGAATTCATAGGGTCCCCACCACACGACCTTCCTCCAATCAGGCTCCTTCTCAGCTTGTTGCTGGGCCTTCCCCAAAGCTGCCTTCGCAACAGAATAAAAATCCTGTTTCTGGAACCTTCCATAACCTGCCAGTGCCGCAGACCTCACCCTGACCAGCAGGGGGAAGACTTCCTATATACAAATTACCCTCCCAACCTGCAGACAATCACTGGGAAGAAGCGCCGTGGCCTAGTGGCAAGAGCCCGGGCCTGGGTGTCACAAGACCTGTCGTCTGCTCCCGGCTCTGCCACTTGCCTGCTGGGTGACATTGGACAAGTCTCGTAGCTTCTCTCTGCCTCAGTTTCTCATCTGTAAAATGGGAATTCACCACCTATTCTCTCTCCCAGTTCGATTGTGTCTCCTGATGAAAAACTGGGATGGTGTCCAAACATTCACTTTTTATCCATCCCAGCGTTTACCGCAGTGCTTGACATATGATAAGCGCTTACCAAATACCACTTATTGGGTACTTACTGTGTGTTAACAGAGGTCGCAGACATTTTCCCTGCCCATGGTATCTCTTGCAAATTTTAGTCAAACATGTTGGAAATAAATTTGAGTCAAAATCTCAATAACAAATTCAAGATCCAAATCCAAATCAGTCACTACTTCCAGTCACCCATTTCTCCTAAAATTCCCAGTCAAAAATTCTCAAAATAAAATCCCGTCATAATCTCCATAATCCCTTTGTTCCAAATTTTAGTCACAACTTCCTGTAATCAGTTTCTTTTACAAATTCCAGTCAAGAAACCTAGAAACAAATTCTAAATAAAAATCAATTCCAAACTACCATCCCTTGATGACCAAATTGATGTTCTCAACACCACCCTCCCTACTGAACTCAACTCACTCCTCTGTCTCTTCGTTGTTCTCATACCACTAATCCACAGCCCTGGATCACCACCACAATCCTCCTGCTTCACTCTTGTGCAGAGCCTCTGAGAACTGCTGGCAGAAAACTAGATAACAGGCTGACTTCATCCACCTTGTGGACAGGGACTGTGTCTATTTATTGTTATTTTGTATTCTCCCAAGTGCTTAGTATAGCACTCTGCACATAGAGCTCAATAAATACAAATGAATGAATGAATAACAATGATAATAATTATGGTATTTAAGTGCTTACTAAGTGCCAAGCACTGTTCTAAGCACTGGGGTAGATGCAAGGTAATCAGGTAGTCCCACGTGGGGCTCACAGTCTTTATCCCCATTTTCCAGATGAGGTAACTGAGGCACTAGGAAGGTAAGTGGCTTGCCCAAGGTCACACAGCAGACAACTGGCAGAGCTGGGATTAGAACCTATGTCATCTGACTCCCAAGCCCATGCTCTTTCCACTAAACCACACTGCTTCTCTATGAGTGAACTTCACAAGTTTATCCTTGCGTGCTTTAACTCTGCCTTTTCCTCTGCCCAGCCAAATTATTTCTCTATCCTCATTGATACCCATACTTAAATGGGATTAGGGCAAGCAGTCCAGCAAATTCCTCCACTTCCACTCATGCACTTTGCCAGCAACTGAAGCTACCAGTGCCTGTGGTCATATCCACAGCTCTCCCTTCCCCAGAAACCTTATTTGGTGTGGTATCTTATTCGGTTCTTATGGGGTCTGTCCCCTTTTTACCCATCGTGCTGGACTGAATGGGATCCACGGTGGCCAGGGGAATTCACAGCCAGAAGTTTGAAGGACCGGGGAGGATTTCGAAAGGTTCCTTTACCTAGGTGTGTGCTACGGATAGCCCTTGGTCCAGCACTGCCTGGTGGGTCTCTCCCATGAGCTCATGTGGATCCTGGATGAGCCCCCCAAAATGTCGGGTTCACAAACAGGAATCAAGTCGCAGTCACAGCACAGAGAGTTCATTATTACAATAGTAATACAGATCTTCATGGGTGAGGACAAGCAGAATTTGTTGCCCTGAAAGCGAGCTCAACCTCCCCACCAAAGGTGGGAGAGGTAGTTAGTTATAGTCCATGGTGGACTTGGTGTTCCCTCACACCATCAATAGGGTCCAATCAAGAGCCTTTAATCGTATGATCCAATGGATGCAATCAAGTGTGGCTGCAGTTTTCTTAACTGATGAGGGTAGGGAAAGGGCTAAAGGATGATTTAAGAAAAAACAAGCTAGTTTAAATACAAAATGAAGTCTGAAAACAAAATGGAGCAGGGCTGGCTAAGAGTTGGTTTCCACAGTATCAACGCAGCATCCTTGCTCCTCTTGCCATGGCTCTCAAAGTTCAGTTGGGGGATTTGCTGTCTAATGTAGAGTTTGATGAAGTTTAACCTATGTTTTTTTCTGGAGACTTGCCCTTGTCCTGCCCACAAGGAGTTTACAGTCTAGAGGGGGAAACAGACATTAATATAAACATATGATTTCTTTGTTTATGCTACTGTGACTTTTGAACTTAAGCTTTTAGTAGTAATGGTATCTTTTTAGCCTAACTTTGGTAATAATCATGGTATTTTCTAAGTGCTTGCTATGTGCTTGCTTGACTGCCATGTTTTCAAAAAGAGTCTATACAGCAACAAGACTCTGAGAACTGAGATTCAAGGATCTAGATGGTCAGAGACCATCTGCATTTCAGCTGCATTTCAATCAATCAATCCATTGTATTCACTGAGGACGTACTGTGGGCAGAGCACTGTACTAAGCAATTGGGAGAGTACGAATAACACAGTTGGTAGACACATGCCCTGCCAACAACATGCATTCCTTCAGGGATGCTTAAAACCATTATGTTGTAATGATTCTGTCTCCTGCTGTTCAGGAGAAGTTTTGTTTTTGTAAATTTCATTCTGGTCCTCAAGCCTATCTGTTCCTCAGAGATTAGAATTTATTTGAATGTAGTATTTGCTACTGTCACATGTTAATTGATGTTTAATATGATGATGATGTTGGTATTTGTTAAGCACTTACTATATGCACAGCACTGTTCTAAGCGCTGGGGTAGATACAGGGTAATCAGGTTGTCCCACATGAGGCTCACAGTTAATCCCCATTTTACAGATGAGGTAACTGAGGCCCAGGGAAGTTAAGTGACTTGCCCACAGTCACACAGCTGCCAAGTGGCAGAGCCAGGATTCGAACCCATGACCTCTGACTCCCAAGCCCGGGTTCTTTCCACTGAGCCACGCTGCTTCTCTATAATGTTGGTATTTGTTAAGCGCTTACTATGTGCAGAGCACTGTTCTAAGCACTGGGGTAGACACGGAACCAGGTTGTCCCACGTGGGGCTCACAGTCTTAATCCCCATTTTACAGATGAGGTAACTGTGGCACAGAGAAGTTAAGTGACTTGCCCACAGTCACACAGCTGACAAGTGGCAGAGTCGGGATTCGAACCCATGACCTCTGACTCCAAAGCCCGTGCTCTTTCCACTGAGCCACGTAATATGCCCTCTTGTAGCCAAGAAACAAAGCAAGCTTATCTTCTATCTGCAGGATAAGGACAGTTCTTGGGGCAGAAACAAGAAACTGTAAGGGGCAGAATCAGAATGGAGTGGAAACAGTCAATAAATGGCTTACAAAGCAGGCCTGCCTCTTTCTATATCTGTGGTAACTACTGCTGGTAAAGCCTGCCCCAAATATTGTTTTTGGAGGACCCAAGTAGGACCCAAGGAGGACCCAAAACAAGAATTGACCAACAATAACCAAGATGGAAACATATCCCCCTTACTTAATGATAATGGTGCCATATTGAAATCCTGGGGAATTTCTTCAGGATTTCAGAGGTAGAAATGTTTGTGAAATGTGTCCTCTTGCTTGTAGTTCCTGAGCGATATACCACCAGATCCTGGAATTTTGCCATTCTTCATGGCTCTAGAAGCTGTGGTGACCTCATTAAGTATTGGAGCTAAAGCCATGTCTTTATGACCTGGCAGGTAAACTATGGAGACGAAAGCAGCTCAAGCAACCAAGTATGGTCAGAAACAAACTTTATTTACCCTTCCAAAACTACGATAGGTTACAGAGAGAGCAATAGCGATAAACAGCAATACTTTTAATATCATGTGCTTACACTCTTTCCATTCTTCTCCCCACTCCTCCCACAGTGACACACAGGCCACTTACCGCATTCCTTCATCCATTTCAGTGAGCATCTATGTCCTAACAGCTTGGAAAATACCCCTAACCCATGTTGGCTAGGACTGGTTCCCACAATTAGGGTGGATTGACTTGGGATTTGCCATCCAAACCCAACCTGCTATAACAGTGCCTCCCCCAATTCAGTATTCATTGAAAAAGGCAAATGGGCAAACAATTGAATCACCTCACCAAAGAACCCTGAAAACAAGGAAGTGGGCATCGTCATTGGGGAAGATTGGGCAGTATAAGAGAAAAAATAGGCACAGTCTTTTCCTTGGAGGAGCACATTCTCTAGCTAGAGAGATGGAGAGTAAAATGAATTACAGTTAGGGTTAGGAACCCAGGATAAGGACATTTGCATGAATGCGGTGGTGGGTGGGGATGAGCCACTGAGTGCTTTGGGGGTTATGGGCTCAAGGAGAGAGGTGAGGCAGCAGTGGGGGAAGATGAGTAGGAAGCAATTGTTCCAGAAAGTGGTCTGCCCCAGGGGCAGCCTGGAGAGCCAACTAAAGGGATAATTTGGATGAGGTAGGCTGTTGGCTTTGAGGCATTTCCTTGGAAATGCTAGTGGCAGTATCTGCCTAGTGTTCCTGGGGAAAAGGATGGTTTCCACTTTTAGACTCCTTTTTTGACTTGTGATACTTAGGTAAAACATCTATCGTTCCCTGTCACTTGAATACCGCTGACCAGACTGGAATGGTGCCTGGAGCACGGGGAAGCTTGTCAATGAGGAATGGAGGACCATTCTACTAACCTGCTCCACAGAAATGTAGTCTAACTTTCAAGAGAATTCCCAGAGCCTCCTGATCCATCACCTTTAATTTGTGGTCCTAGATCTGGGGATTGGAGAGTGCCAAAGCCCACAATTTCAGTGTGGGGCATGCCTCTCCATATCAGTGATTCCCCGAAGCAGCTCAACCCAAGTGGATTATGGGGTGATCTGGAGTGTCTGTACAGTCCCAGAACACTCTCCTGTCAGGTGTGTGAACTTCTGAAGGGCTCAGTTTATTCCCAACAATCCCCTTTGGCATTCTTCAAATATCTGTTCCACTGGGGAATAAGGATGGGAGGCACTGGCCTCCCAACTAACTCTTCTAACTTGGGAACTGCGACCTTCTCCATCAGGGAAGCCTGGGAGATTCACTCTTGGGGTCCCTTACACTGGGGCCAGGAAAAATGACTTCCTTCAGACTTTTCTTTGCTCAAATCCAGCTCTTAGCACAGCTTTCAACACCTAATAGTCAATCCTTTACCAATCCCAGCATCATCATTATCGCTTCCACTTACGAGATTACTAATGTCTCTAGAGGGCTTGTAGGGCAGTGACATCGGGGCAGAACCTTTAGCAAAACCTCCAGCAGTCCCCTACATGGTTGGACTGATTGCAGGTAGGTTGCAGGAGGCAAGGTTTGGATTGATTAGGATCAGACTGATAGGGCCCAGCTTCCACTTACAAGCCTCAACCTTGAGGCCTAAAAAGGACCCTTCTCTTTGGACCAACTGAGCCTCGTGTGCATCAAGCTTGAGGCCCACACCGGTCAATCTCTTGATGATGATACCGGTCACCCTTTGTGTCTTCTCCTCAGAAACCCCCCAACAGAGGAGCTCTTTCTCATCTGGGGCCACCCTGGGGTAGAGCTCTGCGAGAACACCCTGCACTGCTGGATGAAAAATGGCTATGTTATGAAGAAACCCCCAAGGCAGCCTAGTCCAGCAGTATCGCTGCTTCCCCCAAGTAAAGGTTATCTTAGGTTGGCTGAAGGGGTCTAGTGGTCTGCTCAAAAACCAATTGTCAGTGCTCGGTCCCGGGAGCCAGGGCGCATTCTCTGGGACCTTATCCTCTGACCCTTGATAGGTGGTTACCATTGGAATCAATTGGGCTGTTGCCTCACTCAAGGCCCAGGAGTCAATCCTCGAGCTCCATGGGGCACGCGACTTCTTCGCTGGCCACAGTGGAGCATCAGAGGGTGACACCCCTGGCATGAAATCACCTCGATCCTCTAGGATGTGTATGGGCTGAACGTCTTCCTCACTACTCTCCTCAAGAAGGGGGTACCATTTATGCTTAGGGAGGAAATGGAAGGGGGTCACCTGCTGCTGGTCAGCCTCCAGGCTATCACGGGCCCAGGCTTCGGAGGTGTCTTCCCACACAGGTGGGACAATTTCCCGCAGGATACCATTCAGTGGCTCAAAATCCCACATTCCCCGTGCCATGCCCTTCTTACCGGTCATGTACTTGGGACTCTCCCAGAGGGCAAGTGCCTTGAAGTGGGAATAATGCATGACTGCCCCATCTTCTGGGTTTGATTCCTCATCTGTGTCAATGTCAGACTCTTCCACCCCCGGACCCCAAATGTCATGTACGTTGGTGTCTGCTCCCTTTTCCCACCATTCTTCGTCTCCTTCCTCTCCACTCTCTTCCTCCATCTCCCCTTCCCCTTTCATTGGGATATCCGGAAATTCATCGACAAATGATCCGGTTTCTACGATAAACTCCCAAGGACGGGAATCCTTGGAATCTTCTCTTTGACCCAGTCGATACCACAGATCATGAATGCTCTCTACTAGAGTCTGTAAGGCAGACCGCAGTACACGTGGGTCCCGGATAATGGGGCCATTGGGGTCCACTTTCCATCTCTTATTTACGATGTAGCCCCATCCTCTGCTGAGCCCCACCCTCTTCTCCATCCAATTCCTATCCACTTCAGCTAAATTGTAAGATGATATGGTTTCTATCCAAAAGTCCTTGCCTTCCAGTTTACGCCACAAATCATGCAGGCCCTCTGCTAAAGCCTGTATGGCGACCCCTTTAGCCTCATCCGGCTTGCTGTTACCCTCTAGGTCACGGGCACCCTCCACCCAAATCCTGAGCACCAACCATGCCTGATCCTCCGGGGGAGCATAAGATCCTGACGGCTCCTCTGAGGTGGTGCCAGCAGTTTGCCCCACGAGGTACTCGATTTCAAATTCCGACTCCTGAGATTCCATTGCTGGCTGATGAAATCCGGTCTCGGTCCTCAGTTCCAAAGCTCGCAGGGCCAGATCTGTTACCGGTCCAGCCAATAGCCTGAAACTCTGGAGACAAAAGCGGATCATGCATCCTGATACAGCTAGAAGTAGACTTTGTTGACCCACGCCTGGACAGCCGATGTGGCAGAAAGAGCAAGTGCAGACTTTAATATCTTTTCTTTTATAAACTTACCCTATTGTCTTTCCTCCTCCCACCCCTCCCTAGCGATACCCAAGACACCTCCCCTGTTCCTCCCCACCATACCCTTGAGCTCTCCCTAACAACTCCCCATGCACCGCTGAAAATCAGCTTTTCCTCAGTTCATCATTTTCATGGTCAAAGCCAATCCTTCTACCTGAATGTGAACAGTCCCTTGGTTGGATTCGGATCGGACGCTCTCTTTTCTTAGTCCTTCTCGCTTGGGCCAGTGGTAGAAGATATTCCTCCTGGTCACACACTTTGGCTCAGTTCCTTAGGGACCGTTATGTCCTAGAAATGAAACAATAACATTAAAATGTTTTGTGTTGGGCAGGAGTATTGGTAACATAGGGTGTTAATTTACAATTATAATGATAATAATAATCATAGTACCAAGCATGAGCAATCCCCCCCCCACTGTGCTTTCCCTAGCATTTAAGTGGCATGGCCTGAACCCAGTAAATGCTCTTTGAATACCACAGATTTATTGAAAGATCTGGATGGCCACTGACTTTACCAAGTAATGGGGGAGGTCTAAAGCACCCAGGAGGCAGCTGGAGATCATTGAAGATGGTGTGTTGGGGCGGGGAGGGCGGGGAGGAACGCGGGGCTGGGTGGTAGAGGAAGGTCCTGGAAGGGTTAAGTGACATGCCCAAAGTCACAGAGCAGACAAGGGGCAAAGCCAGGATTAGAACTCAGATCTCCTGATTCCCAGGCCCATTAGAAAGACTCAGCTAGTCAGTATCAATCAATATTATCTACTGAGTGCTTGCTCTGTGCAGAGCACTGTACTCAGCACCTGGGAGAGTACTAGGCATGACCCTTGCCCACAGGGAGTTTACCATCCAGAGAGGGAGACAGACATTAAAATAAATAATGGATATATCCGTGAGTGGAGTTAGAGGCACAGGGAGAGGAGTTAGATTTCCAGAGCAGATGGGAGACCTTCTCTTGGGAGAAACCTCCCACTCTCCTTAGTGTCTCCTAGGGGCTGAAGGAGGTGAGAGGAGGGCAGGGGCTTCCCCTTCAAACACAAAATGGGGATTCAATACTTGTTCACCCTCCCAATGAGATTGTCAGTCCCTCAGGTGGGACCTGATTATCTTGTATCTACCCTAGTGCTCAGTACAGTGCTTGACACCTAGGAGGCCCTGAACAAACACCACAGTTACTATCATTGTGCATATATCCCAGCACTTGTTAAAGAAATCGGGACATTAAGTAGGTACTTAACCACTATCATCATTATCTTTATCATTTTCTCTTAAGAATTCCTGTCAAAAACTGCTAAAAGTCTGGGCCGGTTAAAGTCGCTGGAACAATATCAAGTCACAAATTCAGGCATATCGTTCAGTCACAATTTCCAGTCCAAAATTCTGGAAATCGATTCCAGTCACAATCTCAGTAAAAACGTTGTCACAAATCGCAGTCAGAAAATCCAGTCATCAATTCCTCCAAAATCCTACTTCAAAAATTAGAGAAATCAATTCCAGGCAATAGCTCAGTAACCACTTTGGGCTATATTTCAGTGACCACTTTCAGCCATCACTTTCTCCTATGAATTCCAGAAAAAAATCACAACAGCAACTTCGGGTCACAAATGTCCAGCCTGACTTCCAATTATCAGTTATCTCAGAAATCCCAGTCAAAAATCCTAGATAGAATTTCCCCTAAAAATGTTCACAGTTACATCTTTGTCCAAAATTTGTCACAACCTTCCGTTGTCATCAGTTTCTCTTACAAATTCCTGTCGAAAATTCTAGAAAATTCCAGAAATTAATTCCAGGGAAAGCCTCAGAAGCAAACTTCATCATAGATTTCAGTTACAACTTCCAGGAAGCAGTTTGTCCTACAAATTCCAGTCATACCTTCCTGTCATAAATCTAGATCGCACAATTCACTTACGGTTCTGCGTCACCGATTCTAAAGGCTTCCTCCTCTCCTGAGATCCATGAAGGGATTCTCCACAAAGACGCCGGGGCAGGTTGAAGCTCTGGGAAGAAGGCAGTGCAGCTACTGTTCAGCACCTCCTCTCAGCCACAGCTGAGACACGCCTGGTAGTTAAGAGCCAAACCCCACCCCTTTACTGACCCCCTCAATCCAACCAAACCCTCTTTACTCCTCCCACGAATCCTGACCAACCCAGAGCTCGCAGTACCCGAGATGGCACGAATTCATAGGGTTCCCACCACACGACCTTCCTCCAATCAGGCCCCTTCTCAATTTGTTGCTGGGCCTTCCCCAAAGCTGCCTTTGCAGAAGAGCACCCAGTTTCTAGAAAATTTCTAGAAAATTTCTAGAAAATTTCTGGAACCTTCCATAATCTGCCAGGGCCACAGACCTCACGCTGTCCAGCAAGGGGAAGACTTCCTATGTGCAAATTGCCCGCCCAACCTGAAGACAATAGGGAGAAGCTCCGTGGCCTAGTGGCAAGAGGTCAGGCCTGGAAGTCCTAAGACCTGGGGTCTCCTACCAGCTCTGCCACTTGCTTGCTGGGTGTCCTTGGGCAAATCATTTAACTTCCCTGGACCTCAGTTTCCTCATCTGTAAAATGAGGGTTCGCTACTTGTTCTCTCTCCCAGTACGGTTGTGACTCCTAATGAGGAACAGGGGTGGTGACCACCCAGATCAACTCATATCTACTTCAGCACTTAGAACGGTGCTTGACATGTAGTTAGTGCTTACAAAATTATGATTTACTGAGCTCTTGCTGTGTGCTAAGCATTTGGGATAGTATAACATAAATGAATTGGAGTCAAATCTTAATGGCAACCTCATTATCCAAATTTGTCACCACTTTCAGTCACTCTTTTCTCTTGAAAGTCCCATTCCAAAATTCTTGTAATGAATTCCAGTCCCTTTGTTCCAAATTTCAGTCACAACTTGCAGTCATCAATCTCTTTCAAAAATTCCATTCAATTATTCTAGAAACAAATTCTAGATAAAAATCATTCAGTCTATCGTATTCATACACAGCACTGAACTAATGCCAGGAGAAATATTATTCAATGGAGTTGGTCGACATGATTGCCTACCTCAAGGAGCTTGCAGTCTAGACCAGGAGATGGACATGTAAATAAATTAGATTGGAAAATGGCAGAGAATCAGGATATGGACATAACTGCTATGAAACTCAGGGCAGGATCCGGTACCCACATGTACTGCAGTCTGCCTTACAGTACTGCAGTCTAGTCGAGAGCGTTCATGATCTGTGGACTGGGTCAAAGAGAAGATGCCAAGGATTCCTGTCCTTGGGACTTTGGCGTAGAAACTGGATCATTTGTTGATGAGTTCCCCTATATCCCAATGAATGGGGTAGGGGAGACGGGGGGGAGCCAGTAGAGAGGGAGGAGATGGGTCATACAGAGGGCAGGAATGGCAGGGAAATTAGGGTTTAGTCAGGGTAGATCTGGAGGAGATGTGATTTTAGTCAGGCTTTAGAAGGATATGAAAGAGATATGAAGGCGGAAGGAATTTCTGGCCAAAGAGAGGACGTGGGCAAGGGGCCACCCATGGAAAAAATGAGATCGAGGGGTGAGGAGTAAATTGGCCTTAGAGGAGCAAAGTGTCAGTCAGTCAATCGTATTTACTAAGCACTTTCTGTGTGCAGAACATTGTACTAAGCACTTGAGGGAGTGCAATATAACAGACATATTCCCTGCCACAATGAGCTGACCATCTAGAGGGGGAGACCAACATTAATATAAATAAAAATATGTACATAAGTCCTGTAGGGCTGGGGGGAGGGGGGATGAATAAAGGGGAGCAATTCAGAGTGATGCAGAAGGGAGTGAGAGAAGAGGAAATGAGGGCTTAGTCAGGGAAGGCCTCCTGGAGGAGTGTGCCTTCAACAAGGCTTTGAAGGTGGGGAGAGTACTTGTGTGTTGATATGAGGAGGGAGGGCATTCCAAGCCAGAGACAGGATGCCGGAGAGAGGTTGGCAGTGAGACAGATGAGATCAAGGTACAGAGATCTGGTTAGCATCAGAGAAGTGAAGTGTGCAGGCTAGGTTTTAGTGGGAGAGTAGTGAGGTGAGGTAGGAGGGGGCAAGGGGATTGAGTGCTTTAAAGCCAATGGTGAGGAATTTCTTTTTGATGTGGAGGTGGACAGGCAAACACTGGAGATTCTTGAGGAGAGGGGAAACATGGCCAGAGCGTTTTTGTAGGATAATGATCTGAGCAGCAGAGTGAAGTATGGAATGGAGTGGGGAGAGACAGGAGTCAGGGAGGTCAGTGTGGAGGCTGATACGGCAATCCAGGTGTGATAGGATAAATGCTTGGATTAACGTGGCAGCAGTTTGAAACTACTTACCACTGGCTCAATCAGCTTTCCCCTTCTTTTGCTACTGACTCTGCTTTACATTTTCCTCTAGACTCTAAGCTCCGTGTGGGGAGGGAACATTATACTCTTCCAAATATTAGTACAGTGCTTTGCACACAGTGAGCACTTAATAAATACCATTGATTGATATTTGAGACATTCCTTTGAGAGGTGGGAGAATTTGGTAGCTAACATTATTACTTCACTCTATAGATGGGTTCTTAGGAGCCAGAGGGAGGGCCAGTGAAGGGCTATGACCTTGCACTGGGTTATGCTACCAGGCTTTTAAATCCATCCTTGGACTCCCTCCACCATATCAACATTTCTCGGGTCTCGATATCTCATGAGCACGTCTCTTGCTCCTGGGCCTGATGACCAATGACCAATGATCAGCAGTTTCACAGAACTGCAGTACTTGACTGGGTAGGGTCTGTGCGTCCACAAGCTGATACATTTCCCTCAAGGCAAACTGGGATTTTTTCCAGTTTGTACTGCAACTCCACTCCACCGGACATCCCTTGAACTCAGCCTCCGCCTTCCTGCTCCCACTCTCCCCCACAACTTGTGCTAAGTGAAGGACAAGGGACTTTTCAATCCCAGAGTTCAAATGTTACAAGAAAGTCCCTGATACTAGCAACCAGGATGTTTCATGTTAAGAGGAAACTCAATTTGTAGTATTGCTTGTTTCATGGATTTCCAGGCCGTGAGTAAAAATCTCGGTCTGTCAATGTGATCCCATCCCTTTCTTTCCCTTCTTTTGAATCCCATATCACCCGCCCTCCACCACCCACTCTCGAATCTCTTAACAGTCATTTACCGCCCCCCACCTCCAACTTCTTTAGCCATTTTGATCCCTTTCTCACACCCCATCTCTCTTTCTCCATGCCTACAATGATCCTTGGGGATTTCAATTTCCATACAGATATTATTCATTCATTCATTCATTCAATTGTATTTATTGAGCGCTTACTGTGTGCAGAGCATTCATTCATTCAATCATATTTATTGAGTGCTTACTGTGTGCAGAGTACTGTACAAAGCGTTTGGGAAGGACAATTCGGCAACAGATAGTGACAATCCCTACCCAACAATGGGCTCACAGCCCCTTCTGCTGCCCGCCTTCTATCACTCTTGAACTCCACTGAACTCCTGCTCCAACCCCACCTCACCCACTCACCAACTTGGACACACACTCAAATTCATCATCTCTAGCCACTGCTCAATCCCTACCCTCACCAACTCTGAAATCCCTCTATCTGCCCACAACTTTCTCACTTGTCTTCTCTCTCATACACTTCCTCCCCATAGATCTGTACTGTTCCCTCACAGAGACCTCCAATTTTTAGACCCCATCCAATTTTCTCAACTCATCATGCCTCAACCTCCATATCCAAACTTCCTTCCCTTGATGATGAAGCTGATACTCTCAACAACACCGTCTCCACTGAACTCAACTCACTTGTTCCCCTATGCCTTTGTTGAGCTGCACAGTCCACCTCCTTCACTCTTTGGCACAAGCCACGGAGAGGTCCTGGAGGAAATCTAGATAAGAGGCAGACTTCATCCACTTCAAGTTTATCCTTATGTGCTTTAACTCTGCCGTCTCCTGTGCCCAGCAAAATTATTTCTCCACCCTTATTGACACCCATGCCCATCGCCCTCGCCAGTTGTTCCAGATATTTAATGCCCTCCTCAGGCCCTCTGTGCCCTAGGCTCCCTGATCCCTTGCCCCCAATGACCTGGCCACCTACTTTATTAAGAAAATTGACACTAGCATGTATAATCTCCCTAAACTCTCCCCTGCCCCTCCTTCAGTCCCTCCCCCTACCTGCCCCCTCTTCAACTCTCCCATCTTTTTCAGCACTATCTCTAGAGGAGATCTCCTGCCTTCTCTCAGAATCCACCCCCTCCACCTGCACATACGACCCCCTTCCTTCACACCTTATCAAAACACTTGCCCCTCCCTAAAAGTCATCTTCAACTGTTCTCTCTCCATTGGCCTCTTCCCCACTGCATCCAAACATAACCAACCATGTCTCTCCTATTCTAAAAAACTCTCCTTGACCCCACAGCTCCCTCCAGTTAAAACCCCCATCTCCCTCCTAACAATCCTCTCCAAACTCCTTGAGCGGGTTGTCTACCCCCACTGTCTCAAGTTCCTCTCCTAAATTTTCTCCTTGATATCCTCCAATTTGGCTTCTGTCCCCTTCACTCCACAGAAACTGCCCCCTCAAAGGTCACCAGTGATCTCCTTCTTGCCAAATCCAAGGGCCTCAACTCCATCCTAATCTTCCTCGACGTCTCAGCCATCTTCAACACTGTCGACCACCCCCTTCTCCTGGAACGATTTTCCAACCTTGGCTTTACTGACACTGTCCTCTCCTGATTCTCCTCTTATCTCTCTGGCCATTCATTCTTGGTCTCCTTCATGGGCTCTTCCTCTGCTTCCCACCCCCTAACCATGGGGATCCCTCAAGGTTCAGTTATGAGTCCCCTTCTATTCTCCATCTACCCCCACTCCCTTGGAGAACTCATTTGCTCCCATGGCTTCAACTACCACCTCAATGCAAATGACACCCAAATCCACAACTCCAGCCCTGGTCTCTCTCCCTCTCTGCAGTCTTGCATTTCCTCCAGCCTTCAAGGCATCTCTACTTGGATGTCCACCGGTCACCTCAAACATAATATGTCTGAAACTGAGCTTTTTATCTTCAACCCCAAACCCTGTCCTCCACCTAACTTTCCCATCATTGTAGACGGCACCACCATTCCTCCTGTCTCACAAACCCGTAATCTTGGCGTTATCCTTGACTCCTCTCTCTCATTCAATCCACAATATTCAATCCATCCTGTCAGTTTCACCTTCACAACATTGCTAACAACTACCCTTTCATCTACCATTGTCTTTAGAGCACCTTGCCCGCTCCTACCTCACCTTGCGACTCTCCTACTACAACCCAACTACAGAAACGCTCTGGGCATGTCACTCCCCTCCTTAAAAACCTCCAGTGGTTGCCTATCAACCTCCGCACGAAACAAAAACTCTTCACTCTTGGTTTCAAAGCTCTCCATCTCCTTGCCCCCTCCTACCTCACCTCTCTTCTCTCTTTCTACTGGCCCCTGTACACTCCACTCCTCTGCTGCTCACCTCCTCACTGTCCCCCGTTCACACCTATCCTGGCGTCGACCCCTGGCCCACATCCTACTGCTGTCCGGGAATACCCTCCCTCCTCACGTCCGCCAAACTAACTCTCTTCCCCTCTTCAAAGCCCTACTGAGAGCTCACCTCCTCCAAGAGGCCTTCCCAGACTGAGCTCCCCCCTTTTCCCTCTGCTCCCACTCCACCCTCTGCTCCTCCCCCTTCCCCCTTCACCTCCCCTCAGCTGAGCCCCCTTTCCCTCTGCTCCCCCTCCCCTCCCCACCCCATCCTCTGCTCCTCCCCCTCCACCTCCCCTCAGCACTGTGCTCATTTGTATATATTATTTATTATTGTATTTATTTTGTTAATGAGGTGTACATCCCCTTGATTCTATTTATCGTTATAATGTCTTGTTTTTGTTTCGTTCTGTTTTGCTCTGTCTGTCTCCCCTGATTAGACTGTGAGCCTGTCATTGGGCAGGGATTGTCTCTATCTTTTGCTGAATTGTACATTCCAAGCGCTTAGTACAGTGCTCTACACATAGTAAGCACTCAATAAATACTATTGAATGAATGAACCCACCCTGCACACTTCACGCCTCTAATGCTAACCTTCTCACTGTACCTCGACTTCATCTATCTCGCCGCCAACCCCTCGCCCACATCCTCCCTCTAGCCTGGAATGCTCTCCCTCCTCAAATCCGACTGAAGGACTCTCCCCTTCTTTCATTCAACATTCATTCATTCAATAGTATTTATTGAGCGCTTACTATGTGCAGAGCACTGTACTAAGCGCTTGGAATGTACAAATCAGCAGCAGATAGAGACAGTCCCTGCCCATTGATGGGCTTACAGTCTATTCGGGGGAGACAGACAGACAAAAATAATAGCAATAAATAGAATCAAGGGGATGAACATCTCATTAAAACAATAGCAATAAATAGAATCAAGGTGATGTACATCTCATTAACAAAATAAATAGGGTAATAAAAATATATACAATTGAGCGGTTGAGCACAGTGCTGAGGGGAGGGGAAGGCAGAGGGGGATGAGCAGAGGGAAAGAGGGGAAAAGAGGGCTTAGCTGAGGGGAGGTGAAGGGGGAGCAGAGGGAAAAGGGGAAGCTCAGTCTGGGAAGGCCTCTTGGAGGAGGTGAGCTCTAAGTAGCGTTTTGAAGAAGGGAAGAGAATTAGTTTGGCGGAAGTGAGGAGGGAGGGCATTCCAGGAGAGCAGGAGAACGTGGCCCAGGGGTCGACGGTGGGATAGGTGAGAACGGGGGACGGTGAGGAGGTGGGCGGCAGAGGAGCGGAGTGTGCGGGGTGGGGAGTAGAAAGAGAGAAGGGAGGAGAGGTAGGAGGGGGCAAGGTGATGGAGAGCCTTTTAGCCTAGAGTGAGAAGTTTTTGTTTCATGCGGAGGTTGAGAGGCAACCACTGGAGGTGTTTAAGAAGGGGAGTGACATGGCCAGAGCGTTTCTGCAGGAAGATGAGCCGGGCAGCAGAGTGAAGAATAGACTGGAGCGGGGAGAGACAGGAGGAAGGGAGATCAGAGAGAAGGCTGACACAATAATCCAGCCGGAATATTATGAGAGCCTGTAACAGTAAGATAGCCGTTTGGGAGGAGAGGAAAGGGCAGATCTTGGCGATATTATGAGGGTGAGACCGGCAGGTCTTGGTGACGGATTGGATGTGTGGGGTGAATGAGAGAGCCGAGTCAAAGATGACACCGAGGTTGCGGGCCTGAGAGACGGGAAGGATGGTCGTACCACCCACAGTGATAGGGAAGTCAGGAAGAGGACAGGGCTTGGGAGGGAAGATGAGGAGCTCCGTTTTGGACATGTTGAGTTTTAGGTGGCGGGCAGACATCCAGGTAGAATCGTCTTGGAGGCAGGAGGAGATACGAGCCTAAGGGGATGGGGAGAGGACAGGGCCGGAGACGTAGATCTGTGTGTCATCTGCATAGAGATGATAGTTGAAGCCGTGAGAGCGAATGAGTTCACCAAGGGAGTGAGTGTAGATGGAGAACAGAAGAGGGCCAAGAACTGACCCTTGAACCCCAACAGTTAGAGGATAGGAGGGGGAGGAGGAGCCTGCAAAGGAGACCCAGAATGAACGGCCAGGGAGATAAGAGGAGGTCCAGAGAGATAAGAGGAGAACCAGGAGAGGACGGAGCCCGTGAAGCCAAGGTGAGATAAGGTATGGAGGAGAAGGGAATGGTCAACAGTGTCAAAGGCAGCTGAGAGGTCAAGGAGGATTAGGATAGAGTAGGAGCCATTGGATTTGGCAAGAAGGAGGTCATGGGTGACCTTTGAGAGAGCAGTCTCAGTATAGTGGGGATGGAAGCCAGATTGGAAGGGGTCCAGGAAAGAATGAAAGTTAAGGAATTCTAGGCAGCGAGTGTAGACGACTCGTTCTAGGAGCTTGGAAAGGAAGGGTAGTAGGGAGGGCGATAACTGGAAGGGGAAGGGGGGTCGAGAAAGGGTTTTTTTAGGATGGGGGGGAGGCAGGAGGGGAAGGGGTGACTTTGGGGAGCTCAGACCTGATTGTGTTAATTTTCGTGATGAAGTAGGTGGCCAGATCATTGGGGGTGAGGGATGGGGGAGGGGGAGGAACAGAGGGCCTGAGGAGAGAATTAAAGGTCCGGAACAATTGGCGGGGGTGATGGGCATGGGTGTCAATGAGGGGAAAAAATAAGTTTTGCCTGGCGGAGGAGAGGGCAGAGTTAAGGCAGGAAAGGATAAATTTCAAATGGATACGGTTGGCTTGGTGCTTGGACCTTCGCCAGCAGCGCTCAGCAGCTCGAGCATAGGAGCATAGGAGGCAGACAGAGGCAGTGACCCAGGGCTGTGGGTTAGTGGAGCGAGAGCGGCAGAGGGAAAGGGGGGCGAGAGAGTTGAGATGGGTAGAGAGGGTGGAGTTGAGAGCAGTAACCTGATCATGGAGAGTGGGAAGAGAGGACGGGGGGCAAGGTGGGGAGAGATGATGCTTTTGGAGAGATGGATGGGATCAAGAGAGTGCAGGTCTCTGTGGGGCAGTTGTACAGATTTTCAGGGGGAGAGAGTGTGAGAGAGGAGGCGAGAAAGTTATGGTCTGAGAGAGGGATTTCACAGTTGGTGAGGGAGGAGATAGTGCAGTGGTAGGAGATGACGAGATCGAGGGTGTGGCTGAGTCAGTGAGTGGGCGAGGTATGATGGCGCAGGAGGTCGGCAGAGTCGAGGAGCGATGGCAGTCGGGCAGCAGAGGAGTCACCGGGTACATCCATGTGAATGTTTAAGTCTCTGAGGATCAGAGTGGGTAGAGAGAAGGAGAGAGGAAGGTGAGAAAGGGGTCTAGGTGGTTGAAGCAGTCGGTGGTGGGACCAGGAGGGCAGTAGATGACAGCTACAAGTATCTGGAGGGGGTGGTAGAGGCAAATGATATGGGTTTCAAAGGAGGGGAAGGAGAAGGAACGGAGAGGGGGGATAGTGCGGAAGTGGCATCGGGGTGAGAGAAGGAAGCCGACGCCTCCTCCCTTTCCGGTGAGTCTGGGGGAGTGGGAGAAGGAGAGGCCTCCGCTGGAGAGAGCAGCGGTAGAGACCGTGTCTTCAGGAGTGAGCCAGGTTTCTGTAAGGGCGAGGAGGAGGAGAGAGCGGGAAAGGAAAAGGTCAAGGATGAAAGGTAGTTTACCTGTAATGGAACAGGGATTCCAGAGGCCACACTTGAAAGTAGCTGTGGGTGCAGGGGGGGAGAGGGGGAAGAGCGGGGGGAGGGGAGGGTTTGGATGGGAACGAGGTGGTGGGGCCTTGGATGGGGAGAGGGGGAGGAGGGGTGGTGGTGGGACAGGAGGACTGGGATGGGGCGTGGGTAGGGAAGAGGGAAGGGGGGAGGGTGGGAGGAGGGGGTTTAGTCGGGAGGAGCGTAGGGGGAGGGGGAGGAGAGGTGGCGCTGGTAAAGTGGGGTTCTAGGGTGGGGGAGGGAACGGGGGGAGGAGGCAGAGGAGGGAGCGGGAAAGAGCTGGGCGAGAGAGGGGAAGGGGAAGAAGAGGATTGGGAGGGGAAGAAGAGGATTGGGAGGGGCAGAAGGGGGGGGTGGAAGGACATGGTGAGGCCAGAGAGGTAGGTGGCAGCACTGATAACAATTAACGATAACATGCGAAAGTGGTAGTATAGTAACATGATACAATAAAATATTATTAATAAGCGGGTGATGACCAGGGTCGGGTGTTGACTTGACTAGGGGGCGACCTGATCAAAATCAAAGTCAAAAGGCCAGCGGCAAGGAGAGTCCTGGGGCTCATGGTCCAAATGTCTCTGAGGCAGCGGCGGGAGCCCTGAGGATGTCCGGGATGGGTTGTGGATGTAGGTGGCGGCTAAGGTAAGGTAACACAGTGAGAACAAGGACATTGTTGGCTGGGGCGGGGAGAATCAGTCACCTGACCAGGGAGGAGGGAGTGAGGGCTTCCCAAAATGGCTGCTTCCGGGCGGACTGAGGGGAGGGCGGTTGGGGAGCACAATGTCCGCAGAGGAGCACAGTGTCCCTAGGGCCAAGCAGGGGAGCACAATGTCCCCAGGCCCAAGCAGGGGAGCACATTGGGATCTGGTGGCTGGGGGGTCTGCGGGGGGGGGGGGGGGGCGGGGAGATCCTTAGTGTCTGAGTCCTTGAGCGGGGGTACAGAGGTCCGGGTTGCAGAGCTGACTATAAGCCCCGGGGCAGGTCATCGAGGACTGATAGCGCGGCTCCAAGGAAGCGGAGGTCTCAAGTCGACGTGGCGGTGGTGACTGGAGGCGAAAGGTTCAGCCAGGAATGGGGCCGGGCGGTCCCAGGCTCAGCTCCCCAGGAGAGGCGGTGGCGGCGCGGATGAGTTGGTGATCGGCAGCCAAAGAGCTAGCTGGGAATAGGGGCCGGGCGGTCCAAGGCTCCGCTGCAAGGGAGAGGAGCTCCCGAGTCAATGTGGCGGCCAATTTAGCTGGGAATAAGGGGACCGGTGGTCCAAGGCTCAGCCCCAAGGGAGCGGAGATCCTGAGCCCACATGGCAGTGGATCCAGCCACGAAGGGGACGGGCAGATCCCA
Organism: Ornithorhynchus anatinus; assembly: GCF_004115215.2. Taxonomy (NCBI): domain Eukaryota; kingdom Metazoa; phylum Chordata; class Mammalia; order Monotremata; family Ornithorhynchidae; genus Ornithorhynchus; species Ornithorhynchus anatinus. The sequence goes on from NC_041749.1 coordinate 50,149,409, forward strand.
AGGCTCATTGAAAACACAACGCCTCCAAGAGACCTTCCCTGACTATACGCCCTTTTCCACTTCTCCCACTCACTTCTGTGTCGCCCTGACTTGCTCCCTTTATTCATCTCCCCTCCCAGCACCACAGCACTTATATACATATATGTAACTTATTTATTTGTTTTAATGTCTGTCTCCCCCTCTAGACTATAAGATCATCATGGGCAGGGAATGTGTCTGTTTATTGTTATATTGTACTCTCCTAAGTGCTTAGTACACTGCTCTGCACATAGTAAGTACTCAATAAATTCAATCGAATTGAAGTGAATTTAAAAATAGCGTGCTTATTGCTGAATTTAGGCTGAAAAGATACAATTACGACTAAAGGCTTATACCCTAAAGTCATAGCATAAACAAAGAAAACACATTTTTATGTTGATGTCTGTTTTCCCTTCTAGATTGTAAGCTCCTTTCAGGCAAGGAACTTTTTTTACCAGTTCTGTTACTGTACTGTTCTATGTGCTTAGTACAATGCTATGCATTCAGTAAATGCTCAATCAATATTATCCTCCCTCCCATCGCCACAGCACATATGTATATATGTAATTTATTTATTCTTTCATGTATTTATTTAATCTATTTATTTACTTATTTATTTATATTAATGTCTGTCTCCCACTCAAGACTCTGAGCTTGTTGTAGTCAGGAATGTGTCTGTTGTTATATTAATTCTCCTAAGTGCTTAGTACAGTGCTTTGCACAGTAAGCCCTCAATAAATACCTTTGAATGAATGAATTGATTGACTGATATGTAGAGCCCTGAAAGTACAATATTTCTTTAACAAAACAAAAAGAATACAGCCCCACTCTCCCCATTGTGTCACCACTGAGAATAGAGGCTGATGAAAATGACACATATGAGAAATTTTGAGAAAAATGTTGTGGAAGTAAAGATGATAATAATTATAATATATGTTAAGTTCTTATTTTATGCCAAGCACTGTCCTAAGTGCAGGGGTAGATAAAAAATAATCAGGTTGGACACAAGCCCGACCCACATGGGACTCACAATCTCATTATTATTATTATTATTATTATTAAGTGCCATCTAGTTGTTTCCGATTCATAGTGACACCATGGATATAATTTCTCCAGAACATCCTGTCCTCTGCCATAATCTTCAACCTTTCTAATGGTTCTTCCATTATCATTGTTATGCTCTCTATCCATCTAGCTGCTGGTCTGCCTCCTCCATGTTTTCCCTGGACTTTTCCTAGCATTAGTGTCTTCTCCAGAGAATTAGTCCTCCTGATTATGTGTCCAAACTATGCTACTCTAAGTCATTTGGCTTTCCAAAGACCACTTTAGTTTAATGTGATCCAAAATCCATTTGTTTGTTTTTCGGGCAGTCCATGGTATTCGCAAAAGCTTTCTCCAACACCACATTTCAAAAGAATCAATGTTCTTTCTATCCTGTTTTTTCATTGTCCAGCTTTCAGATCCATACATTGTCACTGGAAACACCACAGAGTTGACAATTTGTATTTTTGTGGCAATTGTTATATTAGTTCACAGTCTAAGGGAATGGAACCAGGCATCTTGCCCCAGGTGGGGGGTACTGAGGCACAGAGAACACAAGTGACTTGCCCCAGGTCACATGCTGTTTTTCCATTAGGCCCCACTAAGAGAAGGTGCAACTGACAGTCAAGGGCACTGTGGACACTTTTATCCTATAACCTCATCTGAATCTCTAATGGGTATCAGTTGTCTCACCATTGCCATTTTTCTTTTCCATAACCTTAGATGGTTACTGAGCATTTTATGTGTGCCTATCCTTGCAGCATCCTTGCAGCTCTTGCAGTGACTCTCAAAGCTCTGTAGGGAAAATATGGCTCCGTATTGTAAAGAAGTTGAAGCAATTAAACCTATGTTATTCTTGGAGATTTGCCCTTATACAACTGCTCCATGTCTTGATATCGCTTGCCTCTGAATTCTTTCTTCTGAATCAATATGTTGCATTTAATGGCACATGCTCTAGTAATAGAGCTGGGAAAGGCTTACTCTGTTTTCTCAGATGTTCCCAGAAGCCCCTGAGGCAGGAGCCTCACAAAGAAACTTTTAGAATGATGTCCAGTCTGGTCTCAAAGGGAAGTGAGACACATCACCTCCTGTCTCTAACTACAGTTACTGGCACATGAGGTGATGGTCACTCTACCAAATAAAGTCAGTAGAGAGTTCAGACTAATCTGCGCCTTTGTTCCCAATCTGAGAGCCAGGATCCAAGAACCAAGATGGGAGGGGAAAATTACCCTGCTGTATTTCTTTGGAAACCTTTAAAACCATTATGCTGTAATGATTTTTGCCCTGCAATACAGGTAAAATTTTCACTTTATAAATTTCATTCTGTTCCTCAAGCCCATCTGCTCTACAGAGATTAGGATTTATATGAGGGTAGTGTTTGCAACTGTCACATGCTAATAGATGTTTAATATGCCCCCCTGTAGCCATTCCACCTGCCCAGCTTTTTTCAGTTTTCCTGGTCAGAATAATTATTTTGTTACCTTTCCTTATTTGTGGGTCCTGGTCTCCAGTTCATCAGTTCATTTCTCCAATGCTTGTCTTTACATTTCTAGTCTCAGACTGCTCTTAATTCAACCCATCAATTGGGGTCCAGGGACTTGTGCAGACAAATGGCCATGGCAGAACATCTGTTTCTCTTTAGCACTAATCATTTCAGTCTTTGTTTACAACCCTACCTCATGGAAAAGTTATATGGAATTTCCTGTTAATTTACTCCTTCAGGTTCTATTTAATCATTCTTATTTTCCAAGTTTCCCTTACTTGTTAAACACCTATGTTTTTCTTACTCTTATGCCATTTTCTAATTATCTAGGCATCTTTTTCAAGCCAGAAACCATTTACCTCTCCTCACCAGTGTTAAACAAACCTCTTAATTGTGAGGGTTGTATGAGAAGTAGCATAGTGTAGTCAATAGAGCACAGGCCTGGGAGTTAGAAGGTCATGGGTTCTAATACCAACTCCACCACTTGTCTGCTGTGTGACTGGGGGCAAGACACTAAACTTCTCTGTGCCTCAGTTATTTCATCTGTAAAAAATGGGGATTAAGAGTGTGAGCGGACAGGGACTGTGTCCAATCTGATTAACTTGTATCTACTCCACTGCTTAGAACAGTGCTTGGTACATAGTAAGTGTTTAAGTAATTAATTGCTAGTGGAAGAAGTACTATGCAACATTAAGACATCAGAAATTGACAGCTACAAAATCTCCAAAGACATTTCTTCTTTCACATGGATAATTTGCCATTTTCTTGGATATTTCATTTATTGTCCTTATACCAGGTTCCAGTTCATGAGATTGTGTTCATTTTGAAGCCAACTTGAATGGCCACCACTCAACGGTATTGTCACCCATCGCCGGGGACAGGTTCTTTTGGAATCGGCGTGGCGAGAGAGAGAGAGGCCAGGGATGGAAAACCTGAGTTTTGTATAGAATTTATTCCGCAGGGCAAATTGAATTAATTAATTATTTAGACGTGACAATCGGCCTTCCCTTTTGGGAGAAATATGGTATTTAAGCTTCCCCTTTGAGAGGAATATGGTGTTAGAGCTTCCCTAACGGGAAGAATACACTGCTATGTTACTTGTGTGTGGGCGGATACCTGGGCCTGCCCAGGCAGAGCTCGCTTATGGTTTACTCACAGCGTGGTGAGGCGGCTAGTTGCCACCATGTGCACACCCACTCAGGAGGAACCCACTTAGGCGTTAAACCCACTTGCACGTTAAACCCCACTTATACGTTAGACCCACTTCTATGTTAAAACCCACTTATGCACTAAACTCACATGTGCATTATACTCACTTATACATTACCCACTTATGCACTAAACTCACATATGTGTTACACTCACTTATACGTTACCCACTTATGCACCGAACCCACTTATTAAGCAATACACTCACTTATACGTTACCCACTTATGCACCGAACCCACTTATGTGTTACACTCACTTATACATTACTCACTTATGCACCGAACCCACTTATGCATTACACTCACCCATCCCACGACCCCTGTCTCTGTGCACTGGTCCTAGTGGCAGAATGGGCATCTGGAGCTCTGGGCAGGGAAAGACACGGTAGCTGTTGCTACCGCTGTGATCCTCCAAGAGAACAGAGCACCAGAGGCGACAGGTATTTATTACCTGTGGTTTGGGTGGTCCTAACTTCCGTCCTGTTCAATCTCCGCCCCTTCTGCTCCGTCCCCTTCCATACCTTATTGGGTCGTCACAGAGGTGAGGGGCACCTATCTTCCCTCCCTGCCCCCTCTGGCCAGAGAGGTTACGTCACCGGTGGCATTTTGACCTTAGGGTAGTTGGTGCCCAGGTCCACCTTGGCACAGGTATTTCAAAGAATGGTATTTATTGAGCATAATGTGTGCAGAGCATTGTACTAAGCTACTGGGTCAGTACAGTATAACAATAAATCAATTGCATTTATTGGGTACTTACTGTGAGGAGAGCACTGTACTAAGTGATTGGGAGAGTACAACATAAGAGAGATGGTAGACACGTTCTTTGGCCACAACTAGCTAGATCAGTTTTCTGCTTCCAAGAGCTTACAGTCCACATTCACTATTAAAATTGAGAGGGAGACTTTATCCATTGCTGAACGGTAAAGACTGACCCAGTTCTTCCTCCTCTAGCAGGGTGAGTGAGGTCATGTTAAAGATAGGGAAGCTGACAGGGGGCAAAGGTATGGGTGACGAAGCAGATTCACCCCTCCTTTTATGTATTGGTGCAGACTGGCTCCATAGGACCACCAGGAGTTACGGTGGAGCAATTAGCAGTAAATGGATTCGTTTGAGCTCCAGTGCATGCAGGATACCACACAAAGTACTACCGGGGCTTGTGACAGCAAACCAAGACATGCTTCTTGGCCTCACATTTTATTAGAGAAATCCAGATTACCCTAGGGTTCAAGTCCCATCCTGGTACTGGTGCCTAATCCCTGAGAACTTTCATTTCCTTCATCTTGCTGGTACATTTTGGACTTCTAGGTTCTATAATAATAGCAGTAATCAAAAGAGATATATAATATGTCCAACAGTGGAAGTATGGAAGGACTGAGGCTTGGGAGGATGGGAAGAGCTTCGTAATCTAAAAGCAGTCCTATGAGGGAGGGGCCGGGAGTTATCCCCGTTTCGCAGGTGAGGGAACTGAGGTGCAGGAAGTATCTAATTGTTCTGCCCGTCATCACCCAGCAAGCCAGTGGCAGAGTGGGGATCAGAATGCTTGAGTTTCAAATCTACTGCTTGGCCTCATAGGCTTTGTTATTTGTTGGGGCATGGAAAGGGTGTGTGATGAATGGCAAGTAGAAACAGTGAATGGACAACTTACAGAGCAAGTTTACCTGCTACCTGCAGGATAAGGAAAGCTCTTGGGGTACAAATGAGGAACTGTAAAGGAGGGGGGCAAAATGGCATGAAACCGTCAACAAATGGCTCAATAAGCAGGCCTGCCTCCTCCTATAGCCTACCCCAAATAGTGTTTTTGGAGGGTGGAAGGTGGGGGGCGTGCTACCAACACAAGTAAAAATTGACCAGCAATAACCAGGAAAGAAGCACATCCCTCTAATATAATGATAATGGAGGCCTCTTCAAAATCTTGGTGTATTTCTTCAGGGTTCCAGAGGTGAAAATGTCTGTGAAATGTGCCCTTTTTGCTTGTAGATCCTGGCTGACATACCATGAGATCCAGGAATTTTACTACTTGTCATGGCTCTAGCAGCTATGGTGACCTCATTAAGGGATGGAGCTAAATCTACGTCTTCATGAGCTGGCCGGTAAACTATGGAGACAAAAGCAATGCAAAAAACCAAGTATGGTCAAGAAACAAACTTTATTTACCCTTCCAACACTATGAAACGTTGCAGAGAGAATAATAGCAATAAATAATAATAATTTTAATTTTATGTGCTTACATTCTTCTCATTCCCCTATCCACTCTTCCCCTAATGACACACAAACCACCTCTCCAGTTTCTCCCTCCATTTCTTGAAGTCTCCCTCCTCCCACCTCCCTCTCTCCTGAAGACCTACTTGTGGTTAACTTGTATTTCATATTTCCAAGTCTAGTTCAACTATCTCATTAACACCACCGCTTTGTCCAGTGGTTGGAGTCAAGGTTATATTTTGTTACAGTCCTGGCTCATGCTGGGAGCCAAGGCCAATACTCCTGGAAACAGTCAGTGAAAAGTTCTTGAGGGACTGTTGGATCCTGCAACTCCCCTTCAACCAGAGTCTCCAAATGCTGCATCATGCCTGTTCAGCATGTATTTTCCTTCCTTCATTGTCCCCCAACTGGTATTATTTATCAGAGGAAAACCATTAGGAAGGAACCTGGTTAAAGATGATAGCCAGAAGGGCTGAATTACAACCTTGTTCATTTGCACAATTGCATGGCATGACTTGGAGGTGGCTTGGGGTGTTTCTATCAATACCCAAACTAGTTCAGCAGCAATACCCGCCACCCCTTATATATTATATATCAAAACAGGCAAATGAGCTAACAATCCCATTATTGAAGAAACCTGAGAACAAGCAAGTTGGCATATGGTTGAGAAAGGTTAGGTAGCACATAGAATAAGTAGGCACAATCCCTGCTTTCAAGGGACTTACATTCTATCCAGGAGGTAGACATTAAAATAAATTACAGTAGGTGAAGGAATCCAATATAAGGACATTTATATAAGTACTGTGGGGGTGGGGTGAGTACTTCAGGGGTACAGAGGTATGGATTCAAGTGCAGAGGTCAGGCAGTAGAGAAGAAAGATGAATTCCAGAAAGAGATCTGCCCGAGTGGGAGCATGGACTCCCAACGAAAGGGGTTATTTGGGTGGGGTAGGATTTTGGGGTTGTGGCACCTCCACCAAAATGACAGTGGCAATAGTTGTCTAGTGTTCCTGGGGGAAAAGGATGGTTTCCCCTTTTGGAGCCCCATTCTTAATTGTAATTCTTGGGCAAAACATACATCATTCCCTGATCCCTGAAGTCCATTCACCAGACAGGAATGGCAGAATATAGCTGCTCCACAGTTATGGATTCTAAATCTCAAGAGAATACCCAGATCCCCTAGATCCATCACCTTTAATTTATGGTACCAGATCTGGGTACTAGATAGTACCAAAGCTCACCATCTCAGCTTTGGAGATGCCTCCCCAGACCAGAGTGATTCCCTGGAGCAGCTTGGCCCAGGTGGATTATAGGGTGACCTGGGGTGTCTGTACAGTCACATCACACTTTCCAGTCAGGTGTTTAAACCTCTGAAGGGCCCTGTATATTCCCCTTGTGATCCCCTTTGGCACTGTCCAAATGTCCATTCTATCGGAGAATAAGGATGGGAGGCATCTCCCTGCCTCATTCCTCTCCTTAAAGGATGCCTGGGAGATTCACTCTTGGGGTCCACTACACCAGGGCCTTTAAAAGGGCTTCCATCCCACTCTTCTCTGCCAAACTCCATCTCCTATTAGTAAACCCTTTACTAATGACACTACTATTGTTATAATAATCCATCCTGTGAAACTTCTGTGTTTTAACCAATTTCTATAAAAGGCTTGTAAAGCAGCAGTATTAGGAGAGAACTCTTATAAACCCCACTAGCCCCTTAAAGGGTTGAACCAATTCCAGGTAGATTGCAGGATGCAAGGCTTCAATCTGTTAAACATTGATAGGGCCCAGCCTCCATCCACAAGGCCCAACCTTGATTCCTAAAAAGGACACTTCTCTTTGAACCAACTGAACTTTATGTCCATCAAGCTTGAGACCCGCATCGGTCAATTTCTGGATAATGAGCCTGGTCACCTTTTGGGTCTCCTCCTCAGAAGCCCCCCAGCAGAGGAGCTCATTCTTATCTTGGGCCACCATGGGGTAGAGCTCTGCAAGAACATCCCTCACTGCTTGATGAAAAATGGCCACATTGTTAAGAAATCCCTGAGGCAGCCTAGTCCAGCAGTATTGCTGCTTCCCCCAAGTAAAAGCTGTCTTAGGCTGGCTCGTGGGGTTGAGTGGTATGCTCAAAAACCAATTGTTAATGTTCAGTACTGAGAACCAGGCCGCACTCCCTGGGACCTTATCCACCAACTCTTGATAGGTGGTTACCACTGGAGTCAATGGAGCTGTCACTCTGTTCAAGGCCCGATAATCAATACTGAAGCTCCATGTGCCATCAGGCTTCTTAACTGGCCACACTGGAGCATTAGAGGGTGAAATATTCGGCTTTATGTATCCTCGATTCTCCAGGATATATATCATCTTAACCACTTCCTCAATACTCCCTAAAGGAAGAGGGTACTGTTTAAGCTTAGGGGGAAATGCCCCTTCTATAAGGATGGGGGTCACCTGCATCTGGCCAGCATCCAGACTATCATGGGCCCAGGCTTCGGAGGTGTCTTCCCACCCTGGTGGGACAATTCCCTCTGTAATACCGTTCAGTGGTTCAAAATTCAACATTCTCCCTGCCACACCCTCCAGTGATTTAATAGCCATGTATTTGGAAATTTCCAGCAGGGAGCGTGGCTTTAAAGGGGAATCATTTGAGACTGGCCTATTTCCTAGGCTTGGTCTCTCCGTTGTGTCGGCGGCAAGTTGTTGCACCTCTGGGTCATAAATCCTGTGAGCACTGGTGTCCACTCTCTGCTCCCTCGTAACTCTACCTCCCCCACTTCTGTTGGCTCCTACCCTCTCCCCTGTCCATTTCATGGGGTCAGCTCTACCAACACTGTTAAATAATCTCATTTCTACTACAGAATTCCAAGGACTTTGCTCATTTTCAACCACTCTATGCCACCAATCCTGAGTGTCCATTTTTAAAGCCTGAAAGGGAGCTAGTTCCATCCATAGGCCTCTAATCCTGTTGGAATTGCTCCCCACTCTCCACTCTCTAGTTCTTCCTTCTTCCCCCACTTGGCTGGCTTCCACCCTCTCCCCTTTCCATTTCATTAGGTCACGTGGGATCACTTTGGAAAATGATCCATTTTCTACTATGAAGTCCCCAGGACTTGGCTTCTTGGATTTCTCCTCTTTATCTAGTCTATTCCACAAATCTTGAATGCTCTCTACTAAAGACTGTAAGGCAGATTGTAATACATTTGGGTCACGAATCCTGGGACCACTGGGGTCCTCTATCCACTCCTTAGTTACTATATATCCCCACCCTTTGCTAGTTCCACCCCTCTCCCCTGTCAAATTCATATCCTCTTCGGACAAAGTGTGAGACGTTAGGGTTTCCACCAAAAAGTCCTTGCCATCCAATTTACGCCACAAATCATGTAGGCCCTCGGCCAAAGCCTGCATGGTAATTGCTTTAGCCTTATCCTGCCTGCTATCACCCTCTGGAGTGGGGTAACCCCTCACCCAAATCTTAAACACCACCCATGTCTTAGCCTTTGGGCGAGTATATGGTCTTGAGGGCCGCAATGAAAACCTGCCAAAACTTTGCCCCACGCGGTACTCGATTTCAATCTCCTGCTCCTGAGATTCCATTGCTGGCTGATGAAATCCGGTCTTGGTCCTCAGTTCTGAAGCTTGCAGTACCAGATCTGTTACCAGGCCAGCCAGGACCCTGAAACTATGGAGACAAAAGCAGCTCAAGCATCCTAACACAGCTACAAATAGATTTTGTTGACCCATTCCCATCCCACAAATGTTGTAGAAAGAACAGCTACACATTTCAATACCTTTACTTTTATAACTTTACCCTAGTCTCTTTCCCCTGCCCACTCCTCCCTAGTGACATACGGGTCACCTCCCTGTTCCTCCCCACCATAGCCTCAAGCTCCCCATAACCTCTCCATATTTCCCTCTGGATATCTACTTTGCTTAACTTTAAGTTTTCCTTGTCAAAGCCAGTCCTACTACCTGAATGTGAGCAGTCCCCTGGTTTGTATTTGGATTTGAGGCTATATTTTCTTAGTCTTTTTGGCTTGGGCCAGTGGCTGAAGACATTTCTCCCGGCAGCATGCTATGACTCAGTTCTTAAGGGGCTGTTATGTCCTGAAATGGAAACAAAAAAAGAAAAGTTTGGGGTTGGGGAGAAGCATTGTGAACATTGGGTTCAATATGATAATCAAAATAATGGTATTTGTTATGGGTTTATGATGCTAAGCACTGGGATAGATTCAAGATTATAGGGTTTTACACAGTCCTTATCCCACATGGGGCTCACAGTCTAAGTACAAGCAATATGGAGTTAAATCACACAATTCACTTTGTTTTGTGGAATTCACAAATTCCAATCAACGATACCACATAAAAATTCCAATGGCTTCCTCTCATAAATTCCACTTCAGGGACTGCCCATAGAGACTCCAGGAGCAGGTTTAAACTTTTTGAATGAGGCGGCCTACCTATATTCAACTCCTTCTCTCCAATGCACCTTCAGTTAATATCAAACCCCACCCATTAACCGACCCCACCCACTCAACTCTTCACACAACTCCGATCAAACTGGGTGAAGCCCCAGAGCTAGCACTCCCTGAGATGACAAGAATTTCACAACGTTTCCGCCACACGATTTTCCTCCATTCAGGCACCTGCGTAGCTTGTTGGGCCTCTTCTAATGTGCCTGAGCAGAAGAGTAAATTCTGTTGCTAGAGCCTCCGGTAATCTGCTGGAGTTGTAGACCTCTCGAGTAACAAATTATAAACACAATTTCCAGGCATCAATTTCTCTTACACATTCAAGTCAGGAATTCTAGAAATAAATTTTATCAAAATTTCAGTAAGAAATTAGAGAAGCAGTGTGGCGTGTTGGATAGAGCAGGGGACTGGGAGTCAGAAAGTCATGGTTTCTAATCCTGGCTTTGCCACTTGTCTGCTGTGTGGCTTTGGGCAAGTCACTTCACTTCTCTGTGCCTCAGTTCCCTCATCTGCTAAATGGGAATTGATACTGTGAGCCCCATGTGGGACAGGAACTGTGTCCAACCTGATTTGCTTGAATCCACCCCAGCGCTTAGTACAGTGCCTGGCACCAAGTAAGCACTTAACATACCACAGTTATTTACATTATTATTAAGTTCATCACAGTTTTCAGTCACAGTTTCCAGTCTTCAATTTCTCTTACAAATTCCAGTCAAAAATTATAGAAATAAATTCCATTCAAAATTTCAGTGACAACTTCATCTCAAAGAGCAATCACTACTACTTTCATTCATTGTTTTCTCTTACAACGTTAAGTCAAAAATTCTAGAAATAAATTCCAATTTCAATCAGTCAGTTATATTTATTAAGCACTTACTGTGTGCAGAGCACTTAGTATGCACTTGGGAAATTGCAATACAATAAAGTTGGTAGATAGGATCCCTGCCCTCAAGCTGTTCACAGCCTAAAGAGTGAGACTGATACCAAAATACAGTACAGAAAGGGGAAATGACAGTGTTAAGGCTAGGTAGGTAAGTATTGTGAAGCTGAGGATGGGGTGAACATCAAATGCTTAAGGAGTTCAGCTCTATGTGCATAGGTGATGCAGAGGGGAGGGTGAGTAGAGGAAATATGTGCACATTCCAGGAAGGCCTCTTGGAGGAAATGTAATTTGGGGGGAAATTTTGAAAGTGGGGAGTGTGGCGGTTTGTTAGATATGAGCACCAGTCCAAGGGAGGACTTGGACAAAGGGTCGGGGACAAGATAGATGAGATCGAGGTGCAGTGGGCAGGTTGGTGTTAGTGGAACCAAGTGTGTGGATTGGCATATAGTAGATGAGGTAGGTTAGGAGTTTCTGTTTGATGCAGAGGTAGATGGGCAACCACTGGAGGGTTTTGAGGAGTGAGGAGATGTAGACTGAATTTTTTTTAGTAAAATGATCTGGGCAGCAGAGGGAAGTATGGACTGGAGAGGTTTCACAATTTTCAGTCACAACTTCCAGTCATCAATTTCTCATACAAATTCCAGGCAAAAGATTCTAGAAACAAATTCCAGTCAAAATCTCAGTAACAACTTTGCCATGAATTTCAGTCACAACTTCTAATCACTTCAGTTACAGTTTTGTGTCACAAACTCCAGTCAACAATGTCACCTACAAATTCCAATGGCTTCTTCTCATAAATTTCACAGAGACTCCAAGGGGATCCCACCTACCTCTGATTCCTTCTTTCCAACCCACCAGAGATTCCCCCTATAGTTAGCATGAAACCACTCCCCTCAACCAACCCTGCCCAATCAAAGGTCCCTCAACTCTTCCTAAAAAGTCCCTATCAAATTTACAGGTTCCTGTCATAAATTTCAGTCAGCTTCTATTCACAGCTTCCTGCCACAAATTTCAGTCACAATTTCCAGTCATAACTTAATCTGTTACAAATCCAATACAAAATTTCACTTACAACTCTAACTCCAGCAAGTTAATGCTTCCTGTCAAAAGTGCAAATCCCAACTTCCTGTCATTCTAGCCACAACTTCCTGTCACAGATTCTAGTCACAAATTTATTTCATATAATTCTTAATCACAAATTCCAGTCAAATATTCCAAATCTAGCTACAACTTCCTGTCACATATCTGTCACAAACTCGAGTCACAACTTTATCATTTATTCCTGTTTTAACTTCATTTACAATTTCCAGATGCAGTTTCCTATTTCGACTTCTAATTACAGCTTCCCATTATAAATTTCAGTCAGAATTTCTAGTCACAACTTCCTGTCACAGATTTCACTCGTAACCTAATTCATCACAAATCAAGTCATAACTTCCAACCAGAAATTTCACTTCCAAATTTCAGTCCCTGCTTCCAGCCCTAGCTTCCAGCACTAGCTTCCAGCCCAGGCTAATCCTGGGTTCTTGTCAAAAATTCAAGTCCCAACTGCCTGTCGAAGACTCTAGCCACAACTTACAGATTCCAGTCAAAATAGTCAGTCATACATTTCAGTCACAATTTACATATTTTAGCCATAGTTTCCCTACACAGTTTGTAGTTACAAATTCCTGTCAATTATTTCAGTCACGGGTTCCAGTCACAACTTTGTCAATCATTCCTGTATTTCATCATAAAATACACTTTACAGCTTCCCCTCTAAACTGTAAGCCCCTTGTGGGCAGGGAATGTGTCTACCTACTGTTGCACTGTACTCTTCCACGCACTTAGTACAGTGCTCTGCACACAGCAGATGCTCAATAAATAATTGATTGATTCCAGTCTGATACTCCAGTGATAGCTTCTAATCATAATATTCAGTTACAACTTCTTGTTACAAATCTCTATCATATATTCCAGTTACAATTTCATATCACAAATTTCAGTCAGTCACTGATTCCAGTCCACTTAAAAACTGAAAATGCAAGTCACAGCTTCTTCTCCCAGTCAAATTCCTGTCATAAATTCCAATCACAGCTTCTTGTCATAAATCACAATCACAACTTAGCCCTACTGAGAGCTCACCAGCCCTACTGAGAGCTCACCTCCTCCAAGAGGCCTTCTCAGACTGAGCTTCCCCTTTTCCCTCTGCTCCCTCTGCTCCCTCTCTGCCCCCCCTTCACCTCCCCGCAGCTAGGCTCCCTTTCCCCCTTTCCCTCTGCTCCTCCCCCTCTCCCTTCCCCTCCCCTCAGCAGTGTGCTCAGTTGTATATATTTTTATTACCTTATTTTGTTAATGAGGTGTACATCCCCTTGATTCTATTTATTGCGATTAAATTGTCTTGTTTTTGTCCATCTGTCTCCCCTGATTAGACTGTAAGCCCGTCAATGGGCAGGGATTGTCTCTATCTGTGGCCGAATTGTACATTCCAAGTGCTTAGTACAGTGCTCTGCACATAGTAAGCACTCAATAAATACTACTGAATGAATGAATGAACTTCCTATCACAAATCACAGTCACAAATTCCAACCACAATTTCCTGTCAAATTTTTCAGCCACAACTTGGGAACCAATTCCAGTCATAACTTCACTTTCAAATTCCATTCACAAATTCCAGTCATAAATTTCAGTCTCTAACTTGACCCCTTCCCTGTCTCCCAAGAACTATCACACTCCTGTGTTTCTCCAAGGATCTCCACTTGTAAAACACCTCTCACTCCTAGTTCCATCCCACCTCTTGGTGGCCTTCAGGGTTCCAATGCCGAATGGGCATGGAGAAGATAAGACCTCAAGGCACTGCTGCTTACTGTCCACCAGCAAAACCCCTCTAATAATGAATAATAACTGTGGTATTTGTTAAGCACTTATTATGTGCCTGGTACTCTTCTAAGCACTGGGGTGGGTACAAGTTAATCAAGTCAGACACAGTCCCTGTCCCACAGTCTAAGTAAGAGGGACAATAGGTATTGAATCCCTTTTTTTTTACAACTTAGGAAACCGAGGCACAGGGAAGTGAAGTAACTTGTCCTGGGTCACACAGCAGGCAATGGCAGAACTGGGATTAGAGGATTTAACTTATCTTTTCATCTACGGTCATGCACATGGTATTAAAATTTCAGGAAAAGCACCTACAGGTAGGAAACATGGGAAATGCAGTTTGTGCATAATTTAGGCCTCAAGTACTAGCTACAGTCTCACATTTCCTTCTGACTTCAAGACAAATCTACTGGGATGTCTCACTGACACCTCAAACTTATAAATGAAACAACTCATCTTCCCACCCATACCCTGTCCTCCACCTGACTTTCTCAACACTATAGACAACACCACCATCCTATCCCTGCCTCACAAGCCCATAGCCTTGGCATCCTTGACTCATCACTCTCATTCAACTTGCACATTCAGTTTCTCACCAAATCCTTAGTTCTACCTCCACAAAATTCTTCTCTATCAAAAATGTTACCATACTGTTACCACACTTATCATTTCCCACCTTGACTACTGAATTAGTCTCCTTATTTCATTCATTCAATCGTATTTACTGAGTACTTTCTGTGTGCAGAACACAGAACTAAGCACTGGGGAGAGTACAATACCACAGTAAACAGACACATTCCCTGCCCACAACAAGCTTACAGTCTAGAGCGGAGACAGACATTAATATAAATAAATTAAAGATATTTACATAAATTCTCTGAGGCTGGTGGGGGGCGGGGGAGAGAAAGCAAGTCAGGGCGATGCAGAAGGGAGTGGGAGAAGAGGAAGGGGTGGGGAGTGGGGGTTTAGGGAAGGTCTCCGGGAAGAGATGTACCTTTAATAAGGCTTTGAAGTGGGGAGAGTAATTGTCTGTTGGATTTGAGGAGCATTCTAGGCCAGAGGCAGGACATGGGTGAAGGGTTGGCGACAAGAGAGGTGAGATCGAGGCACAGTGAGAAAGTTAGCATTAGAGGAGCAAAGTGTGCAGATTGGGTTATAGTAGGGGAGTAGCGAGGTGAGGTAGGAGAGGGCAAGGTGATGGAATGGAGTGCTTTAATGTCAATGGTGAGATGTTTTTATTTGATGTGGAGGTGGATGGGCAACCACTGGAGTTTTTTGAGGAGTGGGGTGATAATGACCATGAACGTTTTTGTAGAAAAATAATCCGGGCAGCAGAGTGAAGTATGGACTGAAGTGGGGAGAGGCAGGAGGCAGGAAGGTCAGCAAGGAGGTTAATAGAGTAATTGAGGAAGGATAGGATGAGTAACTGCACTAATGTGATAGCAGTTTGGACAGAGAGGAAAGGGTGCATTTTAGTGATGTTGTGAAGGTGGGACCAACAGGATTAGTAGTGGATTGAATATGTGGGTTGAATGAGAGGGAGGAGTCAAGAAAAATGCCAAGGTTATGGGCTTGTGATATAGGAAGGATGGTGGTGCCATCTACAGTGATGGGAAAGTCAGGGGGAGGACAGGGTTTGGGTGGGAAGATAAGGAGTTCTGTTTTGGACATGTTAAGCTTGAGGTGACAGGAGGACATCCAAGTACAGATGTCTTTAAGGCAAGAGGAAATGCGAGACTGAAGAATGGGAGAGAAATTAGGGTTGGAGATGTAGATTTGGGTATCATCCACATAGAGGTGGTAGTTGAAGCCATGGGAATGAATGAGTTCTCCAAGGGAGTGGCTGTAGATGGAGAGTAAAAGGGGACCCAAAACTGAACCTTGAGGGACCCTCACAGTTAGGGGTGGGAGGCAGAGGAGGAGCCCGCAAAAGAGACTGAGAATGAACGGCCAGAGAGATAAGAGGAGAACCAGGAGAGGACAGAGTAAGTGAAGCCCAATTTGGGTAATGTTTCCATGGAAGAGGGTGGTCGACACTGTCGAAGGCACTGAGAGGTCAAGGAAGATTAGGATAGAGTAGAGGCCACTGACCTCCCAGCCTCCTGTCTCTCCCCTCTCCCAAAGCTGAGAACAGGGCTTGACACATAGGAAAGTCTTAATATAATAATAATAATGACAACAATAATAATAATAACAACATATCGGTATAATTTTTCTAAAAAAAAAATTAATTCCACCTCTCCCCATGCTTCAGAAATTTCTAATCCTTTCCCATCCATTTCCACATCTGACGAAAACTCTTTACCATCAGCTTTAAGGCACTCTCCCTTTCCTGATGATGATGGTATTTGTTAAGCACTTACTTTGTGTCAAGCACTGTTCTTAGAGCTGGGGTAGACACAAGCTAATCAGGTTGGTCACAGTCCCTGTCCTACATGAGCTCAGTCTTAATCTCCATTTTACAAATGAGGTAACTGAGGTACAGAGAAGTGACGTGACTTGTCCAAGGTCAAACAGCAGACAAGTGCTGGAGCTGGGATTAGAACCCAGGTCCTTCTGACTCCCAGGCCTGTGCTCTATCCACTTGGCCATGCTGCTTCCCTACTTTATCTTGCTAATCTCCTACTACAACCCAGACTGCACACTCTGCTCTTCTAATGCCAATCTTGTCCTTGACCTTGTCCAAGGTCACACAGCAGGCAAGTGGTAGAGCCAGGATTAAAACCCAGGTCCTCTGGCTCCCAGGCCCATGGTTTATATTCCCTCTAGACTGTAAACTCTTTGAGGGCAGGGAATGCGTCTACCAACTCTGCTATATTTTATCCTCCTACGAATTTAGTACAGCACTCTGCACACAGTATGCGCTCAATGATTAATTGATTGATTGACTGGTAGGCCATACTACTTCCCTTAGTTCAATGCTCTGCACTCACTAAGTGCTTTTTTGACTGTGTGCCCCACTTGTGTCTAATCTGATTGACTTGTATCTACCCCAGCACTTAGAACAGTGTTTGATACATAGCGCTTACCAAATATAATAATAACAATAAATTGAATAGTTGGTAATTTTGAAACAAAATGAAATCTTTTTTCACACAACAGGTGATAAGCATTTGGAATTTATTTCCAAAGGAAGTTGTGCCAGTTAAAAATATCAATTGTTTTAAAAGGGGTTTGGATAAGCTCATTGATGAGAAGTTCAAAATTACTTATTAGAAAGTTATGGATGTTGAGTAAAAAGTTTGGGATGTTAGGTGATGCATCCTTCGTCACGTCAAGGTGGCCAACCATCAGACAATTCCTCTAGGCATAGTGTTTCTCTGGTTGGAGATAGAATACTGGGATGTATGGGCCAGTGGTCTTGTCCAATAGTGGCACCAATTAGGCGATTATGAGTGTCTGGGTCCCAAGGTAAAGGTTTGCAACCAATCCCTTAAATCCCGATTGCAAGGGCGGTGGAATGTTGGAACCATCCTGATTCAATTGACTGGTCTTCTCGCATCAAGCCGGATCAGAAGTGCTCATTTGAACATACAAATTAAATACAATTTGAACATACAAATTAAATTATTATGCACTTCATTTAAGGCATTAAAGATATGGTTATTATTTGTCATCATTGATCAAACTGTCAGCATGCTTCTGAAAAGTATAACGTAGTCCCAGACAGCAAAGCAGAAGACTTCTTCATTAGCAGAAAGCTCTAGTATTTGCCACTTTAATTCCTCAAGGTCAAAGAGGCAGCTGCAAGTGGATTCAGAAGTGACCACACACCTGGTCCAATGCCAATAACATTGCAATAAATTGATATTATCATCTGGTTGAGTTGTATCGCATGCATATAGCACCCTTCTAGATCAGTGCTCCCCTGTGCCATTTCTCCCAACTGGGCACATTCATTGGTATTGGTAGCAGGCATCAGTTTGGTGGGAGGACTGACATGCTTGTTAAGAGGAACGTAGTGTTATTCTTGGCTTTGTTTTTGGAACATACCTAAAAAGATAAGGCAGCTAGAAGTTAGATTTATCCTTGTTGGGTAAAGTAGGCGTGATAACTTAGGTACTCTTGTTCTTTTTTACCTCAGTTTTCATATTTGGAATGTGGGTTTGATCACACTAACCTGTGTTCCAGAAGCCTTCCAAGGCTTGATCAAAGTTTTGAAATCGTTGGACAAACTCATAGCCCTGTTGGCTTGGTGGCTGTCTCTTTGACCTTGAGGAATTAAAGTGGTAAATACTGGAGCTTTCTGTTAATGAAGAAGTCTTCTGCTTTGCTGTCTGGGACTGTGTTATACCTTTCAGGAGCATGCTGACAGTTTGATCAGTGATGACAAATAATAACCATATCTTTAATGCCTTAAATGAAGTGCATAATAATTTAATTTGTATGTTCATTAATACCATCTATCTACTAGTGGATTTGTTTTCAATTATAATCCTATAAATGTTGAGTTAGACATATTAATGGATGTAATTTCTGCTGCCTGGAAGCACTGGGTATAACTCAATTGTACTTATGTTCTCACTGATTAAAGAGACTCTACTTATTGGGAGTTTAAATTTTTTTTTGCCAGTTGTAAAACATTCTCCTCCTGATTTGGGTTTATTATGCAAGTTAATTCTATAGGACTTCTTCCCCCTAGAGAGCCTTTCTCATCCCTGATTAGACTAGCAGGATGTTAGGCAGATTGCGGGCCCCACTGGAAATAGAAAACATTTTCTCTGAAAACTCCACATACATGATTGTGAAATCATTTGCATAATCATTTGCACAGGACTGCATAAATTGTGCATCTGGAAACAGATCACTGTCTTTCATTTCTTAAGTGGTGCTAGGGATGGACAATAAGGCCCATTGATGTGTGTTACATAGATGAGAATACCTGGGTGCAGACTGCTCCATTCCAC
Source organism: Ornithorhynchus anatinus (assembly GCF_004115215.2). NCBI lineage: Eukaryota > Metazoa > Chordata > Mammalia > Monotremata > Ornithorhynchidae > Ornithorhynchus > Ornithorhynchus anatinus. Next base: position 50,168,467 of record NC_041749.1, read on the forward strand.
ACTGTGGGCATGTAATGATTGCCTTTGGCTGCACTGATATGCATCTGCCTCTTGGTCTCCCAATTTTCCCAAAGGCTCTGCTCAAGGAAAGCTACCTATCTCCCGATTGCTGCAAGCCAGGCTGGTCTGTCTGCTGCTGACAGGCTATTTGTCTACATCATCATCATCATCATCATATTAATGCTTTGCATTGGTTAAGCACTTACTATGTGCCAGCCATGGTGATCGATTCAAGATCATCAGGTCGGGCCCAGTCCCTGTCCCACATGGGGCTCACATAAGAAAGAAAGAGGATATTGAATCTTCACTTGACAGATAAGGAAACTGAGGCACAGATAAGGTAATTGACTTCTCTAAGGTCTCACAACAGGCAAGTGCTGGAGTCAGAATGAGAATCCAGGTCCTCTGACTCTCAGGCATGTGCTCCTTTGACTAGGCCATGCTGCTACTCATTGTTTGAGACTGGCACTGTATCTGTGAAACATTTGACCTAACCACTCCCCTGCTTTAAAGTACCCAGCTTCAGGTGACAATACAGCTGCTGCTGTGTGGTGAACCTGCTGTCATCCATTCTTCTCATAGATCCAGCCCAACAAAACTAAGTTGGAATGAGCATTGTCTCAACGTTGCTGAACTATGTTCTAGGACTTCATGTTGTTAATCCTATTTTGCCAGTTGAACTGTATGCCTTGGAGATGACCCTGTTATTTGGCTGAATCTTTTGTGGTAGGTCCAGGTCTTACATTCATGTGGAAAGTTGTCCATTTCCACAGCTTTATGGGCCTATAGCTTGGTTTGAATCTTAATCCCCCATTGTCACTTCACTATGTCTTCCAAAGAACATACTGGCCTTCTTCATTCCAGTTTCTTTCTATGCTTTTGCCCATCGTGGCATCATTGGAGAGTAGTCCGCCTAGACAGCAGATTTCAGCGACTGAGCTCACTGTCGCTGAAGAAAACATTTATATACTGGAATTCCCTGGGGCACGCAAGTTTAGAGTCTTTTTCAAGATTACTGTAAACTCAGAGCTCTACACTGAATCTGCAGAGTGGTTCATAGTCACCCATGAGTCTGTGTGTTTACACCTCTATAGCACATTCATCAGCATACAATCAATCAATTGATCAATTTTATTTATTGAGTGTTTACTGGGAGCGCTATACTAAGTGTACTAAGCGCTTGAGAGAGGACAATATAACAATAAGCAGGCATATTCCCTACCGATGAGCTTACAGTCTAGAAGGAGAGATAGAAATTAATATAAACAAATGAATTATTATTATTAGGAGCATAGGCCTAGGAGTCAGAAGGGCCTGGATTTTAATCCCAGCTCCACCACTTGGCTGCTGTGTGACCTTAGGTAAGTCACTTAACTTCTCTGTGCCTCAGTTACCTCATCTGTAAAATGGGGCTTAAGACTGTGAGCCCCATGTGAGACATGGACTGTGTCCAACCTGATGAATTTGTATCTACCCCACTGCTTAGTACAGTTCCTGGAACATAGTAAGTACTTAACAAATGCCATAAAAATATTAGATACTATGTGCTTAGCATGCAATAAGTGCTTAGCAAAAGCCACAGTTATTATGATTCCAGCAGGACTGAGGTCGTGGTTTTATCACTTAGTTGTTCCGCTGCTTCCTTGCCTCAGTTTCTCCCCCAGCTATTTCACTATGTCAAAGAAATAAAATTCATATTTACAAAAACGTTTGTGATAAGTGTACTGGAGGTAAAGGGCTGTGTGGTTATCATAGTTGGCAAATGGAAAAAGTACTTGCTAGGAAATAACAATTTCTGTGTGTATGTGGGTGTGTCGCATGCTGGTGAAGATGTTAATTTTAAGATTAGCTTTCCCTTGTCTTTGAAATATTGGGTCACTTCCCTTCCCAATCTATCCATCAATTTATGGTACTTATTGAGCATACAGTATATGCAGAGCCCTGTACTAAGCCCATGGGAGAGTGACGATACAACCAAATTGGTAGACATGATCCCTGTCCCATGATCCCAAAAGGAAGAACAAGGTTATTTTACTTAATCTTCGGGTACACCAGAGTCCAATTAATTCAGGATACAATGAATATGGGCCTTGAAGTCCATTAAAATGTCCCCAAGAAAGAAAGGAGGAAAAGATGAGTTGAGGATTATTGTGATGGATAAGGAGCTCTTCAGAGAGTGGTCATCCGAAAAAGACTCGTGACCCCTCTGCAAGCATGTCAGGGGGAAGAAAAAACTTCTTCAATAAAGAACAAAAACAAAAACAAACCCCTCATGTTATTTCATTCATTCAATCATGTTTATTGAGTGCTTACTGTGTGCAGAGCACTTACTAAGCACTTGGGAGAGTACAATAAAACAATAAATGGACACGTTCCCTTCCCACAATGAGCTTATTAGTCTAGAGGACAAACATACAGTCTTTTCTACACGTGTCAGTGTTAAGAGTTAAGACTCTACACTGCTTTGCATACAGTAGCGTTCAATAGATCCCACTGACTAGTTGCCTGATTGAGTGTGAGCCCGTTATTGGGCAGGGATTGTCTCTATCTGTTGCCGAATTGTACATTCCAAGCGCTTAGTACAGTGCTCTGCACATAGTAAGCACTCAATAAATGCTATTGAATGAATGAATGAATGATTGATTGAAATAAGGTCTGGTCTAAGAAACCATCCTAAGGCCATACATTCAACTTTACTGGCCACTTGTACAACAGCATCCTGAAAATAGTGGGAAATGTGTGCTTCTTTATGCAATTTGCAACTTACCCATGCTTTTGGCAATAGGGTTCCCTTACCCAACAATTTGTAAACTTCTATTACGGGTGACAAGCACTGATGTGGTTGAGCTCTGCATCAACCTCCTTGTTGACCTTCCTGCTTCCTGTCTCTCCCCTTACCAATCCATATGCCATTTTTCTAAAAAACCTCTCAGTCCATGTCTGCCTTTATTCATTCAATCATATTTCTTGAGTATTTTGTGCAAAGCACTGTACTGAACCCTTGGGAGAGAACTGTATAACAATAAGCAGATACATTCCCTGCCCACAGTGAGGTTACAGACTAAAGGGGGAGACAGACATTAATATAAATAGATTACAGACATGTAAAAATATGGAAGTCTTCACAAATTTGCTCCTCTCCTCAAGAACCTCCAGTGGTTGCCCATCCATTTCCACAAAGCCTTAACATTGGCTTTAAGGCAGTCTATCAGCCCTATTCTTTGTACCTTGATCTCCTCTATCTCTCTGCAGATCCCTTACCCACATCTTCGCCCTGGCCTGGATCTCCCTCCCGTTTCATATCTGACAGACCACCACTCTCCCCACCTTCAAAGCAGTCCTAAATTCACATCTCCTCCAATAGGCCTTCCTTGACTTAAGCCCTCATTTCCTCTACCCTCTTTCCCTCTGTGTCGCCTATGCACCTGGATTCGTACCCTTTAAACACTTGATATCCACCCCACTGTCAGCCCCACAACACTTATGTGCATATTCTTATACCTTGTTATTTCCCCTATCTTTAATTCATTTTAATACCTGCTTCACTCTCTAGACTATAAGTTTCTTGTGGTCAGGGAGTACATCTGCCAAGCACTTGGTACAGTGTTTAATAAACTCTGAGAGGAGTAATATATTTATTGTAATATCTTCCTCAGAATTCTCAAAGCACCTCCTTTAAAATTAGCAGGTGAAATTCTTCCATAAATATGTTAATGATATATAGGGATAATTTTTAGTAGTCTCCAGTGGACAGTGATAATTCTTGTTATGACATATGAATAGTAGAATGGAATTTAGTATTCGGAACAGTTGTATGTATTGGTCATTTTTATTTACTACTTCAGAAAGCAGGAGGTTTTGCGTATCCTTGTGCTGTCATTGTTATGAACTGAGTTAATAAAATATAAAATATCATTCTAGGTGAGAAATGTGATAAATTAGTAAGGTAAGTGATGATGGGAGATAGTTTACTACGTAATAACTTCTTAATGTAATGCAAATTGAACAAAATATTTACAAAGTGATATATACTTTGTCCTTTCAATTGACTACTTATAATATACTAATATAATGTGTGTTGGTTTTTGAAATCTGAAACATATTTCAAACGGATAGCCACCAGATAAAGAAAATTAGCTAATGAATTTTCTGCTTCTGGATTGCATTTGTGAATTCAAATGTAAAAATGTATTCAACCAAGTACCTATCACTCCTTGTCCTTTTCCCACAGTATAGTACTGTACAGTACCTTGAAACATATTTCTAAACTACATGGATGGCAGAGAAACTGCTGAATCTTTGACCTCAAGGCAGATCTGGACCATGTGCTGGCATACAGTCCTTGTAAATGTAGGATAACATACCTGCAATTATTCTCTATAGTAAAAAGTTTAACCACAGTTTGCTTTTAAATCTCAGCAGACGCTTTCCCCATTGTAGCCTTTAAATGACTATAACATTCTTTCAAAATGCTGGACTCTGCCTTGACTGGTTTTTAAGCTCTTCAATGTTTGTGCCACAGCCCTTAGTACTTACCCATTTGTGATTTACTTTAATGTCTGTCTTCTAGCCTGTAAGCTCCTTGTGGGCAGAGATCGTGTTTACCAACTCAATCAAATCAATCATATTTATTGAGCCATTACTGTGTGCAGAGCACCACACTATGCATTTGGGAGAATACACTATAACTGAGCTGGCACTTAGAACAGTGTTCTGCACACAGTAAGCACTCAATAACTCCTACTGATTGATTGATTTCATCTACAGTTTTGGGCTGAAGAACAGCACTGTGAGATTCATTATTTTTTCCAGGGGAGGAGAAAAGGAAACAGAAGCAAGACAATGCTGTTCAGGGGCACATACCCTGTGTGAACGATAGACTGAATGTATGAAGTAAAACTGTCTTGAGTGAAAATCACAAATGGGTGATTTAATTCATTTCAAGAACAATTAGAGGATTTGTTACCTTATCTGTGCCACAGAGAAGATGGTTTTGTTGGAATGTGTTGTTGGCTTTCCTGTATATTTAAGCAAACACATTGCAGCATTTTTCAATTTCCTAGATTATGAGCAAAGGAGCACCATTTTTTTTCAGAGACACTGGTTGGACTAGAGAGGGAAGAAAGGTGTTTCCTTGTCTTCCTATTTTCAGAAAAGACAGTTATTGTATGGCATATTCTCTCACCCCTGCCTTGAAAAGTCCAGAAAGGTACCAATAAAAGATTATTTCCAATTGTTGGTACAATGGAGGGGATGTTTTGCACATCCTTTTGCTGAGGAACCAACATTTAAATATTGCCTTTATTACTAGATAGTAATAGTGGTTTAAAGGTTTAAGTAAATTAGGATTATATTTGCATAGCTAGGTTTCTGGCATTTATGAGTACTCTTTTAAGAGCAATGGCAGAAATGTCATCAAGTTGTCCAAATGAGGAAGAAAGTGTGCATAGCAACTAAAAAGGCATATTCTGATATGATATTTTTTAAATGGTCTTTGTTAAGCACTTACTATTTGCCAGGCACTGTATTAAGCACAGGGATAGATCATAAGATACTTGGGTTGACACAGTGCCTGTCCCACATGGGGCTCATAATCTTAATCCCTATTTTACAGATGAGGTGGCTGAGGCACAGAAAAGTAAAGTGACTTGCCCAAGGTCACACAGTGGACAAGTGGCAGAGCCAGGATTAGAGCCCAGGCTCTCTGATGACCAGGTCTATGCTTTTTTCATTAGACCACATTACGTCTTGTTCAGTTGAAGCAGCCTGGACAGAGAGGGGGCCCTAAGGAGGTCTGAAGACTGCTGTTTGATAGGCTTATGGGGAAGGACCATTAAGAGAGGGAAAAAAAATCATGGGTAAATGTAGGAACAGAATTAGTCTAATCTGTAGTCTCATTTTTCATGTTTCCTTGAGACTCCTTCCTCTGCTGCTCATTGCATCTGCTCAATCCCCTGCTCAAACCCCTGTCTGCTTCCCTTGTCAGAAGGGCAGTAATTAAATTGACCCTATTTATAATGATGATGATGATGATGGTGGTATTTGTTAAGCACTTACTATGTGCAAAGCACTGTTCTAAGTGCTGGGGGGGGCACAAGGTGATCAGGTTGTCCCACGTGGGGCTCACAGTTTTTAAACCCCATTTTACAGATGAGGTAACTGAGGCACAGAGAAGCACACCGAGTTGGGATTGCAGGTCAAATGATAGGGGAGTAGAAATCAAGGCAGGTTGGAAGGATTCAGCCAAGATCCAAGAGTGTCAGGTGGATGGAGTAGATTAGATGGAAAAAGGTATGGTTTATAGAAGTCCTTGGCTTCCCTTCACCAAGCATCAAAGTCCTTGATTTTCCTTCTGTTGTCTCCCTTCCTCACCACATGGACTGCTCTGAAGGGTGTGGCCGGTCAAAGTAGGACAGAAGTATAGAAACATCTTCCTCTGAGCCAACACAAAGAGTGAGCTAACCACCGTCCCTGATCTCCTGCAATGGATTTGTGTGGTTATGCCAGCTGCCCCTATCATTTTTCTAAAAAAAACATTCAGTCCATGTTTCCCCACTCCTCAAGAACCTCCAGTAGTTTTCCATCCACCTCCACATGGAACAGAAATTCCTTACCGTTGGCTTCATAGCATTCAATCATCTTGTCCCCTCCTACATTATCTCTGTGATTTCCTTTGATTGCCCAGCATGCTCACTTTGCTTCTCAAATGCCAACCTACCCATTATACCTCAATCTCCTCTATCTTGTCGCCCCCTCACCTGTGTCCTGCCTCTAGCCGGGAACTCCCTTCCTCTTTACATCTGACAGACGATCACCCTCCCCACCTTCAAAGCCTTTTTAAAATCACATCTTCTCCAAGAGGCTTTTCCTGACTAAGCCCTCATTTCCCCTACTCCCTTGCACTTAGATTTGTACTTTTTATTCACCCCACCCTAAGCCCCTCAGCACTTATATACATATCCATAATTAATTTTAATGTCTGTCTCACTCTCTAGACTAAGCTCCTTGTGGGCAGCCAACATATCTACCAAATCTGTTATAATGTTCTCTCCCCAGTGTTTAGTATGGTAAATGTAACTGCTCAATAAATACAATTGATTTATTGATGCACCTGCCCTTTGAGCACTTCATATTCATGCCATCATCAGCCCCACATCACTTATGTACATATTTGTTATCTATTTTCACTTCTGTCTCCCCTTTTAGACTCTAAGCTCATTGTGGGAAGTGAACGTGTCTACCCACTCTATTGTATTGTACTTGTCAAAACTCACCCATGCTGGGCAGCAGTGGCATGGGAGAGAGTCGAGGGCAGAGACTCAAGTTTACTGTGTGGAAGGAGGAAATGGTTAACCACTTTGGTATTTTTACCAAGAAAACTCTATGGATCCACTATCAGAATAACTGCAGATGGAGAGCGGGACATTCTGAGAGAGATGTGTCCGTGGTGTCACTATGGGTCGGAAATGACTCGACAGCATAAGACACAACAAGACAATGCTCTTCTCACAGTAAAAGCTCATTTAGTAGCATCGACTGATTGACTGGCCCATTTCTTCCCCAAACAGCCCATCCTTGGAAGGCCGATCTTGCTACTATATGGTTAGGTTCAAATTTTTCAGTATGGTTAGATTTAATTTAAAACAAGAAAATATTAAAGCCCTCTGAGATCCTCTTGGATGGTCCTAGAGAAACAAGAGGCATCATTATTGTTGAGCTCACATTCTCCCATTTGAGGTTGCGAACTGCAAAGGAGAAAGCAACCCCTTCCCATCCCCTCCTTATTCTCCCTCCTCACCTCAAGTAGGAAATCATCACCTGGCCATCAGCTACGTACCCTGCTGCTTACTCCCTTCCTCCCCAGTTTTACTTTTGGTCCTGAGCCTTCAAGACCTCCATAAAGGAATTGACTCCAGTACTAGTGGCTAGCACTCTTTTCACCCTGCCAGTCATGCTCCCACTGAGGCACAGAGTGCAATAGGTGAGTAGATGGGGAGGGGCGCAGCACACGCCAAAGTGCACACAGAGCTTTCTGCATGCAAGAAATTTATGGTTGAAGTGACCACAGCATAACACCAAGGCTGCAGCTTGCTTCGTCACGTACATTAGCCAGTTATTCTTCAGATTTTCTGCTGGGACTGTCACCTTTATAAAAGGCCCTAGGTAAAATTGAGGCTGGAATACAAGTTTCCTGAGTCTTAGGTCCATACTCTTTAGCAAAGATAAATTGAGATTAACATGTACTAAAACCACAATTCCTTAAAATGCTTAATTATTGCATTCAAAACCACCCAAGTGACCAAGATCAGAATTGGCATTGTCTCCCCCATTAGAGTGTAAGCTCCTTTTGAGCAGTAAATGGGTCAGTTCTTTATTCTGTACCTCCCAAGAACCTAGAATACTACTCTGCACAAGGTGGAGGCTCAATACCAGTTACAAAAGTCCTCATCACTGTATGGATGAATGACCGTTATACCCTCTTACTGGCCAAGAAGCAGAATGGCTTAGTGGCTTGAGGGTCAGAAGGACCTGAGTTCTAATCCCAGTTCTGACACGTCTGCTGTGTGACCTTGGGCAAGTCACTTAACTTCTCTGGGCCTCAGTTACCTCATCTGTAAAATGGGGATTAAGAGTGTGAGCCCCACGTGGGACAGGGACTGTGTCCAACATGATTAACTTGAATCTACCCCAGTACTTAGAACGGTGCATGGCATGCAGTAAGCACTTAACAAGTACCATAATTATTATGGTTATTATCACCGACCTCAAGCCTCTATGTCATATTTAGTTGCCCACATCATATTATTAAAACATTATGCAGAACACATCACTCCCCTTCTCAAAAACCTCCAATGACTGTCAATTATATCTCATGTCAAACAAAAGCTCCTAAGCATTAATTTCAATCAATTAATCCATCACTCAGGACCTCGACTCTTCTCTCTCATTCAACCCACATATTCAATCTATTGCTATATCAACCTTCACAACATCACTAAAATTCACCCTTAACTCTCTATCCAAACAGCAAACACATTAATCCAAAGATTTATTCTATCTTGTCTTGATTACTGTATCAGCCTCCTTGCTGACCTCCCTGCCACCTGTCTCTCCCCACTCCAGTACATATTTCATTCTGCTGCCCAGATCATTTTTCTACAAAAACGTTCAGTCCATGTTTCCCCACATATCAAGAAACTCCAGTGGTTTCTCAACCTCCTTCGCATCAGAGGCCTCTTACCACTGGCTTTGAAGCACTCAATCACCTTGCCCTCTCCTGTCTCATCTCACTGCTCTCCTACCAGAACCCAGCCTGCACACTTCGCTCCTCTACTACCAACTAACTCACTGCACCTCAGTCTTGTCTACTTTGCTGCCAACTTCTCATCCACTTCCTGCCTCTGACCTGGAATGCCCTCCCTCTTCATATCCAACAGACAATCACTCTCCCCACCTTCATAGCTTTATTGAAAGCACATCTCTTCCAAAATCCCTTCCCTGACTAAGCCCTCATTTCCTCTTCCCTCACTCCCTTCTACATCAGCCTTGAACTTGGACTTGCTCCCTTTATTTATCCCTCCCTCAGCTCTACAGCACTTATGTACATATTGGTGATTTATTTCAATATCTGTCTCCCACTCTAGATTCTAACCTCATTGTGAGCAGGGAACGGGTCTACCCACTCTGTTATAGTGTACTCTCCCAAGCACTTGGTACAGTGCTCTGCACATACTAAGTGCTCAGTAAATATGATCGATTGATGGAATAGGGAAGCAGCATGACCTAGTGGAAAGAGCTTGGGCCTAGGAGTTAGAGGACTGAGGTTGTAATCCCAATTCCTGTTTGATGTGTGTTTGTGTGAGTGTAGACCTGAGAATCAGGAAACTTGGATTCCAGTCTCGATTTTACCTAGGGCATTTTATAAAACAGGCAGTCCAGCCGAAAAAGTGAAAACACATCATTTGCTTGATGTGGGCCCTTGGACAAGTCACTTTACTTCTCTGTGCCTCAGTTACTCCATCTGTAAAATGGAGATTCAATACCTGTTTTCTCTCCCACTTAGATTGAGAGCCACGTGGGATGGGGACTGTGCCCAACCTGATTTTCTTACATTTTCCAAAGTGCTTACTACAGTGTTTGGCACATAATACTCAATGAAAACCGTTATTATTATTTATTGAGTGCCATCTGTGTGCAGGCCATTGTACTGACCACTTGGGAATGTACAATAGAATCAGTAGATGTGATCCCTGCCCTCAAAGAGCTTAACATCTGGCACGGGAGGCAGACCTTAAAGTAAATTATACATAAGAACATCACAGAAATCACTAGGACTGTTTGAGGAAACTGTCTGTTCAGGAGAGCTGACTGTATAGGGTTTACATGCCAGTCTAAAATTCTGAAAAAGTCTACTATCTTAGTCGATAGAGGGCATTGGATATCAATGCAGAAAGCCAGATAATTCACATGCCACACATAACCCTCTTGGAATTTTTCCCATACCCTCTGTAGCCATTTTTGTGATAACAACAATTGGTGATCAAGTCACTGGTTTTAAAAGTACTTAACTGGTTCTGTTCTCAGCCACTCTGTTAGGAAGGCAAGGCAAAGTTGTAAAAACCACAGTTTTAATCAGAGAAAAACAGCCTGTTTTTGTTTTTTTTGCAGAGGAAAATTTCACTGAATTCTATCAGGTTTCTCTGGCTCAATATTGTTAATGATTAATCTCTTTTTCTGGATGTATACGGGACTAGAAATAAAATGCCCGAATAATGCTGGCTTTAGGCTAAAAGCAAGGAGTGTTACATATCTGCAGAAGTTTAAACCTTTATATCTGGAAATCTTTATGAATAAATACAATTCTATCATTTTCCCTTCCAGGAAGGTTGGCCAGGTGTTTCTCTTGTCTGTGAACTCATATCCGAGATGGTATCAATCCCTAAAAGCCTGTATCAAGGAACCTGAATGAAAATGAGCAGCCTCTTGGCTCTGAAGTAGTAGTGCACAGAAAGCCAGGCCGCTTCTGAGCCCTCGGATATTTCTGCTTGACCTCTGTGAGTCTAGCCAGGATACTCTGTGGAGTTTCATTAATAGCTGGTGTCTGTGGTCTAAAACCACAACAGTACTAATAAGCCCCCACTGTACAAGGCCAAGCATTACTGAGAGAGAGACTGAGAGGCAAGGACTCTGAAGCACTTGGAAGGCTTATCCCATTAGCTGCTGAGAACGTTGCTGGTTTTGGAAGTGTTGAGGATCAATGGGATTGTATGTCACTGTTTAGGATGCAACTATTCCGGTATAAAGGCAAGCGACCACTGTAGAGATGACTTTGGGTGAGGAGTGATGGAGGTAAGGAAGGGTGGAGGGGAAGTACTGGATGGGATGATATAAAAGGGAAAGAAAAAGGCAGTAACAATTATCTTTGGTATATCCTCATCTTACCTCTCCATCCTCTCCATCCAAACTGCTACCATGCTGATCCAAGCACTTCTAGTCCTGCCTTGAATATTGCATCAGTCTCCTTGCCGACCTCTCTGCCTCCTTTCAATCCCTTTCTCCAGTCCATACTTCAACCTGCGGCCTGGATAATTTCTCCGACAAGGTAAATCCGTATCTCCCCGCTTTTTTACGATATTGGTTAAGTGCTTATTATGTGCCAATCACTGTACTAAGCACTGCAGTGGATACAAGCAAATCAGGTTGGACACATTCACAGTCTTAATCCCCATTTTACAGATGAAGTAACTGGGATTAGAACGCAGGTCCTTCTGATTCCTAGGACCGTACTCTATCCACTAAGCCACACTGCTTCTCTCCCACCATCTCCAGTGGCTGCCCATCCACCTCCACATCAAACAAAAACTTACCATCAGCTTTAAGGCACTTAATCAGCTTGCTCCCTCTTATGTTATTACCTCGCTGATGCCAACTGTACTTCAACTCATCTATCCCACTGCCAAACCATTGCCCATGGCCTCCCTCAGGCCCAAAACTCTTTTCCCCCTTCACATCTGTCACACCACCACTCTCCCCACCTTCAAAACCCTCTTAAAATCACATGACTGAGACCTCATTTCCCCTACCCGCCTTCCCCCCTGCATAAACTATGCACTTGTTCCATTCATTCAATCGTATTTAATCTCTATTTCTATCTCTCAACTCTATTTTATCGTACTTTCCCAAGTGCTTAGTATAGTGCTCTGCACACAGTAAGCCCTTAAGAAATGCCATCCATTGACTAATTGACTGATCTGTAGGCAGCCAAATCAGGTAGGTCTCAAATTGGAATACTGTTTGTCATCTGGTTGTGGTGAGCAAATTAATCAGAAAACTTCCAAATCTCCAGTTACTTTGCCTTGCCTAGACATATGTAGGTCAATTAGAATGTCTTCGTTTCCTAGGCCAAGTAGACATACCAGTTGTATGTTTCCATATCATCAGAGCAAGTTGGAAGGAGACCAAGAAGACTAAGTAAAGTGCACACTTCAAACTCTAGGCACCCCCTTGGCCCATCTTTCTCCACACTTGCACAACAGGCTCTGACTGCCACCATCTACTCACCAACCTTTCCAGGGCCTGTGCCACAACCTCCACCCCTCTTCGGAAAGCCCTGCTGTACCTGCTGACTTTCTAGTTAGAATTTTTTTCCTTTTTTTTTGTCTTTTCAGCTCTGGTATATGATCTGTGTTTGCCTCTGTCTCTATTAGACTGTAAGCTCTTCAAACACAGGGAACATGTCTTCCACTTTTGGTGAATGTTCCCGACTGCTTAATACAGTGTCCGCTTAAATAACTACTGATGGCAATAATGATCACAACTATCTTCCACCTTCCAGAGTTGCCACAGAGATTTATTTTACACCTATAACCACTTGGAGATCTTGACACATAGTAAGTGCTTAACAAATACAGAAGCAACGTGGCTTAGTGGAAAGAGCATGGGCTTGGGAGTCAGAGGACGTGGGTTCTAATCCCAGCTCCGCCACTTGTCGCTGTGTGACCTTGGGCAGGTAGCTTAACTTCTCTGTGCTTCAGTTACCTCATCTGTAAAATGGGGATGAAGACTGTGAGCCCCATGGGGGACAACCTGATTACCTTGCATCTACCCCAGTGCTTAGAACAGTGCTTGGCACATAATAAGCACTCAACAAATACATAATTAATAATGATTATTATTACCATTAGAGAATATATTATAATAAGAAGGACTTATCAAAAGCATAATGTGTCTAGGAATTTTATCCTGGAAGTATTCATGAGCTTTAACCTCACTAACAGAGTGAACAGCAAACAATGTAAAAGGTGGTTGCCAAAGCTTTTTAAAATGTTCTTACTTGAATTGATAAGCTCCCTTCAGCTCTGGGGAGAGGTATTGAGTCAGAAGCAGTTCTGTGACCTTGTTTTCATGGAGAAAAAACCTATCCACTAGGAGGGAAAAATCAAGAGCTAAGAGCACTGACATTCTGGGAACAAATCTGTGACAGAAGAAGGCAGACAATCAGGCAGGGTAGAAGGGAGGGAAGGGGGAGCTGTGGCTTCCAGTAAATTTCTAGTTACCTTCTACATCCCTCCTTCCCTCCATCACCTGAGTTGGCATTCCCTGCAGAGCTCTACCCCAGTTGGCTGGGCACTCAGAATCGCCTTCCGGCAATGGAAGTCTGAATACCAACTCTATTGCACTCTCCCAAGTAGTTAGTACAGTGTTCTGCTTACAATCTGTGCACAGTAAATACCACTGATCGAATAAACATACTATTTTAATTGCTAAAGAGGTAAAACATGGAGATTTATTTCTCCACCAGCAAAACTGAATCTGTTCTCAGATCAATAATAATAATTGTGGTGTTTGTTAGGTGCTTACTACTTGCCAGGCACTGTACTAATCACTGGGGTAAATAAAAGTAAATCAGGTTGGACACAGTCCCTGTTCCACGAGGGGCACACAGTTTCAATTCCCATTTTACAGATAAGGTAACTGAGGTACAGAGAAGCAAAGTAACTTGTCCAAGGTCACCCAGAGGACAAGTGAGCCCGTTGGTGGGCAGGGATTGTCTCTCTCTCTTTGCTCAATTGTACATTCCAAGCGCTTAGTACAGTGCTCTGCATACAGTAGGGCTCAATAAATACGACTGAACGAATGAATGAAAAGTGGAGACTCCCAGGCCCCTGCTCTATCCACCACACCACGCTGCTCCTCCACTTCTCAGTGGCCTCTTACATTGTGAAGAATCAGTCAGCAACATTTGCCAGTTTACCAAATTTAATGAGCAGCCTTTCCAGGGAAATGACCTCCTCATGAAGTTTCCTTAATGGATCAGTTGCATATATCTCACCTAATATTGGCTATTCCCACATACAGTGCTTTAAGTACTACAGACACAAAGCCCTGTTTAAACATGACAGCTTATACTTTCTTTTCTGAGCTAATTGCATGGTATCTTGCAGTAAGTTCTGCAAAGAAGGCTGACCTTTACGAGCAAGATGCCACTGCTGAGGAAGAAAAGCAATAAAAGCATGGAGAACTACAATGGTCAGACAATTGCAAAGAAGACCCAATGACATTAAACTTAGAAAGAGAAGCACATCCTCTAGGTAGCGTTCACTCACCATCAGGCAGCTCTCAGTAAACTCTGTGCCCGCTAACACCATTAAAATACATTCTCACTTCCAGAGTGGAGTATAGCAATCCAGTGCAACACAGAGGGATCTTAATCTTTTCACGAGCAGAGAGGGAAAGACATGCCTAACACTACACCTTCAATCCCTAGTATTCCAGGGTGAGCCTTCATAAAAGAGAGAATTCCAGAGATGACAGCAGCAGCCTCTCTTAGCCCAGCCTTTCTGCCTACAAACTCATGTTAAGATTGATTCCTCCCGGCCCTTTCTTCTTTCTGGCCAGTGAGCTTCCCCACTACCGTTGGGGAGACTGAAAGCTCATCATGGGTCTGTTTATTTTTATATTGTACTCTTCCGAGTGCTTAGTACAGTGCTCTCCACACAGTAAGTGTTCAATAAATAAGATTGATTGACTGACTGATTGATGCCTTAATAATATTAATGGTGACATTTATTAAGTGCTTACTATTTGTCAAGCACTTCCCCACTTGGGGCTCGCAAGCTAAGGGGGAGGAAGAACGGGTAATGGAATCCTCATTTTACAGATGAGGAAACAGGCTCAGAGAAGTTAAGTGACTTGCCCAAGGTCACAGCAAGCAGGTGGCGGAGTTGGGATTAGAACCTAAGTCCTCTTACTCCCAGCCCTGTGACCTTTCTGCTTCTTTATTACACTGTGGGCCCCATGTGGAATAGGGCCTGTGTCTGACCTGACTGCATTGAATCTACACTCATGCTTGGTACAGTGCTTGGCACATAGTAAGCACTTAATGAATGCCTTTAAAAAATGACAATGAAGGCAAATGGATCTCCGCTTCCTCAGCAAGGGTAAAAAAGTTGCAAGTATTACTAGACTACACTTTGATGGTTCCTTTAGGTTTTGTGGCCAGTTTGGGGAGTGACCATTATCTTACACTTTTTCTTCTCAATAGTAGTCTGAAGGAAGAGGAGCTAGAGCAGAAATCTGGAGCCAGGTCTCTGGACCTGACTTCCAGTGCCTGGCTATGTGTCTTCAGGCAAGAGCTTGCATTCCTCTGACTCCCTGCTTTCTCTTTTGGTTATCCTTGCCTCACCAATCCTCGTGGCCCTGTGCCATTCTTTTCTGTCACCTCTTCTCTGGTCTTTCATTCCCTTCCTTCATCTTCACACATTCTTTACTCTTTTTTTATGTTAAGCGCTCACTCTGTGCCAGGAACAGATGAGATAGTTGAGGCATGGAGAAGTTAAGTGATTTGCCCAAGGTCACACAACAGACAAGTGGCAGAACCACGATTAGAACCCAGGTCCTTCTGACTCCCATGCCCACACTCTAATCCACTAGGCTGTGCTGCTTCTCTGCTACTCTTTACTTCCACATTTGATTCGTGGGCCTCCAGGATCACAGACACCAATTTCAGAGTGGGAGGTAGGTGGGGGTTCGGGGAGGGTTGCGATGCCTCATTCTACAGATGTTATCACTCACACTCATTGCTCTCTGTGACCAATTTCTCCATACAGACACGGTTCTTTTAGCACTAATTCATATTTGGGTAATTTTCTTTTATCTGGAACTTAACACTCATCTTTCTGTGTAGATATAAGATGTAAGAAGTTGATTTAGACTGTGAGCTCAATCTGGACAGGGAATGTGTCTACCGACTCTGTTATAGTGAACACTTCAAGACACTTAGTTCAGTGCTCTGCATGCAGTTAAGGGCTCAAAAAATTATATTGATTGAAGGACTGACATCAGGATTCCTTTTATGTAGTTATGTAGTTATACAGTTATGTAGTTATGTCTTCAATTCACAAGCTTAAGTGCTCAGTGATACTTCGAGTGGGAGAAGGGTAGGTGCATGTGAGCAGGGGAGGGGTGAGGATTAGCTTTTCGCCTGACCTTTGAAAATCCCATTTTCATTTCTGCAATTTAAATAAGCTATTTGCTCTCATTTTGCCCAGAACCCAACTTCTTTCTTCCTGGGTTCACTTTTCATGGCTTCACAAAGATCCACTTTACACTGCCTTTTTTCAGATGCATCTCTAATAAAAACCAGGCCCTCAGTACCATTTCTGCCTATGAACAGCAATAAACGTTTCATAGATAATGATTACAATGAAATGGAACAGAGTGAATGATATCATAGTCGGAAAACTCCTTGAAAGAAAGCAATATAATTTTCTATTCATAGCAATTTTGGAATCCTTTGGAAAATAAAGGTATTTTACCTTGTATGCATATTGAGACCCAAAGCTCTGCCACCCACAAGGCAGTTCTTAATCTTTCTCACTTTTTGAAAACATTGCAATCAAACTAAAGAGAAAAGTGGGAGGGAAACAAAGACATTCTACCCAGCAATGGCATGCACTGAAAATTTTACCCCTGACTCTTTACTCTTTTCTTTTCCTTATAAGTGAAATCACCAAATAGCTGGGTCTATGTGGGCTGACTAAATTTTTTTAGAAATTCATATTTTTACCTGAATTTGCACAGGGCAGAACAAACAGTAGATGCTAACCTAATTGTAAAGGTTTACCCATCAGAATGTAAGCCACTTGAGGGTAGGGATCATTAATTTTTTTTATAGCTAGTGCAGTGCTCTGCACATTGTAGGTGCTCAAGAAATGTGATTGATGATGATGACAGTGATGATTAGCAAGGATTTTGCCCTGCAGTCCAGATTTAAAATGGCTATAAACCATTAAGTAAATCACTAGTACTGCTTCCCAACACAGTTCAGATATCCTGATGCTAGCACATCTGCCTGTATGACATTTTCTGGCCCTCAGTTCTGTTTCCTTCCCTTCATCAATCAATCAATCAATCAATCAATGGTATTTATTGAGCACTTGGGAGAGTATAATACAGTGGAGTAGATAGGCACGATCTCTGCCCTCAAGGAGCTTACAGTCTAGATGGGAGCTCTCTTACTCATCCCACACATACAATCCGTCACCAACGCCTGCCAGTCTCACCTTTACAATATCGCCAAGATCTGCCCTTTCCTCTCCATCCAAATGGCTATCGTACTGGTACAAGCTCTCATAATATTGTGGCTGGATTATTGTGTCAGCCTTCTCTCTCATCTCCCTTCCTCCTGTCTCTCCCCACTCCAGTCTATTCTTCATTACGCTGCCAGATCATCTTCCTGCAGAAACGCTCTGGGTATGTCACTCCCCTTCTTAAATACCTCCAGTGGTTGCCTATCAACCTCTGCACAAAACAAAAACTCCTCACTCTGGGCTTCAAGGCTCTCCATCACCTTGCCCCCTCCTACCTCACCTCCCTTCTCTCTTTCTATTGCCCGCTCCACTCCCCTGCCACTCACCTCCTCACTGTCCCCCATTCACACCTATCCCGCCGTCGACCTCTGGCCCATGTCCTCTGCTGTCCTGGAATGCCCTCCCTCCTCCCTTCCCCTCTCGTCAGCACTGTGCTCAATTGTATATATTTTTATTACCCTATTCATTTTGTTAATGAGGTATACATCCTCTTGATTCTATTTATCGTGATTATGTTGTCTTGTTTTTGTCTGTCTCCCCAGATTAGACTGTAAGCCCATCATTGGGCAGGGATTGTCTCTATCTCTTGCTGAACTGTACATTCCAAGAGCATAGTACAGTGCTCTGTACATAGTAAGCACTCAATAAATACTATTGAATGAATGAATGAATGAGATCAACATTTTAAAAATTACGGCTATGTACAGAAGTTCCAATACTGAAGAAAGGAGATACAACTAAATGCGACAATTATCATACAGTTTCCTTGATCTCACATGCCAGCAAGGTACTGCTAAAAGTTATATAGTGTCGAACGGAGACCTACATGGAACTTGAATTGCCCAGTGTTCAGGCAGGATTCCGGAAAGGACGAGGGACGCGAGATATTATTGCTAATGTCCACTGGGTAATTGAAAGGACAAGAGAATATCAAAAGGAAGTCAGCATGTGCTTTATCGATTATAGTAAGACCGTTGACCATGTGGATCATGAGAAACCCTGGAGCACATTAAGGAAAATGGGCATGCCGGACCATTCCATTGCATTGATATGGAAGCTGTATGACAAACATGAGGCTACAATAAGGACAGAATATGGAGAAAAACAGATTGGTTTCCCATTAGTAAGGGTGTAAAGACAAGGATGTATCTTATCATCTTTTCTGTTCATCCTTTACACCGAATACCTAATGAGAGAACTTGGAATGGATGAAGATGAATGGGGAGTAAAGACTGGAGGAAGGAATATCAAACAAAGACTCTTCTCTATTGGCTTCATAGGTCTCCATCACCTTGTCCCTTCTTACTTCACCTCCCTTTTCTCTTTCTACACCCCAGCCCACACACTCCGCTCTTCTGGGGCTAACCTTCTCACTGTGCTTCATTCTCCCCTGTCCCACCGTCACCCCTGGCCCAAGTCCAAATAATAATAATAATTAATAATTATGGTATTTGTTAAGTGCTTACTATGTTCCGAGCACTGTTCTAAGCACTAGGGTAGATACATGGTAATCAGGTTGTCCCATGTGGGTCTCACAGTCTTAATCCCAATTTTACAGATGAGGTAACTGAGGCACAGAGAAGTTGAGCAGCTTGCCAAGGTCACACAGCAGGAAAGAGGCCGAGCCGGTATTAGAACTCACATCCTCTGACTCCCAAGCCTGTGCCTTTCCATTGAGCCACGCTGCTTCTCCACATCCTATCTCTGGCCTGGAATGCCCTCCCTCCTCAAGTCCACCAAGCAATCACAATTCCCCCTCAAAGCCCTACTGAAGTCTCGCCTCTTCCAAGAGGCCTTCCCAGACTAAGCCCCCCTTCTCCTCAGCTCCCCCTCCCCTCCACGTAACCTCGACTCGCTCCCTTTGCTCTACCCGCCACCCCCCACCGCCCCACAGCACTTGTGTATATAGGTTCATATCTATAATTCTATTTATTTATATTGATGTATACTTGTTTTGATGTGTATATACCTATAATTCTATTTATTTATATTGATGCCTGTTTACTTGCTTTAATGTCTGTCTCCCCCCTTCTAGACTGTAAACCCAGTCTGGGCAGGGATTGTCTTTCTTGCTGAATTGTACTTTCCAAGTGCCTAGTACAGTGTTCTGCACACAGTAAACACTCAATGAATACAATTCAATGAATGAAACATTTGTTATGCTGCTGTTGCAACCCTACTAGCAGAAAGTGAAGAAGATTTGAAGGGCTTATTATTAAATGTTAAGGAACAGAGCAAAAAGATGGGCCTACATTTGAATGTCAAGAAAACAAAGATCATGATCACTGAAAGTTTTAACAGATTTGTAGTGGATGGAGGGAAGATTGAAATAGTTGACAGTTTTTCTCTCCTGGGATCGATAATCAATAATAAAGGAACTAATAGCCAAGAAATATGCCAAAGTTTAATGTTAGGAAGACTTGCTATGAAGAACCTGGAAAAAGTCATGAAATATGCTGATGCAATGATTGCCACAAAAATACAAATTGTCAACTCTATGGTGTTTCCAGTGATAATGTATGGATCCAAAGGCTGTACAGTGAAAAAACAGGATAAAAAGAACATCAATTCTTCTGAAATGTGGTGTTGAAGAAGGCTTTTGCGGCTACCATGGACTTCCCGAAAAACAAACAAATGGATTTTAGAGCACATTAAACCAAAGTGGTCTTTAGAAGGCCAAATAACTTGACTTAGTTTAGCATATTTTGGACAAATAATCAGAAGGACTAATTATCTGGAGAAGACACTAATGCTAAAATAAGTCCAGGGAAAACGTGGAAGAGGCAGACCGGCAGCTAGATGGATAGAGACCAAAACAACGATAACGGAAGAACCGTTAGAAAGGTTGTGGATAATGGCAAAGGACAAGATGTTCTGGAGAAAGTATATCCATGGAGTCGCTATGCATTGGAAATACCTCAAGGACACTTAATACTAAATAATGAACAGAAGTGCTGTGAGGCAAATATCAAAATGCTTAAGGGGTACAGACCCAAGTCCATAGGTGAGGCAAAAGGGAGTGCTTAGTAAGGGAAGGCCTCTTGAAGGTGATGTGTTTTTAGGAGCGTTTTGAAGATGGTGAGATAGGTGGTCTGTTGGATATGAAGGGGTAGGGAGTTTCCCTGTCAGGAGGAGGACTTGAGCAAGTGCAAGTAAGAAAGGTGGTGTTAGAGAAGTGTGAAGGCTGAGTAGGAGATCAGTGATATAAGCAAGGAAGGAGGGAGCTGATTGAGGGCTCTAAGCCCATGTTAAGCAGTTCTTCCTTGAAACAGAGATGGATGGGCAACTGTTGCAGGTTTTCTGAGGAGAGGGGAGATGTGTGGACTGAGCAATTTTTTAGAAACAATATCTGGGCATCCAAATGAAGTAAGGACTGGACTGGGGAGAGACAGGAGGCAGGGAGGACAGCGAGGAGGCTGTTGCAGGAGTCAAGGTGGGATAGGATCAGTGTGGTAGTAGTTTGGGTGGAGAGGAAGGGGCAGATTCTATGTTCTGGGAAACCCTCAAGGTACTACCCAGATTGTTGGCAAATTGGCACTAAAATGAGGGAGCCAGCGATGGGTAACCCTCACTCACTCACACACACCCTATTCCCCCTTCCTCCCCTCACCCCCAACATAAACTACCAATTAGCATATTAGTCCAATCGAAAGGGTTATACAAAGACACAATCTCAGACAAAAAAATCTTGTCTTTTCCCACTACATAAAGGGGTCTCCTGGAAGGCGAGAAGCCCCAAACTGTTACCCTGCTGTCTGCTTCAGGGTGGTAAGTGAATTCTAGATTATAATATTTGACTCCAGTAGGGGAGGGGGGAAGGTCTAATGTAATCATTGTGTTAACCCTATCTTGAGTTGTGAGTTGGATTTACTGAGAGTCATTTTTTTTTCAGGCAGTGCCTACTGATTTCATCTTTTGGAGGGGCTAGTTTGGGATGGTTGGATACCAAAGTGTCCTCTGTGCTAGCTTCATTCTAATCTGCTCCCACTCACAGAGAGAATTCTCTTCTGAGACTTGTTACTCTCTGCTTGTGACTGGACACTCTGTTAAGAAAGTGATAACATAGGAACCAACCCACGGCTTCAGGTACAATTTTCACTGAGAGTCGAGGAATATGCCAGCTCAGCCCTGAAGCAGTAACCTTTTCAGAAGCAAGAGAGTAAACTAAGCCTAGTGAAAAAGAAGTTGAGTCAACTGCCCTGCCCAGAGTATCCATAGGAACAGTAGAGTTTCTGCTGTCCCAGTGGCTTAACCTACAACTAATTTCCATAAGGACTATGGATAAGTATTCCATGATTTTCTATAGCACTTTTCTGTTTTATCAATTAATCAATTAATCTATGGTATTTATTGAGCACTTACTATGGGCAGAGCACTGTACTAAGTACTTAGGAGAATACAAAACAACATAATTAGCAGGCACTTTCCCTGCCCATAACCAGCTTATGGTTTGCCATAAGAACTTTCATTTGATAGCCACATATACCTTGCTTAGGTCTGGATATAACAGTAGCTAAAACAGGATGTACCATGAATGGGATTGGGATCGGATTCTTGGCTGTCTGAGAAGGGGAAAAATTTGCTGTCCCCTCCGGTTTTGTACAATGTCATCGCATTATATTGTGTACATATACAGGGACATGTAATGATGTCATATGGATGCCATTGAACTCCTTTATCTAGAAAGTTTCTCAGGGAGGACCCCAAACCTGCCACTGGAGTTTTTGTATTCAGCTCCTGGATCCCTGTTAACACAAATCCTACTTCCACTTCAGTCCAGATGCTTTTAAATTTTTAATCCCCACCCCCATCCCACAAACTTACTATGACATTACACTCTGGTGAGCAGGCTTACTTCACATGCTGAGTAGGTCAGAAACCAGGCCTGGCCATGGGGCATCTTAACCTCAGTTAACTATTCGACTCATAGGATTTTTCCTCCAAACATTGAAATTGGGGCCGCTTAACTGGGTCAACAAAAGCTATTCGATATTTAGGACTAACTCGGGAAGATACGGAATTAAGGTGCCTGTCAAGAGCCAGTCAACGGTTTTTTAAAGTCTCCAGCAACCGTGATGGCTAAGCCAGATTCCAAAACAAGATTAGATCAGAGTCAGGATTTAATCAGGGCCATAAATTGGAAAGAACGACAACTGAAAATATCAAAATCAAGGTTTACATGGTAATATTTAAAACCTCGAGGTTTAAGACAAGCAAAACCAAGCTAATAATCTGATTAGAAGAAATCAGATACCACGTTTCTTGGTCATGAAGCTGCAACTGAAAGACTGCTTGGGGAAATGGCCGAAAACATGGTTTAGTCTAAGCTATAGGCCTCAAATAAACTCACCCTAAGTGCTGAGAGGGTTACTTTAACCATATGGAGAAGTCTTCTGGCTGGGTCTCAAGGGAGCAGTTAGGCAGTGTTCACTCCACAGCAAGGCCAAAACTGAACTAGCTGCCTTTTCCTAGCTTCTCCTTCAGAAAAAATAACACCCCCAAAGTGGGTGGGGCCTTCCCACTATTGGCAGAGGAGTCAGTCCCTTCCAAGGAAGTCCAGGGGTTTCTGGGAAATGTAGGCCAAATAACCCCCTTTGCACTATGGGGCTTGTAGTTCATGGTTCCATCCTGAACCTTCTCCAGCCAGACCTCCTTGGGATTTCAAGATTCCTGCGGAGACTATGGTCTTGCTCTCTAGCAATAAGGTAGAGAAGCAGCGTGGCTCAGTGGAAAGAGCACGGACTTTGGACTCAGAGGTCATGGGTTCGAATCCCAGCTCTTCCACTTGTCAGCTGTGTGACTGTGGGCAAGTCACTTAACTTCTCTGTGCCTCAGTTTACCTCATCTGTAAAATGGGGATGAAGACTGTGAGCCCCACGTGGGACAACCTGATTCCCCTGTGTCTACCCCAGCGTTTAGAACAGTGCTCTGCACATAGTAAGCGCTTAACAAATACCAACAAAAAATAACTCCTTTGATCCAGGTCAACAAAAAGCAAAAAACCGCCTCATTGTGCTCCCGACTCCCTATGGCCAGTATGGGCTGTAAAATGTGTCCAATTGTCATTGGTTTGCGTATGAGAGAAGAGTAGCAGTGGATTGAGTAGTGTCTTCAGTGGAAAATTGGATAACGTACCATCCGTCTTTGATGTTACAATGTTCCTCTTGAGTCCCAACTGAAACAAATGTTTTTTATTTGGGGAAGATAGTGTTAAAATGATGCAAAACCTATTTTTTCTCAACTAAAAAGCAAGTTAATTTTTTTTAACACAATACATGCAGCCTCTGTTCCACCAATCTTCTATTCAGATCCCCCAGATCCATTCCCCAAAAATACAGTTATTGAAGACTCTCCCTTTCCTCCTCCATCCTCATATTCCCAAAGCATGGTCTAGACTCCAAAGTTAACACTGAAGACATGTTCAGTAGTAAATGCAGTTGGTTCCAAATACAATCTGCACCACTGTGCTTTCCCCCAGACTCCAGTGAGAAAATGTGAAAGACACCTATTTGTCCACTGGCTTTCAGGCATTGAGATCATTGCAGCAGAGTAAAATTTTCCATTTGGAAAGGGAACTATGAGGCTGTCAGTCACCAGAAGGGATTTTGCAGTCACCACTGAGATTTTTCACCACAGTATTTTAATGGGTCATCCTATCATGAGTTTCTTGAAGGAACTAAATGTACTTTCAAAGGTTCTTTTGTTTTTAAATTTTATTTAAGTGCTTACTATGTACCAAGCGTGGTACTAAGTGCTGGGGTAGATACAAGTTCTTTCCTTTGTCCTTCCTTGTGAGCGGCATAGTTTAGATAATAAGTCCATTTTAAGGATAAGGAAATTTAGGACCAGTGGAGGGACCTAAAAATAAAGAGGTGGGAATTAAGCCCAGCTTTGTTCCCTATTCAGTAAGCCATGTAGCCTCTCTGTGCAGTGCTCTTTCATTTTATGAATTTATTTATCTATTTGTTAGTTTACATGGGCATTTTTAAGCACATACAACGTAAAGAGCACTGGGGAAGAATACAAAGATATTGATTTCGACTTGGTCTTTAACCCTCAGGGTTAAAAGAAGGGAGAGCAGTACACAGGATAAGAAGTTAATAGGGTAAATTCAGCAAAAGGCAATAAACCAACAACAAAAAGAGTAGCCATATATTACTGCTAGGAGAGAGGAGTCCTCAGGCTCCTCACTGCTTCAGGCAGGGCTACCCTAGGTCCAAACTGCCATAAGCATCCCAACGTTTTAGAAATTGGGAAGGCAGGCTTCTGCCCAGCCTACTTCCATGGAACAAATCTTCTTCCCCGTGATGGTGGCTGGGGAGGGAAGGTAAAGGCACACCAATCCAATGCTCCATGGACCCCAGCATCCTGATCTGGAGGGAGCTCCAAACCTTGTAGTTGCTGGCTAAGCCGGCAGCCCTAAGCTTGAGTCTGATTGACATTCTGGGGGGAAAACATGCCTTTGGTTTCAGAGATAAGCTTTTGTGAATCCATATTGCAGCTTTAGCTCAGCACTATGAAATCTAAACCCAAAGATGTCTGGAATAGACAGATAGAAAACTTCCAATTGTGGGAAATCTTTAGCCAGCATGAACACATGGCTCAAATTAAAGAAAAAAATGTATCAGGGAAGAGAAGTGAGACCTTCTAGAGCGTCTAGTGGTATTGCGCTTCACAGGAAAGAAAAATGACACTTTTGAGTGGCCCCAGATTTTCACCTTCTCTCTGCACCTTCATTAGAATAGGGATTAGAAAATCCCTAATACCCAAAAAGTTAGATGCTTGTCTCAGATAAGAGGGTGGGATTTTATCAACAAATCCGTGCTAACTCATAATTAAAACAAAGGGTTGACTCTTGATAATGTGTCTGTCAGATTCTTCTACATATTTGTTATTCTCTGTCAAGCTTATTATTCATTGTACCTTGCAATTTGCCTGCATGGTTACAGCATTGGGTGTTTACATGCAAACGAGTCCATGTTATGACGGGTTTAGCTAAGGCCTAATAGTAATTCTGCAGTATCATGGATGGAAGTAAAGAATGGCTTTAGACCCTGGGAATCCAGCATGTGGGCCTTACCAAAAAGAATATATATATACACACACAAACACACACATATGCACACGTGTACATATATATATGCAGAGAGAGAGAGTTAGGTAGATTGATGAATAGGTAGATTACATTAATCCAGAAAAGGTTAAAACTATTTTCTGGATGAATGGAATTTTCTGAAGAAGCAGAAGTCAACCAATCAAACAATAGTAGTTATGCTCACTGTGTGCATAGCACTGTAGTAAGCACTTAGGAGAGTTGAATAAAGAAAATTTCAATCTAGCAGGGATGATAAACACTAAAATAAATTACAGATAGGAAGAAGAAATAAAGAATAAATATATGAACATGAGTGTTCTGGGGGGTCATATGTATTTAAGTGCTTAGGTGGTATGAAACTGATGTAATTACAAATGAAGTAGAGAAGGCCTCCAGGAGGTGATGTGATTTCGGAATGGCTATGTAGATAGGGAAAGTAGTGTTCTCGAGGAAGAGGGAGTTCCATGCAGACAGAAAGACATGAGAAAGAGGTCACTTCCAGAGCTCTTTTTCTGAGAGGTTGGAGCAGTGTGCTCCTTTTTTAAGAAACTGCAACCAGTCTCCATGAAGGCTTTTTGGGACACTATGGATGCAATTAAAGAAAAAAAAACTGTATCAGGGAAGAGATGTGAGACCTTCTAGAAAGTCTAGTAGTATCCTGCTTCACAGATATTCGTGCTGGTTGATTACACATTCAATCTGTGATAACTGTCTTTCACAAGAGAAAAGATCTCTCCAATAGAAGTTGTATCCAGCACCTATTTCTGTGAGCTGTCCTTTTTATTTTATTTTTTAATGGTGTTTGTTAAGCGCTTATTATGTGCCAGGCACTGTACTAAGCACGGGGGTAGAAACAACTTAATCAGGTTAGACAAAATCCCTGTCCTACAAAGGGCTCACATTCTTAATCCCAATCAATAAATCAATGATATTTATTGAGCCGCTTAGCATATGCAAAATTCTGGTCATAGATTCGAGATGTACACAGGATCAAAGAGAGGACAGAAAACTTGGTGCTGACCACAGAACATGCTTGGGGAGAAAGGGTTATTTTAGGGAAAAAATCCAGAAAAATAGAATTGAACTGTATACTGCCTGTGTTGAAAGACAAGAGACACAAAAGGGCAGCTAGATTCTCCAATTCTCCAGTTGCAAGACTGGGGATTTGAAAGGCTCACTTGACACCCTATAAATACTACATTTTATCAGTTTTTAATGATTCAAATAAAAATGGCCTTTTCAGGCTATGCCCACTATTTACTCTACTTCCCCTAGGAAAAACTCAGGCTATCTCCTAGCCACTACATTTCACTCTCCACTGCACATAGAAAATAGGCTGGGACTTGTGCAGTGAGTTTATCTAAATATTTGTAGAAACATTTTTCTTCATCACAGTTCTTCATCATTAGGATATATGTGCTTATGATGGTGTTTGTGGCACATGCCTAACACCATCCGTCACTTATGCCTCTGGGTAGATTCAGAAGGTCTGATATTAATAATAATAATAATAATAATGATGGTATTTGTTAAGCGCTTACTATGTGCAGAGCACTGTTCTAAGCGCTGGGGTAGACACAGGGGAATCAGGTTGTCCCACGTGGGGCTCACAGACTTCATCCCCATTTTACAGATGAGGTAACTGAGGCACAGAGAAGTGAAGCGACTTGCCCACAGTCACACAGCTAGCAAGTGGCAGAACTGGGATTTGAACTCATGACCTCTGACTCCAAAGCCCGGGCTCTTTCCACTGAGCCACGCTGCTTCTCATGTGTTGGTCAATTACATATTAGTGCTGGTCAATTACACATTCAACTTGTGATAACTTCTTTCAGAAGAAGAAAGTTCTCTCCAATAGAAGTTGCATCCAACACCTATTTCTGTGAGCTGACCTTTTTATTTTACTTTATTTTTTATTGGTATTAGTTAAGCGCTTACTAAGCACGGGGGTAGATACAAGTTAATCAGGTTAGACACAATCCCTGCCCTACAAAGGGCTCACAGTCTTAATTCCTATTTTACAGATGAAATAACTGAGGCACAAAGAATAGTAATAATGTTGATATTTGTTAAGCGCTTACTATGTGCAGAGCACTGTTCTAAGCGCTGGGGTACATACAGGGTAATCAGGTTGTCCCACGAGAGGCTCACAGTCTTCATCCCCATTTTACAGATGAGGTAACTGAGGCACAGAGAAGTGAAGTGACTTGCCCACAGTCACACAGCTGACAAGTGGCAGAGCTGGGAGACGAACCCATGACCTCTAACTCCGAAGCCCAGGCTTTTTCCACTGAGCCACGCTGCTTCCCCAAAGGTATTTGTTAAGCGCTTACTATGTGCAGAGCACTGTTCTAAGCACTAGGGTAGACACGAGCAATCAGAATGTCCCTCGTGAGGCTCACAGTCTTAATCCCCATTTTACAGATGAGGTAACTGAGGCACAGAGAAGTTAAGTGACTTGCCCACAGTCACACAGCTGACAAGTGGCAGAGCTGAGATTCAAACCCATGACCTCCGACTCCAAAGCCCGTGCTCTTTCCACTGAGCCGTGCTGCTTCTCCATAAGAAGAAGTTAAGTGACTTTCCCAAGGTCACACGCAGGCAGGTGTTGGAGCTGAGATTAGGTCCCAGGTCCTTTTGACTTCCAGGTCTGTGCTCTATCCACTAGGCAATGCTGCTTCTCAATAATTATAATTGTGGTATTTGTTAACTGCTTATTATATGTCAGGCACTGTACTAAGCACTGGGGCAGATACAAGGTAATCAGGTTGGACAAAGTCCCTGTCCCACTTGAGGCTCACATTCATTCATTCAATCATATTTATTGAGCACTTACTGTGTGCAGAGCATCCAATAGAACAATAAACAGACGCATTCCTGGCCCACAACGAGTTTACAGTCTAGTGGGGAGACAGACACAGATCCCATCTAGGCGAGGAGTTCAGAGGGAAGATCAAGCACCAGGTGAAGAGACAGGATCCTCCAGGTCTCATCCCAAGGGTTCCTGGAAGGACCAGAAAGGAGATTATGTCTCCTAAGGAGCCCCCAAAACCTCCTGTGTTTTAATGGCTCCGAACTCAGCTCAGGAGTTTGGACACAGAATTTACAGAGGTCTGGCAGCCGAGGGAGAGCAAAGGGGTCTGAGAGTCAGTTAGTCAAAGGTACTTACTGAGTGCTTGCTGTGTGCAGAGCACTGGACTTAGCGCTTGGGAGAGTACAAAACGACAAATAAAACACACATCCCCTGCCCACAGCAAGAAGTTAAAGGCTTGCTCCGAGGGATTCCTGGGGACCCCAAATTATGTAACTGCATGACGTCTCACCTGGGGGTCACTGAAATTTACAGAATTTACAGAAAAAGGCCACTTAGTCTGGCACTGCCACTTGCTTCTTGTACAAGACTCTCACAGTATTCATCCCCATTATACAAATGAGGTAACTGAGACACAGAGAAGTGAAGTGATTTGGCCAAGGTCACACAGCAGGAAAGTGGAGGAGCCAGGTTTAGAACCCAGGTCTTTCTGATCCCAAGCCCTTGCTCTGTCCATTAGGCCACATTGCTTCATCTGTGAGACTAGTCTTGCTTACTGCTGAAATGGTGACTTCACATTAGGCCAGTTTGTGTCCCATTAGGGCTGTTCCCCTTATAAGCTAATGGCTGTTTTCACTGTTATATAGCATCCTGATATTCCATGATATGATGGGTTGGTTTTTTTTTAGGATTCTTCATTTTTCTGTAATTTGCTTTCACATGGCAAGATTATAGCTCAGACGTGTGGCTCTACTGGTGAGCCCAATTTAGTTAGGGTGAGATAAGCAATTCTGGGGGACACCTTTTCAGTAGGAAGTGTGCTTGAGTTATTTTATTTTGCACTGAACCATCCACACTCCCTCACCCAGTCTCCCTGAGGCCAACAAGTGCATTGCAAAGTGATTGACTAGGGTTTGGGTGCATTCTGTGGTCATAAAACAGTGTATCTCTTGTCAGTCCTTTCATTAGCAGACCTGTTTTTCTCCCACCCCTTTTGTACACCATCGATGAGTGAAACACTCACATCCACTGTACAAATCCCACAATCATCATCATCTCATCAATCACTGGGGTCTTCAACAGAAAACAGGAGTGATCTGTGCCAATGGGACAGATCCCTCTTTGCCCCCAAGCAGACTGTGTCAGATATTCCCAACATTAGATATTGGAGACCAAAGGAGATAAGGTGAGAAAAGTGCTTGTTGTTTATTGTGAAGGAATAGAACCGAATCAAGAGTCCCAAGACAGATTCATGAGAGCAGGACAGGTCTAAGAGCTGGCAAAGTGATGAAATTATCAGAAAACTTTAGACTGGATCTTTCTCACTTAAACACTTTTTTTTTACTCCTCCGCCAGAGAACAAAATCTTAGCTGTCAGGATGCAAGATGCGGCAATTGTCCCAAGGATCTTTAATATTCTAGAGCTGAAATATTTGTTGCTTTGCTTATCAGTTTCATGGTCATGGGAAATTAAATGTTCCATTTCATTTTTGCTCTCGTAAGCACATAGGAAAGATCTATTTTAAAAGCCCACACAGGAGAAAATAGCACCAGGGTTGCTAATTGGTATGCTAATGTCCTAGAAAATCCCCAGCTCTGAAGATGAAAGGAAAGAATATTGGTTTATAAATATTGATTAGGGATTTAATGTTCTTCTGGATGGGATAATAGGAAAAAAACCTTAGAGAAATCTTAGAGGAGTTTGAGAAGGGCAGTATCCCCCTCTCTCCCTCTCACCACCTCTTCCTCTCTCTGCCACATGAAGCACAACTCCATTTCACAGTAATCATAAATTAATTTTGAGGCAACAGCCCCTTGCAGAGCTGGGCTGAGGTGTTGGGGGGAAATCTGCAGTGAGCCATATGAGTGAAACACAAGCACCAGAGGAGGCAGAAGCAGAGGAAGGAATATGTTTGCCATTTCTCTGAAGTGCCAGTTAGGTGTGGAGAGACAACGGAGCAAAGGTACTGGTGGGTTAGGTGGGGTTGGCTAGTTTCTGAACAGGGCATTAAAAAATGAATTAAAGGACAGGAGGGAATTTCTAGTGTGATAGGTTTTTTTCCCTTCATCTGAGAGAGAAATACATGGTTGTCATGATGGAGGTCCCCCACCAGATATGTTCTATAGCATAAGATGTGTTTTCTTGGGTAGCCGGTGTAACATTTGATGTTTCATTACCTTCTAGTTGAAAATGGCACAAAAATAGAATACTTCTGGATAGGTCTTTTTTTGTTGTTATAGAATCTCCTTGGTGGAAGTAGTTTGTGACCAATTGTTCCACGATGGGAATTTTCATGCACTTGTGTGTTTCCCCAGTTGTTTGGTCCGAATAAGGAGATTGGCAGGGAACACTTCAGACAGATCTTGGAGGAAATGTGCTGCTGGAAAGAAATCCTTATTGTGAAATCTGTATCGTGTGTGTTTGTGTGTGTCCTTGGACTTGATGACATCCACGAAAATACAGTTAATGAACTTGACCAGACAAGTAAAGCTAGTGGCCTCTGCTGTAGAGACATTCTTGCTCTTTCATGCATGACATTTGATTCACTTTGGTTTTTGAATTTTCAGGTGATGCATAGAAACTGAAAGTTGGTGTTACAGAGAAGGGATCAGGATTGACTCTAAGAGCTCTAAGAGAGGAGCACTAGAAAGACTTGCTGTAGATGTAGCTGCTCTCACATAAATGAAACACGCCTTTATTTCACTAGAGATTGGTAAAGAACAATGGCTTTTAGGAAATCAGGACACCTCACATTATTGATTTGAGATAGCCTGGTAGATACCAACTCAGCTTTCCTTTCCTCCTTCTCCCTTTCCATTTAGTGAGTGTCTGATTTCTTAGTGCAGCATCCTGGTGTATAACAGGGTCTTGGAGCTTTATCAGGACAACAACAGGAAATAAACTTAATTTGCAGAAAGCTTCTAATCGAGAGGCAGATAGATGTGTGGCGTCAACCTGCCTGTTTCTGTCATGTAAAAGCACTGTCAAGATAAAAGCCATATTTTAAGTCATTAAAGCAGCAAGGTTCAGGAAGGGACTATTAAGTAATTCCTATGGTTTTTATACAGTAGGGTGCTACACCTGAAGTGCTCTAAATGAGCTCAAATCTCTCAGTACCTAAACTATTCCCTGGGGTGGTCAGGCAACTTTGAAGCCTGAGGTAATTGACCGTGAGAGTACTATTTAGGCCACCAGAACAGTACCTTATGTCCCCTAGGTACCTGAAGGATTCCATTCAGCTTTCCAAGGTGCCTGACATAACCCCAAGGAGTAGTTCAGGCATTGGGCCAACTCAGTCTCTTAAAGATCATTTCCCCTATCACGTGGTTTGGAGCCTGAAAATAGGAAAACTGGCTCCTTCCACTTTGGGTGTATAATAATGATGGCATTTGTTAAGTGCTTACTATGTGCAAAGCACTGTTCTAAGTGCTGGGGAGGATACAAGGTGATAGGGTTGTCCCATGTGGAGCTCACAGTCTTCATTTCCATTTTACAGATGGGTTAACTGAAGCACAGAGAAGTTAAGTTTATCAACATCATCAATAAATATTTTTGGAGGGTGCAATCAATACAGGATAGCTACTTGTTATCCTGAAGTGACTCTAGTTCAGTACCAATATACAAAGAATGGAGGAATTTCTTTATAAAAGAAAAGATCTTTGAGCACACTCTTTGCTGAAGTTCAAAGAGTCAAGCCGCTCTTCAGGATACTATACTGAAGGAGAAGTGAATTGATTTAATGTAAGCTTTAAAAAAAGCAGGAAAATATTAGTGTGGGTATCAAACTAAGCTATGGTAAGGATAGGAACTCTGGGGCAAACCCCTGGCATCCATTTTCTCAGAAAGATGACCCTCTGCAAAGAGAATTGGCAGGGATAATTCAGATTTCTTTTTTGAACAAATTATGGAATGTTTTTTGTACAACATGAGTCTATTCTGGGTATATAACACGATCCACAAACTGGAAAATAAGATTTAGTGTAGGAAGTAATGGTTGGGAACATGAAGGTAGAAATCAATCAATGATATTTATTGAACACTGTACTAAGTGCTTGGGAGAGTACAATACAACAGAGTTAGCAGACACATTCCCTGCTCACAATAAGCTTACAGTCTAGAGGGGGAGATAGATGTTAATACAAAATTTAGGTAGCATTAAAGTCAAGGTGGGAAGTGGCTGCACTTCCCAGGTTCTACCTCAGTCTTTCTAGACTGTATTATTCAGGGCTTTGTATTTCAATGTGTTTTAACCACTTTATAATATTCATTACAGTAAAATAGAAATGAATGCTCAGGGTGTAAAGCATTCTGCTAATGGTGGACATAACTACAATATAGTGTTTTGTACAGAAAAATATCCAGCATGATGGTATTTTCAACCATGTACTCCTTAACCTGCTATTTCCCTTTGAATCAATGGTTACCATAACATGATTTTCCCGTAACACAGAATTCTTCAAAAACACAGCCCCCCGTTATAGAACTTCCTGTCTTTATTTTAAGCCTTTACACTTTTTCTATGATATTTTTGCTTTGTAAAATCAAGGTGCCCATAATTCCCAAATATAGTACCAGGCATGGGGCCTAGACGTTCCCCCTGATTAGAATTACCCCCTTATTTTTATACCACATCGAGGACCATAAAACAAGATTTGTGATTTTTCCAGGGTCACATTTAAACTGAATAAATTTGTTACCACAAACAATAGCAAATTAAAAATCAGTATTTTATGAAAGAAAAGCCTTCATAAAGCTTCTGTTTCCTTTAAATGAAGGCTGAAAGGGCCAAGTGTTTTGACCTTGGAGACCTGGAATTCACAGCAAAGTGTAGAGGATTAAAAAACCAAAGCTGGGCTTTGTTTTCTTAATTGGGAAAAGGACATCTCATTTCACCTACTAAAGGAAGCAAAGTAATGCTGAGCTAAGTTGATTGCAGAGCTAAGGGACAGAGAAAAGAGATGGGGCAAAGGTGTCGGGAAGGACAAAGAGATGGGGAGAAAGGGAGCCTGGGGGAAAAGGAAAAGGGAGAGGAAGGAAAGAGGAAAGCAGGAATAGAATGTAAGCTCATCTCTAGACTGTAAGCTCATTGTGGGCAGGGAGCATGTCTACCAACTCTGTTGTACTCTCCCAAACACTTAGTACAGTGCTCTGCAAACAATAATCACTCAATTGGTACCGGTTGATTGACTGATGGATTGAAAAGAGAAAGGGGAGAGAGAAGGAGGAGAAAAGGGGGAAAGGAGAAAAAGACACGTAGGGATTGTGTGGAGGGACTTCCCTTTACCCATGGAACTGGTATCATTACCACCATCCCCCATCTCTCCCTATTAACATTTTGTCTAGAAGGCAGGGTGAACTAATGGGAAGACATGGGCCTGGGGAAATCAGAATACCAGCGTTCAAGCCCCAGTATTGCCACTGATCTGCTGTGTGACTTTGGCCAAGTCACTTAATCTCTCTGGATCTCAGTTTCCTCATTTATGAAATAACCTCACTCTCTCTCTTAGATCATGACCTGTGTGGGACAGGAATTTTCCCAGATCTGATCCCAGCACTTAGCACATAATGAGGACTTAAAAGATGCCATAACAAACTAGAGCCAGGTTGCCACTGCCACCACCTATCATCGGCCATTTTACCTAGTCAGGAAAGCCAGCTGGCCACTGCTATTGCTGGCCAGCAGTGTTGCCTCCACCCATTCCGAGAGCTCATGGAGGGCAGGGATTGTCACTATTTCTGTATTGTACTTTCCCAAGCACTTAGTACAGTGTTTTGCACACAGTAAGGGCTCAATAAAAGTGATTGAATGAATGAATGAATGAATGAACAGGCAGTGGTGATCAATCATGGGAAGTAGTGGAAGGTGGTGGGCAGTGGCTGAGGGTGATTCACAACTGTTTAGCCATCCAAGTGCATTAAAATGGGCCATTCCAAGCTGTGGATAGTTTCTGGTGTGACCGAAAGCATTTCCAGTTTTACATCTTGGGTCAGAGAAGCTAGTTGAGCTGCAGGGGCAATGGTGTATAACTTAAATCTTAGAAAAATGCAGCTAAAAATTTGAGGGAATAAAGCGGTTTGCACATGGAAGATTTAGGATAAAAATGAATTTCTGTAAAATTTTCCCCCAATTCCTTCCTCATCTTGTGCTGGCATTTTAGATCCTAGATGAGACCTCTGCTGCTTTCTATCCCATGTCTTAACCTGTCCCTGCTTAGCCACTTGCTGTTAAAGATAGGAAATATGATTAGCAATAGAGCCACTTTGCTAAATTAGAGCTATCAGCTGCAAATCCTGGGAACCATTTCTTCATGGAGTCAGGTGAGAAACTGGAGGACAGTGGCAGTCACAGAAAGGAGCCTAGAAACATGGGAAGCAATTCAGTCTTCCTGTAGTTCATTCATTCATTCAATTGTATTTATTGAGCACTTACTATGTGCAGAGCACTGTACTAAACTTTGAAACAGGTCCTCCCTGATTACTATGATTTGGAATTCCTGGGAGAGTTCAGATTTCTTTTTTGAATATTTTCTTTCTTAAGGCATGGAATGTTTGGGTTTTTGTCTGGATGAAGGATTTCACATTGTGAGAATAATTTAAAAGTATGTGTGTGAAAGCTTAAAATTATCATCAGGTGATTTGCCAGAGGCTTTATGATTAAAGTTGGTAAGAATGTACAAAGATTTTCATTCATTCATTCATTCATTCAATAGTATTTCTTGAGCGCTTACTATGTGCAGAGCACTGTACTAAGCGCTTGGATTGTACAATTTGGCAACAGATAGAGACAATCCCTGTCCATTGACAGGCTTACAGTCTAATCGGGGGAGACAGGCAGACAAGAACAATAGCAATAAATAGAATCAACGGGATGTATGTCTCATTAACAAAATGAATAGGGTAATAAAAATATATACAAATGAGCGGATGAGCACAGTGCTGAGGGGAGGGGAAGGGAGAGGGGGAGGAGCAGAGGGGAACGGGGAGAAGGGGGCTTAGCTGAGGGGAGGTGAAGGAGGGGCAGAGAGGCAGCAGAGGGAGCAGAGGGAAAGGGGGAAGCTCAGTCTGGGAAGGCCTCTTGGAGAAGGTGAGTTTTAAGTAGGGATTTGAAGAGGGGAAGAGAGTTAGTTTGGCGGAGGTGAGGAGGGAGGGCATTCCAGGACAGCGGGAGGACATGGCCCAGGGGTCGAAGGCGGGATAGGCGAGAACGGGGGACAGTGAGCAGGTGGACGGCAGAGGAACCGAGCCTACGGGGTGGGCAGTAGAAAGAGAGAAGGGAGGAGAGGTAGGAGGGGGCAAGGTGATGGAGGGCCTTGAAGCCTAGAGTGAGAAGTTTTTGTTTCATGCGGAGGTTGATAGGCAACCACTGGAGGTTTTTAAGAAGGGGAGTGACATGCCCAGAGCGTTTCTGCAGGAAGATGAGCTGGGCAGCGAAATGAAGAATAGACTGGAGCGGGGAGAGACAGGAGGAAGGGAGATCAGAGAGAAGGCTGGCACAATAATCCAGCCGGGATATTATGAGAGCCTGTACCAGTAAGATCGCCATTTGGGTGGAGAGGAAAGAGCGGATCTTGGTGATATTCACCTCTGAAGTTCCATCTAGTCCAAGTACAACAAGGACTGAAGAAAATGAATGGGGCATTTTCAGAAGCTCAGTGTTTGAAGCCTTAACCTGCAATTCAGAAGCGTTAGAAAGTGCTTACTGAAGACTCGGTTGGCTGTTATTTCTGATGAAGATTTTAGTTCCTGTTGACACTTTGGGGACCAATTTAGCTGCAACAAGTTGGCTTGGTGGCTTCATTTCTTATGTTCAAAGACAAACTAAATTTTCACATTCTCTTAACCTTTTTAATCCTGGTATTTCCTATAATTTTTACATAATTGAAAACTTTTGGAGATGTGGGTATAAGTATATGTATGGGAATGTGAAGTTCAAGTCTATGAAATAATAATGATAATAATAATAACAGTATTTACTAAGTACTTACTGTGTGGAATTCAGTTCAGGCACAATCCCTGCCCCAACCAAGGTTCACATTCTATGTATGAGGGAGAACAGGTAAGTATTGAATCCCCATTTTACTAATGGGGAAACTGAAGCACAGAGGAGTTAAGTGACTTGCCCAAGGTTACACAGCAAACAAGAGGACCTGGGTTCTAATCCCAGCTCTGCCACTTGTCTGCTGTGTGACCTTGAGCAAGTCATTTAACTTCTGTGGGCCTCAGTGATCTCATCTATGCAATTCATTCATTCAATAGCATTTATTGAGCACTTACCATATGCAGAGCACTGTACTAAGTGCTTGGAATGTACAATTCGGCAACAGATAGAGACGATCCCTGCCTAATAGTGGGCTCACAGTCTAAACAAGGGAGACAGACAACAAAGCAAAACATAAAAAAACTAAACAAGACAACATCATCAAGATAAATGGAATCATGGAGATAGACACCTCATTAACAAAATAAATAGGGTAATAAATAATATATATAAATAAGCACAGTGCTGAGGGGAGGGGAAGGGGGAAGAGCAGAGGGCGGGAGTGGGGAGGAATGGGGGAAGAGGGGAGATTGTGACCTATGTGGAACATGGACTGTGACCATCCTAATTATCTTGAATCTACCCCAGTGCTTAGTACAGTGCCTGATGCATTCATTCATTCATTCATTCATTCATTCATACATTCATATTTATCGAACCCTTACTGTGTGCAGAGCTCTGTACTAAATGCTTGGGAAAGTACAATAAACAGACACATTCCCTGACCACAATGAGCCTACAGTCCAAAAGGGGGGAGACAGACATTAATATAAATAAATAAATTATAGACACATAGTAAAGGCTTAACATATAATATTTTGAAAAAAAACTGGGGGAGCCGGAATTAAAACCAAGGTCCCCTGACTCCTGGGCCCAGGCTTTTTCCCCTAGGCCACACTGCTCACATGAGGGGCCTAGTAATAATAATAATAATGATGGTATTTGCTTAACACTTACTATGTGCCCAGCATTGTTTTAAGCACTGGGGTAGATCCAGGGTAATCAGGTTGTCCCACATGGGGCTCAGAGTCTTCATCCCCATTTTATAGCTGAGGTAACTGAGGCATAGAGAAGTTAAGTGACTTGCCCAAAGTCACACAGCTAAGTGGGGGAGCCGGGATTAGAACCCACGACCTCTGACTCCCAAGCCCATGCTCCTTCCTCCTAGTGCCAGATTGACAGTCAGCTAACATGCTCCAAACCTGATCTATTAATAATAAAGATTGTGGTATTTGTTAAGCGCTTACTATGTTCCAACCACTATACTAAGTGGTGGAGTAGATACAAGACCATCAGGTTAACAGACTCCCTGTCACCCACAGAGCTCATAGTTCAAGTAGGAGAGAGAACAGCTATTGAACCCCTATTTTACAGATGAAGAAACCAAGGCACAGAGAAGTTAAGCTGCTTGTGGGCAGGGAATGTATCTATTAACTCTAACTCTGTTGCATTGTACTCTCCCACATGTTCTGTTAAGTTTTAGGAGGGCTTTGAATGTGGGGAGAGCTGTGGTCTGTCACATGGGGAAGGGAGGGAATTCTAATCTGGGGGAGTAGTGTGATTAAGGG
Source organism: Ornithorhynchus anatinus (assembly GCF_004115215.2). NCBI lineage: Eukaryota > Metazoa > Chordata > Mammalia > Monotremata > Ornithorhynchidae > Ornithorhynchus > Ornithorhynchus anatinus. Next base: position 50,206,791 of record NC_041749.1, read on the forward strand.
AGGCAGGAAAGTCAAGAGCTAGGTACTGTTAGAAGATTCCTTAAAGAGGAAAAAAGAGAACGAGTTGGGTAATATCAAGTGAAGAGAGCAGATACATAAGGAAGGGAAAGATGGAGGAGAGGCTTGAAACTGATTCTGAGTTTTGATTTTATGCAGAGACATAGGAAGCTATTGAAGGGTTTGGAGGAGGGGAGAGATGTGGGATTAGAGATGCTTCAGGAAGATGATCCATGCAGCATTGTAGAATACAGATTGGAAGTAGTATAGGCTGGATGCTTGAAGACAGAAAGGCTGATGCAATTGTCTAGTCGTGGCAAGACCAGAGCTTTGACAAGAATAGTAGCAATTTGAGGGGAGAGGAAGGAGCAGATCCAGAAGATATTGTGCAGGAAAAACTGGAAGGATTTGGCAGTGGATTCGATGTGATTTTTGAATGATAGTGGAGAAAGAAGGATTCCACCTAGACAAAGAGAAACAAAACAGAATAAAAAAGGATCAGCACACTATAATGTAGTGACATTAGGGCATCAAACTCCATGCCAATTGAAAGTCTATAGGGTAGTTGTATTGTCCAACCTTCTGTTTGACTGAGACCTAAATCATTATTATTATTATTATTATCTTCTTAAGTGCTTATTATATGTCAAGTACTCTTCTAAGTGGTGGGGGAGATACAAGTTAATCAGGTGGGACTCAGTCCCTGGCCCATATGGGGCTCACAGTCTAAGTAGTAGCGATGAGCAAACCGAGGCACAGAGAAGTGAAGTGACTTGCCCAAGGTCACCTACAGCAGGCAAGTAGCAGAGGTGGGATTAGAACCCAGGTCCCGTGACTCCCAGGCTACTCCTCTTTCCACTAGACCATGCAGCCCCTAAATGCTAACATCTCCTCCTTCAAGGGCAAGCTACACTGCATCACTGACCTATTTCTAGCTTGCTCACTCATCTTCCTTGCCATTACCAAGACCTGGAAATGCTGTTTCCCTTTTCACTCAGTTTCCTGGTCTCCTAGGGAAAAGGGGAGGAATCTAATGTAATGATTGCAAAAATTGCTCCCTGGGAGTGTTGGTTTCAGCTAGAGAACCTTTGACCAGATATGTACGTGGTTTTCCCCAAATCCAATCAGTGCAACTACCAGGAATCAAAATTAACAAAGGCCCCAAGATGACATACATTGGCCCAGAAGGGAGCCTCCCAGGTCTTCATTCTCACATTCATTTTTTATAGGTTAGCACCTTTCAGCATTTTAAAGCAAAAATAACTGTACTTCACTCTTAATTCTCCTGCTTCTGTCTCCCTACTGATGCTATTCTTCCAGCCTGGAACTCCTTCCCTATCTAAAACCGAAGGGAGTGTTGGTCGTACGATCGCAAATGCTCATTGTGGGCAGGGAACGTATCTGTTTATTGTCATATATCGTTTCTTCCAAGTGCTTATGACAGTGCACTACACACAGTAAGTGCTCAATAAATACAGTTGACTGACTTTGGATCTCACCGTCAATAGCGCCATCTTTCCTGGTGCAACCTGCGGACTGGCTCTTGGATGAAGTGAATGGGAGAGCCTGATTCCTTGAGGGAGTTGGAGAGGTATTTAAAGAAATCTGGACTCCACCAGAGTTACTGATGGGAGACTCATCAGCACTGTGTAAAGAGTTGGGGGCTTGGGCATCTTTCATGCAATTTGATCTGCCTCAGTTTGTTCACTCAGTTGCTTTTCGGATTAATTATTTAGAGCTTTCCCCTAGAAATGAGCTATCATATCAGCTTTGGATTCTGCTGAGATTCACCGTTCTCTAGGCTGTTCCCATGAGGGGTGTGTACTGTGTTAAAATTCCAAATAGTTCAGTTCACAGTTGAAGCTCTTAAAGAGATAGGAAGTTTGGTCTCCTCCAGTTCCTTGTTCCTCCAGATTCTCTCAGTTTCATTTCTGTGCTCTGCACCATAAGGCTGTTGATTCCTTGACCGGCCAAAGGTGTCAATCAGACTGAATAAATGCACATAATACTGTTTATGTCAAATTTTCAGGCTTGAGTTTACAGTCATTGCCTAATGCACCATTTTAAACTATATGTAGAGAGAATGCTGTGGTAACATTGCCATCATCATGTGTGTCTGGACAAGGTCACCAAACTTTAGCCCAATTCTCTTTCCTCCTCAGAGATGGGAAAAGGGAGAATGGGTTATTGGAAAGTGTCAGAGGGATTCCTTCTTTGGCTTTTTCCACCAGAAGGGAAGAGATTAGGAAAAAGGCAAGGAGGTTCAGAGTTTGGAAGAGTCTCTTCTTCCCCTCCATTTCTTTCATTCTGCCTCCTCCTGGGTACTGGCATTTCTCTACACTCACTCATTTTCAATGAGAAGAAAAGGTTTTAGTTGGTCTTTGTATAACTGAGAGCGCAGTTACTGATGTGGAACTCTTTCTCATGCCCATGATCCTTATTCTACTCCTTCCCCATTTTCTTGCCTATCACGGCAGCCACTCCTTTGGGGTTGATGCGAAGAAGGACAGAAAGGGAAATTAAAGGGAGTAGAGATAACCAAGGGAAAGTGAACAAAGTAGAGAAAGAAGGGGGAAAGGTGAGGACAGAGAAAGGGATGGAGGAAGAACAGGAAGGGAAGGAGGAAGGAAGAAATAAAGGAGAGAGAAAGGGAAAGGGGAGAAGGGTTAGGTGTTAGGTGTGTGAAAAAATATATCAATAGTATTTATATGCTCCTAAACTTTTATTTGCGCTGCATGCTTTGGTTTCCTTTTTACTTGATATTCTTTACAAGCATTTTGTAATAGAGGTGTCAAATTTCACTCCCTCCACCTGTGTCTCTGACCACATCCCTTCTCACCTCATCAAAATTGACTACCATCTCTACGCAGATGACACACAGATCTACATCTCTGCCCCGGTCCTCTCCCCCTCCCTTCAGGCTCTCATCTCCTCCTGCCTCCAGGATGTCTCCACCTGGATGTCGGCCCGTCACCTAAAACTCAACATGAGCAAGACTGAGCTCCTCATCTTCCCTCCCAAGCCCGGTCCTCTCCCAGACTTCCCTGTCACCGTGGATGGTATGACCATCCTTCCCGTCTCTCAGGCCCTCAATCTCGGTGTCATCTTTGACTTGTCTCTCTCATTCACCCCACACATCCTATCCGTTACCAAGACCTGCCGGTTTCACCTTTACAATATCGCCAAGATCCGCCCTTTCCTCTCCACCCAAACGGCTGCCTTACTGCTACAGGCTCTCGTTATATCCCGGCTAGACTACTGTGTCAGCCTTCTCTCTGATCTCCCTTCCTCCTCTCTCGCCCCGCTCCAGTCTATTCTTCACTCCGCTGCCCGGCTCATCTTCCTGCAGAAACACTCTGGGCATGTCACTCCCCTTCTTAAACACCTCCAGTGGTTGCCTATCAACCTCCGCATGAAACAAAAACTTCTCACTCTAGGCTTCAAGGCTCTCCATCACCTTGCCCCCTCCTACCTCTCCTCCCTTCTCTCTTTCTACTGCCCACCCCGTAGGCTCGGCTCCTCTGCCACCCACCTCCTCACCGTCCCTCAGTCTCACCTATCCCGCCGTCGACCCCTGGGCCACGTCCTCCCGCAGTCCTGGAACGCCCTCCCTCCTCACCTCAGACAATCTAATTCTCTTCCCCTCTTCAAATCCCTACTTAAAGCTCACCTCCTCCAAGAGGCCTTCCCAGACTGAGCTCCCCCCTTTGTCCCTCTGCTCCCTCTACCCCCCCTTCACCTCTCCGCAGCTAAACCCTCTTCTCCCCCCTTTTCCCTCTCCTCCTCCCCCTCTCCCTTCCCACCCCCTCAGCACTGTACTTGACCGCTCGACTGTATATATCTTTATCACCCTATTTGTTTTGTTTATTTTGTTTAATGAGATGTACATCACCCTGATTCTATTTATTTGCCATTGTTTTTATGAAATGTTCTTCCCCTTGACTCTATTTACTGCCATTGTTCTTGTCTGCCTGTCTCCCCTGATTAGACTGTAAGCCCGTCAAACGGCAGGGACTGTCTCTATCTGTTGCCGACTTGTACATTCCAATCACTTAGTACAGTGCTTTGCACATAGTAAGCGCTCAATAAATACTATTGAATGAATGAATGAATGAAAATATTTATGCCTATTCTTTTTCCCCCAACCGTCACCTCAGCACTTAACTCAGAACTTCTTGCAGCACTTAGGTACATATCGGTAAGCTCCTTGTAGGCAGGGAATGTGTCTGTTTATTGTCATATTGTACTCTCCCAAATGCTTAGTAAAGTGCTCTGTACACAGTAAGCCCTCAATACATAGGAGTGACTGACTGACATCTTACCCTCTCTGTAACGTAAGCACTAACCCACCTTATAGGTTCAGTTCTGAGTCCCCTTATGTTCTCCATCTCTACCCACTCCCTTGAAAAACTCATTCGGCCCCATGGCTTCAAATTCCATCTCTACATAGATGATTTGCAGATCTATATCTCCAGCCCTGATCTCTCTCCTTCTCTGCAGTCTCACATTTAATAACTGTGGTATTTCCTCCTGCCTTCAGGACATCCCAACTGGATGATTCACCGACACCTCAAATTTAACATGTTCAAAACAACTCCTCAGCTCCCTACCCAAACCTTGTCCTCCCCCTGACTTTCCCATCACTGTAGAGAGCACCACCACCCTCCCTCTCTCACAAGCCCGTAAAATTGGCATTATCCTTGAATCATCATTCTCATTTTATTCACATATTCACTGTCACCAATCCATGTTGGTTCAACCTTCACAACATTGCTAAAATCTACCTTTCCTCTCCATCCAAACTGTTACCACGTTGATCCTGGCTTGACTCCTGCATTAGCCTCTTTGCTGATGGTCCCAACTCCTGTCACTCCCCACTCCAATCTATACTTCGCTTTGCTGCCTTCGTCATTTTTCTAAAAAACAAAAAAAAAATTCAGTCTGTTTCCCAACTCCTCAAGAACCTCCAGTGATTGCCCATTCACCTCTGCATCAAATAGAAACTCCTTATCATCTGCTTTAAAGCACTCAGTCATCTTGCCCCCTACCTTACCTCCCTGATTTCCCACTATAACCCAGCCCACAAACCTTAGTCTTCTAATGACAACCTGCTCACTATACTTGATCTTTTCTATCTCACTACTGACCTCTTACCCCCTCTAGACTATAAGTACCTTAGAGAAGCAGCGTGGCTCTGCGGAAAGAGCCCGGGCTTGGGAGTCTAGAGGTCATGGGTTCGTATCCCAGCTCTGCCACTTGTTAGCTGTGTGACTGTGGGCAAGTCACTTCACTTCTCTGTGCCTCAGTTCCCTCATCTGTAAAACAGGGATGAAGACTGTGAGCCTCACATGGGACAACTTGATTACCCTGTAATTACCCAGTGCTTAGAACAGTGCTCCGCACATAGTAAGCACTTAACAAATACCAACATTATTATTACCTTCTAGACTGTAAGCTTGTTGTGAACAGGTAATGTGTCTGTTTACTGTTATTTTGTACTCTCCCAAGTGCTTAGTACAGTGTTCTGCACACAGTAAATGCTCAATAAATACAATTGAATAAATGAATGAATACTGTCTCTGAACTGGAACTCCCTCCCCTTTCACATCTGACTCTCCCCACCTACAGAGCTATATTAAGATCACATTCCTCCAAGAGGCCTTCCCCAACTAAGCCCTCAATTCCCCTACTCCCTCTCCCTTCTTCATCACCCTGGCACTTGGATTTGTATCCTTTATTCCCCCCACTTCCCCAGACCCACAGAACTTGTGTACATATCTGTAATTTATTTTAATGCCTGTCTCCCCCAAATCGTGTGTTCTAATCCCTGCTCCGCCACTTGTCTGCTGTGTGACCTTGGGCAAGTCACTTCACTTCTCTGGGCCTCAGTTACCTCATCTGTAAAATGGGGATGAAGAGTGTGAGCCTCATGTGGGACAGGGACTGTGTCCAACATGATTACCTTATATCTACCCCAGCACTTAGAACAGTGCTTGGCACATAGTAAGTTCTAACAATAATCATTATTATTATTAGACCATAAGCTCCATGTGGGCAGCGAATGTGTCTACCAACTCTGTTATATTGTACTCTCCAAGAACTTAATACAGTGCTCTGTACACAATGAGCATTTAATAAATGTGATCTATTGATTGATCCCTTTTTCTCTTTCCACTTATCTGTTAATGATTTCATTTTCTATCTCCCTGTTAGAATTTAAGCTCTTTGAGGTCAGGGACCATGTTTACCAACTCTAATTGTACACTCCTGAGTGCTTAGAACAGTGCTCTACACAGTAGGCCCGTAATACATACTGCTGATTGATTGATTGACTGATTGATTATATTGATATTGCTCCTGGCACTTTCTAGATAAAGAATCTGAGACAGACTGGACCTGCACAGGGAAATCACTTCATGACTAAGGTCTTCAGTGTAATGAAGGATATGTTTCAGAGTGAATACATAATTGTTGTTCACCAGATTCTAACAGCACCAAAACTAGGGATCACCCATGGAAGAATGAAGGTGGTAGTTTCGATACCAATAAAAGGAGATGCTTCTGCCAAGAGGGGGTCATAAGCACATGGAATTCATTACCACAGGAAGTTGTGCAGGTAGAAAATATCGAGAAAGGTTTGGGCAGAGTCATGGATGATTATAGGAATGACAACACTCCAAAATAATGATAATATAATAATTATGAAGACATCGGCCCTCATGCGATGCAGATGAGGGGTTGATTGCTGGATTGAGCATCAGCATCAGCTCATCAGTCAATCAATGGTATTTATTGAATGCTTACTCATTCATTCAATCATATTTATTATGTTGGTATTTGTTAAGCACTTACTATGTGCAGAGCACTGTTCTAAGCGCTGGGGTATACAGGGTAATCAGGTTGTCCCACATGAGGCTCACAGTCTTCATCCCCATTTTACAGATGAGGTCACTGAGGCACAGAAAAGTGAAGTGACTTGCCCACAGTCACACAGCTGACAAGTGGCAGAGCTGGGTTTCGAACCCATGACCTCTGACTCCCAAGCCCGGGCTCTTTCCACTGAGCCACGCTGCACTTACTGTGTGCAGAGCACTGTACTAAGCTCTTTGGTGAATATGATGCATGCAATAAACAGACACATCCTTTCCCCTAATGAGCTTACATGTGCAGAGCAATGTACTAAACACTATGGAGGATACAGTGCAATAGAGTTGGTAAACCCAATCCCTGCCTGCAAGGAATTTACAGTCTAGCTCATATGTTACAAACTCACTTTCAGTACAGCTAGTGAGTCAAAAAGTAGCATTCAAACCACTAAGAAGGCTAAATATCAACTTCCTGAATAATAAAGAATTGTGGAAGGCACTGTATTAACATAGTCACAGCAGCCCTAATAGATTTAAAAAGTCCCGCTACAACTACCAAAATGAACAGCATATTTTTTATGGTATTTGTTAAGTGCTTACACTGTGCCAGGCACTGTACTAAGCACTGGGGTAGATACAAACTAATCTGGTTGGACAGAGTCCCTGTCCCACATGAGGCTCACAATCTTAAACCCCATTTTACATATATGGTAACTGAGGCACAGAAAAGTGAAGTGACCTGCCCAAGGTTACCCAGCAGAGAAGTGGCAGAGCTGTAATTAGAATCCAGGTCCTTCTGACTGCCAGGCCCGTGCTCTATCCGCTAGGATACACTTCTTCTGTATGGTCACTTCTCTGAAACACTGTCTATCAAGCAGCCATCAAAAGGATGGATTTGGCGAAGAGACATCATTAAGCCTAATTTGATGAAAATGACTTCGAGATTCAAAAGAACAAAGCACTTGCACCAAACCAAGAAATGCGTCAACATTTCTGACATGGAGAAAACATCAGAGAGTGCTCTCCTAGAGCAAAGGCTTTGTGAAAATAGGGATATAAGGAAGCAGAGTTGAAAACAGATTCTGGGTTTTCAGCAGTACAGATGCCTTATCTAGTTCCAGGGAGCTGACTTGTGTATATGGTTTGTGAGGTCATCTAGGTCCTGGCCAAGGGTTCTGATGCTCAGTTGTGCAGGTGAAAGGGATAAGCATTTTACATTTTCACTTGGCTTTCCCACTGATTTGAAGGCTCCCCTGGGAGAGCATTAAGAAGCAAGCTGCTCTCTAGGCTGCATTTAGCCAGAAATAAACTATGATGACTAGAATCAATTAATCAATTACATTTATTGAGCACTTACTGTATACAGAGACTTGTACTAAGCACTTAGCACTGTTTTTGGCTTTCTCAAGAGCTTAATCTTCCCCTTTATGAAAATAATATCTGTCAGTCAACATAATACTGTATTAGGAGCTTTGAGGTTCACCATTAGGCACCTTTGGTTTTAAGACACTCAATCAGCTCTCTATCGCCTAATTAGCCTCGCTCCTCAACCTCTACAACCCAACTCTTGCACTTCTCTCCCTTAAAGCCAAACTTCTCACTGAATCTTGGTCTCGTCTCTTTGGCTATGTATCCTCCAGACATTCCTCCTGCCTGAAACTGTGATTTATGGATATTTGAAATTTGCTCTACCCTCAACCCCACAGCACCTAAGTATATATCTTTAAATCATGTATTGTAAGTTATTTATTTATATTGATGTCTGTCTTCCCCTCTGGACTGTAACCTCCTTGTGGGCAGGGAACTTGTCTGCCAACTCTGTTGTATTATATTCACACAAGGGCTTAGTACAGTGCTCTGCACACAGTAAGTTCAGTAATTACCATTGATGATGATGATCTGTAATTAATTTTAATGTTTGCTTCCCTGACTAGATTGTAAGCTTCTACAGGGCAAGGATCTCTACACACAGTAAGTGTTCGCTCAATAAATACCGCTGATTGATTGACAAGTGAGATAATTAAGAATTTAACAAAATCTAGATTATTCAGAAAACAACTCCGGTGACCAGGGAAAAATGGGGGCTTGGGACCTAATTTTCCATTCTCTCTAAATATCACTAAGATAAACTCCCTGCTTTGAGAGCAGATCCAGTTAATTGTTCAGTCACTAACCAATTAAACCAAGTAACTATGTAAAAAAAGTTGAAGTTGGCACGGTTAACATGAACCCATGGATAGTGCTTAGGGACTTTGAGAAAAGTTAGTTCATTATTGGGTGAGACCCAATTACATTTCTATTTTTGAAGCTAATTGTTGACCTCCTATTGCCTTACACTTCCTTTCCTTAATGAGTGTCTATGGGGCTTTTAAGCACATGGATTCCTTGGTTGCCAGACATTATGACACAATCACCAGCAAAATCTCTTGTTCAAATGCTAAGCTCTACTAGACTAATAAAGCCTACAAGCTTTGCTTGTAGAAATAAGCAGTAATAGTACACCTATATTTAGTAATTGCTCTTCAAACTTGTAACGTAAAAATATTACAGAATCCTAAATCACAAAGATTCCAGGAACCCTACCGTAAGATTCAGAAAGAATTTTTGTATGTGCATACACCAGTGAACATCGCTTTCCCTTCTGGGTCTCCTATGCAATCTGTACCCTTTAAGCACTCTGATTTTCACCCCACCCCCAGCCCCACAACACCTATGTACATAGCTGTTTAGAGAAGCAGCATGGCTTAGTGGTTAAAGCACAGGCCTGAGAGTCAGAAGGCTCTGCCACTTGTCTGCTGTGTGACCTTGGGCAAGTCATTTAACTTTTCTGTGCTGTGTTAACTGAGATTACCTCATCTGTAAATTGGGGATTAAGATTGTGAGCCCTCTGTGAGACATGGACTGTGTCTAACCTGATTACTTTGTATCTCATACCATGCTTAGAAAGTGCCTGGAATGTATTAAGCGCTTAACAAATACCATAAAAAAACAGCCTTATACTCTGCTGCTTCTTTTAAATATGATTATCCCTCCTCTTTCTTGTTCTTTAAACAAGCATTTTAAAGGCCCTTCCTTTTTCATTGTCAACTCAGTCCTGCAGGGCAACCTTACCTTAGTTTTCCCTGCAGGGAAACAGTTGATTCCCAGGAGGGAAGTTAATTACAAAATCCAGGATTCAGTCTTGTCTTACGCCGTCAGGTCGTTTCTGACCCATAGCAACACCACAGATACATCTTTCCCAGAATGCCCAGCTCTCCATCTGCAATCGTTCTGGTAGTCTATCCATAGAGTTTTCTTGGTAAAAATACAGAAGTGGTTTACCACTGCTTCCTTTCATGCAGTAAAACCTGAGTCTCCGCCCTCGACTCTCTCCCATGCCGCTGCTGCCCAGCATGGGTTACTTTTGACTTTTAGCAGATTGCCTTCCACTCACCAGCCACTGCCCAAGCTAGGAATGGAATGGGTATGCCTCTGCTTGACTCTCCCTCCTGTAGCTGAGACTGGTAGAGTACTGGAAGCTCTCCAGGTGCAACCCTGAGAGGGGACAGGATTCAGTACCTCCTCTGTTTCACTTGTCTACCAGGACTTGTTGCTGCCAATTTTCAATACACACACACACACACACTCATACGCTTACTCCACCCATTGAAAAACATTAGCACTAGCTGTCGAGGCTAGGATTTGGACCCTCAAATTGATTGTCTCTCATAGGAGAATGTGTCAAGGAAACTGAGGGCCCCTTGATTTACACTTCTGAAAAACCTCCCTCCAAATCATGGTAGATCTGCTGCAAATAGAGGGAGAACTTGATTCTGGGGTCAATGTTCTGCTGTCCAACTTTGTGTGCAATTTGGTAATTGGTACACAAAGTCTGAGGTAATGGAAGGGTTGCCAAGTGGGTGCTGTCCAACCTTTTCACACCCACCAGCTTCCCTGAAAGCTGTGTAGCAGCTGAGAGGCATCCCCTGTGTGCAGCTAAATAAAGGCTGTGCTATTTCAACCTCATCCAAGCCCTTCCCCAGGAAAGAGTTAATTATAATGCTTTCCTTCCTCAAAGGTGGCTGGGTGTTGTCATCAGAGCCATAATTATTCATGCTAATTGTCTATTTCGAGAGCAGAGAGAGATGAACAGAGAAAAAACTCCAGCCTCTTTTTGAGTGGGTACAGAGTTAGTCCCCAACCAGGCAGACTAGAGGCATGGAGACAGAGCCCTGAGAAGATGGAAGGTTCACCCTGAACTGCAGAGTGGCTGCAGTCGGGTAAGAAGATCCTCCTGTCAGGTAAACATTCCGCCATCGAGAAGGAACATGCACTTCTTACAGACTATCCTCTGCTGGAGGGCTCTAAAAGGTAATGTCTCTGCTCTGCCTGCTTGGAAACTTAATTGATTGGGTTTCTTTTATGAGGGATCCTGGTGGGCTTCAGAACAGATGGTGATGTTACAGACTTTTATAGAACCTGCTCTACTACACAAGCTCAACTTGCCTTCTTTAAGATTCTTGTGTTATTTGCCAATTGGGAACCTTTTAGGACTTCGATTGCCTGAATATTAATACACTGTTTGAGCTGATGTGAAGGGAGTATGTATCCAGGCTGTTCTTTTCTTTTCTCAGAGAAGTGTGGCTTGAGGACATAATGGTAATAACTGTGGCATTTGTTTGGTGCTTACTATGACCAAACACTGTACTAAACACTGGACTAGATACAAGATAATGTGGTTGGACACAGTCCCTGACCCACAGAGGGCTCACAGTCTAAGGAGGAGGGAGAACAGGTATTGAATCTCCATTTTACAGATGAAGAAACTGAGTCACAGAGAATTTAAGAGACTTGCCCAAGGGCACACAGCAGGCAAGTGGCAATGCCTAGATTGGAACCCAGGTCCTGTGACTCCCAGGCCCCTGCTCTTTCCATTAGGTCATGCTGCTTCTCAGGGATCTAGGGTGGGAAGTTGTTTGGAACCCTGCTGAAGGAAGTGTCTGGCAACGAGGAGAGATGATGAAATGTAAATGGGAGTCAGGAGGTCTTGGACTGCAGTGGATTCTATCTTCTGTCCATTATCCAATCATGGCTCGGTAGCAGGATGTCAATTTTAAAGGTGCCAATGAAGTATTGACCCTCTCTTCCTTCCAGAGGTTTATATATTATCCATTATTATTTATCTTTGGGTTATCTTGCTAAAAGCTAGCTATCATCCTCTCTGTATTCTAATGTATATTGCTTCAAAAAAAAATATCCCCTGCCCAATATTTCAGAGTACTAGGAAAAGTGGCTCACTGAGAGCCCCTTAGTAAGCCATTATCCATGTTCAAGGGCCAGAGGTGGTTTACTCCTAATCCATGTCTCAATTCATTAGTAAAAGGGACACATTGGTCATCACTGATCAAGTACGGCAGACCTGAGATTCTCCTAATTTATTAATTCAGGAGGCTGTTTGCTCCTGGTGATTTTGGATTTGTTTGCTTTCATTACAGCACCAAGACAGCTGGAAGGCAGTTATTAGACAGAGAAATCAAACTGACAAGTGTGAGAAAGGGTGATTTGCAGTGCAAGGACTTCAAATGAAGTTTGGTGCAAATAGAGCGCATCTCTTAGATGCTCTGAAGCCATCAGATAGTTTTGCTGAGGAAAGTCCCTTGGCTGAGAGCCAAATGAATCTTATGTCCATGAACACTCCAGTCAGAGCCAGGCAATGCTGCTACTGTCTTGGTTAATCAATCAGTCGTATTGATTAAGTGCTTACTGGGTGCAGAGCACTGGACTTAGTCTTGATTAAGTGCCTATGAGGTAGATAGGGCAACTTGATTTGAGTTGTGAAGCTATGTAATCATGTTCCACCTGGATGAGACATCAAACTTAAGTCCCAGAGGAATCTAAGGAGAGCAAGGAGCTTTCCACTGAGGTAGTGTAGGACATCCATCCTGAGATTCTAAAGCTCTCCCCAGAGACCCGTATTGACCCAATGGCAAGGTGAGGTTTCAGGCCCTGAGGGGTGGGGGGCGATCAATGTAGTCATTTAAAAATAGAATTTGGAGAAGAGGTGCAGGGGGCACCCATGGCAATCAGGGAGAGGGAGAAAGTTGATCGTGATGATGATGAAGTCTCCTTTAGAAAATGATGGATGAGTCTGCGTCCCCATTTTCAGGACTGAGAGCTTGCTTGAAGGAATTGGTTACAGTGATGATGGTTTGCACAGTGCCACCCACACTCTGTCATCCCTGCCGGGTTTGTCCTTACCAGGACAGACAGTTCTGTTAACAGAGAAGTAGCAAGCAGGGGTGACACACATTGTGAAATGCACTGCAAAGGATTTTTAGGAGCAGGACCCATTTATGGTTGAAGTGAACACAGCATAGTGCAGGTTCAGCCCCTGGCCCTGGCTGTCACAATCCACTAGATTGTATGCTTGATGGCAGGGAGCATGTCTACCAACTCCATTATATTCTACTCTCCTAAGTGCTTAGTACAGTGCTCTGTACATAATAAGTGCTCAGTAAATATCATCAATTGATGAATGGATTGATTGACTGATTCTGTGATCTTTGAAAAGAACATGGAAACATTCCCCTTTCTGCCAGGGAGGGAAAAGAGGGATCCAATAAAGGCAGGGAAGTGTTCTTGTATCCACCCCGGTACTTAAAATAGTGCTTGGTAAATAGACAGTGCTTAAAAATATAAATGTAATAATAATTATGATAATAATAATAATCTAGGCTGATCAAGTTGATCCAGTCCTTCAGGACCATTATTTGTGAGAGCCAAAAGATCCCAGGTAGCTCAGAAACCACAGCTGAGCCACCCCCATCCTCTACCTTCCCTACCAGAAAGGGAATTCCTTTTACATTCACATAATGTCCAGTGTGCAGAATTTTCCTGGGTAGGATTTTCCTTGCTATTGGCCAACTGGCTTTTCCTGAACAGTTTTTAGCTCATTCCTCACAGGGTACAGCTCAGGTACGACCTTATTGAAAAGTTCTGACCCCATAGCCATTTTGCAAAATGCTAGCAAACCACAATGGTGAAAATAGCTGATGAATTGAGTCTTCTTTGGAGAATGATCAATAAAGCCTTGGTCTTAAGACTGCACAAAGGAATGGATTACAATGCCAGGCCAGAGATAAAAGCTGTTCCCTCCTACTCTTGGACCCCTCCATCTCCACCCAGTACAGCACTGTGGTAACAGACGCCTTCCCTCCCTCTCTCAAAGGTCCCCCTACCAGTATACTCCATGCACTCTGGGTCAGGGAAAAAAGCTGTTCCCATTCACCCTCGCACTCCTCCATCCCCACCAAGACTTTGAATTTTGTGTATTTGTTTGCACTGTACCTTAATGTTTCATCATTCCTGATATGTGTCTCTCCAATCTCTTCTTCCCATTTAAATTCTTATACTCTGAGCCCTCCAAGGGACAAGGACTGTGTCTAATCCCCACCTGTGTATTCTCTCCCAGTGCTTAGTACAGTGCTCTGCACACAGTAAGCACATAACATATGCTATTGCTACTACTAGAAGTGGTTTACACAGCGCCACTCATTCTCTTTTGTGGCTGTCGTAAGGATGCCTGCTGGGGCACAGAGTGCCCCAAGCAAGTAGGTGAGCAGGGGAACAGCACATTGTGAAGGGCACAGGGAGGTTTGTGTGTGTGTGTGTGTGTGTGTGTGTGTGCAGAACCCATTTACAGCTGAAATGACCATGGGATAGTGTGAATGCTGTGTGTCTTAGCTTCATAATCAAGCAGCCTTGGGATGCTGAGGTCTTCACCACCCAGGTTAGCAGCTTTATTTTTCAGGTTTCATGCTGAGCCTGTCCACCTTGTAGAACAGCCTAAATGATTCTTCATTTGGAAACCTTCACCACTGATATCCTAGCCCTAGAAGCCATTTCCCTCCTTGCAAAGCCTAGCTTAGGACCCAGGTTTCCTGATTACTAAGAACATGTTCTTTCCACTGGACCAGCAGCTGGGCTAGTGGAAATTTCTAAACAAAGAGACTGCATTTTCAGCCAATTTGCTGCTCGTTGGGAACAGAGCAATATCGATTTGGCCAAATGATAGGCATACACCAGATGACATTTAAAGCCCTATCTTCATGGGACTGCATATCAATTTTGTCTGACAGTGAGAATTGATTTCCAAACAGATCCTTGCACTTCAGCAAGAACTTTTGGTTACTGAATTGGGCAGCATCCCACCACAGAGCTCAAACTCACTGTGCTTCCCACAGTAGCCTCTTTTACCATGAGGCCTTGTTCATTCTTATTTCTTCTTTCCCCAAACTCAGGTCCTGAGCTGGATTTCAGGACTTATAATAATAATGATGATGGTATTCGTTAAGTGTTTACTATCTACCAAGCACGTAGTGGAAGCCATTTATAATAGTATGCTGATTCTTTGTTGGTGGTTTAAAAGGTGATTGCAGGAGGACTGATTTCTCCTCGCTCTTTTATTTGACAATAAAACGAATGCACGGGGGCTATATCTCTGCATAAGACTGATAGCGATCTTTAAAAAGACATCTATAAACCAGCCCGCTGTCAAATGAAAGATCACACTGCTCCCTAGTGGTTTTCTCTGAAAAGTAAGAAAGATTTGGTGATACTGGATTTAAACTTTTAAAGTGCTCTGGATAAAGTTTTGACCTGCCTAAGAGTCATAAAAAATTTAAAACGATGTAATAAGTGGGACATAGATTTCCCCTTTTCTCCCAAAGACTGTTCTGGGTTTACTTCTGGGCTGGAAGAAATTTTAGCTTTGACTTCTTTCACTGACATTTTGTTTGACAAGGCAAAAATCTATTCAAAAGACATATTTTTTATTCTTTTCCAAGTTTTCTTCAAACGGTTGAGTTCTATTGATATTTCTCTTTCAGAGGAGATTGGTTTTATTATCTGTATTGAGACCAATTCTACATCCTAGTACAAAGCTAAGAAATTCTCTTCAAAGCGTTTGGTAGGTTGCACTTAAAATTTGCTGTCTGCTGGTGCTCTTTAGCTATGGACTTCCTCTGTGCATCTTAATGAGATTTATTATTCCTTCAACCTTTGATTTGCTGTTTTCTTAAGGGAAGATTTAGGCAACCAGGAATAAAATAGAATCAGGTATTACCAGAGAATAAATCATAATGGAATGGAAAGGAGCGATGTCCAGAGGTTCCCAGGAAAATAGATACTGCAGACCTTGTGCTGGGGCATGGAGATAGGACCCATTTTAACTAAGTCACACTTGTAGGTGTAACAGTTTCCTCTGACCACATCACCAAAGCAAAGTTGGGCGGAGAGCCTGTTGTTAATAAAGCATCTTGTTCCTTCCAAAAATGCCTTTTCTCCTATGCACTATTCTGGGAAAGTTATTTTGGCATCCCCATATGAACCCCAAGGAGAATAACTCTGTTATATTGTACTCTCCCAAGCACTTAGTACAGTGGTCTGCTGAGAGTAAGTGTTCAATACCTATGATTAATTAAAACCCACACACCTGCCCTGCCCAGGATAATCTACCCCACTCTGCCCATCCACTTCCTTGACTACTAAACCAGAGAGCAGTGCTGGTTCCTCCTACACAACATTTTGGAAATCTACCCCTTCCTTTCCAACATGCTGGTCGAGACACTTGTCATAACCTGGCTTGACTACTGCATCAATTTCCCTGCTGACTTCCCTGCCCTCTGGCCTATATTTCCACTCTCCTGCCTGGATCATTTTTCTAAAATCTGATTGAATGAATGAATAAGTAAAATGCTGTTCTGCACGTAGCTGCCCATTCCTCTCCACATCAAGCAGAAACTCCTGGCCAAAGGCTTTAAGGCACTCAGCACTTTCCTTTCTATTTATCTACTTGCTTTTCCCAGTCATCCAATGAATCTGTGGTATTTATTGAGCACTTTCCTTGTGCAGAGTACTGTATTAAGTGCTTGGAAGAGTACATTGCAAAGGAGTTGGTACATACATTCCCTGCTCAAAAGAAATTTACGGTCTAGAGGGGGACACAGACATTAACTTAAATAAAATAAATTACAGATATATATATAAGAGCCATGGGTCTTAGGGTGGGGTGGATAAAGGATACAAATCCAAGTACAGTGGGAAGCAGCATGGCATAGTGGATAGAGCACGGGCCTGCAAGTCAGATGGTCATGGGCTATAATCCCAGATCCGCCACTTGTCTGCTGTGTGGCCTTGGGGAAGTCACTTCACTTCTCTATGCTTCAGTTACCTCATCTGTGAAATGGGGATTAAGATGGTGAGCCCCATGTGAGACAGGGACTGTGTCCAACCTGATTTGCGTGTATCCATCCCAGCCTTAGTACAGTGCTTGGTACAGAGTAAGTACTTAACAAATACTTATTTTTTTTTTTAAGTTCAAGGGTGATGCAAAAGGGAGACAGAGCAGGGAAAATGAGGGCTTAGTCGGGGAAGGCCTTTTGAAGGAGATGTGATTTTAATCAATTTTAATTAGGCTCTGAAGGTGGGAAGAGTGGTGGTCTGTTGGATATAAAGGGGGAGGGAGTTTCGCTACACCACAGGTCTCTTTGTAGCTCTCAAATTTACCTACTTATTGAGCCTTATATTTGTCTCTCCTGCTGCCAATCTCTTTCTTGTGCCCTTCCTTCTTCCTGGAACTCCCTCCTCATTCACATTCAACATACCAACATGTTTCCCAAATGTAAACCCTTCTAAAATCTAGAATCTAAAATCTAAAATCTCTGTAGACTGTAAGCTCCTTGTTTGCAGGGAATATGTCTACTAACTGTTATATTGTACTCTCTCAAGTGCTTAGTACAGTGCTCTGCACATGGTAAGTGCTCAATAAATATGATTGATCGATTGATTGATTAAAATCACAGCTCCTCCACGAGGCCTTCTCTGATTAATTTTAAATTTTCTCACCTTATGTCTTCCCTACTACCACTTCAGCACTTCTGCACCACCTAAGTATTTTAGTACTTACAACCTCCAGTAGCAGTAATGGATGAATAGTTATACTCTATTAATGTCTGTCCCCACTTCAATCTGTTCTTCACTCTGCTGCCCCGATCATTTTTCTAAAAGGAGGTACAGCCCATATATCCCCACCCCTCAAGAATCTCCAGGGGTTGCCTATCCAACTCTGCATCAAACAGAATAACCACTCAATCAGCTCTCCCCCATCTAACCTTACCTCTCCAATTTCCTACCACATCCCAGCCTGCACACACTGCACCTCTAACACCAACTTATGTGGTGTTCCTCTATCTCATCTATCATGCCACTGACCCCTCACCCCTATTCTGACTCTGACCTGGTACTCCCTCCCCCTTCATATATGCCAGACTATCACTTTCCCCACCTTCAGAGCCTTATAAAAAACATATCTCCTCCAAGAGGCCTTCCCTCACTAAGCCCTCATCACTCCTACTCCCTCTCCCTTCTGCATCACCAATGCACTGGGATCTGTACCCTTTAAGCACTCAATATTTACCCCAAACTCAGTCCCACAGCACCTTTGTTCATAATTGTAATTTATTTTAAACTCTGTCTCGCCTTCTAGACTCTAAGCTCCTTGTGGGCAGGGAGCATGTCTACCAACTTTGTTGCATTGTACTCTTCCAAGCACTTAGTACAGTGCTCTGCACACAGTAAGCACTCAATAAATATCATTGATTAATTTTTTAATGGTATTTGTTAAGTGCTTACTATGGGCCAGTGCTGGGGTAGATACAAGCTAATCAGGCTGGACACAATCCCTGTCCCACATGGACTGACAATCTTAATCCCCATTTTACAGATGAGGTAACTGAGGCACAGAGAAATGGAGTGACTCGCCCAAGATTACACAACAGACGAGTGGTGGAGCCAGGATTAGAACCCAGGTCCTTCCGACTACTGGGGCCATGCTCTATCCACTAGGCGACTGCTTCTGTAATTGATTGATGATTAATTCCTCCTATCTGTTTTTTTCTTTTAGTGTCTGTGTTTCCCACTAGATTGTAAACTCCTTGAGATTAGAGATCATCATATATTCAATTCCATTCTACTCTCCCAAGTGTTGAGTACTGTGTGCCAGACACACGGTAGGTTTTCAACTTTGCTGACTGCTTGACTGACCTTGCTGTTCACCCTAGCATAATATCCTGGCCTCCCGGGCTTCCAGAATGTGGCCTGATTTTATCCTAATCCTCAGGTCTCCTCCTAAGGTAAAAAATAGGTTCATGGTTTAAAGTGATTTTACTTACAGACCACTGGTGAATATCAGAAGCAGCTCTGGGTTTGGAGACTCCGGTGAAGAGGCCAGAATCACCTCTATTTTCATAGACAACTGTATAAGTGGTCAGTGATTGGGTTACACAGAAACAATAAAGCAGTCTTTCTGTCAATATCTAGGGCCCTGTAAGCACAGATCACCTGCAGTGGAGCGGACTCATCCCCTCCACCTCCCGACTGACACCTCCCCATGCCCCTCTTGGTCACCTCCCACCCCTTCATCCATCTGCCGATACACCCCTCCATCTCAGTGGCCCCACTCCCCCATATCCATCAACCTGGCCCCGGACTCACCAGCATAAAGAGATGAAACTGAATATTTTCTAGTCTGTTCAGAAGGCTCATGTGGAAAAGAGTTTGCTTATCTTAATGGGGGTATAAGGGAAAAGGTCACCACTTGTTCTGCAAACTTGTAGTTTAAGAGCATTTCAGTAGGTCACCAAGCTCAAAAACTTGCCAGATCTTGAATGGAGTTTGGCTCATTTCCCACTGTTTCATATCTGTGACAGCTGCACTTGATCTCTGTTTTCTTTTAAACTAGCTGCATCACAAGAGGGCAGAGGGTATTGGTCCTCCCATTATCCTTTAGAATGTCAGCATCAGATCAGAGTGGTGTTCTCTTTTTCTCTGAGCTTACTCTTTGGGTTTTGGTCAGCAAGGGCAGACTCCTGTGATAGGTTGACTGTGGAGTGGTTGCCTGGGGGCCCTGTCCTGAAAGAAGCCATTGCCTAATTAAGAAGTGAAGAGTGAATTTAACCCCATGGAAGCACTGTGGCCTGGAAGGCTTATGCCACTTATGTGGTCAAGGAGAAAATCTCTGGTGACAAAATGATGTGATGATGTAATGTTGATGGTGTTATCTTTAAAAGAGAGGAAGAGAAAGCTTTTAAGTGGCTGTTGATATGCCATAAGAATAAAATAAAAATTAATGGTGGTATTTGTTAAGCGCTTACTCTGTGCAAAGCACTGTTCTAAGCGCTAGGGGATACAAGGAGATCAGGTTATCCCACATGGGGCTCACAGTTTTAATCCCCATTTTACAGATGAGGTAACTGAGGCACAGAGAAGTTAAGTGACTTGCCCAAAGTCACACAACTGGCAAGCGGCAGAGCCGGGCTTCGAACCCATGAACTCTGACTCCTAAGCCCGGGCTCTTCCCACTGTGCCATGCTGCTTCTCTGACAATAGCTTTATATATATGTATATTATAATATAAATCATTATTATTACATACAGTTGTCCTTTGTGTTCAAAGAAGACACCACTGATGGTGAAGTTCACTTTTGAGTGTGTGAGTGGTGGGAAAGACCAATGTGGGATCCATGGTCCAAGTCAAATTGAGCATGCAATTTTGTTATTGTTCTTTCTTTAGGTTTGCAGAGCCTAATGCGGTTTTCCTTTGTCCTCATCCTTGTCTCTCTCTTTCTGTGTGAAGCTTTGGATAAAAGAGCCACTCCCTCCTTGATGGCAGTGCTCCATATTGGTCTAGTCTCAATGACTGACTCGCAGTATGCAGCTGGAGTGCAGCATGCTCTGAGGCTTTGTTTGACCATGTACTTAAAATGCTTCCCTCTGCCCTCGTTTCTTTCACTTTCCCAGTTTCAGCTCTCCATTCGGCAGCTCTTTGGGTATTCTGCCATTACTCATTCTTCTCACATGTCCCACTAAGTGTAGCTGTGTTAGGTGAGTATAGCATCGATACTCAGAGTCTGACTTTATTCCAATCAATCAATCAATCAGTGGCAATCATTTCATGCTGTGTGCAGAACGCTGCCCTGGGGGTTTAGGAAAATACAGTTCCATAGTTAGTAGACATGATCCCTGCCCTCAAGGAGAATACAATCTCTTCATTTTTTGTGATCTTATCTTTTTTATGGTATCCATTAAACACTTACTATGTACCAGGCACTGTACTAAGCACTGGGTAGATACAAGTTAATCAGGTTGAACACAATCTCTGTCCTACATAGAGCTCACAGTCTTAATCCCCATTAAGTTACAGATGAGGTAACTGAGGCACAGAGAAGTTGTGACTTGCCCTTGGTCACATAGCAGTCAAGTGTTGGAGCTGGGATTAGAATCTCCATCCTTCTTCCTGCCAATCCCGTGATCTATTTCCTTGGCCACACTAGTGTGGCCCGTAAGTGAGGCTGGGGGGAGCTGCTCACGGAGCTGAGAGTGGCATCTGTACGTGGTCCAGGTCTCGCAGCCAGACAGAAGGTTGGAAAAAACAAATCCTGTCGGTTCTACTTTCACAACATGACTAAAGTTTACCCTTTCCTCTCCATCCAAACTGCTACTATTCTGATCCAACCACTTATCCTATCCCACCATCAGCCTCCTTGCTGACCTCCCTGCCTCCTATCTGTCCCTACTCCAGTCCATACCTCATTCTGCCTTCCGGATCATTTTTTCAAAAAAATGGTTCAATCCACATCTCCCCACTCCTCAAGAGTTTCCAGTGGCTGCCCATCAACTTCTGCATTACGCAGAAGTCCTTATCATCAGCTTTAAAGCACTTAAGCAGCTCTCCCCATTCTACCTTTCTTAGCCAATTTTCTGCTGTACACACTTTGCATCTCTAATGCCAACTTACTCACTTTATTTCTATCTCGTCTATCTTGATGCCGACCCTTACCCATGTCCTCCTTCTTGCCTGGAACTCCCTCCCCCTCCATATATGACAGATGACCACTCTTTCCACCTTCAAAACCTTATTAAAATCACATCTCCAAGAGGATTTCCCCAACTGAGCCCTCATTTCCCCTACTCTCTCTCCCTTATGTACCACCCTTGCATTTGGATTTATGCCCTTTAAACATTTGGATATTTCACCCCACCCTCAGCTAGACAGCACTTACGTTTTGTCTCATTTTATGCGGTCGAGTCATCTCCAGCCCATAGTGCTTATGTACCTATCATTTTAATGTCTGTTTCCGCTAAACTGTAAACTCCCTGATGGCAGGGAATGTGCCTTCAAATGCTTGCCACAGTGCTGTGCACACAGTAGGGACTCAAATTCCATTGATTGACTGACTGCAAAGAGCTGGTAGAAATCTGTTCCGGGAATTCTGTGAGGTAATAGCTTTCTTGAACCTAATGTTCAAGATTAGTGTATTTCAATAGCAATGGATGTAGGTCGAGTGTTCTCTGTGATATAAAATCTTGGTCTAGAGGACCTCTAAAATGTCCTTCAGCCTGAGGGTGATTCATTTGGGAAGAACAAATGCTCCTTGTGTCATTTGGTTGGCTTCTTTGGAGATGCCAATCTCAAGAAATCCAATCCAGGAAAAAGAGCAGTAATTCCTGTACCATATTGTGATGATGAGGATGAATTCTTCTGTTGAAAATGATGGGTGAGCCTGTTTAGACAGTGAGCCCCATGTGGGACAGGGGCTGTGTCTAACCTGATTATCTTGTGTCTACCCTAACATTAGAACAGTGCCTGGCACGTGGTCAGTGCTCAACAAATGCTGTTATCATCATCATGAGCCTTGGAACTAGCTTCGGGACCAACAATAATAATAATAATAACAATCATGATATTTGTTTAGTACTTACTATGTGCCTGGCACTGTACTAAGCACTGAGGTGGATACAAGCAAATCGAGTTGGACACAGTCCCTGTCCCCTGTGAGGCTCACAATATCAATCCCCATTATACAGATGAGGTAACTGAGGCACAGAGAAATGAAGTGACATGCCCAAGGTCAATCTGCAGGCAAGGGGTAGACTGGGATTAGACCCATGACCTTCTGACTCCCAGGTCTGTGCTCTATCCAGCACGCCATGCTACTTCAAAAACCTATATGAAGGGACTGATTATAGTGATAGCAGATTGTGCTGTGCCATCTGCAGTATTTCATCCCTGCCAGCCATCCCTGCTGTGTGACCTTGGGCAAGCCGCATAACTTCTCTGTGCTTCAGTTACCTCGTCTGTAAAATGGGGATTAAGACTGTGAGCCCTACGTGGGACAACCTGATTACCATGTATCTACCTTAGCGCTTAGAACAGTGCTCGGCACATAGTAAGCGCTTAACAAATACCATAATTATTATTATTATTATTTTCCTACTGGGATGCAGAGTGCAGTGAGGAAGTAAGTGAGCAGAGGAACAGCCCATTGAGGAATTTTGTGTACAAAATGTATTTTATTGTAAACTGAACTTTCTGTGCCTAGCACAGAATAATCACCTAATAAGCTTCCTTTTGAGCTTGGATTCATAGAAATACAATCACTCCATCATATTTATTGAGGGCTTCCTGTGTTCTGTATACTGTAGTAAATGCTTGGGAGAGTACAATATAGCAGAGTTGTGTTCCCTGCCCACAATGAGCTTACAGTTTAGAGGAGGATACAGACATTAATTTAATAAATAAATTACAGATATATACATAAGTGGTGTGAGGCTGAGGGAGTGGTGAACCAAAGGTGCAAATCCAAGTATGAAGGTGACACAGAAGGGAATGGGAGAAGAGCCACTGAGGGCTATATATTTTTATTACCCTATTTATTTGGTTAATGAGGTGTACATCCCCTTGATTCTATTTATTGCTATTAAGTTGTCTTGTTTTCGTCCGTCTGTCTCCTGTGATTAGACTGTAAGCCCGTCAAGGGGCAGGGATTGTCTCTATCTGTTGCCGAATTGTACATTACAAGCACTTAGTACAGTGCTCTGCACATAGTAAGTGCTTAATAAATAATAATAATAATAATAATAATAATAATAATATTGGTATTTGTTAAGCGCTTACTATGTGCAGAGCACTGTTCTAAGCGCTGGGGGAGATACAGGGTCATCAGGTCGTCCCGCGTGAGACTCACAGTTAATCCCCATTTTACAGATGAGGTCACTGAGGCACAGAGAAGTTAAGTGACTTGCCCACAGTCACACAGCTGACAAGTGGCAGAGCTGGGAGTCGAACCCATGACCTCTGACTCCGAAGCCCAGGCTCTTTCCACTGCGCCACGCTGCTTCCCAATACGAATGAATGAATGAATGAATGAATGAATGAATGAAAGGCCTCATACAGGATGGGATGTTCCATTTATTTCCCAAAAATAAATGTCAAGAACATAGCAAGTCATGTCAATGAACCTAAATAGCCATTGGAAAGGAATCAAGTAAATGATGACGATGGTATTTGTTAAGTGCTTACTATGTGCCAGGCACTGTACTAAGCACTGGAAAGTCTCCATTGTTTTCCTGAGCAAGTGTCTCACTAAGATCTTCATTCTGCCACTTTTCTGCTGTGTGACCTCGGATAAGTCACTTAACTTCTCTGTGCCTCACTTACCTTATCTGTAAAATGGTTAAGACCGTGAGCCCCACGTGGATAACCTGATTACCTTGTATCTACCTGTCCCAAGGTGACCCTGGGGTACCGACCATCTCAAGGTCAAATGCTATCTCGTGACCTCCTGAGTCAGCAGGCAGAACTCAGAAGTGAGGGTGGGACACCACCCCCACAACTGAAACGGCCAGATTGACAGCCCAAGCTGGGAATACAGAAGGTGCCCCTCGCCCCCGGTCCAATCAAATTAGGAATGGAGGAGGGGGGAAGCAGAGATTGGATAAACTGAGGCCGGAAGCTGAAATGGCCTAAGGCCACACACAGGTGATAAATACCTGCCACCTCTAACCTTCTGTGCAGAGGAATGGGACTTGCAGCAGCTGGCTGCAGGTCGCCTTTGTCCAGAGCGTGAGAAGGCCGCTCTGCCTGCACCAAGTGAGGAACCGTGGGATGGGTGAGTGTCCCATCCTGCTGAGTGCTCGTGGGGTTGGAAGCCAGATGCTTCACCATGGGTATGTAATGTTTAAATGGATTTGATGTCTAAGTGGGTGCCTCTCCAGTGGGATGTGATTATGGTGAGAGCTAGCCGCCTCACCAAGTGTGAGTAGCACATAAGTGGATATGATGCCTAAGTGGGTGCCTCCCGAGTGGGACGTGAACAGGATGGGAGCTAGCTGCCTCACCAAGTGTGAGGAAAACATAAATGGGTAACACATAACTGGGTTTAATGCATAAGTGTATGTAACTCATAAGTGTATGTGACTCATAAGTATATGTAACTCATTAGTGTTTAACACATAAGTGTATTTAACGCAAAGGTGGATTCCTCCTGGGTGGGGCACGCACATGGTGGGAGCCAGCCGCTTCACCACGTTGTGAGTAAATCACAAGTGGGCTCGGGTGGCAAGCCACATGCGAGTAACATACCAGTGTATTCCTCCCATTAGGGAAGCTTTAACACCATATTTCTCCCAAAAAGGGAAGGCCGATTTGTCGCGTCTAAATAGCTAATTAAATCAATGCGCCCCATGGAATAAATTTTATGCAAACTCAGATTTTTTGTCCCCGGCCTCTCTCTCTCTCTCTCTCGCCGCGCCAATTCCAAAAGAACCTGTCCCCGGTGACGGGTGACACTACCCTTGCAGTTAGACAAGTGCTTGGCACATAGCGCTTAACAAGTAACATTCTTCTTATTATTATTATGTGGGACAGTGACTATGTCCAACCTGATTAGCTTGTATCGATCCCAGTGCTCTGTACAGTGCCTGGCAAATAGTAAGTCTTAACAAATGCCACAGTTATTATTATTATTATTACTGTTATTTGTCTTGAGGCTTCCAATAGTTGGCCTCAGAGCTCTGATATCTGTACCTTCCCATCACCCCTTCTGACTTTTCTAATTTCTCAAGAGCTGATGTTCTGGAGAAGGTGGAGAAGAGGAGCGTCGTTGAGGGGTTAGTTTAATCTCTAAACCAGGAGATGAAGGGTTAGGGAAGTAGCAGTACCCAATACCTTGGTACCCTGAAGCCAGTTCAGTCTTGGGCCACCCCCCAGGCAGTCCACTTCAGGCATCACTCTAGAGTGTCTATGAACAGTTCAGCCCTGCATCAGAATTTCATGGTTATCAATCCTAACTGTTGGTATAGCTACTATCATTACCCAATCAGCTTCAAGCTTGGTTTCTGTGGCAGGCCTTTAATCTGCATTAATGTTAACTTTTCCAAGAGTAAAATAGAGAAGAGGTTCTAGCCAGTCTGTGTGATTTCCAAACCACTGTGCTATGAGAGACTTGTAGGACAAGAATGGGGATCATGGAAGCTGGCCTGCTGGCTTTTTGGCAGGGGAGGGTTGGCCTTATTGTAGCAGGTAAACCTTCAGTGTAGTGTGGAATATTAGGATTGTCTGACTGAGTGCACCCCTTCTTCTCTTTCATTCCTTTTCCCCCCTTCTCCCATGCAACACGTAACACTTTCTTTTTTTCCATCTTAATAAAATTAGCCACATAGGGATTCAGGAATCTGGTAGAAAACTCCTGTGCAATTAGCGAATGTCTTGTATTGTGACACCTCTATTATTAAACTGTCATAAATGCAGGGCTATTACTTTGCTGTCTACTCAAATGTCCCTCCCTTTCTCTTTTACCGTTCCCCTCCCCTGATCCCAAAAACCTGCTTGAATCATCAGAATTTCCAACCTGTTCTGCTTTGGGGAAAATCATTTAGATGGGAACATTTCCCAAAATGCGCCAGCTTAGGGACAGAGCCCAGAGTCACCTGAAGGAATTACATTTATTTTCTTTGTGCATTACTGTGGGGAACTCATTAGAGGCAGAGCTCGGGACTTTGACAATTTCACTGATTATTTTACTTCACAAGGACTGGCTACTGGAAACAGACTCAGACCCGTGATCTATGAAAGTCAAGAAGAGTTCTGCTTTCCAGGGGGCAACAGCCTCTTGACACTGAATAGCAGAGAAAAACCATGCCTGTTGATGAGCAGGTGGTCTTAGAGCCTAGCGCCTGAACTGAACAAGGAAGAGAGTGTATATTTCTGCCAGGGCTCTGGGAGATTAGATACTTATTGTTAATTCAGTTAAAAGTGTCAGAATCTTCCCTGGTCATGCGAGACAAGATAGAAGCATGAGAAAGCTCAACCAAGAACTAAGGTATGACTCTAATTGCAAGGTACTCTCTCCTGGGTTGTCAGACTGGTGAGATGTATCAGACAAGCTACTCCTCAGCCAGCAGTGAGCAGTCTTGGAGGGACTGGCATAGTTCTTTGCCAGAGGCCCCAACATTGGCATGGTCCCAGTTCGACTCTCCATCCCAAGGTTTATCATGCAGCCCTATCAGGCCCCCACCTGCAGGGCATCTGCATTGAAAGTGGACGAAGAGTTCTCTTAGACTGAGAACCCCCGAGGGACAGGGACCGTATCTATTTCCCACCCATGTATTCTCTCCCAGAGCTGAGTATAGTCCTCTGTATACAATAAGTGCTTAGTGAATACACTCGCTACTACTCAGGTCCTGCCCTTGGCCCATTCAATTGAGGCTCTCTTATGAACCTATCCCTACTGCCAATTCCTGATTGCCCATGGCTGGTCCTGACTTCTGCCTGTTTCATCTAATGCCTATCTTGATTCCTTTGCGTCTTCCCCTGGCCTTGACCTCCACCTGTTGGCCCTGGCCCCTGCTTTGCCTGCGGCCTGCCCGGGCTTTGGCCCACCAGGGTCAAGTCAGACCAGTCTGATTCTGGGTCTCGGACTGACCTGGCCCTAAGCTGTGCCGCAGATGCTGCGTTCCATCCATGCCTCTCTACCCAGCTAATGGAGGGGAAGAAATAAATGGGGAACTGAGGATCCCTAAAAGGAAAGCCCCATTTCCTCATCTCGCCTCCTCCCCCTACCAAAGCAGGCTCATCGCTCTGCTTCCCCCAGGGTTCTCCTCCAGGCTTGTCAGAAGATTGATTCTGTCAGCATTTCAGGAAAGAGGAGACTAGAAGAGACAGGAATCCCTCTACTCCCTTCTCCTCTTCTCACATCCTCTAGGCTGTCCCCTTTCTGCTAAAGGTTCTGCAAGCTAAATACATATTAAAAAGTGATGAGAAACAAAATATATTTAGCTTCATGATAACAAAGCAATGCCAATATGAAACAATAAGGAAAAAATACTAATTACAGTTTTTATCTGCAGGAACTTTGGCCTTGTTCACTGGCAAGACAGTAGAAAATGGCACTAATGTTTGAAATGGCTACCAGTCAAGGCAGGAAATTACCCTCCCCAGCTCCCATTGCTTTCTTGTCCCCTCTTCCCCAGGCTCCCCTCGCCCTCCATTATGTTTTGGGTATTTTTGACTTTTATCTCTGGACAGCTGCTGCCACTGCTCCTTCTATCACAGCCACCATTATCTGGCAACACCTGTCCTCCGGGATCACAAAGTTGGGGGCGCTGGATGGGCAGAGATGGGGAAAGGCAGATGATGATGATGGAGGGGTTGCTGCCTTGAACCTTCTTCCCTGTGAACCTCCTCCTTCTCGACCACCTGCCTTCTCCCTGTGTCACCCCCGTTCATCCCCAGGACCAGGTGACAAAAATGCAGCAAGCTGGGTAAGACATTTCTCCTTTATAATAATAATAATAATGTTGGTATTTGTTAAGCGCTTACTATGTGCAGAGCACTGTTCTAAGTGCTGGGGTATATACAGGGTTATCAGGTTGCCCCACATGAGGCTCACAGTCTTAATCCCCATTTTACAGATGAGGGAACTGAGGCACAGAGAAGTTAAGTGACTTGCCCACAGTCACAAAGCTGACAGGTGGCAGAGCTGGGATTCGAACCCATGACCCCTGACTCCCAAGCCTGGGCTCTTTCCACTGAGCCACACTACTTCTTTATGTGTTCCATCTCTGGCCTAATCTAGAAAAGAGGGTTTCTGGGGAAGCATGGTTCTTCTGATCCTGACTTCCTGGTGGTGGGGTGCAGAGTTTGGGCTTTTTATCGTTTTGGGGCTTTCTGAGTTTTCTACCTCAGTCCTTCACTATCTACACGTGCCATTTCCACATCATATTGCTTCTGATCAAGAAGCTGAATGATGAGAACAGTTTTCATCCAGAAAAGATGGCACCACTCATAGCCCTTGTGCTGACTAGATGTGGAATTACTATCACAGCCTTGGACAAAGCTGTGTGGCTGGGTGAAGGCTGGTTTGGGTTCATGGAGGTGGGTCCTGGATGCCTCTTGTTTCAGACAGGAGGGATGTAGGCAGTTACTGGGTCTAGTCCTTCAAAATCTTCCCCAGGGTTAGAAGTGACTGTCTGGTGCCGCACACGGCTCTGATGTTCCTGCTGCTTTTGAGCTCTGATGTGTTTGTATGAGAAACAGTTACTGAATTGACTCACATTGGTTGTCTCCACCCCATAATCATCCCCTTCCTGATTTTTGAGAAGGAAATAAAAGATGATTTTGTAAGCAGTGATAGTAGCCTGTGCCATGGTTGCAAGAAGATTAGGGGTCAGAATGCTGGTGGATACAGGTGCAGACCAAGGGAGATTTTTTGAAATATGGACATTCAATAGAGTAGGAGAAGGAATAGGATTAGAATGCCATGGACACAGGCATGCAGATGCATGCAGATTCCTGGGTATTGAGAGCAGGTCTAGATACAGGGTCAGGGAGGTGAGCAAACTTCAGGGTAGGAAAAGGAGAGAGGAGGGAGTGGTTACACAGGGACTGTCGTCAAACGGCAGGGACTGTCTCTATCTGTTGCCGACTTGTTCATTCCAAGCACTTAGTACAGTGCTCTGCATATAGTAAGCGCTCAATAAATACTATAAATAAATACTATTGAATAATTCGTTGAGTGTTGTACTATTTATTGTATTAAGGACTTGAGAGAGTGCAGTAGAAGTTAGAGACAGTCACATGTGTTTTCTTTTCATTTCCTTCTCCCTTCTTTTATCCTCTTTTTTTTTCTTCTTTTTTCTCCTCTGCCTCTTAATTCCTTGGGTAATAAGCCCCTTTCCTGTTTACACATCACAAAAAATATGCAAACAAAGGGACAATTATGTGAGTAATGTAAATATTTTGGGTAGCTGTTGCTGCTGTGGATGTTGTTCTTTGTTAGGTTTTTCATTTCTTGTTTTCCTAGTTTCCCCCCTGGTTTTTGCAAGAAAGTGTAAAAGAGCCCTCCCCACCATCCTGACTCTTACCAAATTACCGTATCATACTCAAAGATAGCTAAGAAATGGTGGGGCATAGAGAGGGATGGAATGACTTAGAGGTTTTAGGGGCTGCAGCCCCAAGCCCTGGGATAAAATGGGCGTTGGCCACCACCTAAAGATATGCGATCCTACCTGCCACCACTTCAGACAGCAGTTATCTGCCTCCTGATCCTGCCAACATAGACACCACTTGGAACATTACGAAGATGGCGCCAGAATCCAGCCTTCCCAAGATGTCCACCACACGTGCAATGTCAGAGGGGCATGGAACCATATTGGAGCTGACCTGCAGTCCCTGCCATCCAACTTCTCCCCACCTACTCCCTCTGATACTGAGCATGGATGGCAGCTATCTTCAATTTCAGGATAGTTGGTGAAAAAGCCAAGAGCTGAGGTGACGGAGACTGTGTAGGACCATGCATATGGAGCTCAGCTCTCGTACCCCTGCACCGCTGTTCCCACTATCCACCTCCAGTCATGGCCTGGAACTCTCTAGCCACCACTTCCCAGAATCACCATGCTGGGACTGCAGCTGCCTCCCTGTGGCAGGGAAAACATTCTGCAGCTCCAGATTCAAAACTGCCCATCTGTTCTCCACCCATTCACAGAAAGCTGAATTAACCCCAAAAGAAAAGTCAGTGAGCCAGAAATTAGCTCATAAACCTTTCTCGAACATCCTGAAAGATAAGTCATTTTCAATTAAAGCTTTTTTGGTAGAAATAATTTACCAACTAGCCTCTTCCCCTTTTAACCAGTCTCATCAATCCTTTCACTGTTTCACAACTTCTTTCTAAGCTTAAATTCAAACTGGTTGCCTAAAACTATGCTTTCTGTTATGTGACTTCACACTCTACAGGATTCTATGCATTTGCATTGATATCAGAAGTTCCTTCAGTGGTACTTGGAGAATAGAAGTGCAGAGTGGCTTGATCATGCCATCCTCAAGGACCCTCACCCATTCAGCCGTGCTGAATCCTTTCATTTCAGTCTTCTATTTTTAGTTTTACTTGCAGCAATCTTGATAGACCAGGGAGTTCTTATGAGGAGCTACCCAAGGGTGTGGATGACCTCGCCCTCTCCTGCTACAGCCACTGCAATTATTCAGTGGGGACTCCATGTGGAGCTTTCCCCATGTAGGAATGTGGCTAAACAATATTGCCGAAGGAAAATTGTTCTCCAAATACACTTGTCTTTTGTCAATACCTGCACCTAATCTTTAGAGGCCTTCCATTCAAGCTCTAGTTAGGCCTGTGCCTTTTAAACTTAAGATTGCATCAAATGCTGTTTCTCAGTTTTCTTCCCATTGTGTTGATTTGCCAGTACGGAATTCGAATTACATCTGTCTCTGCATGAATTTTCAACTTCATCACAAGAATGCCAAACACTCTCTTCATTTCAGGGGCAGGGGTGGAAAAGTGGGTTAAAAATATCCATCGAATACTTCATATATGCAGTAGCTTATTTAATATTTTGGAGGAAAGCATCTGTCAAATGGCACCAGACTTTATAGCAGCTTCATTAAGTAGAATCTGAATGATCCCACTGAAAACCCCAGCAAATAAAATTCATCTTCATTCATATGCAGGTCAGCAGTGTTTTGAAAAAGAATAGGAAAGCAAAGCATCATGGCTGAAACTATGCAAATATATGTGAATGTGTCCCTTCATCTTTTACTAATGCATTCTTAACAATGTTACTTTGCTGAAAAGCCACTACACACACAATGCCTATTTGAGTGTAATGCCCTGAGTCACTTATCTGTTTGATTTAGCAGCACATTTCTGGGAAGTGTAAAAGTTTCTGGAGAGAGCTAGAGGTTTGTCTGATGTGGGGAGAGAGTTCCAAGCTGGGAGAACAACCTGGGAAGCAGTGTGGCCTAATGGCACAGGCCTGAGAGTCAGAGGACCTGGGTTCTAATCCTGGTGCCGCCACTTGTCCATTGTGTGACCTTGAGCAAGTCACTTAATTTCTCTGTGCTTTAGTTTCCTCTTCTGTAAAATGGGGATTATGACTGTGAGCCCCATGTGGGCCAGGGACTGTGTTCAACCCGATTATCTCGTATCTACCCCGGCACTTAGTACAGTGCCTGCCACATAATGTTGGTATTTGTTAAGTGCTTACTATGTGCCGAACACTGTTCTAAGCCCTGGGGTAGACACAGGGGAATCAGGTTGTCCCACGTGGGGCTCACAGTCTTAATCCCCATTTTACAGATGAGGTAACTGAGGCACCGAGAAGTTGTGACTTGCCCAAAGTCACACAGCTGACAAGTGGCCAATCTGGGATTCGAACCCATGACCTCTGACTCCAAAGCCCGTGCTCTTTCCACTGAGCCATGCTGCTTCTCGAAAGGGGATTAAGACTGTGAGCTCCATGTGGGACAGGGACTGTATCCAACTAGATTTGCTTGTATTGATCCCAGCACTTAGTACAGTGCCTGGCATATAGTAAGCACTTAAAATATACCACAAGTATTATTATTATTATCATTATGAGGGAGGGTAAGGGGGCAAGAGAGTCGAGAGTGAGGGACAGCCAGAAGATTGGCTTGGGAGGAGCAAAGACAGTGTGTGTGAGAATTGTGGATGAAGAGAACAGGTATGTAGGATAGGGGCATGGTAGTGCAGAGCCTTGGAGCCAATCATGAATAGTTTTTGCTTGATATGGAGGGAAATAGGAAGCCAATGGAGGTTTTTGGGGAGTGCTAAGTGACACTGGAAGAAGATAATTCGTTTAGCAGTGTTTCCTGGATTTAGTTGTTAGAAAGTCACTGGTGCAGCATGGCCTAGTGGATAGAGCACGGGCCTGAGAGTCAGAAGGGCCTGGGTTCTAATCCCAGCTTTGCCACTTGTCTGCTCTGTGCCCTTGGGCAAGTCACTTCTCTGTGCCTCAGTTACCTCATCTGACAAAAGGGGATTAAGACTGTGAGCTCCATGTGGAACAGGGACTGTATCCAACCAGATTTGCTTCTATTTATCCCAGCACTTAGTACAGTGCCTGGCACATAGTAGGCACTTAATAAATACCATTACTTTATTTATTTGGGGTTTTTGGTGACCTCAGTGAGTGATGACTTAGTGGAGTGAAGGGGTCAAAAACCTTCTTGACTGCAGTGGGTCAAGTGGAGTGCTGGTATAGAGGAAGTGAAAACCTTGGGTGTGCACAATCTATCTAAGGAGTTTGGACAGGAATGTAGGATAATAGCTACCTAAAGAAGGCTCCTTATCCTTTAAAGGAGATTTGAGCATGTTTGATGACAGCGAGGAGTGAGAGGTTGAATATAGTGGTGTTTTTAGAAGGCAAGAGGGGAATGGAGTCAGTGGCATAAGTAGAAGGGGTGAATTTAGAAGCGGATGGGAGATCTCCTCTTGAGAGTCAGCTGGGAAGGAACAAAAAGAGGAGGAGGAGTGAAGAAGCGATGAAAGACTTTGGGTCACTTCCCACCTAAGATTGTCTATTTCACCAGCAAAACAGTTGGCAAGAGCATCAAGGACAGGGTGGAAAGGTGGTGGGAGTCCAAGGGGCTTCAAGAGAGAGTTAAGGACTCGAAGAGCTGGTAGAGGTTTTGGTGTGAGAGTCAAGGGAGGAATAGAAGAGTTTGGCAAGCAGAAGTGAGAGCTCAATTATTCCAGAAGATAATTTGGCAGATGTTGGCCCAGTGTCTGGATTTCTGCCAGCTGCACAAGTGCAAGAGTGGAGGAAATAGACTGTCGGGGTGATCCAAAGTTGGGGTTTGATGATGCAAGAACAGTGAAGTGGCAGAGCATGGAGGAAGTTGAGTTGGGTGGAAAGGGTAGAGGTAAGGGCATCGAGAAATGGAAGAGTTGGTAGAGGACCCAGGACGGGTGTGATCATCTGAGCCAAGTGGAGGGGATCCAGAGTCCAGAAATCATGATGAGGGGTGAGGACTAAATTTGGAGGAGAGAAAATGTGGTGTGCTGGAAAGTGAGAACTGGCAAGGTTGGAGATGGAGCAATGTCTGGAGATGATGAAATCCAGCATTTGTCTGTGCTGATGCTTGGCTGAGGTGGGGTTTAGTAAAAGATCAGCAGAGTTCAAAAATGAAGGGAAGAGGCTGGCCAGAGGATCAGGAGGCTCATCAATATGGAGGTTCAAGTCCCCGAGGAGTAGATATAAGAGTAGGAAATAAG
Organism: Ornithorhynchus anatinus; assembly: GCF_004115215.2. Classification (NCBI taxonomy): domain Eukaryota; kingdom Metazoa; phylum Chordata; class Mammalia; order Monotremata; family Ornithorhynchidae; genus Ornithorhynchus; species Ornithorhynchus anatinus. The sequence continues at coordinate 50,241,058 of NC_041749.1, forward strand.
AGTAGGAAGGAGAGAAAGACATCAAAATCAGTCAAAAATGCAAAGGGGGGACCAGAAGGGTGGTAAGTAGTAGCTGCAGTGGGTGCAAGAGGCACTCCCTTTATTGTGAGACTTAATTCCCCTTGTAATAGCCCCTCTCCTATTTAGAGTTACAAAACTGATATAAAAGTTGACACTCACAAATTACTCACAAATTATGTGAGTAAATATGGTATTTTATTACAGGTTCTATGCTTCCAAACTGGGTGCACTTCACCATCCCTTTCCATCATGCATTATCACTAATTCCCATACCTTGTGTTCAAAGGATAGAAGTATACTTGCTTAAATTGTTAATTACATTTTCCTTTTCTTTTCGTTCCTTTCTTCTCTTTAGTTTTTCTTACTGCATGAGTATTTTTTTCAGAGCTTTCTTCAGTCATTGTCTTGTCTTATGCTGTCGTCATCTCTGACCCATAGTGACACCGTGGGCGTATCTCTCTCAGGACACCCCACCTCCATCTGCAAACGTTCTGGTAGTGTACCCGTAGCAGGTTTTTTTGGGTAAAAGTACAGAAATGGTTTATCATTGCCTTCTTCTGAGCAGTAAACTTGACTCTCCGTCCTCGACTCTCTCCCATGCCACTGTTGCCCAGCACACGTGAGTTTTGACTTGTAACAGATTGCCTTCCATTCGCTAGCCACTGCCAAGCTAGGAATGGAATGGGAATGCCTCTTTTTGAATCTTCCTCCCATAGTTGAGACTGGTAGAGTACTGGAAACTCTCTAGGAGCGATCCTGAGAGGGGTTTCAATCTTTACTATTTGATAAATGAATAATTCATTAGATACAACATCAAAATTGGTTGGATATGATATTCAATGCATTTCAACAAGGGTGTGCTCTGAAATTGTGGACAAAGTTTTTAAGCCAACAATGATCGTATTCATTCTTCTCCTTTGGAATATAGAGTCAGTCCCTCTTTGCTCCTTCTCTTCTGCTTCAAAAACACCCAAGGCTCCCCCCTATTAAAAAAGCCATCCCATCCCATGACTCCACTGTAAACTCCAACTATCTTTCCATTTCCCAGATCCCAATCCTGTCCAAACTCTTTGAACTGTATATAATGAAGTGGTATACTCAAGCTGCCTTCGTTTTCTCTTAACCAACTCTCTTTTCAATCCCCTATGAACCCCTCATGTGATTTCCAGATTTAATAGGCTCTACTTTATCATCATCGATGGCATTTATTGAAAACTTACTGTGTGCAGAGCACTGTACTAAGCACTTGGGAAAGTACAATGCAACAGCTTTGTTAGACACATTCCCTGCCCACAACAAGATTACAGTCTAGAGGAAAAATGGTAATTAAAAGTAGTTATGTGACACTATTGGCCAAGACTTTCTTTGAGAAACACTATCTCACCTTGGTTACTGACATTGGGATGCAGAGGGTTGGGTGGCAGTCATCAAAGCCTGAGGATGGTAAATTCAAAACATAGAGAAGGGAACATTTTTCCACATAACATGTGGTAAGCCCCTTTAATTCATCATCATCATCATCATCATCATCATCATCAATGGTATTTATCGAGTGCTTACTGAGTGCAGAGCACTGTACTAAGTGCTTAGGAGAGTACAGGACAACAGAGTTGGAAGACATGGTCCCTGCCCATAAGGAGTTTAGGAAATTCTGCAGACAGAAAATACCAGTAGGTTCAAGAGGAGCTCAGATCAATTCATGGAGAGGCAATCTATAATTGTTTACTAGAGGAAAAGTTAAGGATATAGAGAGGAACAATTAGAGATTTTAGCTGTCACTCCTGAAGGCAGGAATAATGTCTACCAACTCTATTATACTCTCCCAAGTGATTAGCACAGTGCTCTGCCTAAAGTAAATGCTCAGTAAATACCAGTGATTGATTGAAGGACAGCCATCTTGCTGTTCCTCTGGGTATCGAGTTACCACAGTCATAGGCAACATACTGGGCTGGATGGACCAATGTCTGTCTCCTCCTCTAGATTGTAAACTCCTTGAGGGCAGGGAACATGTCTATCAACTCTGTTATATTGTATTCTGCCAAGCGCTTAGTATGATGTTTTGCACACAGTAAACAACATGGTTTAGCAGCATGGTCTAGTGGATAGAGCACAAGCTTGGGAGTCAAAAGGTTCTGGGTTCTAATCCCAGCTCTGCCACTTGTTTTCTGTGTGACCTTGGGCAAGTCACTTCACTATTATGTGCCTCAGTTATCTCATCTGCAAAATGGGGATTAAGACAGTGTGCACCATGGGGAATAAGTACTGGGTCCAATCTGATTACCTTGTACCTACCCCAGTGCTTAGGAAAGTGCCTGGCACATAGTAAGTACTTAACAAATACCATAAAAAAGAAAACTCCTCACTCTTGGCTTCAAAGCTCTCCATTACCTTGCCCCCTCCTACCTCACCTCCCTTCTCTCCTTCTACAGCCCACCCTGTATGCTCCACTTCTCTGCCGCTAACCTCCTCATGGTCCCCCTTTTGTGCCTGTCCCGCCATCGACCCCTGTCCCACATCCTACCGCTGACCTGGAATGCCCTCCCTCCTCACATCCACCAAACTACCTCTCTTCCCCTCTTCAAAGCTCTACTGAGAGCTCACCCCTCCAGGAGGCCTTCCCAGACTGAGCCCTCCCTTTCCCTCTGCTCCTCCTCCCCTCCCCATTCCCCCTTCTCCCACCCTCTGCTCTTCCAACTTCCCCTCCCTACAGCACTGTGCATATTTGTATATATTATTTATTACTCTATTTTGTTAATATCTATATATTTATGATTCTATTTATCTTGATAATATTTATGCCAGACTACTTGTTTTGTTCTGTTTTGTTTTGTTGTCTGTCTCCCCCGTTTAGACTGTGAGCCCATTGTTGGCCAGGGATTGTCCCTATCTGTTGCCGTATTGTACATTCCAAGTGCTTAGTACAGTGCTCTGCACATAGTAAGCGCTCAATAAATAAGATTGAATGAATAAATGAATGAAAACACTTAAATAAAATTGATTGATTGATCAATTAATCTAGTAATTGCATGCCCTATGTTCTTATGCATGGCACCATGGCTTCCCTTTTTTGATGCCGTTTCTCCCTGCTGGGTTGATGCTACTTTGCTCCTTCACACTGAGTTGCCTGTCTGGCAATGCAACTCCTGTGCTGCTGCTTCTCCTCTGCATGCTATACCCATGGGTCCTAATGACATGGGAAAATTAGGAGAAGTAGATTTAAGAGGGAAAATGAGTGATTGAGTGTTAGAAACGTGAAGTTTTAGGAGCCAGTGAGACATCCAAATGGAGGCGTTTTGTAGGCAAAATGAGGTGTGGGATTTAAGGTTAGATGAGAGGGTTACTTGAAGGATGAGTGTCATTTTGAACTATGACCCATCTGTCAGACCAAGTCTTTCAAGAAGAGCCGATAAGGTGCTGGGGAACCCAGAACAGGGCTTTGTGAAATTAAGAGCTGCAAGGTGGAGAGAGCCAGTAAATTGTGAAAGAGCATTCGAAGAGGTAGGAGGAGATCCAGTTGAGTACCATGTCAGCACATGCAAGTCCTAACAGTGTTTCAGGGCGAAGGAAGTGGTCTGTGGTGCCAATGGCAGCCTAGAGGTCAAGGAGGATTAGGACAGAGTGGCGGCCATAGAATTTGGCTATAAAGAAGTCATTGGTAATAATTGTGGTATTTAATAATTGTGGTATTTGTTAAGTGCTTACTATGTGCCAGGCACTGTACTAAGCACCAGGATGGATACAAGCAAATCGGGTTGGACACAGTTTCTTTCCCATATGGGGCTCACAGACTCAATCCCCATTTTACAGATGAGGTAACTAAGGCCCAGAGAAATGAAGTGACTTGCTCAAGGTCACACAGCAGGCAAGTGGCGGATCAAGATTAGAACCCATGACCTCCTGACTCCCAGGCCCGGGCTCTATCCACTATACCATGCTGCTTCTCTAACCTCAGACTTCAGAGTGCAATCTCAATGGAGTGAAGGGATGGAAAACCCAATTGCTTTCTCTCAGCCTGTGTCTTTCTGAAATTCCATTTGGTGCAATCTCTCAATTATTCCATTATTCAGTGAAGCTGTTTGGTTTTGTTGCTTTGTAAATTTGCGACCAAACTTTACAAACTTTACAAGTGAGCCTTGTCCCACGTTTGAAAACTTGGGTCCCTCCTCCCCACAGCCATTTCTAGCCTAGCTGTCTTCCAGTGTGACAAACAGACAGGGGCCATGGAAAATTTCAGAGGGGTATTGCTTTCCCATAGCCATTGGCACCTCTCTCAGCCACAAGCCCACAAGGCTCCTAGCCCTCTGGCCACTGTGTTACAGTCCCCTCCCCCTACCACCTAGTCCCTTATCACTCAGGCTCCGAGAAGGGAGAGTTTTTCTCCTCCTTGGTTCCACATCACAGTATCCCAGCCCACACCAGCCTTTCTATGATTGTTCATGAGCAGGCAATTTTTTTAAAAAATAACTTGCATTTGCTTCTTTCCTTCTCTTTGAAAGCATATAAAGGTAAATACACTGAATTATCTAGAGAACAAAGACCCAATCTGTTCCAAACAGAGCTTGCAATTTAGTCTGATCTTAATCTTCCTTAATGAACAAAACTTCCAGGCTGCATGGAAAACCTGTAAATGTTAATTAAGAGACCACTTTCATGTTCCCATGGGTAAGAAGTAAGAAAGCTTTATTTGATAAGGGCAACACCACAAGTCAACAGTAATCAAGTTTTGAGCTTCTTTTTCTTTGAAGTAACTAGAAGTGCAATCTTCTGTAGTTGTATGCTTGATATATGTTTCAATACATGTGTTTTTAATTTTCCAATTCGAAGAATGATTTATTTTTAGGATGACTCTCTCCAAGGTAAATGGATGTCCACATTACTTAAAACCCGTGTTTTCCCCTAGAACATTAGTTTTCAATCTAAGAGCTTTTCCTGAAATAGCTGGGAATTTCTGAGATCTGGCTTTGGTATCCTTTGGGGAAAATCTTTATAGCATCCCATTTTCAAACTAGCAACCTTGGTATAAAATTAGGGAAACCAGGTAGCTAATGGATTATTCTATTCCTAATGACCTTCAGAGAAGAGATGCCCCAACCTTCCTTGGTAACTAAGATCAGCATCTAGTTCAGATGTTCCCTGTTGGCCTGATTGGTTTATATTTAAGCTCGTTTCCTGTTATCCCAACTTCAGTCATCAGGGATATTTACCTTTCTCTGTATAAGAACCTTCCATATTCCTGAAATTTAATCTGTTATTAAATTGCCCTTTAGCCTTCTCTTTTCCTTCTCTTTTTCTCATTCCTGTGTTTCATCATTTTCATCATTGAGCCCCCAATCACTTCCTGCTTAAATATGGAACCCAAATCACCCTCTTGTTAATCCTTCCCTCTGCTAGTGAGGAACCCCAGTGCAAAGGAATGAAAAGCAGCATGACAATGAAAAGTGCACAGTCTTGGGAGTCAGAGGACTTGGTTTCTAATCCTGGCTCTGCCACTTGTCTGCTGTGTGACCTTGGGCAAGCCACTTAGCTTCTCTGTGCCTCATTCACCTCAACTGTAAAATAGGGATTAAGACTGTGAGCCCCACGTGGGACAACCTGATTACCTTGTATCTACCCTAGCACTTAAAACAGCGGTCGGTACATAGTAAGCACTTAACAAATACCATAATTATTATTACTGAAAGAGTGAGTCATGGGGACTGTGCGCCCAATGTGGGCAGGGATTGTCTCTATTTGTTGCTGAATTGTACTTCCCAAGCACTTAGTATGGTGCTCTGCACACAGTAAGCGCTCAGTAAATATGATTGAATGAATGAATGAATGACTGATGGGATCTCAGACAAGCAGGCCTCACAAGCAATGCAAACTGAACATTTCAGGAAAAGTTGGTCCAGCAATCAATAAATGGGATTCTTGAGTGCTTACTGTGTGCAGAGCACTTGGAAGAGTACAGTTCCAAAGAGTTGGAGGACACAATCCCTGCCCACAAGGAACTTACAGTCCGACTCCATTAGGAGTCTGAACTAATCAAGGAGTCTCATCTATGCTTCATGTGACTTTTCGTTCAGACTAGTTCAGTCCTTTGGCATTTCAGGATAGCAGTCACTGCAGGGGAAGGTAGCTTTGTCAAGTGGAAAAGGCATGGGGCTGGGAGTTAAAAGAGATGGGTTCTAGTCCTGGCTCTGCCCCTGGCCTGTTGTGTGATCTTGGGCCAGTTGTTTTATGTCTCTGACCCTCAAGTTCCTCATTTGTATAATGGCGATAATAATAATAATTATTATTTGTATAGTACTTGTTAAGTGCTTACTGTGTGCCAAGCACTGTTCTATGCGCTGGGATTGATGCAAGGTAATCAGGTTGTCCCACGTGGGGCTCACAGTCTTAATCCCCATTTTACAGATGAGGTAACTAACTGAGCCCCACAAAAGTTAAGCGGCTTGCCCAAAGTCACAGAGCTGACACGTGGCGGAGCGGGGTTTAGAACCCACAATCTCTGACTCCCAAGCCCATGCTCTTTCCACTAAGCCACGCTGCTTAGATATACCTGCCTCACCCTATCTCAAAAGGATGTTGTGAGATTAAAATGAAATAATTGAAGTAGAAGCTCATTGGAAATTTGAAACTGCTGTACAAAATACAGTGTATTATTATGGCCTGGTGGTTTGGAGCTTGGGTTCTTTGAAGAACACCTTTTTTGGTCACAGTGACTCAAGTTGGTTATAGTGTGACATCACAATGGTGTGCATTTTCTAAAGAAGCATGTGCTTGGCCTCCAGGTCCTCACTGATTTGATCACCCCTACAGACTGCTCCATCCCCTGTCTGGAGTTCCTCTGTGAGGCAGCTCTTCCCTAAGATCAGAGGAGCTGGGAAGACAAGGGGGAAAGCCCAGATTGCACCTCAGCAGTCTGTCAGAGGTAGCAAGAGTGCAGAATCTCCCTAAGGAAAGAATCATGCTGCACTGTCCCTGGCTCTGGACTCTAAACCAGGCTGGACTGGGGCTCCTTCTGGGAAACTGATGATGCTTTTTTACATTGTGGTTCACCACTCTGACCTGGACTGGTGTCCCTCACTGCTGATGTCCTGCTGAATCTTTCTCCTGAATATCTCTCAGAAATGCACCCTTTTTTCTTCTTCAGTCTTTTATCCACAGACTCTTACCAGACCCAAATAACTCATGCCTTATTTACTGCACAGTTTCTTTGCTGAAATCTATGTCTCCATCCAATTCCCCCTCAGGTTCTCCATGAGCTTTGCTCTGAATATGTTTCTTCTACAGAAACTTACACTGACTCCCACTTGATGTTCACTTTATGTTAAAACTTCCGCTTTCCCTGTCAAAGTCATCACAAGTGGATAATCTCTCCCCCGCTTTCCAAACTGAACTGGTCCCTGTCCCACGCAGGGCTCACAATCTAGGTAATATCTGCCCACAGTACCTGTTTGCCAAATCATATCTCATCCCTCCAAAATGCTACAAAAACTCTACCACCTTCATGAAACCATCCTACATTAACCTCGCTGACTCCAAGCAATCCAGTCCCTCCAGGAAATCTTTAGCACTTTCACTAATCCGGACTCCGCCACTTGTCTGCTGTGTGACCTTGGGCAAGTCACTTAATTACTCTGTGTCTAAAGTTCCCTCATCCTGAAAATGGGGATTAAGTTTGTGAGCCCTATGTGAGACAGGGACTGTGTCCAACTTAATAATCTTGTATCAACCCCAGCGCTTAGAACAGTGCCTGGCACATAGTAAGCTCTTAACAAATACCATAATCATAATAATCTCTGTAATTATGTTTATATGCATCTTCTGCTTAGGCACTTGGGTTTATCTTCCTTATTAACAGTGGTGAATTTATATTTCTTCTGCTTTCCCCAGTAGTTGTAGTAGTTATTGTTCTTCATATTCAAAGAAGATTCCATGGATGGTGTAAGAGAAGCAGCATGGCTTAGTGGAAAGAGCACGGGCTTGGGAGTCAGAGGACATGGGTTCTAATCCCACCTCCACCACTTGTCAGATGTGTGGCCTCGGGCAAGTCACTTAACTTCTCTGTGCCTCAATTAACTCATCTGTAAAATGGGGATTACAAGTGTGAGCCCCACATGGGACAAGCTGATTACCCTGTATCTACCCCAGCACTTAAAACAGTGCTTAACACATAGTAGGTGCTTAACAAATACCATTAAAAAAAGATTACCTATGGGTGGGATGGTGGCTGAAAGGGTCCATATGGTTCTGCTAGTTGTGATCTCACCATGCATGGTCTTGTTCCTTATTGTACTGACATGTTTACTGTTGGACTGAGGTTTTTAAATGGCTGGAATTCATGGACTGAATTTTGTACTTCCTTTTTAAACCCCAGAGTGCTTAGTAGAGTGCTGCGCACTGTGCGGAAGAATGATTTTAATAAATGAGGACTGTTTGATTGGCTGACTTTTTATTTTACACTGGGCTACTCCGATGAGATGGAAAGATGAAACTGCTATTTTTATTCCCTTTGTTTTCACAACTTTCCTCTTCTTTTTTAACTCTCAGTTGTTTTAAATGCTTTCATGAGATATTTTATTCCATCTACACCCTGTTTTGAAGCAAAGAGCAAAATTTTAGTAAATGAAGAAGCATACCTCTGCTTCTTGACTCTGAAAGGTTGTATGCCAAAGAGAAAGGGACCTCTCTGTTTCATCTGAAGATAGACTTTCAAAGAGTTTGTTTACAGGTGATTTCAAGATGGCTGGACTGCTTACCCCAGAGTTCAAATATGATTGATGTGTTGTGATCGTATTTACTGAGCACTTACTGTGAGGAGAGCACTGTACTTAGCACTTTGAGAGAGTACAATATAACAGAATTGGTAGACAGGTTCCCTGACCACAGTGAGCTTACAGTGTAGAGGGGGGAGACAAACATTAATTTAAATAAAGAAATTAGGGATATGTACATAAATGCTGTGGGGCAGAGGGAGGGGTTGATAAGGGTGCAAACCCAAGTTCAAGGGTGATGCAGAAGGGAGTGGGATAAGAGGAAATAAGGAAATAAGTCAGAGAAGGCCTCTTAGAGGAGATGTGCTTTTAATAAGACTTTGAAGGTGAGGAGAGTGATCATCTGTCAGATGCAAGATGAAAAAGAAGGAACAGCTTTGTTTGTTATTTTGGAAATTCGTCCAATCTGCGTAGATTGATTCTTCATACTCATTTTGTATGGTAACCTTATATTTTGGTGTCATGTTATATCCTTTCTGGCTTCTTAGTTTGTCTCATGTGTGGTGTCATTTTTTTTCTTACATGGAGTAGATACAAGCTGTTCACTTCTGTAGTAAAATATTGTCACCAGAAACCTCAAACATGAATAGCGTTTATATGCACTGGCTTGGATACATAATGAAAATGCCTGTAATCTGCCATAGTCCTTCACTATGACATTTACACATTTTTGGATAGGGGTGTCTTCAGTGGCCAGCAATTTTAATGATCACCCTTTTTACTTTTGTGTTATATTCTTAAAAGCCTCCGGTGGATGGAGCTGGGAAAGAATTTATTTTTTGTCTCTATGCCATGAAGTTGTAGAGAAGCAGTGTGGCTTAGTGGAAAGAGCCCGGGCTTGGGAGTCAGAGGTCATGGGTTCTAATCCTGGCTCTGCCACTTGTCAGCTGTGTGACCTTGGGTAAGTCACTTAACTTCTCTGTGCCTCAGTTACCTCATCTGTAAAATGAGGATGAAGACTGTGAGCCCTACGTGGGACAACCTGATCACCTTGTATCTACCCCAGCGCTTAGAACAGTGCTTTATACATAGTAAGTGCTTAACAAATACCAACATTATTATTATTAGTCTTAGCAGTATTCATTGAGCACCCACTTGGTGCAGTGTGCTGTATTAGATGCTTGGGAAGTACAGAGTAAAGATGTGACATGTTTCCTGCTCACAAGGAGCTTACACTCTAACAGGGGAGACCGACACAAAAATATTTATGAGACTGGACAAAATAAATATACTGAGCAGATAGAACTGACTTCTTAACCTCTTCTGACCCACTCTCTACCCCCAAAATGTCCCTTAAGACCTAAACAGGGAACTGTTGCTGCTCCCACTGTACAGTCCCACTTGACTGTAATCTTGACCTCATTCCCTACAAGAGAAGGTCCTGGGTTCTAATCCTGGCTCCATCACATGTATGCTTTGTGACCTTGGGCAAGTCATTTATCTTCTCTGGGCCTCAGCTCCCTCATCTGTAAAATGGAGATTGAGAGTATGAGCCCTATGTGGGAGAGGGACTGTGTCCAACCTGATTATCTTGTGCTTAATACAGTGATTGGCACATAATAAGTGCCTAATGAATATTATTACTCTTATGAACAGCCATATCATTAATCCCTTTGACAAAGCTGTCTAGTTGATTCTGGAAATATTACTTGCCAAGTGTCCCTAGGATACTGTTAGTGCAGTGGTTTCCATATGGGGTATTCAAACAAACTGATGTGACTCAAGGACCCCTATATTTTGCCCTGAGAATTTTGGGACACCATCATCTCTGACTTCACATGAACTTCCAGTGCGTAAGGAGCAAAAAGGGAGAAGTAGAGTGCTTCCTATCCTAACCAACAATGACATGGACACATTACTAGAATCTTTCCCATCCACCAAAAATGAGCACATATGGTGACTCTCCCAATCTATCATGTCCTGATTCCCCTGTCCCTAGACAGGTGGACCTTTTGGGGCAGGATGGGCAGCCATAGCTCACCCTATCTACCCTTTGAAGCTAGGTGGTGGCCCGCAGAACTAGAACAGCCAAGATGCCATCTTCATTTCCCAAGCCCAAATTCCAAACCTTGTAGGGACTCTAAGAGAGAGGCAGGACACTCTCTGGGCAGTGGGATTTAACTAGTGTCTCTCATTAGTTTCATCGGGCTCCAGGACCAAACTGTGTGCTCCTCTCCCTCCAGCCCTGGAACCCAGCATATGCTGAGGGAGTAAATTGGGGGCTCACCAGGGCTGGAACAAAGACTCTTCTCTTCTGGCCTGGCTCCAGAGCCTGGTGAGTTTGTTTTGCAACAGGGGCCAGATAAAGCAGGAAGAAATTTTCCTTCTCTTTATTCTTCACCTACAGGCTCCTGGACCAACAGGAAGCTCTTTGGGCCCTTACAGGAAGTAAGGTGACCAGATGTAAGTGGGACAGTCCTAAAGTTCCAGGGTCAAGCCCAATAATTCAATCAATCGATGCTATTTATTGAGTGCTTAATCTATACAACTCCTCTGAGGGTCGCACCTGGAAAGTTTCCAGTATTCTACCAGTCTCGGCTAGGGGAGGGGAAGTCAAGCAGACACATACCCATTCCATTCCTAGCTTGGGCAGTGACTAGTGAGTGGAAGGCAGTCTGCTACAAGTCAAAACTCACCCATGCTGGGCGGCAGCAACATGGGAGAGAGTCAAGGGCAGAGACTTGTGTTTACTGCATGGAAGGCGGCAATGGTAAACCACTTCCATATTTTTACCAAGAAAAGTGTATGGATACACTACCAGAACGATTGCAAATGGAGAGCGGGGCATTCTGGGAGAGATGTGTCCATGGTGTCGCTATGAGTCAGAAAAGACTTGTCTGCATAAGATAAGACAAATCTATGCAAAGCACTGTACTAAGCATTTGGGGGAGTACAATAGAGTGCATGATCCCTGCCCTCAAGGAGACAGACGTCAAAATAAATTATGGAGAGAGGAAGCAACAGAGTATAAGGATATGTACTTAAGTGCTGTGGGGGTGGGAAGTGTGAATATCAGCGTGCTTAGGGGTATGGAATCAAGCTCTTAGGGGTATGGAATCAAGCTCACTGGCAATGGCTAAGGTAGAATAGGGAGGGGAGATGAGAATTTAGTTCGGGAAGGTGCCCTGGAAGAGATGTGATTTCAGTAGGGGAGACTGGTGGTCTGTTGGATATGAATGGTGAAAAGGTTCCATCCCACTTCCCGGTTTAGATTCTTCAGAACATAGTCACACCTAAGTGAACCTAAAGGGAAACGAGAGTCAGCTGAAATGTGTGTATATATCAGCTTATGGGAAGAGGTTGCATAGTATGACCAAGACGATAGAGCACGGGCCTGAGAGTCAGAAGGATGTGAGTTCTAATCTAATCCACATATGTGCTGTGTGACCTTGGACAAGTCACTTAACTTCTCTGTGCCTCAGTTACCTTATCTGTAAAATGGAGATTAAGATTGTGAGTCCCATGTGTGACAGGGACTGTGTCTAACCTGATCCATCCTAGTGCTTAGAATAGTGCTTGACACATAGTAGATGTTTAATAAATACCAACATTGTCATCATTATTATTATTATTATTAATAAAGAAAGAGATGAATGCCCGTGCTTTGACAGGGGAGGAAGTGGGGATGAGGAAGGAAAAGCAGGGTGAAGTGTTTTCCTGAATTTGAGACCCTATGGGTCCAGTTCATAGGGCTACTTTTTTTGCCCACTCTACTTCTTTCTATCTTGATGTTCACCTTCTTCCTTCCCTCTTTTTCTTTGTCTCTTTCTTTTTGATTTCTTCTCTTTTTGGATACACATTTCTGCCTCTCTACCTGTTTCTTTCCTACCCTTTGGGTCCTGCTTTCTGTACCACTTTGAGTTTTCAAGTGTCTGGTATCTTAACTGAGGGCTAGGATCAGGACTTCTGCCCTCCCAGAAGCTATGTGGATGCCCGCCTCCTAGATGCCACATCCCCCTAAAGCCCCACCCCAAGTTAATTGCTGTGCTCAAAACAAAAGTTGGCACCCATACCTGGGGTGTGTACTTCACGAATACTGTAAAAAAACTACAAAGGAAATAATGCTTCCTTTGTTTTCCTCTAGTCCTGATGTCTGATTCTCATGTGAACTTGGTTTTCAACTTGGTTCTGAAGAGAGACACAAGCTAAGCAGCATGGTCTAATGGAAAGTGCACAGAACTGGGTCAGGAAAAGTGGGTTTTAATCCCAGCCCCATCACCTGCTGCTTGTGTGCCTTGGGTAGGTCACTTAATGTCTCTGTGCCTCAGTTTCTTGATCTGTAAAGTGGGGATAAAATACCTGTTCTCCCTCCCTCTTAAACTGCGAGCCTTGTGTGGGGCAGGGAACGTGTGCAGTTGGATTGGCACATACTAAGAACTGAACTAAACACCACAATTATTACTATTATCATTATTCTGGAAGAGGTTTATCTAAATAGTAAGGAAGCAACTGGCCTTTAGACGAGTTTGCAGTTTCATTTTGTATGTGGGTGTGGAGAGAGAGAGAGAGGGAGCAGGCTGCCTTGACAGCAGCTTGACATTGCCTTGAAAGGTACTAGAAGCTCTGCAAACTGTTGCCAAAGTGGAGAAAGCGTGTGTGTGGAGGAAACCAAGCAAAACGGCTGCAGTTGCCGCCACTGCCAGCTCTCCAAATGCTACTCGGCTCGGAGCTTTCCATCAAGCCGTGTTGACGCCCTGCCAGGACAGTATCCAGTTGCAAGAGTGCTTTATAAGGGGCGACAGGGGCGAGGAAGGACACCCAGAAAGACATTCCCCTCCCCTGTCTCCTTTGGGTGGGGGTGAAAGAGGAATTCAACCCTGTAAATTCATTCCAGAGAAGGGGGCACTCTCTGGGATGTTACTGCTATAGAAGCGTTTGACTCACTGGTTGGGATGGCAAGTATGCAGCAGGATCCAGTTGCTGTCCTGACAGCTGTTCTTTCTAATCATTCCTTTCCTAACTTTGGGAGCCTGCAGCCTGCCAGCCCTCTACTCTCACAGGTCTGGGGAATATTTGTCTTACCTTTGAGTTAAATAGCTAAGGATCTCTTCTGCTGAAAGTTAAGCCTGGTTTTTCTCTTTTTAGTCCCTGGTGAGTCAGGACACAATGTCTCTCAGTGCTGGTGCACACTATCCACATTTAGAAGAAGAGAGTGCCTGGGGGCAGTGAAGCCCTCTCTCCCAGCCAAGTCAATAGGACTTTATCCCCTTCAAGTAGAAGAGTACATTCCCTTGAATCCCTGCTCTCTCTGAGGAGGAGTACATTCCCTTGAATCCCTGCTCTCTCCGAGGATTGCTGAAAGTGAGATCCCTTTAAAGTGATTTCAGTGTTTCCAGAAAGAGGGAGAGAAAAAGAGATAGAGAGAGGGATAAAGAGAGAAAGACACACAGAGAGAGAAATCGAACTGGGATTGCAAATAGCCGAATACCTTGATAGAAAATCACAGACATGCTCTGTGGACTGAAAAAGGATTTGCAGCCAGATTTGGGTGAGTGATCTTACACATTTTCCCATTTTTTTCCATCTCTGGTTTACTCTGGTTTGACTTTTCCAGTGAGATTTTTTTTTTTTCATTCAGTGACAAGTGTAACAGAGGACTCTTTCCCTTCTGACTCCTTATTGTTTGATTTGGAATCTTGTCTTTGGCTTTAAGATGTAAAATTGGATCTTTCCCCGGGGGCAAAAGGGGGAAGAAGATAACTGGAGCTGTCTAATCACTGAAAAACCTTCTCTGTCTGAGGTAGCTGCTTTCCAGAGATCCACTAAAATAACATGGAGTTTGTAGCATTTTGCAAATGACTGCTATGATGCTATGTGCGGTGGTCTTTATTTCCTAGGACATCTCCCACCTGAAAACCCCCTTTTAACTGTCTCCTTATTGTTATTTGCTCATGTTTTCCTGCACCTTGATTTTCAGGTGCCCGGGGCATGACTTTTGGAAGGGAAGAGGCTGTCACAGACTGTGGGAAGGAAGGAACAGTGGTATCTACTCTATTTTTTAAGGCTCCCTAGCTCATGTTCGCGCCTCATAGGTCTAAATGAAACTCTGCTTGCTGCAGTGGCTTTAGGGGCATGTGGGATTTTTTCAAAATGGAATTAGCCAAGGTGACAAACCCAGCTTGGGGATGGGAGGAAGGACTGTAAAATGAAATAGAGGGAGAAGGGTGGGAGGAAACAAAAACTACTCTTTTCACAGGAACAGAAATCAGAAAAGCTTAGAAGGCCATTTTGGAGATGAATGGTATCTTTTCCTTCCTTGGGTGGAAAGTTGGCAATGTGGTAGTTAAGGATCTTTTCGTAGTAATAATAATGACAATTGTGGTATTTGTTAAGCGTTTACTATGTGTCAAGCGATATACTCAGCAATGGGGTAGATACCAGATAATCAGGTCCCACATGGGGCTCACTGTGTCTAAGTATGAGGAAAAGAGGTAATGAATCCCCATTTTTCAGATGAGGGAACTGAGGCACTGAAAAGCAAAATGACTTGCTCAGGGTCACAGAGCAGACAAATGACAGGGCTGGCATTAGAACCCAGGACCTCTAATTCCCAGGCCTGAGCTCTTTTTAATAGGCCACACTGCTTCTCCAACAGACCCGATGTTTGCTTTGCTATGCTCCTGCTTTTTCCTCTCTTTTTTCATATCACATAATACACCTCCAACCTTGAGCATTTGAATATGAATGGAGTACAGCCCAGGAATCATTCTAGAAAATTTGTGCTCTCCCGGAAATGAATCCCTCATGGTGCTGCTTTCTAGGAAGGGATAATAGATTACATTGAGGCTGGTGAATTTTGCTTTTGGGGAAGACTGGGGCCCTGGAAGCAGGATCCCCATATACCAGATGTCTGCATCCTATCCAAACATTTAGAACAATTGGCCTCCTATGGAGAAAACAGGATGTTTCAGAGACACTCCAAGAAGGGTGAAAGGGAAGTATATTTAAAGGGCTGCTTTCCCTATTGGAAAGCATGCTGGAAAATTAACCCCCAGTTTGATGAGCCCAGGGAGCCGGAGAAGTCTATTCAAAAAAAGATCCAGTAGAGGCCCCTCCAAAATAATTTAGGCTATTTTGTAGGGACTCAGGTGGCTGATTTATGGATTGGCATTCCTGACCAGTGAACCGGGGTACTGTTCCCTTACTCTGTAAAGCTCACTTTTAGCAGAGTTTTGAAGGAGAGAGGAGACATTATTGGTCAAGAGATGGGGGAAGAGCATCTAACATTTAGCATGTGGATTTGATCCAGGGGTTCACAGAAGCTCTCACACACAGTACACGGTGCACACAGTAAGCACAGAGTAAGCGCACATAGTAAGCGCTCGATAAATACGATTGAATGAATGAGTACTGAGCCCAGAGGGCCATATATAAAAATAATGGTAATAATAATTGTGGTATTTGTTAAGCACTTACTATGTTCCTTACACTGGGGTAAATACAAGGTAATCAGGTTGGCTATAGTCCCTGTCCCACATGGTGTGCACAGTCTTAATCCCCACTTTACAGATGAGGCTACTGAGGCACAGAGAAGGTAAGTGATTTGTCCAGGGTCCCACAGCAGACATGTGGCAGAGCTGGGATTAGAACCCACCTCCTCTGACTCCCAAGCCTGTGCTTTGTCCACTAGGCCACCCTGCTTCCTGTGTTTTCCAGTCTCCAGGACAAGTCCTTAGATGTCCTGCTGCCACCTAAAACTTAATGTTCTTGAAGCTAAACTCATCTTCACCTTCCTCAAACCCTCACCTTCAACCAGTCAATCGATGGGATTGATTGAGTTCTTACTCTGTGCAGATCCCTCTGCTAAGCAGTTGCATGTCTACAGAGGTGGTAGACATTCCCTGCCCATAAAGAGCTTATTGATCTCTTCCCAACATCTTCCTGACAATCACTGGCCTCACTATCCACAAATGCCTCATACCCAAAAGCCCAGAGTAGTCTCTGATTCCCTGCTCTCATTCATCATCTACATTCAATTTGTCAGTAATATTTCCTGGTTCCATCCTTTCCTTTCCAGTGCAGCACCCCATACCACTTCATTCCGGGACTACTGAAACAGCTTCCTGCTCATTTCCCTTATTCCAGACTTGCTTCCAACCCATTTACCCTTCAACCTTATCATCTTCCCCACAGCATTTTCCCTGACATTCCCCAGATTCTACAGTGACTTCCTTTTCTTATTCCTCACCAATAGGAAATCCTATGCATAGACTTTTACCCCCACTCCCTATGATTTTCCTCATTTTGAGCACTATGCTCTAGCTTATTGGCCTCTAATCAACTCCCTCAGCTCTGGGACATTACTTATGCCCCCTCCCCTTGCCTCTTATCCAACGATTCTTCCTTCTTTCAAAACTCTCTGAAAACTTCCTAATGCTTATTTGTGACCCTGTAAAATGGCTGATATATCTTTGTCTTATGTGCTTTTTTATTTAGGTATATGCCTCTGTTAGTTGAACTTTCACTTGTGTATTTGTGTTCATCCCCTTTTTCTCATTAGATTGCAAAATGTTCAAGACAGCATCCAGGATCTTCTCCTCCCTTTGTAATCACCTATAGTGACTGTTCAAGGCTTTTGCCCACTGTGACTAGCAAGATTTTCTATTGATCCTCTCGCATCACTATCGCTTGGAGGTTGGGGGGAGGGGGTGGGGTTGGTAATAGCATGAGAGTCTCTTCCATTTTTGGTGCCCCAACCCCTGAACAAGGGAGACCCTGATAAGAGAGAACATCCTATCTCTTCCTGACTCATTTTCAAGGCTATTGGCAGCTTGGAATAGATGGGTCCCTTGCCTTGCCTAGAATCCTGCCCCACAAAGCCTGACTCTACTTGCCTTGGAAATCACCCACAATGAAGCCAAAGAGAGAAAAAGTCATTGGAACCCAAGTCCTTTCATGCCATAAAGAGATGGGAGGAAGGGAGAGTTGAAGGCAGTAGTGTCTTTCTTAGCCTGGACTTAAGGAGTTGGGTATCTAAACAAGACAAGAGGCAAAGACCCTGCCTGCAGCTAGGTATAGAGGCAGTTGATGTTCAAAGTACCATTCATTCATTCATTCAATAGTATTTATTGAGAGCTTACTATGGGCAGAACACTGTACTAAGCGCTTGGAATATACAATTCGGCTATTGTACAATACAGTACAATATACCAGGGGAATAGCCCCAACACTGTAAACTACTAGAGGGCAGACACCATGTATTCTATTTTTATTGAACTCTCCCAAATACCTAATATATTACTCTGCACATAGGAGGGGCTTAACAAATTCTGTTGATGATGACAATGATTGACTTTCTCTTCATGAGCCCAAACAAAAGGATTTCCAGTTGCCAACAGGAATATTGACTCTTTTCAGTGAAATCAGGATCTAGGCCAGGGTTTCATTTGAGCCAGCAGCATGGCCTACTGGAAAGAGCATAGAGCTGGGAGTCAGGACTCCTGGGTTCTAATCCTGAGTGTGCTACTTGTCTGTGTTACCTTGGGCAAGTCACTTCCCTTCTCTTGGCCTCAGTTCCTCATCTGTAAAATGGGGATGAGGACCGTGAGCCCCATATGAGACGGATACTGCATCCAACCTGATTATCTTGTATCTACCATGGTGCTTAGTACAGTGACTGGCACATAATAGGAACTTAACAAATACCATTGAAAAAAAAAAGAAACTCTGAAGAGAAGCACCCAGAAAGCTAGCAAAATCCACTGCTCCATCGACAGATATCTCCTATCCCCTCTCAAAAGTGATGGGCCTTTTGGGAGAACTGAATTGGCAATCTTTTGAAAATGGCCACTTTCGTGGCCCAAGAAATGCCTCAAAGCATATGTACTGATGAGTCTTGTCCTCAAACTTCCAAGAAATTCCAAGTTGTTTATAACTAATGCCCTTCCCATATCCTTATATCAAACTTCTCTTTTTCCCAAACAAAATCAGTTTGTGGTCAGCACATAAACTCATTCTTTCCAATGGTAATGCAGACTTTCAGAATGCTACTTATGGAGAAGGGTCTCCTTGTTCATCCTCTACATCTGTTAAGCAAACTGAAATGCATCTCTACCTTCTTTTTTTTTCCTAAGAAGATCTTTCTTCCCACCAAAACTGGAGATTCTAGTCTGTTGGGGGCTAGTGCAATTCAGAACATGGAACTGTTACTCCTAATGTAAGAATCAAGACAGAATTGGAAATGTAAGAAACAAGTAGAATTTGTGGCAATTTTACACTGGCATTGTAATTCTATATTGGCAGATCCTCCATGGGAGCCAGGACTGGTGAGGAAAGGATACAATAGGAAGAATGATGTATGTTGATTTGTCTCTTAAACCACAACACCTGTTCTCTCCTAAGCTGTTGAATCTCCTTCTAACTCTTAAACATTTCTAAATCAGTGCTGGATTTGAGTGAGTGCAGTTGTAAGTTTTACATTCCCTCTGTTATCTCCTTATGAGTTCTCTTTCTGCACCATAACATAGCAGAAAAGATTTACAGCTTCACATAGTAATATGAAATGTAATCAACGATGCAAGAGAAAGTGGTGGTTGCACGACACAGTTAAACTGAAAGTTTCTGAGTCACAAGAACCAAGAATCATAAAAAAATGACTTTCTTCCTACAGTGAGATTGCATTGGTTACCCAGACTTTACCCATAAATTATTTAATCTACTGTGTGCAGTCTTGGTGATGATAAAAGGTTGACATTATAAAAAAATAGAAATTTAAAGAGAGTTGGGTAGGTGCAGCTACTTTGTAATTCTTTGGGGCCTCTTAGGCACAAAAGGTACTGATGGTTATGTGGGAGGAAGTATTGAGTCAGAGCAAAGGTATGGGGCAGGGACTAGAGATTATAGTTTTACAGTAGTTTGTTATTTCTTGGGGTGTGTATTAAGGGTATGATTTTACAGCCAGACAATTGCTGAGATTGGGCCTTCTGAATCTGCCCAGAGGTAGATGTCATTGTCTTTTGTAATAATAAGAATAGTTGTTGGATTTGTTAAGCACTTAGTATGTGCCAGGCACTGTTCTAAATGCTGGGGTAGATAGAAGATAATTGGGTTGGACATAGTCCCTGTCCCTCATAGGGCTTGCCGTCTTAATCCCCATTTTACAGCTGAGGTAACAGACACAGAGAAGTAAAGTGACTTGCCCAAGGTCACACATCAGACAAGTGGTGGAGTTGGGAGTAGAACCCAGATCCTTCTGATTCCCAAGACCGTGCTCTGTCCACCAGGCTCTGTCCACTAGGCCATGCTCCTCCTGTTGTGATGCTGTGCTGCACCCTGAAACAACCGCTTGCTTGCAGGTGCCCTGCTCTGCTAGAGCACGAGCCTTGGAGTCAGAAGGTTGAGGGTTCTATTCTGTCTGCCACTTGTTTGCTGTGTGACGTTGAGCAAGTCACTCCTCTTCTCTGTGCCTCAGCAACCTCATCTGTAAAATGGAGATTGAGACTGTGAGCCCCACATGGGACAGAGCCTGTGTCCAATTCAATTTGTATGCACCCACCCCGGTGCTCAGTACAGTTCCTGGCACATAGTAAGTACTTAACAAATACCATTATTATTATTATCATTATTATTAGTCTTCTGCTGACTCGTCTGTCTAGATTGTCAAAAGAAAACTCTATTGTTTCTGATCGTGTTGTTGCTGATTTTTAGTTTTTCATTTCTTGGTTTTGCTTTTCCACTGTTTTTCACGAGGAAGGAAAGGATCTCCCCTCACCATCCCCCAGACCTTTACCAAGCCATTCCATGTGTCATGCTAAATGATGGGTTCTAATATAAATAACTGTAATACTTGTTAAGCACTTACTGTGTTCTTCAGGAATCTGTCCAGAAGTATTATGGAGAGAATCTGGACAGCAATAAAGAGCAGTAAGATACTCTGGGCTCTAGACGGTAAGCTTGTTGTGAGCAGTCAATGTGTCTGTTTATTGTTAAATTGTATTCTCCCAAAAGCTTGCATGACTATAATGGACAGGAAATGGTATTATGTATGAGATACTATTGTTTCGGTTTTGAGTATTTCCATTACAACTTTCTCTCATTTGGAAAGCCAATGATAGAATTGGTAATTATGGGCTGATTTTCAAATACCAGTGTTATTAAGCTTCCTGATCCCTTGAGGTTCAATGACTTCTTTGCATGTTTTAGTATTAATGCTCACCTGCATATTACAATCTGCCAGTTTGTGAGATTTTGGAGCTATGATGATATCTACTACTAATAATAATTATTATGGTATTTGTTAAGCACTTACTATGTGCCAAGCACTGTTTTAAGCACTGGGGTTGATACAAGGTTGTCCCACGTGGGGCTCACAGTCTTATTCCCCATTTTACAGATGAGGTAACTGAGGCACAGAGAAGTTAAGTGACTTGTCCAAAGTCACACAGCAGACAAGGGGCGGAGCCGGGATTAGAATCCATGACCTCTGACTCCCAAACCTGGGCTCTTTCCACTAAGCCATGCTGCTTCTCATTAGATATCTAGATATCTAGATCCTTATAGAATTTTGCTTTTTCTTTAGTGTTATTTTAAATTGATTGTTGAAGCCTACATACTAATGATGGTAGAAAAATACTTTAGAAGAAGGTGTAGAGTTCTCAGTTGCAGACTTTGACCTCTGAAAAGATTTGAAAGTTCAGAGAATAGGACTGTCTAATTGCAAACCCAACACCTGTTACAGGTGATATAATGGATAGCGCACTGAGCTGGGAGTCAGAAGGACATGGGTTCTTATCCCGGATCTGCCACTTGTCTGCTGTGTGACCTTGGGCAAGTCACTCCACTTCTCTGTGCCTCAGTTACCTCATCTGTAAAATGGGGATAGAGACTGTTAGCCCCACATGGGACAGGGACTATGTCCAACTCAATTCGTCTGTATCCATGCCAGTGCCTAGTACAGTGCCTGGTACACAGTAAGAACGTAACAAGTATCAAAATTATTATTATTATTATGTTGCAGTGAAAAGAGGAGGACTTCTAATCCTCCTCAACCTCTCAGCTGTGTTCACCACTGTGAACCACCCCCTTCTCCTGGAAACATTATCTAACATTGGCTCACTGACACTGTCCTCTCCTGGTTCTCCTCCTCTCTCTCTGGCTGCTCATCCTCAGTCTTTCTCACAGGTTCCTTCTCTGCCTCCCACCTTCTAACTGTGGGAGTCCCTCAAGGCTTATTTCTGAGTTCCCTTCTATTTCTATCTACAACCACTCCCTTGGGGAACTCATTCACTCCCACAGCTTCAACTACCATCTCTATGTGGATGATTCATAAATCTACATCTCCATCCCTGGACTCTCTCCTTTTTTGCAGTCTCATGTTTCTTCCTGACTTCAGGACATCTTGACTTGAATATCCCCCTGAGACCTCAAACTTAACATGTCCAAAACTAAACTCCTCATCTTCCCACTCAAACCCTGTCCTTCTCCTGACTTTCCCATCACTGTAGACAGCACCACCATCCTTCCTGTCTCGCAAGCCCATTATCTTGGCATTATCCTCGACTCATCTCTCACAATCAACCCACATATTCAATCTGTTACCAAATCCTGTCAATTCAACCTTCATGACATCACTAAAATCCACCCTTTCCTCTCCATCCAAACTGCAACTACGCTGATCCAAATACTCGTCATATCCCACCTTGATGATTCCTTCTGCCTCCTCACTGACCTCCCTACTTTCTGTCTCTTCTCGCTCCAGTCCATACTTCACCCTGCTGCATGGATCATTTTCCTTAAAAACACTCATTCCTCTAAAATTAGGATTTCCTAAAAATTCCATGCCTCAAGAATTTCCGGTGGTTGCCCATCCACCTCCACATTAAAAAGAAACTCCTTACCATTGACTTTAAAGCATTCAATCACCTTCCCCCTGCCTATCTTACTTCACTGATTTCCTACTACAACTGCTCACTTAACTCCTCTCACGCCATCCTATTGACTAAACCTCTGACCTCTGACCACATCCTCCCTCTGGCCTGGAATTCCCTTCCCCTTCATTTCTGACAGATCACCACTCTCCCCACCTTCAAATCAATCAATCAATCAATCATATTTATTAAGCACTTACTTTGTACAGAACACTGTTCTAAATGCTTGGCAAAGTATGATATAATAGAGTTGGTATTCCCTGCCCACAGGAGTTTACAGTCTAGAGGACTTGTTAAAGCCTTATTAAAAGCAAATCTCTTTCAACTGGCCTTCCCTAACTAATTCCTCATTTCTCCTACCCCATCTCCTTTCTGTCTCACCCTTGTATTTGGATTTGTACCCTTTAAGCCCTTGATATTCACCCCATCCTCAGCCCCACAGCACTTATGTACATATCTATAATTCATTTTAATGTCTGTCTCCCCCTCTACACTGCAAGCTCCCTGTGGACAGGGAACGTGTCTACCAACTCTGTTTTATTGTACTCTCTCAAGTGCTTAGAACAGTGTGCTGTCTGGTTGATCAAACAGTCGTATTCATTGAGCACTGTACTAAGCAATTGGGAGAGTACAGTACAGTAAAAGAGTTAGCAGACACATTCCCTGCCCACAGTAAGTTTACAGTCTAGAGGGGGAGACAAACATTAATATAAATAAGTAGTATATACAGTCAGCACTCAATAAATTCAACTGATTGATTGATTGACTGCCCAGAAGTAGGTGTACCAGCAGGCACCCCCTCACCCTGCCAAACACACACACACGCATATACATACACACACAAACATACACACCTACATACATCGGCAGTCATAGCGCATTTCAGATAATATGTGAGGTGAACAGTTTCTTTAAGGTGCAATATCAGCAGCGGCAGCAGTTCAGGGTTGATTACAGATGTAAAAGTGCTCAGCTCCAGTTGGAAGTGATATCTGTGTTAAAAGGGACATGGTGTGGGAATGAAATGGCTCTGGAATAATCAGGGTGGGTCAAGGGTCCCCCTAGAAAAAAGTGTTCTAGGTTCAGGGGTTCAAATGGGCTTCTGCCTGATGGAGCGCTTCATGCAGGTGCCGTGCAATGAGGTAACTTCTCTGTTCCTCAGTTTCCTCGACTTTTTTATGGACTTGGTTAAGTGCTTACCTTGTGCCAGGCACTGTACTAAACGCTGGTGGAGATACACACTAATGAGGTTGGACATAGTCCCTGCCCAACATGAGGCTCACAGTCTTAATCTCCATTTTATGGATAAGGCAAGTGAGGCACAGAGAAGTGAAGTGACTTGCCCAAGGTCACACAGCAGACAAGTGGCAGAACCAGGATTAGAACCCAGGTCCTTCTGACTCCCAGGCCTGTGCTCTATCCACTAGGCAAAGCTACTTTTCAACTGTAAGATGGGGGTTTGATACCTGTTCTCCCTCCTGCTTAGACTGTGAGTCATCTGGGACAGAGACTGTGTCCAAGCAGATTAACTTGTATCCACCCCAGCGTTTAAAACAGTGCATGGCACATAGTAAGTACTGAACAAATACCATAATAGTCAACTCAGGTATTACAGGGCCTGGAAAATGGAGTCTCTTCAATGCTGCACCTCCAAACCCTGCTAAATTAAGACTTGGGATTTAATGGAAATAGTGTCACAAATTGACTCTTGGGGACTGAACGCTTAAGAGTCAATCATTATTCAATGGATGGTGTCATTACCCCCAACAAATTCTTCCCCTGAGCTATGGCACTGTGGAAACCATCTATACCTCCAAATGGCATCACTAGAAAACCTTCTCTTTCATCAGGGCAGGGCAACTGCTCTGTAATAAATAGCACCCACTTTCCATTTGACATTTAGGCCTTTTTCCCGTGGCTGTCAATTTCCTTGAATCCATTGAAGTTGGAATGAAAGTGTGTTTTTTTTAATTTTGCTTTTAATTGCATCTTGAGTTTAATTGTAATGGCATAGAGGCAGAAGGCTTTGGAATAGTCCCTTAGTTGTGAGCTTTTTGCTGTGCTTAATTGATTGGATTGAGACAGGAAATGCCTAATGAAAGATAATTTATGTACCCGATAGTAGAAAGGTAATTACTAGTAAGTTAGGTAATGCTGGAAATTTCCTTTACAAAATACCTGCTGCTCCTACTTAGGAAATTGGTCAGGTAAGGACCTTCTATGCGGCTGTGAGACACTGAATTTAGGAGCAGTTTTTTGGTTTGCAGCTGTGACTGCCATTTGCGATGTCTATTGTGTTTTTTAACCCTGCCTCTTCGAATCAATTTGTTAAAAGCCTTGCTCAAGCAGAACCACTCCATTACTGCTTGCTGAGTACTAGGCTGTTTGTCTACCACTCATTCCTCCCAGCTTTCTACATCCGTGCCATATTGTTGTAGATTATGCTGGAATTTGCCTTTAAAAGCTTTCTTCTGGCTACTCAGCTCGGGGTTACCCAACTTTAGCTGTCTTATATAGCAGATGTTTAGGTATCCTGCTATCACCCACGTGAAAGTGAAGACATCCAAGTGGAAAGATGGAGGTGTTAAATCTAATTTTATTAAATGTCAAGTCTAATTTTTCTACCAGGGTTACTGATTTTGAAGATGGTGCTATTAGAACATTAGTAGTGATGATGGATTATTCTGAAGTTGGAAGTATTTTCCGCTGGTGTTGGATTACTCTGAATTATCCCTGTGTTGTTAATGAGGCTACAAATCCGAGTTGAATAAAAAGAAAATCAATGATTCAGTTTGGAGAAATTTTGGGAGTCTTGGGGGAAGAATGCCAAACCTAGCTGACCAATATCTAGGCAGGAAAATCCTAGAAATCAGTTTTACCAGAAGAGCCCTAGGGGAAAGAGAAGATAGCAAGTTTTCAGCATGGAAGGATAGCAAAAAAATAGGTCAGTGCTGTACTGGCTCTGGGAATAAGACTCATGCTCAGAGGAGCAGCATGGTCTAGTGGTTAGAGCACAGGTGTGGGAGTCAAAAGGTCATGGGTTCTAATCCTGGCTCCACCACTTATCTGCTGTGTGACCTTGGGCAGGTCACTTCACTTCTCTGTGCCTAAATTCCCTCATCTGTAAAATGAGGATCAAGATTGTGAGCCCTTTGTAGGACAGGGAGTGTGTCCAACCTGAATATCTTGTATCTACCCCAGCACTTAGAACAGTGCCTTGCACATAGTAAGCGCTTAACAAATGCCATAATTATTATGACCAGAACAAGAGTGGTGGTTGTCAACCCCTAACATTGGTGAGTGGGACTGGCACACTAAAATACCAAGCTCAGCTTTGAGGATCTAGTCGACCAAAGAAAACAGCAAATCACTGGGGGAAAAATACAATTAAAAACTCTAGATCAGGGATCTCCCCCAAATGAAGCCCTGATTTTGGGGAGAGACTAAAGTTTCCTGGGTGGAGAAGTCTCCCCAGAAAAGTGTTGAAAATCTGGCTATTCCAAGAAAATTCCACAGGGTGACAGCTTGCAGCTTCAAGTCTGGGAAGGAGCATTTAACTGAACAATCGAATGGACCCTATCTGTGAAGCACTGCATTCTTTACAGGCATCCAAAGGCCAACAGATATGAAAAACCAACCTGAAATTAGGGCTGGCATCATTGGTCAAACTGTTTGCTGGTTAAAATGCAGCTGTGTGATTTGTGAATTTTTTTTTTCCTTCACTTAGGGGCAGAGGGACATACAGGACTCCTTTCCCATTTTATCTTGCTACTTCCTTATATGGGTTGAAGAACAAGTTCATGTCATTGGTCGGCAACATATAAATGAGAGTTGGTTTTGCTGCTCCCCCTGCAGCTGTCCAGACTGAAGTTGGCCTGTGAAGTTTGAAAATCCAGGGAAAATCATTCTCCCATGGACTGTGAGTAATAGTAGTAGGAATGTACCTGTTATATTGTTATATGTATTCTCCCAAGCACTTAGTACAGTGCTTTGCACACAGTAAGAACTCAATAAAATATGATTGATTAATTGAATAGTAGTAATAATACTGAGGTTCTTACTGTGCGCAGAACACTGTACCAAGCACTGCAAGAGAAGACATAGGTGAGAATTAGAAATGGTCCATGTCCCTTTGAGGGTTCACAATCTACTGTGTATGCTCTGGTATTCTGTTCCTCCTCCTCCTCTATTGCTTTCTGGTTACTTTTAAGAAAATAAGATTGTTCTCAACCTTAGAAGGGACTGTTTACCTTGGGCTTTTCTTCTGATCTTGAGATGAATGCACTTTCAGATAATTTTATTTAGAGACAAGTAAAATCTCTTAACTGGAAGTATAAAAGCTATTTCCTTTTCCTCCATTCCAGTTCCATCCCCCCTTGCCATATCTCACCCTCCCCCATCTCTCAGTTTTTTGTAATCTTTTTCTCTCTCCATACTGTATTTTTGCTCAGGGACCTGGTAATTACATGCTGAGAGATGAAGGTTTTTCAAAAAACATCTTTCCTAGCAATTTTCAGCTGGAAATTTGGATAAAAAACTGGGAGATATTTTTATCCACATGTTTTTCAGCAATGGGCAATTATGAGGTTTTTCCATCAGTCAATTCATCCTATAAAAATTTGCTTCAGAGGAAAATTCATTTCCTAACAGTTGTCGATGCCAGTGCCTCTGGCAGATGCAGAAATTGAAAAAAAATGGGGAGTGAAAATTAAAATTGGGTCGAAAATTGTGCTGAACACCTGGTATCCATGAAAGGGTTGGGTCTTTTCCCTTTTGAATTTCCTGGGAATGTTATTGAGGTACATCCAATTCTAAGGAAACCCACCTAGCCATTGCTAGAGTCTCATTTTGTGCGTTTTTCAAATGACATGGAAAAGGTGACATTGATCACCATTCCCTCCCAGGAGGTTTTCTAGTTGCTAGTTTAAAACACTATGTTTAAATCCAACTGTTAAAATCCACTTAGAGCCAATTTGATCTAATGTCTCTACTTAGACCTGGAGCAAGGCTGTTACTCATGGAGACAAGATGGTGAACCAAAACCAATCATGCATGGCGTAGTGGACATAGCCCGGGCCTGGGAGTCAGAAGGTCATGGTTTCTAATCCCAGCTCCGCCATTTGTCTGCTATGTGACCTTGGGCAGGTCACACTCCCAACCTGCTGTCTCTCCCCACTTCGATCTATACTTCACTCCTCTCCCTGGATTATCTTTCTACAGAAACGCTCTGGGCATGTCACGCCCCTACTCAAAAATCTCCAGTGGTTGCCTATCAATCTTTGTATTAAGCAAAAACTCCTCACTATGGGCTTCAAAGGTCTCCATCACCTTGTCCCCTCCTACCTCAACTCCCGTCTCTCCTTCCACAGCCCAGCACCGCAGACTCTGCTCCTCTGCTGCTAACTTCCTCACTGTGCCTCTTTCTCTCCTGTCCTGCTGACGACCCCTGGCCCACGTCCTACCTCTGGCCTGGAATGCCCTCCCTCCTCACAGCCTGCCACACTAGCTCACTTCGCCCCTTCAGAGACCTATTGAAAGCTCACCTCCTCCAGAAGGCCATCCCAGACTGAGCCCCCCCCTTTTCCTCTGCTCCTCCTCCCCTCCCCATCGCCCTACTCTCTCCTCTGGTCTACCCCCTCCCCCGCCCCAAAGCACCTATGTATATATATACATATTTATTATTCTATTTATTTTATTAATGCTGTATATATATCTATAATTCTCTTTATTTATATTGATGCTATTGATGCCTGTCCACTTGCTTTGCTTTGTTTTGTTGTCTGTCTCCCCCTTCTAGACTGTGAGCCCATTTGGGTAGGGATAGTCTCTATTTGTTGCCGAATTGTACTTTCCAAGCGCTCAGTACAGTGCTTTGCACAGAGTAAGTGCTCAATAACTATGATCGAATAAATGAACTTCACTTTTCTGTGCCTCAGTTCCTTCATCTGTAAAATGGGGATTGAGACTGTGAGCCCCACGTGGGACAAGGGACTGTATCCAATCCGATTTGCTTGATTCCACCCCAGCGCTTAGAACAGTGCCTGGCACATAATAAGCAGTAAACAAATACCATCATTATTATTATTAGTTATTGAGCACTTACTGTGTGCAGAGCCCAATACTAAGCGCTAGACCTGTGAGCTCATTGTGGACAGGGAATGTGTCTGTTTATTGTTATATTGCATTCTCCCAAGTGCTTAGTACATTGCTTTTCACACAGTAAGCAATCCATAAATATAATTAACTAAAAGATAGCCATTAGAGCCCTCTGTGCCTTCCCAACTGAATGACAAAAGCATTCAGAGAGAGGATTCAGTTCTGCTGCTTCTGCTCCCTCCTGCTGCTTCTTATTAAAACTGCAAGCTCTGAATTCTAATCCTGGCTCCACCAGTTGTCTGCTGTGTGACCTTGGGAAATCACTTCACTTCTCTGGGCATCAGTTCCCTTATCTGTAAAATGGGGATGTAATAATAATAATAATAATAATATTAGTAATAATCAGCATGACACTTGTTGAATACCTACTATGTGCCAAGCACTGTTTTAAGCACTGGAGTAGACCCAAGTTAATCAAGTTGGACACAGTCCCTCTCCCACATGGGACTCATAATCTAAGAAGGAGGGAGTAGGTTTTAATCTCCATTGACCAGATGAGGTAACCGAGTCACAGAGAAGTTAAGTGACTTGCCTAAGGTCACACAGCAGGCCAGTGGCTGAGCAAGGATTAAAACCCAAGTCCTAGGTGCTCTTTCCACTAGGTCATTCTGCCTCTTCTCAGACTGTGAGTCCTATGTGGGACTGGGACTGCGTCCAACCCAATTATCTTGTATATACCCCAGTGCTTGGTACAGTGCTTGGCACATAGTAAACACTGAACAAAGACAAAATTATTATTATTCAAAAACGAATAAGCCAGAAATCCACCATTTTAGTTCTTTTTTGCCTTGATCAGAAACTTTCAGACATTGCCAGAGACTTGTAATGAACAAGGCTGAGGAACCTTCCTCCCTATAGCCCCTGGAGAGTCGATACCCAAGAGAGGAGCTAATCAGGTTAACTGGCCTAGGACTCAAGCCTCAAGGAACTCCAAAGAGCTGCTGCTGTGCAGGGTGGGGAGAGAAAAGTAGCATACCCAAGTCACTAATGATAATGGTAATGAAAATTGTGGCATTTCTTAAATGCATACTGTATTCTAAGCAGTGTACTAAGTGCTAGGGTAGATACAAGATAATCAGGATGGACACAGTCCCTGTCCCCCATGGGACTCAGGCTAAGTAGAAGGGAGAACAGGCATTTAATCCCTATTGTACATTGAGAAGCAGCGTGGCACAAGAAGCAGTGTGGCGCAGTGGAAAGAGCACGGGCTTGGGAGTCAGAAGTCATGGGTTCGAACCTCCACTCTGCCACTCCTCAGCTGTGTGACTATGGGCAAGTCACTTAACTTCTCTGTTTCTCAGTTACCTCACCTGTAAAATGGGGATGAAGACTGTGAACCTCATGTGGGACAACCTGATGACCCTGTATCTACCCCAGTGCTTAGAACAGTGCTCTGCACATAGTAAGCGCTTAATACCAACATTATTATTATTATATGAGGGAAATTGTGGCACAGAGGAAAGTAAATGACTTGTCCAAGGTCACACAGCAGCCAAATGGCAGATCTGGGATTAGAAGCCAGATCCTCTGATGCCCAGACCCATGCTCTTTCTACTAGGTCCTGCTGCTTCTAGTTCACCTTTGCTTCCTTCTCTCCTCCCTTCTCCATGAGGCAGCAGCTCTCCAGATTCCTATTTGCCAAAAGGGGCAGGGTCTCTCAGCCAGAGTTGTTTAGTGTCCTGCTGAGAGGGAAGGGGCAAGAAGAGAGCACTGGCAGTGGCAATTCCTTGTGATTCTCTCCATGGAATGACATCGATTAGCAGGGAGAAATTTAAAAGCTGAACTCCCACCTTTAATATTTCCTTCCAACCCCATATCCAGGGCAGTCCTAAACCAAGCCAGTCATCCGGGGTCCCAAACATCTCGGATCCTGGCCAAAAAGGTATAAGCAATAACAGGTTTGTTTTACAAATGTTAGTTTACAGGATGATCATTTGGATTCCTAGACCCTCTCAGCCTTCAGCTACATCACCTGGTTTATCCAGTTGATTTCAAAAGGATCTGGATTATTTGGTCATTCCCTAACTAAACAACCGGAGCATCCATTTGCAAAGAGCATTCTTATTTTGTAATGATCCAGCTGTTTCAAGTGGGTCAAGAGGAAAAGGGTACAACAATGGAGACGTGGCAATTTCAGGGGTGAGAAGTCCATTGTTTTGGAGCCACCAGCTTTATTTTTTAAAGAAACTTTGTGAAAATTTAGTGTTCAGCTTTTTTCCCTTCTAGGCTGCAAAGTGGCACTCATTCTTGAAAATTGTCTGAAAACAGAGCATCAGCTGTAGATTTCATAAAATAGATGATAAGTTTCCAGGATTTAACCTAATTTGCATTTGATAAAACAGCTGTTAATTTTAGGATTGCCTATACTCTGTACTAAAGACATTAACTATTGCACAGTTGATGGAACTCACTGTTTTTCATTTTATTAACACATAACCATCTTGTTGAATTTAAATTAAGTGCATATTTGGGAACCATAATCTGAAGCATTATACTTAATGGGGTGTGTTTGGGACTGGTAAAAGTATACTGTAAATACCATGTAAGACTTCCTCTCACTTGACACAGTAGCTTTAAAAGTCTGAGCTAAAGCCATATTTTAAATTCCTAGGCCAAGGACTACCTGGAAGCTATTTGACCCTTTCTTGATCTTTTCAGGTTCAATAACAGTAAATATCTGTCTGTCTGTGCCTTTGGGCATGATCATAATCAAGCTTGAGGAAAATGAGTTCAATTTTATGTAATACAAACAACTTTGAGCAATGTGTGGTTCATTGCCAAAATAGGACTTGAAGCCAAAAGCCAACCAAGAACTAGTTGCAAGTGTATATTGAGGGCCAACTTTGGGTAAAGGCCTGAATTGGGCACTGTGAGGATTCATGAGGAAGTAATTAAGATCTGCTCCTTGTCTTCAAGGAGCTGACATTCTAGAGAGGGGAGGGAGGGAGAAAAGGAGAGGGGAAGGGAAGGAAGGAAAGAAACAAATGGAAAACTTGCAAAAATTCATATCAAAGTTTAACTCCCCTCAAAAATGAATAATCAACAAGAACACAGCAAAAAACGAACATCCCTATCAACTTTCTAAGGGAGGGCTTGGCATTCTTTTTGGAAAGAAGAGCCATACGAAATGAACCTTTGAGCAGTTGACTGAAAAAGCAAATCATAGCATTTAAACACACTTTAACGTGGTTTACTTTATTGTGTAGGTTCAATTATGAAATAATAATTTAAAGTTAATATTGTACTTGCATGCCCTTTTTCTGGTGATACTTCTGTTGTTGCATCAGTTCAGCGCTTAGAACAGTGCTTTGCACATAGTAAGCGCTTAACAAATGCCATCATTATTATTTAAATGTCTTTCACCCCCTGTCTTACCTTCTGTTCTGGCTCCCACTCCCCTTTTCTTTCCCTGCACCTTCCCCAGTCCTGAGCTCATCCAGAGGTGGTATGAACTCCCACAGTGAGGTGCGGTAGGAGGAGAAGCTCTGGGGAGTGACCCAGCTAAGTAGAGGGTCCTTGACCGTGGGGCAGGGTGAGTTGAGACACCCGTGACCTTGACCTATCCATCAGGTCTCCTAGACAGATAATTCTAAATTTCACTCGGTCATGAAAGCTAGTCACAATGTTACAGGAAGGATCTAATGCTACTACATAGTTGGCTAACGAGAAATTTTTTCATTTTGAAGGGAAAACATAAATTGAGTAGGGTTCAGGAGATGGCATTTCTGGTATTTTTATTGGGCTGTCCAAGAGCCCGGAGCTGGAAAGGAAATGAGCATAACGCTTACCATAAAATGTCAATTATTAAGGGAGTCCTTTGTGTTGGGTAGTATGCATTCATCTGCCTAAATGGTCTTACCGAGAAAGAGAGCTGATCTGTGTGGCCTTGTAGTCTGGAGTCTTACTTTTATTTTTGCCCTTCTTCACACCTTTGTAGCCATACACATTATTGCTCTTCACTTTCTTATATTCCACCCTCTCACAAAGAAATACAAGCTGGTTTTAGTATGATCCAAAGAGATGTCCTGATCCCCAGCACCATCCTCATCAGTTAAGAATTATTGATCGCTCCCTGGATACTTCCATGTTGGATATGTGAAAACAAATAAGTTGTACTTCTGTGGAGCCATGCCTTGTCATTTTTATGTTTGCTTTAGTAGCAAATGTCTACTGTGAACTACTTCCACCAAGGGGATAGAAATGATTCTAGTTTTGGGGCCATCCTGACTGCAAAAATGGTAGACTCCTCTTCTGGCTCTTTAATCTCACCTCTCCATGCTAGCTTTTCTATTGGCCAGAAATCCTCATGGGTCATTTTTTAAAAT
The DNA here is from genome assembly GCF_004115215.2 of Ornithorhynchus anatinus. NCBI lineage: Eukaryota > Metazoa > Chordata > Mammalia > Monotremata > Ornithorhynchidae > Ornithorhynchus > Ornithorhynchus anatinus. The sequence continues at coordinate 50,274,184 of NC_041749.1, forward strand.
GCTTCTTGTGCAAATACTTTCTTGAAATCAGAATCCACCTAAAGAAATGTTTGTTTTCGTGGCTTTGGTTTCGTCCCCAGGATGTAACTTCTAGCGAAACTACCCTAACTGCTGTACGTCTCACAGGGTCATGACTGTGTCCCATGGGCATTGTGGAATCTGGAGATCTTGAGCTCTGAAAAGCAAACTCCTTGAGAGCAGGGATCGTGTCTACGTACTCTATTGTACTCTCCCAACTTCTTAGTACAGTGTTTTGTGCACAGTAAACACTAAATACATTCCACTGACTGATTGATTGATAGTCACCTCAGCAAGCGGCAGGCTATGTGAACAAGGTGTTATCCTCAACTTCACCTGGGAACTCACTCTAATCTACTCGCTCTACTCACCCGGCCCGCCTACTCACTTGTTGGATTCAGTGCCCCCAGCGGGTACATGACAGGTAGAGATGAGAGAGTGTGAGTGGCACGGAGTAAACTGCTGTCCTTATAATCAGTGTCTTGGTGCAGATTCTCTGGTCTAAAGTCTCTGTGACTGAACTGAGGCGCAGCCATCATTTAAGACAAGAGATTCTTTCAAAATCTCATGCAGTTCCTTTTCTTCCACTCCCTTCTGCTCCCTGACTTGCTCCCTTTCTTCATCTGCCTTCTCAGCCCCACACCCCTTGTGTACATATCTGTAATTTATTTATTTATATTAATGTCCATCTCCCCTTCTAAACTGCAAACTCACTGTGGGCAGGGAATGTGCCTGTTATATTGTTGTGTTGTACTCTCCCAAGCACTTAGTACAGTGCCTTGCACACGGTAAGCACTCAATAAATTTGATTGATGGATTGATTTGTAGAAGAGCCATAAAGAGCTTGAGTTCCTTGTAAGCCCTCAGTGGAGTCATGGAATGAAAAAGATTGAGAACCAGGGCGTTGAACTCTAAATTTTTATTTGTTTTGGTTTCTTCACCTCCCATTTTATGAAGCCTCCACACCATAAGCATACCTACAAGAGAGTTTTGATCAGATAACTCATGTCTGATCTTTGATTTTCATTACATCTGCTGTTGACAGACGGGGTATTGGTGACCAGGAGCAGGAACACATAGTATCTCAGGCAGCTGTGATTACATTGTCCTTAGTGAGTTTGATTTCCTATTAGTATCCGTTTTGGCGGTGCGGATGTGTGTTGTTCGGACACAAACACCTTTCCCCTTAATTAAAAAAAATAACATCACATATAACTTTCCTTGGAATATTTTGCAGCTGACTCATTTGGTCTGTTGTTCCCAGACAATTTTGTGTTTTAAATAATAATCTAAATATAAACCATTTTTGCTTCATAGCTGTGACTTGGCGAATCCAGAGGGTTACCCAGAAACTAGTATTAGGCTGCTCAGCAACCTGATAACACTGCAGGCAATTTAGACAACTGAGATCAATGACTCTGAACATTAGGGTTGGGCCCAGAAGACCTTAGGGGAATGATTTTTGGCCCCTTCTGCCCTGCAGAGGTGGTAAGAGAATCTTTCCTGGCACCAGGAAGCTCAAGGACCTTGAGCCATTCCAAGATCCCCAGTGGGGATTAAATGGAACAGCATCCTTGGAATTCATGGAATCTCCGGTAGGGATTCCTAGAAGCTTGTAGATTAGAGACTCTAAACACTCTAGACTATAAGCTCGTTGTGGGCAGGGAACATGCCTACCAACTCTGTTATATTGTACTCTCCCAAGCATTCAAAATATTATTGATTGCCAAGAGGCACACACTCTAACTGCCATTGGCCCACACATTGGAAATCTCCATGCCACTGGCCTCCATGGCCCAGGTAGGGTATCTAAATTGGGTAATAATAGTAGTAGTTTCACTGGTATTTATTGAACACCCACTGGATGATACACATTATTCAAAGCCCCAAACCTATTCTCTTGAGCTCTTTGAGTGAAGGAACTTTCATTCAAATGGGGAAGACAGATATAAAACTATTTACAAATGGGGTAATTCATTCATTCGATCATATATATTCACCACTTACTGTGTGCAGAGCACTGTACTAAGTGCCTGGGGAATACACTACAGCAATAAATGGACACATTCCCTACCCAAAATGAGCTTACAGTCTAGAGTGGGGGAGGCAAATATTAATATGAATAAATAAATTACAAACATGTACATAAGTGTTGTGGGGCTGTGAGGGGAGAAGAACTAAGGGAGAAAGTCAAAACAGTGTAGAAGGGAGTGGAAGAAGAGGAAAGGGGGGCTTTAGTCAGGGAAGGCCTCTTGGAAGAGATGTGACTTCAATCATGCTTTGAACTGCGGGAGAGTAATTGTCTGTTGTATTTGAGGAAGGAGGGCATTCCAGGCCAGAGGCAGGATGTGGGCAAGGGGTTGGCGGCGAGATAGAAAAGACTGAGGCACAGTGAGAAGGTTAGCATTAGAGAAGCGAAGTATGCAGGTGGTGCTATAGTACGAGAGTATCAAGGTGAGGTACGAGGGGGCGAGGAGATTGAGAGCTTTAAAGCCAATGGTGAGGAGTTTTTGTTTGATGTGGCGGTAGATGGGCAACCACTCGAGTTTTTTGTAGAGTGGGGAGAAGAAGAAAAATTATCTGGGCAGCCGAGTGAAGTAAGGATTGGAGTGGGAAGAGGCAGGAGGCTGGGAGGTCAGCAAGGAGGCTGATACAGTAATCAAGGTGGGATAGGGTGAATGATTGTATTAACTTGGTAGCAGTTTGGATGGAGAGGAAAGGGCAGGTTTTAGTGATGTTGTGAAGGAGGTACTGACAGGATTTAGTGATGGATTGAATATGTGGGTTGAATGAGAGAGAGGAGTCAAGGATAACACCAAGGTTACGGGCTTGTGAGACAGGAAGGATGGTGGTGCATTTACACTGATGGGAAAGTCAGGAGGAGGAGAGGATTTGGGTAGGAAGATAAGGAGTTCTATTTTGGACATATTAAGCTTGAGGGGATGGGTGGATATCCAAGTAGAGATGTCTTGAAAGCAAGAAGAAAAGTGAGACTGCAGAATGGGAGAGAGATCAGGGCTGAAGATGTAGATTTGGGTATCATTCACATAGAGGTGGTAGTTGAAGCCATGGAAGCAAATGAGTTCCCCGAGGGAGTGGGTATAAATAGAGAATAGAAAGGGACCCAGAACTGAATCCTAGGGGCCCTCACAGTTGGTTGGGAGGCAGTGGAGGAGATGCTAAGGAGACTGAGAATGCATGGCCAGAGAGATAAGAGGAGAACCAGGAGAGGACAGTGATAATGTTTCCAGGAGAAGGGGGTGGTCAACAGTGTCAAAGGCAGCTGACTGGTTGAGGAAAATTAGGGTGGAGTAGAGGCCCTTGGATTTGTCAAGAAGTAGGTGGCGAGGTCACCGGGGGCAAGGGACAGGGGAGGCAGGGGACCAGGGACCTGAAAAGGGAGTTAAATATCTGGAAGAACTGGTGAGGGCAATTGGCATGGGTGTCAATAAGCGTGGAGAAATAATTTTGCCAGACAGAGGAAAGGGCAGAGTTAAAGCACGCAAGGATAAACTTGAAATGGACAAAGTTGGCCTGATATTTAGATTTCCATCAGCAGCACTCTGTGGCTTGTTTGCAAGAGCGAAGGAGGCAGAGTGTGCAGGTGATCCAGGGCTGTGGGTTAGTGGTACGAGGTCAACGAAGGGATAGGGGAGTAACTTAGTTGAGTTCAGTAGAGAGCGTGGTGTTGAGAGAGTCACTTTGGTCATCAAGTTTGGGTGTGGAGGCTAAGTGGGGCACGATGAGTTGAGAAAATTGAATGGGGTCAAAAGGTCGGAGGTCACTGTGGGGTATTCATTCATTCATTCAATAGTATTTATTGAGCGCTTACTATGTGCAGAGCACTGTACTAAGCGCTTGGAATGTACAAATCGATAACAGATAGAGACAGTCATGGCCCTATGACGGGCTTACAATCTAATCGGGGGAGAAAGACAAGAACAATAGCAATAAATAGACTCAAGGGGATGAACATCTCATTAAGACAATAGCAAATAAATAGAATCAAGGTGATGTACATTTCATTAACAAAATAAATAGGGTAATGAAAATATTTACAGTTGAGCAGACGAGTACAATGCTGAAGGGATGGGAAGGGAGAGGGGGAGGAACAGAGGGAAAGGGGGGAAAAGAGGGTTTAGCTGCAGAGAGGTGAAGTGGGGCGTAGAGGGAGCATAGGAAAAAGGGGGGAGCTCAGTCTGGGAAGGCCTCTTGGAGGAGGTGAGCTTTAAATAGGGTTTTGAAGAGAGGAAGAGAATTAGTTTGGCGGAGGTGAGGAGGGAAGGCATTCCAGGACCGCGGGAGGACGAGGCCCAGGGGTCGACGGCAGGATAGGTGAGAACGGGGGACGGTGAGGAGGTGGGCAGCAGAGGAGCGGATCGTGCGGGGTGGGTAGTGGAAAGAGATAGGGAGGAGAGGTAGGAGGGGGCAAGGTGATGGAGAGCCTTGAAGCCTAGAGTGAGAAGTTTTTGTTTTGTGCAGAGGTTGATAGGCAACCATTGGAGGTTTTTAAGAAGGGGAGTGAAATGCCCAGAGCGTTTCTGCAGGAAGATGAGTAGTAGTAGTAGTAGTAGAAGTATGTATTTATGGGGAGGATGTATGTGAGAGAGGAGACAGGTGAGAAGGTTGCGGTCAGTTAGAGGGATTTCAGAGTTGGTGAGGGTATAGACTGTTCATTGAGATGATGAGATGGAGTTTCTGTCCAGGTTAGTGAGGGGGTGGAGCAGTAGATCAGTGGAGTTGAGGACTAATGGGAGGTGGTCAGCAGAAGGGTCATCAGGAACATCTATGTGGCTATTTGAAGTCCCCAAGGATCAAAGAAGGAGAGAAGGAATTTGAGAAAGGGATCAAAATGGTTAAAGATGTTGGAGGGGGAACCTAGGGGGTGGTAGATGACAGTGATTAGAATCTGGAGTCGGTGGTAGAGGTGGTTGATGTGGGATTCAAAGGATGTCGTTAAGTTACACTACCTGCCCAATATAACATACACAGCATTCATTCATTCATTCATTCATTCATATTTATTGAGCGCTTACTATGTGCAGAGCACTGTACTAAGCACTTGGAATGTACAAATTGGCAACAGATAGAGTCCCTGCCCATTGACAGGCTTACAGTCTAATTGGGGGAGACAGACAAAAACAATAGCAATAAATAGATTCAAGGGGATGTACATCTCATTAAAACAATAGCAATGAGTAGAATCAAGGGGATGTACATCTCATTAACAAAATAAATAGGGTAATAAAAAATATATACAAAGGAGCAGATGAGCACAGTGCTGAGGGGAGGGGAAGGGAGAGGGGGAGGAGCAGAGGGAAAGGAGGGGAAAAGGGGGCTTAGCTGAGGGGAGGTGAAGCGGGGGGGTAGAGGGGCAACAGAGGAAGCAGAGGGAAAAGGGGAAGCTCAATCTGGGAAGGCCTCTTGGAGGAGGTGAGCTCTAAGTAGGGCTTTGAAGAGGGGAAGAGAATTAGTTCGGTGGAGGTGAGGGGGGAGGGCATTCCAGGACAGTGGGAGGATGTGGCCCAGGGGTCGATGGCAGGATAGGTGAGAATGGGGGACGGTGAGGAGGTGGGCAGCAGAAGAGCAGAGCGTGCGGGGTGGGCAGTAGAAAGAGAGAAGGGAGGAGAGGTAGGAGGGGGCAAGGTGATGGAGAGCCTTGTAGCCTCGAGTGAGAAGTTTTTGTTTTGTGCGGAGGTTGATAGGCAACCACTGGAGGTTTTTAAGAAGGGGAGTGACATGCCCAGAGCGTTTCTGCAGGAAGATGAGCCGGGCAGCAGAGTGAAGAATAGACTGGACCGGGGAGAGACAGGAGGAAGGGAAATCAGAGAGAAGGCTGACACAATAATCCAGCCTGGATACTATGAGAGCCTGTACCAGTAAGATAGCCGTTTGGGTGGAAAGGGCAGATCTTGGCGATATTATAAAGGTGAGACCGGCAGGTCTTGGTGACAGATTGGATGTGAGGTGTAAATGAGAGAGCCGAGTCAAAGATGACTCCAAGGTTGCGGGCCTGAGAGACGGGAAGGATGGTGGTACCACCCACAGTGATAGGGAAGTCAGGAAGGGGACAGAGCTTGGGAGGGAAGATGAGGAGCTCAGTTTTGGATATGTTGAGTTTTAGGTGGCAGGCAGACATCCAGGTAGATGTCCTGGAGGCAGGAGGACATACGAGCCTGAAGGGAGGGGGAGAGGACAGGGGCAGAGATGTAGATCTGTGTGTCATCTGCATAGAGATGATAGTTGAAGCCGTGAATGCGAATGAGCTCACCAAGGGAGTGAGTGTACATGGAGAACAGAAGAGGGCCAAGAAACTGACCCTTGAGGAACCCCAACAGTTAGAGGATGGGAGGGGAATGAGGAGCCTGTGAAGGAGACCGATAATGAACGGCCAGAAAGATAAGAGGAGAACCAAGAGAGGATGGAGCCCGTGAAGCCAAGGTAAGATAAGGTATGGAGGAGAAGGGGATGGTCAACAGTATCAAAGGCAGCTGAGAGGTCAAGGAGGATTAGGATAGAGTAGGAGCCATTGGATTTGGCAAGAAGGAGGTCATGGGTGACCTTTGAGAGAGCAGTCTCGGGAGAGTGGAGGGGATGGAAGCCAGATTGGAGCGGGTCCAGGAGAAAACTGGAGTTAAGGAATTCTAGGCAGCGAGTGTAGATGGCTCGTTCTAGGAGCTTGGAGAGGAAGGGTAGTAGGGAGATAGGGCGATAACTGGAAGGGGAAGTGGGGTTGAGGGAGGGTTTTTTAGGATGGGGGAGACATGGGCATGTTTGAAGGCAGAGGGGAAGAAGCCATTGGAGAGTGAGTGGTTAAAGATAGAAGTTAAGGAGGGGAGGAGGGAAGGGGCGATGTTTTTTAGGATCTCCTCTGAGGATACTGCTGGGAAGGATGGGAAAGTAGGGGAGAGGGTTGCGGGAGGAGGCAGAAGGGGGTGGGGTGACTTTGGGGAGCTCAGACCTGATTGTGTTAATTTTCGTGATGAAGTAAGTGGCCAGATCGTAGGGGGTGAGGGATGGGGGAGGGGGCGGAACAGGGGGCCTGAGGAGAGAATTAAAGGTCCGGAACAATTGGTGGGGGTGACGGGCATGGGTGTCGATGAGGGAAGAAAAGAAATTTTGCCTGGCGGAGGAGAGGGCAGAGTTAAGGCAGGAAAGGATAAATTTCAAATGGATAAGGTTGGCTTGGTGCTTGGACCTTCTCCAGCAGCACTCAGCAGCTCGAGTATAGGAGCGTAGGAGGCGGACAGAGGCAGTGACCCAGGGCTGTGGGTTAGTGGAGCGAGAGTGGCAGAGGGAAAGGGGGGCAAGAGAGTTGAGATGAGTAGAGAGGGTGAAGTTGAGAGCGGTAACCTGATCATCGAGAGTGGGAAGAGAGGACGGGGGGCAAGGGGGGGAGATATGCTTTTGGAGAGATGGGTGGGATCAAGAGAGCGGAGGTCTTTGTGGGGGAGTAGTACAGATTCGCAGGGGAAGAGAGTGTGAGAGAGGAGGCAGGTGAGAAGGTTATGGTCTGAGAGAGGGATTTCAGAGTTGGTGAGGGAGGAGATAGTGCAGCGGTAGGAGATGACGAGATTGAGAGTCTGACCGAGTTGGTGAGTGGGTGAGGTGTGGTGGAACAGTAGGTTGGCAGAGTCGAGGAGAGATAGCAGGCGGGTGGCAGAGGAGTCACTGGGTACATCCATGTGGATGTTGAAATATCCGAGGATCAGAGTGGGCAGAGAGGAGGAGTGATGGAAGATGAGAAAGGGGTCAAGGTGGTTGAAGAAGTCGGAGGTGGGACCAGGAGGGCGGTAGATGATGGCTACAAGTATCTGGAGGGGATGGTAGAGGCTAATGATATGGGCTTCAAAGGATGGGAAAGAGAGGGAAGGAGGAGGAGGGATAGTGCGGAAGCGGCATCAGGGTGAGAGAAGGAAGCTGACGCCTCCTCCCTTTCTGGTGAGTCTGGGGGAGTGGGAGAAGGAGAGGCCTCCGCTGGAGAGAGCAGCGACGGAGACCGTGTCTTCAGGAGTGAGCCAGGTCTCCATAAGGGCGAGGAGGAGGAGAGAGAGCGCGGGTAAGGGGTCATGACATTAGGGAGGAGGGACCATTTTGTTTTTCCCCATCGTAGGGAAGTCAAATGTCTGAAGCTGGCCCTGGACACACACCCAAATACATAAATCACTCACCTTGATGATCTCCCAAATCAGCCCCAGTAGCAGTGGAAAGACAAGGCCCCTCCCTGCTAGTACTCAGTTCAGTGCTCTTTGCACAGTAAGCGCTCAATAAATACCTTTGACTGATTGATTAGTGCCATTGTGTGCTGGAGCCAGGCTTGCTGCCACTTGAATCAGTGATATTTATCGAGCACTAACTGTAAAGAGCACTGCAATCAGTATTTGGGACAGTACGGGACAAATTGAGTTGGTAGACAGGATTCCTCCCCTCAAAGAACTTCCACCACTTTTCAACTCCCAGGGCCAGAGGCTTCACTTAGAACCCCACTCTGGATCAGGTTGCAGAAGCATTACTGTGGAAGAAGCAATCACAGGAACTTGGGGGGGGCGGTTCCCTCCACTCTTCTTTATCTGATGCTTTTATGGCCCTACTCTGGGTTCCTTATGTGCAAACAGGACAGAAGGGAATGTCAGTGCTACATTGGTCTTTTCAGCCACACTGTCAGTAGCATTAGCTTTGAAAATGAAGGGTATGTATACATAAATAGAAAGGGCTGGCTGTCTTAGAATAGAGGTTTGGCCATTATCACAAGACTGAGGGAGAAAACAGCTTCTATGAGTATCAAATGCAAAAGAGCTGCAAGGAACCTTCTCTATGTATACACTCTGTGGAAAATATTGTTAATACATCCATAGAATACCAGGCTGATTTATCGATTGGGCCATAGAGGAAGCTGTTCAGAACAGCACCATCACAGCTGATGGTCAGATGCTCTCCCAGGCCCTCCATGAGCACACCAATGAAAAACTCACCATAAGGAGCATCTTGGAACGTGATGGCCAACACTCTTGCCCATTGTTTTTTTTAATGGTATTTATTAAGTGCTTATTGTCTGCTAGGCATTGTAATCAGGTTAGACACAGTCCATGTCTCACATGGGGCTCAGTCTTAACCCCCATTTTACAGATGAGGAGACTGAGGCACAGAGAAGCCCAAGGTCACACAGCAGACAAGTGGCAGAGCCGGTGTTAGAACCCTGGTCTTTTTGACTTCCAGCTCCATTCTCGATCCACTAGGCCACGCTGCTTCTCTCAGATATCTATCATCCATTTATATGTGATATATATTTATTTTCCCACTTGGCTATTTTTAATTTCCCCAATATTTTATCTTTTATTTTTATCTTCTCCTGGTATTCCAACTATTTCCCTAAATTATCTCATTTCCATTAGCTATTTTATTTTGCCTCATGTGTTTATTGAACATCATCCAACTTTTATGTCGGTATTATAATACCAGAACAGTTGGTATTATAATTGATTATATGCTTCTATTTTTGCTTTTCAGTTTATTTCTCTTTTTTACAATTGTCTTATTAACCCAATAATTCTCCAAGGTGATTCTAGCCACTGCAGATAGCAAAACGTACAGTATTGTAAGAGCTAATCATTACATGTATATAGTATGGAAAAACACTGGAGGTCAACCAATCAGTGCTTTCTGCATGCAGTGCATGTACTAAATCCTTGGGAGAATACAATATGATAGAGTTGGCAGACCTGATCCCCACCCACAAGGAGCTTAGTCTAGAAAAGGAGCATATGTTCTAGGGGATAGTCTACAGTCTAGGTCCTGGGATCACCCACTCGCATGGATGAAATCTCATTATCAGTAGCATCATCTCTGGTCAGAAAAACAGATGCACTCATGGGCTCACACACAAAAAAAACACTAGACTGTGTCCAACCTGATTAGCTTGTATCTACCCCATCGCTTAGTTCAGTGCCTGGTACATAGTAAGCACTTAACCAATAAGATTTTTAGAAGAACAAAACCAAAAACTTCTTCTAGACCCAAGGCTCCCTAAAGCAAAGTTCACCCCCTCTCATGATCCCCAGGGCTCAGACCTTATCTACAAGAAGAAACCTCTCACTCTAATGCTGCAGCAATGGCAGTGGAAATCAAAGTAAGAAAGTAAGGAATAGCATGGCCTAGTGGAAAGAGCACGGTCTTCGGAGTCAGAGGACTTGCTGAGTGTCCCTGGGCAAGTCACTTAACTTCTCCATGTCTCAGTTTCCTCAACCGTAAAATGGATATTAAATGCCTGTTATCCCTCTTCCTTAGACTGTGAGTCCCATGTGGGACAGGGACTGTGTCCGACCTAATTGACTTGTATCTACCCCAGTGCTTTGAACAGTACTCGACACATAGTAAGTGCTTAACAAATAGAACAAAAAAGGGGGAGAAGTAGAAGAGGCAAGTTGATGGGATGATCAGGGTGAGTCCCCCTGATGCCATAGCGGGTGGTAGGTCCTAAGCAGCTGCCTTTCTTGCCCAAATGATGAAGAAGCCTTAGATAGTGTGTGCACGCACCAACTCCTTTCCATCTTTACTGATTTGCCTACTATCCTCACTGTTTTGCATATAGGGAACTTGAAAATAGCCTCCATTTCTACCCATTACCTCTGTTCAGTATTCCCTTCATCATTACTAAGGTGGAAAAGACCACTTATTAAAAACAAAAACAAAAAAACCCAGTTGAAATCAGGGAACATGTAGTGAAAAAAAAATCCAGGCCCAGTGGCAAAATGATAGTGCTTTCCTCTTCGGAAGATGTTTAAGCTATAACTTTTCGAATGGCCTTCAGAATATCTAAGGTGAATTATGTCAGATTCCCTGCCCAGAATACTTTCAAAATAGCAATTCCCTGGATAATTCAACCATTTTTTTCTGGTTAATAAATACCAAATTGGAGAATTCACTCGCACCTGGGGAATTTGGTAGCTCTGAGGTAAAAATTTCACTCTGGAGGATTTTTGCTACCTCACTCTCCTTGACAGAGTACCTATAGCTATACTCCCTACCAGTTTGGCTGTTTGGCCAATGCAGTTGTCTTATCAGGTAGCAGTCTGGTAACACACTAACTCACATTGCTTTTGTGGTTTTATTACTATTAAGGCTAGGGAATGAAATTTAGAGACACAAATTAAGTCCAGAAGCCAGTCATTTGCAGTGCAAAGGGGCATAACCTTGTTATTATACAAGCTGGCAAGTAGTTTCGCCTGTGGCTGATAGGCAAGCAATTGGATAATGCACTATAAAATCACCACTTCAGATGCCATCTACAGTAATGTGTTTCAAAATGAGGGTTGTTTTTTTTAAAGTGTAGTATTTAGTTGAGGGAGCTATATATTTTATTGATCCAGTTCTAGGGTGTAAAACAGCAGGTCTTGCTGAAATACTTGGGAATTGCTAGGACACAGTTGATGTGGAAAGAAAAGAAATGAAGAAAAGGCATTACAAGTAAAAGAAGACACAACGTACGTGTGTGTGTGTAGGCATGCATGCGTGCATGTCTGTAAGAAAGGATGAAATAGATAACCAATTACTGGATAATACATGAAAATGCAAAATATATTTAGTCATTCATTTAATCATGTTTACTGAGCACTTTGTGTGCAGAGCACTGTACTAAGCGCTTGGGAGAGTACAATACAACAATAAACCAGCACATTCCTTGTCTAAAATAAGCTTACAGTCTAGAGGGTGGGGAGACAGAAACTAATATAAATATAAATAAATAAATTACAGATATATGCATAAGTGCTGTGGGACTGAGATTGGGGGAGAACAAAGGGATCAAGTCAGGGTGATGTAGAAGGGAGTGGGAGAAAAGAAAAGGGAGGTTTAATCAGGGAAGGCTTTTGGAGGAGATATGCCTTCAATAAGGCCTTGAAGGAGGGGAGAGTAATTGTCAGATTTGAGGAGGGAGGACATTCCAGGCCAGAGGAAAGATGTGGGTGAGGGGTCGGCGGCAAGATAGACGAGATTGAGGCACAATGAGAAGGTTAGCATTAGATGAGAGAAGTGTGCAGGTTAGGCTGTAGTAGGAGAGTAGCAAGGTGAGGTAGGAGGGAACAAGGTGATTGAGTGCTTTGAGGCCAATAGTGAGGAGTTTTTGTTTGATGTGGAGGTGGATGGGCAACCACTGGAGGTTTTGAGGAGTGGGGTTAGATGTCCTGAACGTTTTTGTAGAAAAATGATCCAGGAAGCAGAGTGAAGTATGGAATGGAGTGGGGAGAGGCAGGAGGTTGGGAGGTCAGAAAGGAGGCTGATGCAGTAATCCAGTCGGGATAGGATGAGTGATTGTACTAACGTAGTAGCAGTTTGGATGGAGCAGAAAGGGCGGGTCTTGAGGAGGGATCAACAAGATTTAGTGATGGACTGCGTATGTGGGTTGAATGAGAGAGAGGAGTAAAGCCCAAGGTTATGGGCTTGTGAGACAGGAAGTATGTGGTGCATCTACAGTGATGGAAAATCAGATGGAGGACAGGGTTTGAGTGGGAAGATAAGGAGTTCTCTTTTGGACATGTTAAGTTTGAGGTGACAGGAAGACATTCAAGAAGAGATATCTTGAAGGCAGGAGGAAATGCGAGACTGTAGAGTGGGAGAGATCAGGACTGGAGATGTTTTTGGTCACCTTATTTCACACCACCCAGTTTACAGCCAGAGGGGCCATGATAAGGCAGTTGAGGCATTGTTAGGCATTTATAGTCCATTCCCACAAACTCAGTAGACCCATAAAGCCCCCCAAGCATGCCCACAACTAAGTTAATTGAGGGATGTTCTCTGAAGGACTTTTACACCCTAATAGCATTTGCTACTCCTCTCAGGGTCACAACCGGAGAGTTTCCAGTACACTACCAGTCTCGACTACAGGAGGGAGAGTCAGGCAGGAGCAGAAGTCATTCCATTCCTAGCCTGGGCAGTGGTTAGCGAGTGGAAGGCAATCTGCTACAAGTCAAAACTCACCCTATCAGAAGACTTGCTCCCTCCTTTCTTCCCTCCCTGACCACCAGCTCCAACTGGTCACTTTCCAATGGCTTCTTCCTCACTGCTTTCACACCTGCCTATGTCTCTCCTATCCTAAAATACCCTCCCCGACCCCATGGCATTAAACAGAAACTCCTTACCATTGGCTTTGAAACATTCAATCACCTTACCCCCTCCTACCTTACCTCATTTAAATCCATAGTTTATAAATATGAGTTTCACAGGCTTATCTGAGACTTCAGAAATTTCTACCCTATTCCACTGATCCAAACATCCAAATTTGATCAAACTACTAGAACCAGTAACTATAAAGTCCCGAGGCAAGGTTGGTAAATTTGGGGGTACGTCAGACAGCATTGTAAACAGAGTTTTCATAGTATAGTATAGTACAGCAAAGTATAGTATAGCTTACTATAACCCAGACCACAAACTTTGCTCCTCTAAAGCCCACCTATTCACTGTACTTTGATCAAATCTATCTTATTGCCAACCTCTTGTCCACATTCTCCCTCTAGCCTGAAACTCCCTCCCCTAATATATATGGCAGACCACCTCTCTCCCCACCTTCAAAGACTTATTAAAATCACATCTCTTCCAAGAGGCCTTCCCTGACTAAGTCTTCATTTCCCCTACTCCCTCTCCCTTCTGCGTTGCCTTTATATTTGGATCTTTACCCTTTAAGCATTTGATACTCACCTCAAGTTCAGCCCCTGAGGACTTACATACATAAGCAGCATGGCTTAGTGAAAAGAGCAGGGGCTTGGGAGTCAGAGGACGTGGGTTCTAATCCCGACTCTGCCACTTGTTTGTTATGTGACGTTGGACAAGCCACTTAACTTCTCTGTGCCTCAGTGACCTTATCTGCATAATGGGGATTAAGACTGTGAGCCCCATGTGGACAACCTGATTATCTTGTATCTACCCCGGTGCTTAGAACAGTGTTTGACATATAGTAAGCACTTAACAAATACGATAATAAATAATATCAATAATTTATTTTAATGTCTGTCTCCCCATCTAGACTGTAAACTCCTTGTGGGTGGGGAATTCTTCTACCAACTCTGCTGCATTGTACTCTCCTAAGCATTTACTACAGTGCTCTGCACACAGTAAGCATTCATTAAATGCCATTGACTGATTGATGGGGCATTCTGCTTGTCTAACTGCAATTATCTTTTCTTATCATAAAGAATGAAATCTGTTTTAAATAATGTGTATATGTGTAAAATGAGTTTTTGGTGCAATGAGCTAAACACAGCATCTAGAATAATAAATTGAAATTGTACTGCAATAGCCCAAAGCAGAAGTGAAATCCTCACTTAAGTCTCAACAGGAATCCATACTCTTTTTCCGCTTGCTGCTGTACTTTTTGCATCTTTAACACACTGCAGAACCATCAACTCTATAGGGACTTATTGGCTAGAAGGAGAGAAAATAATTTAAAAGATTAGAGGACAAATAGAGTTGACAGGGGAGGCAAAATCAAATCCCTGTTTGGTCATCTTGACCAAACAACTGTTAAAATGAAGACTATGATCATCCAAACATCTGGAAAAATTGGAGAGAAGAATGATTTAGGCTCTTGGAGAAAGATGTGACTGAAGAAATGAAGAGAATTAAACAAAGGAACATTTAGGCTGATAGCAGGAAACCTTGGGTGGAAATTTTTATGGACTCATATAATCTCTCCAGAAAGAACTAGCGGAAGCCCATCACTGTTTTTTACTTTTGACTAGGCAAAGGACAAAGAATAGAGTGCAAGGAAGAATTCCACATTAGCATCAAGAGATTCATTATCAGATTCAGTGGGCTTTTTGGGGAGGTGAGAGGTGGTGTTGGTTTTTTAAATTTTATTATTGTTAAATTCAATATTCAGCCTTGTAACAGTTAAATCGAATGCTGTAGGATCTTGTGAAAAGAACCTTCATGCAAGTTGGTATGTTTGAGCTCCTGAATCTGACTCTAACCTCTTCCCCATTCCATCATTTGACTGGGAGGTTTACTGACCATTGATTCTGCCTGGATTTTAGGGGTGGAAAGTCTTGGTGACTTCCTCAGTAATCCCCTCACCTCCTCCCCAGTCCCCTAAGCCTAAGGAAACCCCATGATGTCAAAATGACATTCTACAAAGGCTTGACCCTGTGTTGGTTTGGGATGACATCTCCCCAAGTCCCCTCCCCTGCGCCCCTGGGCCCCCTTCTTCTCTTGTCTTGTCCTCCCCAACCTTGCGGCCCTCCTGAGGGGTCTCAGCAATAGGCCTTGGAATGGACATGGGCCTATCCCCGATCATATTTTAGGGGTGTGTGAGCCCCCAGAGGGACAAGGACTATATTTAATTCCCACCAGTTTAAGTAATTGTGGTATTTCTTAAGCACTTTACTATAATTTAATATTTTAATATATTACTACCACTACTATTACGTTGGACTTGGCTCCAGGATGGCACAGTTGATGGGATCATGGAAGGGAGCTGAGTGCTCCATAACAGTGCATATTAAACATCCTTTAGGGATGAATGGTTTAGATAATCGCCTCCCTGGAAGGAGGAGCCTGGACCTATCAAGGCTTCTTTAAGCCCTAGCATTCTGTTGTTTGTATGTATCTTCAATTAAGTGGTCACCATTCTTAAGTTAACCGAGTGACTTTCAAATGTTTTGTTCCCTTGACCCCACTGCCATACCCTTCCTCCATAAACAAGCAGGATTTCAGTATTATTGAGGAGAGCACAGCAGTATCATCTAGCAGCAGGAATTTTGATTAAGTGCCTACTGTATGCAGACCACCATAGTAAACATTGGAGAAAAATTAGTCACAGTCCCTGGCCCACAAAGGGGCTAAACATCTAATAAGATTGGAGAGAGGGGACTGTGACAGATACTTAAAGGAACAATGAAACAGTAACAGCATGAAAATAATACAAGCCACAAAGGCAATGATAAATACAAGAGGAATAGGGTATTGTGGCTAAAAGAACTTCAGGCTCCTCTTGCCTCAGAGAATTTCAGGCACGGCTGCCTCCAACCACCCTCATAGCCTTCCCAATGCTCCCCAAATCAACAAGGCATGTTGCCCCTGCTTCCTCAACCTCCTGACATCTCTCCTTTGTTAGGCAGAGGAGAGACAAGAGTTACAGGTAGGGATTGATGCATTAGTTTGGATACTTGACATATGTGGACACAAGAAACCCTACTAATGTTGCATTTTTTTTTATAGCATTTGTTAAGTGCATACTTTCTGCCAGGTATTGTACTAAGTGCTGGGGTAGATAATAATAATACTATTGGTATTTGTTAAGCACCTACTATGTGCCAAGCACTGTTCTAAGCTCTGGGGTAGATACAAGGTAGTCAGGTTGTCCCACTTAGGGCTCACAGTCTTCATCCCCATTTTGCAGATGAGGTAACTGAGGCACATAGAAGGTAAGTGCTTTGCCCAAGGTCACACAACTGACAAGCAGCAGAGCCGGGATTAGAACCCATGACCTCTGGAATCCCAAGCCCGTGGTCTTTCCACTAAGCCACGATCAGGATGGACACAGTCCATCTCCCACGTGGGGCTCACAGTCTTAATCCCCATTTTACAGATGAGGTAATTGAGGCAAAGAGAAGTGAAGTGACTTGCCCACTAAATCACTGGGGTATGTTCTCAGTTTTGTTAACCCCCCTCCTCAAATACTCTGACTTACTTTCACCTGCTGCACTTTGCTTCCTGGTTGGAGAGGCCCGTGCTCTATGTTCTAGGCCATGCTGCTTCTCCAGAAAGCCATCCCTGACCAATCGCTGATCTCTCCATCCTATTTTCCCTCTCTCATGCATCACTTATGCTCTTGAGTCCATACTTGCTAAGCGTTAAATACTCACCCCACCCACAAAGCACTTAGGTATGTATCCAAGCAGCATGACCTAGAGACCTAGTGGAAAGAGCAAGGGCCTGGGAGTCAGACGACCTGGGTTCTAATCCTGGATCCTCCAGTTGCCTGCTCTGTGAGCTTGGGCAAGTCACTTCTCTTCTCTGTACCTCAGTTCCTTCATCTGCAAAATGGGGATTTAACACCTGTTCTCCCTCCTACTTAGACTGTGAGCCCATGTGCGACCTAATTATCTTGTACTTGCCCTAGGGCTTAGGACAGTGCTTAGGACAAAGTAAGCACTTAACAAATACCACAATTATTATCCTTATACTCAGTTGCTTCCCTTACCTGTAATGCATTTTAATGTCTGTCTCCACTGCTCCTTGAGGGCAGGATTTTTGTCAATTTACTCTACTGTACTCCATCAGGCTTAGAGTACAGTGCTCTGCACACTCAATAAATACTGCTGATTGATTGATTCAAATACTCCTCTTCCTCCTCTCCAACCATGGAACACCTGTTACAACAGGATCAATTACTCTTCTCTGGGGCAGCCTGCCCATTCACAAACAGTTTTCCGGTTCAGGCGCCCAGAAATAACCCCCTGCTATGGCTGTTGCCTCCAGGACACCTATTTTGAAACAAGCCTGGGGACGCCGCTCTTATCCTTAGTCAACCTTCTTACAGGGTTTCTCCCTCTGTAATCTCTTTACTAAGAAGTAACAATTGCCACAAAAATACAAATTGTCAATTCTATGGTGTTTCCAGTGACAATGTATGGATCCAAAAGCTGGACAGTGAAAAAACAGGATAGTAAGACCATCGACACTTTTGAAATGTGGTGTTGGAGAAGGCTTTTGTTTATACCATGGGCTGCCCTAAAAACAAGGAAATGGGTTTGGGAGCAAATTAAGCCAAGGTGGTCTTTGGAAGGCCAAATGACAACTTAGATTAGCAAATTTTGGACACATCATTGGGAGGATTAATTGTCTGGAGAAGACACTAATACTAGGAAAAGTCCAGGGAAAACATGGAAGAGGCAGACCAGCAGCTAGATGGATAGAAACCATAACAACGATAATAGAAGAACCAATAATAAGGCTATGGATTATGGCAGAAAATAGTACTTTCTGGAGAAAATATATTCATAGTCGCCACGAATCGGAAACAACTCGACAGCATTTGAAAATAATAATAATACCTACCCATTACCCATCTCAAGAATATCTATTTCACCCTGAAGCACCTGAGGCCATATTTCCCCTCCCTAGGACATATCTGTGTCCCAGCACCAACTCTCACTTCCCATCAGCACACGTTTCCCCTGAGATAGACTTCTTTCTCTTGTGGATCTTCTTTTCTTCTGGTCATTCCAGTAAATGTCTTTGAGCTACAGCTTCTTTCAAATAAACATGTACTGACCATCAACTGTGTGCTCAATGTGGTAAGAGACAAGGCAGAGCTTCGTACTAAAAGGAAAAAGTCAGCTCTATGGTCGTGGGTCTGTCCCTCTCCAACCTGGAAGCAAAGTGCAGTAGGTAAAAGTAAGTCATAGTATTTGAGGAGGTGGTGGTTAACAAAGCTGGGAACATACCCCAGTGATTCCGGAATTCAGGTGAGGGCAGGAAATGACAGAAGGTCACTTGGACTTGGAATGAAAGTCAGGCAATTCCTCTCTTCTCTTATAGAGGATGTTGTGGCAGCATGGGGCCCAATATTATACAGACATCTAGGATGAGATGTGTAGGGTGGATGGGCTAGTGCCTACCTACAAGGATGACAAAAGCACAGTGGGTACTCCCCTGAGGGATGATTTAAAAAAAACAAAACTAAGTCTAGCAAGACAGTTTACACACATGTCTAGCCTTCCTGAGGGCTACCAAACTACCAATCATCTTGAGCACAAAAAAAGTGATTAATTTGCTCCATATCTCTCTGTTTAGGTTTAAATGGATCCCACTCCTAGAATAGTAATTGTGGTATTTCTTAAACACTTTACTATGTATCAGGCACTGTACTAAGTGCTAGGGTGAATGCAAGCAAATCGGGTTGGACAGAGTCCCTGTCCCACTTGGGGTTCACAGTCTCCATCCCCATTTTACAGATGAAGTAACTAAGGCTCAGAGAAGTGAAGTAACTTCCCCAAGGTCACACAGCAGACAAGTGGCCGAGGTAGAATTAGAACTCATGACCTGCTGACTCCCAGGTGCATACTCTATCCCCTATGTCATACTCCCCAGCTCTTAGTACATTACTGGGCACACAGTAAGCTCTTAACAAATGTGACTACTACTACTATTATGACTTCTACGTCGGGAGGCGGGCCTGGCAACCTCTCCCTAGGGGCTATGGAGGCACTGCATGCCTGAGGATGAGGGGCTTGGCCCGATGGCCTGCCTCGACCTCCCCGGCGAGAATATCCTGAATTTTCTCTGCTTCGGGTAGCTCTGACCAGCTCCTACCACAGACACAGGTTTGAGGGCGGTGGTCCCCTCGAAGGCCCTCTTCTGCCTCTGTTTATCCATCTGTCCGGGGCCCTCCTACCATTTATGCTTTCCCAAGCATTTAGTACAGTGCTCTGCACACAGTAAGCACTGAATAAATACAATTGACTGAATGCACGAGTCCCATTCTTTACTAAGTCATCATTGTCCGCCACCCCCAAGCCCAGGCCTGATCCAGCAGCCAACTCTGCCACTCTCTCATTCAGCTGTATTTATTGAGTGCTTACTGTGTGCAGAGCACTGTACTAAGCGCTTGGGAGAGTGCAATACAACAATAAACAGACACATTTCCTGCCCACAACGAGTTATGCCAGGGGACCCCAGGAAGGAGAGCACTGGGCCTTTCCTCAGGTTCGCCTCTCTACAAGGCAGCCAGATCCTTCTGCCCAAACCCATATCCTCCTTCCCTGTTCCCGGCCCAAGGGGCACCAGCATCCCTTACCCAAAAGGAGGTGCCCCAGCTCGGGGCATCACTGGACCTCGACCTCTAATCATGTAGCAGAGCAACCGCACCCGCCCGCATGTGGTTTCCCCTCAAGCCGGGGCCTCATAGGAGCCTCTAGACCAGAGAGATCATTTTTTCCTCCATTAATTTGAAAATAGTAACGCCTTATGTGAAGCTCCTGAATATCACGTAAATGGGGGATCTTGTGAAATTTTTACACCTTCTCTTTAACTGCAGAATTTATCTTCCAGGAAAATGACCTTTCATTCATTCATTCAATAGTATTTATTGAGCACTTACTATGTGCAGAGCACTGTACTAAGTGCTTGGAATGTACAAATCAGCAACAGATAGAGACAGTCCCTGCCCTTTGATGGGCTTACAGTCTAATCGGGGGAGACAGGCAGACAAGAAAATGGCAATAAATAGAGTCAAGGGGAAGAACATCTCATTAAAACAATGGCAAATAAATAGAATCAGGGTGATGTACATCTCATTAAACAAAATAAATAGGGTGATGAAGATATATACAGTTGAGCGGACGAGTACAGTGCTGAGGGGGTGGGACGGGAGGGGGGGAGGAGGAGAGGGAAAGGGGGGAGAAGAGGGTTTAGCTGTGTAGAGGTGAAGGGGGGGGTAGATGGAGCAGAGGGAAAAGGGGGGAGCTCAGTCTGAGAAGGCCTCTTGGAGGAGGTGAGCTTTAAGTAGGGATTTGAAGAGGGGAAGAGAATTAGATTGTCAGAGGTGAGGAGGGAGGGCATTCCAGGACCGCGGGAGGACGTGGCCTAGGGGTCGACGGCGGGTTAGGCGAGACCGAGGGACGGTGAGGAAGTGGGTGGCAGAGGAGCGGAGCGTGTGGGGTGGGCAATAGAAAGAGAGAAGGGAGGAGAGGTAGGAAGGGGCAAGGTGATGGAGAGCCTTGAAGCCTAGAGGGAGAAGTTTTTGTTTTGAGCGGAGGTTGATAGGCAAACACTGGAGGTTTTTAAGAAGGGGAGTGACATGCCCAGAGCGTTTCTGCAGGAAGATGAGCTGGGCAGCAGAGTGAAGAATAGACTGGAGCAGGGTGAGAGAGGAGGAAGGGAGATCAGAGAGAAGGCTGACACAGTAGTCTAGCCGGGATATTAGGAGAGCCGGTAGCAGTAAGGTAGCCATTTGGGTGGAGAGGAAAGGGCAGATCTTGGTGATATGATAAAGGTGAGACCGGCAGGTCTTGGTAATGGATCGGATGTGTGGGGTGAACGAGAGAGATGAGTCAAAGATGACGCCGAGGTTGCGGGCCTGAGAGACGGGAAGGATGGTCGTACCATCCACGGTGATAGGGAAGTCTGGGAGAGGACAGGGCTTGGGAGGGAAGATGAGGAGCTCAGTTTTGGATATGTTGAGTTTTAGGTGGTGGGCAGACATCCAGATAGAGACGT
Source organism: Ornithorhynchus anatinus (assembly GCF_004115215.2). NCBI lineage: Eukaryota > Metazoa > Chordata > Mammalia > Monotremata > Ornithorhynchidae > Ornithorhynchus > Ornithorhynchus anatinus. The sequence goes on from NC_041749.1 coordinate 50,295,412, forward strand.
TCTGGAGGCAGGAGGAGATACGAGCCTGAAGGGTTGGGGAGAGGAGAGGTGCAGCATGGCTCAGTGGAAAGAGCCCGGGCTTTGGAGTCAGAGGTCATGGGTTCGAATTCCGGCTCGGCCACTTGTCAGCTGTGTGACTTTGGGCAAGTCACTTAACTTCTCGGTGCCTCAGTTACCTCATCTGTAAAATGGGGATTAAGACTGTGAGCCCCATGTGGGACCACCTGATTCCCCTGTGTCTACCCCAGCGCTTAGAACAGTGCTTGGCACATAGTAAGCGCTTAACAAATACCAACATTATTATTATTATTATTGTTATTATTATTATTATTATTAGATCTCTGATTCAGCCTCACAAAGAGTTTTAGTTTTCAATAAATGTTTAATATCTGAGTTTGAGCTGTGAATCTGGTTCTTTTGCATTTTCATGATTTGTTGCCATGGCAATTTTCTTCCATTACCTGGTGATATATGACTGGCTCGCCCACTCTTAGTGATGTATCTCTGCTCACTGTCTCCTTACTTATCCATTCTTCTCCCTCTAAACCCCAGTTTGTACTCTTCAGTTCTCCCAAGCTAATCTTCTCAATGTTCTTCTCTCCATACTCCTATCTCCAACCCATTGCTCAAGTACTTTCCTCTGCTCAGAACTTTGCCCCCATTAAAAAATACCAAAACGAGTCCTGCCCATCTTCAGAGTTTTCCTAACTTCCTTCAGGTGGGATTTCTCAATTTAGCCTCATCTCCTTGATAATTTTTTTTAAAAAACTTTTGCCTACTTTTATTTTTAGCAGTTGCATTGATGCCCTTACTCTTGGTCCAATTTTGTATCTTCTCAATTCTTCCACCTCTCCAATAGACAGTAACTCTTCCGAAGTAAGGGTACATCTTTTATATTCCCAAGAGTCTGGTACACCGTGCTGCAAACACGTAGGCAGGCAATAAATACAGTTCATGATGATGATAGTGTAACAGCCTGAATTTAATAGAGTGAAAGAGACAATGACCATTCATTCTGATAGGTCTACAGAAATGAAAAAGTAATACAGGTATTGGTGAGCTAGACACATAGGGAATATAGATGATTCTTACAATATGTTGAAATATGTGTTCTAATACAACAGTGAGGACAAACTAGAAAGTGAAACTTACCAGACTTGAATTTGACAATCTTCTTGCTTTGGAGAGCCATAACAGGTTGGCAGTTATGGCTATCCTGTTGGCTAGGCCGTTGGTGGTCTGTTATGGCTGCCCCTCTCTAGCCCCTCCCTCCTCCTGCCCCTTCTTCAACTCGCTCATCTTTCCCACCAGTATCTCAAGAGCAGATCTCCCTTCTCTAAAAATCAACCCCTCCACCTGCGCCTCCAACTTCATCCCTTCGCATCTTATCAAAGGGATTACCCCTTCCTTTCTTCCCTCCCTGATCTCCATCTTCAACTGTTTGCTTTCCAATTGCTTCTTCCTTGCTACTTTCAAATATGCTCATGTCACCCCATCCCTTGACCCCAGAGCTCTCTCCAGTTATCGCCCCATCTCCCTCCTACCATTCCTACTAATTCCTTGAGCGAGTTGTCTATCCCCACTGTCTCCACTTCCTCTCCTCCAATTCTCTCCTTCACCCCCTCCAAATCTGGCATCAGCTCATTCACCCCACACATCCAATCCATCACCAAAACCTTCCGGTCTCACCTTCACCACATTGCCGAGATCCACCCTTTCGTCTCCATCCAAACTGCTACCTTGCTGGTACAATCTCTGATAATATCCTGATTGGATTATTGCATCAGCCTCCTTTCTGATCTTCCATCCTCCTGTCTCTCCACACTTCAGTCTATACTTCATTCTGCTGCCCAGATTATCTTTCTACAGAAACGCTCTGGGCATGTCACTCCCCTCCTCAAAAACCTGCAGTTGTAGCCTATCAACCTTCACATGAAGCAAAAACTCTTCACTATTGGCTTCAAAACTCTCCATCCCCTTGTCACCTCCTACCTCACCTCCCTTCTCTCCTTCTACAGCCCACCCAATACACTCCTCTCCTCTGCCACTAACCTCCTCACTGTGCCTCGTTCTCACCTGTCCCGCCATCAAGCCCTGGCCCACATCCTACTCACTGACCTGGAATGCCCTCCCTCTTCACATCCGCCAAACTAACTCTCTTCCCCTCTTCAAAGCCCTACTGAGAGTTCACCTCCTCCAGGAGGCCTTCCCAGACTGAGTCCTCCCTTTCCTCTGCCCCTCCTCCCCTCCCCATCACCCCTACTCCCTCCCTCTGCTCTATCCCCTTGCCCTCCCCACAGCACTTGTGTATATTTGTATATATTATTTATTACTCTATTGTATTAATGATGTGTATATATCTATGATTCTGTTTATCTATTTTGATGGTACTGATGCCTATCTACTTGTTTTGCTTTGCTGTCTGTCTCCCCCTTTTGGACTGTGAGCCTGTTGTTGGGCAGGGATTATCTCTGTTGCCTAATTGTACATTCCAAGTGCTTAGTACAGTGCTCTACACATAGTAAGTGCTCAATAGATATGATTGAATGAATGAATGAACTAAGCCCTCATTTCCTCTTCTACCCAGCCTCTCTGGGTCATCTTTGCACTTGGATTTGCACCTTTTATTCACTCCTCCCTTAGTCCCACAGCACTTAAGTACCTATCCATAATTAATTAATTAACTTTTCATTTTACTGTCTGTATCTCCCTCTAGACTCTAAGCTTGCTGTGGGCAGGGAATGTGTCTACCACTCTGTTTTATTGTACTCTCCCTAGCACTTAATACAGTGCAAAATACACAGTGCTCAGTAAATATGATTGATTATTAGGAATATGGTAAGAGGGGAATGTACTCCTTTCCTTATGATATTTATTTTGCTTACTATGTGCCAGGCTAAGCTCTAGGTAGATACAAGCTAATCAAGTTGGACACAGTCCCTGTCCCACGTGGGGCTCAGAGTCTTAATTCCCATTTTACAGATGAGTTAACTGAGGCACAGAAGAGTGAAGTGATTTGCACAAGGTCACACAGCAGACAAGTGACAGAGCTGGGATTAGAACCCAGGTCCTGACTCTCAAACCCAGGTCCTTCTGACTCCCAAACCCCTATCTACTAGTCCACCCTGCTTCTCTACTCCTGCCCTACAATCAAAAGACATGGGCTTTCTTAGCAAGTGCTTGTCTTATGCTGTCGATTTGTCTCCGACCCATAACGACGCCATGGACACATCTCTCCCAGAATGCCCCACTTCTGTCTGCAATCATTTTGGTAGTGTATCCAAAGAGTTTTCTTGATAAACATCCAGAAGTGTGTTACTATTGCCTCCTTTCGCACAGTAAAACAGAATCTCTGCTCTCAGCTCTCTCCCTCACCATTGCTGCCCAGCACAGGTGACTTTTGACTTGTAACAGATCGCCTTCCAATCGCTAGCCACTGCCCAAGCTAGGAATGGAATGAGTATGCCTCTGCTTGACCCTCCCTCCCATAATCGAGACTGGTAGAGTACTGGAAACTCTCCAGGTGCGACCCTGAGAGGGATAGCAAATGCTATTAGGGTGTAAAACTATTTCAGATACCATCCCTTAATTAACTCACTTGTGGGCATGCTTGGCAGGGCTTGGTATGTCTACTGAGCTTGTGGGAATGGACTGTAAATGCCTAGCTACTAATGCCTCAACTGCCTTGTCATGGCCCCTCTGGCTGTAAACTGGGTGGTGTGAAATAAGGTGACAAAAAACCTGGTCATTTAGGAAGGATAGAAGTGGGACCAACAGGGGCCAGGGGTTTGGGGATCAGATTATGGGGAACCATTAATTAATGGTATTTATTGAGTGCTTACTGTGTGTAGAGCACTGTACTAAGTGCCCGGGAGAGTACAATACAATAGAATCCATAGACATGTCCCCCCAACCACAAGGAACTTACAGTTTAGAGAGGGAGACAGACATAAAAACAAAGTACAGATGTGTACACAAGTGCTGTGGGACTGAGGGTAGGGTGAAAATCAGAGTGGCTCTTTCACAGCAATAGACCTATCAGAATGCATGAAACTTGAAAGTTGAAATGTAGAAGCAGTGTGGCTTAGCGGAAAGAGCACGGGCTTGGGAGTCAGAGGTCATGAGTTTGAATCTTGGCTCCTCCACTTAGCTGTGTGACTTTGGGCAAGTCACTTTACTTCTCTGGGCCTCAGTAACCTCATCTGTAAAATGGGGATTAGGACTATAAACTCCACATGGGACAACCTGATAACCTTGTATCTCCCCCAGCGCTTAGAACAATGCTTGGCACACAGTAAGTGCTTAGCAAATACCATCCTTATCATTATTATTATTACAGCCTGCCTACCGTGTGCAGCATGGTATACCAGGCCCTTGGGAATATAAAAGATGTGCCCCTATTCTGGAAGAGTTTATCGTGCACTGGAGAGGTGGACATGAATTGCAAGGATACAATTGGATCAAGAGTAAGGGCATAAGTACAATTAGTGGACAGAGCATGGGCCTGGGAATCAGAAGGATCTAGGTTCTAATCCCGGCTCTGCCACTTGTTTCCTGTGTGACCTTGGGCATGTTGCTTCACTTCTCTGTGCCTCAGTTATCTCATCTATAAAATGGGGATTAAGAACATGAGCCCCATATGGCATATGGACTGTGTCCAACCTTATATCTACCCCAGCTCTTAGAACAGTGCCTAGCACAGAGTGAGCACTCAACAAATACTATAAAAAAGTACTCGAGAGCATACAGATCCAACTGCTTAGGCAATGCAGTAGGTAAAGAGAATAGGGGGAAAGAGGGCTCAATCAGGTTCAATCAGGGAAGGCCTCCTGGAGGAAGTGTGACTTTAATTACACTTTGAATGTCGGGGGGAATGCTGGTCTGTCATATATGGACATTATATTAAAAACTACACCGAGTGGCTCTTAACGGCCAGTGTTAGTGATAAGGCGGTGGCGTTAAAAGAACTATAATTGTTGTAACAATATTTATTAAACAAAGCTCAGTACTAATTGTTGGGAAAGAATACATATTGAGAATTGGACATGACTCTGGCTCCAAAAGGGCTCACAATCAAACAATAAAATGGGGAGAGGGGACTGGCGATAGACCCATAAGAAATGATAAAATGATATAAAGACAGAAACAACTAAAAGAAAAAGGTAATAAATATAATCAGAGCAATAAAGTACTGTGGCTACAGGAGCAGGGTTTCAGGCTCTTCACGACTCAGGCTCCAAAATCCCCAGTTGCGGTCTTCCCAATGTTTTATGTTTTACAGAAACACTCTCTCCTTTAGAAAAGAAAGCAGAGTGGCCTAATGGGAAGAGCATAGGCCTGGAAGTCAGGGGTCCTGAGTTCCAAACCTGGTTCTGCCACTTGGCTTCTGTGTGTCCTTGGGCAAGTCAGTTAACCTCCCTGTGCCTCAGTTTCCTCGTCTGTAAAATGGGGATTAAATTCTGATCCCTCTGACTTGGACTGTGAGCCACATATAGGACAGGGACTGGGTCTAACTGGATTATCTTCCATCTTCACCAGCACTTAATACAATGCCTGGCACATACTATGTGCTTCACAAGTACAGTTAAAACATGCAGTGCTCTTGAAATCCCCAGTTGCCTGGATACTGAAAGAAAATAAATTAGTGGGTTATTTTTTCTCAGCTGGTGAGTAGACCATAAAGATGAAAGAGTCTGATGAACATATTCTTCTCCTCTAAGATAATAACATATAGCAAAAAAACAAATAATTTTCTGCTCTCGTTGGGTTTAAACCAGGGGGGAGGCAGGTCTCTTTTTATAGCTACCCTTTTTTCTAGTCATTTAAAAATTTTTTATTTAAATTTTCATTTTAAAGTTAACTTTTGCTGTGTAGAGAGGAACCCTGCTCTCTATTTTGGATTGTAGCAGAAGATGTGGCAAGAAAATGTGACTTTGAAATCATAAGATCTACAAAAATAGGCAATTTAATTCAAGTATTATGATTTAGTGCCCTGTTGTATCCCAATGTATTTCCAGAGTCTGTGAGTTTCCTTGCAAGCACCAAGGGTTTAAAATTTTGAAGTTGATATCACAGCTTGCTCTCATCTTAGAGGTTCCACCCTGTTATAGGGAAATGGGAATTTGCTCTATTTTGGAAGATTATTATGTAAGGAACTAAATCTGTTAAATGCCCCATCTCTGTCCCTCAAATGGTGACAATCTAACTTGAAAAAACTTTTGGAAAAAAACAACTATTCAGTGCTAAAGTAGAGAGATGGGGCAAGGTAGACCCAAATATGAGAAGGAGCCATGGAGAATAATTAAAATGACTTTTAACATCTCTTTTCCACTTTATCCCTACAGATGATGGCCCTTATTCAAAGGGGAGCAAAGACTCTGGTGGGCTCGATACGTCTCTGGTTTGCCGAAGACAAAGTATTCCAGGTAAATATTCCTGTCATTCTCATTCTCCTCTTTCACTTCCCTTGTCATCTATGTATTTTTTATATTTTTCTCATCCTCATTTTCATTTGGATTTTCAGTTGTATTTTCTGCTATTTCATCCTGATACAGTTGAGCTACTTTCTTCTAAACACACTCTCGGTCTGTCTGTCTCCCCCTGCAGATTGTTTGAGATTGTCCCACATTTCCTCCCGCCTTCAGGGCTTCCCTATTTGGATATCCTGCTGATGCCTCAAATTAAATATGCCCAAAACAGACCCCCTCATCATCCCACCCAAACACAGTCTTCCCCAAGAATTCCCCATCACTGTAGACAGCACTGTAAATAATACCACTACCTTCCCTGTCTAACAAGCCCATAATCTTGGCACTATCCTCGACTCATCTCACTCGTTCATTCAATCACATTTATTGAACACTTACTATGTGCAGAGCATTGTACTAAGCACTTGGGAGAGTACAATATAACAATTAAGACACATTCCCTGCCCACAACAAGCATACAGTTTAGAGGGGGAGGCAGAAATTAATACAAATAAATAATTACACATATGTACAAGTGCTGTGGGTCTGATAGTGGAGATAAATAAAGTGAGCAAGTCTGGGTGACACAGAAGGAAGTGGGAGAAGATGAAAGGAGGGCTTAGTGTGTTGAGTGATAGAGAGGAGTCAAGGATGAACCAAGATTATGAGCTTGTGAGACAGGAAGGTTGGTAGGTGCCGTCTACAGTGATGGCCTTTTTCTTTTGGCTGTTTCTGCAAAAGTTCTTGTATTCCTTTTTTTAATGCTAGGTGAGTAGAAGCTTCCTTGATGACCTCCCTGCCTCCTGTCTCTCCCCTCTCCAGTTCTTACTTCACTCTGCTGTCTGGATCATTTTTCTAAAAAAGAATTCAGTCCACATCTCCCGGCTCCTCAGGAACCTCTACTGGTTGCCTATCTACCACCACGTCAAGCAGCAACTCCTTACCATTGACTTTAAAGCACTCAATGAGCTCACCCCCTCCTATCTTCCCTCACTGATTTCCTACTACCACCCAGCACATTTGCTTTGCTCCTCTATTGCCAACCTACTCACTGTACCTAGATCTCATCTATCTTGCTGTCTACCAATGTGTACATCCTCCATCTGGCCTGAATCTCCTTCCCCCTTCAAATCTAGCAGACCATCACAGTTGCCTTTAAGACTTTAAAGACTTAATCACATCTCCTCCAAGAGGCCTTCCCTGACTAAGCCCTAATTTACCTCTCCCTCTCCCTTCTATATTGCCTTTGCATTTGGATCAGTGTAATTTAATCACTTGAGATTCATTCCACCCTTAGTCCCACAGCACTGATGTGCATATCCTTAATTTATTTTAATGTTGGCCTCCCCATCTAGACTGGAACATGTCTACCAACTCTATCGCATTGTTCTACCAAGCGCTTAGTACAGGGCTTTGCACACAGCAAGTGGTCAATAAACACTATTGATTCATCGATTGATCGAACGCTCCTTGAAAGCAGGCTCCTTGAAAGTATGTTGTATGTGCCCAAGAAGTTAATACAGTGCTTTACGCTCAGAAGATGCTCACTAAATTCCACCATTCATTCATTTAATAGTATTTATTGAGTGCTTACTATGTGCAGAGCACTGTACTAAGTGCTTGGAATGTACAAATTGGCAACAGATAGAGACAGTCCCTGCCCATTGACGGGCTTACAGTCTAATTGGGGGAGACAGACAGACAAAGACAATAGCAATGAATAGAATCAAGGGGATGTACATCTCATTAACAAAATAAATAGGGTAATGAAAATATATACAAATGAGCAGACGAGTACAGTGCTGAGGGGGTGGGAAGGGAGGGGGGAGGAGGAGAGGGAAAGGGGGGAGAAGAGGGTTTAGCTGTGTAGAGGTGAAGGGGGGGGTAGATGGAGCAGAGGGAAAAGGGGGGAGCTCAGTCTGAGAAGGCCTCTTGGAGGAGGTGAGCTTTAAGTAGGGATTTGAAGAGGGGAAGAGAATTAGATTGTTAGAGGTGAGGAGGGAGGGCATTCCAGGACCGCGGGAGGACGTGGCCCAGGGGTTGACGGCGGGATAGGCAAGACCGAGGGACGGTGAGGAAGTGGGTGGCAGAGGAGCGGAGCGTGTGGGGTGGGCAATAGAAAGAGAGAAGGGAGGAGAGGTAGGAAGGGGCAAGGTGATGGAGAGCCTTAAAGCCTAGAGTGAGAAGTTTTTGTTTTGAGTGGAGGTTGATAGGCAAACACTGGAGGTTTTTAAGAAGGGGAGTGACATGCCCAGAGCGTTTCTGCAGGAAGATGAGCTGGGCAGCAGAGTGAAGAATAGACTGGAGCAGGGCGAGAGAGGAGGAAGGGAGATCAGAGAGAAGGCTGACACAGTAGTCTAGCCGGGATATTACGAGAGCCGGTAGCAGTAACATAGCCGTTTGGGTGGAGAGGAAAGGGCAGATCTTGGTGATATTATAAAGGTGAGACCGGCAGGTCTTGGTAATGGATCGGATGTGTGGGGTGAACGAGAGAGATGAGTCAAAGATGACACCGAGGTTGTGGGCCTGAGAGACGGGAAGGATGGTCGTACCATCCACGGTGATAGGGAAGTCTGGGAGAGGACAGGGCTTGGGAGGGAAGATGAGGAGCTCAGTTTTGGATATGTTGAATTTTAGGTGGTGGGCAGACATCCAGATAGAGACGTTCTGGAGGCAGGAGGAGATACGAGCCTGAAGGGAGGGGGAGAGGAGAGGGGCAGAGATGTAGATCTGTGTGTCATCTGCATAGAGATGATAGTTGAAGCCGTGAATGCGAATGAGTTCACCAAGGGAGTGAGTGTACATGGAGAACAGAAGAGGGCCAAGAAACTGACCCTTGAGGAACCCCAACAGTTAGAGGATGGGAGGGGGATGAGGAGCCTGTGAAGGAGACCGATAATGAACGGCCAGAAAGATAAGAGGAGAACCAGGAGAAGACGGAGCCCGTGAAGCCAAGGTGAGATAAGGTATGGAGGAGAAGGGGATGGTCAACAGTATCAAAGGCAGCTGAGAGGTCAAGGAGGATTAGGATAGAGTAGGAGCCATTGGATTTGGCAAGAAGGAGGTCATGGGTGATACAGAAGACCTGAGTTCTACTCCCAACTTTGCCACTTGCCTGCTGTGTGACTTTGGACAATTCACTTAACTTCTCTGAGCCTCAGTTTCCTCACCTGTAAAATGGGGATTCTCCCTCTTCTTTAGAGTGTAAGTCCCATGTGGGACAGGGACTATGTCTGACTGGATTATCTTGTACTGACCCCAGTGTTTAGTACAGTGGTGGGTGCATGGTAAGCACTCAACAAATACCACTATAACAATGATAATGATAATAATAGCCACTATTATTGTTATCATTATTATTATTACTCTTAATAATAATAATGATAATGGTATTTGTTAAGCACTTACTATGTGCCAAGCACTGTTCTAAGCGCTGGGGTAGATGCAAGGTTGTCCCACATAGGGCTCACAGTGTTAATTCCCATTTTACAGATGAGGTAACTGAGGCACAGAGAAATTAAGTGGCTTGCCCAAAGTCACACAGCAGACAAGTGGGGGAGGCGGGATTAGAACCCACGTCCTCTGACTCCCAAGCCCATGCTCTTGCCACTAAGCCACACTGCTTCTCTTCTTCCCCTGCCTCTTTCCTCTGTTGAGGCCACTGCTTCTGTTGCTAAAAATGGCCCTGGATGAGTTAAGGTGAGGAGCACATGCACAGAGGCAGGGGTTTGCCTATGTTCCATGGAAATGGGAGGGAGAAACCTTGATTTATAGTCTGTCCCACTGCAAGTTCTGTTGGACTATAAACTCCTGGAGGGCAGGAATTATGTCTACCAGCTACGTCATACTTTCCCAAGTGCTTAATAAGGTGTTGTGAATAAAGTAACTGCTCATTAAATACCAACAATTGGTCAATTTATCAATTGACTTGGGAACGCATCCTTGCTTCCGTGTCCATAGATTTGCCAGAGCCTTAATCTGATTTTGCCAATATGTGATACTATAATAATAATATTAATTATGCTATTTGTTAAGTGCTTACTATGTACCAAGCACTGTGGTGGATGAAAATCGGGTTAGGCATAGTCCCTGTCCCACATGGGGCTCACACTTTTAAGCCCCATTTTACAGATGAGGTAACTGAGGCCCAGAGAAGTGAAGTGACTTGCCTAAGGTCACACAACAGACAAGTGGCAGAGTCAGGATTAGAACCCATGACCTTCTGTTCCCCAGGCCCGTGCTCTATCCACTATGCCATGCTGCTTCTCATCATAGTAAGATGGAGAATCGGGTTGTGTTTAAAATGGATGACAAACATACTGTTCTCTGGGAGAACAATTGCATCAAGAGTGTGCACTCTGACTACCCCTAAAATGGCCCAAAAGTTCGAGAGCTGCAAGGCTGTGATTGCAGCAGTCACCACTGCCACTCATTTCAGATGTTATGACACTGGGGGTCATCCAAACCGCTACCTTGTTCATACAGTCTCTCATCATATCCTGACTGGATTACTGCATCAGCATCCTTTCTGATCTCCCAACTTCCTGCCTCTCCCCACTTCAGTCTATACTTCACTCTGCTGCCTGGCTTATCTTTTCTACAGAAACGCTCTGGGCATGTCACCCCCCTCCTCATAAATCTCCAGTGGTTGCCTATCAAGCTTTGTATCAAGCAAAACCTCCTCACTATTGGCTTTAAAGCTCTCCATCACCTTGCCCCTCCTACCTCACCTCCCTTCTTTCCTTCTACAGCCCAGCCCACACACTCCGCTCCTCTGCCGCTAACCTCACTGTGCCTTGTTCTTACCTGTCCCGCCATCGACCCCTGGCCCATGTCCTACCTCTGGCCTATAATGTCCTCCCTCCTCACATCCACCAAACTAGCTGACTTCCCCTCTTCAAAGCCCTACTGAAAACTCACCTCCTCCAGGAGGCCTTCCCAGACTGAGCCCCCCTTTTCCTTTGCTCCTCCTCCCTTCCCCACCACCCCTACTCCCTCCTTCTGCTCTACCTCCCTCCCCCACCCCACAGCATCTGTGTATATATTATTATATTTATTTTATTAACAATGTGTATTATATCTATAATTCTATTTATTTATTTTAATGCTATTGATGCCTGTCTACTTGTTTTGATTGTCTGTCTCCCCCCTTCTAGACTTTGAGCCTGTTGTTGGGTAGGGATTGTCTCTATCTGTAGCCGAATTGTATTTTCCAAACAGTTAGTACAGTGCTCTGCACACAGTAAGTGCTCAATAAATATGGTTGAATGAATGAATGGATGCAATTTCTTCTGTTGCAACCCAACCTGGGAGGTAATGGCAGTTGTGGTGGAACAGAGAGGAGAAAGAGGAAAGAATAGTGCTAGATGGTGATTTAGTAAACAAATCCCCTATCTTTTCCTCTTTCCCTTCCCTTCCTCCTTCTTTCCTCCAGCTCCACTTTTCTCCCTGTCTTTTTCTCTCATGCTTTTCCATCTCTCCTTTCCTTCTCTCCTTCTCCCCATCTCTCTATGTCTCTCTGTGCCCCCCACCCCCTTTTGGCACCCACTCTTCAGTCTTAATTCCTGAAGTCCTCCCCTTCATCCTTGGGAGACCAGAAATTTGGACAGCTTTCCTTTGAAACTCTGACAAAGAGCATACTGTTATAATCATTATTTAAATGAATAAAACAAAACTTTTTAAAAAGGTGATGCGTCATGAGTAAATCCCTGCTTAGTTTTAGTGTTTTAGAGACAACCCAAAATTCATTTTACCAAACATTGCCAGCAGTGGGTTTCTCCTTGATTCCCAAAGATGAATGGACTTGCTATAGGGGTCTTTATTTTAAATGCTTATCAAGGACTGAAATAAAGAACCATTGAGATACTAATCATCTCCCCTTGTGACACCATCTGTGCTGTTCAGTAGGCCCTTTGATGGTGAGAATTTGCAAGATGGCATATCATTTAGAACAGCAGGGGATGGCGTCAAGTCTCTGGCACTGCTTACCAGTTCTGGATTTGTGAATTTCATGCAAAGTTACTATACTTGGCGATTGACCAAAACTATTGGGCTTAAAGACCGAGATCATCCTACAGATACTTACCGAGAAGCGGTGATGTGCTAGTTAAGTGGGGCAGGGAGAGAAAGGGAGAAGGAAACAGTTGAAATTAAGCAACTTCAAATTGAATTTTCCAAGTCAACACACTTTCCTACTTACATTCTGCACACAGGAAAGCTCCGAGTGGAACAGGTACTATGAAATGAAGAGTTGGCCTGGAGAGTCTTATAAAGGAATGTGTGTGTGTGTGTGTGTGTGTGTGTGTGTGTGTGTGTGTGTGTGAATCAAAAACATTAGGGTATTCAAATTGAGCAGATGGGCTATTTGATTAGTTATGTTGTCAAATGGCACTGAATAGCTTTCTTGGAAAGCAGAGTAGGCAAATGGATGGAAGAGCTATATTGGAATAAATAATTGACCAGGTTTCCTGCAGTCCTGGACTAGAATGCAAAGCATACATAAAGTTTAGAAAGTATCCTGTTAAAAAAAGTCTTTGAGAGCTTGATGTATCAGTCCATCCAGATTTATAAACAATTGACTGTTTCCCTGATAGAGAAGTGAGATTTAGTCTATAGCAGCCTTGCTGAGACTCAGCGTGAGGTGCTAGTTGAAATGCATTGCTGATGTCCAAAGTCAATGTCATCTACTTTTTTCTTGTCTCCCACGTAAAGTAATTTTGTTCTTAGCATAAGGTGTAGGCTTGTTTTCTTTGTAAGTGAATTTACTGCACATAGAAAACTAGATTCACACTTTTGGCTGATGGCAGTCATAAATACAAGTAGGTGATTAGCAGGCTGTATATATTCAGCCCCCAACCTACTTCATTTTGACCTGCCCCAGTGCTGGCCATCAGGTTGCAAGTTCTTGATTATCTGGAACCATTTTTGAAGCCTTTTCTATCTTCTTCAGGTTTTATAAGCATTTGATTTCTAACCTCTTACTTTTGGGGTCGGAAAGGCTGAGGCCCAAGAAATCTCTACTTGGATGTCCTACCTACACCTCGAACTTAATGTGTCCAAAACAGAACTCCTCATCTTCCCACCCAAACCCTGTACTCCCCCTGATTTTCCCATCACTGTGGACAATACCACCATCCTTCCTGTCTCACAAGCCCGTAACTTTGTCATGATCCTTGATTAATCTCCTTCATTCAAACTACAAATTCTGCTATCAAACTCTGTTAGTCCTACCTTCACAACATCACTAAAATCCACCCTTTCCTCTCCATCCAAACTGCTACTAAGCTGATCCACTTAACATATTCCACCTTGACTACTGTATCTGCCTCATTCATTCATTCAATTGTATTTAATGAGCGCTTACTGTGTTCAGAGCACTGTACTAAGTGCTTGGGAGAGGACAATACAATTAACAGATGTATTCCCTGCCCATAACAAGCTTACAGTCGGGGGGGGGGGGGGGGGGGGGGAGAGAAAGACATTAATATAAAATTACAGGTATGTACATAAGTGCTGTGGGACTGGGAGGGGAGAAGAACAAAGGGAGCAAGTCAGGGTGATGCAGAAGGGAGTGGGAGAAGAGGAAAGGGGGAGCTTAGTCAGGAGGAGATGTGCCTTCACTAAGACTTTTGGGAGGGAGAGGGGGAGTAATTGTCTGTAGGATTTGAAGAGGGAGGGCGTTCCAGGCCAGAGGCAGGATGTGGGCAAGGGGCCGGTGGCGAGAGAGGCGAGATCAAGGCACATTGAGAAGGTTAGCATTAGAGGAGCCAAATGTGCAGGGTGAGTTGTAATAGGAAAGAAGTGAGGCGAGATAGGAGGGGGCAAGGTGATGGGGTGCTTTAAAGCCAATAGTAAGGAGTTTTTATTTGATGTGGAGGTGGATGGGCAACCACTGGAGTTTTGTGAGGAGTGGGGTTACATGTCCTGAATCTTTTTTTAGAAAAATGATCCAGGCAGCAGAGTGAAATATGGACTGGAGTGGGGCAAGGCAGGAGGCTGGGAGATCAGCAAGGAGACTGATGCAGTAATCTAGATGGGATAAGATGAGCGATTGTATCAACATAGTAGCAGTTTGGATGGAGAAGAAAGGGCAGATTTTAATGATGCTGTGAAAGTGGAATCGTCATGATTTAGTGATGGATGGAATATGTGGGTTGAATGAGAGAGAGGAGTCAAGGATAGCACCACAGGTTATGGACTTGTGAGACAGGAAGGATGGTGGTGCCATCTACAGTGATGGGAAAGTAAGGGGGAGGACAGGGTTTGGGTGGGAAGATAAGGCGTTCTGTTTTGGACATGTTAATCTTCAGATAATGGGAGGACATCCAAGTAGAGATGTCCTGAAGGCAAGAGGAAATGTGAGACTGCAGAGTGGGAGAGATATAAGGACTGGAGATGTAGATTTGGGTTTCATCTGCACAGAGGTGGTAGACCTCTTCACCAATCTCCCTGCTTCCTGTCTCTGCCTACTCTAGTCCATACTTCACTCGGCTGCCCAGATCATTTTTCTAAAAAAAAAAATTCAGTCCACATCTCCCCCTTCTTCAAGAACATCCAGTGGTTGCCTATCAAACAAACTCCTTACCACTGACTTTAAAGCACTCAAACACCTTACCCCCTCCTATCTTACTTTGCTGATTTCCTACTATATGTAAGCCTAGCCAGAACCAAGATTAATACACTTCTAATTGAGATAGCTAAGGTCCCAAGTGAGATGCTCTAAGTGCACAGAGGTGACATAACTAGCTTAGCTGTTTAAACTAACTAATGATAACTGTGGCATTTATTAAGCACTTCCTATGCACCAGTCTAGGGTAGATACAAGATAACCAGGTCAGACACAGTCCTTGTCCCACAGTGGAAAACAGGTATTGAATAATTCCCATTTTCCAGCTGAGGAAACTGAGACCCAGAGACATTAAGTGACTTGCCCAAGGTCACACAGCAGGCAAGTGAAGAACCCATTTCCCCTGACTCCCCGGCCTGTGTTTGTTCCACTAGGCAATGCTGTTTCTCTGCTCTCCCTCTGCCTCTCCACTCTGTTCCCTTGAAAACAGGCTAGTAAGGCATTTTCCCCCAGGGAGTTGTCCTTATCAGGGCATTGAGTCTTGCCTCGCTAGTTGCAGGGTCAAATTCTTCCAACTCTCATGATTTCTATTCTTGGTTCAAGTGAAATGTTCCATTCACAGAGCAAAATAACTTTTTATTTGCAGAGGAATTCAGAGGGGTCACCATCGTGGAGCTGCTAAAGAAAGAGGGAAGCACTTTGGGATTAACAATATCTGGTGGGACTGATAAAGATGGAAAACCAAGAGTTTCTAATCTGAGGCCTGGAGGGCTGGCTGCAAGGTGAGAAATTTGGTTCAAATGGGGTTGGAGAGGAGGGTGTGGTTAGGCAGAGGAGGTGGAAAGAGTAGAAAAATGTAAAACACAATAAAATTGTAGTTTCAAAGCAGAAGAGTTAAAAAAGGAAATTATGTCAAGTGCTGAGTGGATTTTCTTTATTTCATCTGACCAATTTTGAAGAAGTCTGAGTAGCATAGATCTGAGAACTACTGGAATTTTTGCAAAGAGCACAAAGTGCTGTTCTCTTCCATTCTGTACTACCCTTGGGAAGGAGATATTACCATTCCCAGTTTACAGGTGAGCAGGCCTTTATTTGTGCTGGGGTTTTCTGGGATTTAGCCTGGGGACCTTGGAGCAGAATTCTGGAGGCCACAAAAATTCTAGAGGCCTTCCCCCGTCTAGATTGTGAGCTCACTGTAGGCAGGGACTGTCACTCTTTATTGCTGTATTGTACTTTCCCCAGCATTTAGTACAGTGCTCTGCACACAGTAAGTGCTCAATAAATATGATTGAATGAATTAATGAGAAAGTATGAGAATGGAGAGAAATGTTGGGGAGGGGCAGAGGGGTTTGTTAGAAGGGGCCTGGGGCCATTGTTGACAAGGCTAACAGGCACTCCTTGGGATCTTAGAGGAACAGATAAGGAGGTGTGAGAGAGTTGCAGCCTCTCAGTCAGAAAGAAGACACAGTTTCTGCTTTTCAAGCCATGTCCCTTTCCCTCCCTTCCTTCATTTTCTTGAACTTGATCTCAGTTCAAGAGACCACTAAAAGAGGCTAACCAATCATGAGCTGGTGGCAGGATCTGGGTCCTGCTGCTAGAAAGAAAAGATCAAAATTGACCACCTAGTTTACCTCCTTGAGTACTGTGCCTAAACCACGCCAGATGAGAGTAATCTTATCCAATCAAGAAAAATCAGCACATTCCCTACAAGCCCAGGGCCTTAAAGAAATGAGACAGTGTAATAGAAATTTCATAAATCCTGCCTCTACTTTCTATATCCTTTGTTGTTATTGTTGTTGTCGTAATGGTATTTGTTAATTGCTTACTGTGTGCCAAGCACTGTACTAAGCACTGGGGTGGATACAAGATAATCAGGTTGACACAGTCCCCATCCACAAGGGGCGCATAGTCTAAGTAGAAAGGACAGCAGGTATGGAACCTCTATTTTGCAGATGAGGAAACTGAGGCACAGAGAAGTTAAGTAACCTGCCTAAGGTCTCACAGCAGACAAGAGGTGGAGCTGTGATTAGAACCCAGGTCCTCTGAGTCCCAAGCCTGCACTCTTTCCTCTAGGCTACACTGCATGGTACTGGGAAACAATGAAAGTATCTGTGCACATATGTTTTGTGCTGAAAATTTGGGGGAATCTACAAACCTGGGTAGGCTGAGGCTTTAATGATTTCTAGAGAAGATGTTACTACTCCACCCACTTGACAATTTTCTCCTTCCTCTATCCACCCCCCCCCCAACAATTTCATATGGATTAAATGATTAAACCATAGGTACCCATTGATATTCCATCTTTCCTGAATTCTTTTTTGCTATTGCTACGCAGAAGTGACCAACTCAACGTGGGTGATTACATCAAGTCCGTGAATGGGATTAACCTGACAAAATTGCGCCATGATGAGATCATCAGCCTGCTGAAGAACGTTGGGGAGAGAGTGGTGCTGGAGGTGGAGTATGAACTGCCGCCATCTGGTGGGTGTCTTTGAAATAGAACTGTTCTTGAATATCCAGGGACTTGAGCGGCAGTTGCAGTTACTCGGGTTTTTTTGGTTTTTTTGGCCTTCAGCAACTGAGACTTCTTTCTGGGGCAGTACTGCACCCTCATTTCAGTCATCTGTGAAGTTGAGGTGACAGGTTTTCCATTACTTCTTCAAAACACTTCATTCATCCCTACCAGCGGCTTTAAGGTACTCTGTCAGTTCTCTCCTCTTACTTTTCCACTCTTTTCTCCCACTCCACCACAGCTTGCACTCTTTATTCGTCTTGAGCTCACCTTCTCAGTGTGCCTTGTTTTCCACTCTCTTTTCCCTGACCGCCTTGCTCAAGGCCCTTCCTCCTGCCTGGAACTCCCTTCCTTGCAAATTTACCAGACCACAGCTTCAGAGCCCTTTTGAAATCCCACCTTTGCCAGGAGTCCTCCCCTGATTAATTTTTCTTCACCCCAGTCACACCCTCCCAACGACCAATTCAGCACTTTTGTACCACCTCTAAATTTATGTACTCACAACCGCCCATACCACTTCAATACTTATGGACTTGCATACTTTACTCCCAAAGAACTGTCTCTAGAGACTGTGAGCTCACTGTGGGCAGGAAACGTGTCTGTTTATTCTTATACTGGTACTCTCTCAAGTGCTTAGTTCAGTGCTTTGCACACAATAAGCGCTCAGTAAATATGATCGAATGAGTGAATGAAGCTGCATACTTCTTTTTCCATTTTTTTCTCCTAACTAATTATTTTTTGTCTTTCTCTCTCAAAAGATTGTAAGCTCTTCAGTGTGGGGACCATCTCATCTACTGTTTTCTCCTGAGCACTGAGTATAGTGCTCTGCACACAGTTGGTGCTCAATCAATACTATCGTTTGATTGGCTGTCTATTTTCCATCCAGTGTAATGGGGAAGACCCCACTCACTAACACCCATAATGCTGCAGCCTTATAGTTATTATAGTAGTTAAGTGCTTATAATGGGTCAAGTTCTGGTCTAAACATCAGGGTAGAGGTAGATACAAGATAGTTAAATCAAATACAGAACTGTTCCACCCAAGGCTCATAAACTGCATGCAAAGTACAATACATCCCCCTCAGAGGACGCTTGATAAGTATCATTATTACTACTCGGGCATAGGAAGAGCAAGTTATCACATCCCCATTTTACAGATGAATGAACTGAGGCCCAGAGAGATTAAGTGATTTGTCCATGGTCAAACACCAGACAAATGAAAGAGCTGGGACTAAAACCCAAGTCTCTTCACTTCCAGGCCCATGCTCTTTCTACTAAGACACACTGCCCTTGGATCTGGACAGCAATTCAATAGGCTGCTCTAGAGGAGATGGCAGCCTGATGAAAGAAAGATATTTTAGGAGCAACCTCCTAACTGGCTTGTCACCCTTTCTCTTCCCTACCTACACACGCACACACACTGAATTTTCATAGGTTAACTCTGAGTGTGTTTTATAGAGAGGTACATTCAAAATTTTAATTGTATGAGAAATAGTGTTTGGTGCATTTCCACTCCATTCCAGAGAGGAGGGGTTTAGAGCTACACTCATCTCTTCTATAACAGTGGGGTTAAGTTCCCGACAACCCTACGTTAAGGAAAACTCATATTACAGCACGTACACCTTGATCAGCACTGGGCACATGTGTAAAACCATTTCTTCTGATATCTCATCACATTTTATCCAGAGAGACACACAATGTCACGAGAATACAAGTGTAATGAAAGCACATTTTATGGACGAGCCGAGTGTATGAAGACCTGGGAAACTTTGGAAAAGAAACACAGGCCTGGAAGTCAGAAGGACCTGGATTCTAATCCCAGTTCCACCATTGGTCTGGTGTGTGACCTTGGGTGCTTGCTTCACTTTTCCGTGCCTCAGATCCCTCATCTGTAAAATGGGGATTAAGACTGTGAGCCCCATGTGGGACAGCGTGGCGCATTGGAAAGAGCACGGGCTTTGGAGTCAGGGCTCATGAGTTCAAATCCCAGCTCTGCCACTTGTCAGCTGTGTGACTGTGGGCAAGTCACTTAACTTCTCTGTGCCTCAGTTCCCTCATCTGTAAAATGGGGATTAAGATTGTGAGCCCCACGTGGGACAACCTGATTCCCCTGTGTCTACCCCAGCGCTTAGAACAGTGCTCTGCACATAGTAAGCGCTTAACAAATACCAACATAGACTGAGTCCAACCTAATTATCTTGCATCTACCCCAGCCCTTAGTACAGTGCCTGACACATAGTGAGCACTTAACTAATGACATTAAAAAAACCCAAAAAAAACCCTCTGGTGGTAAAGATGGAATTTGTACAGGATGGACAGGCAAAATCTGAACCAAGATTTTAAATGGAAAACTCAGGGAAAGAAGGTTAATGTGGAAAAGCACAAGACCCATAGTGACCCTTCTGGGATGGAGGATCAAAAGAGTCCAGGAGAGTCCAGAATCCAAAGAGCAATTAAGTAAAAGCCCAAATATAGAAATGTTGCTACACTAAAGCCAGAAGCCTAAAAACCGCATGTATGGATCCATCAGTCAGGCAATCGGTAGTCTTTCCTGAGTGCTTATTATGTGCAGAAGACTGTACTAAGTGCTTGGGAGAGTACAATATAACAGAGTTGGCAGACATTTCCTGCCCACAAAGAACATACAGTCTAGAGAACTAGATTGGAATGACTGATGGCTAGTGAGGACTTGGACATAATTGGCATCTATGAGACTTGGTGGAGAAAATCAGTGGGAGATAGTGCTTCCTAGCAATCAACTCCATCAGAAAGACTGGGATGGGTACATGGGAGAGGGTGTGTGACTCCAAATATAAAGACATTCATTCATTCATTCAATAGTATTTATTGAGCGCTTCATATGTGCTTACTATGTGCAGAGCACTGTACTAAGCGCTTGGAATGAACAAATCGGTAACAGATAGAGACAGTCCCTGCCCTATGACGGGATTACAGTCTAGTCGGGAGCAATACAATCAGTGACAACATAAGAATATCACTTGGTAAGAGGAATGGATAAAAATTCCAACCTTAAATAACAAGATCACAGAAGGAGTGTTCTATAGAGTACATGGCCTTGGTTAGGAATGTGTTCAGAAAATGTTATCTGGATTGGTCTGTAAAACTAGGGCAAATAATAATAGTGGGAGACCTCAGTGACCCTCATATAGATTGGCTGTATAATCAACCCTAAGGAAGAGAAGTGGAGGGTAGGAAACTGTTGTTTCTGGAACAGCTAGTCGTAGAATCAACGATGTAGAGAAGGACCTGATCCAGGAGGAATATGGAAGAAAGCCACTCTGCAACAGAGACCACAGATCCTAGTTAAATTTACTATTCTTGCTGTGGGGGAGGGGGAACCCACCTCCCCTTAACCAACACAGCAATATAGCATTTTAGAAACAGAAACTCAGAAGAAACAGGTTAGCGAGACAAAACTCTGCATAACAATATTACACGGATCTGTCCTTTCTTCTCCTTTCAAATAGCCAACACCCTGATTCAAACTCTCATCAGCTCCTGCCTCAACCTCCTCATTGATTTTCCTGTCTCTAATCTGTCCCCTCTTCAGTCTACCTGACACTCTCCGACTTGGATTAGCTTTCGACTTCAAAGCACTCTACCAGCAATCTCCTTTCTATGTATCCTCCGTCTTTACCCTCTACTCCCCAGCCAGCACTCCTTGCTATTCCTCCCGTTACCTTCTTAACATGTCTTGCTCTCAAATCCTGTTCCTCCACTCCATTACTCATATGCTTCCCCCGTCTGTGCTCCGTCTCCCTTCAAACCCACTAAACTCTTAAAACTTATGTAAAATAGCCATCCCTAGAATTTAGCTTCATAGCAGTTCATGTACTGGATTCTTAATTTTCCATTCTCTGCTACCACTTGCATCTGTTTCTTCACACTGGTCCAATTACTTATAAATACTTCTGTACTGTAAGTTCCTTGAGGGCAGAGACTATGTGCTTTTTAATCTGTTTTATTCTTTCAAAATATCACCAACAGAAAGCTGGCTAGGGGTTCAGTGGGTCCCCTTGAGGCCCCAGGGTAAAAGTACACTCAGAGATGAAAAGGAGGTAGTCAGTGAATTCTTCAGGGGTTTTTTTAAGCAGGCAGGTCAGAAGATCTGGGTCAGATTGTGATGAACCCCCAGCACATTTTAGACCAAATTGATCATCTAAATGTAAAGCAATCACCAGGATCAGTTGGCATCCCCAAAAGAAGTTCTGAAGGAAGGTACGGAACTCCTGGCACAAGTGCATAGCCTATTATTACAAATTTCCACTGGACTAGAGGACTTTGCAGATAGTTTCTTTTAAGAAGACACAATCCCTAATGGATACATATGGAAGAATGATGCATAGTTCCATTTAAAATAGACCTAAATTTTTTCAGTCTTTCTTCACACAGAAGCTGCCCCAACCCTTTTCCCTTCTTGAACTTCCTGCAGATCCAAGATGCAACACCTAGGATTGCATGCCACATTCAAGTTTTATATAGAGGCAAAACTGCTGCATACAAACAGGTTCCTGCTGCCAGATGAACGAACTTCCCTAATGCTCTAACAACATTCTAACCAAAACGCACAGTTAAAACACAGATGGCAGAACTGAGTGTAACTGAACTCTTTTATAAAGAAGATACTTACTGTTAGGGTATGAATATTGGGGAAAAGAGGGGACAGGGATGTTGGAGAAAAGTAGCTGCAAAGACAAATTACTTTAAAATTCTAAATTCTGCTGTTATAGGCAAATGATTCATCTAAGTTGATGTGATCTAACTTGGCTTAATCAGGCACCTTCTGAAGTGTTTCTTTTCAAGCCCAAAGGAATGACAATAGCTTTCTTGTTTCTTCCACAGCACCGGAAAGCAGTTCAGGAATTATTCCCAAAACCATAGATGTTTCCCTGTTCAAGGAAGGCAATAGCTTTGGCTTTGTCCTTAGAGGTCAGTGCCGGTCAATGATCTTCTTTGTCACTACTCGGGTAAATTCCTATTTGTTTGGAGAGGGAGTTAGGGGAAATTCTTTGTACCAATAAACCAGTTGTTTAAATGTGCTTCTGACTGGGTTTTCCATTTGTTTGAGGGTGGCAATGGGATTAGGAGGGTGTGGGAAGACACAGTAGTGGTAGAGGAGAATAAAGAGGGAGAAGAAGAAGAAGAAAGAAAAACTCATAGATTTTATTGGGCGTTGTTACAGGAGGAGCACATGACCACTGGCCCAAATCCAGACCATTAGTCCTCACCTATGTGCGACCAGGGGGCCCAGCGGACAGGTAATCTTCCTGTTTTTACCTACTTGACTAAAGAAATCCAATCACAGCCAAGTTCAGCCAATGTAAATTTCCTGACAAGGTCCTTATGGAACCTTCTGGCAATCAAATACCCATGAGAGTTTAAGGAGCAAGTCAGCCTGAAGGTTGGCCCAGACCAGACACACCACTGTAGGCCCTCCTAGAGGGAAGATTTTATGGGGCAAAAGCATGCCAACCTCCTACCTCTTTGCTTTGCTTCCATCCTTTGATCCATAGTTCTGGCTTTAATGTAGAGCCCTGGTGTTGGGGCAGGTGTGCGTGTTTGTGTGTGTGTGTGTCCATGCAGCTGTGTTTAGTGACTCTGGGGGCATCTCCAGAATTTGCCCTAACCTTGGATCATGACTACCTTACCCTTAGATGCCCTTTCATGGAATGGGATAACGTCTGCCCTGCCCAGAAAGATGGCTTTACTAAGGCCGTTAGAATTGTTTGGGTAAGAGGAGATTCCTTCAATATCCTGGAAGCCTAGATGTCATTTCAGGATCATTCATATCCCTGATTGAACATGATGGGCAGCCAGCCACCAAATCTTTCCAGTAGAAGCTCTGACTGGATAAAATGTGCTTTTCACATTCAAGTTCCAAGAATGGAGAAAGGGCTGACTGCTCTTCTGAAATGAGTACTTCTTTCTAAACCTAGAAGGCAATACAGGTCAGAAGTGTATGTTCTGAAAGGGCATTTGGGGAGTGGATTTTCTAGGGTGTGAAAGATTTTCAGTTCTTCAGAAAGAATCCACTCCTCATTCACAGCTAACCTGAATAATGAAATCCACCTCATGACCTTTGAGAGAATAACCGTGCTTTGTTCAATCAAAGCATGGAGGCGGTCTTCCTAAACCATCCTCAGCATGCTTGCTTGGACTGTTGTTTTTGGTATTCTGTTCTTCCTAGAATGCCTCCTACATTTCCATATGACTTGGCCTTTTTTCAGCTAAGCCATAATTCAACTGAAGATGAGCAAAAGGGAACAGCTTAATTGCCCTATTTAGATTTATACAGTGATTGTCTTTTTAATGCCATTATACATTTAGACCCTGGAATTCCAGACTAGATTAAAAAATCTCCCTGTGCTCCACTTCACTGAATTCTATATTAGGCTTGCCTAGAATGGCTTATGATAGATATATTAATAGCTCCTTCTCCTAATAGGAGCTGAATACAGTCTGAATGAGACTTTCCTTATATAGTTGTTGATTTAATTATTTTTCATGGGACAACATATTTATCCTGAGGTCTCTGCTTCGGGGTGACAACAGGCCAGCCATGCAGCCTGCAAACCAGATATGTGACTAGATGACATCAAAGTGTGTCTTTGGTTCCCCATAGGGAGGGGTCCTTGAAAATTGGAGACAGGCTGCTGAGCGTCGATGGAATTCCTTTGCACAATGTGACGCATTCTGATGCCCTGAACATCCTGAGGCAGTGCAACCAAGAAGCACTCTTTCAGATTGAGTACGATGTCTCCATAATGGGTAAGGATGGCTCTCTTGGAGAAGGCCACTAACGAAGTGCAACAGGCCTTTAGAACTCCACTCCCAGGAGTCCTTTCACCAACCACAGCCAGCCAGACAGGATGAGGCAGTATATCCTCTGCCTCATCCATGCATGAAGATGAGATACAGAGGAAGAGTGGAAAGGCACGAGCATAAATTTGCCTCAAGAACCCAGGAAAAATGTCTCAGGAGCCCTGTTCTTTGGGGACTAGAAGAGCCTTACTTATAGAAATCTCCCACTTTACGTCAAGCACTAGGTACAGTGCTCTGCACACAGTAACTTTGAAATTCCAAATCCTTGACCCAGAGTCTTAAGCCAAAGTTGGTTTGGCTGGTGTGAGCTGAACTGGGAGAGCTCAGAGGAATTTGCAGTCCTGTGAAGCCTTTTGGACTCCTTCAACAAACTCTTGCATATTGGTCAGGCCTCTGTAAATGGTACACAAGGCAATAAAGAGAGCTATGGAGAAAACTGTAAACACATGCACCACTAATGAAGGCAGTTGCAAGCCTAGAGTAGGATCTGTTGTTTTGCATACTATTTTTCTGGTTGATGAACTGCGTTAACATACTTGCTTCTCACCTTGTTTCCCATTACCCAGAAGTGTTTCTGAAATTACCATTTCAGGAGGAATTATTCTTAGTGTGGTGAAATATAGATCTCTTCAAATGCATTCTTCATTTTCAAAAATTCAGCCAGTTGAGGTCTCAGCCACTGAAAACCTATGGGCCAAGCTAGGTCACTTTGCATCCGTCTTGTTCGTTTTACTTCAGGGACTTGCATCTCAATGTAGTTAGAGAGTCTCTCTGTCTTTTTACAAGAAATAAAATGAAAAATACATCAAACTCAAGAAAAAAAATCCTATAGAAATTCTATGTTTATGTTTTTCTTTTTTGCTTCTTAAATATAGAATCACTGAGTAGGAACATTCTCATTCTGGCTGCAGTGATAAACACTCTGATGCTGCCAATGCTGGAGAAAGTCTTTGTTTGGAAGAATAGCTGTACCATCTCTCCTGGGAAAAGCTAGACCAGAAATGCTGCAAGCATCTGTGGGAGCAGGGAAGAGGTGCAAAGGGTTATAACAAAGAAACAATACCAAGCGGGACTGGATTTTGGCAGGCAAGGAACTCTACTTGCAAAACTTTGACCTTTTTTTCCATGTCATCTGAAGCTGATTTGTCTCATCCTTTTCTCCCCAATCCCAAGAGGCTTCAAGATCAGTATTCCAGTGAGAGTGCCTGCAAGATTTCTGCTCGGGTTCAGTGTCTTTCTGAGGGATAGGGCTGGGAGTCCTACAGCCACTACAAGGGATCTTCACCTGAATCCAGCCACCTCATAGCCACTGAGGTGCATATTTGGATGAAGAAGAAGGGAGGAAATTAGCCAGGGTAGCCGGGGGGTTCCCGCAACTATATTTTGCTAGGTTACAAGGAATGTGACCAGACATTCTAAAATGGGTAGGGTAATCAAGGATTTGGAGTTCAAAATGGACGATATTCAGATCTGAAGTGAGCCAGGGTAGCAGAGGGGTTCCCTCAACCCCTCAACTATAGAGATAGTCGCAGTGGCAGCAATCACTGCTGCTATCTGCACCATTGCTGCCACGACTGGAATAACTCCTCCCGAGGCGCTGATGATGGAAGTTTCTGGTGTAGCTGAAATGCACTAGATGCACTGGAAACTCCTGCAGGACCTATGTACAGATTCGTAATTCATCTACTTATATTACTGTCTGTCTGTCTCCCCCACTAGACTGTGAGCTTGCTGTGGGCAGGGAACGTGTCTTCCAATTTTGTAATACCATTCTACTGTACTGTCCCAAGAGTCTAGTACAGTGCTGTGCACACATCAAATGCCCAATAAATATGATTGATTGATTGAAATATGGCCCTGGGTAGGAGGCAGGGAAACCACTGAGATCACTAGGGCGAGGGTGAGTACCCACTCTCCTCCCCTCTCTCTCTCTCCCCGTTCCCTTTTTCCTTCACCCTTACATTCTCTCTATTTCGTCTTTTCCTTCATCCCCTGTCTTCCTATCTCAGTTTCATAGTTTCTTGGCCTGAGTTCCAAACTCCTTCAGGGGGCCTTTGGGGAGGGCCCCTGGGTGGTGGGGAGGAAGGGGTAGGTGCAGCAGGCCTGGGAGGATTCCTGTTGAGTCTGTCTGATTCTAATAAGCCAGGAGACTGAGGGCTTCAAGGAGGTGCTCTTGGTTTGCCTTCCAAATTGACACCCCAGGAACTCCCAAAGCTGCCCCAAGGATCCGGCAGGTAGGGTAGGAGTATCAATTAATCAGTCAATTAATCAATCAATCATATTTATTGAGCACTTACTGTGTGAAGAGCACTGTACTAAGAGCTTGGAAAGTACAATTCAGCAACAAACAATCCCTGCCACAAAGGACTCACAGTCTAGAAGGGGGGATACAGGCATCAAAGCAAGTAGACAGGCATCAATAGCATCAATATAAATAAATAGAATTGTAGATATATACACATCAAAACAAGTAAACAGGCATTAATGTAAATAAATAGAATTATGGATATGTACATATATACACAAGTGCAGTGGCGGGGTAAGGGGGCAGAGGAAAGGGAGCGGGTTGGGGCAGTGGGTAGGAAGGGGAGCTGAAGAAAAGGTGGGCTTAGTCTGGGAGGATTGAATCCCCATTTTGCAGATGAGGGAACTGAGGCACAGAGGAAGTGAAATGACTTGTCTAAGGTCACACAGCTGACAAGTGGCAGAGTTGGGATTAGAACCCAGCTCCTTGCCTTCAAGGCCTGTGATCTTTCCACTACACCATGCCTTAAATGCTTGGGGAAGTACAATATAACAGAATTGGTAGACATATTCTCTGCCCACAGTGAGGTTATAGTCTAGAGGGGGAGACACACATTAATAAATAAATGAATTACGGATATGTACCTAAGTGCTATGGGGTTGAGGGAGGGGTGAGTAAAAGGTAAAAATCCAAATGCAAGGGTGACACAGAAGGGAGTGGAAGAAGACGAAATGAGGGCCTAGTCTGGGAAGGCCTGGAGAAGATGTGCTTTGAAGGTGGGGAGAGTTACTGTCTGTCGATATGAAGGAGGAGGACGTTCCAGGCCAGAGGCAGGATGTGGGTAAGAGGTCCGTATGGTGATTAGATTAGCATTTGAGGAGCAAAATGTGCAGGCGGGGTTGTAGTAGCAAGGAGGTAAAGTAGTAGGGGAGGCAAGGTGACAGAGAAACAGCGTGGCTCAGTGGACAGAGCCCGGGCTTGGGAGTCAGAGGTCATGGGCTTGAATCCCCGCTCTGCCACTTGTCAGCTGTGTGACTGTGGGCAAGTCACGTCACTTCTCTGTGCCTCAGTTACCTCATCTGTAAAATGGGGATTAACTGTGAGCCTCACGTGGGACAACCTGATTACCCTGTATCTACCCCAGCACTTAGAGCAGTGCTCTGCACATAGTAAGAGCTTAACAAATACCAAAATTATTATTATACCAACATTATTATTATTGTTACATTATTATTAAAGCCAATGGTAAAGAGTCTCTGTTTGATGTGGAGCTGTATGGACAACCACTGGAGGTTCTTGAGGAGTGGGGAAACATGGACTGAATGTTTTTATAGACAAAATCATCTGGGCAGCAGAATGAAGTATGGACTGGATTAGGGAGAGACAGGAGGCAGGGAGGTCAGCAAAGAGGCTGATATAGTAATCAAGGCTGGATAGGATAAGTGCTTGTGTTTTCATGATAGCAGTTTGGATGGAGAGGAAAGAGTGGATTTTAGTATTGTTGTGAAAGTTGAGCTGTCGGGATTGGGTGGTGATGCTGGTGATGGTGGTGCTGTCTTCAGTGACAGGAAAGTCAGGAGGAAGACAGGGTTTGGATGGGAAAAAGAGGAGTTCTATTTTGGACATGTTAAGTTTGAGGTGTCGGCAGGACATCCAAGTAGAGATGTACTGAAGGCAAGAGGAAATGTGAGACGGCAGAGGAGAGAGACAGGCTGGGGATGTAGATTTGGGATTCTTTCCTCATAGAGATGGTAGCTGACGCCGTGGGAGACCATCTGATTAAGTTAACTGGGAGGAATAAGAGCATCTGTATCCTTTCCTTTTTCAAAAAAGTAAACCACTCCAAGGGGTTTATATCTTTAACTTGATGTGTAGAGGAGCACTAATAATCGCTAAATTTATTTTATGTGGGTTTAATGCCAGCTGATTATCCAGAGAGAAAAGCAAATCAGTCTAATTGTAGCACAGAATCCATGGAGGTCCCCTGGTTGAGGGAGTGCCTTGTCTTTTAATGTTAATCACTTAAGGTGGTCTCTGAAGGGTTACAAGTTGGATTGGCATGCTCTAGAGAGCTTGGTGTTTGTGGTCGGGAGCAATTAAGGGACAAGAGTAATGATAGTTGCTTTTTCTCAGATTTACCTAGCCAGTCAGGGGATTCAGATGGCTGCCATCTAATGACTATTAGTAAGCTATTCAAGGAGATGCAAAGTAGAAGTTCAGTAGAAGTTCCTTTTTCTCAAGTAAAATTTTTACAAAGTTGTACACCATTTGTTGATTATGAAAGCAACTTTATCCACAAATTCTTGAGTAGATTTTTTTTCTTATATCTAGAAATAACACACTACAAAAATTGCCCTCTCTAAATGAATGATTTTAAAGTCTCAGAGATGTACCCATCTTTAGAGATCATAGAAGAAAAACATTCTATATCCCACAATTCTTAGGCACCTTTGATTCAGCATTCCAATGAATTTCAATACAGCTGTGGCAGGTAAACCGGTCTCTATTTCAGCCCAAGCAGCTAAGTTATAGATATAAGGATCATTGTTGTGTCAGAAATATTGAAAGCCAAACTGAGTGGCAAAGATGAATAAATATGAGAATTCATCGAAATCTTGGAAATACCTGGGGTATCATGCTGGCTTTCTTCAGCTACTAATAGTTCTGACTTCTTGTCTAAAATATAAGCCCTGCAAAATGACTGTGCTGGAGAATCTACCCACTGCCCTGTCCTGAGATGAGGGAGGGAGCTTGCTGCTTGCTCTGCAGAAACTGATCCGTGGCATAGCATCTGGACCAGGAAATTGTAGAAGCGTGCTGAGAAGACTCCAGGGAACCCCACTTTTTGGTTGCCATAATGAGAGAGACAAAACTGAAGCAGACAATGAGGCCAGTTATCTCGCTACTCCCTGGATGGCGTCTTAATTTCACAACCTCTACCAGATGTAGTGGCTTCATAGACTCTACTGCCTCCTTTTCAAGTCTTCTCTTTAACTATTTCCTACTAGAACAATTGGAACCTGCCCCAAAGTATTTGTAAACCTGGTATGTACTCACAGATGAGGTATCACTTGGAGAGAGAGAGAGAGAGAGAGAGAGAGAGAGAGAGAGAGAGATGACCATGTCCTATTCCCCTGGAAAACTGGGAAAAGAGCAAGTTGTTCATACTTTTATTTACAGGATAAATGAAACCTGACCTCTCCAACCTTTCAAAATAGACTTAGTATTCTGATTACTTCTTTCTAGAGTCCAGAACACCCAGGTTTCTTTTGTTGAATGACTTGCTGGCCTAAATAGTACAGATGACTATCTCCTCTCCAGTAAATAAGTAGCAAAGACTTTGGTGGCTTTTATGGATGCTCAACAACAGCATCTAAGCTCCTTCTGGTCAGGGGTTGTGTCTTTTACCTCTATTTATTGTACACTCCCTGGCACTTCAATTGATCAGCCAATCAATCAATCAGTGGTATTTTTTGAGAGCTTACTGTGTGCAGAGCATTGTACTAAGTGCTTGGGGGAGTACAAAACAACAGAGTTGGTAGATATGTTTTCTGTCTTTCCAAGCACTGTAGATAACACCGTTATCCTCCCTTTTTCACAAGCCTGTAGCCACGGCACTATCCACAGCTCATCTCTCTCTTTCAAGCCACAAAATCCTGTCACCAAATCCTTTACAACATAAAATCCTCCCTTTCTTCTTCATCCAAATTCCTCCTATGCTAATCCAAGCACTTATCATATTCATTCATTCATTCATTCAATCAAATTTTTTGAGCGCTTACTCAATACACTAAGGGCTTGGAAAGTACATTTCGGCAACCAATAGAGACAATCCCTACCCAACCATGGGCTCACAGTCTAGAATGGGGGAGACAGACAACAAAACAAAACAACTAGACAGGCATCAATAACATCAATATAAATAAATAGAATTATAGGTCTATTATATATATATTATTATATATGAATTATATGGATCATTAATAAAATAAATAGAATAATAATAATAATAATGTTGGTATTTGTTAAGCGCTTACTATGTGCCGAGCACTGTTCTAAGTGCTGGGGTAGAGACAGGGGAATCAGGTTGCCCCACGTAGGGCTCGCAGTCTTAAGCCCCATTTTACAGATGAGGGAACTGAAGCACAGAGAAGTAAAGTGACTTGCCCACAGTCACGCAGCTGACAAGTGGCAGAGCTGGGATTCGAACTCATGACCTCTGACTCCAAAGCCCGGGCTCTTTCCACTGAGCCACGCTGATATGTACATATATACACAAGTGCTGTGGGGCAGGGGAGGGGGTAGAGCAGAGGGAGGGAGACGGGGTGATGGGGAGGGGAGGCAGAACAGAGGAAAAGGAAGTCTGGGAAGTCTGGGAAGGCCACCTGGAGGAGGTGAACGTTCAGTAAGGCTTTGAAGGGGGGAAGTTTGCTACTTTGGTGGATGTGAGGAGGGTGGGCATTCCAGGCCAGAGGTAGGACATGGGCCAGGGATCAACGGCGGGACAGGCAGGAACGAGGCACAGTGAGGAGATTAGCGGCAGAGGAGCGGAGTGTGCGGGCTGGGCTGTAGAAGGAGAGAAGGGAGGTGAAGTAGGAGGGGACAAGGTGATGGATACCTTTGAAGCCAATAGTGAGGAGTTTTTGCTTGATCATATACTGCCTTGACTACCTCATCAGCCTCCCCAATGATTTCCCTGCATCCTGTCTCTCACCACATGCTATTCCTTACTGTTCAGTGCTTTTGCACACAGTAGATGTTCAATAAATACTAGTGATGCTACTGATTCATTGATGAAACACATTAGAACGCAGTAGTGATAGATGTTGGCCTGGAAACACAAAGAAACTGAACCTTCCTAACCCTAACCAACTGTCTCACAATGTGTGATGTAAGTCAATAGGAGTTGAGGCAAAAATCTAGATAACTTGACACAACTCATCTCTGCTACTGGAAACATAACTAAAACCAACATCCCACTAAAAGTGGGATACCACTTATCCTACCTTAAACAAAGTCCTAGGTAAATAGGATATTGGTTATTTGATCACTAAAGAGGCACCAGCATGTAGTGATCCCTAGGGCATTTAAGCATCCCTATTTCTATTCATTTTAATTCACATATTCATACACTCCTCACCCTGAATGGTGAAAGAACTGGGACAGGTGCCCTACAAGCTGTCTGTCTCATGCAAAAAAGACCCTGCCTCATGCGTAAAAGACTCTGTCTGGAGGTTTTCCATTTTACAGTGCCTGAACCACCAGAAAGCCTAGCATGTCAGTCACATGTTTTGGTGTGTATTGTTGGTTCAGGTATTTTCAGCCATACCCACACTCACTATCAATAACAACTTCTTCTAATATAGAGAAGCAGCGTGGTTCAGTGGAAAGAGCCTGGGCTTGGGAGTCAGAGGTCGTGGGTTCAAATCCCCGCTCTGCCACTTGTCAGCTGTGTGACTGTGGGCAAGTCAGTTAACTTCTCTGTGCCTCAGTTCCCTCATCTGTAAAATGGGGATGAAGTCTGTGAGCCTCACGTGGGACAACCTGATTACCCTATATCTACCCCAGCGCTTAGAACAGTACTCTGCACATAGTAAGTGCTTAACAAATACCAACATTATTATTATTAATATTAATATGAGAAGTAGGGTGGCCTAGTGGACAGACCACCGGTCTGAAAGCCAGTAGACCTGGATTCTTATCCCAGCTCCGCCAGTTGGGGGCTGTGTGACCTTGGGCAAATCATTCATCTTCCCTTTGCCTCCGTTTCTTCATCTGTAAAATGGGGATTAAATATCCATTCTCCCTCAATCAATCAGGCAATCTACCAATAGTGTTTATTGAGTGCTTGCCCCTCCTTAGCATGTGAGCCTTGAGAAGGATGGGGACTGTATCAAAGCTGATTGTATTATATCTACCCCAGTGCTTGGCACCTATTCTGCACTTCACATTACCATTATTGTTGCTATTATTAATTACAACTTTGTACTTTGAAGCTTAAAAACTGGAGTGCCTCAGAATTTGAGAAAGTAAAGAAAGTGGAGCTTTTCCCAATCTTTTCATTGCTTTGAAAACAGAACTGGGAAGAAGAATGGCTGTTTTCCTTGCAACTAGAAGGAGTTTCCTCTAGCCTGCCACTTTCTCCTGAATTCAAGAACAGATATTCCCTAGTGTCAACTCCCTTTTGAGTTTCGATTTCAGAACATTGGGCTAATCCCTCAACTAATTTTGCTAACCTAGAAGTATCTGACCCTAATTGGGGGATGTTGTCCTTTTGTAGTAAAACAATAGCAGGAGTCATATTCCTTTGTTGTCATATCCACAAGATTGCTTCCCAAGCAATTCAGAGGTGGCAGAGTTCAGTGACTAGAAATAGCCTGGTTTCTATTCCTCATCTGTAACCTCTGGATGCCAGTTCTAATCCTACTTCTCTATAAGCCTGCCGTGTCACCTTGGTCAAGTCACCTAACTTTTCTGTGCCTCAGTTTCCTCATCTGCAAAAAAATTAGGATAAGATACTTTACCTCCTAGATTTTTGAGCCTCATATGTGACAAAGACTGTCCAATCTAATAATCTCACATCTACCCCAGTGTTAGGAATGTGCCTTTGGCCTAGAGTAAGAGTACAATAAATGCCATAATTAAATGAAAATTAAATTTGTCGCCCTCAAAATTAGAAATTAGAAAATTCGATAGCAAAGTTAGAAAAGGCCATTGCTAGGTCCAGAACTGGTCTTGAGCAGGGGATGAGAGGGATAGGTGCCTTAGCACCGCAATTGAAGACTCCTCATGATTGCCTTCCCACTGTAGCTGAAAATCCAAGAGTTTGCACTGCAGTGATGACCAGTAATGGCCAAGAGCCTCTACTGCCAAGCTTCAAGGAAACAGGAATCATAATGAGGGAGATGTGTCAGCACCCTCAACTCTTCTATCTCAATGAAAGTGTGGGCAGGGTGGAACAATTCCTCCAACCTTCCTTGCACCTCACCTCCTACACATACACCTCACACAGCAGTGAGCCAGTCTGCTAGAAGAAGGGGAGTAGGTCAGCTTGAATGATATTATCTTCCTCTTGTTTTCCTCCTTCCTCCTCCCCCCCCACCCCCCATCCCACCCTCCTCATCCTAGATACTGTAGCCAATGCTTCAGGTCCTTTATTAGTGGAAATAGCCAAGACTCCAGGGTCCACTCTGGGAATCTCACTAACTACTGGCACCCATCGGAATAAACAAGTAATAGTCATCGACAAGATCAAGCCGGCCAGCGTGGTTGACAGGTATATTTGATGCCTTCCCAGCATGCACCACCACTGCATATTTGATTTACATCACCACTCGGGAATGGCCCTCCCTGCCATAAGCCCCGTGACTAAAGTCCAACACAGGATCCCTCCTGGTCCCTGGGGTCATAAATGATAGTACAGAAGGAAGAGGAAAGTGGGTGCATGGCAAGTGGATGGAGAAATGCATGGGATTGCCACAGAAAGTGGAAAATAATTTAGTGTTTGCACTGCTGTGGGGAAGGGAGGGTGCAAGAGTGCAAGATGGAGGAAGATGGTCTGATCTACCCACTTGAGCAGGGACCAGAGTAGCTACCCCAATTTCCCTGCCCCAACGTTGCTCTGCCAGATATTTCCATGAGTGGCTTCTCACTCTCTTCCAACCCCGCCTAGGAACTGCTAGAAAACTTTGTCCTGAGTGGAATTTAGCTGTCTTTGGCCATTTGCACAACTTACTATTTCTTTCTCCTGGCAGATGTGGGGCTTTACATATTGGAGACCACATCCTAGCTATTGATGGGACCAGCACTGAGCACTGCTCCTTGCTAGAGGCAACTCAGCTTCTGGCCAGCACTGCAGAGAATGTCAAGCTGGAGATCCTTCCTGCTCACCAGAGCAGGCTCCCCCTGAAGCCTCCAGACACAGGTGGGTACCTAACATCTGCAGCTAGTAGACCTCCAACTGCCCAGAGGCCCTCAAGTTGCTGGGATGACTGAATCGGCCCCACTGTACCTCGAGGAGCTGAGAGCTATTTTATTGAGACATCTGTCCTGGCATCCTCATGTTCACACAATTAATTTATCATGAACTGAGGTGGAAAAGAGACCAGGTCTACATTGAGAGGAGGTTGTTCGGGGTTACGTGGACCCAACTGCATGTGTCAGTCCTCTATCCCCATGGCTCAGTGGAAAGAGCATAGGCTTGGGAGTGAGAGGTCATGGGTTCTAATCCCTGCTCCTCCCCTTGTCTGCTGTGTGACTTTGGGCAAGTCACTAAACTTCTCTGTGCCTCATTTCCCTCATCTGTAAAATGGGGATTAAGACTGTGAGCCCCATGTGGGACAACCTGATTACCTTGTATCCCCCCAGTGCTTAGAACAGTACTTGGCACATAGTAAGCACATAACATATACCATTATTATTATTAGGAGAAGCAGCGTGGCTTAGTGGAAAGAGCATGGGCTTGGGAGTCAGAGGTCATAGGTTCTAATCCCGGCTCCGCCACTTGTCAGCTGTGTGACTTTGGGTAAGTCACTTAACTTCTCTGGGCCTGAGTTACCTCATCTGTAAAATGGGGATTAAGACTGTCAGCCCCAAGTGGGACAACCTGATTACTTGGTATCTACTCAGAGCAGTGCATGGCACATAGTAAGCGCTTAACAAATACCATCATTATTATTATTATTATCTCTACTGCCCAAATTCTTTGCTGCTTGATCTCGGCATGGACAGAAATCCTAGGCCCAAACCCCCAAAAGATGACCACCCCCCCAAAAGGTGGTTCCTTAGTCAATTTGCAGGCCCAACCCACTTCCAGGTGTGGTTAGGACCATGTTTGACTGTTATGTTGTACATAGGCGTTCCCAGGGACTTCCTTGCCTACTTAATTCTTTCAGACAGGTGCAGTGGCATGACCCTCTTCAAAATGAGGGTTCAAGCACTGGTTTTAGTCTGACCTGAATCTTGCCCTGCCTTGCTGTGGCCTGGCCTAAGCAGGGCTCCTCTAACTATTGCTGCTACTGTTCTGCCCCAGCTCTTAACACTGTCCCCTGTTTTGTTTCCTTTTAAAAACTAAGCTGCAGGGTTCAAATCCAGGGTGTATATTTTCTCTTCCTAAGAGGACAAGTTTAATATTTCTTCAAAAGGAGTTTTGATCATCTTTTCCAGGCTGCATACCAGAAATCAACCTAATAAGTTCTAGGTTTCTTGATCTTTTAAAGCTAAGTTGCCTAGCTTAAATGTGCGGAATCGAAGCTATCTGTGGAAGAGACTAATTAAGCCCAAAATAAATGGGAAGTTAATTCTCTTTACAGAAACTGTTAAAATGAGCTGGGCTCACTCCCGCACTGGTATCTGTTCCAAATTTTTTGCTTCAAGAGGTACGCATTCAGTAGTGGTTTGGTTGTCAATATTTTAAAGATGGAATGGTTTTTGCATATGTTTAGGACTCAAAGAAAATGTTGTATGCAAGGGTAGTCACCAGCTAAATTTTTGACTAGTTTACAGGGTGAACTGTAACAAGTACAAGCTTCTGCACTTGTCTGCTGTGTGACCTTAGGCAAGTCACATCACTTCTCTGGGCTTCACTTACCTCATCTGTACAATGGGGATTGAGACTGTGAGCCCCATGTGGGACAGGGACTGTGTCCAACTCGATTTGCTTGTATTCGCCCCAGTGTTTAGTACAGTCCTGGCATATAATAAGTGCTTAACAGATACCGTTTTCATTAATAATTATCTATTCTGGATTAAGGAGAGCCTCCTCCTTACTTCCATGTCTCCAGAACAAGGATGGGCCACAATTTGGGGCTGATGGCCACTTATTAAATTGGTGAGGCTGTTGCAGGCCACACATCTCTGGTGAGGAGGGGGTAGGGGCAGGAAGAAGGTTGAAGTGCCGAGGTAGAATCACTTTGACCCATGGCCCCTTCCTGTTTCTGAGCCATACATTTAACTCTCATATGCCACTGTTTTCAGTGTTCCCTTGGGCTTGGGGATTGCTAACTGTATCTGTGTCTGGCTTGGAGCCAGGTAAGAGCCACCACAGGAAGGGTTTGTCCCAGAGCTGGATTCGATTTAATTGATTGGCCGGCACAAGCGGTCCTTCTCCGGGGGTTGCTGGAAGAGGAAGAGGTGAATCAGTCAGTCAGTGCTATTTATTGAGTGCTTAATGTGGACAAAGCACTGGACTAAGCGCTTGGGAGAGTACAGAACAACAGAGATGGTAGACACGTTCCCTGGCCATAAAGAGCTTCACTCTAGAGGGAGCTTATCAATGGTATTTATTGAGCGATTACTGTGTACAGAGCACTGTACTAAATGCTTGGGAGAGTACAAGTGAGTTGATAAATATGTTTCCAGCCCACAAGGAGTTTACAGTCTAGAAGTAACTGTGATTTGAGTTGTACACAATTGCTCCTGCACCAGCTCTGTAAAGGGGGCCCATCCCACACAGCCCACACACTCTAGAAGGACCCCAGCTCTATCCTGTGGCCTGCAGAAAAGATGAAGAGGACTCCAGAATAAGTCCAAAATGGGTTTTGATGGTGAGCACTACTGCTTTGGGCCTGGGAGCAGCTATGACCTTGTGAGACTCCAAGGAAGTAAGGCTCATTGGATGGAGTCTGGGATCACATTGTTAAAAACCCATAAACCAGGATCATAATCAGGCATCCTGTATAAAAAAGTATCAAGGGAAGGTTTAGATTTAGGAACTCCACTCAGAATCTCTTTAATAAAAAGCAGTATGGGCCCCAGTGGCCATGATTGAACTACCTCTCTAAACAGGCAAGATAAACAATCAGGATTTAATTAGTGACACCAATAGAGAGATTGCACCAAAGAATACTGAAGGAGGGTTTGCAAGGGAACAATTCACAAGCACTAAGGACTCCGGGGCTGGAGCTGCTTCTGACTGGTCAGAAAAGGCAAGGCTGGGTGGCATGCATGCTGCCTTTCACCCTTCTGGGAAATGGAGTTGCCCTGGCAACCATTTTCCACCCCTCAGAGAACAGGACTGCACTGGGAAGCCGACGTACACACCAAGGGACACAGTCACCAGACCATGGTACAGAGCAAATGGAATTCTTCCTACCGCTACACACCAGCAGCCAGCCGGATTTACAAACATTGAAATAATTTTACGAGTTTCAGGGCCCCAACCAATTTTAACTGAATTTTAGGGACTGTCCTTTAATTTATGGACATTTCGATACCCTGACACAAATAACGCTGAGCAGTTGATTGATTCATTTTCTGCTTCTCTAGTTTCTTCTCCAAAGGATTAGGGCCAAAGCAGTTCCAGGAGCTAGTTTCAATGTACACTAATTCAACTACATTGAACTGGAGGCAGAAATACTTTTGTTGAGAAGGATCATTTGAGTTCAGTATTTTCTGCCCTCTACTTGAATGTGAAAATATTAGTATCCAGGATAATCTATGTCCTCAGTGTAAAGGGAAGCAGTAAGCCCCTAAGATATATCTGAGTAACACAGATCTGGGAAAATCTACTCCCAGAAGACCTGAGAATACAAAATGAGTTTAAATTACAGGAATCTGCAGACCCTGGAGTGATAAGGAAACTAATCCATGTGGGAAAACTTGGTCCACCACTCTATCCTGTCCTCTCCTTAACTTCCCCATCACTGTAGAGAGCTCCACCATCCTTCCTGTCTCACAAGTCCATAACCTTGGCATTCTCCTTGACTCATCTCTAACATTCAATCCACATACTCAAACTGTCACTAAATCCTGTTGGTTCAACTTTTACAACATTGCTAAAATCCACCCTTTCCTCTCCATCCAAACTGTTGCCATGTTAATACAGGCACTTATCCTATCTCGCTTTGCTTACTGCATCAGCCTCCCCACCTCCTGTCCCTTCTCCTCTCCTGGGAGCATTCATGCCCAATCAATCAGTGGATGGTACCAATTAAGTGCTTACTGTGGGCAGGACACTGTCCTAAGTGCTTGGGAAAGTATAATACAAGACAGCTGCCTCTCCCCACTCCAGTCCATATTTCACTCTGCTGCCCAATCATTTTTCTGCAAAAACATTCAGTCCATGTTTCCTCACTCCTCAAGAACTTCCAGCGATTGCCCATCCACCTCCACATCAAACAGGAACTCCTTATCATTGGCTTTAAAGCACTCAATCACCTTGCCCCCTCCTACCTTACTTCCCTGATACCTCACCACAACTCAGCCTACACATTTGGCTCCTCTAATGCCAACCTACTCATCTCAATCTTGTCTTTCTCAATGCCAACCTCTTGCCCACACCCTGCCTCTGGCTTGGAACACCCTACCTCTAAATTCTAAATTCTACACCCTTATAAAAAAAATCTATTGAGCTGCAGCATATCTCTGCTTACTTGCCTACCAGTGACCAACTAATACGGTGATCATTTTGATGTCTCCAGTGGACATTCAGCTCCTTTACCTTTGATTTACCCCATTCCCAAGTGGGGACTTTTCATCCCCCTCGCTTATGAATTCACCACATGGAAATAAGAAATGTAACAAGTGCTGGCTGGTCTTTCAGGGATGAGTCCAGAGATGGGATTTCCCTATCGAGCTCAAACTAAATTCAAATTCTGAGGTTTGGGAAATCAACTGACTTCTCTGAGTGCGTAATGCAGCAGGTAGGCAGGAAGACAATTGGAGTTTTGAGAGTAGGAAAGTCTGGTGGTGCAGTCTGCAGACCAAAAAGAAGCAAACAAAAAAAGTCCAAATGATGAATAAATATTCTAACTCCTCACTTCTATTTGAGCATTTCAATTCAAAGCTGCATTTCTCCAGTGAGAGGGAAATGGATCCTTCCAAATGTGATTCAGGAGGCATCACTCGCTTTCCAAGAACAACTCTTGGGTGTTCATTAATAAGGTTATTTAATTGTTAGAGGCAGGGGGAAGAAAGTTAACAAGAGCAGCTGAGCAAATCAGCTAAAAATCTCTTTGGTGTTTTATGTGTTTGTCTTTCAGTGATGTGTCAATAAATACATTTAGCTTGCAATCTACTCACCTGTTCTATTTAATTGATTCACTTAGGTGTTGGGTCCCACAGATAGCCAGAGTAGATACTAAAAACTGTCTAAAGCATTATTCTATGCACATCTATCCACTTCTCAAAAACCTCCAATGACCGCCCATCCCCCTCTGTCTAAGCTGAAACTCCTCAGTATCAGTAAAGCACACAACTGGCTCTCCTAATTATCCTCACTCCTCTCCCAACATACCCTAGCTCACACATTTCACCCCTCAAATACCAAGCTACTCACTGTACCTCTCTCTCATCCATCTTGCCACCAACTCCTTGCCCATGTCCTCCCTGTGATCTGGAACTCCCTCCCCATCAATATGTGCCACTTTCCCATTTTTCGTAGCTTTATTAAAATCACATTTCCTCCAGGAAGGTTTCCCTGACTAATCTCACATCTTTCTGCCTTATTTCCCCTTTTGACTGCATCATCTATGTCCTTGAGTCCTCACCTCCTAGGATCTTAGGTCCTAAACTCCACCTAGCATTTATGTATATAACTTTAAACTCTGCTTCTTTCCCTATCTGTAATTTATTTTAATGTCAGTCTCTCCCAGTAGATTGTAAACTCCTTGAGGGCAGGAATCTTGTCTAACAACTATTTTGTAGTCTCCCAAGTGCCTAGTACAGTGCTGGGCACAGAATAAATGCTCAATAAAAACTATTAATCTCCTATTCTGGCCCAAAATAGGGGAAGGGGGAGGACACCCAGGGCAAAGTTCACCCCCCCTTCCTTGGAGTATATTTTCAGCCCAAATTTTCCACTTCCCTACTTCTTTTGAAATACTTTTATCCTCCAGGGCTATAGATTGAACTTCATATAATCATCTTTTTTTAGTGATTCATAAATACCAACTTCATATGAAGATAAAACTAAAAATGAAAGCATGAAAGGAACACCCCATAAATCACAAAAGAAATCACAAAGAAAGATGAAAGCAAGGATCCCAGTGAGATATAGTGTTGAGGAAACAAGGGAAATTGTGACCTGTTTTTCAAGGAAACATCTTGATAGCTGCAGGTTTGCCCAAGGACTCCCAAGAGATGGTACCTGCCATGTAAATGTAATTTGTTGCTGATATTTAAATTACCAGTGAAGACAACAATAGATCAAAACTGAAGGTGAAGTAATTAGTAGAGCAGGTATCTATGTCAAAGATCTGTTACTGGATAAGATCTGGTACTGCTTGGACTGCCAGATATTGCACTCTGTGGAGAAAGTCTCAAGAAACTGAATGATTTCAACTGTAAAGGGTGATTATCTGTCTAAGGTTAAAAGAATGTCAGTGTAACTTATGACCACATGAGCTATCTGTAATGGATTGCAGTTCATGCTTGCTTTGAAAGGAAGGACTTGCAAATCCACTTTCAGTCAGAAACTCAAAGGGATCCAGCAGGGATGGAGAGCAGGAAATAAGTCCAGCCCAGAGAATGATGGTGAATGTCACCTGTTGGTTCTGGGTTGCTCTCCTCTCCATCTTATTGGGGCTTCTCCCTTTGGGCTTTCCACACCTATCAATCGATCAATCAATCATATTTCTTGAGGGCTAACTGTGTGCAGAGCACTGTACTAAGCACTTGAGAGAGTACAATACAACAGAGGTGGTAGACATATTCCCTGCCCACAAGGAGCCTACAATTGAGAGGGGAGTTTACAGTTTAGAGGAATATGTGACTGTGAATATTTAACAGAGAAGCTAATCCAGTCCTCAGAAAACTAGTTCAGGTTCTCTGTGCAGTTGAGTTTGAATGAGTCAAGGGAGGCCCAAGGTCACATAGCAGACAAGTGGCAGAGCCGGGATTGACCTTCTGACTCCCAGGCCCGTGCTCTATCCACTACGCCATGTTAAGGAGTCTATTGCATCTTGAGGGGTTGGTTCTGAAGCACAGTTGGAAACTGCTGCCGTTACCATCGGCACTGGCTTTGACCACAGTGAAGAGTGAATAGAACAATGGAAGAGACTAGAAGGGCAATACAAGAGGTGGCTGATGGCATAAATTGAGCTCACTCTGAGAACAAAGTTACCAGATGCCACTGCTCCTCACCTGTGCTGCTTTTACCTCAAGACTCTTGAGTTTAGAGACTCATAGAGGGAGAAGTAGATGGAGTCGTGGGATTTATTTTGCTTTCATATTCTTTCTAGTGGTTTTTCTTGATTGAGATTTACCATGAGAACTCATAACCATCCCAGGCAGATGCACCTGTCCCTTTGTGCTGATAGCTTTGATTTTTCAAGGTAATTAGGGAGAACATTGGGAATGGCTTATGGTATACCCTTAACTATGAGGGTGGCTACTTAGGAAGCCAACCACTGCATTATTCCTTAGAGTCTCCTCATCACTTCACCAATCTCCTTCAACCCCCACTTCCACTCACTCATCCTTTTCAGTTATCTCTCAAGAGACTTTTCCACCTGCTTTTGAAATCCACCCTCCCTATCTGTTCCTTCGATCCCATCCCATTTTGTGTTCTAAAATCACTTGGTCCCAGTCTTCTTCCCCCCAGCTGTATTTTCAATCACTAACTTCCCTGCTGCCTTCCCTGCTGCCTTCAAACATCCCCACATTTCCCTTTT
Organism: Ornithorhynchus anatinus; assembly: GCF_004115215.2. Lineage (NCBI taxonomy): Eukaryota > Metazoa > Chordata > Mammalia > Monotremata > Ornithorhynchidae > Ornithorhynchus > Ornithorhynchus anatinus. The sequence continues at coordinate 50,337,655 of NC_041749.1, forward strand.
GCTATGAAAACACCTTCCCTGGATCCCACTGCTCCATCCACCTAGTGCATCATCCCTCTATCACCTTGTTTCCCTGCTCCTGTTCCTTTCAAAAGTTATCTAACAAGTTATATGCACCAACTACTTCCTCTGCCTCTCCTCCAATCCTCTTCCTGACTTTCTCCATTCTGGCTTCTGCCCTCTTCACTCTACCGAGGCAACTGTCTCCAAGGTCACCAGTGTCTTCCTCCTTGCCAAATTTACTGGACTTTATCCTAATTCTCCCTCAGATTCTTGACTGTTTCCCACTCTGTGGAACATGCTTTTCTCCTGGAAATACTACTGGACCTTAGTATTACTGATTCAGTTCTCACCTGGTTATTCTCTGCCTCCCACCCACTAAGGCTCTATTCTAGTCCCCCCACTCTTCTCATTCCATCAGCTCTCTCTCTTTCCTACTTATCCACTCTTTCCTCCCACTACTACCCAGCTCAAACCCTTTGCTTCTTTCAAGCAACCATCCTCAGTGTACCTTGTTCTTCTCGCCCCCACCACCGACATCTGACCCACACCTTTCCCTTCCCCAGAACTCCTTCTATCTTCATATCTGTCAGACCACAGCTCTCCCATCTTCCTAACCTTCCTGAAATCACATCTCCTCCAGGATACCTTCCTCAGTTCATTTCTCCTCTCCTCAGGTTATAACCCCACCCCTCAACTGCCACTTCAACTCTTCTGCCAATTCAACATCTGAGCCCTTGGGAACTCTCAAATGTCTGTGGCACTTACATACATATTCTTACATACCCTATTATGTAAGCACTATGTTTTAGAGAGAGAGAGAGAGAGAGATTTACACATATATCTCTTTTACCACCTACCTGTAAATGATTTTAGAGTCTGTCTCCCCTCTAGATTGTAAGTTCTTTGAGAGTAGGGACCAGGACAGTACAGTGCTCTGTATCCAGTAGGTGCTCAACAAATACTATTGATTGATTGCTTCTGCTGAAGACAGGATGTTGGGCTTGCTGGATCATTGATCTAGCCCATCAATGGCTTTGATTGTATTCTTATTTTCTCAAGTATATGGGAAAATTCTGAAGGAGTGAAGATTGAACAATACAGCAGTGTGCAGGGTGACCACTGATGACACTGTAGAATTCCAGACACCCCTTTGCTTACCACCTCCCCCGCCCCATGTGAACTTTGTGTCACTGAATACATAGTGATAACTATTAAAAATAGCAAAAATAAAAACCAACGAGTATTTATTGACCTTGAAGGAATGACTAGTGTTTGTATTTCTGTCCACTCCTTGAAACATTGGTAAAGTTTGTGTTTAGAAGTTGAAAAGAAGAAAACTGCTCTCTGGTTCACTGTGGCTGAAGCAATAGATGCCATGTAACTTTCATTACATTATGAGAGTGAGGGTTTCATAAGGGCATATATGAAAATGGATATTTGCAGAAGTTCTCAGAATCTGGCTGCAACTTCAAATAGAACACTGACCCTCACCATTGCTCCAGACCTGTTGTATCCCCTTCCCTCTCCATCCAGTCTCTGTAAGTATGGCTTCTGTCTCTAAACTGTGGGATGTGGAAACAGGTGACAGGGGCTGAGGCAGAGGGAGGCCGAGTGTTTAAAAATACAGGACATCAAGAGCCTAGTGCCTTCTTAGTGCTGGACAGAAGGCAGACCAGCTGGGTGATGGGTCACCCTAGTACTACTGTGGAGGATCAGTCAGAGGTCATGGGTTCGAATCCCGGCTCTGCCACTTGTCAGCTGTGTGACTGTGGGCAAGTCACTTAACTTCTCTGTGGCTCAATTAACTCATCTGTAAAATGGGGATTAAGACTGTGAGCCTCATGTGGGACAACCTGATTACCCTGTATACCCCAGCGCTTAGAACAGTGCTCTGCACATAGTAAGCACGTAACAAATACCAACATTATTATCATTATTAATATTATTATTAGGCAAAACCTGGATCTGTCTCATATCTTAACCTGAACCCAGACCTCCAGAGAGGGGGGCTCAACTCAGAAAACCCACTCCATCATGTCCCCTTCCTCCCTTTAATCCCTCAACCACTGAAATTGCCTTTATTGGCCAGGAAGGGCTAACAACTGTGCCGTCTTTTTTTCTTCCTTGTTTCCTGTTCCTGCGCCTCTCTCTCTGCTGCCATCTTTTGCTTGTGGGTTGGACACAGTTAAGGTGCAAAAGAGCGACCACCATCACTGTTGGGACCCTTGCATCAGCTCCTGCCACACTCACCATCCAGGCCACTGCAAGACCCCCTCCTGGAACCAAATCTCCAGTCAGGATTACAGCAAATGTAACTATCCACTTGGCCCTTTGGCCACCTCTGCTAACCCTACCTGATCTGACTGCTTGCCATGGCAACACACTTTAGTCTCCCCCCACTCAGCTGTGACCTCAAATTTTAAATGTGATTATTTCCACTAGAAAAATGCATGTAATCCTATTAACGAAAGTGAAAACCCTATTTTTAGAAAGGAAAGGGAAAGAGAGTTATATGCACCCTGCAATAACAAGCCGGAGTGTTCAGCTCAAATGCAGTAGTTTAGGCAGCACTGATCTAAAAGGGATTTTGAATTCCATGGGATTCATAGTTAGATAGGGAGAGACTTGGTAATATGCTGTAAAGAATTTACATAAATCAGGTTTTTAAGTGGATCGACACTTGATATGCACTCGACATATGTAGAAACATGACCAGCTATTTATGCTGCTTTATGGGATGCCGAATGTATTCTAATGGCATTTAATTTTTCTTACCCAGCTCTCATTTCAGCCACTTTCTCCTCTCCAATGATGAACACACAGGGTTTCCCCTGTCAGAACTCAAATACGCTACCTCGGAGTGCCCATCCCATGAGCCCCCAGGCAACCATGATGAGGAGAAGGCAGAGGAGAAAGGAATACAAAAGCTCATGTAAGGAGATTGTGGTGTCGGGCCTTTTTTTTTCCTGTGATCTCATCAGTGCATGCACCTTGTCTTTTCGCCATTTTCTCTAGATTCACTCTTATCTCTAACTTTCTGGAGACAAGGGTAAGAAACTTGGACTTAGATTTTTATGGTCTAGAACTTGACAGGGTAGAATAAAAAATAAAGCATCATGGGAATAATTTTACTCACCACACCACAGTCACATTGGTGGTGCTTTTTTTTCTTGGCTTCTTGAGGTGTTCCACTTTTTCCCAGAGCTCTGTCCATCTTTGGGGAAGTTGAACTTGCTGTCAAACTGACCCTTGGTGGACCCATATACATTATTTTAGTACTATACACTGAGGTTTGAAATAGTCCCTGGGGATAAAAACTGCACAGGAGAGGTCAGCCATCTAGTTGGGATCAGCTACTGACTGTAGCCAATCCTGGTAACTACTAAATTCTGGTTACCATGAGTTCTCACAAGAGCAGGGGTTTATAAACTTATTTAAAAACTGCCCCCCTCCCTCCGCTCCATTCCTTTCCTTCACACTCAACCACATTCCCTGCCCGCCCTTTCGAAGTGAGGGCAGGGAGGGCAGCTAGGCTATATGCTCCTTATGTGCAGGGGATGTGTCTAGTAACCCTGTGGTATTGTACACTCCCAAGTACTGAGTTCAGTGCTCTCACACAGTAAGCGCTCAATAAATACCACTGATTGATAAATACTTGTGGAAGCTGAACCATCCCTCCAATGAACCCCAGACCAGCAGTGGCAATCCCAGCCAGAACAGGTGAGAAGAGACAACAGGTCCTGCCTCAAAACCTCAGAGTTCCAAGCAAGGCACTCTCATCATCTGTTTCTGTTAATGCTTCTTCTTGTTGAGCTCCTTGGGGTTTCTTTTACCTGTCCTCATTGTATACCATCATGACTCACCCACCTCTATGGAACTTTCTAACATTCTCCGCTCTCCCAGATGTCTGCACGGGAGGATGTTCCCTCACCACCTCACCACTGGAGCCCCCAGGTATCCATGTCCAGGGATGAGGAGAACCCAGTTGCTCCTGAACCTCCCATCTACCCTCCATGAACCCCATCTTCTCGTGAAGCAAGAGTTAGGGACCCACATTCACATATGCATGATTGTCTCAGCAAACCTAGGATGTGGGGCAGCTGTTGGGAAAACTTAGTTTGGGTTCATCTGGCCACACATTTATAAAAGACCACTCACGTCAAGAACAATAGGAAAATAGGAAAGTTGGGTGAGATCATTCAGGGTGGCATTTTTCATGCCAGTTCAGACACATCCTATTTGGCAACAAAAATGTTTTGCGTGTATTGCACTTTCCCCCTCCTACCTGCCACGTAGAAGCAGCGTGGCTCAGTGGAAGGATCACGGGCTTGGGAGTCAGAGGTCATGGGTTCTAATTCCGGCTCCGACACTTGTCAGCTGTGTGACTCTGGGCAAGTCACTTAACTTCTCTGTGCCTGAGTTACCTCATCTGTAAAATGGGGATTAAGACTGTCAGCCCCACGTGGGACAACCTGCTAACCTTGTATCTACCCCAGGGCTTAGAAAAGTGCTTGGCACATAGAAAGCGCTTAACAAATACCATTATTATTATTATTATTATTATTACCCCATCTCACTGCTCTCCTATTACAATGCAGCCTGCAAATTTCTCTCTCAAGATCACTGTACCTTGATCTCATCTATCTCAATCAATCAATCAATTAATTGTATTTGTTGAGCATTTACAGTGTGCAGGGCACTCTTCTAAGTGCTTGGGAGAGTACCACACAACAATATAGCAGACACATCCCTGCCCAACAATGAGCTTACAGTCTGTCTCGCCACCGACCTCTCGCCCACCTCCTGCCTCTGGCCAGGAACACCCTCTCTCTTCATATCCTACAGACAATTACTCTCCCCAGCTTTAAAGCCTTATCGAAGGCACATCTCCTCCAAGAGGCTTTCCCTGATGAAGCTCTCATTTCCTTTTCTCCCACTCCCTTCTGCATTGCCCTGACTTGCTCCCTTTATTCACCCCCACCCCTGGCCCCACAGCGCTTACATACATATCCTTAATTTATCTGTAATTCATTTATTTATATTGCTGTGTCTCCCCCTCTAGACTGTAGGCTCATTGTGGGCAGGGAATGTGACTGTTATATTGTTGTGTTGTACTTTCCCAAGCACTTAGTACAGTACTTTGTACACAGTAAGCACTCAATAAATAGAATTGATTTATTGATAGAGGGCAAACTGCTGAATAGGAAGGAAATTGACTAGTAACAACAATGCAGAGTCTTTCTAATTAGTCTCTCTGTTACTAATTTGACTCCTCTTTTCATCTTTCTAGTGTCTTTAGCCTCCAGCACTGTGGGTCCTGGTGGTCAAATTGTCCATACTGAAACAACAGAAGTGATCCTGAGGGGCGATCCACTGAATGGCTTTGGACTCCAGCTGCAGGGCGGGATCTTTGCTACCGAAACCCTGTCTTCCCCACCTCTTATCCGATTTATTGAACCTGACAGCCCGGCTGAGAGGTTAGACCTTGTTTTTGACCCCCTGATGCTGAGGGCACAGAGGGTTCTTTTTCAAGAAATGGCTAGCACCCCAGTGGGCCTTTGTCTTCCCGCAGTTAATATTCTAGATGTAGCCATAAATAGGGCAGTTTGGGGAGTATAGCAAATCGGGCAACTGTTCTGGGTCACCCCCTACACGCTTTGGAGTCTCCTGGCTTCTACTAACCTTCCCCAACCGGGTGATACCCTACTTTCCCCAAGTAAAAGCAGGATCCACACAACTTCTCTTCCCTTTTCCCTCTCTCTCCCCCACATCATTCCTAAACTCAACCTCTCCTCTCTCACTTGCCTGGGGCTCCTCAAAGAGGGAAAGACCCTGGGTCTGCCTTCCCCTCTTGCCCTTTCTTCCTCTCATCTCCTCTCAGCAGTCCTCCTGGGTCCACCCCACCTGTATTTGCAAGACTGTGGGGGGCCCAGACTGATCTATCTGTCCATGTCCCCAAACCCTTTAGGAACGGCTCTGAATATGAGCTGAAAAGCAACCAGCTTAGGTTCATCTGTGTCCCAAATACAAGATGCTCATTAGTATATGCTGGCTGATGCAACATAAATGTTGGGGCAGATGACAGTTAGGCCATGGGAACCTAAATGAGGCCCGAGGTCTTACAGCACATTTTGTGAAATCCGAAGCTGCCTGTGGAACCAGGAATTCATGTCCTGAAACTGGGACCAACCCCACAGCCAGTCACCATAACCAGGGTACCCTACTTTTCACTGTAGCTTGAACCAGTGAATAGCCTTATTTCCTTCTTCCTTCCTGCAAGGAAGATCTTGCTGATGTGGGTAGAAGGTGAAAGACAGAGCCAATTCGTTGGCTTAATCTGAACCAGACATTGATCCTCCCTGGTGTCTAGATAATGCACTTAGGCTTTTGTTCTGCTTGGAGCTAGACTCCAAAATGAGTGTTTTGGAGACTTCCAATCAGAGAAGCAGTGTGGCTTAGTGGAAAGAGCATGGGCTTGGGAGTCAGAGGTCATGGGTTCGAATTCTGGGTCTGCCACTTGTCAGCTGTGTGACTGTGGGCAAGTCACTTAACTTCTCTGTGCTTCAGTTCCCTCATCTGTAAAATGGGGATTAAGACTGTGAGCCCCACGTGGGACAACCTGTTTACCCTGTATCTACCCCAGCGCTTAGAACAGTGCTCTGCACATAGTAAGCGTTTAAATACCAACATATATTAACATTTACCTACATTGCAATATGGACTTAATTCTACCCAGAGAAGACCCCAAGCTTTTCAAGTCTTGCATGAGCTCTGTAGCAACAGACTGCACATCCTTGTTTAAAGACATTGCCCAGCTCTAGGAAAAAGCTGGGTTATGAACTTCATTTTCATGCTATTGTGCCATTGCCTATTAGTCACTGGGGAAATATTTGTTTTCTGGGATGTATTATTCTAATTAGGTCAGTTTAAACCTTTATTCTTCAGGAATGTGGGCTAAAAACCAAATCTCATGCTCTGTGCTCTCATGTCATCTCTGGAAATCTAGATTCAGATAGCCAGAGTTTGTGGCTGAATGGTGAGGGAAATGACACTCTGTTGCCCTAGGAGAAATAAGTGGATGCTTGCCAAGGACTTTTGCTGATGGCTACAATGCACAGTGGGAAGAGGGGAGGCCTTTTTTGGGGAAAAATCCCTTCCCTGACAGCCAAGATGTAACTAGTTCTCAGAGAGTAGTGCCACAGCTTCAGAAACCAACCTCCCACTCCCACATCTCCATTGTAATGTATCCCCCTCTGCTTGCCTGGAAAGAGGACTGGCGCCTTTGCATTATTCTGGCTGGAAAGGAGCTCAGGAATCATGCCATGTAACTGCTGTAGATCCTGTCTCAGCCCGGACCAGTTCCAACTCTCCTGAGGATGGATAAACGTCCTGTTTGGTGGCAATGCTTGGATTTCTGCCTGGGGGATATGCAAGCTTTAACCTCTAGCTCTTCGTCATTACCTTTTGAGCTGTAGAGAGACAGGCATTATAGGTTTTTAGCTGAGGAGGCATGTGACAGGTCATATGTCACTTCTGTATCTCTGTGTCAAGCATCCATTCTTTACATTAGCCCCTTTTGCCCACAATGACAGTAGATTGGTCTGCGGTTTTGAGGCCTACCCTCTGCAAGTGGTTGTCATTTTCCTGGGCCTCTCTCAGCAATAATCTTCTAAGCAGGAACTTGTTGGGACAGAGGCCCTATTGTTGAATTAAAATCCAGATCCAGAAATGTAATGAGGCTGTTCTTTTTCAATTAAATTAGATGTCTTTGAAGGCTGCTGAGTCTCCTTTGAGAAAGAGACTTTAACTTGACCTTGATTCCAGGAGTACTCCCTTCCCCAGCTTTCCCAGCCTCACCCACCCTGGAACAAAGACAGAGAATTGCTAAGCAAGTTTGTCAGTGAGGAAGACAGTATGTGTGTGTGTGGAATGCGTGTGTGTTTGTGTGTGTGTTTTTATCCATAAAGTCTTGGACAATCATTCTGATTAAAAAGAGTTGACTGTTTCTAATTTGGACCAATGGCTGCAATATGCTCCGACTCACGTCCCTGGCCCATAAGTTGCCAGGAAGTCCAAAGCCTGAATTCTGAATCCCCCACTGGGGCAGTCCAACAGAAAACCTTTGTGGACCCATCTGAAAGGAACTGTAAATCACGGAGCATTAAGCTTGACTCCTAGAACTGGTATGGTTCTTTGAAGTCATCTGGTCTATCCCCTCAACTTTATGGGCAGCATGGCACTCAGGCCATCCCTAACATACTGTATCTATCCCAGCCATTCAAATCAGCACTACCTCTCAGCAGAAGCCTAAATGAATCATTTGGACGACAGTTCAAAATATGACCCACTGCATTAGCACTGTGTTTTTCTGGGGACTGCTGCTCCCTTCCATTCAATCCATCATCTCTACCATCCTGGAAAGAACTGGAGAAAGCCAGTCAACATCTGATGGACCAGTACTAATTTTTGCAGGTCTAGACTTATTGAAATCTTACCTACAAGGCTGATGCAGCCTGTTCTTTTGGTAAATGTCTTGCATGCCAATATTGGTACATGTTGGCTGTCTTATAAACAGGGGTCTCTCCTGCTCCATTTTCTTTTTGCTTTATTTTTAAAAAAGGAGGAGGAGGGGTAGCTTTGGGATGGAGAAGGAAGAGGGCGAGAAGATCGACAAGACTATGAATTGGGAGTTGGTTCTCTTCTCCGCCATACTGCTCTGCCCTGAAAACTCCTTTAACCATTGTTGACTAGCTACCAGGGGAGATGGAAACTGCTCTTGGTTCACTCATCATCTTTATGGAATGGACAAAGCTTCAACACCACTAGCAAGGGATCAGTGAGAGTTCATGCTAAGAGGTGTGGATTGTGTATTCCCATTTCCTTCAGGGGCCTTCTATTTTAGATCAGCACCTGGCACCAGGAAGTGTTTAGAGAGCTAATTTACTGAAGCATCAAATAATTTGGGGGAAGAGCCTGACTCCATTCTTCTTGTGAAGGTTAATTTGCTATTCACTGAGTGTTGGACTCAAATGACCTTGGTGACCGATGCTTTTTATGTCAAGCACTGCTCTCTTCCAGGGATTGGTTGAACAGTTTTGGAAAGCTTCAGCACAGCCTCTTCCCTGGCCCACTTCCCTCTCTCCACCCCAGCAAGCTTCTGGCTAATGAGAGCAGGTTAAGGTTACTCGAAGGAGATTATGTCATACCTCACGTCCTATATCCATCTCCTAAGGAAAGAATAGAGGAAAGACTCAAAAGGACTGAGTTGGAAGATTTATTCTGAAGGGAAGAGTAGGGGAAAGACTCAAAAGGACTGAGTTGGAAGATTTATTCTGAAGGGCCAAATTCATGTCTTGTTAGGTTGAGGTGGTGCAGTTCAGTGGGTCCATCAATAAACTTATGACCAGGAAGTCCTTTCATTAGATCCTATAATGATGTTTGGATTTATCCTGGATTTATTAACAGCTTCCTGATCTTCCTGGTACTTATCTAACTTATTAATAAAGAAAAGTCCTCTAGACAGTAAGCTCATTGTGGGCAGGGAATGTGTTTACCATCCCTGTTGTAATGTATTCTCCCAAGTGCTTAATACAGTGCTCCACATACAGTGTGGAAACAGCGTGACCTAGTGGAAAGAGCATGGGCCTGGGAGTCAGAAGACTTGGGTTCTAGTTCTGGCTCCACCACTTGTCTGCTGTATGACCTTGGACAAGTCATTTGATTTCTCTGTCCCTCAGTTACCACATCCATAATAGGAGGATTAAGACTGTGAGCCCTCTGTGGGACAGGGACTGTGTCCAATCCGTATCTACCCCAGCACTTAGTACAGTGTCTGGCACATAGTAAGCACTTAACAAAGGCCACTGCAAAGATAAGCATTCAATAAATACCACTGATTAAAAAGTAGACCCATCTCCTCATGGTAAAATGATTTCATCAGTTCAGCATCGGAGCCATAACAAAGAACAATCTTAATGAATGGTGGAAAAGATCTCACCACAATGTGAGACTGTGAGAAGAAGCATGGCCTAGTGGAAAGGGCATGGGTCTGGGAGTCAGAAGATAGGGGCTCTCATCCCAGCTCTGCCTCTTGTCAGCTGTCACTCACTTCTCTGTGCCTCAGCTTCCTCATCTGTAAAAGGAAGATGCAATACCTGTTCTCCCTCCTGTTTGGACTGCAAGCTCCCAGATTGATTATCTCATATACACCAAAGTGCTTGGCACACAGTCAGTACTCAACAAATACTACAATTACTAGTGGTGGAAGCTGGAGCACCTGCAATATTTTGAAACTCCATCTTCTGATGTCTTGTCCAGATGGTTGTAGAGAGCAGGTCTGCACTGGAACAAGACAAGGGGTAGCTACGTGGCTAGGGATAAGGTTAGGTCTTTTCCTGTCTTAGATATCTAGGTGCTTGGGATGACCCTGTGCACCTCTTTAGATGAGGAAAACAAAGTAAAGTACTCATCGATGGGGCTCACAAAGGGTAGGTTCAGAGGCAGTTGAGCAGTCAATCAGTGTTCTGGCCTGAGGACTACTTTCCAGGTTAGAATCTAATTTAGAAATTTCAAGAGAGAATTGGAAATGGTTAGGAGAGATTTATTTATGCCATAATTCACATGTTAATTGGTATGAATTGGCTGGAGAGAAGGGAAGAGAGCAAATAGGAAATGTGGATTATCCCATCCTTACATCTGGTCCTCCGAGGGCTATCCATTCTGCACTGTGCTTATTACAAGTTGGATGGAGCTATAACCACTCTAAAGCCAAGAAAAAGGTGTATGTTAAGGTCAGTTGGGGCACTCAGTTGAAGGTCCATTTTAAAATCAACCCATCAGTCAATAAATGGTATTTATCGATTGCCTTCTGGTTGTACTGTTCTGAACACTTGACAAAGTACAGTACAAAGGGATCTAAACCATCACACCCAACACAAGCAGCAGAGGCCTCTTCTCTCCCTCTCCCTGCCTGGCTTCCCTTCCCTTCCTTGTTCTGCACAAACTGTGGGAGAGGAGAGCGAAAATTATTGGAGAAAAAAAAAAAACCTTCTCTTTTAGCCTTTGCCCTGGGTGTCTTCATCTCTATATCACTTCTCTGTGTTCTGCCTCCATTTCTTTCTGTTTTAGAGAGGGTCTCTCCTAGTTTCACTGAAGCAGAAGCATCCCCTGCTTCCTGCTTAGATTACTGTAAAAAAAAGTGTGATCAGGAATAGGGGGAGGTAGGATGTCAGTGAGAGAAAACAAGGGGAGTAAGGTAAAGAGAGGGGTGACCCATCTGATGCTTTACAGAAAAAGGGAGACACAGGACAAACACACAGATGTGAATGAAGAGATGAATTCTTCTTCCATTGTAAAGTATCAGACTTAACCACAACCCTGTTGCCACCCTGGGCTTCTTCACGGTTGCCTCCTGAGTCTGGACAGGCTAGTGAGTGACAGGATAGGAAGGGCAGTGTATATCTGCACCCCTGATCAGCAGTTGTCAATCAGGAGGACTAACCCAGCTGATCCAGATACAATCTCATAGAATGAATACCCTGTCTGCACTACCTCAGCCTAATGCTTTTCAGTCTTTCTGTGCTGAGTTGCTACACTGGTGTCAAGTCCCCTTAATGTTAGCTGGCTCATGGGTGTATTGTTACTTATGTTAAGACATAGGTGGATGTTGCAGTATTTTTACATCCCACTTTTAGGTTTACTCATGAAGACACAGCTATTGACTTTTGTGTGGCCACAATTTTGCAATAGATGTGTTTGGTGATTTTGTTTTCCTGGAGTTATACTGCAAACAGATTTCTTTTGGAAAATTGCTGGCTGCAGGCCCACTTGGAAGGCATTTTCCAATAGGCAATATGAGACTGGCAGGGCAATGAAAGTAGCAATGTTCAGTTGACTTCAAGAAACGGACTACCTATGGATAAACTGTTATCCAATTTGTAGAAGCCTTTTCATTGGATTGGAGCTTTGATATTAGCAATGCATTAATCAGAGACTTGTCCATTTAATAGCCATCCGTCAGGGTTCTGTTCTGGCATGCCTACGCTCTGGCTTGGGAAACAAAATGGAACCAGGCCAGTCAGACTGGAGAAGGAAAATTCTCAATTTCTCCAATCCTCCAGAGCTGTTCAGTTGTTTTCTAGAGAGATTTCAGTATCTGTCTTTGAGGAAATCTCTTTCTTGATGACAGGAATTGACTCAACTAAAAATCTACCCACAGAACCTATCCATATAATGTTTCCTCTCTGTCTTCTCTGACCCAGCCAGCCTCAATGTCTCAGGGCTGTAAGTCACTTACCTTTAATCTGCCCATTTATCTGCTGGGCATTTTCAGAATACTGTGACTAAACTGTTGGGCGGAGAAGTTCATGGCCTCCTTTGCTTTCCCTCCGCCCCACCTTTTTTCCTTCCGATGGGAATTTCAGATGTGGACTGCTGCAGGTCGGAGACCGAGTGCTTTCCATCAACAGCATCGCCACTGAAGATGGAACCCTGGAGGAAGCCAACCAGTTGCTGCGCGATGCAGCTCTCTCTAACAAAGTCGTACTGGAGGTAGAATTTGACGTGGCAGGTAAAGATTCTGTGCTCCTCTCTTTTTCTTTCTTTCACCTCCAACATAAGAAGAGGGCTGATCTTCATTTCTATCGGTCAACTTCCCAGCCAGCACAATACTGTTCAGGACAAAAATGGCCTCCAGGTAGAGGCATGATTTGCTATTAGCCAAGGTTTGACCATCCAATTAAAATATTGGTGGCCCAGTCCTACTTCTGAGTCTCTTGGGTCTAAAATTAGTCTTAAAAGGCAAGGTGGCAAGTGGGCTATATTTAAGTCCTAGAGGATTCAACCATGGGGTTTGGGGGCAGGTCTGAAGGTGTGGTGTGCAGGGGTTGCTGCTGAACTTCCAAACACCCCGGGGGCTGTATGTAGTCAAACTGTCACTTGAACAAGTGGCCAGTAAAGACCTAGAGGAGGCGAGCCCACCAAGAAGGTAATGGGGAGGAAATAATGAGGAGCAAATGAGAAAAGGTGATGACAGTGGGGATTTCTAGAATGTGGAAGTACTGGAGAAGGTGGTAGGAAAGGGACAAGGCCAGTAAACCAGCAGTATTCAGATTGCAGGCTTTAATTTAAGAGACGCGTAGGAATTTCCACCGCCACCCACGGCTGTTTTCGATGAGGCTTGGAAGTTGTTCTCGAGACCTTATTTGTTGCAAATCTCCTCCTTTGAATTTAGCTAGAGTCCAAGACAATTGTTTCCATGTGAAGTTGAGACACATATCCCTTTGATGGCCATGGATCATGGTCATTTTCAAACACCCTCTTTTCGATTTCCTTGATACTTCAAAGTCACAGCATGGATGGCCCTAGGCTGAACTCAACCCCTCAGATGGATTTTTACATCAGTTACATATAGTGACATTGCCTCATTTTGTACCACCAACCTTGCCTACCTAAGGTCTTAGTGGCAGTGAAAACAAAGAACAAAAACCAAACCAACAAACAAAAACAACAACTGGATTTATCCATCTCACAGCAGTTTTTCTACTTAATGAGGTCCTTCATCTTTCATTGTTTCTGAAAGAAAATGGGATAATTTCAGATTGAGGATGCATTCTGGAGTGCTGGTTGAGGCAAGAGCAGAGTAGACGAAACAAGCAAAGGACTAATAGGGCAAAATGTATTACAATTTCACAAGAAGGCATTGCCAGATCAATGTGGATTTGACCTAGCATCTGTGTGGATCGGGGACAAGAGAGCTGATCAAGCGTCTTAGGCATTTTGCAAAATGCTTTGAAATCCTTGCACAAAGAAGGATAATGTGTAAAGGTGTAATGAAAGATACATTATCTATCCTCCTCCAATACGTAGGGGAAAGAAATTGAAATTGAGGCTTCGGGTAGGGGGTGTAAAGGAAGAGGTGGGACATCCCCTGTAGAAGAGAGTTGTGTTTCAATGAACTAAGCTGCTTAGCCCTTAAACCAGACGTGGATGGGGCTGGGGGTAGGACAGGAAGAAGATATGACAGCATGGCTGTAGTGATTCACTCATCTAGAAGCCCTTTTGCTGATAACATCACTGTAGGGAAAGAGCGGCCAGAACTTTAAAATAAATTCTTAATTTGTACAGCTCATAAATCCTTCTAACTCTTGTTCTGACCTGTATTTGTTTATAATTTTACAACCTCCATTACTTCTGAAAGTTCATTGGCTGAGGTCAATGCTCTTTCAGAAGATGCTGAAAATAGTGCTGTGCTCAGCAGGGAAAGTTTGGTGATGGAAATGAAAATGGCTTTGTTTCCTCTTAAGGGGCAGCTGCACTGGCACAGCACTTGCTTATTTTTCATGGAAGTTTTCAAATTGCCAAAAGTGTTTGAATCTGCCACGTAGGGGAGATGGCACCAAAATCCACAAAAGAAATTAAACTAGCATGGCAGCCTAGGACCACTACACCCCACACCTAGTCCACTCCCTCCCCTCCCTCTCAACCTACAACGTTTTCCTCAAGTACCGAACTCTTCCTCATGTGTAGACACAGATTTGCAGTCCTTGAAATAGGAAAACTAGCAGCCTGGGTGCCCTAGGGTACAAGATAACTAGAATTCTTCCCTTTCTATTTTGTGTCTCCCTTTGCCTCCCACCAACCCCAGAATTGCTGGCGGAGGGCAAGGCGAATGGGGGTGGCTTCCTACACTAGAGTGGCAGTGGGCAAAACTCATTGAGAGAGCAGCGGGGATGCCAAGCAGCCATTTGTCTAGCTCCCTCTAGTTGCTCCATGGTCAACTGAAGGAGGCTTTGGAGATCTGGGTGAGGGGGTGGCCAGTAGCCAAGCATCTGAGCCGTAACCCTCATTCCTGGCTCCCTATTCCTGCTCTCCATTTCCTGCTCGGGGGAAGCAGAGAAATGGAGTGTGAGGAAGGAAGACTGGGAGCCACAGAGCCAGGTAGTTCCCAACCCTGGGGCTGCTTCAGGTTGCAACTCCCTACCATCCTCAGCCTGCTTCCCGCCTTCTCTATGACAATCCCAACTCCAGGGCAAGAAGCAGGAAAGGGGGCAGGGAGCCCAAGGGCAGTGGGAATGAGGTACCTCAACTCCAGGTCTCTGGGAAGACCACTCAGACTTCTTTCCCGCTTCCCAGCATGCTGCCAGGACCCCATTCCCTTTCTCCACACCCGACAATCCAGGGAGCCAGAGGAGGAATGGAATCTGACAGTAGGAGGAAAAAAAACAGACCTGTTCCCTCCACCAGGCACTGGAAAAAGGAACGGGATCAGGGATGTTGAGAGAGCACCAGCATCCAGGGGAGGGAATGAGGTTGGGAAAGCTAAAACTTGGGTACTCTTGACTCCTTCTGCTTCCAGACTCCATTCCCTCCCTCTCATCCTAGCAGTGGAGAATTTAGGCTGGCAACAACCAGGCATGGGGGAGGGTATCCGGGCCCCATTCCTTGCACCCAGGTCCTGACATTCTGTGACCAGCCAGACCCCATCCCTTTCCTCAGTAGTTGCGTGGGGGAATTGGGTCCAGATCTCCCCTCCGCCCCTCCCCTCACCTGATTCCTTTTGCCTCCCCAACCCCCTGATATTGATAGGGATGAGGTGATAAATTAACAGGGTATGGGGTTGGAGAGTGCCAAGGCACAGGGAAGGGTACCTGTACACCATTCCCAGCCTTGGTGTGCCTTGACTATCCCTGACCTCCATTCCTTTCTCTGTTGGCCTGAGGTATCTGATGTCAGAGTTGGAGATGGATTGTTATAATTCATTGACATTAATTCCTGTCACTGCTGCTGCTTTGGTGATGGAGTGGAACCAAAGACGGGCACAGTACCTGCATCCCTCCTGCCAGTGGTGCCCCCTAGTGGCTGAGAACCTAGGGCCGAGACCCCTGGTGCCTTAATGGTAGTTCCATTTCAGATTCCCCTTTGCCTCAAGAAAGTAGCTGAATCCCAGATCCCCACCCCTCCTTCTCTCTGTGTGTCTGTGCTTTGGTTTTCCAGAATCTGTTATACCAAGCAGTGGGACCTTCCACGTGAAGCTACCCAAGAAGAGAGGAGTGGAACTAGGAATAACTATAAGCTGTGAGTATCCCTTGATTGGCTTCCATATATATGGGCTATAGCAAGCTGCAGCAAGAGCTGGGACACTGATCCCTCAACTCTTAATTGAGGAGCCAGGAAGAGCATAAACTAAACTCAGGCCTGAGAGTCACTGGACCTGCTCCATTTTGTTACTTGGTAGGTGATTTGGGGTGATGGTCATGTATTCCTTCTGAGTCTCAGAACAGGCCTGCACCCAACCAGCAAATAGTTGGGGAAGAAATTAGCCAGCATCCTTTGGCAAGAGTTTTAGTGTCTTATCAGTTGCCATCTTGCCAAACGTATTTCCAACTGTAGTGTTCTGAGGTATTGAGGGAAGTTTTTTAAATAAAAAACCTTGATTAATTGTCAGTAGTCATGTCTAATAGTAATAATAGTAGTATTTGTTAAGCACTACTAAGAATGGGGTAGGAACAAGATAATCAGGAAGGACCCAGTCCCTAACATGGGACTCACAGCCTAAGTGAGAGAACAGGTATTGAATCCCCATTTTACAGATGAGGCACATCTGACGCACAGAGAAAGTAAGTGACTTGCCCAAAGTCATGCAGCAGGCAAGTGGCAGAGCTAGGATTAGAACCCAGGTCCTCTGACTCCCAGGCCTGTGTTTTTTCCACTGGACTACTTCTTCTTAAAATGTCATCAAGTTGTTTCCAACCCATAACAACTCCCCTGGCACACCCGCTTCAGAATGTCCCATCTTGTGTTGTAAGGTCATTTGGGTGTGTGTATCAGTATAGTTTTCTCGATAAAGATACAGAAGTGGATTACCATTGCCTTCTTCTGAGCAGTAAAAACTTGAGTCTCTGCTCTTATCTTTGATCAACATTTTAATCACTTTCATTCATTCATTCAATCGTATTTATTGAGCGCTTACTGTGTGCAGAGCACTGTATTAAGTGTTCGGAGAGTGCAATTCAGCAACAGAGACAATCCCTACCCAACGGGCTCACAGCCTAGAAAGTGGGAGGCAGACAACAAAACCAAGCAAAGCAAGTGGACAGGCATCAACAGCATCAATATAAATAAATAGAATTATAGATATACACACATCACTAATAAATAGAATAATAAATATGTACATATATACACAGGTGCTGTGGGGTGGGGGGTGGGGTAGAACAAAGGTAGGAAATAGGGGCGATGGGGAGGGGAGGAGGAGCAGAGGAAAAAGGGGGCTCAGTCTGGGAAGGCCTCCTGGAGGAGGTGAGCTTTCAGTAGGGCTTTGAAAGGGGGAAGTGTGCTAGTTTGGCGGATATGAGGCGGGAGGGCATTCCAGGCCAGAGGTAGGACGTGGGCTGGGGTCGACGTTGGGACAGGCGAGAACGCGACACAGTGAGAAGGTTAGCAGCAGAGGAGCGATTGTGTGGGCTGGGCCGTAGAAGGAGAAAAGGGAGGTAAGGTAGGGGGGGCAAGGTGATGGAGAGCTTTGAAGCCAATAGTGGGGAGTTTTTGCTTGATTCAAAGTATGATAGGCAACCACTGGAGATTTTTGAGGATGGGGGTGACATGCCCAGAGCGTTTCTGTAGAAAGATAATCTGGGCAGCAGAGTGAAGTATAGACTGAAATGGGACGAGACAGGAGGTTGGGAGATCAGAAAGGAGACTGATGCAGTAATCCAGTCAGGATAAGATGAGTGATTGTACTAACAAGGTAGTAGTTTGGATGGAGAGGAAACAGCGCATCATGGTGATGTTGTATAGGTGAGACCGGCAGGTTATGTGGGGTGAATGAGAGAGCGGAGTCAAGGATGACACCAAGGTTGTGGGCTCGTGAGATGGGAAGGATGGTAGTGCCATCCACAGTGATAGGAAAATCAGGGAGAGGACAGGGTGTGGGAGGGAAAATGCAGAGCTCGGTCTTGGATGTGTTGATGCTGCTGCTGCCCAGCACAGGCGAATCGACTTTGTCTGATGTTTCGGCTTAGAACTTTCCATTATGGGTAGCCCTGTATGTCATAGTTCTAAGCTTCATCAGCTTATACAGACTCTCCTGCCACTGAGTCACAGTGCATTGCATTGTATTCTGCTAAGCACTTAGTACAGTTCTCACCAGGACCTGGCTCATTCATAGCATTGTACATTTTAGCTTTGATTCCGTACAGGACAAACCTAAATCCTAGCCCAACTTACTGCTACACTGCAACTCACACTCTTCACTCCTCTAAAGCTAACCCACCTACTCACTGTGCCTCATTCTCCCCTTCCCCACCACTGACCTTTCCCCACTGCCTGGAACTCCCTTCCCTTTCATATCCAATTGTAACCACCCTGTATCAATCAACCAATGGTGTTTTTGAGTACATACTGTCTGCAGAGCACTGTACCCATCTTCTCCCCAACTTTGATGCCACCTCCCCTCCAGAGATCAGAAAATATACTCAATTATTATTCATGTTTTAACCCAGATTCAGTATCCACCTGCAAGACAGTTAATATATTCTCTTAAAACCTGGGAAATGTGATGGTTCATCAGAAGGAGGGTTTTTCTCTTTCTGCCAAGACTGTGAAATGACTTAGCCAAGGGCTACTTGTGATAGGTGTGTTAAGAGGGTGGGAGCAAAAAATAAAAAGGCGTACTGAAATATTCTCACCATGAAAAGTATTAGAAAGCACATGTACTTGGGTATCTCGGGAATAAATACTACAAAACAAGTCAGACAGACACAATATCTGCTGTCTGGATACTTCATGTAAACTTATGAACTCATTTACTTGGACCAATACCTAAAAGTAGCTTAAGTGATACTGTCTAATTCCCTCTGATCAATTCCTCTTTACCAGGTAAGAGGCATGTATTATTGACCATAATTTTACAAGTGGGAAATCCGCAGCAGCAGAATCACAGTAAATGCTAGCAGTGGAAGTCGGGGTTGATGTTTGCTGTTCATACCTCCTTTCTCCCGCTTGTCGCTACCACTGGGCAGCAGAAGCCATAAATCGCTCTATGCATGTTACAGCCTGGAGCAAGGCGGGAGTGGAAAAAGATGGGGCCTTCCCCCCTTCCAGCCCCCCCCCCCAGGAGAGCACAAAGGTGTGTTTTTGATCTGCTTGGAGTGGACCACTTTCACCTCACTTCACTTCATGTTGCCCTTGTTCTCCCTTAAGAGGTGGTTTATTTACAGATGGGTTTTTCCAGTATCATTACCATTAATTCAATTACATTTAAGCAAAATACTCCTCTTCTCAATCAATAAAGAAAAGCATTTCTAATCAGTGGAACCATTGGTGCATATGGGCTTTATGTTCAAATTCCTCCAAGGACAATAATTTCCCAATACGAGTCGTTTCACATTCTATTAAAACACCACTAATGGACATCTCTTTTGAGTCTCTTCATCCATCATATTGCAAAAACAAAGAGCCCCCAAATCCCAGAAGGACAAGGGTGAGTGCTTGAAAAGCAATTTATAAAAAGTAAATACTGGCATTGATCATTCTCAGATTTTGTCTTGATGCTTTCAGTAGGGCATGCATAACACTAATTCTGTCTTGTTTTCCTATAGTCTCCAAGAATTACTTTATTGAATTGTTGTGGTCAGGGAACATGTCTACCAACTCTGTTATAGTGATATATTGTACTCTTCCAAGCACTTAGTACAGTGCTCTGCACACAACTGATTGATTGATTGATTGTTTCATATTTTTAGCCAGTGACACCCATAGTATCCTACTCCATCCTAATCCTCCTCCACCTCTCAGCTGCTTTCCACACTGTCGACCATCCCCTTCTCCTGAAAACATTATCCAAACTTGGCTTCACTGACACTGTCCTCTCCTGGTACTCCTCCTATCACTCCGGAAACTCATTCTCATTCTCCTTCATGGGCTCCTCCTTTGCGTCCCACCTCCTAACTGCAAGGTTCAGTTCTGGGTTTCCTTCTATTCTCTATCTACACCCACTTCCTTGGAGAACTCATTCACTCACATGGCTTCAACTACTGCCTCTATGCAGATGATTCCCAAGTCTACATCTTCAGTCCTGATCTCTCTTCCTCTCACATTTTTTTTGCCTTCAAGACATCTCTATTTGGATGTCCTACCATCACCTCAAACTTAATATGTCAAAAACAGAACTCGGCCCCACCACTCTTTCCCATCACTGTAGGCAGCACCACCATCTTTCCTGTCTCACAAGCTCATAACCTTGGCATTATTCTTGACTCCTCTCTCTCATTCAACCTGCATATTCAATCCATCACTCCTGTCTGTTCCACCTTCATAACATCACTAAAATCCCCCCTTTCCTTTCCATCCAAACTGCTACCATGTTAATACAATCACTCATCCTACCCTATCTGGATTACTGTATCAGTCTCCTTGCTGACCTTCCAGCCTCCTGTCTCTCCCCACTCCAGTTCATACTTCATGCTACTACCTGGATCATTTTTCTAAAAAAAAATCCAGGATGTTTCCTCACTTCAAAAAAGTTCAGTGGTTTCCCATCCACCTCCACATCAAACAAAAACTCCTCACCATTGGCTTTAAATCACTCCATCACTTTGCCCTCCCCTACCTCACCTTGCTATTATACTACAATCCAGCCCATACACTCCACTCCTCCAATACTAACCTTCTCACTGTGTCTCAATCTCATCTATCTCGCCGCCGATCCCTCGCCCATATCCTACCTGTGGCCTGGAACACCCTCCTTCATCAAATCTGACTGACAATTACTGTCCCCCCTTCAAAGCCCTACTGAAGGCACATCTCTTCCCAGAGGTCTTCCCTGACTAAGCCCCACATCCTCTTCTCCCACTTCCTACTGCATCATGCTGACTTGATCCCCTTTTTCATCCCCCCTCCCAGTCCCACAGCACTTATGTACATATCTGTAATATATTTATTTTTATTGTCTGTCTCTCCTTCTCTAACTTGTTGCGGGCAGGGACTGTGTCTGTTATTTGTTGTATTGTAATCTCTCAAGCGCTTAGAACAATGTTCTGCACATAGGAAACACTCAATAAATACAATTGATTGAGTGAATAAATCAATTCCAGGGAAAGACCCCATGGAAAGGTCAAGGAGAACTTCCCTCTCATACAACTATGCTATATTCATTCATCATTCAATAGTAGTTATTGAGCGCTTACTATGTGCACAGCACTGTACTAAGCACTTGGAATGTACAATTCGGCAACAGATAGACACAATTCCTGCCCAACAACTGGCTTACAGACTAAACGGGGGATACAGACAGCAAAACAAAACAAAACATGGTTCCTGGGTTGTAGTTTGTAAGTTGCTGGTGTTGGGCTGAGAGGAAACCATTGGTGCAGTGTAGCTGAGAAGCAGCGTGGCTTAGTGGAAAGAGCAGGGGCTTAGGAGTCAGAGGTCGTGGGTTCAAATCGTACCTCTGCCACTTGTCGACTCTGTGACTTCGGGCAAGTCAATTAACTTCCCGGTGCCTCAGTTAACTGATCTGTAAAATAGGGATCAAGACTATGAGCCCCAAGTGGGACAGCCTGATAACCTTGTAACTACTCCAGAGCTTAGAACAGTGCTCAGCACATAGTAAGCGTTTAACAAATACCATCAGTAGTGCAAAACCATGGTCATTGCGGTTTGGTTCCCACCAGCTCCTCTCATGTGCTCTCTCCCTCCACCCTGTGGAACTCCATGCCACAGACTGGGAGAAAGAGAAGAGATCCACCTCCCAAGGAGGCCCCTACCCATTAGCGAGGCCTTTGCAGTCTGGTTTGAGTCAGAGACAATGTTGAAATCCCCCCTAAGAACCAGGCTATATGAGGATGCGAGTGTAGCCACTGGGACCCTCTAAGTGCTATTTCTCTCCCTGTTCCATATTTTTCCTCTTCATGTTGATATTTTCAAGTTGAATGGGGTTAAAAATGTAATCATTCTTGTTTCCTGCATTAGTTAATTCCCTTGATTAGATACTGAGCTCCTCAAGTGTAGAGACAGAGTCTTCTACCTTTAGTGCAAGCTCCCTGAGAGTTTAATAAATGACTGATGATGATCATGCTAATCTTATGTGCCTTCCTGTGGGCCTCTCTTTGCAGTTTGGGGTTATTTTTTTTCTTTAGCCAAGAATAAACTTAGACTTGCCTACTTGACCCCTCACTTTCCTCTGCCTCACTCCTACACAAAAACAGGCTTGAAGTCTGAGTTTTCCAGGACTCAAAAGAGAAAGCTGAGCCCAGTATGTGACCCTTTTGGTGCATTATATATAACCTTGGGACCACTCCTTCATATTATAATAATAATTTCCCCCACTTCCCCCTCCACTTCCCCACTTCCCCACTTCCCCCTCCAGTTATCGTCCTATCTCCCTACTACCCTTCCTTTCCAAAATCTTAGAACGAGTCGTCTACAATCGATGCCTAGAATTCCTTAACTCCCATTCTCTCCTAGACCCCCTCCAATCTGGCTTCCGTCCCCTCCACTCTACCAAGACTGCTCTCTCTAAGGTCACCCATGACCTCCTTCTTGCCAAATCCAATGGCTCCTACTCCATTCTGATCCTCCTTGACCTCTCTGCTGCCTTTGACACTGTCGACCATCCCCTCCTCCTCCATACCTTATCTCACCTTGGCTTCACGGACTCTGTCCTCTCCTGGTTCTCCTCTTACCTCTCTGGCCGATCATTCTCGGTCTCCTACGCTGGAGCCTCCTCCCCCTCCCATCCTTTAACTGTTGGAGTTCCTCAAGGGTCAGTTCTTGGCCCTCTTCTGTTCTCCATTTACACTCACTCCCTCGGTGAACTCATCCGCTCTCACGGCTTTGACTACCATCTCTACGCAGATGACACGCAGATCTACATCTCCGCCCCTGTCCTCTCCCCCTCCCTTCAGGCTCGCATCTCCTCCTGCCTCCGGGACGTCTCCACCTGGATGTCGGCCCGCCACCTAAAACTCAACATGAGCAAGACTGAGCTCCTCATCTTCCCTCCCAAGCCCGGTCCGCTCCCAGACTTCTCCGTCACCATGGATGGCACGACCATCCTTCCCGTCCCGCAGGCCCGCAATCTCGGTGTCATCCTTGACTCGTCCCTCTCGTTCACCCCACACATCCTATCCGTTACCAAGACCTGCCGGTTTCACCTCTACAATATCACCAAGATCCGCCCTTTCCTCTCCACCCAAACGGCTACCTTACTATTACGGGCTCTCGTTATATCCCGGCTAGACTACTGTGTCAGCCTTCTCTCTGACCTCCCTTCCTCCTCTCTCGCCCCGCTCCGGTCTATTCTTCACTCCGCTGCCCGGCTCATCTTCCTGCAGAAACGATCTGGGCATGTCACTCCCCTTCTTAAACAACTCCAGTGGTTGCCTATCGACCTCCGCTCCAAACAAAAACTCCTCACTCTAGGCTTCAAGGCTCTCCATCACCTTGCCCCTTCCTACCTCTCCTCCCTTCTCTCTTTCTACCGCCCACCCCGCACGCTCCGCTCCTCTGCCGCCCACCTCCTCGCCATCCCTCGGTCTCGCCTATCCCGCCGTCGACCCCTGGGTCACGTCCTCCCGCGGTCCTGGAACGCCCTCCCTCCTCACCTCCGCCAAACTGATTCTCTTTCCCTCTTCAAAACCTTACTTAAAAATCACCTCCTCCAAGAGGCGTTCCCAGACTGAGCTCCTCTTCCCCCTCTACTCCCTCTGCCATCCCCCCTTTACCTCTCCGCAGCTAAAGCCTCATTTTCCCCTTTTCCCTCTGCTCCTCCACCTCTCCCTTCCCATCCCCACAGCACTGTACTCGTCCGCTCAACTGTATATATTTTCGTTACCCTATTTATTTTGTTAATGAATTGTACATCGCCTTGATTCTATTTAGTTGCCATTGTTTTTACGAGATGTTCTTCCCCTTAACGCTGTTTAGTGCCATTGTTCTTGTCTGTCCGTCTCCCCCGATTAGACTGTAAGCCTGTCAAACAGCAGGGACTGTCTCTATCTGTTGCCGACTTGTTCATCCCAAGCGCTTAGTACAGTGCTCTGCACATAGTAAGCGCTCAATAAATACTATTGAATGAATGAATGAAATATTATTAGGAAGAACATGGACTGTGGCCTCATTCCAGACCGCTGTTTCCCCAAGAGCCTGAGTCTTCAGGGCAAACCCACCAGTTCTTTCATTATCATGAGCTGTTCTCATTCATTCCAGAATATTTGCTTTAAAGGTAATAGAATAATTATGGGTTGCCTAACAATCGATTACCATGCCATGCCGGAAAGTTGCAAATTGATTTTAAATCACTACTTTCTCAGCATGTAATTAACAAGCTGTGCAAAAAAGTTCCCTGATTGATTCTAAATAGATACTATAATAGTGAGGAAAAGATGTTAGCCAAACACCAAGACTTGTGTCCTAGTTAAATGGTTATTTACAGGCACAGGGGGAAGTGGCAGACAAGGCCCTATAAGAGGACCCCATATGGGGGATCCCCTAGAAGGTAACTCCCCCTCTCACCATCAAAATAATAGACTGTTCATTTCTCATTAACATGGGATAGTTCTTAGGAGATCTGTCTGCCCCCATCATTTACCTCTAAAAGAATTACTGATCCATGTCACCTGCGAGTGGTTGATTTCCCTAAAGGAAAATTAGTCCGTTGTTTAAGGAATGCCCATTTGAGGGATTGACCTATTTTGTTTCAATCATCCCAGTCCACCACAACCATCCTGAACTTCCACCCCTGCACTGGGAGACCAGCTCTCAGCAGCCAGGTTCCAAGTTTCCTTTACTTCTTCAATCAATTTGATCAATCAATCAGTTGTATTTATTGAGCACTTACTGTGTGCAAAGCACTATACTAAGCACTTGGGAGAGCACAACATAACAATAAACAGATACATTCCCTGCCCACAATAAGCTTCCAGTTTCCCTCCTTTACACCTTTCCCCTGTCCCTCCCTCCCCTTTACACCTTTCTCCTCCCCTGTTGTAAGCTACCTACTGTATTGGACTCTCCCAAGCATTTAGTACAGTTCTCTGCACAAAGTAAGTGCTCAATGAATACCATAGATTTATTGATTCATTCATTCAATCCTATTTATTGAGAGCTTACTGTATGCAAAGCACTGTACTGAACACTTTGGGAGAGTACAATAAACCAATAAATGGACACATTCCCTGCCCACAATGAGTTTACAGTCTAAATTGCCCCACCCCATTTTTGCCCCTCTTCTCCTTTTCTCTCATTTGCCCCTCTCAGCCTTCATCCCCTTACCCTTTCTTTTTCTTTTCTTCATCTCCCTCTCCAACCCACACCTGGCCATACACCCTTTACCTGACCATCCCACCCTCTTTTAGCCCTACCCTGCTCCAACTTAAGTGATCCGGTTTCAGGTGGCCTCATTCTAGAGCCTCTTGGAGATTCAATCCCCAGGGTAGCAAGGTGGGCTAAGGTCAGCAGGGCACCATTAGTATTTTACTGCTTCCATTTATAGAAGGCACAGGTCCGGTTCTCAAGGAGCTTACTCCCCCAGACTGAAATCTCCATAAGGCCAGGATCATGTCTGCGAACTCTATTGTACTCTTCCAAGTGCTTAGTACAGTGCTTTGCACACAGTAAACACTCCATAAATACTATATATTGACTGGTGAGGCAAGAGCAAAATGGAGAAATTACTTTGTATGAGTTAGTTTATGTTTTTCTGTGCATTTAAAGCATGTGGGAATCTGACTGGGTGGGCTTCAGCTAATGTGAGCTAGCTGCCTCCAGATGTATTTTCAGAAGGGGTGTCTGCTTTGAAAATTTGAAATCCCCCAGCCTCCCTCCATCCAGGTTAGAAGTGGCACCTGAATTAATTGTAATTGCCCTGGAGCTAGGGATCTCCCCAGCCATTCAGGACAGACTTGGGCAGACTTGACTATGATGTCATTAAGGTACCCTGTGCTTGGCAAAAATTCACACAACAGCACCTATACTGGGGCAACTGATCTAGGGAGGGAACATTCTTTTCCCCACCTCATTTTGTCTTTTCATGGGGAAGACATCTTGGAGAAGGAAGCAAGGGTGTCCAATCAATCAATCATTGATTTCTTGAGCACCTACTGAGTGCAAAGCAATGTATCGAGAGCTTGGAAGAGTACAGTAAAAACGAAACACATGTTCCCTGCTGTCAAGGAACTTACAATTTAATGAGGGAGACAGACAAAAATTGTTTACAAATAGTGGGAACAGTGGGGAGAGCAAATGCACATCAGGAAGTAGCCCAAGTATATCAGGATGCAAAAGTGGAATAAATAATTGAATATACAAGGAAATATATACTTACATATCTATATGGTGGATGTAGCACATCAGGAAGTAGCCCAAGTATATCAGGATGCAAAAGTGGAATAAATAATTGAATATACAAGGAAATATATACTTACATATCTATACGGTGGGTGTAGAAATAGAGTAAAATGCACATTTACTGTCAAATAGTAATCTCTATAATGCGGACATTCCTGAATATGACTGGACTGACCTCTCCAGCAAAGGAAGGCTCATCTGATGGCCCTCAGCTAGTGATCAGAGGAAACATTTCTGTAAAAAGAAGGACTATTTTTCCCATGGTCCTCCCCATCCTCACACTCCAATCTTATGGATATATGTGGGCGATTTATGTATGTTATCTTTGAATTGGGAGGACAGATTATATACACAGCTCGTGTGTAGCAGCTAGAAGACTCTACCACTAGTCCTGACACCTAGACACTTGAAATCAAAGTGTAAAAATCTTTCATGATAGACAAATACAATCAAAGCTAATTCTACAGATGCCAAAGTACACTGGGATTTCTGAGTTCATATTTGAAGCTATACTGTGTACTTTTTAATTTCTTCAATGTCTTCTTCCAACATATGGGTGCAGCAGACAGAATTGAGAAGTGCCTTTTTTTCTGTCATTCTCTTCCTCCAGCTGCATGCAGGAAGGCTGGTGATCCCTTAATCATCTCTGACATCAAGAAGGGAAGTGTGGCCCATAGGTGAGTTAAGTGGAGAACTGTTCCAGTCTTGGCACTGGTTTTTAGCAGATTCAGCTGGCTTTTAAGGGAAGTCTGGGCGTGTGTGTGTGTGTGTGTGTGTGTATAATATATGTAAGTTAATGGAGGACAACTATATATATATAGATAGATAGATATGTCTATCTATATATATACACATATGGATGGAGGACAAATATAGTTGTTCTTCATGTGTGGATGTATATGTGGCTGAAGAGACCAATGGTTCAGGTCCTGGTCCTGACTACATAGTGCAGACACAGAGGCTGTTCCTTGCTGTGCTGTCATACTTATTCTTTGCAACCTTTGAAAAAGGTCTAGAAGTGGGCCCTAATGGCTCATTCCTATTTTCTTTCTTTTCTCCCTATACCCAGAACTGGCACCCTGGAGCCCGGGGATAAGCTGTTAGCCATTGATAACATCCGACTTGACAACTGTTCCATGGAGGATGCGGTCCAGATTTTAAGGCAATGTGAAGATCTGGTGAAGCTGAAAATTAGGAAGGATGAAGATAACTCTGGTATAAAGCCCTGCTACTGCATGCTCCTGACCACACAAACCATAGACAATTCCCATAGGTGGCTCCCATGGACAGAGCAGATCAGTGTTTAGAATAGTGCTTGGCACATAGTAAGCACTTAACAAATGCCATTATTATTATTATTATTATTATTAATAACAAGTGGGTGTTTTCTCCCACTAAACCCAGTGTAGTAAAGCACGTATGTGCTTTAGAATTATTCCACTGAGCCTTGGAGGTTTCACTTCTCAAATTTGTGTGTTGCTCCTGATTTTCTACTTCTTGAATACTCGGATACCCCTTTGACTATTTCAGATGAGCAGGAAACAACAGGCGCCATCATCTACACTGTGGAGCTGAAGCGGTATGGGGGCCCATTGGGGATCACCATCTCAGGAACAGAGGAGCCTTTTGATCCAATTGTCATTTCGGGATTGACCAAGCGAGGACTGGCAGAAAGGTGAGGTCCAGAATTCACAGTGACAAAGAGCTATGGGTACAGCAAGATTCCAGGTTCATTATGGCTGTGGTTCTCCAAATCTCTGGTTGGAGGAAAGAGGGATGAAGTCTTACGGGCAGTATGCTGGAGTGGGGTTTCAGAGATGAGTTCCATTATGAGCTCTAGCCCTGGATTCTATATGACTTGGGTTCATTAACTGCTTCCTGGAGCTTTGAGTAATATGTAGTACAAATCATGTTTTCCTCTTACCTCCTGGAGTTATTATTGAGGGCTCTTGCTTATACCCTATGGCCAGGCAACTGGGGGGCTTTGGAATAATTGTTGGCATTACATCAACATAAAAGGTCACAACCTACAAATGCAAGTATGTAAAATTCATCCAGCTTTGAGTAAAGTTTATTTATGCTGACTGTTCAAACTTTGCCAGTCATTCCATCCAGTTTATCTGCTCCTCCTGCTCTGCTCAGGTACAAGCCTGGCCAGGGAAGGAGGAGGGCTAGCCCAAGCCAATTAATTGAGTAGGTTGCAGACCACTGCAGTAGCCTGCATTTGTTGCTCAAAGAAAACAGGTACATTCTCAGTTGTATCCGCAGGTGCTCTTGGCCCTTGGATAAAAGGAACTTGGAAAGGTCACAGGCACTTGGTTCATTCATCTAAATTCACTATTACCTGAATCTCAGTCCTAACTAGTTTGGACAATCAGAGTTGTTCCATGCTACACTTGAATCTACACCCCTTTGGGCGCTTGGTATTCACCCCCACTTTAGCCCCACAGCACTTATGTTCACATCTGTACTTTATTTATATTAATGTCTGTCTCCCCTTCTAGACTGTAAGCACCTTGTAGTCAGAGAATATGTCTACTAATTCTGTTGTATTCTTTGAAGCACTTAGTAAAGTGCTCTGCACACAGTTAAGTGCTTAGAAATACCACTGATTGATATTTTTAATACTCCTTGAGGCTAATTTTGGCTCACCCTTATGAGCATTTGTAGTTCCAGGGACCAATTTAAAAAACAAACAAACCAAAAAAAGCAGCTCTTGTTTCACCTGCAGGAAAGTAGAGCACCTAGAAGCCCACATCCTTAAGGAAGTCTTTTATCTGTCTGCCCTCCCTTAGCACCCCCCTCCCAAAAAAACTCCTCCATGAAGTTTTCTCAGATTAACCCTACCTAACTAGTAACTCAAATAGTTTCACTGATAACCTCATAGCACTTACATATATCTCTAGAAATGTTTAGATGGTTCTACAGTCTGTATTATGTCCTTTCTATGATTTCATACTTTTGTTATTTATGTTTTATGTGTAGGTTAATCACATTATCATCATCTGTTTAGCATTGAGTCTGTTCTTTCTAGCATTAAGGTCTTGAAGAGTACATTAGTGAATTGTGGTATTTATTGAGTAAGTACTATGTGAAAAGCACTGCAATAAGCACTGAGGTAGATGCAAAATAAAAGATCAGGAATAACCCCTGGCTCACCTCAAGGCTCACAATCTAGATGGGGTATAGAAAGATTTCCAAAGAACTACAAAAAGCAACAGGATAAACAAAGTAAGACAACAATGTGAAGACAAACAAAGCACTTGATATTCACCTCATCCTCAGCCCCACAACACTTAAGTACCTATCTGTAATTTCATGATTGAATTTAATGTCTGTCTCCCCCTCTAGACTGTAAGCACCTTGTGGGCAGGGATAATGTCTACCAGCTCTATTGTATTGTACTCTCCCAAGTGCTTAGTACAGTGCTCTGCACACAGTAAGTGCTCAATGAATACCACTGATTGATGAACAGTTTTTAGCAGTGGGAGCCCTCAGAGACCCTATCTCTCCAGGCTAACAGTCTTTAGCTACAAACCGTCTCAGTCTTTCCAGAATCCTAAAGGATGTGAGAGTAGTTTTACCCTCAGTCTATGTCCTGATCCTAGAGGCCTAGTCATAAGGGGGCTCTGAGCTACTGCATGTTCTAACTTTGGAACACCCCCCAGTGCCTATTGCAGGTTTTGTACTGTGTATGCTAAATTAGTACTATTGACTGGCTGACTGACTGACTGACAGTGGAAATTGGAGCATCTTTGTCAGGAAGCTTGTCTTTTTATCCCTGCTTCACACCTTTATGGGGATATTGTTGGGATGAATGTAACAACACCTTCATTATTTGGTGCAATCAATTCTCTAATAATGCAAAATTCTATTCTTGAAGAAGCTTACGTTAAGAGTGTTGCTGTAGAACACACACTAAGATAGACACTCCATACATGGGCATAAGTTTTTCTCCTGACATCCGCTTCACGTTCTATCCAGATAGATGTACATTTTAGGAAGAACATAACCTAATTGCCAACCTTTTTCTATCTCAAGTGTATAATGAAAACACACATTATGGGGCGACTGACTATTAGACAATTCAAAGTATCTCCTCCTGCTAAGTAATAAATGTTCCCAAGATGATGAGATTGTCTTTTAGGTGTTGCAATACGGCAATTCCCAAGGACCAACTATTTTGTAAAAGGCATTAAATGCTTTATCCCTTGAGCCATGGACTCTTAGGAATGTTTATTTTCTTCCAAGTGAATTAACCATTTTGAAAAGCACTGCTTTGCTTAAGAACAGAAGAGGGAAAGGATAAATGGAAAACAAGGTAACTTTTTCATTTCTCCACCCAATTCCGCCTTCTGCTTCCCCTCCCACTATTGGAAAATAACCAGGGATGCGCTCAGGAATTTTGGTGTCACAAAAGATCATGCATTTTTTTAGTTGATTTTTTTTCTCTTCAGAATTTCAAATTGATGAGATTTTACCACAGTGTTTTGGAGGCAGGTGGTCCATAAACACAGTACATTAGCAGTAGCAAATCCTAAACTGAAAATCACACCTCTTCCTTTTCTGGTTGCAACTTTTGTGTCTAATTCCAGGACGGCTTGGGGGGTATGGAAGGAGTTGGTATTATTTCCACTGATGTGTAATGGATATCCTTGTAGGTCAGGGTAAGAACTGGTTCCTATATTGCTGAGAGAGAGATGGTCGAGTCAACCCATGGACTGTAATAGAATTTGGAACTCATGTGTAAGTGCTCCACAGAGTTTTCTCTTGATTCTTTAACTGGGTTCTGCATCGCCACTAACCTTGCAATGGAACTCTAGCACTTTCTGCTGTGCATTGTTATGATGTACAGGGAGCTTCAGAAGAGTTCTGTTCGGATGGGCAGAAAACGTGTCTACCACTCTGTTGTATTCATTCATTCAGTCATCTTTACTGAGCGCTGTGTGCAGAGTACTGTACTGAGTGCTTGGGAAGTACAATTCAGCAACATATAGAGACAATTCCTTGCCCACAACGGGCTCACAGTCTAGAATGTATTGTACTTTAGAACAGTGGTCATCACATACTTTTTATTGCTGTATTGATTTCTGGCCCATTCATCCTTCCTTCTAGCTGTGAGCCTTTCTTAAAACTGTAATGGCTAAAGTCAAAGCCTTAGAGAAACAGTGTGGCTTAGTGGAAAGAGCATGGTCTTAGGAGTCAGAGGTCATGGGTTCTAATCTTGGCTCTGCCACCTGTCAGCTGTGTGACTTTGGGCAAGTCACTTAACTTCTCGGTGCCTCAGTGACCTCATCTATAAAATAGGGATTAAGACTGTGAGCCTCACATGGGACAACCTGATTACCCTGTATCTACCCCAATGCTTAGAACAGTGCTCAGCACATAGTAAGTGCTTAACAAATGCCAACATTATTATTATTATTAGAATTTTTTTCTTTCCTGCTTTTTTTGGAATAACAGACTGTAGACTCTAGACCCTAGTAATAGTCTGTAAGCTTGCTGTGGGCAAGGAATGTGTCTACCAATTCTGTTGTGTTGTACTCTTCCAAGTGCTTAATATAGTGCTCTGCACAGAATGACAGCTCAATGAATACCATTGATTGTTTTTTTTTTCCTTTTTAGATGAGAAAGATTTTAAAGTGTCAACTGATCAGTTCTAAGATGGGTTAACATTTGCAGGGAGAATTCAATTTCATCTTATTTTTTATATCTGTTTTCTCACACTTAATAATGGTATAATTTCTATCAACTCTGCCATTTTAGATGGTAAACTCCATGAGTGCAGAAATTACATCTCATTTCTTTTGTATGTTTTCTAAGAGCTTAATACAGTGCTCCAAACACAGTAAAGGCTCAGTAATAACTGCTGACACTGAAAAACTCTGAAGACACACATGAGAATGTAATCTTTTGGAAAAATATTCTCAGCCTAATGATTTTCAGTCCTGTGCTGAATTTATAACAGAGGCTCTAGTAGCAAAGTACCATCTCATTTGCTGATGTACAAGGAAGATTTTGTTGTGGCTAAGAAATTGTGTCATTTTTTCAAACTAGGATTAGGTTTCTCTTGTGCATCCTTAGCCATAGGCTGAACCCACGACTGATACCATCCAAATATAATTGATTTTGGTAGTAATTCTAAGTTGAGATGACTTCCCCTTTGGATTTGGTTTCTGCGGGTATCTCCAGAGATGAAGAAATCAGTTGATGTTTGCTTCAATTTACAAATGTAGTAGTGCTATATGAATACTTCTTTTTCAGAAATGAGCTACTACACCTATTATAATAATATAATAAGAAGAAGAACAGGAATGGTGGTGGTATTTGGTAAGCACTTACTATGTACCTAGCACAGGGGTGAATACAATACAATCAGTTCGGGTGCAATCCCTGTCCCTCATCGGGCTCACAGTCTTAGAAGAGAAAACAGGTATTTAATCCCCATTTTGCAAATTAAGAAACTGAGGCACAGAGAAGTGAAGTGACATGACCAAGCTCACACAGCAGACAAGTGGCAGAACTAGGATTAGAACCCAGGTCCTCCGACTCCCAAGACCATAATCCTTCCACTAAGAAACACTACTTTCTAGTAGTGATTTTGCAATTGACAGAGTCGATCAGAAAGTTTGTGATGTTTCTGACATCCAGGGTTCTTGAACGTGCAGGTCCCCCTTCCCATGCCATCCTTTCTCCCAATGTATCAGAAGAGGGTTAGTGGGTCAGAAGAAACAAAAACTATTTAAAAAGACTTGGTGATGCCTGGAATGTGCATTCAATCAATCAATCAATCAAGGGTATTTACTAATACTAACACTAATATAAATAATCACATAAAATATGTCTATGTACATGAGTGCTGTGGGGTTGAGGGTGGGGTACACTGTTCAGAAACAGAGAACTCCAGGGCCTCACCCCTCCAACTAATGAGGGGGTTGCAGGCTAAGCCTTAGCTTTGTCTGTTTCTGATGAATATCATCCTTTCTTTCCAGGCAAGTACAGCCACTTATTTGTTCTAGGACAGAAGGAAATTGTTCGAGCAGCTAAGAGAGATGACTTCTCTCTTTCTTTTTTTAATGGTATTTGTTAAGTACTTACTATGTGCCAGGCACTGTTCTAAGTGCTGGGGTAGATATAAGCTAATTAGGTTGGACACAGTCCATGTCCCTCATGGGTTCACAGTCTTAATCCCCATTTTACATAAGAGGTAACTGAGGCACAGAGAAGTTAAGCGACTTGCCCAAGGTCACACAGCAGACAAGTAGCAGAGTCAGGATTAAAACCCAGGTCCTTCTGACTCCAGGCCAAGTATCCACTAGGCCAAGCTGTTTCTCTTTCTGCCACTTCTCTGCCCCATCTCTGGGAAAGAGCTCCTGACTACAGTACCTCTAAAATCATAGGAACTTGGAGTGTGGGGTCCAGATGCAGTGAGCTTTTTCTCTCCGCCCCTTTCAGGAGTTGGGTTTGATTTCCTTTTTCCAGGAGTTATTTGCTGCTGATGGTTCTTTAGAAAATCAGTTGCATGGGGGAAGGCCAGCACAGTGAGAAACTGAATTCTGAGCTGCAGCTTCCACAAAGTGGAATAAAAGGCTTTGGAATAGAGCAGCTTAATGACAGAAAATGGAATCACTTAAAAATTTGGCGCTTGGACTCAAACAAATATATGGATGCTATCATCTCAGTGAATTATGATAGAGTACAGGTATACTACCTGGCTGCAAACTTTGGGCACGGGAAGAGAGTACTATTTTATTTATGATGCTTTTCCTCCTGCTGACACCAATCCCTCCCATCCACAATCCTTCTTATTTTAGGGATCAAGAGAGAGTTCAGGGCATAGGTGCCAACTCCTTTTGGTCAAGGTGCAGGGGTGGGGAGGCACCATTTATCCCATAGTATTAGCACCAAGAGGGTGATGCCATTTCTCTCCCCCAACAGCTTCACCTTCTGCTTCCTATTTTTTTTTTGGTATTTGTTAAGCGCTTACTATGTGCAGAGCACTGTTCTAAGCGCTGGGGTAGACACAGGAATCAGAAGTGGCTGCTACCCCCACCACAATTTCTCTCACCCTTAACCGGGCTCTGGGACCAAACTGGGCACTCCTCCTCTTCCCCCGTCCCCCCCGCCCTACCCCTTCTGGGAAGCTCCTTGAATGAGTTGTTCACTTGCCTCATCCCTGGTCTATTTAGACAGTCTAGGGTATCCTTTGGGCACAAAATTGGGAATAGAACTCTTGGTCTGCCTTTGCCACATTAACAGATTCTGTACTACTTCATGATTCAAGGTCACCAGCTCCACTGATGCTTGTGCATTAGCTGCAGTGGTTGGAAACTTCAGGCTGGGAAGTGATAGACT
The DNA here is from genome assembly GCF_004115215.2 of Ornithorhynchus anatinus. Lineage (NCBI taxonomy): Eukaryota > Metazoa > Chordata > Mammalia > Monotremata > Ornithorhynchidae > Ornithorhynchus > Ornithorhynchus anatinus. The sequence continues at coordinate 50,372,359 of NC_041749.1, forward strand.
GCCTCTCTGTGCAGTTAATGCTGACACAGCAGCTCCAAGATCCTGACCCCACCTTATCCCTTGGAGAATCATCTGGGATGCCTAAAACAGGACTTCTGATTACTGGAGCCACTGGAGCCCAGCCCTGGAAGCTGACAAAATCAAAGTGCTGACAGAAGCAGCCGTGATGACTGGATGACAGGCTGTGTGATGAATTTCATGTTCCTCTCCCTTTCATCCTCATCTTCTCCTCCATTTCTCATTGTTCCCTTTTCTTTTGTTTTATATGGTATTTGTTAAGTGCTTACTTTGTGCCAGGAATTGTAGTAAATGCTGGGGTATTCATTGAGTGCTTACAACATGCAGACCTCTATACTAAGCACTTGGGAGAATACAGGACAACATAGTTGACAATCATGTTCCCTGCCCACAACGAGTTTACAGACTAGATACAAGAGAGTCAGGTTGGACCCAGTCCCTGACCCACATAGGGCTCACAGCCTTAATCCTCATTTTACAGAGGAAGAAACTGAGGCACAAAAAAATTAAGTGATATGCCCAAGGTCACACAGCAGACAAGTGGAAGATCCAGGATTAGAACCCAGGTCCTCTGACTTCCAGGCCCACCACAATCTTTCCACTAGGCCACACTGCCTCCTTTTTCTCCTCATCCTCCTCCCCCAGACCTTCTGTTCCCTTTCACTCTTCTTTTTTCCCTTTTGCCCCCTCTCCCCACTTTTCCTTCCCCCATTCCTCTCGATGCTCTCCAACACTCTTCCCCCAGTTCAGCCCTGCTCTCGAAATGAAAAGTTGGCATCTTCTGCTGAGGTATTGCTCCCTCAATGCCAGCTGATTTAAGCTGGACAGGTCTGCTCTTTGAGGGCAAGGATCATATATACCTACTTTATTATAGGCTCACAGTAAGCACTCCATAAATACCATTGTTTGATTGACTGACTGGCACCCCAGTGCAGGGCAATCTGATGTTCTGCAGAGGCTTTTCTGTCCATTTACTGTGATCATGGAGTTCAGGTCAGTCCTGACTTACCTGAGCCACATCTGTGATTGATGGATAACTCCCTACTTAAACTCCTTGTCCCACGCCTTCTCCATCCCTTGCCCTTAATGACCTGGCCACGAACTTTATTGTGAAAATTTAAACCATCAGGTGTGATTTCCCTAAAATCTTCCATGCTCCTCTCTGGACCCTCCCTCCTCCTGCCCCTTCTGCAAATCTCCCATCTTTCTCGGAAGTATCTCAAGAGGAGATCTCCTGCCTCCTCTCAAAATCCCCAATCCACCCCTTACACCTGTGCCTTCTACCTCATCCCTTCTCACCTTATCAAAGCACTTGCCCCCTCTCTTTTTCCCTCCCTGACTGCCATATTCAACTGTTCACTCTCCAGTAAAAGTGGGGCTTTTTCCCCACTGCTTTCACATATGTTCATGTCACCCCATCCTAAAAAAAACCCCTCCATCGAGTTATCACCCCATCTCCCTCCTACCATTCCTCTCTAAACTCCTCAAATGAGCTGTCTACACCCACTGTCTCCAATTCCTCTCCTCCAAATCTCTTTTTGAACCCCTCCAATCTGGCTTCTGCTCGCCCTTCACTCCACAGAAACTGCAGTCTTTGACCCCCATCTAATTTAGAGAAGCAGCGTGGCTCAGTAGAAAGAGCACGGGCTTTGGAGTCAGAGGTCATGGGTTCAAATCCAAGCTCGGCCACTTGTCAGCTGTGTGACTTTGGGCAAGTCGCTTAACTTCTCGGTGCCTCAGTTACCTCATCTGTAAAATGGGGATTAAGACTGTGAGCCCCACGTGGGGACAACCTGATTCCCTTGTGTCTACCCCAGCGCTTAGAACGGTGCTCGGCACATAGTAAGCGTTTAACAAATACCAACATTATTTTCTCAACTCGTCATGCCCCATTTAGCCTCCATACCCACTACTCTCCCTTGATGACCAAATAGACATTCTCAACACCGCCCTCTCTACTGAACTCAACTCACTCGCTCCCCTTATCCCTTCACCGATCTTGTACCACTAACCCACAGCCCTTGATTGCCCACACAGTCCACCTCCTTCACTCTTTTGCTAGAGGCAAAGAGTGCTGCAACCCAGCACTCACTCCTCTAATGCCAGCCTACTCACTGTACCTCCATCCTGTCAATCTCACCACCAATCTCTCATCCAGGTCCTGCCTCTCTGGCCTGGAACATCCTCTCTCTTCATATCTGACAGACGATCATTCTCCCCCCCTTCAAAACCTCACTGAAAGCACAGCTGCTCCAGGAGTACTTATAATAATTCCAGTACTTGTTAAGCACTGTACTAAGGTGCTGGGGTGGATACAAGCATACAAGTCCCTGTCCCACGTGGGGCTTACAGTCTCAATCTCCATTTTACAGATGAGGTAACTGAGGCCCAGAGAAGTGAAGCGACTAGCCCGAGGTCACACAGCAGAAGAGTGGCAGAGCCAGCATTAGAACTCATGACTCCCGGCTCATGCTGTATCCACTACTCCATGCTGCTTATCCGATTAAGCCCTCATTTACTCTTCTCCCACTTCCTTCTGTTTCACCTTTGAATTTGGATTTGCAGCCTTTATTCACCCCTCCCTCAGCCCTTCAGCACTAATGTATGTACTTACGTACTTATGTACATAGCCATAATCTATTCGTTTATCTATTAGTGTCTGTCTCCCCCTCTAGCCTGTAAGCTCTCTGTGGGCTGGGAATGTGTCTACCCACCCTGCTATATTGTACTCTACCAAATGCTCAGTATAGTGCTCTGCACATAGTAAGTGCTCAATGAATATGATTGATTGATTGATAGGGGAAGCAGCATGGCTAGGGGAAGCAGCGTGGCTCAGTGGAAAGAGTCTGGGCTTGGGAGTCAGAGGTCATGGGTTCGAATCCCGACTCTGCCACTTGTCAGCTGTGTGACTGTGGGCAAGTCACCTAACTTCTCTGTGCCTCAGTTCCCTCATCTGTAAAATGGGGATTAAGACTGTGAGCCTCACGGGGGACAACCTGTTTACCTTGTATCTACCCCAGCTCTTAGAACAGTGCTCTGCACATAGTAAGCACTTAACAAATACCAAGATTATTATTGATTGACCGATTGACTGACTGGGTAGCGCTGCTACCAACTACCACCGGGTGGCCTGGAATAGAGACTTATCCCCAGCTCTTTTGAGACTGCATCTTTATTTAGGAAAATCATGAGAAACAATGTGGCCTAGTGGAAAGATCACAGCCTGGGATTCAGATGTCTTGAGTTCTAATCTCAGTTCTGCCACTTGTCCGCTGTGTGGCCTTGGACGAGTCACTTAACTTCTTCATGCCTCAGTTTCCTTATCTGTAAAACAGAGATTAAATCCTGCTCCCTCCTCCTTATACTGTGAGTCCCGTGTGGGACAGGAACCGTGTCCAACCTGATTATCTTGTATCCCGGTGCTTAGGACAAAGTGACAAATAAGTACCATACCAAAAGCAAACTCATATGCTGGCCATGGTTCGAGCTGTTTAATTTACCCTGTATGGGGGCGTAGGAATCAGGTTTCCACAAAATATTAATTCAGGACTTAGGTTGGCCATTAATATGCAGCATAGAAGTTAGCCAAAACAGCAGTATATTTGAAAAGTGGAATTTTAAAGTAAAATCCTGTTTCAAAAAGTCTCTTCCTAATGTTGGTAACTTTGCAGAAGGATTAACTATTCCCTCCCACAGGACCTGGGCACTTCCCTGCAGTGGTTCTGTTTGTTCTGCTACTCTGTTTTCCCCACTCATCACAGCCCTTCTCTTGGAACTCCAGTTTCCAGACTCGCTCTCTCTAGGTCCCTCCCTCAAGACGTCTGGCTAACAGCTGAGCTCTGCTGCCAATCCTCAGGATTGCGTGATCCCACCTCAACTTAAGATGGTCAGGGACTTCTTTTCCCCCAGATAGCTGCCTCCTCCTCCTTCTTTCCCTAATCCTTCCCCATACGTGATTGTTTTCCAAATGGTGCCACAAGAAAAGTTATGGACACTTGATATAGATGATTTCACTTTGGGAAGGAAGAATTCAATGTGAGTGACTTCCTGTTTCAGAAACCTCTGAGTGTGCTTCTCCTCTATCTCCAGGTGTGGGATAACTTAGCTTGATTGGCACAGAAGGATGAAGGGGTGCTGACTGGTTAAAAAAGCAATTTACCATATATGCTGGCAAGTAGAGAGAGAGCTGGTAAATAGAGGTTTTAATGGGATTGATAGATTCAGTGTGAATATCTGCATGAGTTGGATGGGTTTTAAAATATTTTTTTCCCCTATATCTACCCGGAAAAAGATTAAGCACCTAACTAACATTAGCAGTGGAAACCAAACCAAGAGTAAAAGAGCCATGTACCACCGATCCTGCTGCTGAGCCCATCCCAGAAGCTACAGTTTTAGGTAGGATCAGGTCCCATCACCTCGATTCCCCAAATTGTGTCCCAAAAAGCTCCCACTTTTGGCTAGGGTGTTGGGCGGTGAACATCTCAGCCTCAGTGGTCATGATGGTGGCAACAGCTACCAAAGGGAAGAAGAAAAAGGAGGAGGGGGAAGAAGAGAAGGAGGAGAGGGCTGAATGGACTGGCTGTTTTCCATTGCTCAAATTTACTTACGACTGTTAGTCAAGCATCTCCCAAGAACAGAAGTCATTAACTTGAAAGTTCTCAAATTCTAGAATGTCTTTATTCTGGGTGCTGGCAGGAGTTCAGACATATATTTGCTTCTGAGTATTCGACAACTATCAACTCTCACAAGGAAACGTCCCTCTGGAATTTAAAGAAACATATCTTCCCATGACTTCGAGTGGTCCAGTGGTGCCATCTAGTGGTAGTGCCTAGAGGTTAATTGCAATAGACATATGAGCTTGGAAAAATACTTTTCAGTCGAGCTTTTTCCCCATAAAATGCCGTCTTAATTTACTGTGAGATCATTTGGCGGCCTGATGAAGGTTTTCAAACTGATAAAATCCGTTAGGGGTTCTAATTTTGTTTACACCGGGTCATTCATTCATTCATTCAATAGTATTTATTGAGCGCTTACTATGTGCAGAGCACTGTACTAAGCGCTTGGGATGAACAGGTCGGCAACAGATAGAGACAGTCCCTGCCGTTTGACGGGCTTACAGTCTAATCGGGGGAGATGGACAGACAAGAACAATGGCGATAAATAGAGTCGAGGGGAAGAACATCTCGTAAAAACAATGGCAACTAAATAGAATCAAGGTGATGTACAATTCATTAACAAAATAAATAGGGTAATGGAAATATATACAGTTGAGCGGAGGAGTACAGTGCTGTGGGGAGGGGAAGGGAGAGGTGGAGGAGCAGAGGGAAAGGGGGAAAAGAGGGTTTAGCTGCAGAGAGGTGAAGGGGGGGTGGTAGAGGGAGTAGAGGGAGAAGGGAGCTCAGTCTGGGAAGGCCTCTTGGAGAAGGTGAGTTTTAAGTAGGGTTTTGAAGAGGGGAAGAGAATCAGTTTGGCGGAGGTGAGGAGGGAGGGCGTTCCAGGAACGCGGGAGGACGTGGCCCAGGGGTCGACGGCGGGATAGGCGAGACCGAGGGACAGTGAGGAGGTGGGCGGCAGAGGAGCGGAGCGTGCGGGGTGGGTGGTAGAAAGAGAGAAGGGAGGAGAGGTAGGAAGGGGGCAAGGTGATGTAGAGCCTTGAAGCCTAGAGTGAGGAGTTTTTGTTTGGAGCGGAGGTTGACCGTGATTAAGCCATGTGATGGAGGATGTCTGATGTGCTGTTTGATGTTGGGCCAAGCAAAGAAGTCAGGAGTCTAAGTAAGCTAGCATCAGAAGGGAACTTTGAAATTACCCACCATGACCTAGAGCAGATGAGATCCAGTTTGAAGAAAAACAATGTTTATAGTATCTGAACGAGTTGCAGAACAATTTGAGTCTTTGCCCAGGGATTCAAGATACTGAACAGCAGGAGAAAGAGTGTTTTGATTTTTGCCTCTTGGTGATCTCTATGTGTAATTGGAGTTAATTTATGTGTCGTCTACTGGATTTTGGGTCTGACCTCGCTTTGATTCCCCTCCCCAACTTCCCAAGGAACTGAAGCTCTTGGCTGGTCTGTGAATTGGGTAACCATAAAACAAGGATTCTTCGTTCTTGTGGACTATTTAGGAGATCATAGAGAAATAAAATGGAATTGGCTAGATTACCCAGAGATAATTGCATCCAGTATGCATTTTTACTTCACAGTGGATAGCCATCTGACCTGAGCCCACACACTGAAAACTTACAAGTTGGTCTTAGTCCAAGGCCAACATCCAGAAAGGATGTTCACCTACATGCCAACCCATTTGATCCACTTCATGACTTTACCATATAATTGGAGAACCTATAAGAAGAGACTGGCTGAAGTTAGGACTGCATTAAGAGAAGTCAAAACCTGGACTGGATCGTCTAGTGGGGTACCTCTTCACATGATCCTCGATGATGTCATTACAGTCCCTCCAGCTACTCTGGCTCCAGGTTCCCCCTTTCAACCCCCTTCTCAGCCACCCCCCCTCCATAGAATCACCTGGAAAAGGGGCTGCATGTTCATTCATTCTTTCAATCCTATTATTGAGCAATTACTGTATGCAGAGCTACTGTGTACTAAGCCCTTGAGAGAGTACAGTACAACAATAAACAGACACATTCTCTGCCCACAATGAGCTCCCACACAAACAATTGTTAAATCTTCACGCTTAAACATCAAACACACTTTTGCCTTTTATATTCACTATCAGCTAAATCACCTTTCCCAATCAGGGAATGAAGATAAATGTTAATGCACTAACTGAGGCTGAGGCAGGAGATTTTGAAAAAAAACTCCTGGGGACAAGCTGACACCTCTCTGGAACTGCTCCATGCCCTGCAATTTAAAGTGCACTGCCCTCTTGAAAATCCAGGACACAGGGGTCCAAGCTTCCTTGTCAGCAGGTGTTTTGAGAAGAACACCACCTTCATAATGCCCCAGCTATGTTGGCAAGGTCAATAAGGGCCAAGATTTGCAGGGGATTGACCAAGGCCCTGGTAAACCAGAGGCCCTGGGTTTAAGCCTTTTGAACCCCTGCATTAATCCAGCCTTGGCTTTAACCCATCCCCTTTCTCAATTAACCTTCCTTCTGGACCTGGGAGAAAGGTGCAGAAGGAGGAATTTAGTTAGAGTTGTTTAATAACACAGCAAGTTCCTGACAGAAATGGTAACATGTTCTTCCCTGGAGATGGTAAAAAATAAAAATTTATCTATTAGTCAGGATGATTGAGATGAGCTACCTGTAGTCTAGGACATGGAATTGCTGGCTTTGAGAAGGTTCCTTTCTCTCTAGGAGTCTTTAATTCAAACTCCTTTTGTTCATATTCATTAATCATTCAACATCATTTTTTTGTTAACCTGAGTATGGTTTGAATCTCACCCAGATCTTTTGTTATGTGTCTAAACTGGAATTAAGATGAAACTAGAGAAGAAGTCCCTAGAAGAGATTAATTAATTAATTAATTCATTCATTCATCATATTTATTGAGCACTTTACTGTGTGCAGAGCACTGTACTAAGCACTTGGAAAGTACAATTTGGCAACAATTAGAGAAAATCCCTACCCAACAATGGGCTCACAGGGATAAGATCAGAGGATTTCAAGTTTTGCAGATGGGAATCCTAGGTCCCAAAGAAATGATTCCCAATTTAATACAACCCTCACTCTCCTCTACTACCCTGAACATCCTGCCTTCCTCTTTCCCCTCCACCCAAAAAAGAGGCTTACCAGGAGATGCCTCCTTGCTATTTGGACCCCTCCAACCATAAATCTAGCCACTGTGAAGTGTGAGAGGTGGCACATAATCCCTTTGACTCTAGAGAAAAATAGTTCTGCCGGCATCTAATTTGTTGTTTTTGTGCTATTTCTCTAGGACTGGAGCCATCCATGTGGGTGACCGCATATTAGCCATTAACAATGTGAGTCTTAAGGGCAAACCCCTAAGTGAAGCCATCCACCTTCTCCAGATGGCTGGGGAAACTGTTACTCTGAAGATCAAGAAACAAATGGAAAGTGAGTACTGTGGTTTTCCATCTGAGGAGGAGGAACTCGGGCATATTTGAACAGTGGTGTAGTGGTTCAATCATTAGGGAGGATATGATTGTTTCCTTCTGACTTGGACCTGGACCTTTTGGGGGAGATGAGGTCCTACTAAGAGCATATGACACATATAGGAAATAACATAGAGTCTCTAGGAAGTAGACTTTATAGCAAGGGAGAAAATGGAAACGTAGGCAGGAGATCTGGGTACTGATTCTGGATCTTCCACTTGCATGCTATATGATCTTGGAAACATCACCTACCCTCTCTGTGCATCAGCGGTCTCATCTGTAAAATGGGGATGATGATTCATATCCCATTTTTGTCTTTCAGCGATGTGGTAAGAATGAATGATACCTATATACAAATTGCTCTGGATCCCTGGAAGAAGGCACTATGTAAATTTAATTTATTATTAATACTTTATGAACTGAAAACCTACTCTTTCCAAATAGCCCTTTAGGCCCCTTGACTGTCATGTCTTCAGTTCAGTGTGTAAATGGCTAAAATGTTTTATAGTTCTCCTGCCACTGCGGGGTAGCATGGGCAAAAAGGAGATGAAGTCCTATTTGTTTAATTTTTGTTCCACTTAGGAAGGGTTTGCATGAGAAAACACGCAGGAGCCTATTTCATCAGAGCTATTGTGAGTTATTCAGCTGCACACATATTTACCTCTCCCATGATGAGCAGAGCATATGGGATTTTCAATAGCTGGTTTCCTTTATCTGGAGACCCTCTTTTTCTGCATGAGCACCCTCAAGCAAATTCAGGGAAAACAAACTCTGTGTTTTGATTGTAGGGGGATCTTATCCCAAAAAGTCAGGAAGTCTGAGTGAAGTGAGTGATCCAGAAGAAGAACTGACTGACTCTCAGAAAACGAGTAAACGCTCCGAGATCTATTCCACCACACTGCCCAGCATAGACAGTGCTATGGAATCTTGGGATGGGTCAGGCATTGATGGGATCTATGGGAGCCAAGGTAAACCCAGTAGAGTTGTGCTGTCTGACTGTGGATGTGCTGAGTGAGTATTGACACCAACTGCCACCTGAAACTTGAACTGATCCACCACCTCCCTTTTTTCTAGTGTCTCTACTTAGTATTGGCTGGGAGGAGGGTCAGCTAAAGGAACATCTCACATGAGCTGATTCTGGCTGATGTCAGAGGCTGAAATGTCAACATGCCGGTCATGGAAAAAGGGATTTGCTAGAGATCTATGAGACTTCCACCTAACATTTGGGTGAAATCTAAGACAATATTCTAGAATATACTGATTCGTAGAGACCTGGTTGGTTGTATCTCTTTCTTCTCTCTTGTTTGGATTTCCTCTGAGTCCCTAGATAAGGCTGTCCCTCTCTGCCAGCTCTGCTGTGGCACCTTCATCCCAACTGCTAGCAGTCTCTACCTGGGGGACCTGTCTGAATAGGCACATGAGCCAAAGACTTCCTGTAGAACTTGATCGCCAGGTAGACAAGCAGCCTACAAAGAAAAAGCTCTGGTCAGAGCCCATAGCTCTGGAGGCCAGAAGTTGCAAGAACAGATCTCTGGAGAGTCTGAGAAAGCTGCTTTCCGGAGCTCTGGCCAGAAATCGTAAAAAATTTTCGTTGCTCTCCCACTCTATTGCCACCCCTTCTTTGAACCATCCTTCAAATAGTTTAAACATCACTGTGAAATATCCATTATCCCCTAGCCAGTTCATACTTAAACCCCACATAGCATGTTCAGAACATCTGCTTTTTATTTGCCAGCCCAAATTGCATTGTTCCCTGCAGGTCTGGCTTTGGAAACCAAACAGTGCTGGACTCTTTATCTTTGAAACCTTTGTTTCTTCCCTAAGCTGGAGAGAAACAAAGTGACCTTGACAGTTTCAAAGAATGGCATTGTCTACAGGCATTTCCACTGCTCCACTGTTTCAGAAGGGGGCCTACCTCTACCTCTCTACCTCTTCCTTTTGCTTTACCAGGGCAGCCATGCTAGTGGGTGACTTTGTTTCTTTCTTGGAAAGGCTAATCTAATTTCTCCAAAACATAAGTGAGTGGAAACACAGGGGAGGGTGGGGAATGTTGTTTCCTCTGCAGATAGCAATTAATGACCCATGTCTGTTAGGCAGATACAAATTGATCAAGTCCCACCTAGGGCTCACAGTCTAAGTAGGAGGGAGACCAGGTATTTACTCCTCATTTTACAGATAAAGAAACGGAGTCACAGAGAAGTAGAGTGACTTTCCCGAGGTCAGACAGCAGACAAATGACAGAGCCAGGATTAGCTCCTAGGTCTGTGCTTTATCCACTAGGCCATCCAGTTTTTTGGGTTTTTTTTCATCACATCTGTTAAGCACTTACTACTTGTCAAACACTGATCCAGGCACTGAGGTAGGTAGAAATTAATTAGGTCAGACAAAGTCCCTATCCTGAAAGGGGCTCACAGTCTAAGTAGGAGGGACCACAGCTATCCCCATTTTGCAGTTGAGGAAAGTGAGGCACAGAGAAATGAAATGACTTGCCCAAGGTCACACAGCAAGCAATTGGCAGAGCTGGGATTAGAACCTAGATCCTTCTGACTCCCAGGCCCATGCTCTTTCCACCACATCACACCACTTCTCCACTGTTTTCAAGACCTTCATGGCACAAGCAGGACTGTGACTGAAGAGTTTCTCTCTGGAATTTGTACTTTTTCTATGCTTTGTTCTTCAGGGGAAAATTGCTGGCCATGAATTCCCCTGCTTGCCTCCTCTCTTACTTTTAGGAATGGAGGTTCTCTGCTTTGTGTAGACTTTATTTGGGGCCTGGACAGGCTCTCTCCTTATTCTATGCAGAATCTGTTTGAACCTCAGCTCTGGTTATAGGAGACACCTCCTGGCAGGTGTAGGCAGGTGAGATGGGTGAGTGAAGGAAGGGAAATCTTGCCAGGCCTCTCCCATCTCATTTTGGTGAGATGGAGGTCTCTAACCTTCAGACAGAAACAATCAGTGGTAATGGGTTTTTGCAGTTCTGGTCCTTGTCTGGAGAGAACTGAGCCTCAACTCATTAGACTCACAGGCCCACTCAAGTGGCAATCTGGGGACCGGAGGGTTTTCACATTGCTGCTTCAGTTATTCTCACTTCAGTGGACAACTTCGCTTTCCTCATCTGTACAAAGGGGATGACTGAGGAGACCACACGGAGCCCTTATGGAGCAGTAGGGAGAATAATGAGTTCAACTCGGTTGTCACAGTAGCCACAAAAAGTCTGTGTGAGAGGCAGAGGTAAAGCTCAATGGCCTCCCATGGGTGCAGAGTGAATGTCCTCCATGTTGGAAGTTGTCTCCAGACCTTGATCTGTTGAGTGCCTCCCATCCCAAGCTGTCATCGGCTGTAAAATCACCTCCTCCAAGAGGCCTTCCCAGACTGAGCTCCTCTTCCCCCTCTACTCCCTCTGCCATCCCCCCTTTACCTCTCCGCAGCTAAAGCCTCATTTTCCCCTTTTCCCTCTGCTCCTCCACCTCTCCCTCCCCATCCCCACAGCACTGTACCCGTCCGCTCAACTGTATATATTTTCGTTACCCTATTTATTTTGTTAATGAATTGTACATCGCCTTGATTCTATTTAGTTGCCATTGTTTTTAGGAGATGTTCTTCCCCTTGACGCTGTTTAGTGCCATTGTTCTTGTCTGTCCGTCTCCCCCGATTAGACTGTAAGCCCGTCAAACGGCAGGGACTGTCTCTATCTGTTGCCGACTTGTTCATCCCAAGCGCTTAGTACAGTGCTCTGCACATAGTAAGCGCTCAGTAAATACTATTGAATGAATGAATGAATGAATCATCCAGTCAACACTTCCGGAAGAATGTTCGACTCTCCAACAGCCACTCTGTAAAAGCTGCTGCCGGAAAATACATGCATACTACTTTTCCACTACTGTCTCCCTGAGCTTCTGGATCTGGTAAAGAGTTGCCGTGAATGTGATTGTTTTTTACTTCACCAATAATGAAATATTGATCAATCAATCACTTTTATTTATTGAGCGCTTATGGTGTGTAGAGTACCGTACTAAGTGTTTTGGGAGAGTACAATATATAACAGAGGTTGTAGACATGTTCTTTGCTCACAAGACGCTTACGCTGTAGAGGGGGAGACAGACATTAATATAAATAAATTACGGATATATACGTAAGTATGTGTGGCTGAGGGAACATTGAGTAAAGGGTGCAAGCCTGAGCAGTGAGGGTAACGCAGCAGGGAGTGGGAGAAGAGGAAATGAGGGCTTAGTCAGGGAAGGCCATTTGGAGGAGATGTGATTTTGATAAGGCTTCGATGGTGGGGAGTGTTAACATCTGTTCAGCATGAAGTGGGAGGGAGTTCCAGGGAAGATGCAGGATGTGGGTGAGGGGTCAGTGGCGAGATAGACGAGACTGAGGTACAGTGAGTAGATTGGCATTAGAGGAGTGAAATGTGTGGGCTGGGTTGTAGCAGGAAATCCGGGAGGAAAGGTAGGAGAGGGGAAGGTGATTGAGTGCTTTAAAGTCTATGGTAAGGAGTTTCTGGTTGATGTGGAAGTGGATGGGCAATCACTGGAGGTTCTTGGGAAGTGGGGAACTATGGACTGAACGGTTTTGTAGAAAAATGATCTGAGCAGCAGAGTGCTCCAACTTGCCCTACCTATCAGGACCTAGTCCTACAGGAAAAGCGGGCTTTGAGAAACAAGATGAACCACTGACTAAAAGTGGAAGAAAAGAAAAACTTTTCTTAGACAGGCACTCCGTGCACTGCAGATCTTAATAAGGGTTGTTTGATGATGATGGCTTTTAAAGAGGAGGTTGCCTTAAAGGTAACCATTTGTGCTGGGGAAAGCTTGCAGTTAATGGAGAGATCAATCGGGGTTGGTTTGCTCAAAAGGAGTACCCAGCTTCATCAGATCCTACGGTATAATGCAGAAGCGACTTCAATGCTTCCATTTTCCCAGGCCTAGAATCTTAGTTCCTTGGGTTTTCCATTTCCTTTTGGCAGCCTCCCTCGGCAGTCAAAGGGGAAAGAAAAGCTTCCCTGTAACGAAAGTGGTAAAGTAGCATCCTCCTGTAGTCTCCCCGAAGACCTGCAGGAGGCACAACAGCTCTCAACTTCTCTGGCGAGGGAAATAGGAGGAGGATGAAGGAAAGGCCATGCAAATAAGCTCGTGCCCCGATTCCCGAGGCGGGAAAGAAACAGGACTGGCCTGAAAGAAATAAGGTAGAGGACAAGTATCCATACCTCTACAGGACTAATACCACTTGAGAGCCCTGATGCCCATTCTATTAAACAAATCGCTAGGGATACTGGTAAGAGGAGGAAAGTCTATGGAATGGTTGTAGATGTGTAAACATCTGTGATGGCTGGGAGAGTGTTTGAGCCCGGCTGCAAGGTTGCCTATGAAGGCCTTTGACTCCCAGAAGCACAAATGTCCCAAAACCATTCAAATAGGAGGAAGAAAGCCAGATGCAACTCATGCTAGGTGTGTGTCATGCCATCGTGCTGATTTTACAAGCTTTCTGTCTCTCCTCTGCTTCCTCTGCAGGTTCTTATGTGCCTCAGGCAGTTGGCATCACCTTACACCCCAGTGAATGGAGGTCCAGTAGGCCGAAGAGCAGTCCTCCCCCGGGGGAGCCGAGAAAAACTTATCCCTATCCAGATGGGGGCTTCAGTGAAGATGAATGGGACAAACCCACTAGGTCTGTAGGAGCTGGGGGAAGAGATCCCAAGAGAAAATGGAGTTCTGTTTTCTTTGGTTGGCAAGAGCGAGGGCTCTGGGTGGGGATGTTTCATGTTCAATTCTTTTCCTAGATCAAATTTAGTGGATATTCCATAGCATAGGGAGTGGGTAGAAGAGGTCAGCCTGTGTGGGTTTTGTTTTGGGCCAGGGTGTGAGTGCTTTTTACATCCCAGATGTTGGCCAATCTCTGGGTAAGGTGCCACCCACCTATCCCTTGATGAACATCATCCACAAAGATGCAAAGAGAAAGACTCATCTCCCCTGGGAGGAACCAAGAGAGTCAGCCTGGCTGCAGAGCAGGATTTCCAAAGTGTAGCACTGAGTCAAGAAGAAACAATCTTCCTCAGAGAAGGGCTGCTAATCAAGCAGGGGTACTTGTCTGGGCTCCGGTCGTGGTACTTGGCTGGAAATAAAACTGGGGAAAAGTAAGATAAATACCCCTATGTTGTTTCCTCACTGCTGTTGGCCAGAGAGCTGGAGTCATGTGTGCAGCTGCGAGGTTCTGCTGAGTGGGGAGTTAGTGTCCAAAAATAGCCAGGGAAGTATGAGCAAAGGAAAGGGAGATGGGATCCACCCTGCTTATTGTGGCTCTGTCCTCTGAGATGTCCCTTGGCTCAGGACTACTCCCCCAAGAGTGCAAAAGTGCAAGAGTGCGCTATCCCCTCTCTACACTGTGACTCTCCCTTCCCCCAGATGGTGAGTCCGTTGTAAGCAGGGAACGTGTCTACCAACTCTGTTGCATTGTACTTTCCCAAGTGCTTAGTACAGTGCTAGCCACACAGTAAGTGCTCGATAAATACAATTGATTGATTGCAAAAGCCCTGAGCTAGGTTGAGATCTATGCCCAGCCCCACCCTTTAGTTCCCCTTCCCTTCCTCCCCCTCCCAATGCTTTTACAGTCCCGAGAGTTTTGTTTTGTTTTTTATTTTATCCTTGTCCGTCTAAAGGAACACCCTTTGGACATTTCCTGACATTGAAAAAAGTGAGTTTAATTGTCTAGAGAGAAAGCCTCTGAGCCTATGCAGTAATACAAGAGCTAATACTGGACCTAGTGAGGGCAAAATGGGTCACTCACAAGGCAGTGCTGACAGGATGGCAACAGATAACTGAGACAGATTCCTAACCTCTGTTGACTGAAACTTTGAATAGGAAAATATCAATTAGACGTGGTGTCATTCTGAGGTGGATTTGGGTTTCTCCAGGTGTTTCAGAAGTCTGGGAAACTAACATTTAAAATTGGTGTGTTGGCCCCCAAAGGAATTACCCTACCAACTCCCTTCAGTCAGTGTACAGAATCTCTTCTGTCCTGTAACTCAAAGAAAATGTCTGTCAAAATGATTTTCAAAGGGACAAGAGAGGGGAGAAGAGAAGGAAAAGGATATAAGGGGCTGGTCTGGAGAACTGAGTACTTGTGGGTTTTTTGGTGGAGTGAAATTTGGCCTGTGGTGCACTAGCTGGGAGTGAAAGAGGCAATCCCTGATGTTCCAAAGACACCAGGCCAAATGTCCATGTGACACAAACAGAGAGTAAGAACTAGTTTTTAGTTCTTTTCCCATGGCGATTGCTTTCTTGGATGGGTCCCATATTAAATGGTGGGCACTTCAATCAGTGGAAGGAGACATTGGGTTGGCAAAGACTCTTTTCAAGTCACAAATTTCCTAAGCCACTTCAGAGGCTTAGCTGTCAAAGATATCAGAGTGCTGATAAAGCTTCTTGCTTTAAGTGAACCCAGTGCCTGCAGCAGATTTAGGAAATTTCAAAGATGTGCTTTCTGTAGTACTTGGGGCCTAAACTCTGGCAAGGGAACATTAAGGGCCATTGTCCTTCACTTCCTAACTAGCGCTCATTGGAAATAGGGAATGTAACATCTAGGTACACTTGCATAGCCAGCTGCTTAAGCAATATTGGAATATGCTTGTGTGTCTAGGTAAAAGCCACCATTTTATATTACATCCTTTACATTACTGATTCCCAGAGATCTAATGTATTTATCATTTTTCTCACCATGTCTGTTATCCTCTGTGTTTTTCTCTCTCTTCTCAGGTGTTCTGTGTCTCAGATCTGAGCACTGTCTCATCCGCCTTTGTACTAACAGTCTTTGAGGCTCCTGATTTACCCATAATGCATCCTTTTCCTTTCACTTCTCTATTTCACCAAAACGTCTTCCTAAGCCTACAGTATTCCTTCAGGCATATTTTTTTTTCTTTATTGTTTCGAACTTGAAATTGCTACACCAACTTAATCCTTCTTCTGCAGGGCTGGCTGCCCTGTTAGTAAGTGCATGGAGGTTTTATATTTGGGACTCTCTTGCCTGATGCAAAGCTCATGTTGTTTGCTTTTGTATATGAAGACTCTTCAAGTCTCTGCTTAACTGGTGAGCCCCTTGATGTAGCCTTTTTGGCTTCCACCTACCCCAGAAGAGTGATGACAATCTTTGATTCCTACGTTACAACAGATTTCCCAGCCGCCAAAATGGCCTGGAGACCACTCACGAGGACAATTTTTGGCGTGTTTTTGGAGAAGCTTTGGAGGACTTGGAAACATGTGGCCAGTCTGAGCTTTTGAGGGAGATTGAGGTAAATCTCTTTCCAATTCAGAACTGTATGTATTGCCTGTTCGGTTCTCATCCTAAAGAAGACTAAATTTCAAAAGCTTTGCACTCAAGGAGGTGGGGTGTGCGTGTGTGTGTGTGTGTGTGTGTGTGTGTGTGTGTGTGTGTATGTGAGAGAGCCATTTTTCAAATTTCACAAAATACTTGAATTTTAAAGAAGGAACAACAAATCTGACTTGGAAGTAAGTTTTATGTCACTCTCCACAGACTTTCTAAACAGCACCTTACAAAATGAGTTGTTATTTTACCTAGGGTGGCATAGGGTGCACATATATGGTGGATCTATATATCAGGTTAATTACCAATATTATCCCCCAGATGCATCATTTCCCCCCACTTTCTAAAGGGGGCCTGGCCACAAGATCCTCTGATCTAGCAATTCTTGATCAAGCTACAATCTGGTGACCTCCAGAAACTCCACTGCCTGGTCAAGGAGCAGTGACTCTCATAATTCATTGGGGCATTTTCCTACTCTGATGTCAAAAACAAGGGACTTTAGCTCGTTGTGGGCAAGAATGTGTCTATCTGTTGTTATATTGTACTTTCCCAAGCGCTTAGTACAGCACTTACACAGCAAGAACTCAATAAATTTAATTGAATGAATGAATGAATGAATATCGTTAAGTGAATATTTGCCCATTATAGAACTGGTCCCAAGAATTCATTTTAGGAAAGGTAGACATCCCTTTCCCATTTGTGTTTCTCATGGATATGATGATTTGGGACCTACAAGCTGTTACAGATGCACAGCTAAGGATATAGCTGGCCATGACCCGTAGGAATAACAAATAGGCTTCATGTGTTTGCATGGCAATGGATTGTTCCACTAAAGGACTTGTTATAATCCATCAACTAAACTAGTTCTGAAATGGGAAGAAAAAAACAAAAACATGGAAGTTTCTTGGGTGCTGTGACGTATGTGGTACCTGAGTCGATTACTTGGTTAATTGGGAAGTTTTAGCCTCAGACCATGAGAAATCCTAGATCCTTGCCCTATATGCAGCACTGGGTCCTTTGATCAAGCCCAATTCTCTTCTAGCACTTAATACAGTGCTCTGTAAAGAGGAAGTGTGTAAGTAATAAATACTATTGTTACTAGAGGATTACTGTCTCCCTAGGTAAAAATGCATGAAAGAATTTAATGATTTAACTAGCAAAGTAGTCTGGGCCTTCCAGTTCAGTCTCCTTGAAGACCTCAAAAATCAGTTGACTTGGAATTGTTTAGTTCAGGTACACCTGGGAATAACACCCAAATCAACTGCAGCTTAGAACAGAGGATTGCTTTCCTTGAGTTGAGGCTTCATAAAGATCACAACACCAAGAGGCAGTCTGGAAAACAGAAGCAGATATTGAATGGGACTAATGCATCACCATAGCAAGCAACGATCTTTATGTGAACACATGCAGAGGGGAGTGTTGGTGTTTATGAATATGTTTATGCATTAATCCACACACACAGTAAATTTCATTATCTGGCTGTGGTTCATCCTGGTTGTCAGTTATTTATGCACTATCCTCTGCTATGGGGGTTTGAGGGGAGGGCAGCGGTCATCGCCGGCCGAAAAGAGAAGTTTTTGGTCTCTGTTGCAGTAGTCATGAAATTGAACAGGGCCTGTAATAATAATGATGATAATACTAATAATAATAATGATAGTATTTGTTAAGCACTTTCTATGTGCCAAGCACTGTTCTGAGCATTGGAGTAGATACAAGGCAATCAGGTTGTCCCATGTGGGGCTCACAGTCTTAATCCCCATTTTACAGATGAGGTAACTGAGGCCCAGAGAAGTGAAGTGACTTGCCCAGGGTCACACAGCAGACAAGTGGCAGAGCTGGGATTAGAACCCAACACTTTCTGACTACCAGGCCCATGCTCTATCCACTACGTCATGCTGCTTCTCAATGAGTATGGTTTGGGATAAATCAAGCCTTGGAATATCTCTGGGCCTGGGATGTCCAGACCTGCTCGAAGCAGCAGTGCTTGCAGGAAAGGTTGGAGATTTTTTAGCTTGGACACATCACTGCCCCATTTTTCCCGACTCTCCACCCCTGACTCCCAGTGGGAAGGTGGGAATCCCCCCTCCCAATTGCCTGCACAGCTACTGTGTTTTCTCACTGTGGAGTGAGTCATGGGGGATGGATGAACAGCCAATCAGGAGCAAAGGTTTTGAAGATCTGTGCAGTGACATTTGGCAGTTTCTTAACTCTAACTCACCACCTGGGAGATGGATATGGTGACACATAAATCCTAAAGCTAACGTCCTCCCCATAAGACTTATTTTGGGAATATCAATGGTATTCAGTTTGCTTGTTCACTTGAACCAGAGGTTGAACTGGTTAGTCAAGAGTTTATGTTAAAATGGGGGTTGGGTGGGGGGGAGAGAGATAGAGAAGCAGCGTGGCTCAGTGGAAAGAGCACGGGCTTGGGAGCCAGAGGTTATGGGTTCGAATCCCGACTCTGCCACTTGTCAGCTGTGTGACTGTGGGCAAGTCACTTAACTTCTCAGTGCCTCAGTTTCCTCATCTGTAAAATGGGGATTAAGATATGAGCTCCTGTGGGACAACCTGATTACCCTGTATCTACCTCAGTGCTTAGAACAGTGCTCTGCACATAGTAAATGCTTAACAAATACCAACATTATTATTATTATTATATAGTTTTCAGAATCCTTCAGGCTGAAGTTTCTCCACATCTGCACGAGTCTCCCAAGTGGGTGGGGAGTGAGATCAGGCAGGAGGTTAACAGTCAGTCATTTCCCCATTATCAAATTCCCATTCCTCTGCACCTCCTTCCACCATTTGTCCTGTCCCTGTCCCTCAGTGTTAATTTTATCCTGAAAAATATTGTTTATGTTTTATAAAGTGCAATATATCATTTGGCCTTCAATTCCCTGCCCTCTTTGGGGTCATTCAACCTTCTGCAGGAAAACCACTTCCAAAACCACTCAGTACATCATCCTCTTTGAGAAAACCATTCTGGAGCATCATTTAATGAGGATAACTAAAAATGAATAACAAGGAAAGCTCATCCAGTGCTTTTATTTATTTGCTGAGAGAAAAAGACCTTTGTATCAAAGACAACCACGCTTTTCTGCTTTTTCAGTGTGCAGACTGAGAATCTATTCTGATACTTTTTTCTATTAAGTTTTGCAGCTGGTGCATATACACTTTTTATGGTATTTGTTAAGTGCTTTTCATGTGCCAAGCACTGTACTAATGCTGGGGTTGATACAAGTTAATCAGGTTAGACACAGTCCCTATCCCACATAGGGCTCACAGTCTTAATCTCCATTTTACAGATGAGGTAATTGAGGCAAAGGGAAGTTAAATGACTCACCCTAGGTCACACAGCAGACAAGAGTTGGATCCGAGGTTAGAACCCAGGCCAGATTCCCAGGCTCTTGCTCTATCCACAAGGGCTTGCTACTTCTCTCTATTAAATAACAGGCAGACTTGATAGACTTGATATCCCTGTTGGAAACCCAATGGCAGGTTTAAAGCCTCCTAAGGGAAAGATCTCCCCTTATCCAATTCCTTTACTCTCTCTTGCTTCAAGAAAGATACCTTTGAGCTCTGATCGGCTGATTTTCTTCTAATAGTACCACATAGATGAATAAGGAGTTGAACTTCCCAGAGTTTCCCCATAATAATAATGATGATATTTGTTAAGTGCTTACTATGTGCCAACTACTGTTCTAAGTGCTGGGATAGATACAAGGTTATCAGGTTGTCCCATGTGGGGCTCACAGTCTTACTCCCCATTTTACAGATGAGGCACAGAGAAGTTAAGTGACTTGCCCAAAATCACACAGCTGACAAGTGGCAGAGTGGGGATTAGAACCCATGACCTCTGACTCCCAAGCCCAGGCTCTTTCACTAAGTCATGCTGCTTCTCACCACTCTACTACCCCTTCCTCATCCTTATTCCATTTAGCTACTGTTTTCCAAGAGGTCTTCTGCCTACTCTATAAATCCACCCCCTCTTCCTGAATCTCTGACCCTAGCTCTTACACCACCTAAAAGCACTTACCTGACTCTTCTACCCCCGCCCCCACAGCTTTAATTCTGCCCTCTCCCCTGCCTGGCAACAGTATCTCTCCACCCTCATTGACTCCCATACCCACTGCCCACATCAGCTGTTTCAGATGCTTAACTCCCTCCTCAAACCTTCTGTTCCCTCCCTCCCGCCTACCCACCCCCAACCTTTTGCCCCTTATAACCTGGCCACACACTTTATTGATAGAACTGAAACCATCAGGAGTGATCTCCCTTGCTCTTCTCCAGTCCCTTCCTCCTTCTGCCCCTTCTTCAACTCTCCCATTTTTCCCACTTTCCCTCCCACTCTGTCCCAAAATTCATCCCTCCACCTGCACCTCCGACCCCAGGCCTTAACACCTTATAAAAACACTTGCCCTCTCCCTTCTTCCCTCCCGAGTCTCTATTTTCAATCATTCACTTTCCAATGTTTTCTTCCCCACTGCTTTCAAACTTGCAAATGTATCCCCTATCATCAGTGGTATTTACTATGCACAAAGCATTTTACTAAGCACTTATCCTATCCTCCCTTGATCCCACAGCTCCCTACAGTTATCACCCCATTTCCCTCCTACCTTTCCTCTCCAGACTCCTCGAGGGAGTTGTCTACATCCATTTTCTCCACTTCCTCTCCTCCAATTCACTCTTTGACCCTGTCCAATTTGGCTTCTGCCCCCTTTACTCCACAGAAACTGCCCTCCCGCTGGTCACCAATGACCTTCTTCTTGCCAAATCCAATGACTTCTACTCCATCCTAATTAATCCTCCTCAACCTCTCAACTGCCTTTGACATTTGGCCACCCTATTCTCCTGGAAAAATGATCTAACCTGGCTTCACTGACACTCTCCTCTCCTGGGTTTCCTCCTATACCCACTGCCCGCATCATTCTCAATATCTTTTGCCAGATCTTCTAACTATGGCAGTCCCTAAGGGCTCAGGTCTTGGTCCCCTTCTATTCTCCATCTACATTCATTCCCTTGGAGAACTTGTTTGCTCCCACAGCTTCAACTACCATCTCTATGTGGATGATTCCCAAATTTACATCTCCACCCCCATCTCTCTCTTTCTCTGCAACTTCACATTTCCTCCTGCCTTCAGGACATCTCCATTTAGATGTCCTGCCAACATCTCAAATTGAATATGTCCAAAACAGAACTCCTCATCTACCCATCCCAATCCTATCCTCCCCCTGCTTTTCCAATCACTGTAGACAACACTACTATCCTTATCTCATAAGCTTATGGCCTAGGCATTATACTTAACTCCTCTCCCTCTATTTCTACCCCCATATTCAGTATGTCACCGAGTCCTGTCAGTTCTATCTTCACAACATTGCTAAAATCTGCCCTTTCCTCTCCAACCGAACTACCACTATGCTGATTCAAGCATTTATCACATCCTGCCTTGACTACTGCTGCTGACCTCACTTTCTCCTATGACTCCCCACTCCAGACCCTACTTCACTCTGCTTCCCAGATCATTTTTCTAAATAAAAGTTCAGACCACATCTATTAATTCCTCAAGAAACTCCAGTGGTTGCCAATCTACCAGAAACTCCTTACCATCTGCTTTAAAGCATTCAATCATCTTGCTCCCTCCTACAACCCAGTCCACACTCATCTCCTCTAACTCCAACTTTCTCACTGTGCCTCAATCTCATCTATCTTGCTGTCAACCCATTGCCCACATCCTGCCTCTGGCCTGGAACTCTCTCCCCCTTCACGTACAGCAGACCACCACACTTCCCACCTTGAAAACCTTATTAAAATCACATCTCCTCCGAGATGCCTGACCCAACTAAGGTCTCATTTCCCTTACTCCCTCACTTCATTCATTCCATCGGATCTGATGAGCACTTACTATGTGCAGAGCACATCCCTTGGAATTAGAGAAGCAATTAGCAGGTGAATACTCTATGCATTCCCATGAACCAGCAAAGCTTTCAGAGTAGAAAATTTAATTTTAAGTCTAAAAGATTTGTACAATTTAATCTGATTTCAAATCATTTAAAAAAATTCATGTTAAACCCCAAATCCCCAAAAGAAATTGTTACTTTTTAAAAAAGTTTTTCTTAACATTTGCACTGCTAAAATGGAATTACATCAAGTTAGGAATCCAACCTAATTCAGCCCCTGGTTTTTGATGAACTCCGCTTTAAGGAAAGCTTGCATTATAGTACATGTGCCTTGACGGATGCCACATATACACATCCACAAACTTTTCTTCTGACCTCAAATTGCATTCTATCCAGATAGTGTATGTTATCTGAAGAACTTTCCCTATCAATCAACCCATGGTATATATTGAGCACTCCCTGTGTACAGAGAACTGCACTAAGTGCTTGGGAGAATACAATACCACAGAATTGGTTGCTATGAGTCCTACCCACAATCACATTCTATCTAAAATGCTTACTGAAAAACATAGCATGAACTAACTGAATGTATTTGACTTTTAGGCTCTGCTCTAATTTACTTGCGGTTTTGTCAATAAATTGCCTTTCCAACTCTTCCCATGAAGATTAGGTTGCATAATGGGATTTGATGCCTGGGGACAGGCATGACTGAAATGTGTTTTCTATAGCCACAAATGCCAAAATTCAAAACCTTCTGCCATTTCCTTAAATTCTGCCTTTAGTGGCTTTTGGGAGGTGAGAGCTCCTGATTGAAGCAAATTTAAACCAATTTAAGTTGGAACCCTGTCCCAGCATAAAGACCGTGAGCTTGGGAGTCAGAAGACCCATATTCTAGTTTTAGTTCTGCTGGATGACATTGGTCAAGTCACTTAACCTCTCTGAGCCTCAATTTCCTCATTCCTAAGGGATCTATCCTGGATACACTAATGGATTTGCCACAAACAGGATCTGTGGTGTTTTTTCGAGCCTGCCTCTTGGTCTCCAAATCTTCATGAAGCTCTTGCTTAAGGAGAGAGACTCCCATCCTGATTGCTGCCCATAGGCCTGATCTGTCTGCTGGAGTGACTTCCCAATAGTCCACTGTTATGTTTCATTGCTTGAGACTGTGCTTCATTAGGTCTTCAAATGATTTATTCTGCCCTCCTGGTTTGCAGGTGCCCCCTTTCATTTCACCCTATAAGCAATCAGTTATGAATCAGTCAGATGAATCAGTCATTCATTTTATGGAAGGCTGTGTGCAGTACACTGTACTAAGTGCTTGGGAGAGTACAAACAACAATATAATAGACACATTCCCTGCCCACAGTAGCTGCTTAGTTATCTTGCTGTCGTTGATTCTCCTCAAATGTCCTACCCAATAGAACTGTGTTGTTGTGGGAGTTCCTTCAATACTGGTGAGTTGAATGCATTCCAGGACAGCATTGTTGATAATCTTGTCCTACCATTTAATAGTATGATTTGTTGATGGTGCTGGTGAAACTGCTTTAGGAGATGAATATGTTTTCTGTTAGAAGTCCAAGTCTCACAGCCTCATACGAGGTTAGACTTTCCACTTGGTATGGAGTATGATGCTTCTTCATTGCCATACTCTCTTTTGCGCTCTGCTGAAAACCTTGCTGGCCTTTTTTATTCTGTTTTCTATCTCTTTATCTCACCCTGCATCACTGAACAATGAACTATCTAAGTAGCAAGATTCTGTAACAACTCTGAGTTCTGTTTTGCCCATTTAAATCATTGTGTGGAGGGTTCGTCAGATAGGCTTGTATGTAACAGGGGTCTTTTTCTGTTGTCAGACCATAGCATTGTCCTGAATCTGCAAAGCAATTCATATGCATTTGTAAGCCTTCTTGTGTATGTGATTCTAGAGCCCAGTCATCTGAACCTCTGTCTCAGGGACCTTTGATGATGCTTATAGTCTGTTGAACTGGAGTTTCTTAGTGGATCAGAAGTGTATTCTGACGCCAGCTCCCAGACTCTTGCTACATCCTCAAGCAAAACAACATTAACTAGGTTGAACAGGACTGGTCATATGATCCAGCCCTGCTTAACTCTGATGGTGATGGAAAAAGTAACACACAGGGCACCTTCAACTATATGACCACCACTGAGGATTTTCATGGACTGAGAATCAGGTGAATTTCTTAGAATGGCAAAATGCTTAGTGACTCCCAGAAACCTGGTCTATTGATGATGGCAAATGCTTTTGTAATAATTGTGATAGTGTGATATCTGTTGAGCAAATGTGTCAAAAACCATTCTAAGCACTGTAGAAGAAGCAAGGTGATCGGGTCAGAAACAGTTCCTGACTCACCCAGGGCTCATAATCTAAATATGAAGGATAACAGATATTGAATCCCCATTTTACAGATGAGGTAGCTAAGGCACAAAGAAAAAAGTTAAGTGACTTTCCCAAGGTCACACAGCAGACATGTGATGGAGTCCGGGCCCTCTGATTCCCAGGCCCGTGCTCTCTCCACTAGGCAATGCTGTCCCCATTGTACAGGTAACTTCAGTGAATGCCAGTATAAATGTCTTGATACTGTTATCATCACTTTTCTTGTATGTGTTGTGCTGCAAAGAGAAGTGTGGCCTAGTGCAAATAGCACGGGACTAGGTGTCAGGAAAATTGGTTTCTAATCCCAGTTTTGTCAATGTCCTGATGTGTGACTTAAGTCACTCAACTTCTCTGTGTCAGTTTCCTCAACTTGAAAATTAAGTTGAGATACTCAGTCTTGCTACTGCTTAATCATAGTCCCTGAGGGACAGAGACTGTCTAGTCTGAATATCTTATTTCTACCACAGTGCTGGGAATAAAGTAAGTACTTAAATATTATTATTATTATTATTATTATTGTTATTTCACCAGACTCTGAGGACACAAGCGTTTGCCTGTCCTTACACCTGTGACTCCACCCCTTCATGACTTATAAAATTACTTGCCCTCTCCCTGACTACTATCTTCTACTGTTCACTTTCCAGTGGCTCCTTCCCCATTGTTTTCAAACATGCTTTTGTCTCCCCTATCCTAAAAAAACTCTCCCTTAACCCAACGACTCCCTCCAGTTATCGCCCCATAATCCTCTTATCATTCCTCTGGAGACTTCTTGAGCACTCACTTAATCAATCCATCAATCATATTTATTGAACACTTACTTTGTGTAGAGCACTCTGTGAAGCACTTGGGAGAGTACATTATAGCAGAGTTGGTAGATACTTTCCCTGCCCACAAGGAGCTTAAAGTCTAGAGGGAGAAAGAAGCTTTCACTTCCTTTCCTCCAATTCTCTACTTCCTCCAATGTGACTTCTGTCACCTTCACTTCACTAAAACTACCCTCTCAAAGGTCACCAATGACCTCTTTTTGGCCAAATCAAATGGCCTTTACTCCATCCTAATCCTCCTCGACCTTTCAGCTACCTTAGATACTGTGGACCATGCCTTCTTCCTGGAAACATTATCTAACCTTGACTTCACTGACACTGTCCTCTCTTTGGTCTCCTCTTATCTCTCAGGCCTCTCAGTTTCAGTCTCTCTCATGGGCTCCTCCTATGGCTTCCACCCCCGAACTGTGGGAGTCCCTCAAGACTCAGTTCTGGGTCCCCTTCTATTCTCCATCTACACCCCCTCCCTTGGAGAACTCATTGGCTCCCATGGCTTCAGCTACCATCACTATGAAGATGATTCCCCAAACTATCCCTGATCTATCTCCTTCTCTGTAGTCTCATATTTCCTCCTGCCTTCAAGACATCTCTATTTGAGTGACACCACTGTCTCACAACTTGTAACTTTGGCTTATCCTCAACTCATCTCTCTCATTCAACCCTCATATAATAATAATAAAATAATAATAATGTTAGTATTTGTTAAGCGCTTACTATGTGCCAAGCACTGTTCTAAGTGCTGGGGTAGATACAGGGTCAACAGGTTGTCCCATGTGGGGCTCACAGTCTTAATCCCATCGACCATCCCCTCCTCCTCCATACCTTATCTCACCTTGGCTTCACGGACTCTGTCCTCTCCTGGTTCTCCTCTTACCTCTCTGGCCGATCATTCTCGGTCTCCTACGCTGGAGCCTCCTCCCCCTCCCATCCTTTAACTGTTGGAGTTCCTCAAGGGTCAGTTCTTGGCCCTCTTCTGTTCTTCATTTACACTCACTCCCTCGGTGAACTCATCCGCTCTCACGGCTTTGACTACCATCTCTACGCAGATGACACGCAGATCTACATCTCCGCCCCTGTCCTCTCCCCCTCCCTTCAGGCTCGCATCTCCTCCTGCCTCCGGGACGTCTCCACCTGGATGTCGGCCCGCCACCTAAAACTCAACATGAGCAAGACTGAGCTCCTCATCTTCCCTCCCAAGCCCGGTCCGCTCCCAGACTTCTCTATCACCGTGGATGGCACGACCATCCTTCCCGTCCCGCAGGCCCGCAATCTCGGTGTCATCCTTGACTCGTCCCTCTCGTTCACCCCACACATCCTATCCGTTACCAAGACCTGCCGGTTTCACCTCTACAATATCGCCAAGATCCGCCCTTTCCTCTCCACCCAAACGGCTACCTTACTATTACGGGCTCTCGTTATATCCTGGCTAGACTACTGTGTCAGCCTTCTCTCTGACCTCCCTTCCTCCTCTCTCGCCCCGCTCCGGTCTATTCTTCACTCCACTGCCCGGCTCATCTTCCTGCAGAAACGATCTGGGCATGTCACTCCCCTTCTTAAACAACTCCAGTGGTTGCCTATCGACCTCCGCTCCAAACAAAAACTCTTCACTCTAGGCTTCAAGGCTCTCCATCACCTTGCCCCTTCCTACCTCTCCTCCCTTCTCTCTTTCTACCGCCCACCCCGCACGCTCCGCTCCTCTGCCGCCCACCTCCTCACCGTCCCTCGGTCTCGCCTATCCCGCCGTCGACCCCTGGGTCACGTCCTCCCGCGGTCCTGGAACGCCCTCCCTCCTCACCTCCGCCAAACTGATTCTCTTTCCCTCTTCAAAACCTTACTTAAAAATCACCTCCTCCAAGAGGCGTTCCCAGACTGAGCTCCTCTTCCCCCTCTACTCCCTCTGCCATCCCCCCTTTACCTCTCCGCAGCTAAAGCCTCATTTTCCCCTTTTCCCTCTGCTCCTCCACCTCCCCCTTCCCATCCCCACAGCACTGTACTCGTCCGCTCAACTGTATATATTTTCGTTACCCTATTTATTTTGTTAATGAATTGTACATCGCCTTGATTCTATTTAGTTGCCATTGTTTTTAGGAGATGTTCTTCCCCTTGACGCTGTTTAGTGCCATTGTTCTTGTCTGTCCGTCTCCCCCGATTAGACTGTAAGCCCGTCAAACGGCAGGGACTGTCTCTATCTGTTGCCGACTTGTTCATCCCAAGCGCTTAGTACAGTGCTCTGCACATAGTAAGCGCTCAATAAATACTATTGAATGAATGAATGAATGAATCCCCATTTTACAGATGAGGTAACTGAGGCACCGAGAAGTTAAGTGACTTGCCCAAAGTCACACAGCTGACAGCTGGCAGAGCTGGGATTAGAACCCATGACCTCTGACTCCTAAACCCATGGTCTTTCCATTGAGCCACGCTGCTTCTCTGTCATATTCAGTCTGTCACCAAATCCTGTCAGTTCTAGCTACACAACATTGCCAAAATCTGTCCTTTTCTCTCCATCCAAACTGCTACTCTGCTTATCCAAACACTTATCATAGCCTACCTTGATTACTGCATCAGCCTCCTTGTTGACTTCCCTGCCTCCTGTCTCTCCGCAAGTCAGTCTATACTTCACTCTGCTGCCTGGATCATTTTTCTAAAAAAAGTTCACATTTCACATTAGAGAAGCAGTGTGGCTCAGTGGAAAGAGCCCGGGCTTGGGAGTCAGAGGTCATGGGTTCGAATCCCAGTCTACCACTTCTCAGCTGTGTGACTGGGCAAGTCACTTCACTTCTCTGTGCCTCAGTTACCTCATCAGTAAAATGGGGATTAAAGCCCCACGTGGGACAACCTGATCACCCTATATCTAACCCAGTGCTTAGAACAGTGATGTGCACATAGTAAGGGCTTAACCAATACCAACATTCTTGAGAAGCAGCGTGTCTCAGTGGAAAGAGCACGGGCTTGGGAGTCACAGGCCATGGGTTCAAATCCCTGCTGTGCCACTTGTCAGCTGTGTGACTGTGGGCAAGTCACTTAACTTCTCTGTGCCTCAGTTACCTCATCTGCAAAATGGGGATTAAGACTGTGAGCCTCATGTGGGACAGCCTGAGTTTTTTGTATCTATCCCAGTGCTTAGAACAGTGCTCTGCACATAGTAAGCACTTAACAAATACCAACATTATTACTATTATTTCCCCATTCCTCAAGAACCTCCAGAGCTTGCCCATGCATTTTGCATCAAACAGAAACTTCTTAGCACTGGCTTTAAAGCACTCAATAGCACTGCCCCCTTCTACCTTACCAAGTGGATTTCTTACTATAAACCCAGCCCACACCCTTTGCTCCGCTAATGCCAACCTTCTCATTATACCTCGATCTCAGCTATCTCGCTGCCCTCTCACCCATGTCCTGTCTCTGGCCTGGAACTCCCTCCCCCTTCATGTCTGACAAACCATCACTTTCCCCACCTTCAAAGACTTATTGCAATCACAGCTCCTCCAAGAGGCCTTACGCAAGTTCTCTAATCCCTTACTCCCTTCTCTCTTCTGCATCCCCTACACTTGAAGTACTTGACATACACTCCACCCTCAGCCCCTTGGGCTTAAATGTCTAGACTGTAAGCTCCTGGGGGCAGGGATCATGTCTACCAACTCTGTAATAGTATACTCTCTTAAGTGCTTAGTAGAGTGCTTTGCCCACATTAAGTATTCAATAATGTGCAAGATGCTCAGAATTTCCTCAAGGTCACAAGCCTCCATGGCAACTAAACATAAGAGAAATGTCAGTGGAAGAAATAGTGAACTGTTCCCTTCTAGACCACCTTGACTTGTTCCCTTTATTCATCCTCCCTCCCAGCCCCACAGTAATTATGTACATAGTAATTTTATTTATTTAATGTCTCTCTCCTCCTCTAGACTGTAAGCTCATTGTGGGCAGGGAATGTGTCTGTTATATTGTTGTATTGTACTCCTCCAAGCACTTAGTACAGTGCTCTGCACACAGTAAACACTCAATAAATATGATTGATTGACAGTAAGCATTCAATAAATACTATCAAGTGATTGTTGCAAACTCCTAGTAACCTTCCAGACAAAGGACTCCTCAAGTTGCAAAATGTCCTATAAGACTAGCTCTTCCTATTTTAATTGTTTGGGAGCACACTAATCAGGATGTCTCCATCTTAGATATCACCACAGAAAAAGTGGCCCTCTATCATAGTGAAGAACACAGTTGCTCCTGCACTGTGAACTCTCAGATGGCATTGCCTTGAAAATGTAGGAGCCTGCTTGAAAGCTCAACCCCACTGCTGCACCACGGTGCACACACGTATGTTGTAAAGTTCTGCTCTAAGAGAACCTGGGAACTTGGAAGTTTTGACATGCCGGTAATAGGTACTGCCCACTTGGCTCCTCTAACGGCGACCTACTCACTGTACCTCGATCTCATCTATCTCGCCACTGACCTCTTGCCCACGTCCTGCATCTTGCCTGGAACGCCGTCCCTCTTCATATCCGACAGCCAATTACCCTCCCCACCTTCAAAGCCTTATTGAAGGCCCAT
This sequence comes from Ornithorhynchus anatinus, assembly GCF_004115215.2. NCBI lineage: Eukaryota > Metazoa > Chordata > Mammalia > Monotremata > Ornithorhynchidae > Ornithorhynchus > Ornithorhynchus anatinus. Next base: position 50,402,428 of record NC_041749.1, read on the forward strand.
CTCCTCCAACAGGCCTTCCCTGACCAAGCCCTCATTTCCTATTTTCCCATTACCTTCTGCATTGCCCTGATTTGCTCTTTATTCACCCCACTGTTCAGCCCCACAGCACTGACTGACATATCTGTAATTTTATTTATTTATATTAATGTCTGTAACCCCGTCTAGACTCTGAACTCATTGTGGGTAGGGAACTAACAACTCTGTTATATTGTTCTCTCCTAAGCACTTAATACAGTGCTCTGCACAAAGTAAGTGCTCAATAAATATGATTGATTCTACTTGGACCGTGAGCCACATGTGTCTGACCTGATTCTCTTCTATCTACCCTAGTGCTTAGTACAGGGTTTGGCACATAGTAAGTACCTTCTTAAAATGGTATTTGTTAAACACTTACTATGCATAAAGCACTGTTCAAAGTAGATACCAGCTAATTACATCCCACGTGGGACAGTCAAGTAGGAGCCATTGTTCTTGTCTGTCCGTCTCCCCCGATTAGACTGTAAGCCCGTCAAACGGCAGGGACTGTCTCTATCTGTTGCCGACTTGTTCATTCCAAGCGCTTAGTACAGTGCTCTGCACATAGTAAGCGCTCAATAAATACTATTGAATGAATGAACGAAGGGAGAATAGGTATTGAATCCCCATTTTAGAGTTGAGGAAACCGAGGCACAGTGAAGTTATGTGACTTGCCCTAGGTCTCACAGCAGACAAATGGCAAGTTCAACAACATTTAAACACTTACAAAAACCAAGACCTCAGAAATAGTTCTCTGCCTTTTTTCAGATTAAGAAAGGAAAAACTTTAAGTAAATATGGAGAAGTGATGATCATCAGCAATCTGGGACCAAGGGTTCATGCCCTGGCTTCCATTCGTATACTTGGAGAAGCTATAGATGTGAGTGGCTTAGGTGTGCGAACAACGCTGATCTGCCAGTACAGAAAAAGGTTTCCTGAAAAAAGATCCTTCCTGCCAACTAAGGAAGCAAGGCAGATAGGGGATAGATGCCCTTACGTTTTAGGGTCATGTTTGTGTAAGTCGGTCAGGAATTTCCTTTTTTTCATATCATCATCATCATCATCATCATCATCACTGATAGTATTTATTTAGTGCTTACTATGTGCAGAACACTGTACTAAAGTGCTTGGGAGAATACAACAGAGTTGGTAGACATGTTCCCTGCCCACAATGAGGTTACAGTCTAGAGGGGGAGACAGACATCAATATAAATAAATAATTTATAATACATGATTTTTATATATGTACATAAGTGCTGTGGCGTTGACGGTGGAACAAATTTCAAATGCCCCTAGGTCAGATATACAAGTGCATAGATGACGCAGAAGGGAGAGGGAGTCGGGGAAGAAAAGCTTAATTGAGGAAGGCCTCTTGTAGGGGATATGACTTGAATAAGCCTTTGAAGGTGGGAAGAGTGGTAGTCTGGCATATATGGAGGGAAAGGGAGTTCCGGACCAGAGGGAGGACGTGGGAAAGGGGTCGGCAGCAAGATAGATGATAGATCGAGTCCCAGTGAGCAAGCTGGTGCTAGAGGAACAAAGTGTGTGGAATGGGCTGTAGTAGGAAGTCGGGGAGGTGAGGTAGGAGGGAGAGAGCTGATTGCGTGCTTTAAAGTTGATGATGAGGAGTTTCTGTTTGATGCAGAGGTGGATAGGCAATCACTGGAGGTTCTTGAGGAATGGGGAAACATGGACTGAACTTTTTTTATAAAAATGACCCGGGCAGCAGGCTGAAGTGGAGAGAGACAGGAGACAGTGAGGTCAGCAAGGAAGTAGATGGTAGCTGTTTGAATGGCGAGGAAAGGGAGGAATTTAGCAATGTCGTGAAGTTTGGACTGACAGGATTTGGTAACAGATTGAATATGTAGGTTGAATGAGAGAGACGAGTTTAGGATAATGCTAGGGGTATTGTGAGACAAGGAGGATGGGAGATATTATGTGTGAGACAGGAAGGTGGTGGTTTGGTAGTGTTGTCTACACCAATGGGAAAGTCAAGGTGAGGGTAACATTGGGTGGAAAGATGAGGAGATCTGTTTTCGACATGTTTAGCTTGAGGTGTTGGTGGGACATCCAGGTAGAGATGCCCAGAAGGCAGGAGGAAATGTGAGACTGCAGAGAAGGAGAGAGGTTAGGGCTGGAGATGTAGAATTGGGAATCATCCACATAGATATGGCTGTTGAAGCCATCGATCAATCGATCAATGATATTTATTGAATGCTAACTATGTGCAGAGCACTGTACTAAGCATTTGGGTGAGTACAATACAACAAAATTTGCAGACACTTTCCTTGCCTATAGAAAATTTACATTCTAGAGGGGGGGAGACAATTTAAATAAATACAAAACTTATAATATGTAATTTAAAGATATGTTCATGGGAGCGAATGAGTTCACCAAGAGAGTGAGAATAGGTGGAGAATAGAAGAGAACCCAGAACTGAGCTTTAAGGGACCCCCACTTTCAAAGGGTGGGAGGGCAGAGAAGGAGTCTGTAAAAGAGACAGAGAAGGAGCGATCAGAGAGTTAGGAGGAGTACTAGGATAGGACAGTGTCAGTGAAGCAAAGGTTTGATAAAGTTTCCAGGAGAAGGGGATGGTCAACAGTTTTAAAGACATCTGAGTGGTCTAGGAGAAGTAAGGTAGAGTAGAGGCCATCAAATTTGTCAAGAAGAAGGTCATTGGTTACCTTAAAGAGGCTTGTTTCTGTGAAGTGAAGGGAGAAGAAACCAGATTGGAGGGGATCAGGAAAAGAATTGGAGGAGTGGAAGTGAGAAAAGTGAGTGTAGACAACTCTACCATGAAGTTTGGTGAGGAATGGTAGAAAGGAGATAGGGCGATAACTGGAGGAGGTGGAGAGCAGAAGGGTCGTCGGGGACATCCACATGGACATGGAAGTCCCTAATTGAAGTGTCCATCCTGGGGATTGAGAATGAGAAAAGTAATACCTCAAACACAAATCCCTACAGTCTGCAAACCCAAAAGTCATGCATAAAATTGGGCTGTAATGCATCTCTTAAAAATCTACTCCTGATTCCTTGAATTACTTGGCTCTTACTCATTATAGTCTGTTTCTACTGGATATATCACAGCAATTAGAAATGCCTACCTCCTTCCCACCACCTTTCCTGAAAAATAACAATAATAATGATATTGATGGTATTTGTTAAGCACTTACTATGTGTCAAGCACTGTTCTAAGTGCTGGGGTAGATACAAGGTAATCAAATTGTCCCACGTGGGGCTCACAGTCTTAATCCCCACTTTACAGATGAGGTGACTGAGGAACAGAGAAGTTAAGTGACTTGCCTAAAGTCACCCAGCTGATACGCTGCGGAGCCAGGATTAGAACCCACGACCTATGACTCCCAAGGCTGTGCTCTTTCCACTAAGCCACACTGCTTCTCAAACCAAATGCTCAAATCCCATCATCACTATTATTATTGTTAGAATGTGAAAGGAGGCATGTGTTTGAGGCAAGGCAAACTTTGCATGAGCTGCAAGACCAGAAAGTTAACATGAAGTGAGAAGGTGCAATAAGAAATACCAATATTAAAATTCAGTAGCGCTCTCATGAGAGAGCACTAGATCAAGAGTATTATTCTGTTGCTGAATTGTACATTCCAAGCGCTTAGTACAGTGCTCTGCACATAGTATGCATTCAATAAATACTATTGAATGAATAACAGGGGAATCCCTGTGCATGTACAACTTTAACTTTATGGTTTAAGCAAACTTGTGTTTAGTGAAACAGGTAAGTTTTGCTCGCAATTTAGGATAGGGTGATGGGTATGAATATATCAGGAGTTTGAACTGAAGGAGAGCATGATGGTGAATGCACTGGCACTCTAAGAACATATGCAGGGATGACATGTTAGTTCATGGATCGGATAGAAGAGCTGGAACAAATGTGAAGATTGAAGCACAGCACTGTACATCTGTGCTATCCTGAAGACTGGAATGGGTCCATATATTTTATTTAAACCTGGGGAATTCACTGACCTCAATTTAACAGGTGGTACTTTTGGATACCTGTCACATAGCAGGGGTTTTTATCTCAATAACAGATCATTATAATGCTCCTATTGTTATGATGTGTTCATATCAGTTTCACTTGAGAAATCAAGATGCGTGATAATGATTTGCTAATAATATTTATATTAGACATTGGGATAGGTGGAGGACAATTGTTTTTTTGGAACAGACTTCAGCCAAACCATCATTATTAGCTTGAGCTTATTTGCCCATTAGAGATCATAGCTTTTCTCTGCTAAGGAAACCCCCTTGCGAAAACCTGGTGTAGTTCTCTGGCTACCATGCTGAGGATAGTTTTGGACTATGGGAGTCTGGATTTAACACACAGTCACCTAGAATTCTTAGGGTCAGTTGCCCTTCTAAATGCAAATGAATGATTTCCTCAGTTCTTATCATTACCCTCTCCATTGCCCTGCTTCCTGAGTCTTCTAGTCCCTTCCAAAACAGTCTTGTCTCTTCCCATCCAGTCCTTCCCACCTGCTCTCCTGTTTCACCTTTCCTTTGTTCAGCTCGGTCTGGTCTGGCTCTTCTCCGTCTCAGTTTGGTTAACTTGCCACCTTCTCCACAGGCATCCATCATGACAGGGAGTGTGCACAGCTTGGGCCTCGAAGGGAGCCCATTAATCATGGATTCGGTGGGACAGCCAGGGCTGAGTTCCCTGAGGAAAGGGATTTCCCACCACCGGGCCAAAGGGCAGAGCAATGACCACGCTTCGCCCCCCAAGAAAAGTGAGAGGAGCTTGGATATGAAGATGATCAAGGAAGAGATGCAGGAAATCATGTCTCCGACCCCCCTTGAATTACACAAGGTCGGTGTCTGGAAGTAGTGCAGTGTCCTGAGGCGGATTTGGGTAACAGAGAGCATCTGACCATTCTGCATGTTATCATGGAGAGTGTGGAAAATCTGGTTTGATTGATCAGAATAAATCTCTTCTTCTTAACCCGTATCACTCATTCCCATCATGTTTTTCACCGAGAGGGAAGAGAGTTGTCCGTGCCTTTTCCCATTCCCACATCTCCATCCTCTTGATTGGTTTTGTGGACTTGTCTTTCACTGTTGTATCTCAATGCTTCAATGGAACTAGGCCAGATGAAGCAAGCAGAAGGATGGTGCCTTTCCAACTTCTCTTCCATTTGAACCATATGAGGTACAACTGGAAGAAAAGGAATTTGAAAAAGAACAGTTTAGTTCAAGGCCAAGCAGTTTGACCTACCACTCACTCCTTTTCACGGGAAAAAGGGGTGGGCAGACATTTCAGGCAATTCTGATTTACACCAGAGGACTGCTACAGGATGCACAAGGCACCTAAGAATATCTTATACAAGATATGCAAACTCCTCATCACTCCTCTGGAGGAGATAGCACCTGGTTGGGTAAAAGCGTGTGTGTGAGAGATTCAGAAGCTACCTCAGGGCTGCTACTTAATGTCATTTTCCTCCCTCACTGTCCTTCAGCCTCAATTTGCATTGATTTACCAAAGTTGTGGGGAATGCAGGTTATCCACTCTGTATGTACTGAAGAATTTGTTCCTCAAGTAAACACCTCCAGCAGAAGATCTATGTGATAAGTTGTATAGCAGCATCTTAATTATCAACACCTACGTGAAGACTGTCGAGCCATATCTGAAATGACAGTAGATGCCATTGCAAGGCAAAAGAGGCGTGATACAATAAATTAAGTGTGAACAGTCACGTGTCCCTCCTCTTTAAACTAGATGCCACTGGGAGAAGACTCGGACCTAGGCAATACTGTTTTGGAAGTTGAGCCAGTTGAGAAATCCTTAGCCTAGCTCTTCTAGGGTTCCAAGGAGTTTGGATGGAACCAAGATTCCTAGGATCCCCCTTGGAGCTCATTGGGATACTGGGGGGCCCAGAATTGCCCCCACCCCCTTGGAAGAGCTCTGCTTGTCCCGGAACAGCCCAAAGTGAGCATCAAATAGTGGTTCTTGTATACCCAAAAGCCACTTCATTGTTTAGGACTCTGTAGAGCCAGCAAACAAGTTGGTGGTGGTGGCTTAGACTGTGACAGCAGTTATACCAACCTTAGAGAGTAGCAAAGCCATCGCTGCCCTCCCCAGGAAGGTACTTGGATCCTCCCCAAGGTGCTGTTTGTGACTGATATTCTAAAATATTCTAGGAGGTTCTCATTGCCTGTACTTTTTTTTAATCTTTCTTTCCAGAAATCTGGGGGGAGGGCCGAATATGAGAACATTTTTTTCCTCAACCTTCATATCTCGAGATGAACTACTCCTCGTGTTTAATTACTCCTTAGGGGATTGATAAATTTCAATGTTTGTGACCCTCTAAATCCATCAAGGAGGCGGAGAAAGAGGAAATCTCTTAACTTCTTCCTTCGGGTTCGATTCTAGTTATTTGTGTTCACCTCAGCCAGGTGTAAGAAAAGAAGACTGTAGGTTGCCTTTGCACTGTACACCTACAAAACAATACTGTTTTATGAGGAAAGAGAATGGGCATGCTGATTCTAGGAGTCTGGCAAGTAATATCCTAGCTACCCTGGTTATGTTCCTCTTGTTTGTAATCCAAATTGCATAAGGACACAAAATATTGAAGAGATCATTCCTTGCATCTGAAAGTCCTGGAAACAATTTCAGGGCATTCATTTCTTCCTTAGCCACTTATACCAAAACTCCTCTTAAGGGCATTTCAAGGAAATTTGGGGCAGAACTCATGTGATTACTGGTGCATTTCAAGAGCTTGTCCTAATGACTTCTATGCTTTCCATTTCTGTTGATGCCAAATGGAATCCAAGTAAATACACCTGGCTGTTCCATACCATCCCCTGTGTTACTGATGAGTTTCTCCCCTATTTCTTTTGTCATTCATATTGCTACCTCGTCTCCTCATCCTTTGAGAAGCAGCGTGGCTCAGTGGAAAGAGCATGGGCTTGGGAGTCAGAGGTCATGGGTTCAAATCCTGGCTCTGCCACTTGTCAGCTGTGTGACTGTGGGCAAGTCACTTCACTTCTCTGTGCCTCAGTTCCCTCATCTGTAAAATGGGGATTAAGACTGTGAGCCTCACGTGGGACAACCTGATTACCTGTATCTACCCCAGTGCTTAGAACAGTGCTCTGTACATAGTAAGCACTTAACAAATACCAGTTATCATTTTTTTTGTAGATGACACTTCACAAGGACCCAGTGAGTCAAGACTTCGGATTCAGTGTCTCTGATGGCCTGCTAGAGAAGGGTGTCTATGTCAACATGATTCGTCCAGATGGTCCAGCTGATCAAAGTGGCCTCAAACCCTTTGACCGTGTCCTTCAGGTAATGTGCATTCCAGTACAAAGCTATGGGGGCTACTTTGTGATAGTCACGATGATCTTGATCAAGTGACTTTTCTTCTGGGAAAAGAGAGAAACAAACGTGTGATCTCTAAACTTGTGTCCTAGAATGAAAACAACCTCTGGACTTAATCAGTTCAATGAAATAACACTTAATTTCTAGAACACATACAAATCTCAGCCCCTAATATTATGAAAATACTTTAAAAATCTACTTCACTTGCAAAGTAATTCAACATGCCACCCAATGATTTCTCTTCATCAAAGTTCCACTCCAAGACTAGTTTAATTCTCATGGTTCTTGATGGTCAATGAACTGCTTTTTCCCACTCCGTGTTCTCTTACGTACATTAGGTAAATCACATCCGAACTAGAGATTTTGACTGCTGCCTGACTGTGCCGCTGATTTCTGAGGCTGGAGACAAATTGGATCTGGTCATCAGTCGAAACCCTCTGGCACTTGCTGCTCAGCGAGTGGAAAACAGACAGGGGTCTGACCATCTCTTCTTGGGTTTTGAAAGCAAGAACAGCACACAGATGCTCTGAAGATTAGAGCTACAGGTGGAAGAGCTCTTCAGCTCCTTCTGTGGCAGAGATTCTGGTGATGTCGAATATGATTTTTCCTTTCTGCACTGGTGTTTGGGCTGTGTAACGTCTGAAGTCATGGGACATGTCTGCTGTGAGTGGAGGACCATGAGATCTGGATTGGGGTAGCCAAGGGATGCCATAAGCAGCTTGGACATTGATGAATGTAGACAAGAGCATGGCGTTTTGAGCTGCTGAGAAGTGTCCAAGATGATGGCTTATTTGGCAGGGTGTGCTCCATCCATCTCTCAATCTGGTCTGCCTCTGTATAGTTTAAGGGGTTTTTAGTGGTCATTTGTGACTGTCCTCTCGGCTCCCATTGCCCTTTCATACACATGGTGCTAATTAGTTTGTGGTGTGCCGTGGAAAAGAAGCTCTTCCCAGTATGTGGGAAGAGTGATCCCTACAATTTTTTGGACCTTTCAACCCTGCTGCTCCATTTGGTTCCACTCCCTTTTTCCCAACTGACCAATCCCTTAAGCAGATTCATCCAATTCTGGGGTCGAGTCCCCATTTAAACCGTACTCCTCAAGTTAGCGTGGCTGATGATTTTCAACCTTTCCCCCTTTGAAATATCCCATCTTTAATGGATTACCTTTTGTCTCCAATTCAGAGACTTTCCCCTTGTCAGCCAATGACCCATTTTTCCCTTCCGTCAACATGGAGCGATGAAAGGGAGTAGAGAAGGAATGACTCTTTTCCTCCCAACTTGGTTTTAGGCTGTAATCTTAATGCTTTGATTCCTTCCCCTTTCTCAACCTTTCCGTTTTCTTTTTTTCTGTCTCTTTCTGAGTCTCGGTTTTTGCGTCCCTCTCTCTTGCTTTCTTTCTCCTCTCCCTTTCGCTTTCACTCTTTCTCTTTCTCTCCCTCTCATTTCTTTTTGAAGTAGCACCAGCTTAAAAAGAGGACCAGGGTAAATGACTAGCTCTTCGGATTCAGTAGTTGTACTAGTAGAAGTGTTCTGCGGGTTGCAGACAATGCTGCCAAAGGTCAGTAGCTATTTCTGCCATCATCCATTAAACCACACTTGGACCACTTAGGAGTAAAGATACCCTCAAAATTCTTTCTTGGCCCGACTCCTTTTGATGCTCCCTGTAATGCAAACCTCAGCACCCTTGTCAAATGCTCGTATGATGAAAGATATTTCCCTCTTTAGTGGACCTTGAGCAGGCCCCCCCCCCCCGCCCCGCCAGCGCACGTGCACTCTGTGATAAACACTGATGCTGAGTTTCTATATTAGCCCTTAGACTGCTCTTTGCCGCCTTTGTTTACCAGTTGTTGGCCTCTCAGTGATTGTAAGCAAGATGCCTTTTGGCCCCTCCCCACTGGCCCTGAATGTCTTCCTCCCTACCGCAGCGCTCCTGTTGTCAAAGATCTGAGTGTGAGCCGTACCTGTATACGCATTGGTTTTTGTGATCTGCCTGCTGCCAAGTAGTTATTGCAAGTGAAATCATGATGTCTCCCCCCCATCTCTCTGGACACACAATCACCAATGTTCCACTCTCTCTACCTTGGCCAAATTATAATGTCACACTCAGCCCCCTGAGTACAAATTTGTTAGCATTTTATTTTGGTCAACTCCGTTTGTTTTGATTTCATTTGGGCCTCATTTTAAAGGACAAGATTGGTATTATAAACTCTTAATTGAGAGATTTTTGTTGTTGTTTTTGTTCAATCATTACGGTATATTGCAGGAGGCCTCTGTGTCTTATTGGCTGGCTTCGAGTGTTTTATGTTTCCTCAGCCTCTTTCCCCTGTCCTTATTCTGGCAGAGTAGCATCTGTGTCACCTGCCCATCCCTGAGACTGAGACTGTGTCTACAAACACAAATGACCTGGGAAGTTCAGGCCTCCAAATACACTCTAGCCCCAAATTATCCAGATATCTCAAGATGATAGGGGTTTGGGGCCGGAAGGCCCAAGTGTACTTTTAAGGCTTAAATTTTCCAGATAATTGGCCAGCATGGACTCAGACTCAGAGTAGAGCTGAGGTGGGATGGGGCGGGAAGGGGGGGTGGGGAGTCCCCTCCCATATTGCTTTGGGAACACCACACACCCATCCAGCTAACTGTAGCAGTAGCCACTCTTCTCTGAAGTCTGCAATATACCACACCATTGCTGCCATACCTTGAAGACGTGCCATACCTGATACTGAAGACATTGACATTGACAGTACAGCTGAAGTGTTGTTTTTTTTTTATATGCAATATTCTAAACAGTAGGAGTTCACTGTGGCTTCAAATTGGATTTTTAAATAAAGACTTTTAATAAAGGCTTTAAAACAATGGTCCTTGTAATCCTGGCCTATGCATTTTAAAGAATATTCCAATGAAATGCATTACGTAGATGTGTATTTTTATCCATATAAGATTAGAGTGTATTCCTTCTAAAGTATTTTTCTATGCTAAATTTTCTATGTTATCTATGAAAGCACAATATTTAAGGAGACAGTGTTTCAAAGACTATTTTAGTCCTATTTTGGATCTGTTTGTAAATCTCTGTACTGAAATGGATTGCAGCGACGTTGGGTTTTTGGTTTTAGGTTTTTTGGTGTGTTTTTTCCTTTTTTAAAAAATAAAACAATCAAAAGAGAGCTGTGATTTAGCTGCCTCTCATTCCAGTGAGTCAATTACCTCGACAATAGACTTGGCAGTCCCGTGGAAACCACAAAGATCAGGTCTACACAAACAGAGTGAAGTTGAAATGAGGCAATTTCAGAGATAAGGACCCCTAGAAATCATCTGGCCCAGCACCTGACTCCAGTAAACCCTGCTTGCAGGGCTGGCTTCAGATGGTAAGCGAGATAAGGAGTTGCCTCAGGGTGGCATGCAGCGGAGGTCTTCTGCCTGCCCCATCCCCAGTCCTGGGTCTCCCACTCCAGCGATGGCTCCAAGTCCAGCTTGCGCTCGGACTTCAGGCCCATACTGTCCAACACCAACAACTCTTAAGGGGATGAGGAGAGCAGTGAGGAATCATAATCCAGTGAGCAGATGCACATAGCCTGAAGTGATGGGAGTGTGATTAGTCACTTGATTAGTCATGCCGGGATAGGCAACATCCTGAGGTCAATCCTGCACATATGTGATTGCCATCTTAGGAAAGTACATCATGGGACACTTGTGGGGGTGGCACTGCCAGCTCTTGCCTCCCACAAAAATCTGCAGAGAAGGAGACTCCCTGAACCTCCCTAGTTAGCTTCTTCCACTGTTTGAGATCTCTCTGCTTTAATTTAAACCCATTTCCACTGACTGTAACCTCTGGGGATGTTTAGCCAGCCAATTTGAGAAATTCAGCCCCCAAAGTGGATTTTTGGCCGGTACTAGCTCATTGAGCTGTACACAGAATTCAAATTAAATGGCTCATTGCTAGCATTCCTTCTGCTTCTACTTCTCCCCCTTCAAATGGAAAGGTGAACGTCAGTAACAATTCAGCATGGCCCAGAATAGGTAAAGGCCTGCGAACCATGCTTCCTCTCCATACTTCCCACTACAGCTCAGCCTGCACACTTCGCTCCTCCGCTGAGATGCAGCGTGGCTTAGTGAAAAGAGCATGGGCTTGGGAATCAGAAGTCATGGGTTCTAATCCCCACTCTGCCACTTGTCAGCTGTGTGACTTCGGGCCAGTCACTTCACTTCTCTGTGCCTCAGTTACCTCATCTGTAAAATAAGGATTAAGATTGTGAGCCCCACGTGGGACAACCTGAATATCTTGTATCTACCCTAGAGCTTAGAACAGTGCTTGGCACATAGTAAGCACTTAATAAATACCACAGCTTACTCACCATGCCCCAATCTAGTCTATCTCGCTGCCAACACTTTTCCCACAACTTCCCCCTACCCTGAAACTGCCTCTCCCTCCATATATGCTTGGACCAACACTTTCCCCACCTTCAAAGCATTATTAAGGCCTCGAAGAGGCCTTCCCCATTTAAGCTCTGCTCCCTCTCCCTTCCATGTCATCTATGCACTTAAATCTGTGACTGCTGAGCATTTGGTATTCACCCCACTCCCAGCACTATGCTCTTAGCTATAAATTATATATTGTAAATTATTTCTTTTTACTGATGTCTGTCTCCTCCTTTAGACTATAAGCTCATTATGAGCAGGGAATATATCTATAATACGCTATTGTACAGCATATACTCTGCAGTACTCTACATGCAATAATTGCTCAGTAACTGCCATTGAAAATGACTGATGAGCAGAGGCATGTCAAGGGCCTTTCCAGGTAGGAGGGAAGGAGAAATTGATAGCCTCATGTACTTGCTCTCTCCCTTCATTAAAATAACACTGATGCACCTACAACACACAGTAGATTAGTAGATATTTTGGCTGAATCTGTGTAGTCAAAGTAGAGTAATAATAATAATGATGGCATTTGTTAAGCACTTACTATGTGCAAAACACTGTTCTAAGTGCTGGGGAGGATACAAGGTGATCAGGTTGTCCTACGTGGGGCTCACAGTCTCAACTGAGGCACAGAGAAGTTAAGTGACTTGCCCAGAGTCACACAGCTGACAAGAAGAGTAGTGATTTGACAGCTATCTGTTCCCTTTAATCCACACAGACAGCGATGCTGGATAACTCAATACTAAAAAATCTGCGCAACAGGCCTCCAATTATCCAGCATTGCTGCCCACATAGATCAAAGCAACTGGATAATTGCCCAAACTCTTTTATTTTATGCCTTATAGAATTCTTCTATGATGTCCAAAACTCCTGAGAAGGAAAACCAAAAGTGAGTGAAGCCATTTACATTTCACCTATTAAAAACTCAACTGAAGACATGGAAATCATGTCCCCTGAAGAGCTATTTGGAAAGAGTAGTGAAAGCCAGAGGGAGAAGTAAGATGAACCAGAAGGCAGCACAAACATATCTGGCTGAAACAGCTGAACAAATGGCGTAGTGGATATAGTATGGGCCTGGGAATCAGAAGGTTGTGGGTTCTAATCCTAGCTCTGCCACTTGTCTGTGTGACCCTGGGCAAGTCATTTCACTTCTCTGTGCCTCAGTTTCCACATCTGTAAAATAGAGATTAAGACTGTGAGCCCTATAGGGTACTAGGACTGTGTCAAACTCAATTTACTCCTGTCCACCCCAGCGCCTGGCTAGCACAAAGTACAGTGTACTATACGGTACCTAGCATACAGTAAGTGTTTAACAAATACCACAATTATTATTATTAAATTAATTCATTTATTGAGCACTTACTGTGTGCAGAGCACTGTATTGAGTGCTTGGGAAAGTGCAACAGTAAGCAATTGAATGACTGAATAGACAGATAAATCTGCAAATATGAAAGGAGATTAAAAAATGTACATAGGTAGCCAGGAGTTGACGACAGGAAAAAGCAGTCAGAGTAGTAGAATTTGTGGAACACCCACTTTAAGAGAGCACTTGGAAAGTACAGAATAACAAAGTGATACTTTCCCTGACTCCAAGGATCTAAGGAGGGCGACACACATAAAAATATTTACAATTTAAGTGGTCAGAGTATAGAATGCTCTTCTTTACTTACTGCATCTTGATCTTGCCTTCCTAACCATCAGCCCCTTGCCCACATCCTCTGACCTGCCTGGAATTTTCTCCCACTTCGTAGCCAACATGCCACCACTCTCCCCATTTTCAAAGTCCTACTGAAATTGTATCTTCCAGGAAGCCTTCACTGACTAAGCCCTCATTTCCCTCTAGATGGTAAGCTCACTGTGGGGAGGGAACATGTCTACCAATTCTGTTATATTCTCCCAACCGCTTAGTATGGTGCTCTGCACACAGTAAGTGCTCAATAAATACGATTGATCGATTGATCCCCCACCCTCTTTGCTCTCCCTTTTGCACTGACTATTCACCTAGGTCTGTACACCTTAAGCACTCTGATACTCATCCCAACCCCAGCTCCATAGCACTTTTGTCCATATCCTTATTACTCTAGAGCAATGTATTTTCCCTAATCTGTAATTTATTTTAACATCTGTCTCCCCAACTCGATTGTAAGCTCCTTGAGGACAGGAATCATTTCTATTATCTGTATTGTATTGTGCTCTCCCAAAAGTTTAGTATAGTGATCAGCGTAAAGTGAGCACTCAATAAATATCACTGATTGTTTGATTAAGTACACATCTATGCATGAGTGCTGAGGAGGGTGTAAATAAGTTAACGAATGTTAGAGATGACTGAAGGTATGATATGGCTCATGGTTCTGAGAAATTAACTGGGGAAGAAGGTGAGATTTTAGGAGGGATTTGAATGTAGGAAGACTTTGTGGTGTGGGGAAGGAGGGAGTTTCAGGTCTGGGAAACAGTGTGAACAAGGGGATGAAGACATGAGAGTCTAGAGTGAGGTACAGCTAGAAAATTGGCTAGGGAGGAACAAAGACAACAAGTTAGGAAATATCTGGTGAAGAAAACAGATAGAAATAGTGGGGCCAGATGGCAGAGAGCCTTGAAGCTAATTGTGAGGAGTTTATGTTTGAGGCAAAGAAGCATGGGAAAACAGTGGAGAGTTTTAAGGAGAGGAGAGATGTGGATTGAGTGATGCTTTGGGAAGATGATCTGTGCAGCAATGGGGAGTACCGATTGGAGGTGGTAGAGGCTGGAGGCTAGGAGACCATCAAGGAGTTTGATGCAATTGTCCAGTAGTGGTAAGACCGGAGACTGTACTGAGATGGTAGCAGTTCAGATGGAGATAAAGGGGCAGATGTGGAAGATGTTGTGAAGGAAAAGCTGGCAGGATTTGGCAGTACAAGCAAGTGCTAAAGGTAGTTGGGCTGATGCAACTGAAGTATTGTGAATTAAATGGAGAAGACTTCTCGGAGGAAGTGGGATTTTTAAAAGGTCTTTGAAGATGGGGAGAGGTTGGCTTCGTGAATTTGGAGGAGGAGGAAAGAGGGAGTTCCAAACTGAAGGAACCATGAGAGCCAGGGGTCAGAGGCAGAAGAGTCAAGAGTCGTGGATGAAAAGAGCTGATATGTAAGAAGGAGAGAGCTGGAGGAGAGCCTTGAAGTCAGTGATGTTATGAATGTTTGACTCTGGGTAGTGGCTATGTGTTGGAGAGGAAGCAGCAGATCAGAAAAATCTTATGGGGGTAGAATGGGTAAGATTAAGTAGCTCACTAGATGTGAGAGCTGGAAGATGATCCCAAGGTTGTAGACTTCTGGTACAGAGAGGATGGTGGTATTATCAACAGACACAAGGAAATCAAGAGGAGGACTAGAATTAGGAGGAAAGATGAGAAGTTCAATTTTGGACATGTTGAATTGGAGGTGTTTACAGGACATTCATGCGATATGCTATTGATGCCTGTCTATTCGTTTTGTTTTGTTTTGTTTTGTTGTCTGTCTTCCTTCTTCTAGACTATGAGACCCTTGTTGGATAGGGATTGTCTCTGTTGCCGAATTGTGTTTTCCAAGTGCTTAGTACAGTGTTCTGCACACAGTAAGTGCTCAATAAATATGATAGAATGAATTAATATGCCTTGGAGGCAGGAGGAAATGCAGGACAGTATATTAGCTGAAAAATTGGTGTTGGAGAGGTAGATTTGGGAATCGTCTCCATAGGGGTGGTAATTGAAGTCATGTGAGTGGATGAGCTCCCCCAAGGGAATGGTTGTAAAGTAAGAAAATGCTAACTTTCTCACTGTACCTTGTTCTCATCTATCTGACCACTGACCTCTTGCCCACATCCTGTCCCTGGTCTAGAATGCCCTTCCTCCTCATATCAGACAATTGTTCTTCCCTCATTCAAAACCTCATTGAAGGCACATTTCCTCCAAAAAGCCTTCCCTGACTAAGCTCCCCTCTCCTCTTCTCCCACTCCCTTCTGCATTGCCCTGACTTGCTCCCTTCATTCATCACCCCTTCCAGCCCCCCATACTTACGCCTATATCTTTGATTTATTTATTTATGCATATTAATGTCTGTCTCCCCCTCTAGACTGTGAGGTCATTGTGGGCAGGGAAAGTGTCTGTTTTTTGTTATATTGTACTCTCCCAAGCTCATATTGTAATGCTTTGCACACAGTAAGTGCTCAATAAATACGATTGCATGAATAAATGAATGAATGGATAACAAAGAAGATCTGTGAAGGGTTCATTGGTGACTTTGGAGAATGCAGTCTCAATGGAGTGAAGAGGTTGAAAAACCAAGATTTTAGTGGATCCAAAAGAGAGTTAATGGAGAGTAAGGGAAGGCCATTGGCATATACAAATTATTCAAGGAATTTAGACTCATGAGCTAGACCTGAGCTTTCATGATTCCATATGTGATAATCGAGCATAGACACCCATTCTGTGGGCCAACTTGGTATTTGTGAAAGTGATGCCATTATCTTCTCCCACACGGCTTTCTGGGCAGGAGGTAGCATGTCCTCCCACCCTTTTGATCTGGAAAAGGGCAGAAAGGGACTAAAGATGGCAGCTCCATTCCTTGGCCTCAGTCATCACCGGACAGCAGGGAGAGTTGGAGCTGCTCTTGCTCTTCCCCTACCTGAGTCCATGTAAGGAACAGCAACAGCAGCACTGAGCAGCAAGCTGGCCAGAAAGGGAGATGCTCAATCCTCCCTCCACCACTCCCCACAGGCACTGGGCCATCACACAACCCGGAGGCGGCAACGGTTAGCTCTCATGTCAAGCTTGAAAATGCAGGGGCAAGAATAGCCCCCACACCAGGTGTCACCCTCCCCAGTCATGCTGGTGAGGGTATGGTGAACTGCATGCTGGGAAGGGGGAAAGAAGAGCCTCAGTGCCAGGTTCCACACCCCTCAAACACCCTGGAGGAAAAGATTAATCGCTCATATGAACCAGGTTCTCAACAACAGCAGCAGTGGCAGCACAGGAGGAGAAGCTGGAGAAAGCAGAGGAGGTGAGTGAATTGGGACAGTGCTTTGGCATTCTAGTCCTGACCATCCCCCAGGAACACGTTTCTTTATATGCCAACAAAGGTTTCATTGTATTCGGTTCTTCTACATATGTAAATATCTGGTGGGCAGGGAATGTGTATACCAACTTTGTTTTATTGTACTCTTCCAAGTGTTTAGTACAGTGCCCTGCACACAGTAAGTGCTCAATAACTACCACTGATTGACTGACTGACAATGTTGTAGACCTCTGATCTAGTCCCTGTCATTGGCCAGAAGGCAGGGTGAGAGACAGGACCTTCTTAAGTCAAATTTTATCCATACTTGTTTTCTGTTCTTCCTCCCAACATTATTTAAGATCAAAGAAATATTTGCTAAAATTTTATGACGATAATTAACTAGATGTCTTTGAACAGTAATGAAGAATTCATTGACTCAAAATAACAATTAATTTCCCATAGATCAGCATAGACAAAAGATTCTTTCCTTCGTTAACTTTATGTATCCAATTATACGGAGTGTATAATTCAATTCAAAAATGGTTTGTTCATTTGATCTCTCTTGTCTGTTAAAGCTTTCCTTGACTAATGGTATTTTCTACATACATAGCTCAAGCATTCATTTTTGGAACTTTCTCTGTGTCTCTAGTCTGGGGCTGCACACAATTAATGATCTCCTTTGTTCCTCACAATAATTTCTGCTACAACTCAAGTTATCTGATCTGGCCTCCCTGAAGAAACTCCCTACTCTGAAGACATATGCTTTTTAAATTTTGCCTTTGGCTCTCAGATTAGGATGTGACTATTCACATTTGCACGGTGTGCCATTGCACAGTTGAAGTAGCATGGCCTAGCAGAAAGAGCATGGACCTGGGACTCGGAGTCTAATTCTAGCTCCACCACTTGTCTACTGTGACCTTGGGTAAGTCACAACTTTTCTGTGCCTCAGTTTTCTCATCTGTAAAATGGGTATTAAGACCTACTCCCTCCTACCTAGACGATGAGCCCCATATAAGACAAGGACTGGATCCAACCCAATTGTCTTGTATATTCCATAGTGCTTAAAACAGTGCTGGGCACATAATAAGCTCTTAACAAACACCATAATTATTCATTATTATTATTTGTGTGATATGTACATGGACAGTCTGTATTTCAATCAATTAAGCAATCTTATTCATTGAGCATGTACTGTGTGCAAAGCACTGCACTAAGCTCTTGGGAGAGCACAATATAACAACAAACAGAGAGTCTCGGGGGGAAACAGACATTAATGTAAATAAATAGATAGAAAAATAAATGAATAAATTACAGATATATACATATATGCTGTGGGGATTGGAGGCACGATAAATAAAGGAGCAACTGAAAGTGGCACAAAATGGAGTGGAAGAAGAGGAGAGGAGGGTTTAGTCAGGGAAGGCTTCTTGGAGGAGTAGTGCCTTCTGTAAGGCTCTGAAGTGAGGGAGAGCAATTACCTGTCTGATATGAGGAGGGAGGAGGTTTCAGGCCAAAAAGAGGATGGGGGAAAGAGGTCAGTGGAGAGATAAATGATATCGAGGTACAGTGAGAAGGTTAGTATTAGAAGAGTGAAGTGTGCAAGCTGGGTTGTAGTAGGAGAGTAGCGAGGTGAGGTGATCGAGGGGCAAGGTGATCGAGTGCATTGAAGTCGATGTTCAAGAGTTTCTGTTTGATGTGGAGGTGGATGGGCAACCAGTGGAGTTTCTTGAGGAGTGGGGAAACATGGTCTGAACATTTTTGAAGGAAAATGATTCGGGCAGCAGAATGGAGTATGGACTAGAGTGGGGAGAGACAGGAGGCAGGGAGGTCCGCAAGGAGGCTGATACACTAGTCAAGGTGGGTTAGGATAAGTGCTTGCATTAATGTGATAGCAGTTTGGTCCGAGACAAAGGGGCAGATTTCGGTGATGTTCTGAAGGTAAAACAGGATTCAGTGATGCCTTGATTATCATATATCACAAGCAAGGTTACAGGCTTGTGAGACAGGAAGGATGGTGGTGCTGTCAACAATGAGAAAGTGAGTGGGAGGACAGGGTTTGTGTGGAAAGATGAGAAGTTCAGTTTTAGCCATATTAAGTCTGTGATGGGAGGACATCCAATTAGAGATGTCTTGAAGGCAGGAGCAAGTGCAGGACTGCAGAGAGGGAGAGAGATCAGGGCTGGAGATGCAGATTTGGGTGTCGTCAGCATAGAGGTGATAATTGAAGCTGTGTGAGTGAATGAGTTTTCCAAGGGAGTGGGTGTAGATGGAGAAAAAAAAGGGGAAACAGAACTGAACCTTGAGGGACACCCACAATTAGAGGATAAGAAGCAGAGGAGGAGCTGGCAAAAGAGACATTGATATAAATAAATTAATTAAATTAAGGATATGTTTACAAGTGCAGTGGGACTAAGGAAAGAGTAAATAAAGGGTGCAAATCCAATTGCAAGGGCAACACAGAAGGGAGTGTGAGAAGAGGAAATGAGGGCTTGGTCAGGGAAGGCCTCTTGGAGGAGATGTGCTTTTAATAAGGTTTTGAAGGTGGGAGAGTGAACATCTGTTAAATATGTAGAAAGAGGGAGTTCCAGGCCAGAGACAGGCTGTGACCGAGAGTTTGAGGCGAGATAGATGAGACTGAGGTACAGTGAGTGGGTTGGCATTCGAGGAGTGAAGTGTGAGGGTTGGATTGTAGTAGGAGAGCAGCAAGGTGAGGCAGGAAGGGGGCCAAGGGGATTGGATCCTTTAAAACCTATGGTAAGGCATTTCTCTCTGATGTGGAAGTGGACGGGCAACCACTGGACATTCCTAAAGTAAGGGGAAAGATGGACTGAACAGTTTTGTAGAAAGACAATCTGGGCAGCAAAGTATGGAAGAAGTGGGGAAAGCCAAGAAACAAGGAGATCAGCAAGGAGGTTGATGCAGTAGTCAAAGCGAGATAGAATAAGAGCTTGGATTAACGGGGTAGCAGTAACGTGGATGGAAAGGAAAGGGCAGGTTTTAGTGATGTTCTGAAGGTAGAACTGACAGGATTTGGTAACAGATTGAATATGTGGGTTGAATGAGAGAGATGAGTCAAGGAAAGAGCACAAGCCTGGGTGTCAGAGGGCATGGGTTCTAATTCTGGCTCCTCCAAGTGTCTGCTGTGTGACCTTGAGCAAATCACTTAACTTCTGTGTTCCTCAATTACCTCATCTGTAAAATGGGGAATAAGACTGTGAGTCCCATGTGGGACATGGACTGTGTCCAACCTGATTATTTTGTATCTATCCTAGTATTTAGTTCACTGCCTGGCACATAACAATCATAAAAAAAAGAAATTATTGTGTTCAGAGCACTGTACTAAGAGCTGGGAAAGAACATGCAGGTGGGAATTAGACATGATCCCTTGCCCTTGGGTTTTTTTGGCTAAAGTTAAAAAGCCACTACCGTAGAAGAGCAAGTTTCTACTTATATAGTTTCCTGCAAAGACTCATAATCATAATCAATTAATAAAGCACTTTACCATGTTCTTGGGAGAGTACATTTTAACAGAGTTTTATGTTACATATTACAACTCGTTATCTAGTTAATATTGTGTTGGTACTCTATGAATGATTTCAACAGAAAATAAATAATGGCTTGGTGATGTTCAACATTACAAAATCTTGGGTGTTAAGGAATTTCATATTATTTTTCCATAGGTTCTTTAAAGGATACCAATTTATATCATAAACTGAGACTGTGGGCCCTATGTGGGACAGGGACTGTGTCCAATATGATTAACATATATATCCCCCAGGACTTAGAACAGTGCTGGACATGAGAAGCAGCATGGCCTAATGGAAAGAGCACAGGAGTGGGAATCAGAGGACCTGGGTTCTAATCCTGTCTCTGCCATTTGCTTGCTATGTGACCTTGGGCAAGTCACTTCACGTCTCTGTGACTCAGTTCTCCAGTTCTCCATCCTACTTAGATTTTGAACTCTATGTGGGGCCAGAATTGACTTGCATCTACCCCAGCGATTAGAATAGTGCTTGACACATAGGAAGTGCTTAACCGATACCATAACAATAACAAAACAAACAAACATACCTTAACAAACACCATGATAATAACATGTCTGTAGGAAAATCAATCAATAAGTTAATCAATGGTATTTATTGAGCGCTTACTATGTGCAGAGCACTGTACTAAGCTTTTGGGAGAGTACAGTACAATGGAATTAGCAGACACATTCCCTGCCCATAATGAGCTAACAATCAACTGACAACATATTCCACTGTATGGCCATTCATGATACATCCACATTTTTGAGGGACATTATTATGGTTGTATCATGGGATGTGCCTGTAATCAATTCCTCTGGTGGGGTTTTGGTCCATTTCTATTGCATTATAACTCCCAAGCGCTCTGCACACAGTAAGTGCTCTAGAAAAACCACTGATTAACTGATCATCAGTTGTTCTTGACGGGACGCTCTATCCGTCCATTCTAATATATCCATTGTGGGTTCTAATCCCTGCTCTGCTACTTGTCAGCTATGTGACTTTGGGCAAGTCACTTAACTTCTCTGTGCCTCAGTTACCTCATCTGTAAAATGGGGATTATGACTGTGAGCCCCACGTGGGACAACCAGATTACCTTGTATCTACCCCAGGGCTTAGAACAGTACTTGGCACATAGTAAGCACTTAACAAATACCATCATTATTATTATTATTATTCCCCATCTTACGCATCTCCCAAAGTAACCTTCTCCCTACACCTCATCCTTGCTTCTTCCGCCTCTCGACCCCTTACTCGTGCTGGTCCCCCATCCCCTCCCACTAAGTCCACAGCTCACAATGCTCCCCATATTAAAAACCTAGCCCCTTTGCAAAACCTACCCCAAATAATCCACAGCAACTGTTCTTCCTGTTCTTCCCACACCAGACTCTTCCTTCCCGCCCCACCCCG
Source organism: Ornithorhynchus anatinus (assembly GCF_004115215.2). NCBI lineage: Eukaryota > Metazoa > Chordata > Mammalia > Monotremata > Ornithorhynchidae > Ornithorhynchus > Ornithorhynchus anatinus. The sequence goes on from NC_041749.1 coordinate 50,424,140, forward strand.
CACCCCATCCCCAACCATCCCAGCCCCTACTACAGGGCTCTTTGCATATGGCTGACAAAAATTACTGATTAAAATGAGAAATTGTACAAGAAGGGAACATGTAAATGTCTGTATTCCTAGATGTGAGGAAAATGTGTGGAGGGATATGTGAAATGCATTCAGTTAAAATCTGCAATAATTTTAAGATGCATTGAATTTATAAAGGAAAGTTTTATTTTCATCTGTTATAAGGTGATTACAAACTCCTCTAAAAAAAGCAAAGATGACTTAAAAATATCGATATACATATTATTTATCTAAAAAGCGAAACAGAAAAGAAACTGCAAAGTACAAACATAAGATCATATCATAAAACATTTATACACAAAGCTTGTTTACTGTAAATCTGAATTACACTCCAAGAATCTGAATCTTGTTCAAATACAAATGCTCCTTCTCTGAACAACCTTCCATTTAAAAAAAAGCACACACATGTAAAATGTCTTAAAAATATTTCTAAAGTTTTAAAAAAGTTCCAATTACCTAGACAATTTCTGAAAGGAGGAAATATGAACATCCCCACTTTTCTATGTGCTAATTACATAGTCACAGTTGCAATGAATTAAATTTTAAAAATAAAAGCCCACAATTTTTTTAAGCCAAATAGCTAAACAAGATGTCACGGCAGACACTGTGAAGCTCTGGAACCACCTGTGGCAACATTCACAATATAACAATGAAAATTAGCTTTCTATTGCAAGTTTGAGCTTTAGGAGCAGTACTGAGGCCTCCTGTGCTAAGAGAGAACTTCCCCAGCATTTTAGAGCATCTTGGATCTGTGTTTCTCTCTTTCCCCGTCAGTCTTTGCTTTGATACCTCTGTTTGGCCCCAACACTCTTCCCAAGCTGTGGCTATTCTTTTTCAGGCATGAAATTATTTACATCACCATTACAGAAACAGAAATTGCAGATTCTAAACACCAGGTTACATGCTTAAAAATACAGCTCTCACGTCAGTTAAGCTTCTATTTCTGGTTTCCCTCGCCCCAGTCTGGGGATCCCATCCCACACCTGATCCTTGAGGAATGAAAAGTTTTGCGGGATCAAGATGTGTGTTCCCCCAATCCTGCCCATGGAGTGTGCTTCACTTCCTCAACTCTAGAGTTTAAACCAAACCCAAAGAAGTTTGGGTTTATCCTAACAAGCTCTGCCTTTTCAGCTCATGTTTGTCTTTTCTGATTCTTCCAAGAGCAAATTATCTCCCATAGGTGCTTTGGGGATGTTTGAATGATGAATGCTTTTGGAAGTGGGAGGTGGAATGTCAGAAGCAGGGGAGTTCCACCTCCTCCCAAGCCACTTTAGGTACTGCCCCAAGTAGCTCAGAAGTGAAAACTAGAGTCTTGTGACCAGGACAGTAAAAGCTAATAAGAACACTTTTCTGTTAGGATTTTGGGCCCCTAGAAGGCCGGGGAGAGGTGTGGCGAACAGCCATCTCTGTAAGGGAAGGAAGCTGATGTTGGGACCCCTTTGAGGTGGAAGAGACAGCAGAGACTAGGAAGTCCCTGGAATGGGCCAAAAAAAAAATGTGCTAGAGGGAAGGGGCAGGAGATTGGAGAGGCAGGATTGGGTCTTGCGAAATATGGCATGGTTGCTAAAGCTTTCTATTGAAATTAAACTGGTTCTCTAGGTGAATCTGCACAATGAAGAGGCGTCTCCAGCACAATAAGCAGCTCGTATTAAGATAGATTTGTGTGAAAGAGTTGAGGGAAGCATATCGCCCGAGCTCTTCTTCTCTGGCAGTTATACTACCCTGCCTTGCAGAATTCAGGGCTCTACCTTCCAATGGTCAGCTCCTGTCTTCCCAATGGCTAACTGAGAATAGGGCCCAAACATCTGGGACCTTCATGGATGAGCAGGTCTGCTTAATGTCTTCTTAACGCTAGGGCTCTCTTAAACTTCTCCGATCTTTCTCCAACTGATCATTTTAAACACTGTGCTGTCTGACTACTAAACATGTCCTTTTCTGCTCACTTGCAGACATATTTATGGCAGGTTTTCACTTCAATCAAGGGTTTGTTGTCAATTACTATCTGGGCAAAGTGGGGGTACTCAATATTTCATGGGAACGTGTCTTTCTCCATTTCTTCCAAGATCAACTAAATGCAATCATTTTACTTGACAAAGGTTAACTCTACTCAACATGCAGCCCATTACCCCCTATTTACAGCTAGGTCAAAGACCTGGAGTCAAATAAGACCAAATAAGACAGTGGGGGAGAGACTAATGATTCAATTTCAAATTCTTATGGTAGAAAAACTGTCCAAATGTTTCTTTCAATATGATGGTGATCTGACCAACATACTTTTCTAACTACCATTGGTGGCAAAGAAGAATAAAGCTCGGATTTGCAAAATACAACCGAAACAGAAAAAGCATATTCATCCGAAGAGAACCAAGTCCAGGTTTCTGATCAACCACAAATTACACAATCACACACTGACAGAAATTGTTTGTTTTCCCCAGGTTGTTAAGACATTAAGAAGGCTGGAGGTTCCATTTTATCACATGCACCAGTTTGGTTTAGACCCATAGATTCTCCCCCCTCCCTGCAACCCTCCCAATCCCGACTCCCATTTCCTACCTCCCCTTCAAAGTCTGGTCTTCTGCTCCAGTTGGGCTGTCCATAGGTTGCCCTTTAGGGCAACCACAAAGCTTGCCGTTAGCTCTTGCTCCATTAGAACTGCTTTTCAAATCTAGGTCTAGCTCCTCAACCTTTAGAGAGGAAAATTCTCAGCTCTTTAAAAACAGTGGGACCAGACTCATCAAATACTAATAAAAATTTTGATTTAAATATAAAAAGTCAATAATCATACACATTATATTCATGGAACTGTGTTCTATAAATACAGGATAGTCATCCGATTATAACAAAAGTGATCATGATGGGTGATGGGTGAAACACAAGGGTTTTGAGGATTTACCAGGACTAAGTCCACCCTTGGGAGTGACAGATAGGATCTCTTTGGCCTGGGAATGGGGCTGAGAGTCTTGAACAAATAGATTGTTCTCGGGGTCTTGTCAGAGAGTTCAAATGGGTAGTGGGAGCCCAACACTGTCATCTCTCATCTGCTATTTCTATTTTCTTGGTTTTCATGAATTTTTGAAAACTGAAGGTGGGTAAAATTACCATTGATCCTACCCATAGGTGCAGATCAGGGACAAGCATTGAGCTTGGTCCTCCCTCTTATGGTTTCAGCCATCCCTAATCATGACTTATGATTAGTTCACTAAGTTACATAAGACATATCCAACAGGTCACATTTCTACAAAGTAAATTAGAAAAATTAGACACTTTTGCACTCATAAATACATAGAAAAATATAAACATGGTAGAAGTGTTTACAGTTTGGAATCTGAATTACATTTGGCAGAGTAAATTGTTGGGATTCATGACTTTCCAACGGTTAAAATTTAGAAAGACAAAAACATCGGAAAAATCTTCCCTCACCTCCACCACATAAACAGGGGCTTGATGGACCATTTAGAACCCCTGGGAGAATGGGCAGAGTATTTTTGAGATTGCTTTGCAGAAACAGCGCTTTGAAAATCTGGCCCCTCTTACTAGTCAGGTTGAATTCCACCTCAGGACTAGGGTACCTTTAGCCAGAAAAACCTCCTGTGAGGTCATTGCATATGTGTGTGACGCTCTTTAAAAATATTTTTTTTTACTCTGAACATGGAAGCGACTGATTTGAATGGCACAGTTCAAGTTAGAATGGGGCTGGGTTCTCATTAATGGTGATTTTAAAGGTGTGGTACCATCCCCTTGAGTTTCCCATCTGAACTCCATGACCACCAGCAAGCATTGCCGAAGTATCATCTTGGGCATACAGGTGCCTTTCAAGTTCTCAATCCATAACCTTTTATTTATCTTTCCAGTGTCTCTTGCTACGTAGTGTATGCTTAGCATGAACACACCCAGCACATCCAGCATTTTATATTAGAGTCTTAGTACTATAGCTTAAATCTATGACAGTCAAAAAGTCCAGTAGGTGACTGAGAAGGGGACTGTCAATCGTACAATCAAGCCTAAGTTCTGCAGAGATTTTTTTGTTTCTACAGAAGATCCAGCAGAATGGTCAAGGAGAGTGGCAACCAGAAAGGAGTTGCTTAAACGTCTGTTATGTGAAGGCGAAATTCCCATTTTCTTTGCCACAGTTTGTATCGTTAGGTCTGGGATGTAATCGACTACTTCAACCACTTGAGGGCATTCAGTTGCTCAACAGCCCTTCTCTCAGCTCATAGATGGGATATTTATGAACACAAATGGTGAGAGGAGCCATTTCCCCTTCTTTTAATAAAAAAAATTGGAGGCAAGGGTGAGGTAAGGGGGAGAGAATTGATAAAACCCCATTTTGTGGGCTTAATGTGATGCTAGAGCTACACAGCCCTGCTGGGAAATAAAGGGTGGGTCAAAACCATTTTTGATGCATTTTCTTTGGTCCATTTGCAACTCTGATTCCCTCTTCCTCACCCCTGTTTCAGCAGGACTTACTGGCTGGCATGTTTCTGCTTCAGAAGGCTAGTCCCTAGTTCCGTGCTGCTCTTTACTTTGTGCATGCTCAAGAAACATTTGTTGGCAATTCTGCTCTGTGATGATGAGTGAAGATACCTGTTTTTGTTTGTTTTGTTTTGTTTTGTTTTAGGAATGTCAAGAACCAGATAGGTTTCTGATCAGAATGCAAAACTCTTCTTTGTTTGGCTAAAGCTTCATTGTCAAAGCCAATAATATGGAAACAATCCTGAACCCTGTAGCTGAGTCAAGCCCCATTTCATTTACAGCTCAGTCCAACAGTAGCCACCAAAAAATCCTTTGGGAGCCCTGTTCCTCAATAAATGAGCCTATCCATCCTGATTATTCCCTATCCTGCCTTGGAATGCACAGGGTGGCTGCCATCCTGGCCCCAGTTCTTCTGCTCTGGGAGGAAGGAGAAACAGTCCCTAGTCAACTATCACACCCAACTCATTTTCTTCAGGTCTCCTCTTAGCTCAAGGGAGGGCATGCTTTTATTCTGGTAAGGCTTCGCAACTCTGGAGAAATATCTGAAATGTTTTCTTCTGAAATGAAAAAATCTCTCTACTAAGTTCAATTCAGTTTCTTGACTTCAAAGAGACAAGCTGCTTCTCATATTCTTTCCTAGTTTGTGATACGATTGATCTTTTCTCCTTCATTCCTTAATTAATTCATGAAAAATTAGCCCAAACAAAGGGTACATTCAACAGCTCAGGTAGGGAGTTCTAATCCTAAAGTAATGGCTAAGAAACGGTCGTCAGAGCATCCTATTTCTGCTGCTATCAAGACAGATGATATTTCTACCTTTCCCTCCAAAGCCCACAGAGCCGAAGGAGAAACAGTTCATAAGGTCAAACTGTCAGCAACCAGGTGTCATCTGGTGTTCTCCCAACTCATAAAATCCAAGGAGTGAAAATTCTCCCCCAAACTGCTTGCTCCACTTCTCCCCCAGATGCTTCAACTCTTTTGGACCTGGACCTAGACAATGTTCAGGGCCAACTATACCCCCACAAGTCTGTCATTTTGTTTCCCTCAAATCAAGAATGGAAGGTACTACACCTTTGAAATGAAACCTCTCAGAGCAGTGTCGATTTTCACACTCCCGGCAGAACTTGCCCTCGAGTTCTCAGTTGACCCTGTTCCCAACCACACCAGCACCTAAAAATTGCTTTTGAAACTGAATATATTGCTGGCAAGAAAATCAATTCAAGTGGTAAGGTGTATAATAGTAACTAGGTATAAAAAATAATAAAGTCCTGTAATACATGTAATTTAATATGAAAGCCCTGCCTCTCTAGAGACTTCTGCCTGTGGTTACCTTACAAAATATATATAAAAAAATACACAGAACACATACACACGTACATACACACATACACACATGAAAAATAACTTTCTCTGTGAGAAATTAAAAAAAAAACAAAAAACAAAACCCTAGTGCAAAATATAAAGCTCTGTAAACCTGGTCCTATGAGAATCTATGGTTAGTAAACGGCAGTTAAAGCAGATTTCTCCTCTCACAGAGAGAGCTCACATCATTGTCTCCACGATGATATGTGTTGGTTTTATAAGTCCGCCATTAGGCGTTCCATTAGAGCAGAATGGGGTGGCTCCTTCACTCTCCTTGGACCATCGATTGAGTTCCTTGGGGGCTGCCACGGATTTTATCCTCTGTAATAAGAGCCAATAAGAGCATGTTAGAAAAAAGGCCGAGCAGTCCTGCAGGACTACTTGAAAAGTCAAGGAGGCTTTCAATTAACTTCATCCTCAAAGCGAAGCGGAATCTACAGTTGTCAACGGTAGCCATGACAACCATGGGACCAGGAAGGAATCAGCGAATGGGGTTTCCCGAAGCAGGAGTTATCATGCTCCCATTCAGACCATTTCAATGTTGGCCTAGTGATGTGCCTTCTTGGCCAAAACTTGGCAGGCAAATGATGTTGCTTTCTAATTATAAAGGCATGATTGTTTATTTGTAAAGCCTCCAGGGATGACACTGAAGTCTTTGCAAATAATCTACTGCACCTGTGCAAAAAGCCCTCCCTCCATTCTCTGGTTCACTTGCAAAAAAAGAAACTTTGTTCACCAGGGTGGAAACACCTAGAAATTGCATCTGGGCCCAGCAAGGCAGAAAGGCTGTCATTCTTCCTTTACAACTTCAGAAGTTCAGAAGTTCCAGAAATGGCCTGGCCTGGGCTCTGGACCCAATGTGGCCTGGGGTTGCCCTCAGCTCAGAATATCCGGGTTGGTGGTGGGGGGGGGGGGGGGCTCTGGAGGAGGCCAGAGGAGGACCCTGACTGGCTTCCAAGGGTGACTTACTCTAGGTCTTCCACCTACCTGTAACTTATGATAGTGTCTATCTCTCCAGCAAGGTTGCAGGTTCCTTGAGGGCAGAGACCCCTTGGACTAATTCTATTACACTCTCCCAAGCACTTACTACAGTGCTCTGTATACAGTAAGCATTCAATAAAAACCACTGATTGATTGACTGATTGATAGAAAAATGAAAAACATCAGAGGGAGAGGAACCTCTGCCTAGCCATGATTTCATCAGTTAGCATCCTATTGCTATTAAAACAGATAAGGATTTAGGTGAAGAAGCTATTATTATACAGGCTTGCTCAACAAAGGCTTTGCTCTGAATGGTCCTTTAAAAAAATACAGAAAGCCCCCAAAACTTTCCATGTGAAATGCACTTTCAATTGGCAAAGGATTGACAGGGTCCAGAAGTCACTACCAAAGTCAAAGGAGGCCTAGACAGCACCAGAGGTAGCTCAAAAGCTACCCAAATGGTCTCTGAGAACTTAAGTGAAGGTGTCAGGTTTCTGGAATCTTATCTAGATGAAAGTGAGGAAGAGATACCCAGGCAGACACAGAGAAAGAATAGTGGCAGGCACACAAACAGAGGAGGATGCAGAGACAGAGATCGATCCAGAAACACGTCAGAGTAGCTGGAAAGGTCTACAGTGTATGGACTGCTGAATGTGAGGAGGAAAGGGTGACTGATGAGCAAAGCAACCACAGGAACTTGCAGTAATGATTTCTTAGAAGCTAGAGTAACATTTGGGGTTGCTTAAATAATAATGGGAGGTTCTAACTGCAGGAAAGGATGTAGCAAAGTGGTAATATACAGTTCCAGTGGATTCCTTCTAACTTTACTGAGAAACAGAATGGCCTAGGGGGTAGAACACGGGACTGGGAGTCAAAAGGGCCTGGGTTCTAATCCCGGCTCTGCCACTTGTCTGCTGTACGACCTTGGGCAAGTCACTTAGCTTCTCTGTGCCTCAGTTATCTCTTCTGTAAAGTGGGGATTAAGATTGTGAGCCCCATGAGGGACATGGACTGTATCCAACCTGATTAGCCTATATCTGCCCCAGCCTTAGTACAGTGCCTGACACATGGGAAGTGCTTAACAAATGCCATGCTTCTAGTTTTATTTCTAACTTCTTCAGTTGCTTTTGGGACCTCTGCCTCAGTATCTCCAGCTGAAAAACAGGGTTAAGCATGCATTTCCCCTCCCTATCACAAGGGTTTCTGGGGATTATGTTACAGCATAATGGGCTCCCCGGTTATCGCTGCAAATGGGCTCCTCAGTTAAAGGTTCTCTGTTAGAACAAAGCAATTTATAATTCTGTGAGGAAGCTCAGGAAATCCATAAATAGGTCAGGCTAAATGTAATGCTAGGCTTGCATGGCCCCATCGGGCTACTACTCAAATCTCCCATCTTGTTTCACTCCCCACTTCCCTTCCCCCCTCCTCCTTCCTCCCTCTTCTGAAAACAATTCTGCCTTTAGACAAGAGTGATTGGCTGACAAATGACCAACTTTTCTCCAGGACTCAGCAGACCACGATGGAACTAGAACATAACACACTATCTAATGCTCCCTCACCCCTTCCTCTCCACAACCCTGTAAACTGCCACACCAGCGAGTTTCAAGCCTCTAATTAGATAGAGGCTTCCTATAGGCAGGAAAATGAGTGCTGAAGGAAATGTCTTGGCTAAGACTGTAAAAAAAACAACTATAAAAGCTTGGAAGTTGACCAAATCAAAGTGTTTAATGAGGTTCTGGGAAATTACTTGTTATGTTTTCTCCAGAAGTGTCCCACTTTCTCCGTGATTGGAGACGGGACTATTGTTGAAACCTCTCAGGAAAAAAACATCAAAAAGAAGACAGCAAGAAATGCTGAACTGAATGCTGGCAGTGAGAGAGGCCATGTCTTTTACTCCAGGGACCACCAGCAGGAATTTGGAGAGGAAGAGCAGAAGAAAGAAAAGTCACTGCAGGTGTGACAACTGTTGGTGGATGATTACTAGGCTTCCCATTTAACATCTAAGTGAGCTTTTCCCTCATGGGTCTTCGGTTATCCCTTGGATCCTGATTCAGGCCTCCTGGGAATATGCCAGCTTGGGAGGGCTGAGGCTGTAGGGACAATTCATTTCCGGGCCAGATTGGCCTGTCTCCATTTTTAGGGTATTAAGAAGTAATCAAGAAGACGGTTTGCCCGGCAGGAAGGTCTTATTTGTCATTAGAAATGAACATATAAATATAGGGAGACTCTACTTCATGACTGGCAGGCAGAAGTCAGGAAACTGGAGCGGGATGTGCCATATTTCATCTGTGATCTTTTATCTTTGTTTGTTTTTGGCAAATTTGATAGCCTTCTGTGCTTCATTTACTCAAACTGTGAAATCTCAACTTTGCCCCCAGGCAAGGACCTGACTCATTTCCCAGAAGGTCATACTTCTAATGTCTGTAAAATGAGAGAAGACCGTGACTGGACTACTCTCTAATTGGGAGGGTTGGCCCATGAGCACAGAAGGTCTTAGCAAGTGGTGTTCCAGGAGTAGTCCTTCAACTAGCTCAAGACAGAGCCTCACACTCGAGTAATCTGCAGAGTATGTCTTCTATCCCCAAGACGAAGACAGCGGCAGGTCACAGCCAACAGCATAAAGTGGCCCAGGAGAGCCAAAGTCTGGCCAGGAATCAGGAACTGAGAATTCAAGTCCAGGCTCCATCAGAAAACCAGCAGTTAGGCCTGCTGTTCCTTACAGAAGAACTGGCTTCTGTAATTGGCCACACAAAGCCCTGTTTAAATGCTGTCATTATTCTTCCTCTGATGGCACGAAGACCCAACACTCATGTTGGGACTCCTGTTCCCGGGAGATTTTTCTACAGCCAAACTTCCAAAGACCCAGGGTTGGCCTTGAAGTTCAAAGACTTAGGTCCTGCCCAGTGTCCCTTAACCCTCTTTCCCACCCCTCAAACTCTCCAGGTTTCAGCTCCCTGAGCAAGAACACCAAGATCAGAGCCTGGTACCTTTCAGGGGTGCCAACATTTCATTTTAAGGGCAAGGCAAAAAAGAGGGGGAGCAAGTAAGATGAAGCTTGGGAGTGGCAGGCAGGCTTCAAATTGCAATCGGGGCAGAAAGATCCAATTTGGGGATATCTTCAGCCCTGCTCAGAAGCTTTTGGGTCTCACTGGAGACCTAGGATAAGCAAGCCAGGTGGGTATCCAGCCCAAAAGGCTGACATGGCATGGTGGGGAGGGGCACAGCAAAAAAAAAGGTTTTGCACCAAGATCTGGGGTCCCCATTGCCCCATGGAGCTGACACCTATGCCTCCTTACCTTCCTCCCTGGAAAGAAGGGAGAGATGAAGTCACATCTATCAAGTGCTTTGTGCTTTCTGAGGAAAAGTGTTCTGTAAATACAACACAAGTCTCCTTCCTGTTGAGATAATCCCCGTGGATCTTACCTCAATGAAGGATCCGTCTGACCGTACAACGCGGACGACCATCACCATGGGGATGCAGATCATGGAGGAGAGAGCAAGGACCCATCCCAGGCCAATTGCCCATTCAGGGTAGGTATAGACCTTGTTGTAGGTCAGCGGCGTATATTTGACCAAAGAAAAGATAAAGCACCCCTGAGGACGACAAAGTACGAATGTTAAAGAGCCGTGCCAGAATCACTGGACTTCGTTGCTTTCCCCGAGGAGTTGAAATAGGGTTCTCCACAGCAGATAAGCCTGCTTATCCTGCGGGCTCTACTGCTTCTCTTTAAAAGAAAGAGCAGCTACTTAGTTCTGCCAGAGACCAACTAGAGCATAGGCTGCTGCTAAACCCACAGCCTCGCTCCCTGGCTGCATTTTCCAAATAAGCATATTATTTGTTCTCCTCACAGTGCAGCTGATGGTCTCAAATAAGAGGTTGGCTTCTTTCAGAAACAAATGTTTGTTTCGATCATTGCTGTGAAACCAGCACTGGTTGAAAGAGGATAATGGGGTTTCCTCTGGTCCAGGGCCTCTTGGCCGGGGGGGGGGGGGGGGGGGGAGGGGGAGGACGGGCATATTATCTGTCTCAACTGTCCCTTCAAGACCTAACATCAGTGCTCATAAAACATGACAATGAGCCGATCTGCTCAGCTGATTCCATTATTTCATCTTTCTTGGATGGTCCAGAAAGGAATCTCTCCTCTTTCCAGGGTTCTTTATTTTTGGGGTAGGAAAGTCACTTCATACAAACAAGAGAAGAACGTGTTGGCTAAAACCAATCTCCTCCTGATGTTGATAAGCAGTTTCCTCAGCTTGGTCTGGCAAATTGGTCAGTCTTCCAATCACAGCCATTTACACAACTGCCTTGTGTAAACATCACTTCTTATGGGGTTTCATTTGGGGGGTTGGGGAGAGGGGGATTAAACCCTGGAGACCTTACAACCTTTAGCAATAGCCCTTCTACTACTAGAGGCATGAATATCCGAAGCAGAAGTGGGAGAACAGCTTAGGTATTAGAAAATAGTAAACTCACTACGCAAAGAACTGGTGTGATTACGGTCCAGCTCCATTTCATCCAGGGACCAGGTCTGTATCCAATCATATCCTCAATAGCATCATAAAAATTATCAGCGCCTGAAAAATATGAAGCAGCAGCCATGTATCGCAGCAAAGGACATCAGGGTATATTTCAGCTCAGGGAAATTTCTGCTATGAAAGTCTAAGTCCACATCATGCCCCAAATCCCGACAAATGTCCCTTCCATCTGACCCTGAGGTGTGAGGCAGCCTCTGCAAAAAGAACTCCCAGGTCCTGAAACCTGAGGCCCGGTAGCAGCAATGCCCTAATAAGAAGGAGTATCAAGAGAGAGACTACCTCTGAAGAAGGGTTAGGATCCACTGTTTCTATTGCTAAGTGCTTGGAAAATGAAAAGGGGGATTGAATAGGCAAGGAGTGTTTTACCTCCTTTCAGTTGTGCCAAAATGAAAGCTACCACCAGTGAGAGGGCTAGTGTTTATTGAGCACTTACTGTGTGCAGAGCACTGTACTAAGCGCTTGGGAGAGTTGGTAGAAATGTTCCTGCCCACAGTGAGGCAGGTCTAGACTTGATGATGATGGTGTTTGTTAAGCATTTACTAGGTGCCAAGCGCTGTACTAAGTGCTGGGGTAGGCACAAACTAATCAGGTCAGATGCTGTCCCTGTGCCACATGGGACTCACAATCTGAGGGACCTGGATGGAAAGGAGAATACAGTGGGGGAAGGGCATGGGATCTGTTGCCAAATTGTACATTCCAAGTGCTTAGTACAGTGCTCTGCACACAGTAAGTGCTCAATAAATACGATTGAATGAATGAATGAATGAATGAGGTGTCTCAAACTGCCAAGAGGATTCTTATCCTTCCTACAAAGGCCAGGTTCAAGTTCAGTGGTAAAGGAAGAGCAGAAAGAAGGCAATGAGCAGAACAACTGCCTTGGATAAGATGGAACAAGTCCAGGTTAATGGTCATGGCTCTTTAATTTGTAGTTTCCCTTAGCAGTGGAGTGGAGACTCTGAGATCATATTCTGTCATTAGTGGAAATCATTCATGCATTTCAATGGATGCAAAGCCCTCTTAATTTGTATTTTCAGACTCTGGAAATGATTTCTCCCTATTTTCTACCCCTTTATTGTCTCCCCCTTCTAAAAGAACACCATGACTCAGGGGCATCTCCCTTTCCTTCTTGGTCACGCCTTTCCCTCAGCCTCCTAAACACTCCTACAACCTCATCCAAATACTTATTTGTCATTGATTGTTCATTCACCCGTGTTTACCATTCATATCTAATTGATTATTTCGACTCTTTCGACTATTGTGTTTTGCACCAATTTCGGTCTCTTTGATTTTCCCCATTTGATTTGTAAGCTGCTCACAGACAGGAATAGTGTCTTATACTTCTTTAATATGTCTCCCAAACTCCTACTACACAGCTCTGCACAGAGTGGATACTCCATGATAATGACAGTGATGATGATGCAAAAATTCCATGGATTTACACGGTGGGTGTGGGAAGAAGAGAGGGAAAGGATGAATCAAGTCCTCCCTGCTCCCTGGACAGGGAAGCTTACTAGCATTTCTGCTCAGGTCCTGCATTCACTCACCCCTGGTAGTGGCCAGTGCCATTTGAGGGCTGGGGTGGGTGCGGAGTAGCTTGCCTCCAGTTTAGTAGCTACTCAAATATAGCTTTGTGCATGGCTTAGTGGAAAGAGCCCAGGCTTTGGAGTCAGAGGTCATGGGTTCGAATCCCGGCTCTGCCACTTGTCAGCTGTGTGACTGTGGGCAAGTCATTTAACTTCTTGGTGCCTCAGTTACCTCATCTGTAAAATGGGGATTAACTGTGAGCCTCATGTGGGACAACCTGATGATCCTGTATCTACCCCAGTGCTTAGAACAGTGCTCTGCACATAGTAAATCACCAACAATGCAGGTTTTCTAGTTTGCCCAGAGTCCCTACGCCTTGAGACTCTGAGATTCAGGTCAGCCGTACCGGGTATTTGTTTCATTCTGGCCCAGACTGGACTCTAGTTTTAGGCTTCCTTGTGGTGGTACTGGGATTTTTTTTTTTTAAAGAATCAGAGAATATGGGTGGGGACACGTGGAATGAAGACATGTGTCTTCTGTGACTCCAGAGTGCATGTTATTGCACCCCAGAAAGCACCCCTACCAAGACAAGAAAATGACAGACTGCAACTTAGCTCAGGCAATAATTTCTGAAAATTCTGATTTTAATGCAGTGAAGCTCTATGAAAATAATTTTAAAGAAAACTAATCCCGGCTGTATTGCTATGCTTGCAAAGGGTCTAATCATATCATGAAATAAAGTGTGGCCCAAGTAGGAAAAAGTGGAGTAATATTTGGATAGGATATGGCAAAGTGTGTACTTACCATAAACCCAGGCAACAGCAATACATTCAAAGAATGCAACCCACAAAAGGCATACACCACTAGCTGCATAGTAGTCAAAGAGTTGAAACACATACATGCCACCCTGTGGAAATAAAAAGTTATAAGAAACAGTGAGTTGGTCATGGGTCAGAGCATGTTAACATAAACACAAGAGGAAATCTAATGGACAAGGAGCAGGTCAGCATCTTGGTAAAGTAGGACCCAATATTTTGTTATGCAAAATATTTCCAATTTATATATGTAGTTGTCCTTTGTATTCCAAAAAACTTTCTCAGCTATTAAACAGTTATTCTCAACTGGAAGATTTTCTTCCTCAGAATGTAAATTTGTCCAGCACAGAAACATTGACCTGTAGCAAAATTAAATTGCCCAGCTGACTAATGGGTCATTTTTGTGCTTTTGAAAAATATAGCCTCTCTAGACTCTAAAGTCATTGTGTGCAGGTAACGTCTGCCAATTTTGTTGCAGTGTACTCTCCCAAGCACTTAGTATGGTGCTCCACACTCAGTAAGGGATCAATAAATATGATCGATTGATAGATTTTGCAAACATTTCTTGGAGAAGAACCCATTCCTGACTATTGTTTGTTTGGGTGGGTGGTGGCAGGGGGAAGCTGCTAAACAAAATTGCTTTAAGGGGCTCAGGAGAAGGCTAGGTTTAGCAGGCAGAGGAACCACTCAATCAATCTAGGCAAGAAGGATTTCTCAGCATGAATAATATTTTCATTCTTCTTGTCTTGGACAACTATTTAGCTTTTACTGGCCACACTGACACTACACAGGATGAAACATGTTCTCTGTCAGGAAAGAAAAAAATTGCCTCATTCAGTTGGGTCCTTTTATCATTCATTTTGTAGGGAAGGGCTGTTGGTGCACACAGTTTTAGAAAGAGATATTTCCCACTATTTTAAGAAATGTCAGAATGTGATTCTTATTCCTTAAATGTAGAGTGAGGCAAGTTCAGAGTAACAGAATCTATCTTCATCTAGTTTGGACAATTTCTGCTTGGTTTGAAGTTATTATTGTAGCTCACCTTCACAACAGGCATTGAATCAGCCTGCAAAGAGGAGCTCCAGAATTCCCTTGCTCACTGACATGCACCCATCTTTGGTGGGCAAGGTCAGATTAACTCATGAGGCTGCTCTCCCTGGACCCAGTGATCCTCAGAGAAAAGCATTTAAAATAGACCTTCCCAATATGGCCACAGAGCATGGACAATGCCAGAAGGCGTGGGGCTGAAGTCATTACTGCCCAGAGATACCTCTCTGCTAATAACTGTGCTGTGGGGTGGGTGAGGATGGGAGGGGAGTGAGGGGTCTGGGAAGCAACACCTTATTGTTTAGAGACAGCTGCCACTGCCTGAGTTTGCCCCACTCCCTCCTCGACTCCAAGTGAGGCACCCTGGTGATTTGCACAGTGTCTGACTGCAAACACACAGAAATCTGAGACTTCCCTCAGTTCCCACAACCATTCTGGCCAGAGGGGCACATTTTATGAGATGGGCTTCCCAAGAAGGGACCCTTGCTTCAGTTGAACCAGCCCTGCTCGCAGGACACATTTTTTACTAGAAATAATCCTTCATATGTTAGGACAGGACAAAAAGTACAGTTAGTCAAGGGAGCTACAGAGTCATGTCATCCTATGGCTACAAGTTTCTCTAGATCTCTCCCCACCCCCACCCCCACCTCCCATTCCAGGATATCAAACAGCTTTTAAATTGTAGAAATTCAGGAAAATTCACATATACTGAAAATAACACCATCCATGACCACGGCTACTTACTTCGGTCACCATAGTAAGCCCCAGAAGATAGCTAAGGAAACACACTATAGCGATGAAGATTTCCCGGCGGTAACCCTTCCTTAGGAAGGATGGGTGCAGATCAACCAAGGATGTGATCTGTCCTTCAACTTCAACAAACTAAAGAAAAAACAACAGAAAGACACTATTTGCATTTCATTCTATTATGTCCCAATTTCCTTAAGAAGGAATAATAATAATGATGGTATTTGTTAAGCACTTACTAAGTGCCAGGCAATGTGCTAAGTCCCGGGGTGTGTGTGTGTTGGGTGTGGGGGTGGGGGGAGATACAAGCAAATCGGGTTAAACACAGTCCCTGTCCCATATGGGGGTCACAGTCTCAATCCCCATTTTACAGATGAGATAACTGAGGCCAAGAGAAGTGAAATGACTTGCCCAAGATCACACAGCAGACAAGTGCTGGAGCTGGGATTAGAGCCCCTGACCTTCCGACTCCCAAGCCCAGGCTCTCTCCACTACTCCATGCTATAGAAGAGTAGAATAGTCTACTAATGCCACCTGTGAGGTCAGTTATCAGTCTGATCAACTAATCGCAAGCCAGTTCCTATTAAAAGTCAGTCACAGCTCAAGAGTGAGCATCATTTAATTTGGCACCTACTTCTGTGATCTGTATCTATGCTGGCAGTGCATAAAGGATGATGGACCATCCTTTGACAGTGTACAGTAAAACATTAGGGATCAAAGAAATAGATACAAGAGGGGAAAAATTCTTGGGTGACTTTCATGCCCAGAAAGCTTCAGGCAAATGAGAACACTTGTGAGAAACACTGGAAAACGATGATTCCAAAGCTACTTCAAAGGAAAGCATAGCTATGGCATCTCTCATTTTTCATGTATTGAAGCTTGACAATAAATAGCATGTAAAGTAACAGTAAAGCTGGAGTTGGCATTTTTCAATCCAGTACTTCAAAGAATCTTTGGAAGAATGTTGTTCCAATTTGGGAGAAGGGGACTGGGTTTGAGGTTTAAATGATTTGCCTGAGTGGCAGGAGGGGAGTAAACAAAATGCCAAGGAGACTTAACCTGGGGAACTACACTTCTACTGCAGTCCAGCAGGCTTCTTATGCCTCTACAGAGTAGAATGTATGATAACCCTGGCAGTCAGAGGAGCTGGGTTCTAATCCCAGCTCTGCCACTTGCCTGCTGTGTGATCTTGGACAAATCATTTAACTTCTCTTTGCTTCAGTTTCTTCATCTGAGAAATGGAGATTCCATACCCGTTCTCCCTTCTTAGATTGTGAGCTCCTCATGGGCCAGGAAACTGTATTGACCTGATTAACTTGTACCAACCCCAGAACTTAGAACAGTGCTTTGACACTTGGTAAGTGCTAACAAATTCTATTACTATTATTGTTTAGGAGATCGCAATGCTTTCTGATCCTTCAAGTTATGTAATGAAGGTTATGCAGATTTGTCAGAAAGGGTACATTTCTTATGAAATGTTACCTGGGGTGTTAATTCTAGTTGCATCAGCATGCAAAAATCCCTTAACAAGAGGACTGTAACGATACTGAAATTTTCTACAGTATGAAACTGCTTTATACTGGCTGAAGCCAGCAGACCTAGTTAGAAGGAAAACAAATTGAGCTTGAGAACTGGAGGTTCTAGGGAGAGAAAAACTTGTCAGAATGAGCATTTATGGTTATTATGACAGTTATCTTCAAAATGAAAGGTCAATAATAAGGGAAGAATCTAATCACAACTAGGAAGTCACCTCTGTTTTGGAAAAGGCTTAGCCTGTGCTATTCTATTAGGAGTTGGTTAGACAGCACTGGTTGAAGGATTACAAATTCTCTACGTGTTGTCTGGGCACAAGAATAATCGATACTTTCTCTGATGCTACTTTTGTTATCCCCCATGAGACAGGCAGCATAATGTGTCTTGTTCTGAACTGATAATTTACTTAGTATATTTGGTGTCTTAGATAACTCCTGGGGTACATCTTCTCTCTCAACATATTTTAACCTTCAGGTAGGTGTGATGGATTTTGTTCTGCTTCAGTGCTCCCAAATCCCGCTTGACAAACCGCCCCCCACTCCCCTCAAAAAAAAAAAGACTCCACTTACTTGTAATCACCTCTACTCCTACCCCCATCATCATTCTCCCCCCTCCAGGAGCAATTTAAGATTCCTACAGGGTTTCCCATTTGCATAAACAATTGATTGTAGAGCCTTGGTGCTGGGTATTTAAATTTCAATTGGGAAGTGATTTGAAAGTCACTTGCAGGCTGTACAAGATTAAGTACGTAGGAAGCAATTCAGAACAAATGGAAAAAGACTCCATAAATGTCAGAGATCAAGTGGCACACCACTGTGAAAAATCTACTTATAGATTTACCCTCAAATTGCAGTGTTTGGCTTCTCAGCACTATTCCACATCTCTCAAAGGACTTGACTTGGAAGCAGCTTTAATATTCATTGCTGTAGTGGGGTATGAAAAGAGGCTTCCATCTAGACTCCTAGGCAATATATGATATTGTGTTGATTTCTGCTTATTAGTCATTTGTCAAACACTTGTTTTTGACTATTGCCTTAAAGTATTTGAGGAAAATATTGGAAGCTATTTGATTTGCCAAAAGATTGTTAAAAATCACTGAAAATGATTAGCTAAAAGATTTGTCCAATTGACTAATAGATTCCGGTGGCTTGTTCATACTCCTTTACTCTAAAAGCAAGCACGGAAATACAAAAATTCTTAGGTGTATGTGGTTGGTTCTTTGTTTGCTTCTAATTAATCCATTGTAAACAAATGGCACTGGGACTGCATTCTCTTTGCATCTCACGATACAACCCAGTTCTCGCTTTTCTTCCACTGTATGCTCTGATTCATTCATTTATTCAATCGTATTTATTGAGCGCTTACTATGTGCAGAGCACTGTATTAAGCGCTTGGAATGTACAATGCCACACTTTGCCTCAATCTTGCTTTGTACGGATTAGTTGTCCCCTAAATGAAGTCTCGAAGGTGTCCAACTACCCAAAGGTGAGAGAGTGGGAGGTTGGAGCTGGAAACTAGAAGTAAATTAGGCCATCGCTTGGCCTCTGTAAACATCTGATATCAAAATCTCCCTTGACGAAAGGTGGTTTGTGACTCTAAAGCACTTTATGAGAGTATTTAAGGCCTAGCTACTTCAAACCCAGGAGTTCTAATGTGGTAATTGTGGGATTTGTTAAGCCCTTACAATGTGCCAAGCGCTGTACTAAGATAATCAGGTTGGACACAATCCCGATCTCACATGGAGTTCACAGTCTAAGGTCTGGGTTTTACTCATGGCTCCTCCAAAGACCCTCTGAGAACCCTCATCCCTCTGCCTCTCAGTTTTCCTGTTTGAGCAAAGAGGTCATTATGCTTGTGCTCTGGGAGATGGTGGGGAAGAATTAGACTTTGCATGTCACCTACTCTGAGCTCCTTGGATAAACCCACAAACACAATGTAAAGCTAACAGTACACATATTTTTAATAACTCATTTCCCCTGGTAGAAATTGCAATGACACCCCCTTTCCCACCCCCAAACTGGATCACTAACCTGGCTATCCAGTCCAAGCAACAGAAGCATAATAAAAAAAAGAATGGCCCAAAACGTGGGCAGTGGCATCATGGACACTGCTTTGGGGTAGGCAATGAAGGCCAAGCCAGGACCTAGAGGGATGGAAAGAGAAAATGGGAAGGGGGGAGAGGGGAGAAAGATAGTCAGTAACGATGCATTTGGTAAATTTAAGTTACATTTAAATGTGGGGATGCTTGGGTCTGCAGATATACCCAAGCCCAAAAGGAACCAGAGAAAAGGAACCGGTCTGAACTCTTTCCCTTAGAAAAGACCAGGTTTACTTTCAACAGATCAGCTCAAGCAAATTTGGAATCCTGACCAACTCCCTGCCAGTTTTAACATCTGTCTCAAACATGCCAATGCTAGGACTGTATGTATCATTAGTTGATATGAACTGGAGTATAAACCATTGCCCTGGAATAATAGGGGAATGTAACTTTTGCAGAGGTTGGTCTTAGCTTATGAGGCCCATTTAGCCATGAGTTTCTTTAAAGACACCTATGCACCTATCTTCCAGGTGGAGGGTGGGGAGGGATGGCTACTTGTATTTTCCTGTTAACTGGGCCAATCCTCCACCCAGCTTCGGCAGCTTCGGCATTGGCTTTTACCTCCTCTGAGTAAAGTGAAGGGCTAAAATTTCCCAACATATAGGAGAGCCTCTCACGCCTTCCACACTATAGAGGGTGTTTTAGATGGGATAGCCCTCTTGCTGCTGCTCTCTGGCCTTGTCCTGGGCTCTGCACAGTACAGGCTCAGCTCAAACTCTAGTTTGGTTGACCATTGTTAATAAGCAAGGAGAACTGTGGAGTAGAGAATTGAGATCTCAATCTCAGGAGAAGAGAGAGTGAGAGAGCGAGCAAGAGAGAGAGGGAGAGAGATGGAGAGAGAGATGGTGGGGGAAGAAAGCAAAGTCTCTCCGTAACAATCCAACTGAGGAGGAGAGTGGAAATAATGACACAGGTAATTCAAGGAAAAAATAGATTTCTTACTTAGCCATAGGAAAAATGTTTGAAGGCTGATTATAGATAATCTGAGAGGGACACAAAGCTTGCTTTTTTAAAAAGCTATTATTTTGGGGATTGTTTATTTTCCTTCATTACTGGAAGGATACAGGACAATTAATTTAGTTCCCACTCATTCCTCAAGCACTTTGTGTTTTGGAGAGTTTACCACAACATGAGAACATATATGCGGGTCTATTCGGTATGCATGCAAGCATGGCAATTCGGGAATAAGAGTTGTGGAAGAGTGATGTGGGGATGTAGAAGAACTTTCTGTGTCCCAGTTTCTCTTTTCAACAACAACAAAAAGGTGAAGAAGAAGAAGAAAGGAGGAAAATTAGACAAAGGATAAAGGTGGAAAAGAAAAAAAGGAGAGAAAAATGCAAATTTATGAGCAAAGTCAATTTAAAGAGACATCAAGGCAGAAAAGTTATACTGTAAGCTCCTTGAGAGCCAGGATCAAGCACTCAAGTGCTTAGTGCAGAGCACAAAGTAAGTTCTCAATAAATACCACTGATTGACTGATTAATAGAAAAGCTGATCCTCAAGATCATCCTTACATAGGCAGCCCAAAATGCTAAAAAGTCTGAAAGAAGGAAAACAACTAGAGAAATGGAACAAAATCTAAACAAAAAATCAGGAAGATAAAACAAAGACTGACAAAAAAGGGTGGCAAATGCCACATGTTCCATTTCCAGAGGCAAGTAAAGCCAATTTTATTTTTATCTTCTCCATTAGAATTTGGCCTGAATAAGGACAGGCAGAAAGCTGGGGGCAACAGAATTATGACTACAAAAGCTGGGAAATGGTCACCTTTTCAGGCAAACTAGCCTAATTGATCATTTCTAGGGGTCTTCTAGTCCACGGGGTTTCTGGAGATGACTCGAGCCTAACTAAACAGCAACTTCTGACTTGTACTGTGGGGCCACTGAATTGCACATGTAATCAGTTAAAGCAAATTATGAGACAGATGTAAAACATGTAGGCTTTCTGAAACCCATTCAGGACCTGGGTAAATGATTAATTCAGTTGTTTCTGTATTTCAGTTTTGCAGTAACTAATAATAAACCTCTGCAATCTGAGTGCTTTCTCTAAAAACAAATGTTGAACTATAAAGAGAAGTCCATTTGAAAGAACATAATACATTTCTGGCACCTTTGGAAGACTAATGTGATTAGCATAAATCAGTCCACGCTACATTAAATTTGAACTCCATTCAGCTAAATAATTATCTTGTTCAAATCCACTATTCTCAATATGGTGCTTGTTAAAAGCTTATTAGAGAAATAATCATACTCCATTTGTCGGCCATTCGTGGATCACTGAGGGGAATAAATGATAAAGTCATAGCTTGACGTCTTGGCTAATGAAGGGCAGAAAAAACTTAGGTTGACACTCTTTATATCAAACATATCTATATATACACACACAGAAGATATATGTATATATACACACACAGCAAATCAGCTCCACGATCTAGGAGATGGTACAGTCAGACCTGATTAATCTGAATTAGTTGGTGAACCTTGTTTTCAAGAATCGCCACCTTCATATTACTCAGTCAATGGTACAAACTGTACAAGCTGTAAATCTTGCTGACAGCCAAACCCACAGACAAACCAAGCACAGATTATTCTGGCATCACTGTACTGTCTTTGTTCCTGCCCTGCTTTATTGGGGTGCAAGAAAGGGGGGAGACCAAATGAACTTGAAAATATGTTCTGCATAAGGTAGGGGTTTTAGCTTGAGATTTAAAATGAGGAAGAAAAACAATTTGCATAGAAACCAGCAAGCTTTGCCCCACCAAGCACCCAGTGGTACACATAGACACAGCTCAGGAAAGTCAGCAGTTCACATTTAAAGCTGACTTAGGGATGGGAGATTAGGGTCAAGTGCCTCAAACTCAAGGACAGATTGGAGCCTCAGAGCTGTGCGGTCATTGAGGAGTAAATAGTTTCGCTATGTGTCCACCTGGGCACATGAGTTGGCAAAGAGGCAACAAAAGGCACCTGCTCCATAAAACCTGATGTCACGTATTTATCCTCCCCAAAGTAGAGTATGGAATGCCACAGGGTTCGATCCTATCCTGTTCCCTGAAAACCTGCCTCAGCCTAGCCTCTCAGGGAGCCCAAGCTTTTTTTGCTTGGGACCCTGGCTATGGAGAAAACTTAGTGGAAACTTGGCTTGTGGAGAAGACAATGTTTTCTTAGGACCAGCTTCAAAATGGACTCATCACCGATATTATCCTCCTCTCCTTGGAACTGCTCTAAAACGTACAGTCGCCACACAAATGACTTTCTCCCTGTGATCCTATCGCAGTTACTACACCAAGAGCAAAGTGCAAAATACAGAAACCGAGACTGAGAAAGTTGAAATCCAAGTACAAAATGTGGGGAGTTTTTTTTGGGTTTTTTTTGAGTTCCAAAATAAATTCGCTTTAATGACTGGCAGCCATCTGGGTGGCCTCTTTTTGATCCAATCCTGCCCCTGAATTCCCACCACTGACTTCAGAAAAGAAAAGACAGCAAAACAAAACCAAAAACTCAGGAGCAAAACAAGTGCTAACCAAGGAAATTGAGCAATGCATTATCCATCCATGTCTTAGAGGAAACCAAAAAGCAATATAGCCATTCAGGATTTAGCAGTAACAATCTTATGCTTCTGGGAAGTTTAGGGGTTGCATTTTGGAAACCTTATTTCCCCCCAACCACTTTCTGGCTAATTGCCTGCAGAACTTTGCTTGCACACTAGGTGGCAGTGCCCACCACCACTGCCACCAATACCACCGTACCTGACTCTGCCACATCAGCAATGTCCACCCCTTGCTCTTGTGCCATGAAGCCCAGGACGGAAAAAATTGCGAAGCCAGACACAAAACTGGTACCACTGTTCAGGCATCCCAGCAGCAAACAGTCCCTAAGTCACACATATGTCATGGAGCAAGTTAATTAAAAAAAGACTGAACCCACGGACCCTACTTATTTTACATCATTTAGCTAAGACACTACACCCCCTTGGATGGAAACTTGCCTATAGCAGTTGTATTTGTATTTGTTGTAGCTCCCAAGTGAAGTCATCGCTCCTAAGCAGATTGCATATGAAAAGAAGATTTGTGTCCCTGCGTCTATCCAGACCTAGAAAGAGGGAGGAAGCAAAAGACACAAACGTTATAGGTGAGCTCCTGGTGGAATTTAAACCCAAATCCACCTGCAAATTCCAACCACGTACTCAATCTTTCAGTTCAGTTAGACCCACTGGGTGGGAAAGAGAGAGAGGATTTCATTTTAAAATGACCCTTTGTCCTTCCAAAAAAACCAACCGATAACTGCAAAGGCTGGGTCTCCAGGGCTTTCCAGGATCCCAAACAAAATAACAACCCAAACCCAAATTGATATGTCTGAACATGGTGCCTTTTTCATGCTTTCCCAGATACTTTCTGAGACCATCTCTGCTGGGGGCAAGTCCTTTTCCTAGCACTTTCTCTCCCCAGAGAACCTGCTCAGATGAGTTCTTGAAGTATTTCCCACCATAAGCAGCAGACAGTGAAACAGAGCCTACTCAGGAAAATGTTGCATTTCTCTCCTGCCCTTCCCAAGGCCTCCTCCCACATGCAGAGAAGAATGTACTGTGGAGAGTATTTATGTCTTTTCCATCTATGGAAGTGATGGAATGCCTACTGCGTGCAGAGCCCTGCTCTAAGCGCTTGGGAGGGTGCAATGAATTAGTAGACGTGAACCCTGCCCTCGCAGAGCTTACCATACTGTCCACACTCCTGATTTGCCAAATCACCACTTCTAGCATTAATAGAATATAATCTGCAAAGGCAAGAGCCACCTGTTGGGAGGTCAAAGACCAAGCTGGAGGAAAGGAGAAGTTGCCGGAATGCGGCGAGGACTTTTGGAGACTCCACCTCTTTGATTCCTTCCTATGACATTTTGGCATCATTAGCGTGAGTGAACATCTCACAGATCAGAGTTGAAACCAGGGGATTTGAACTCATTACATCTGGATGATCTTCGAATTAAAAAGAACTCCCGCTGCAAAAGTGTGAGGTGGTTGTGTTTGTGACTGGGACAGTTTTGTTGAGGCTTTTTGGCTTCCCAGGAAAAACAATAATAATAAAAAAGCTGCATGAAATTAGTGGAACCACTACAGCCTGAGCACCCACTGGCAAGCAGTTCACACGAGAGAAAGCAGACAAGTGTTGTTCTAGGAGAGAAGGAACAGGATTTTCCCAAGGACGGTTCATTAAAAAACAAAGAGATAACCCAAAGTGGTTGCCTTCCTGGATCTCTCCCCTGGGCTTTCTGGGGAACTGCTTACAATCCTGTTTTGATTTTAAGGGAGGAAACCTAAATCCTTTTCATTTTGCTTTATGATTTCTTTTTGGATTTTCCCTTACTTAAGCATCTCTTCTGGAAGCCTCGTTTAACCCAGCAGTAGGAAATGGTCAAAACCCACAACTGTCCTCCTTGAAATTCCCTATTGTAGGCTTGGTTTTCAAGCACTCTTTGCTCCTCTTTTCAGTTCTAGTTGGGATGGATGAGGAGGGAAGAGGAAAAGACTAACCTCATAAAAAAATGTTATCTCCCTTACCTTGTCCAGAGCCTAATACAGTATCAACAAGAAAGCTGACAGTCTATAATTGGACAGAGCCTACAGCCTCAGAATCCTTTGACACAAAAAGATATACACACATGGAAAGATACATTAACATTTTTAACAATGACCTTTTCAACAAGACACAGTGGAAAAATTCACCCCAGTGTTACTATTCATTACCCCTAAGAGTAATGGAAAATATATGCAAGCCAGTTGGGGCCATGGCTTCTCCTTCCCCTCCTCCCTCCATCATTGCCCCAACATTTATGATCAGGAGACTTTCTGCCACTTTACCTGAGGATCTTTCAGCCGTGAGATATCAGGATACAGATAAAACTTGATGCCCTCTGCAGCTCCAGGCAGGGTGACTCCACGGATTAAGAGCACAAGGAGCATGATGAATGGGAATGTTGCTGTGAAGTACACAACCTTAAAATAGAAAGCAGCAAAACAGCAATCAAACCATTATGAGCTGGGTTTTTTTTCCTCGAAACAAGTATACTGATTTTTCATATTTCCTTCTCTGTTAATATCACATTTTCGATCACACACGTACAAACATGTGTACACACACTCACACATACATGCAAAGAGATGAATTTTATATATAGCTTACCATCTGCCATGGATTCTAGGTCCATACGCTTCAATCTGTGCAAATATACGTCCTTGAACAAAGCAAGGACAGCAAATGACCAGGAATCTTTAGCCTCCATGGAGCGTCTGTTTTAGTCTAAGGGGGTATAAGGCTATCCTTCTGGCCACAACTTGAGCTCCCCAATAAAATGCTAATAATGACTTCATGATGATACTTTCATGTCCATCCCTCTAAGAATATGAGCCTTTCCCATCCTTCAGGCTCTGGGGAATCACTGCAGACTCTGAACATTTATAAGAACTAAAATTCCTGTTCACACACTGGAAAATTCCTTCTTGCATGCTGCCCTGCCCTGGGCCAATCAACCAGTCAATCAATCAGAGGTATTTATTGAGCATATATTCTATATAGAGCACTGTACTAAATGCTTGAGAGAGTACGGTAGAATAAGTAGACATCATCCCTGCTGTCAAAGAGCTGACAGTCTAATTTTGGAGGGATGGGGGACTGTCTATAAAACAAATTGAAGGTAGGAGAAGCTGAGTATAAAGAGATATACATAAATGCCGTGGGGAGAAGAGGTGGGGTGAGTATCTAAGTGCTTATGGGGTATGGACATAAGTGCCTAGATGACAGAATGGAGAGGGAAATAGGGTGGTGAGATGAGAGATGGGAGATGAGAGATGACTTCATGGAGAAAATATGATTTAAGTAGGGCTTTGAAGATGGATGCTTCATTCTCAGGACACAAGCGGTGTACAGGTACCAGCATTACATTCCTCGGGAGTCGGTTTGGATGATCAACAGGGTCATATTCAAGGCTACAGTAAAATGAGACCAGGAGATTCGTCTTGTGTCCTGATCAATCACTTCTTGTGGTATTGCAGCTCAGTTGAGAGGTCCAAATGTGAGCCATAGCCAAAGTTGTAGGGGTTAACACTAAATTGACAGAAGCCTCGATAGAGCTGAGACCTAGCCTATGGACTCACCATTAACTAGAAGCAGTGACGTCATTTTGAATATGTAGGGGACTCTCATAAATTTGAACTCTTTTAGAATGTATCTTCTAAGGGAAAAGGACATGTTCATAAAGCAAGCAAACGAGCATCATTCAGCATGTCAGAACATGGTGAGATGGGAAAGGAGGGGACAGAGAACTAGAATGCCCAGGTCTGCCACCAACCACGCGGTTGGTTGTGTGGAGAGAAACCCCATATACATAGGCTTTATCACTACTCAGGCTGTAGTAATGAATCCCCTCTCCTTCCCCATTGTGCATATAACACACTCCTGGGGTGGGGTTGGAGGGGTAGGGAGAGGTGGGGGCGGGGGGGGGGGGGGGGGGGGGGGGGGAGGGGAGC
This sequence comes from Ornithorhynchus anatinus, assembly GCF_004115215.2. Taxonomy (NCBI): domain Eukaryota; kingdom Metazoa; phylum Chordata; class Mammalia; order Monotremata; family Ornithorhynchidae; genus Ornithorhynchus; species Ornithorhynchus anatinus. The sequence continues at coordinate 50,450,837 of NC_041749.1, forward strand.
TAAGTAAGAAATGCTGGAAAAAAATAAAACCTTTCCCTCCCTTCCTGAGAACAGGCTTCTCCATTTACATCAGTATACATCTCCAGCCTAGGGCCATGTCCCACTGAACCCTGGAGACACAGAGACGCCCCTAAACAATAGCAAACAAAAAAAGAATGAACTCCTCAAACCCTGTGGGCAGTCACTTCAAAGCCTGCAAGGGCTGAAAATGCTCACACTATTGTGCCAGGCCATCTCCGCTTTTTTTTTAGCCAAAGATTTTTTTTTTCTTCCTTTGGGGTGGAGGGTGTGTGTGTATGTGTGTGTGTTTCAGCTGGAGTCAGGCAGACTCCACCTTTCAATTATATCTTGCTGCCTCATTTAAAATATATTTTTGTTTGGCAAAATTTGCTGATCCAAGGGAAAGCTCCTGAAATCCATTCTCTTGCCTTTTAAAAATGTCCTAGGAGAGTTAAACAAGGAGGAACTGATGCCAGAAGTGCATGATAACTCCAATATACAATATTCCAAGTCCTTTCAAATGGAAGGTTGTATTTCCTGTCACTTAATCAATGGCTCGCCAGCATTTCAAGTCCAACTTCAGATTTTATCACAAAGATGAAACACAATTAACTTGGAATCTAGAAAGGGATGGTTTTCCCCATGTTCCTCCTGGATGAGGTTGGAATGCACTTATTTATTTATGTATGCATTTATTGGTTCATTTATTTATTTGCTGGAGAAGAGGAAAGAGTGGAGGCAATGATTTTTGGAAGCTTTCTCCATCTCACAGGTTTAAATGTTCCCTGAAGATTCACAGACACCAATCAAGGTTTCCCTGTCCTGGTTGATTAAAAAGGAAAAGATGATTCTGTATTATTTACAGTGCAACCCAACAAATTCTTTATTAGAAACACCTTCAGGGAATCTAAGGGCAATTTTTGACAAGCATCTCAATAACCTTAAAAGTAAGGGCTTCATTTTCTTCTTTGGGTTATTTGCAGGATTTCACTAGAATGTCATTTCTTAGAGGTTTCAATACTGTAATATTGACAGGTATGTGCAGCTGGAAAGGCAATTGATCCTGTCTTGATTTCCACGTAAATGAATAGTCATTGTAATCAAAAAATGTATTTAGAAAACTATGATTTCCATCTCTCAAGGCTGCAAACATGAATCAACTTTCCCTCTTTCCCTCTCTCTTTCTCTCTCCCTCTTTTTCTTGTTAAGCTGAGGAAGACTCTGCTTATGCTGAGAGGTGTGAGGGTTCCTCTTTGGGAACAAACACTGGCAAATGCCCCCAGAATTAAGAGATTCCAGCATCACTGTAACAAGACTTAGCAATCTGGGTTTTAGCTCTATGGCTGGTTTACTGGAAAGTAAAACGTTTGACTGAAGGCCTTTAAATGAGTTAATAATACCAAATGATTGCAGTGGAGAGTTTGGATGATCTGATTTTGTGGCCACAAGTTCATCTGTATGAATTGGGCATAGACTTTGACTGAACATTCAGTGAAAAGTAGCCTACCCTACTGGAGCCTGGGAGTCAGGGGCCAGGCTTCTATTCCCGGCTCTGTCACTTGTCTGCTGTGTGATCTTGAGCAAGTCACTTCAAATTTCTGTGTCTCACCTACCTCATCTGTAAAATGGGGATTAAGACTGTGAGTCCTGTGTGAGTACAGGGACTGTGTTCAACCTGATTATCTTGTCCCTACCCTGGTGCTTATTACAGTGTCAGTTACAGAGGAAGTTCTTTAAAAATACCATTTAAAAATAGATTAAGTAAAAGAAGTAATCTTAATGGGAATTTTGGAGGTGTTAAGGAGCAATGTGGCCTAGTGGAAAGAGCACAGACCTAGGAGTCAGAGGACCTGGGTTCTAATCCTCGCTCCACCACTTGCCTGTTGTATGACCTTGAGCAAGTCACTTGACTTCTCTTTGCTTCAGCTTCCTTATCTGTAAAATGGAGATTCAATACTGGATCTGTCTCCTACTTAAGACTGTAAGCTTGATGGGAGACAGGGACTGTGTCTGATCTAGTTAATTTGTATCTATCCCAGTGCTTAGACAGTGCTTGACACGCAGTAAGCACGTAACACATACCGTAATTTAAAAAAATAGTAATTACCATGAGCTCCTGACTACAAACATCAGATGTGTGGGGGAGTGAGATGTAAAGAAACACCCTGTCCTTATTTCTGCTAGTGACTTACTGAGATGAATTCCATCTCCTATTGAGGGAATTCCATCTCAATTTCCCTAACCATAAGATGGGGTATTACTACATATTCTCAATTTACTGCAGAAGAAAGTTGATAAGATTAATAAGAAAAGGTTTATAGATGGTTGGTGGCCAGTGGAGACCAATGAGTCTCTTAGTCTCTTACTAAAGACTTGTGTACAAGAATTTCATTGTTGGCCACTGTGGAGGGTTTTGATTCTTTCCTCGATCCAGGCATTAATCTAGCTCAGGTGGAAATAATGGAGGGGCCAGAGAGTGAGTGTTCTCCTACTTATTACATTGGCGAGTGTGTTATTGTACCCGATAGAATGAAAAGAGGAGGTAGACACTGAACATCATGGCTACAATTCCTCTGTTTAACATGAGAGAATCTATACCAACTTCCACTGTGAATTTAGGGAGATGGAGAACAATTTATATCCAGAAGGATGGAAAAGCGCCAATGTATGGCTATCGATTCTGGAGAGAAAATGTATTTTAGAGACCTCTTGGTGAAGCAAGATTCACTGAAACTAGTCTGCAGATCTACTAAGAGCAACAAAGACAGCTTTATTATCATTTAGCATGCCTCCCTCTCATCAATAAATGGGGCTCATATGTCCTTATACAAAGAGCAGAAGGAGAGTAACTTCCTTGTCTCCATTCAGAAATGGACACACATATTACAGGGAATCATTCTGCTCTGTATCCGGTACCAGGAGCTCAATCCCAGAAAGAGGGTATGTACTGGGATAACGCAGAGATTGTGGTGGTTCTCTCATGGTGTTTGCTCTGTTGTTTGAAAGAGTGCTAAAGAGATGGCCTCTGCTGGGGCTGAATAGTAAGGGCACAGCTCCTGTAGCTGGCCAGTGCTGGGCAAACACCAGAGCAAAAGGGAACTTCCCTATTAGGGGACAAATGATCCCAGAGTGAATCTGAGAATCAAATGCATTCATTATTCTCACCAATCAGTATTTATTAAGAACTATTTGAGCACAGGATACTAAACACACAAATACTCTTTGAAGCAGCATAGCATAGTGGATGGAGCACAGGCCTGGGAGTCAGAAGGTCTCCCTCTGTAGGTCTGGCTCTAATCCTGACTCTGCCACTCATCTGCTGTGTAACCTTGGGGGAAAGTCACTTAACTTCTCTGGGCCTCAGTTACCTAATCTGTAAAATGGGGATCGAGACCGTGAGCGCCATGTGGAACACAGATTGTGTCCAACCCAATTTGCTTGTATCCAGCCCAGCGCTTAGTACAGTGCTTGGCACATAGTAAGCCCTTAACAAATACCATAATTAATATTTGAGCATACATAAGCCCTGCCCTGCCTGTTTTCGCCACCCTGCACCTTGCACTACACCTCACTTCATCTTTCCAGAACAACCCTATATTTTGTTAACTCCTATAACTGAACCTGAGTACCAGTCATATTCTAAAATACCTCCTCTACCTGAGGATATGGGCTGTCATCTCTTGTTTCCTCCTCAAAGAAGAAGGTCAGATTGATTTTTTTTTAAAAGAAGATGGATGTATAAGGAGAGGGAAATGTTCCAGGATTGATTCTGGAAAGGGGTATATAAATGTACTAAGGAAAGCAAGTAAGGAATTTACTAGGGAATCACTAGAAATGGGTGATGACCCCAGCGGCATGCATTCAACTATAATGCAGGAGCTTTATTCTTGCAGGACTCCATCTCAAGGAAAACTCCCTATTGTGGTACTCATCCGGAATCTAACACCATGCACGTACACATGACTGTTTCTTCTGACACTTGATTGTGCTGTTTCCAGAGACATTCATGCTGTTGGAAAAACTTTCCTTAATCTAGCTATAGTGTTCTAGGTAAATCACCTACTAAAAAATTGCATCTGCACCTGCGTGTAATGCAAGTTGGCGTTGGTCTTAGCCCATTTTGAATTTTTTTATGGTATTTGTTAAGTGTTTACTCTGTGCCAGGCACTGTGTTAAGTGGTGGGGTGGGTACCAGCTAATCAAGTTGGACACAGGCCATGTCCCACATAGGGCTCACAGCCTTAATCCCCATTTTACACATGAGGTAACTGAGGCACAGAGCAGTGAAGTGACTTGCCCAAGGTCACACAGCAGACAACTGATAGAGCTAGGATGTGGACTAGCTCTTTTTGACTCTCAGCCCCATGCTCTATCTACTAGCTCATGCAGCTCCTCTAGACCACACTGCGAATTCAAATTGCACTCTTCTCTGAACATGCCTACCTATCATCTGAAACCCTATGTGTAGGGAAAAGAAAGGTAAGCCCTGTGACTTTGATTCATTTACACTCACTCAGCTCATCAAAAACTTCTTTTGCAAGAGCCACTCTGCTGTAGAAGACGCTTGGCAAGCCCTTGCTCCGCCTTTTTCTTTGAGCCCAGATTTCAGGTTTGCCAAAGATCAGAGTCTTGAATTGCAGAAGGGCCAGGTTTGATTCCAAAATGGATCAGGACACATTCTTTCAGCTATTCATGAGTCTGCTGGGAGCTGAGACACACTGTGAGGTGATGCTTATAGGCAAGTAGACTTACTAGGGTATCCAGGTGGTTGAGCGACTGCTGAGGAGGTGATGATTTGTGATTCCTGCTCATGCAGGGAAGTTTGCAGCTATGGTTGTATTTGGATTGGCTTCATTCACTCTACGTGAGCAGAAGCTCAGCTATTGTTCTGCTCTATGCACAGGGACCACACCTTACTTCTGAGAATTCAGCCATTTAAAGAACAGCATCTCAGCAATTGACTGAAAATGCATTTATTTATATGAATGCATATAATTATCATTTTGAACCTTAATTCCCATCACACATATTGAAAATGCTGACTCCTTATGTATGAGATGTGATATGCCCCAAAAAAACAGACATGAAAGACTTCTTAAGCAAAGGCTGTGAAAACTGAACTATAAGCCACTTAGAGACTCATGTCGTTTGAGGCACGAAACATTTTTAAACCTGATTTACAGGGGATTATGTGGAGGATTGCTGATATCAAGCCCCAAATTACAGAATTTCAATTTAATAGGAAGTCTGAATGTTTGAGGTTTAAAGTCTTATTCTGGCAAAGAAATCCCTGGCCCTTTTTGGAGTGGGTGAAAATTCAAGGAGAGAAACCAGGGGTCAGTGGAGAGAAATCTGGGAGTTTTCCATTGTATTAGAAGTTAGAGCTTCTTTTTTTCCTGGTAGGAAACTTGTCCTAGTTTTCAGAGGCTCAAAGAAGCAAAGGGATCTAAGAAATTTTACAGAGGCATACCCCCAGTTCCAGACAACGGAAACATATAAAATATGGAGATGCATCATACTCTAATTGCTGATATAGACCAGGACCCAAAAGCCCCACCCAACACTACCTCCAAACACTGCAGGAAACTCCCTTCCCTCCCCCCTTCCCTGTCCCAACAGAGACTTGAAGCCCAGCTTCTCCACTTCCACTGGGGTCTCAGGATGGAAGCAGCACAGTTGGGGCAGGATAGAATGGCCAGAGCTTTTACGTGAATATAGGCAATTCCATTTCTCCCACCTTGATTCTGTGCTGCTTTCTCCTCATTTAGCCGCTCCCTTACCCCTGCTGGAACCCAAACTGGAGGCCAGCTTCTCCACTTCATTCCAAAGTAGCACAGAATTGTGGCAAGGTAGAAGAGGTTTGTGTGTGTCTACCTTAAATCTCTGTCCCTTCCACTTCACCCTGATTCGGTGCTCCTAAGAAAGCTCCAATCCTCGGCAGCACAGGAAGAGATTGTCATGGCTGGCCACTAAAGTTAGAATCTTATCTCCACCACCCAGTCAAATTTTTGGATTAAAAGTTTTGCATCAGTTTTCATGAAAGCAGTTGAACTTTTAAAAATGATCCAAGAATATAAAACCCTCACAGCAGACAAGTTCAAAGGTGTACAGAGATGTTTAAAAGGACTTAACCAGGTTCAAGATGCTTTATGAAGAAAAAAAGATGGCTGGGGGAGAGAAGACTCCATTAGATTGTAAATGCCTCCACTAGATTGTAAACTCTGTAAAGTAAATTGTAGGACAGGGACTGCATCTACCAACTTGTACTTTCCTAAGCAGTTAGTACAGTGCTCTGCATATGGTAAGCCTTCAATAAATACCACTGAATGATTAAATATCATTAATGGGCTGTTGTTCAACCCACAATTTTCACTAAAGTTGAAAAACCACTATCACAGTAAACAGAGTAAATTTCTACTTTTGCAGCCTCATTCAAAGACTCATTATTATATTATAACTCCTTATTTGGTTAATGTTGTGATATTATGCTTTGAATGACTTTAAAAGAGAATAAATAATAGTTCGGTGATGTTTGTAAGCCTGTCAATGGGCAGGGATTGTCTCTATCTATTGCCGAATTCTACATTCCAAGCACCTAGTACAGTGCTCTGCACATAGTAAGCGCTCAATAAATACTTCGAATGTATAGCAATTTAGAATTTTTTTCCAGAGGTTTTTGAACTGATCCCAGTTCATAACAAACACTTAGTACAGTGCTCTGCACACAGTATGTGCTCAATAAATATGAATGAATGAATGAATGAATAGCATGTAAGTATATGATGGCATCTGCCAAGCACTGTACTAAGCGCTGGGATACATAACCAGATAATTAGGTCAGGCACAGACCCTTTCCCACACAGGGCTCATGTCTAAGTAGGAGGGAGACCAGGTATTGAATCCCCATTTTACAGATGAGAAAACTGAAGCAGCTTGGCCTAGTGGATACAACATGGGCATGGGAGTCAGAAGGATCTAGGTTCTAATCCTGGCTCCGCCACTTGTCTGCTGTGTGCCTTTGGACAAGTCACTTAACTTCTCTGTGTCTCAGTTACCACAGCTGTAAAATGGGGAATTAAGATTGTGAGCCCCATGTGGGTCAGGGACTGACTTAGAACAGTGCCTGACACACAGTAAGCATTTGAGAAATGTCACAAAAACTGGGGCACAGAGAAGTTATAAGTGACTTGCTCAAGATAACAAAGCAGGCAAGTCTCAGAGCTGGGATGAGAACCCAGTTCCTCTGACTCCTAGGTCCATACTCCTTTCTTTATGCCATGATCATTCTTTGGTAAAAACATACCTCATGATACAGCCATCCATGAGTCACCCACGTTTTTCGAGGAACCTCTGACAGCTGTATCATAGGGATGCCCATAATATTAAAATCCCCGAGATTTATATAAGTAACTTTCATCCTAGAGACTCAAAATGCATCCAAAGTAGAACTGTGTCATTAGCTCTCAGTTTTAAGAGTTGAATTCAACATCTCTATGTGACACAGCAGGAGCATCAATAGATAGGGATAGGGAGCGTGAAAATGATTTGCCAAGGGCACACAGAAAGTCAACAACAGAATCAAAAACAGGACTCAGGTTTCCGCTCGGTGCAATACGCCAGTTACTGACAAAGCCACCACTTACTGGCCTTCTTGCCACAGTTTACAGTTCCCCATCTTCCTAAACCAAGAAGTCCCAAATAACTGCCTGCAGCATTTAGACTCACTTTGTTCCCATGCACAGGTTCGCAAGAAAATGGAACAAAAAGCCAAATGAGAAAACGGGCAGCGGACGTGATTTCTGTAAGGGCAGCAGCCTGGTTTCCATTACTGGATTTCTTTTAGGACATGGGCACTTGAGCCGATCTTTATTTCAGAAGAAGGATATCAACCTCAGGAACAGGCATATTCATCAAACACCACAATAAATAAAGCCCAGTGTTTAGAGGTAGGAATTTCAAAGGGATAAGGCCACTGAGAGCAGAGACTGTGGGATTGGCTCTCGATGCACTCTCAAAAATGTGTGGTACAGAGCTCTACACACAGGCGCTAAATAAGTACCATTGGTTAACTGAGAGAATAGGAAGGGTAGCACTTTAATTCCACCTCTTCATGCTGGAGTGTGGCTTTGATGGAACAAGAGATCCAGGGAGGCACTTTTCCCACATATTCTTAGCAGGGCTCTTGGTTTTGTTCAGTTGACATCCAGTTAGCTTTCAGTTATTAAGGATTGATGTTGCTTCTGTAATTCTCTTGGGTAAAAAAATCCAAGATGCCCATCCATCGTGAGAATGATTACTGTGAGAGGATGTGATTCCCTCTGTTAAGGAGGCCAGCCTATAATGGCTTTGACCAATTGCCTACTTCACATAATTATTTCATAAAGGAGGGGGGAGGGTGGCATAAGAAACTTACTTTCCCAGTAGACTTGACTCCTTTCCAAATGCAGAAGAAACAAATCACCCAGACAAGAAGAAGACAGAGAGCCAGGTCCCATTTGAGAATGCCAAGATCTTCGATTCCTGAGGACAAGCTCAAGACGTTGCGCCTTAATGAATAAAACAGAAACAAGCAGAGACGGGGAGAAAAAAATAAATGAGTATCTCCAGCCAACACACCAAGCATTCTCTGAAACAAATTTTCCAACATATAAATTGAGGACCAGTATCCGCCAGGCACACCAACTTGCTTCTAGGGTCTGGCAGCATTCTCTGGTACTCTCCTGTGTGGCTTTGGGTCAGAGTCCAGGAAAAGGTCCTTTTCAGGGACTAATCATTCTATAAATAAGATGTATGGGTCGAGGTTGTTTGCAGCAACTGTGCTAGGCATAGGAAGGAGCCAGGTTCCAATGGCAACGTTCTCACTGCTTTTCTAGCCAAGGTACTCAAAGGTAAATTCTCATCATTGTTCTTCCTCAGCTAGCGGCATAATTGGCATGATGGGGAATCACAAATCCTGAGGCCCAGAAGGATTTGCTTCATAGCACAAGACTCAGATCTGCTATGATTTACTCTCGTCTCATTAATCTTCCCACTTGCCTAGGCAGCTGATTAAAAGCGAGGCGAGTCAAAGTTGACACAATTAGGCCCTTGTATGGCTGACCCATTGAGGTTTGATCACCTTTGCTCCATGACTCAGTTTGGGAAATTAAAAATAAAGTCAGCCTTTTAGGGCTAAATGCTTGCTTAACTTCCTTTTTTCATCTGTGTCCATGGAGATATAAAATACACATGCATACGTGTGTATGACTGGAAAAGGAATTCCTCTGTGCTCTGCCTTCTGATGGAAGGAAAGGTTGTTGGGAGCCACAGTAACCACATTCTGAGAACAGTTTTGTGTGTGTGCGTGTGTGCATGTGTGTGTGTGTGTGTATTCTGGTTATTCCAGGGGTTTTTAGGAGACAGAGCTCTTGACCTGATAGTATATTCTTCCCATGCACAAATCAAGAAGCTATGGTACCATTCCAGACACCACCGGCAAACATTCTCTTCCAGTTTATGCCACTTCCTTAGATGGTGGGGACACTGGGGGAAGTCCTGGGGAGAGGGATGGGGAATGCCCAGTTGGCGGAGCTGGTCCTCGGGTAGCTTGCCCATTGCTTCCAGGGACCTTGGATTGTAGCTCTATGCAATACTGCCAATTCAAAAGTCAACTGGAATTGGGACAATGGAAGCTCTGAGGGCCTGAACTGCCATCCCAGACAGGCACTCTCCAACACTCTTCCCTGCCCATGTCATCTCCGTGGAGGGCAGGAGAACAGGCAGAGGAACTAGGAGAAGGAGTAGGACCTTCAGAGATCTGTTGGCACCATTTCCGGTTTACTTTGGGGCATTCTACTGCCACCCCTACCTACCCGGACAGGAGATTGTGCTGGATAGCCCAAGTCAGCTGGACACTCCCCAGGGCTTCCATGGAGCCAAGCACCCAGAAGTAGTGCTGTGGGTACTCCGGGGATTAAACAGTCGACCTGGAGGGTCCCCACTCTTTCAAGTAGCAGGGAGGTCTCCAAGATAGAGCTGCAGAGACATAGCAGGATAAACAGAGCAGGAAAGGAAAATAGAGCTGACTGAATTGAGGGGATGAGATGAACCAGAAATTCAGAGTAGGCGGTTAAGCTAGATAGGTGTAAAAGGGGTAGATTATGGTCAGCAATCGGTCAGTCAATCAATAAGTTGTCTCCTAAGTAAAAAACAAAGACAAAAATAAAAGGTCGTTTCTCTACTTTGGGCCATATGAAGTACATGGTCAAGCACATTAGCTATTTTCTTAGTTGTGCAGGAAGCATGAACCATATCAATGGATCGCTATGCAAACTTGGCAAATCAAGACCTAAATAAGCTATTTTGGACCACAGGAAAATGCTACTGGTTTTGGAACTTAGGATTTCACAGAGTCTATGCCACTCCTGTGAGATGTTAAATTGCAAAGGGAAGCCGTGATGGCACAGAACATCTACATCTAAGTGTGCAGGTACAGTGTCCTGTCTCTAGCCTAAGCAGATGGAATGTTTACCGAACTTTGACACAAGGATACAAAGGTTTAAATTATTCTTTACCTCTGAACCCAGTTTTTTTGTTTTTTAAACTTTTTCCTAGAAATCAGTTGACTTTGTTCTAGGTGGGTCAAGGTTAAAAAAGCACATTTTGCCTAAATTTTGCGTTTCAGCTCAACAAGAGTTCCATCACAAGCAGTTGATGTTTTCATTAAACGTGCTATAAAGCCACAGCTTTAACTCTGGATGCCTAATAATTTGTTAAGCACTCATTATGTGCCAGGCACTATTTTAAACATTAGAGCGGAAAAAAGCAAATCGTGTTGGACATAGTCCCTGTCCCTCATGGAGCTCACAGTCTAACTCCCCATTTGAGAGATGAGGTAACTGACGCACCGAGAAGTGACTTGCCCAAGGTCACACAACAGAAACGTGACAGAGCTAGGATTGGAACCCAGATCCTTTTGATTTCCAAGCCCATGCTTTACCCGCTAGGCCATGCTGCTTCTCATGCTGCTTAAGTGCTTAACAAAATACCATCTAAAACAACGATACTTGGAAGAGGCTAGTAACTTTGTTTCTGCTCTTTTCTGTGTTCTGGGCTTCTCTGCTAAGTCTTCGCCAACTGTATTGAACTGAGCAAAGATTTTAAAACAAAATCAATGCAACATTTAGTCTTGTTGGCTATTCTTTCAATGAAGGCCTAAGTCCTTTCTGAAGTAATGAATGGAGAATTCTTTTTTTTTTATAATGGGAAACAAATGTCGGTTTCAAGTTTCTGAGGCTTCCTTGGAAACCAAAGTGGAGATTGAAATGATTTAAAAGCAACACCTGCCAAAACTTTGAGCCTATTTTGTATATTTATTTGTGTTGTGATTTAATGTTTCATCACTCCTGTTGCATCTGTCTCCGATCTCTTCTCCCCACTTACACTCTTGGATGATGCATTTCTCAAGGGACGGGGGCTGTGTCTTAATTCCCACCTGTGTTTTCTGTCCCAGCATTTAAGGCAGTGCTCGCCATACAGTAAGCACTAATAAATTCTCTATAACTACTAATACTAATGATGTTCTTTCCTCTGAAAAAGAAGTTTAATCTCTGCAATGCTGCCTCACCATAGACCTGTTTGAATGGCCAATCCCAAAGGGGATAGCATCTAGAATGGAACCCAATATATATTCACTGTTGGGAAAATTAAACCTGAGTTTGATATCTCTATCAGATATCAGATACTTGAGATTGCAAGAGAGAACTCTGGAATAGTGGCCTTCTGCAACAAAATTCATTGCCACCAGAGATAAGGGGGTGAGAAGTGAGCTATTTTCTGGCCCAGTGAATAGCAATTCCTTCTGAATACTCTTCTGGCTGAAATGCTCAGCTGCAGTTCAGTAAGCATTCAAAAGAATGTAAATATGATACGAGTGGGTGCCAAGTATCTTTGTTTTTACTGCAAAGCAGCCATTTATTGGAGAAGATGCTCCCCTGGATAACAATAGAGATAACAGGAAAACACAAAACCCAACCTCAAGGCAATAAGTCATGTCTACATAATGTTTTTTCAAAGTTCCTCATAACTGGTGCTGCCTTACCCAAAGAAGTTCAATAGAAGAATGTCTCACAAGAGCTGTTTGTAAGTGTGACTCACTTATTTGATTCTAATGGGGCTAGCCTAATTATGCAAGTATCTCTCTCCCTTGAGGTTTTTAGTTTTTAGAAACCTTGGGGTGGAAGGATCAATAGCTCTATATTAACTTGGAGGCCAATTCTGCTGAGATTCATGCAGAGCTAAAGAGTCATCCTACAAGGATGGATCGAGGCAGACAAGACATAGTTTCTGTTACTGGAGAAATGCTCTTCTTGAAGAATGAGAAGAAATAATGAACTTCTAGCCAAACAGCATGTCGGAGTAGGCCAAGATTTGGATTCCTGGGTCTCACTCACTTAAAGGTGAGACTTCTAACAACACAATACGACCTCTGTTTTAGATAGGAGCTTAATTCAGAAGCCACTGTGAAACTATAACTTTCTAGGCCACACCCCTCTTTGGATCTAGGCAAAAATGTCCACTCACTCTAGATGGTAGGTCATTTAGTAATGTAGTTGAGGATTTAGTAGGCAGACTGGCACCACCATATTCAATTTCAGATTACATGCTTTTAGAGGGCAGGTATCTCATCTATTTAACAGCTACCCAGCACCATGGGAGTGTGATCACGTAATAAACACCAGTCAATGGTGATGATGACGATTAACATGCCCAACTAATCTGAGGTTAGGAATACCACAAAGCTTTTTTCACCCAACACATTTTGCTCCTTGCTAGCAATTATTTTTAGGGCTGACACAATGCATTGGGTCTTACCCCAAAAGGAACTTAGTCTTGCTATCTATTTGGCAAGGCATATCAAAAAAATGCTAGGACGGCAACTGGTCAGCGATCATGTAGCATGCATGATAATGTATTAAGTATCATGTACTGTAATGTAATGATGTAATATGGAAAGAATTAACAACATAAACCATTGTGGTTTGGCTTGATTCGTGTTGACTCAGTTTCCATATTCTCTGGAAGAAAACCCAAGCAGGAAGCAAGCTGGATTCAAGGTTTGGCAGGTATTGGTTCTGCCCTCATCCACAGCTCTGGTAGAGAGTAGCAACGTGAATCCTGTAACAACAGGAGGTGTAACTGGCTCCAGAATGTGAACACAAACAATTTGAAAAGGACTTGTGCAATGCCAAAACAGAGACCCACTTCAAATAATCATGTCGTCAGAAACAGACCCTCCTTGGTGACTGAGACAAAGTTCTATCTTGGCAACTCTGTTGATAAGGAACAGCAGCACAGCCCTGTGTACAAGGCAGAAACAGTCTGAAAGATCTTCTTAAATCTTATATTTGCCTTCAAGGGTAGATAAAACTTTGTCGGATTTTGTTTCGCTTGTCAGAGGATAATGTTTCAATGAACATGTGACAGGCTTTCTTGGATATGGACAAACAAGGCCTGTTGATTGCCCAGACTTAAAAACATTTAGCTCAAAACTTCCATTCAGATCTGTTATTTAAGAAGATTTTCCCCATAATACTGCATCCTTTTTCACTGTGGGATTCATAAGCTTTTAATTCTTTTTTTCAATATAAAATGGTACACAAGCCAAATTGCCCGATCCCCTCTGCTTGCTACTGAACCCCTTGGGCTCTTGAATCAAACTGTGATGCCAATAAAGTGAACAACAGAGTCAGAAGTACATCCAAAAACACTGACTCAGAACACCCTTGCTATATCTTAGAGCTTGAACCAGTTCAGGTTAACAGATAAGGTTGGTTACAGACGGCAACTTGTAGTCTTTGGCCTGCTCAAGAATCCTGAAGAACAATGAACTCATCTCTCATGCAGCAGGGAAATAAAAACTTCACATGCTCAGAAATGAAAACTTAAAAATTTGCAGATCTGAGCATTTTACGTAGCCTGGGAGAGTCTGTGTTATTCGAGGAATGACTCCTATCAGCACTGGGGTGGGGAAATTCTCCTAACCGTGGTAATAACTAACTAATAACTAAAGGGAAAACAGCTTTTGAAGGAATAGGTTGGTGTCATCATCAGTCTGTTGTGTGAACTTGGGAAAGTCACTTAACTTCTCTAGGCCTCAGTTTCCTCATCTATAAAATGGGGATTAAGATCCGTGAGCCCCATGTGGGACAAGGACTGTGTCCAACCCAATTATCTTGTATCCACCCCAGTGCTTAGGACAGTGCTAGTGCTTAACAAGTACCAAAATTATTATTATTAATACTACTGTAACTACTACTAATAATAATGATAATTGAGTGCTTACTGTGCTTGGGAGAGTACAATATAACAGAGTAGTGTCGTGTTTGTTTCATAGACCTCAGAGTATTAAGTAACCTTAAAGGAAGGAGATTAGGGGAAAAATTGAAACTTAAAATCAAAAGCGAGGAACCTTTGGTATAAAAAGAACCGTTCCCCTTATTGTCCTCTAAGTGTCTATCTGGTAAAGGAAGATTTGAATTCTGATTGCACCATTTAATGAGAAAATTGCATATACACACATAATCTATATCATAAAGTTACCAAGGATGTGTCGAGTTGAAAGGTTAGGGAATTACCAGGTAAATATAGAGAGGAACTTTACCATGACTGGGGAAGCATTCATCAGTGATTTTCCATTACAGGAATCCAAGTGTTTCACCATCTTTTCAGTTAGATTTGCCACACACATTGGAGTGGATTTGAGTTTCAACCTTCTCCACTTGCCCTGTCCATGCCTAGGTGGCGATATTGGCGTGAAATGGCCGAAAGGCAGAGAGCAGTAGAAAAAGAAGAGAAGGGTTCAACTGCTCACCAAACTAGATCATCGGTCTCTAAAGAATCACAAGTTGACTTTAGTTTTGTGTTGAGGATCCTCAGACTACAAAGGGAGAGGGTAGGGGAAGTTTATTTTGGGAACTGAATGGAAGTTAAAGGAAAAGTCCCAGAAGTGAGCCCGAAACCTGGAAAAACTCGGTTTCGGTACATGACAAAGTCCCAAAATGGATGTTCCTGGGTGGCGGCTGGGGACGGCACTCCATCCAGGTTGACTCCCACCCCCCAGTCCCCGCTATCTGTATATCTTTGGTCTCCATCAACTGCAGCCCCATCTTTCCCATTTACTCTGCCTCGAGGCCTTGGGCTGTGGGCCCAGAATCTGCTTCAGTGGCTGGCTGGCCACCTTTCCCCGGAGCCCCACCAGAGCCTGCTTGCCACTGGAGTAGCAGAGGTGGAAAAGGTGGCTGATATTCTAGTTAGAAATTTGTTTCTACTTTCAGCACTGTAAATAAACCCTGGAAATGTATCATAATAACTGCTGGGTGTGGCTCCCATCACAGGTTAGAAAACCATTTGCCAAACACTCAGAAAATGTGTTTATAAGAAAGGAAAGGGGTGAGGCAACACAATCCCATTCAAATGAGAAGAATTCATTGTCAGCATTTCTATTATAAATCTCCATTCTCCAGGCACTTGTGAAAAGTTAATGCAAAGTGCAACTCATTTTAGGGTAGGGAAACCCAGCCCAGTGGTGAGATCAATGCTTTTAAATATCCTCTTTTTCTCCACATTAAAAAGCAGAAACTGGCTTTGCACACAGTTCTACTGAGTCCACTGTAGTTTAAAAATGGACCCCCAGGCATGTTCGAGATTCTTTTTGATCTTTTCCCTCTTGCTATTTTTCATAAAGCATAATATTGACAATGAAATGCCAAGAAAAATGATGGGAGAAATTTATACTAACAATTATGGTATTTGTTAAGTGCTTACTAAGTGCCAAGCACTGTTCTAAGCACTCGGGTAGATACAAGGTAATCAGGTTGTCCCATGTGGGGCTCATAATCCCCATTTGACAGATGAGGTAACTGAGGCACAGAGAAGTTACATGACTTGCTCAAGGGCACACAGCAGACGAGTGGCGGAGCCAGGATTAGAACCCACTTCCTCTGACTCCAAGCCCTTGCTCGTTCCTCTAAACCACGCCAAATAATGGCCCAGTGAAGCCAATGCTCAATTCTTCAGGAGACTGAGAAGGAACGTCACTTCCCCTCTACACCCGGGGAATGCGGCATGTTACCTGGCTTGGATGGAGCTCCCTGTCTATGCTTAATCCGCATGTGCTGTTCCTGAGCTTGCTGAGCTGGAGAAGTGACAGACTGTGCCCCTGGAAGTGGCTGCAATTTAGCTTGGGAGGAGGAGCCCCTGACCCTGTAGACAATGCATCAGAGAGCTGGCAGTCTCTCCAAGCCAGGTGACAACTGTATCTCCATTTGATGGCTTCTCTGGTAGAAACTCCTAACTACCCTGGGCTGCTTTGTAAAGTCATGAGATCAGGAACAAATATTTCTGGGGAGCTGCAAAGTGAGGGGATATTTAAGTAAACTCACAAGGTATTCCCAACGTGGACATGTAAGTGAACCAATAAAATATTCCAAACTTGGACATTTAAGTGATTTCCTTCTTAAGCCTAAAGCCACAATGGATAGAATGGGAAAGGGAGCTGCTGGTTTCATTGGCCCACATAATGGCCTAGTCTTTTTGAAACAGGAAGGAACCAAATTTGCACCTCATTGGAAAAAAATGGAAGAAGAAATTAGTGTCACAGACAGACTGTTGGTCCAAATTTCTGAAAGGTAACAAACTCTGCCTTATTCCAACAGGGGCATTTCCATATCTGAGAGAGGCTAGAGCCCCCAGGAGAGGGGCAGAGAGAACTCTAGGCATCCTCTTCACACCCTGGAACACCCACCTACAAAATTAAGTTGATCCAGAGGAGGCCAGTTATCAGCAGTTATCAAGGAGGAAACACTAAAGCTTAAATTGGCAAGACTGCTCTGGGACCTGGCTCCAGGAGAAGTATATATGAAAGGGCATGTATAAGAAATGCAAGTTTATCAGGTGAAAAACACATGTTGTTTCCCCCACCCTCCTCTTTGAGCCAGGAGCCAAAAATGCCCTGGAGAGGGGTCAGAGATGGGTTTGGCTGCCTTATCGCTCAAATAGAAATGAAAAATTCTTACTCCCAAAACTCGGTGACAGGTGACGAGAAGTTACTGGCGTTCAGCGACACCCAGACTGTTTTGTTCTTCCTGAAAGTGTCTTCCACACAGTTGAGTGTGTTCCAGCTCTGGTGGCAGTGGGCCCAGGGCAGTTCACTCTGAAATGACTGGAACAGGTAATACAGCCCCCAAGCCAGAATGACAATGTAGTACACATTCAGGAGGGACACGATCACAATGGAAGCATAACCGATTCCTAAGAGAGAAAAACAACAAAATCAAATGTATCGGGTTACCTCATCCTGGGCACGGACAGCTTTAGCCAAACATTTTGGAAAATTAAACCTGAATTTAAGCTGTATCCCTCCATTGAAGTCTGTTGGTCAGTGGATTGTCATATACAGGGTTTCAAAAATCCAGACCTCAGCTCTAAAGTGAAACATGGGAGTTTTGAAAGCCTATCTCCAGAGTGGAGGAGGCATTCCTCTTATATGGTTATTACTCAGGTCAATGTTTAACTTCTCTATCAATACTTGACAATATGAAAAATGTCTCCTGTTTGTTCTTAAGTACAGGGTCATGAGAGATAACTTAAAATTACAGCAAACACTGATGAGATGGCATTGGAATGTAGCTCTCCACAGAGCTAAATTCAATACAACAAAACTCTGTATTTAAAATTAGAAATGGAAGCAGCCCAAGCCCAAGAACTTGAGAATTCTGCATGCTGGAATGGAGTCGATAAGATCCTCCCCAAAAGACACAGAATTCTGGCTTCCTTCACTTGGGCTTCTATTAGAGCCGTGATGACAATTGTTGGACACTACCACCAATGTAGACCATATAATGCTTTTGTTAGAAACCGGGAAAAGCATTTTGACAGCACTGAAAAAGATCATGAAAACAGGTCTGAATTAGGGAGGTGAGGTGAAGACAGTCTGGTTCTGGACACTATGGTCCCAAATTAGCCCATGACCCACACTCAGGACCCTTACCCATTCATCAACAGGGCCATGAGCTTTTGGAGAACCTTTCTTTGAAAAAACATGTGATTAAACATCTGGGATTCAATGTCATTGAAATCACATAATGACCAGGCCCCCTTGGAGAACCTTTCTTTGAAAAAACATGTGATTAAATATCTGGGATTCAATGTTATTGAAATCACATAATGACCAAGCCCCTATTTACTGGATTACCCAGAATAGGCCTGGGTGAATTAGGGTTTCTCTGCCTTACCCAATAGGATGAAATCTGGAGCAATGATTTTCAGGTAAATTTCTGGTAAAAATGTTACTATTGCTATCCTCATAATTGCCATTTCTTAATTTTTCCCTTGCCATTTGCTCACTCCTCTCTCTCCTAGAAACAAACAACTTTGAAGGGGAGGAAGTGCACACAGAGGAAAAGAGAAGCAAGGAAGGTGCGGGATACCAATAGCCCCTGGCCCCAGCTTGGAAAACACTATCGAGTGATTTTATTGGTATTGTTCAAATAATCACATAAAAGCCATACATTTTCCCCAAAATATTTCAGAACAATTTGTTTCCTTTTTTTTTCTTCTTTTCTCAAAAGGGCTTTAAGGATGGAAAATTCTAGGTGACAGAAATGACTCAAGTCCCTTCAAATTTCCAAAAGATGAAATTTTCTAGGTGGCATTAAATGAATAGTTCATTCTAATTGATTGCCCAACTTTCATTCATTCATTCATTCATTCAATAGTATTTATTGAGCGCTTACTATGTGCAGAGCACTGTACTAAGCGCTTGGGATGAACAAGTCGGCAACAGATAGAGAGAGTCCCTGCTGTTTGACGGGCTTACAGTCTAATCAGGGGAGATGGACAGACAAGAACAATGGCAATAAATAGAGTCAAGGGGAAGAACATCTCGTAAAAACAATGGCAACTAAATAGAATCAAGGCGATGTACAATTCATTAACAAAATAAATAGGGTAATGGAAATATATACAGTTGAGCGGACGAGTACAGTGCTGTGGGGATGGGAAGGGAGAGGTGGAGGAGCAGAGGGAAAAGGGGAAAAAGAGGGTTTAGCTGCAGAGAGGTAAAGGGGGGGTGGCAGAGGGAGTAGAGGGAGAAGAGGAGCTCAGTCTGGGAAGGCCTCTTGGAGGAGGTGAGTTTTAAGTAGGGTTTTGAAGTGGGGAAGAGAATCAGTTTGGCGGAGGTGAGGAGGGAGGGCGTTCCAGGACCGCGGGAGGACGTGACCGAGGGGTCGACGGCGGGATAGGCAAGACCGAGGGACGGTGAGGAGGTGGGCGGCAGAGGAGCGGAGCGTGCGGGGTGGGTGGTAGAAAGAGAGAAGGGAGGAGAAGTAGGAAGGGGCAAGGTGATGGAGAGCCTAGAGTGAAGAGTTTTTGTTTGGAGCGGAGGTTGATAGGCAACCACTGGAGTTGTTTAAGAAGGGGAGTGACATGCCCAGATCGTTTCTGCAGGAAGATGAGCCGGGCAGAGGAGTGAAAAATAGACTGGAGCGGGGCGAGAGAGGAGGAAGGGAGGTCAGAGAGAAGGCTGACACAGTAGTCTAGCCGGGATATAACGAGAGCCTGTAACAGTAAGGTAGCCGTTTGGGTGGAGAGGAAAGGGCGGATCTTGGCGATATTGTAGAGGTGAAACCGGTAGGTCTTGGTAACGGATAGGATGTGTGGGGTGAACGAGAGAGACGAGTCAAGGATGACACCGAGATTGCGGGCCTGAGAGACGGGAAGGATGGTCGTGCCATCGACGGTGATAGAGAAGTCTGGGAGAGGACCGGGTTTGGGAGGGAAGATGAGGAGCTCAGTCTTGCTCATGTTGAGTTTTAGGTGTTTAGGTGGCGGGCCGACATCCAGGTGGAGATGTCCTGGAGGCAGGAGGAGATGCGAGCCTGAAGGGAGGGGGAGAGGACAGGGGCGGAGAGGTAGATCTGCGTGTCATCTGCGTAGAGATGGTAGTCAAAGCCGTGAGAGCGAATGAGTTCACCGAGGGAGTGAGTGTAAATGGAGAACAGAAGAGGGCCAAGAACTGACCCTTGAGGAACTCCAACAGTTAAAGGATGGGAGGGGGAGGAGGCTCCAGCGAAGGAGACCGAGAATGACCGGCCAGAGAGGTAAGAGGAGAACCAGGAGAGGACAGAGTCCGTGAAGCCAAGGTGAGATAAGGTCAGTGTCTCTCTCTAAAACAGTCCAGCTGATGCATGGCAGATCATACTGCTTTGTTTGGAAGCTCAACAGGATTCTGGTGACTGTTTTAAAATTAAACACACACACTTGCTTAAAATTTATAATTGTCAGTTCAACAACAGTAATTGGAAATTTGAAACTAATTCGATGGAGACAATTGGATCCAAGGCACTTTCTGACACTCACAACCCTGGTTTCTTCTTGTTGCTGCTGACCCTACCTCACCATCTTCCCCACCCCCTCCCTGTCAGTGGGTTCTTTGATCACATGATCAACTGGCTGAATCTGGCTTCATGATTATACAGCTAGGGAGCAAGAAGCCAAGTATTCTTATGTATTCTGTAAGATAAGAGTACTCCATTCTACTGAAAGTCAGTTACCAAGTGTGGCCCAGTGGAAAGAACATGGAAATGGGAGTCAGAAGATCTGTGTTCTGGTAATAATAATAATAATATTGGTATTTGTTAAGCGCCTACTATGTGCCAAGCACTGTTCTACGTGCTGGGGCAGATACCGGGTAATCAGGTTGTCTCACGTGGGGCTCACAGTCTTCATCCCCATTTGACAGATGAGGAAACTGAGGCACAGAGAAGTTAAAGTGACTTGCCCAAGGTCACCCAGCTGACAAGCGGCGGAGCTGGGATTCGAACCCATGACCTCTGATGCCCAAGCCTGGGCTCTTTCCACTGAGCCACGCTGCTACTGGTTCTGCCACTTGTCCGCTCTGTGCCCTCAGGCATATCACTTAACTTCTCTGTACCTTAGTTTCCTCATCTGTAAAATGGGAGTGAGATACCTGATCTCCTTCCCTCTTAGACAGTCTTGTGCGGGACAGTGACTCCATCTGATCTGATTATCCTGTATCTGCCCTAGTCCTTGGCACAGAGTAAGCATTTAATAAATGCCATCATTATTATTATTAACAAGATTCTGCTAATAACCACCCAGCTGAACAAAATTTTAGCTTTTTCAATATGAATTCAGGGTCACTATCATTAGCGTTTATTGAGTGCCTACTGGATGCAGAGTATTGTCTTGAATAAGAGGACATAATAATGAGAACATACAGAAATAATAAAACATCCTCCCCATCCCCAAGGAGCTTACAGTACAATGTGGAAGATAAGCTTATAAACTGATGCCTATACCAGAAATAAAAGAATATGAGAATAGATAAATACCTGATCCTGCCATAATGTGTATTTCACTAGGCATTTTGGCTGGAATGTTGTTAAGGAATTAGATAACGCTCGTCTGAAGACATGAGACTGTTTGGACACAGTGCTCCATGTTGCCAAAAGAAATGGCATCTGTGTGCCCGGTGAGTCCTACAGGAGTCTTTTGTTGCCGTTTTGTTGGGGGTTTTTTAATGTGGGGTTTTGCAGGAATGAAACCGTCATGTTATAGGAGAAGTGGGGTTAAATAAAGCATAAAGGTGGACAAATGAATCAATAATAAATAGTTTTCCATTGTTCTGAGCTATTTTGTTTCATTTGCCTATTGGAAGCAAATACTATTCTGACATTTTACCAGTTTTCCCCCAGCAGTTGCTAGTTTAGTTCCCAAATAAAGTGCATACCATTACTTCTTTATTTTTACCCACCATGCCTCATGGGCTGGGGACTGGTATTTGTCAAGTGCTTACTATGTGCCAGGCACTGTTCTGGACACTGGGGTAGATACAAGCTAAACGTCTCTGATTATTCCCCAAGTGCCTCCCAAAAATAAAG
Organism: Ornithorhynchus anatinus; assembly: GCF_004115215.2. Classification (NCBI taxonomy): domain Eukaryota; kingdom Metazoa; phylum Chordata; class Mammalia; order Monotremata; family Ornithorhynchidae; genus Ornithorhynchus; species Ornithorhynchus anatinus. The sequence goes on from NC_041749.1 coordinate 50,472,778, forward strand.
TGCTCAAGTTTAAATATATTTTAATGCCTTGAATTTCAATTTCTCTATTCATAAATGAGAACAGTAAGATTTATAGGATTTGGGGATGATTAATTAAGGATCACAAATTCATTTAAATAATGCCAAAGGCAACATGAATTTTAAATAACAGTTTGGGGAGTCCATTACGCTGTTTATTGACAGAGAGCAGCCGAAAAACTGAGAATCCTCTTTCAAGCCCTACCTTCCCAGAATAGCGTTTAGAAGAGTGAGCACATAGTGAGCACTTAATGAGTACCCTAATTATTATCATTAAAGAGAATTATTATTATTATTGAGAAGCAGTGTGGCTCAATGGAAAGAGCACGGGCTTGGGAGTCAGAGGGCATGGGTTCTAATCCTGGCTCTGCCACTTGTCTGCTATGTGACACTGGGCAAGCCACTTAACTTCTCTGTGCCTCAGTTCCCTCAGCTGTAAAATAGGAATTAAGACTGTGAGCTCCACATGGGACAACCTGATTACCTTATATCTACCCCAGCACTTAGAACAGTGCTTGGCACATAGTATGTGCTTAACAAATGCCATAAGTATTATTATTATCAATACAATCAATAACCTCATCAACTGGCAGGTTGAACAGCACCAAAAGGAATCATCCGGTTTCAACATTCCATGAAATGCAGTTTCTAGTTCCAATTCACCTTTAACATGAATATTCAACCCAATGAAATAAATATTCAAACCTAAAGTAGTCAACACTCCAGGCTGACCTAGGGAATTGTAAGAATGGAAGACCAGTCCAGGATCCTCTGGCATTATCACTAGTCTTTCCATCTCTGCCTCATGCACTTCTGTAGAGTGGAATGGGGTTGGGTCACTCCACAATCACTTGAACAACTTCCTCAATTACAGCACTGCATATCAGCTGATTGCATTCATCAGGAATGTAATTGGTCATTTTTACCAGTTCCCTTTCAGATGGACTGCACTCCAATCCTATCCTAGTACCAGACAACAGTTCCTCATCATAGCAAAAACAGACTCTAACAGCCTGTGCTACTGTTAATAAAGAGTATCCACTTAAGGCATGATTTTCATTAAATTTGCTCTTGAAATTATTGTAACCTAAGTAGATTTCAATTAAGGTTTGTCTAATCTAGAATTTTCATATTCTCATATGGGCTTTCTTTCAATCAGTGATATTTACTGAGCATTTACAGAGTGCAGAGCACTGTAGTAAGAGCTTGGAAGAGTACAGTTGAACAGAGTTGGTGGACACGTTCCCTCTCCACAATGAGCTTACAATTTCCTGACAGCTTTGCCTGTTTATTATCTTTCTCCATCATGCTGCTCTCCAACTGAGGAGCAAATTTTACCTTGAGGTTTCCATATTCTTCCTTAGCATTTGGCATCCATTCAGTCCCTCTATATCTGTCCTCCCCCCTCTAGGGGCATGCTTATGTGTGCAAAGGGGCAAAGAGGCTACTTCATCTCCTTAATTTAACCCAAGGCCAAACCTTCACTCAGTGGCTCCTGAGTAACTTCCTGAGTGAAATTTTCGTTTTCTCTCGGCCACCATTACAATAACAATCAACGGCCCCAACCTATTGTAGGATACACCTGAATGGGTCAAAAGCGTGGTACATACTAACCAGTGAATATAGGACAGATCCTTTCCCAGCAAGTAATTCCTCCTTCAGAGGTGTACTGGCCTAGCACCACCTCCAGGAAAAACACAGGGAGACCTCCCCCAAACAGGAAAATGAAGTAAGGTATAAGAAATGCACCTGTAGAGAGAATACAAAAAAAATGGCAAAAAGTAAAACTCTGGGATAAAGTAGAAGTAGAGCAAATATACTAGAATCTTTGACATAAAAAGTACATAATGAGAATGCCCTCTCCTTCAACACCCTCCTTGACCCTTTTCGATCCAGTTTCACTCCACTCCACTGACATCGCTCTCTCCAAGAACACCAATGACCTCCTTCTTGCCAAATCTGATGAACTCTATTCCATTCTAATCCCTCTTTGACCTCTGGACTGCTTCTGGTGCTATGGACAACTCCCTTCTCCTGGAAATGCTATCTAACCTTGCTTTGTCTGTCACAGTCCTTTACTGGTTTGCCTCTTACCTCTCTGGCCAATCCTTCTCAGTTTCTTTCACTGGCACCTCCTCTGCCTCCCATCCTCAACTCTATGTATCTCTGTCCTGAGTTCCCCTTCTCTTCTCAATTTATGCTTGCTCTCTTAGAGAGCTCATCGAACTCTATCACCTCTACACAGGATACTCCAAAATCTACCTTTCCTTCTATTCCCTACTGCCTCCAGGACATTTCAATATGGATGTCCCACTGGTAACTCAAAAATTGAACTCCTTATCTTCCCTCCTAAATCTGCTCCCCGAGTACCTCTCCCATCACAGTTGACAACACCAACATCCTCCCCATAAAATTGATATTAATCTTGACTCCTCTTTCTCTTGCAACCCCCGCATTCAGTCTTTTGCCAAATCCTGTCAGTTCTTCCTCTACAACATTTTAAAAATCTGTCTTTCCTCTTCATAATAATTATAATGGTAATTATTATTATTATTATTATGGTATTTGTTATGCGCTATGTGCCAGGCACTGTACTAAGACCTGGGGTGGATAACAGATAATCATATTGGACACAGTCCATGTCCCACATGGGGCTCACAGTCTTAATCCCCATTTTACAGATGAAGTAAGAGAGGCACAGGGAAGTTAGGTGACTTGCCCAAGACCACACAGCAGACAAGTAGAGGAGTCAGGAATAGAACTCATAACCTTCTGACTTCCAGGCCCATGCTCTATCCACTATGCCATGCTGCTTCCCGAAAGACCACCACACTGGTCGAGGTACTTATCATATTCCAGCTTGACTATGGCATCCACCTCCTCACTGACTTCTTCCAGTCTCCTTTTTTTATGGTATTTGTTAAGCAATTACTTTGTGCCAGGCACTGCTCTAAGCGCTGGGGTAGATACAGGGTAATCAGGTAGGACGCAGTCCATGTCCCACATGATGCTCCCAGTATTAATCCCGATTTTACAGATGAGGTAACTGAGGCACAGAAGTTAAATGACTTGCCCAAGGTCATGCAGCAGGCAAGCAGCAGAGCCCCATGCCCTATCCACAAGGCCATGGTGCTTCTCACAGTCCCTCTCCAGTCCATTCTTCACTGCTGCCTGGATCAATCTGTACATGTCTTCCCACTCCACAAAATCCTCCAGTGGTTACCCATTTCTCTGGACATCAAGCAAAAACTCCCCAATCAATCTATCAATGGCATTTATTGAGCTCTTACAGTACACAATCAGCTCTATCCTTCCTATTTATGCACAGTCTTGTCCCAATACACCCCAGCTAGCACACTTCATTTCTCTCAGGCCACCTATAATCGGTAATTCCATTTTTGTCTCTTCTGCTGTCGACGTATTGCTCATGCCCTCCCACCTGCCTGGAGCTCTCTCCCCCTTTCAACCAAGAGACTGCAGCTCCACCCATCTTCCAAGTCCTTCTGAAATCACATTTTCTCCAGGAGGCCTTCCTTGATTAATTTTTCAACTCCCTGTGCCATTTCCCCTTCTACTGCTAGTCACCTAAGCCCTTAGGCAACCCCCTCGCTCCCTGCAGAAGCACATATCTTTAGGCTCTGCTGCTTCACCTCTCCCCCACTAGATTGTAAGCTCCTTGAGGGCAGGGATCATGCCTACTAATTCTGTTGTACGCTCTCAAGCACTTAGTACAGTGTTCTTCAGACAGTAGGAACTCAATAAATACTTTTGATTGGTTGATTCACTCACAGCTCATTATTAACAGTTAACGATTTCATTGGAAGCAAATCCAAGCAAAAGCAAATTTTCTTGACTCTGGAAAATGAAAACCAGCATTGTTCTGGCCACATTTAAACATTCTAGCTACCTAGACTTACTTTGTTCACTTCCACCCTACCAGAAAGCTTGTTAATTGGAAATATTGGGCTTGAGTTCTCCTTTCTTCCCACAGGGAACAGAGGGAAGAAGAGCCTCTTCTCCACTTTCCTCTGTGGGTCTCCCCTTCAGCTAGAACTCTGTCCCTTTGGAGAGGGGAATTGCACAGTTGTATTACTCCACTAATAGTCACACTTTGGCTGAAGATTTCTAGGAAAGTAGAGCTTGGAATTACCTTATGGATACTCCCTTTTGCCCCACTGCTAGGCAAATCTTCTTTAAGCAATGGTGGTTAAAGGGGGTCTGTGATGGAGCTATTCATTTCTGGTCACTTCTTTAGTGCCAACAAGAGAAAATTTCAAACTGCCTATGGGAAAAGAATCGGGTTCGAGGACTCTTTCATTACCACCTACTCCTGGACTTCTGGCCCTACCACTCCTCCCCCGAACCACTTACGTTCATTGCTTACACTCTCATCTTGACTAGAGGCTTAGGCTCCCATCTTCTGCGTCACATAAAAAGGAAGTTAAAGCCAAACTGCAGTTCTCTAATGTGGGATGAGTGGCAGGGACTCCAGTACTCTGGGCCAGGGATAGGCACTGGGTTGCCATATGCACTACCTCCCCCTGCTCCTCCCCCTGCTCCTCCCACATCAGCAAACCCCAGGAGCGACAAAAGCCATCGGCTGAATGCCTGAAGGGATAAATATCATGCTTAGTAACAGCTATAGCAAGCTAATAAAAAGAATGTTTGCCCCAGTGGAGACCAGGTTTGAAAGCTCCAATTGTCCCTAAAGCATGTGAATTCTTTTCAAGTATCCTATTAAGGTTGGGAAGGGAGGAGTTAGGTTTAAAGTTAGGGTGGAGAGGAGTGAGGAAGAAACGAAGTTTGACTCATGTTTGTGAATTGTTTGTAAAATAAAGACCGATTATTTTTTTGGTAAATTGGTGCTTTTTCAGTTTCAATAAAAAACTTACAAAAACCTAATGTGAAATAATCAGCCTTTGGTGAAGGAATTGCACAGTACTTAAATATCCCCAAGTTTAAAAAAAAGAATGTTAAATGTAAAATATGGCTATCAATTTTTTTGAAACTATTCCAAACCACCCCCTTCTCCTCCTCCCCTTACCCCCCCAACCAGTCAGTCAATCGTCTTTATTGAGTCCTGACTGTGTGCAGAACACTGTACTAAACACTTGGGAGAGTACAATGTAACAATATAACACCAGCTTTCTGATGGAAGGTTGGAGGGCTTTAGCTGATGGAGGGAGAAACCTCAACTTTGAGAGGAGTGGGAAGTGAAGGAAGCATCTTGGCACAGCCATCATGACGACTAGCTGCCCATGGAAATTTCTGACCTGTATTCTTGACCAAAGAGCTCTAAACTGGCAGGCTCCTCCTTGGTTTTTGACATCACCTTGTACCAGGCTGTGCCTCAATTTTCTGTAAAATGGGATCATTTTTCTATATTTTACAAGTTAATGTATTTACAAGTTACCAGAAATATTGAGACTAATTTCTGTCTTCTCAAAGAGCAGGATGTCTGTGTGCCTGTGAAAGTATCAACTGGTGCAGATACTCACCTCCGCCATTTTTATAGCAGAGATACGGAAAACGCCAGACATTGCCTAAGCCAATAAATCCACCAGCCACGGAGAGCAGAAAGTCAATTTTACTCGCCCACTTCTCCCTCTGGGGTGGCTTGCCCTCTGCCTCATCCTCAGGACGAGTCCCTGGACTCTTGCCAGGAGAAGGCTTCAATATGTCCTTATGGAAATCTTTCAAGCACTGCAGTTTCTCCTTGGTTGCCATGAGTGTGATTTCTGCGAAGACAAAAAAAAGAATAACATGGGTTTAAGCCAGCATTTCTCCTAAATATTAATTGGAGTAATCAGAATTATCAAAGAAAAATCACAAATCATATTCCAGGGGATAACTTTCCCCAGGCCATCATGCGGTCATTCAGGAAGGCTAGATATTGGTCCCAGGCTGGATGTGAATTTCCTTAGGGTGCCCCAAAACCTCTGTAACTATCATAATTATGGAGCCCCTCTAGATCGTAGATCCCCTCTAGATGCTTGTTGTGGGCAGGGAATGTGTCTATCAACTCTGTTATATTGTACTCTCCCAAGCACTTAGTACGGTGCTCTGCACAAAGTATGCACTCAATAAATACAATTGATTGATGGGATATGACCCTGAGAGCCCAGAGGTTAAAAACTACTATGCTGAAAATGCCACGTCACTATATTTCATACAGATGCAACTCCATACCAATTCTTGAGAAATTTTTATCTAAACATTTTCTAGCACTTTTTTTAAAAAATGAGAGATTTCCCAAGGTTTTGGATTATTTTAGGAGAAGAAAAAAGAAAAAGAAAAATACGATTAAATGGAAAGAAAAAGATTCCTGCTTTGACTAAGATATCAATGGGAAAATTGATGGCAGAGTCTAGCCTCTGCCCCATACAATAAAGGCTGAGGCCAATTTTCTCCCTCACAGAGGAAACAAGCCAGGCTGCAAAGAACAGTGCTAGATGGCCAGGGGTGTAGGAAAGTTCTTGTGCCAACTGACAATCCTACCTGGACCTAGGAAACATATATTCCTTGGCAGGGTAGGGGAAGCAGTGTGGCTTAGCAGAAAGGGCATGGGTCTGGGAGTCAGAGGACATGGGTTCTGATCCTGGCTCTGGCACTTTTCTGCTGTGTGACTTTGGGCAAGTCACTTAACTTCTCTGTGCCTCAGTTACCTCATCTGTCAAATGGGGATTAAGACTGTGAGCCCCACCTGGGACAACCTGATAACCTCGTATCTCCCCCAGTGCTTAGAACAGTGCTTGGCACATAGTAGGCACTTAACAAATACCATCATTATTATTATGATTATTATTGTATCTACTCCAGCACTTAGTATCATCTATCTACTCCAGCATTTAGTAGAGACTGGCATACAGTAAGCACTTAACAAATACCACAGTTATTATTACCATTATTATTATTAACTAAACTTGGAGGGGGGAGATTTGGCAAACTCTCATTGTCTCTTAGCATGTTTTTCCCACTTTGAAGGGTGACATCCACCGACCTGTACTCCACCCTTAAAACTGCTCCCTTGTTCTGTTATTTAGCTTGTGCTTCTCTCCACTGAACTATGCTTTCAAAGTCTTCTACCCAAATTAATTCTCCACTGAAAGGGCTTTTGCACAGAGTTTATTCTTTTTAATAAGCAAAAGTCTCAACTTATCAATGGAAATGACAGAAAACAAGCCACTGATCTCCCATAGTACAAGATATAAATAAAACTAGGGAACCAGCCAAATCTTAAAAATAAGAGAACACAGAACTCTGTTAAGTAACAATTTAGAGATTGAGTGGATATGCAATCAATCAAGGGTGTTTATTAAGCACTTATTGTGTGCAAAGCACTGTACTACGCACTTGGGAGAGTACAATATACTGTGCTGGTGCTGCATGTCGGTAACCCCTGAAAGATTAAGTGAAAGGGGTTATTGCCCAGGATATATCAGGGGTGGCATGGCACCACTAGAAAAATAACTCTATGCTCCTCCAAGTGAGCGCTGTTCTTCCCCCACCCTACCAATCACATGTTAGATAACCTGAGCATTGTAGTGGGATCAGCTCCCTTTGGGTCAAGCAGGGAGATGAGTGAGGAAGTAGGCATTTAGGGAGGCCCATCTCTCCTCCATTTTGAGGAGAGACCAGAGCAGTCCAGAAGGGAGAACTGGACTCAGACAGTCCTTCACCAAATCAAAAGGGACCTCCCATAAACCAAAGTGGAAAGGGTGCCTTTTCAACCATGTTAGCATTGGAATTTTAAAATAAAAAGTAGTCCTAGTCTTTAATTGCTACTCCAGCCTCTGCTCCCTCTCTACCTCTCTGACTCCTCCTTGGCAAGGGGTCTGGGACAGTGCCATGCTCCCAGTGTGGAAAGGGAGTGGTCACCTCCCTTCCTCCTCCTCTGAAATCCATTTTGAGGCATGAGGACTTGCTCCAGTTTTCAGGCTGCCATTTTACTATGTCACCCACTGTCTCCTAAGGCCTGACATCCGCACCATAACTTTTGGACCTCTCAATTGTGTCCTCAGCTATTCAGAGTACATGAAATCATCATGCATGAACCGGCCCACTGCCAAGCTCAGGAGCATCCAGATTGGTGGGCCTTCAACTGAAATGGGTGAACAACAGGGAATTAAAACCATTTATTTAAGGTAGGGTGGCATGTGGCAGGGGAAGGGAGTGAAGTGACAGATGGGCAGAGCATCTATTTCACTAATCTAAATCTGAAGTAAGAAAGGGGACCCAGGGATAGGCAGGTTCCAGTGGGTGAAGTTTTGCCCAGGGCTGCCTTCTTTTTTACTTTCCTCGCCTCCTCGACTCCCCACACCCCTGCCTACCTCACTCCCCCTGGCATTTTTAAGGGAATCAATTCCTTGCTTCTGTAGATCTGGATTTCTCCAATAAGTTACTCTGAGGGAAAGAGGTCAAAACTGAGCCAGCCACAGGCAGTTTTTGCCCACAAGGAGAAAATTATATTGCGCAGGCTGTGGTTTCCAGGCCCCTGACACCTATAGACTCTCTTCAGCTGTACTGCCTGACTTTCCGTTGGTCAGTCGGTCAGTTTAGCTACTGACCAATCCCAAGAGATACACAAGAGCAGGCATCTGGGCAGAGAGACTGCTGGGCTTGTCAGTGTGAGTAAATGATCGAGTTTGGCTGACAGCATCCCCTTAATATGACAGGACAGAAAGAGCTTCCACCATAAACACTTTGCTGATTTCCATATTGCTGTCAAGATGTACCACTGTCATTCATGAAACCATTTTATTCCTCCTTGAGCCTGGATACAGCCTTGGCTTGATGACCATGTTAAAACCTGCTTATATGAGGGGAAAAGAAAATGCAGAAATGATGTTTGGGAGGCAGAAGGTTCAGGATATTCCAATGTCCTTCCCAGTTTAGAACACCCTTCGGTCTTGATTTCCAAACTCTTATTTCATACAGTTTCCTGGAAACTTTGATTCGCTATCAAGATCCCAACTTGATTCCACCTTGCTTCTCTGACAGGGCAACCAAATGCTTTGATGAAATGATGGGGTGATCACTGCAGTTGCTGGTCGGTAGGGCATGCCAAGAAAAAGCAGAGACCATCCCTGACCTTACTCTTAACCTACCGAGGAGAGGCAAATCTGACTCCACTTTGCCTCTCTGACAGGGCAGTCAAATGCTTTGATGAAACAAGGGGGAAATTATTGCAGTTCCTGGTCAGCAGGCATGCCAAGAAAAAGCAGATAGAGTCCCTGCCCTTACTCTTAACCTATCGGGGAGAGGCGAATCTGACTGCCTTTAGAAACTGACAGAAGGCAGGGTGGCTTAGTGGCAAGAGCCCGGGCTTGGGATTCAGAGTTCGTGGGTTCTAATCCTGGCTCCGCCACTTGTCAGCTGTGTGACTTTGGGCAAGTCACTTAACTTTTCTGTGCCTCAGTTACCTCATCTGTAAAATGGGGATTACGACTGTGAGCCTCACGTGGGACAACCTGATTACCCTGTATCTACCCTAGTGCTTAGAACAGTGCTTGGCTCATAGTAAGCGCTTAACAAGTACCATCATTATCATTATTTATTAAGGCACAAAGTCCCCGAGTTGGGCCACCATGAAGCTTTTGTCATAACAGAAATGGACAGCACATTCTGCAAGGGGAGGCTTGGGGTGTCTCCATTTGGGGTAACTGGGTGGGGAAAGAGAAGAAACCAGAGGTCATTCCATGAAAAACATCTTTATTATTAAGGGGTTAGAGTTCCACATCCTTCAATTATATTCCACTGAGTGAGACCACAATGGCACTTGAGAGATAACAATCAAATGGTCTGATGGAGATGTTAAAACAATGCTTCGTCACCGCCCAGATCAGACCAAAAGAATGATAGGTTATTTTTATAGTATCAATTAGTGAGGGCAGAATCCAAAGTCTAACTCCCTCTCATTCCCCCAAGGAATATGAAAAAAATAAAAGCCCATAGATTCCAAAGTGAAGTGATCCGACACGGAGTCACACGTCTGCCTTCTAGGAGACAAAGGTCTGGCTTCTCAAGGAGCTACCCAGTCACTCCAGGAAACCTTGCCTTGGTCTGTGCAACTACAGATAGCTAAACAATTGGGAATTGCTAATCCTGACACTTATATTGAGCAACCATCCTTAAAGCAGTGGAGGAACCAGAGCCCCAATGGAAGGAAAAAGAGGGGGGCAGGAATATGATTTCTTTTGGGTGTGTTGTTGCTCTCAGTACACTGTCCACATGCTACATGCTCCCTGGGGACAACGCCACTCTCACCTCCCCCACCTGCCTTCAGCCCTTGCTCTGAGATCCACTTATGTCTGCCTGGGAAACTCCTGGAATGCCTCTTTGTAGCACTGCTTCTGGAGCAGTGAACTTGAACCCATTCATTGCTTAAGCTGCTTCTTTACCTCTGGCTCCTACACTGCCCTCCCTCCCCCTTTTCCTTCCCTCTTTCTCCCTTCCCCGCCATCTAACAATGTTTGAGCTTGCTTGAGCCTTTTCAACAAATGAAGTGCAGAGTCTCTGGGAGCCTGTGACTTACCCAGGGTCACCCAGCACACAGTAAAAACAAAAACTGGTAACTGGTACGAAATTGAGATTCAGAAGGCCTGATTCCATACCTGGCTTGGTGTGTTACCTCAGGCAAGTCACATCTGTAGCCTTGGTTTCCCCATCTGTCAGAGGCACCTAGCAATTCATGGTCCCCTGTTGGCATCCAAGACAGAGGGTCCCCAGATAAGAGAAAAGCAGCTTTACTTTCCCCTTTCTGACTGGAAGGGCACGAGTAATCAATCAATCACTTATTCAGCGCTTACTGTGTGCAGAGCACTGTACTAAGCACTTGGGAGAGCAAAATACAACAGAATGCCCTCAAGGAGCTTGTAGTCTAGTGTACAGATGAACAAACTGAGGTCAGAGAGGTTGAGTGGCTTGGGTGTCTATGGGAGAAAATGCTCAACAGTAAGAGCAACATTTTCTCTGACAGCTGGTGGTTGTGCCTCTTGGAAATGGCTTGGTAGCTGTTTCTGCTTGAGTTGGGAATGGTGAGGGGAAAAGGAATGAGTGTGTCTTGCACCTAACAGAAACCCAGCTGGCCATGCCAGCCCCAATTTATGCAAGTCTGATCCTGGCCCAATGTAGGAGAAAAGAATCAGGTTCAAATTGGCAAGGGCACCCCGGCCCATGAGTTCAAAAGAAATTATGCCAGATCTAAAAGGCACCAGGCTAAGAGCAGGTAAGAAGTTTAATACAGATTAGAAATACCACCCCAAAACACTGAGGTTGTAGCCCTAGTAGTCTGTGGTGAATTGGTATGACCAGGCCTGCAGGAATCAGGGAAGGAGGTGGATTTTGAGTAGGGTTTTGAAGGAAGGGGGGCGATTTGACTTGGCAAACCACAGTGTTTTTCAGGTTGGGAGTGCGGGGATGACACAAATGGTGGGTCAGAGGTGGGATAGTGGAATGTAGGACCTGGGAGGAGGTTAGTTAAGGCACAGTAAAGGGTACAAGTTGAGGTGTAGAGCTGAGGAAAGAATGCATTGGGGTGGGATGGGGGCGGGTGGAAGACGTTGGAAAGTCTTGAATTCAATAGTCAAGAGATTAGCAGGGATGGGGGTGGTAAATTAGTTGCTCCTGAAGCCTTCAGAATAGACTGGAGAGGAGAGAGAGGCTGAAAGTAAGGAGTTCAGCAAGGAAATTATTGCAGTAGCTGAGGCAGAGGGTGATGAATGCTTGTATAATGGTGGTGACAATGAGAGGGAAGAGCAATGGGAAGGTTAGTGAAATATTATAGAAGAAAAATGGCAGGATTTGGTGACAGATTGAATATGGAGGAGGTGAATGAAAGAGACGAGACAAAGCTGACTCCAAAACTTCAAGAATGAGAAACAGGGCTGACTGTGGTGATTTCAATTGTAACTAGAAAGTGAGGAAGGGGGAGGGTTGAGGAAAGAGGGGAGGCCTGAGGATGGAAAGTGAGGACTTTGGTTTTAGACAAAAGTTCTGCCACCAAGTCTGCTTTCACTACGTGTTTGGGATATAATACTGTTTAGGAATTAAGGAACATTCTTCTGGCATGGCATGCAACTGTGTTTGGCTAGAACATGACGTGGTGTCAGAAGAAATGACTCTTAGCAGATCCATGACATCAGTCAAGGCACAATGCGATAACATGAGTTTTCCTGAGCACGTGTTTCTCCAGGAATGTAATTCTTCAGGTACAATTTATAGGAGAACGGGCTGCATTTAGCTTCTGATGCTGACAGAACATCCAAGCGTAGAAGCCCAGAAACTGAGGGAAACATGATACTGGAGAAGAGGAGGTTAGGTCAAGGCTGAAATTACAGATTTGGGAGTCATCCATATAGAGGTGGTGTTTGAAACCATGTGAGCAGATGATCCTGACAAAGAAAGAATTAAGCAGAGTACCAGAACCGAATCTTAAGGCACTCTCACAGTGAAAGGGTGAGGAGAGAAAGAGAAGGAGTTGAAAGCAGATGGAATATTCTGTGGTCTGGAGGCACAATATTTATTGTGGGCTCTTAATTTATTCATGATAATTTAAAAAATGATTATAAAATGGCTATTTGTAATAAAATAAGATTTTACCCATATTTATATAACATTTATTATATTATGAACTTATTTTGAAATTTATCAAGAACAACACCTCACCTCCCTCCAGCAAAGGAACTGAAACTTCCATTTTAGGAGATAGATGCCAATAATTTTGTTACAACTTATCTACTGCCTTTTACTTTTCACCATAAGGTCTTTTTATATTGAGCTCCCATCCCACCATAGGTCTTTTTATATTGAGCTCTGCTTAACCCATTTTCTCCTTTCATACAATATATTTTTTTTTAAAAGTTAACTCCCCCCAACTTAAAAAAACAAAACAGTGTTCTCTCTTTCTCTCACAACACTACAACATCCCTGAGGCGAGCGCGCACTTCTGCCTATTCTCCCAAGGGTTTAGTACAGTGCTCTGTGCAAAATAAGAGTTCAAAAAATACCACTGATGGGCTGATTGATTCTGAGCCATCGTGGTCATATGAAGAATGCCGACGCATATTAACTGTGTTGCCAGAGGCACATGTGCTTTTCAGGATGCAAACTGCAATTAGAATTATTTAAAGACACCATGCATCATTAATGTCAAGGTGCTTAGTTTTTTCCTACTCACTATTTTTTTCCCTAACACTTGCCACTCTACCAACCCCCACAAATTTAGCACTTGAGGTCTGAAATTTAATCTGTCCCTGGGAGGAAGACTGTACTTCTTCCAGAACTTGTTGCTCCTTGTTATTATAACTATGTGTGGAGAGAGCTGGGAAATGTTTGCAAGCTGGAAGAAGCGGTTGGGGATTGACAGGTTTTTGGACCCATCTGTAAAACTTCTAAGGTCTGTAAACAATGGAGAAGCTGATTTTCCCCTTAAAGAGAACACATTTGTAGGAACACATTTGTACCCTATGGTGCACACCTCCTGCATGTGGTGATAGAATAAGGAAGGGCATGCATTTATAATAATACTACCTGTGTTGTATATACTTATAGTGTTTTTCCTCACAAACGAAAGGCCCATTGATTCTCACAACTGCCCTTTCGGTTAGGAAGAAGCGGGTATTATTCTCCTATTTCTCTGACACAGAACTAAAGCAAATAACCTAGTCGCTTGCAGAAAGTCACAGATGAGTCAGTTGCAGAGTTGGGGAGGACTCCTAATTCAGTACTCTTTCCATTAGACTGTACTTCTGTTTTTAAAGAAAAGGTTATAAAGAGAAAGTGGAAACTATTTTTTGTTGAAAGCTTCCTGACTACTTTATTCGAAGAAATGACAGTGAGTGGGTGCCAACTACTCTCAATCAGCACATTAACTAACTTGTTTCCTACCATGTTAGGAAATAGATTCCCCAAAAGCCAACTGCAGCCTTCTTTTCTTGAAAGAAACAAGAAGTCACAACTATCTCCCTTCATCCGCCTCCTATTTCCCCCTATTGTTCTATTGGTTGTTACAATTTTCATGGTACCTCATGGTCAAGTAGTGGGAAGAGATTGTCTTGGGGAGAGTGGACCGTGACATATTTTTCACTGGATTCCAGTCTATTTATTAGTCACCCAACAGTATAAATTGACTGCTTATTGAGCACAGAGCACTGTACTAACACCGTGTGGACTACAGAGAAAATGAAAGACACAGTCCTTGCCCTCAAAGAGTTTTCAATGTGCTAGAAGATCAGACAGGTTACAAAAACATAAACATGTGAGAAGACAAACAATAGAAACACATATTCTATAGAGATATATTGTTGAGGATTTCTGGACTGATTGGAGAAAATGAAGTCATGTGATATGTAGGTCTGGTCAAGGTTCATGAAGGAGGTGAGGTTCTAGTAGGATTTGAAGGAGAGGAAAGGCATGGTATGGTCAAGAGTGGGGAGAACATTCCAAGGAAAGGAAATGTGAGCTCGTCTCTAGACTGTATGCCCCTTGTGGGCAGACTGTGTCTGTTTACTGTTATATTGTATTCTCCCAGGCACTTAGTACAGTGCTCTGCACACAATAAGCACTCAATAAATGCAATTGAATAAATGAAATGTGAGTGCATTGACATGGTGGCTGGCATTTTATTCACAGGGAAGGGTATTCATTCATTCATTCATTCAATCAATCAATCGGATTTATTGAGTGCTTACTGTGTGCAGAGCACTGTATTAAGCACTTGGGAAAGTACAATACAGCAATAAAAAGAGACAATCCCTGCCCACAATGAGCTCACAATCTAGATGGGGAGACAGACATCAAGACGAGTAAACAGAGATCAATATAAATAAATACAATTACATAAATATACATAAGTGCTGTGGGGAGGGCAGGGGAGAAGAGCAAAGGGAGCAAATCAGGGTAATGCAGAGGGAATGGGAGATGATGAAAAGTGGGGCTTAGTCTGGGAAAGCCTCTTGGAGGAGATATGCCTTCAGTAAGGCGTTGAAGAGGGGAGAGTAATTGTCTGGCAGATTTGAGGAAGGAGGGCACTCCAGGCCAGAGGTAGGACGTGGGCCAGGGGTCGGCAGCAAGTCAGGTGAGAAAGAGGTACAGTGAGAAGGTTAGCACCAGAGGAGCGAAGTGTGCGGGGTGGGTTATAGAATGAGAGAAGTAGGATGGGGCAAGGTGACGGAGTGCTTTAAAGCCAATGGTGAGGAGTTTTTGTTTGATATGGAGGTGATAGGCAACCACTGGAGATTTTTGAGGAGAGGGGTGACATGCCCTGAACATTTCTAGCCAAAAGATAATCTGGGCAGTGGAGTGAAGTATGGATTTGAGTGGGGAGAGGAAGGAGGTTGGTAGGCCATAAAGGAGGCTGAGGCAGTAATCTAGGCAGGATAGGATGAGAGACTGTACTAATGTGGTAGCTGTTTGGATGGAGAGGAAAGGGTAAACACCTTGGTAAGAGCTGGGTTTGGCAGACTTAGGGACCTACTTGCCATGCTGGAGACAAGGGTAACCTGTTAAGGGGAGTGGGATGGGGGCAGGCAAACAATTAGGTGAAGGATCTTATCTAGGTGAGGTTATCTAGGCAGCATACCATCCAATGATGCATAGATAGCAAAAAGGCAGAAAATCAAATCAAGAAGGCTAGTGTGGTTCTTTGGAGATTGAGAAGATCAAATGTGACATTAACATGACATTAAGGTTCAGCCCAGACTGAAGAACTCTGGAGAAATTAGTATCCAACCTTTCATATGGCTGGAGGATTTTAATTTGCCTCACCTCACCTCACCTTCTTTACCTCTATTATACTTGACATCCTTAAATAGGATGCTCTTGAGATATTAAATGGGATAAATTACTCTGGAATGGTAGACATTTAGAACCACATTCTGAAATCCTGAAAGAAGCTCATGCTTCCTTTAGTATAGTCAAATGCGCCCCCTTGTGCATTAGCTTTTGTGAGAATTTTGAAACAAACGGTAGGGTGATCATTGTTTCCCAGCTGTTTTCCCACTTCAGCCTTAATTATTTTCCTTGGCACAAGACCCCAAATCACTTTGCGGCTCTAAAAGATCTAATTCTTGATTCTTACAGCTTCATCTCTGTTCATTCCAGTCCAGAAGAAATGAAATAGATTATCATATCGGTCCTGACTTTTTGGCTAGTTTTTTGTCTTTCTTAAATTTAAAAAACAAAAATTTAAAAAACCCCAACAAATCATCTCCTTCCATGCCACAAAGTAAAGTTAAAATCTGGAAATTATGTTACATTTAGGAAGTGTAATTAGGATGAAAAATTCAGGAAAAAAAATTGCCTTCCCTAATTTATCTGGGTAATTCCAGGCAAAAGCAGTGGTTTTGGCCATTTTACATGGATAACTGGCTTAATCCCTACCCAAATTCTGTCTAACTGAGAAAGCAAAATATATGCACTTTGCTCACATTATTTTCCCCCAAATCCCCAATCAACTTCCTGGAATGAGTGTGTTTGATGTTTGATAAAAGATTTCCAACTGGGACAAAATAATATTGCCTGCATTGGAATTGTGACAACAAAAATTCATGCCCAAATACTTTAATTGCAGGTGACATCTGGTAGCTGTCCTAACCATCTCATAAATTACAAATGGCACTTGTAAAGGCAGAAGGTAGCATGGTGTAGTGGGAAGCAGCATGGTGTAATGGATAGAGCCTGGGCCTGTGAGTCAGAAGGTCATGGGTTCTAATCCTGCTCTGGCACTTGTTTGCTATATGGCCTTGGGCAAGTCACTTCACTTATCTGTGCCTCAGTTTCCTTATCTGTAAAATGGGGATTAAGACTGTGAGCCACAATGTGGGACAGGGACTGTGTCCAACACAATTGTCTTGTATCGACCCCCGTACCTTAGTATAGTGCCTGGCACAGAGTAAGCACTAACAAATGCCAGCATTATTATTATTATTACTAATAATAGGAAAAGTGATTCGTGTTCAGGAAAATAGAAATGGCAAAAAGCTGTCTTTTTAAAGCATATGTCTTCCAGTTTCTCCTTTAGCTCTTTTTAGCCTTTTTAAAATCTTGTCCTAATCGCCTTTCCCCTATCCATCATTCTTCTCCTTATATCCTCAATTCTTAACATGCATCCACACCTTTCAGGAACATCTCGGGAAAGATCCCTCTAAGAAATATTTCTATGCCATTTTCAGAGTTGTTTTTTTTCTCTCACTTGCAATCCCTTCTGCATCATGTGCATATAAAGATTGCCCTTCTAAACTGTTGCATTTGCTCCCTACAGTGCATTGGCACTTGTCTTCATTTTTCTCTTCGTGTCATAATCTTCTTGAAGCTTCTGCTCTTAGAAGTGTCATCCCATGTCCAGTGGCTGTATGCCAAGCTTATCTACCTTCTGCTGCTGTTCCTACTTAGTTTTTCCACGTCAGTTTATCGGGTACCTATCATTCCTTCTCCTCACATATCTCACTAGGGAAAAATATAACAGCTTTGACGATGATGGATTGACTACATTCCTGAACCTCAATGTTTATGATCCTAACTTGCTATTTGATAAGTATGATACTTTGGTGGCCTTGATGAAACTGATTTCAAAGTTGGATGTAGTGTTGGTGGCAAATTAAAATCCTCCAGCCATATGAAAGGCTGGATACTAATTTCTCCAGAGTGCTTCAGTCTGGGCTGAACCTTAATGTCATGTTAATGTCACATTTGATCTTCTCAATCTCCAAAGAACCACACTAGCCTTCTTGATTTGATTTTCTTCCTTTTTGCTATCTATGCATCATTGGATGGTATGCTGCCTAGATAACAGAATTCAGGGATAGCACCCAGACCTAGATTACTTATATCTTTTGACTGCATTTAGGTTGCTTCAAAGGTTCCTATTGGAGATGCTGCTTGGTGGGGGGTGAGTTGTCAAAAATCCTCTTGCATGCCAAAAGTCACATTCAGCATTTGTTGTAATGTTAATGTAAAGAATTAGGCCTCTCTATCATTTGAAATTTAGATTCCCAGGGACAATGGAGTGGGCCCTAGGATTCTATGATAGGAGTCTGTGGCTTCTGACATTTGAGTGGGGTGTAAAAATCTATATGAAAAGCCTAGCTCATTTTCAGTCTGAAGCAAGATCCAAAAAGAGCACATGTGATTGTTCTTTTTTGTTGTTGTTGTTGTGGGGAGAGGGAAGAAAGCACTGTTTTCTCCATTCACAATTGTCTATTCTTTATTTTGTGGGTGTCCACGTTCTTCACATACCATAAATCGGCATTGGGCTGCTTCAGATGGAATTGTATGAAATCCTGGTTGCCTCGTGGCAAAGCTTTAGGGGGAAAACAGACAAAAAATGCCCAGTAATGGAATGTTCATGAATAGATATCAAGCAATGAAATGGTCAGCACTACAGTCTCAATGAATAGCCCCTTTGATGATGATGACCAGTGATGAAACTTCTCCTGGCTTACCAGAAGCCAAAAGGTGGATGAGCTGTTCTATTTATTTGGGGACCCTAAAAACCCAAGTCCATCCTAGAGTAAGACTGCTGCACCAACCAAAGTAAGTGCTCAGGGGAATGTGACCTAACTGACTCCCTCCTGACTCCTAGTGGATGTGCCAGCTCTACCCTAGGTCCAGGGCAGGGGTGTCAGGGTAAAGACCCGTGAGCATCCAGTGTGCTTCTTTCTAGGTACCTGCACCCTGCACTTGAGCCAAAACCCTAGGACAATTTAGCCCAGCTTGCCCCTTTGATGGCTCTCAAAAAGAAACTCAGTATGTGCATGCAGCTTTGACACCGTAACTATAGCATGAACCTGGAACTTAGACTGAGATTCAAAAGACTTGTGCTTAAGGCCACATTTCAGCTAGCTTGCTGTGTCAGTAAACTGCATGAATTCTCTGGGCCTCAGTTACCTCACTGGTAAAAACTGAGCCAATGAGCATATCAACTCTATTGAAGGCAAACTCGTAGAGTAGATACAGTTGTCCTTCAGATTCCCTATGCCACTGATAGGGAACTTGACCTCTGGGTAGAATGGTGGCTGAAAAGACTAATGAGGACCGACAATTCCACACCACATCATGCACACATGAACACTGTCCCTTGTTGTGCCAACTTGTTGCTGGGTGCCATCCCTAGAACTGTTCCCATTTTTGCCTCTTGGCCTCACGATCCTCTTGAAGGGTTGGGTTGCAAAGAGCCCTTCCTTTCTTGATACCGGTGAGCTAAGTTCATCTATCTCCCATAGTTGGCTCCGAATTTTCAGCTGCAATGCCACATTATCTGATGATGAGCTTTAAAATGTTCCCTCTGTCCCTGTCTCTTTTGGTTTCCCAATTTCAAGCCACCTTACAGCACCTGTTTAGGTGTCCAGCTATTTACCATTCTCCTCATATGTCCTAACAAGGGAAACTGTGTTGCATTGAGCAATAGTAGGCTGACTTTCATTCTAGGATTTTGTTGTACATCATCCCATCTTGCCAATAGAGCTTGTAAGTGATGCTGATGGGACTGCTCAACAAACCAGATACAACTTTTGGGGTCTGTCCAGGTCTCATAACCATAAAGAAGGTTGGACGGCCCTATAGAGCCACAGACCTTCGGTTTAGTCTGAAGGCTAGTGCTATATTGCCGCCACATTCTGAGAGTCGCCCAAAAGATAAATTGGCCGCCTTGATTCTATTTTTACTCGAGGCATCACTGGACAGAAAGGTACCTAAGAAACCAAATTTCATGATGGCATTCAGTTCCACATTGCCAATGAAGATTTTTAGTTGTGCATAGTTTTCCTGATGCCAGATGATACATTACCTTCATTTTCTTCAGACTTATCTCCAGTCCACAAGGCCAGGCTGACTCTGCAAAGCAGTTCAAAATCAAAACCCTTCTGAAATCACATCTTCTCCAGGAGGCCTTCCACAATTTCTTGCTCAGCACCCCACCTCTATCCCCTCCAAATGTTACTTCCCTAACCACTTGAGTTCTCACTCCCTACTCCCCCATTAGCTCCTGTGTATGTATCTTTACTTGTAATTTACTTTAGTGTCTGTGTTCCCTGCTAGATTGTATGCTTCTTGAGGGCAGGGATCATGCCTACTGATCCTATTGTACTCTTCCAAGTGCTGAGTGTTCACAATAAATGCTCAATATATACCACCAATTAATGTGTTCTACTTCTTCCCTCTGTGCTTCTAGGGAGTAATCACTTACATATAGCAACTCCTGAATGACTATTTCTAGGACTATTTCTAGGATTGGAAGCATTTTCTCTTTTTGCATCCTTCAGCATAGCTACAGAGAATGAATTGAATAGGACTGGGCTTACTGCATTATCCTGCTCTACCCCATTGGTAATAGGGGATGGATTAGACATGGCTTTTCCACCTCTGACATGACCTGCCCTGCCATCATGGAGAAACTTCATTACCTTGATGAGCTTCTCTAAGCAGCCATGTTTACTAAATATTGCTTAAACCCAGATCGAATGGTGGTGCAGCCATGTTTACTAAATATTGCTTAAACCCAGATCGAATGGGAGTGCTAAATGTTTATGAAGGTCTACGAAAGCTCTAGTGTCTCCCCACATTTCTCCTGTATTCTGCTAGACTGTCAGCTCTTTGAGGGCAGGGATCAGGTCTACTGACTCTCCTGTATGCTCCCAAGCACTTAGTTCAGTTCTCTGCTCAAAGTAAGTGCACAATAAATACCATCTATTGACTGACTGAAGTGATGTTAAAGATCACGTCCATTGTACCACTTTGTGCTCTGAAGTCACAGTACGGATCTGGGGGTATGCAATAAACGATACTCTTTAGTAGTCAGTCCAGGATTTTTTCTAGGATCTTCTCAGCAAAGGAGAGTACTAGTTTGCCTTGGTTGTTGTCACTGTCTGATCTTTCAACTTTCTTCTTGAAGATGGTGACGATAGCTCCATCTTTGAGATTCTGTGGCATCTCCGCAATGTTCCATATGCTGAGAAAAAGCTTGGGCAAGACCTTAAGCACCGGAATTTATGTCCTTAGCCAGATGAGAGGCTACTTTCATTCCCTCTCAACACACACACACACACACAGGCAAGTCCACTTATTTGCGCGCACACACAGTTCACCCTCAATCATTTTTGCCAGACCTCAAATTTCACAGATGAGGGAATGAGCTACACAATAGGATATAAATCACACCCACTCATCACAAGATGTGCTTTGTCCATTCATGTTGGTGAGCAAGAAGTCTAGTTTTAAGCAATAATACAACCAGTTCACCTATAATGCAGGAGTTGGATTCTTATAAAACAACCACATTTGTTTTATAAGATGCACATTTGCACACAAACTGTCTCTTCTGACGCCCTGGTCTCCTGAATCCAAGCAGGCTCAAATTGTCCACTGAAACATTCCCTAATTCTCTAAAAACATTCTAGCCAAAACATGTAGTATAAACACACGTTATGGCGATTCAGAACTGATCTGGTAAAAGTAATGGAATATTAGCCACTCAATTATTAGTAGGAGTAGCATTTATTGAATATTGGTATGGAGTACAGGACTAGATGCTCAGGCAGTACAGAATAATCAAGTGACACATTCCCTTCCCAGAAGGAACTTACTGTCTAAATAGGAGGACAGGCATGCTCAATAAATATGACTGAATGAATGAATGAATAAAAAGTTTTACAACTAGAGAGATCAAGAAAAAAAATCAATAAAGCAGATATGTACACATGAGGGTGTAAATAAATTCACAGAGGTTAGAGTTAGCTGAAGGGATGATGTGGCTCAGAGTGCCTGGCACATAGTAAGTGCTTAACAAACCCCATAATTATTATTAATTGGAGGAGGTGGGATTTTAGGAGAGCTTTGAATGCTGAACGAGCTGTATTCTACCTAATGTGGGGAGGGAGGAAGTTCCAAGCTGGGGAACAATGGGAGTGAGGGGATGGAGGCCAGAGAGTTGTGAGTGAGATACAACTAGAGCGTTGACTCGAGAAGAATGAAGACAGAGTCAGGCAATAGTGGATGAAGAGAATGGATAGGGAAGTTGAGGCTAGATTTTGGAGAGCCTTGAATGAAGCCTATTGTGAAGAGACTCCACAGCACATGAAATCTCCTCACAGTCAGCTTCACGATTGGAGAGACACAGGAGTTAGTGGAGAGCTTTGAGAAGAGAACTGATGATACGTGCAGCACTCTACAATATAGTTTGGAGGGCAGAGAGGCCAGAGGTTGGGAGACAGACAAGGAGGCTAATGCAATAGTCATCTAATTCTGCCATAATAGGTCTTTTTGCTACCTGCTTCAGAGAGAACACTGGTAGGAAATTAGAGAATATTCTTCCAGTAATGTACCTCAAACTGGGTAGAACACCATACGATTTCAGAAGAAACAGTTATGCATACGTGCATGATGCCAGTTAAGGCACACCTACTGTAATGTGAGTTTTCTTCCAAGTGGAGTTTGTTAGGAACAGAAGCCATGCACTATAGAATAACTATACTTATTTATATTTATGTCAGTCTCCCCCTCTAGACTGCAAGCTTGTTGTGGGCAGGGAACATGTCTACCAACTCTATTACAGTGTACTTTCCCAAGCACTTAGTACATGCTCAATAAATATGATTAATTGATTGATTGATAACTGAGTATAATCAGAGAACTCAGGATAACCCGAGCCCTTCTGTACAGCAATCTAGCATTAGCTCTTTATCTCCACAGAATTTCCAGAAGGTCGAGGAAAAATGGACATTGCCTTTCCAGAAAGTTTACACAAGCAACATGGCCTAATGGAAAGAGCTAGAGCCCGAGAGTCAGAAAACCTGGGTTCTAATCCCAGCTCTGCCACTTGTCTGCTGTGTGACCTTGGAAAAGTCACTTAACTTTACTGTGCATCAGTTTCTTCATCAGTAAAATGGGGATTCATGAATTTATAATACTAATGTAATAAATCTGAATCCCTTTCACCTCTGAAGATGTCTTCTGGAAATTCTACTCCTTCCTATTTAAACTGTGACCTCCATGTGGGACAGGGACTGTGTCTAACCAAATAGTCTTCCATCTACCCCAGTAGAGTACCTAGAACCTAGTAGGGACTTAACAAGAACCATAAAAAAGCCAAGTAAAGTGGGTAGAGTTACACTTCTTTGGTGAAGTGGTGGAGACAGTGGTTGAAACAGGAAAAGTGTTTTTTCTCCCCAGCGTGGCTCAATGGAAAGAGCCCGGGCTTGGGAGTCAGAGTTCATGGGTTTGAATCCCGACTCTGCCACTTGTCAGCTGTGTGACTGTGGGCAAGTCACTTAACTTCTCTGTGCCTCAGTTCCCTCATCTGTAAAATGGGGATTAACTGTGAGTCTCACGTGGGACAATCTGATTACCCTGTATCTACCCCAGCACTTAGAACAGTGCTCTGCACATAGTAAGCACTTAACAAATACCAACATTATTATTATGTTTCACTCCCCTCCTCCCCGACCCCTCTGTAATATCTGAATGGGCTTTCTGAAACAGAAATGGGCAGTTTCTTTGGTGAGAAGACCACTTCAAGGTTTAGCTGATCATCAAGGGCCACACAGATAAATAATGAGCTAGATTCTCCCAGTGCGTAGCCTCCTCCTGGGAATAGCTGAATTAACTAAAGTAACCGCTAATGCCCTGAAAGCAGTAATTTACTAAATTTCAGGTCATTATGGTACCATTACATAATGACTCAAAATAACTCTTGGAGATTCCCCCGGGAGGCCAGATAAAATAATTTGGGGGTGGGGGCAATGGTTGTGGTTTGTCCACCCACAGATCTGGACTCCTCTACCTTGCTGGTGCTGGGTTAAACCCTGACACCGTTGTTCCAAAGCTCGGCAAAAAAAAAATCGCTATTCCTCCTCTTCCCTGACCTTTCCAGTCAGTTCCTTCTAAAAGGATACTTTTTGAAATTCCCTCCTTGTTTTGCACTGCCCTGCCCATGTAGCATTTTGTTAAGTGCTTACTATGAGGCAGGCATTGTACTAAGCACTGGGGTAGGCACAAGATCATCAGGATGGACACAGTGGACTGACCTGGCCCTAGGTCTGTTTTTTATAATCCCTCAACCACTTCACCACAAACAACCCTGCAGCCCTCCTCTAAAGAAAAGAGCCATACATCCTGGAAGAGGCTGGGGTTCTCGGGGGCAGAGGGAAGACAATACTTTGGACTGAGCTCATTTGAGTATTACTATTTAAGGGGATTCAGAAGGAAAAAATAGAGTAGAGTTAAAGTCAATGAAGATTGTGTTTTTAAAATACCTACAAATGACCTTAAACTTAAAATAGGAAGAGTCCTAGTTACAAACCAGGTATGTATTAGTGAGAAAGGCTTTGGCCTACTTTCTTTGTTCTTATTTTATACCTGTACACTTGTAATCTCAACACTTTACTTATTTCTTCCCACCCTCAAATATCCCAGTGTGCTATAAAATGGAACTCACTATGGGGATTTTTTTTTGTTCCTAAATTGCTGAAAACATATGAATTCATAATACTAATGTAATCAATCTGAATCACTTTCATCTCTGAAGATGTCTGCTGGAAATTCATACCTCACAGAAGCAACAGAGACCTCATATTTTCTCAAGAAAAATAATACCCCACCCTCCAAAAAGAGGAAAGGTTAAAAAAAACCATGAATCCTTATGATGATATGCACATTATTCACTGATGGTGCTCTTGGCTATGTGGTTAGTTTATTGGATCTGTGTGTTTTGTGGAAACTTCTTCAGACTTGGGCTGAGCTGTATAAATAGCTGCAAATCATCCATCAATCAATCAATAGTATTTATTGAGTGCTTACTCTGGAGAGTACAATGGAGATAATAGACATGCTCCTTTTCTTCAAGGATTTTACAAACGGAGAAGGCAGACACTAAAATAAATTATAGCTAGGAGAAGGCAATAGCATATAAGGAAATGTACCTATGTACATAAGTACACACACGTGCTACCGGTTGGCATGGTGGGAAGCTCAATACCCAAGTGCTTGGGTGATGCTGAAGTGGCAATGTTGCGGAAAATAGTGGGAAGGCAATCATGCAACGATGAGATGGAGCTCTCTCCTTTTGGGATTAGGCTTTAAATTCAACAGGGTGGCAACCCCCAAATTGAAACTGGCCACTTATTTACACTAAGCAATCAATCAATCAATGGTATGTATTGAGCATTTACCGTGTGCAGAGCGCTGTACCAAGTGCTTCAGAATAGTACATTAGTAAAGGGTTGGTGTAGATGATCCCTGGGCACAAGAAGCTTACAGACTAGATGGAGAGACAGACATTACAATAAACTACAGATGGATATGTACATAAGTTCTGTGGGGCTGGGGAAGGGATGAATATCAAAGTGCTTAAGGGGAACAGACTCAGGTGCCTAGGCAGGGTAGAAGGGAGGGCTAAATCACGGAGGGCCTCTTGGAGGAAATGTGCTTTTAGGAGGCTTTGAAGGTGGGGAGAGTGGTGCTCTGTCAAAGATGCAATGAGAGAGAGTTCTAGGCCCAAGGGAGGACGTGGGCAAGGGGTCGGCAGCAAACAAGATGAGATCGAGGTACAGTGAGAAGGTTGGTATTAGAGAAATGGAGTGTATGGGTTGGGTAGTAGGTAAGGTAGGAGGGGGAGAGTCAATTGAGTGCTTTAATGTCAAAGGTAAGAAGTTTGAGTTTGATGTGGAGGTGGATGGGCAATCACTGGAGCTTCTTGAAGAAAGGGGAGTAATGAACTGAGTGATTTTTTGAAAAATGTTCTGTGAAGGAGAGTGAAGTATGGACTGAGGCAGGGAGGTTGGCAAGGAGGCTGATGCAGGGAATATGTGTAGTGCTTGGATCAGCCTGGTAGCAGTTTGGGTGGGGAGGAGAAGACAGATTCTAGAGATGCTGAGAAGGTACAATGGACAGGATTTGGTAACAGGGTGAATATGAAGGTTGAATGAAAGCGATGAGTTGAGGATAATGCCAAGGTTTTGCCTTATGAGACAGGGAGAGTGGTGGTAAGAGGCTCAGGCCAAAAGCTGCTTCCTTCCTAATCCCACCCTCACCCAGACTTGAGGGCTTTTCTTTTCTCGACAAATTTAATTTAACCCTACTATTCTGTTTTTTTAATGGTATTTCTTAAGCATTTACGAGGTGTCAAGTACTGTTCTAAGCACTGGGGTAGATACAAGGAAATCAGGTTGGATACAGTCCCTGTCCCACATAGGGCTCACAGTCTAAATTGGAGGGAGGAAAGGAGGAGGATTTAATCCCCATTTTACAGATGCGGTAACCGGGGACAGAGAAGTTAAGTGACTTGCCTATGGTCACATAGCAGAAAAGTGGCAGAGCTGGGATTAGAACCCAGCTCCTCTGACTTCCAACCCTGTGTTCTTTCCACTAGGCCATGCTGCTTCTCAAAGGTTTGTTCCATCTTTCAGTAAGGCAACTCAAAGGGGAAATATTTTACAGGTTGCTGATAAATATTAATTTGTTCCTTCAAACACGAAGATGAACTTTCAATAGAGTCTTACACAAAAGGATCTTCTCTAGGATAGCTGGTATTGAGAAATGAAACTCAAGGTAACAGACTTACAAACAAAAATGAATTGGAACTGCTTTGGGGTGTTTACTGTCTCTTCCCTAGTAGTTCAACAGGATAACATTAATAAATCACATTTTGGTTCATGTGTTATAAGTAGTGGCTGTCTGCAAGGCAGAAGATGAAGAGTTCAATCAAAAGCATTTGAATCCTCAATATAATTGCAGCAAATACTTCTGCCTCAATTATCTGGCTATTTTGGGCAAAACGTTTTAAGCTTGAATTACCTGGATAATTGTCTTACTAGCAGAGAAAACTTTCTACTACAGAATTAATCCAAGAGACCCACAATCACTGGATCAGAATTTACTTGAGTTTAAATTTGCAGGAGATGTTCTACATGGAGGCTCAGAGAAAAGATGATGCATTAGCAGCCAGTTGTTAAACAGTGGCACTACTGTAATAAGAATCCCTAAGGTAGGGGAGTGAGATAAGAATCACTGCTCTGACTACTACGGCATATTCATTTTCTACCAAAGAAAAGCTTTTCTCGTAAACAAGAGGCTACTGGTTGACTTTATTTTTAAAACGTTTAAGACTGAAGAACTAGAGAGAAGCCTTAAATATCTGCAGGAAATGAAAACCTAGAGTGGTTACTGATATGCAAACTGAAGAAAGACCAGGAAGTGTCTGAAACATGTGAAAAGCAGAAACTGATAAAGTAGCAGTCTGAAACCCTTGGCTCTCTGTTTTCACCGTTTGTTTTATTTTGAATTGCAAAATCAGAGAAGGGAGGCTGTGGGGGTGGGGGAGGGAAGGGGAAAGAGAAAAAAGAGATTGAGACAGGGAGGGAATGGAAGAAAGGGAGAAGGAGGGGGGAGGGAGGGAGAGGGAGAAAGGGAAAGAGAAAGAGAGAGGGAGAGGGAGGGGAGAAAGGGAAGGGAAAGGGAAAGGGACAGAGAGAGGACACAACCATACCAATCACATGATTTATTCACAAGGCAACTGAGTAGAAGTGAGAAGGTTTTTTTGGTAGTTTGGGAGCATGCAGAGTAACATAGCAGTCACAGCATGGCATACTACTAGAAGAATCCCTTTGGGTGGTATGGGTAAGAGGTGCCACTGTTTGCTATGCCCCTCAGGCAACCTGCAGGGGTGGGCCAGGCTCAGAGGTCTTGACTCAGATCAGAAGCTGCCACAGAAGCACTGCAGCAGAGCTAAGTAAATGCAGCTGTATGCATTGAAGCAAGAGGGTGAGGGTTGATGGCTGCTGTCTTATTTCTTTCGATCAAAAAGAAGGCTAAAGACCCATGACCCTCCTTCTCCAGTTCTTCCTCCTTTCATTCCTCATTACTTCCTCTCCCTTCTGTGTGAATCTATAATTCTCTGCCCAGTCCCCACCTTGTCCTGGTTTTGAATGGAAGTTCCTTGAGAGGAGGTATTGGGATATTCTCTAGGAGTTTTCTGCTTCCAGTACAAATTAAATAAGAAAAAAGATCCTAGACTAAGGCTCCTCAATCTTCTCAGTGCCTCTCTCATGCACCATTGATTTGGCTTCTAGTTGGATTGACCAACACTTTACAGCTTCCTAGGCTAAACAACACCTTAGTCAGGGTGCTTGGGAGGTAAGTCAGAAAACCAAGGACAAGTGGGTGATTCCAGCAAGCTCATGGATTCCAGTCCTGATCATCATTGTTTCACTCAGTGATCCACAGAAAGTCACATTTTTGTGTGTATACACCTTTTTCCCTCTCTGCGAACAGGCCAGGATCTATCCTAGATGATCCTAAAATACCTGGCTAAGTAAAAAGGGTGGGGGGTGGGGGGAAACAATTGTAACATTTTTCAAGCAGAAAAGTCCTGGGTCAATTCTGATGACTCACATATCTTTTCTATCAGTATCCCCTTTCATAAATGCCTATCGAATATGATTGGAAAATTAAATGCAGCAGAAAACAAACATTCCCTCCTGTTCTTTCCCCTCCTGAAAATCAGCAACAAAAATTGGATAGATGCTTTTTATCAATCCTATTGATTCATTCAATCATATTTATTGAGCGCTTACTGTGTGCAGAGCACTGTATTAAGCGCTATTTAGGCATATGCAAATCCTCTTGTATAGCACCATTTCCTGTAGTGCCTCGGGATGATGTATTTCATTTCAAAAGTTAATGTTAAAAGTCAATTCCCCCTCTTGAACCACAATAGTCAGGTGAGGTAGAATGTCTTGCTAGCTCCATTTTACAGATAAGGAAGCAGAGACACCATTAAGTTAAATGACTTACCTTTCTCAAAGCAAGCTCACTTTCACCCACAGCCTCTAAGTTTCTAGTCTGTTGTCTGGTACTATTAGTATTTATTGAGTGTTAACTGTGTGCAGATAATAATTACGGTATTTTTTAAGCACTTACTATGTGCCAGGCACTGTTCTAAGTGCTGGGAGAGAATACTCAGGTGGGCATTAGACACAGTGCTGGTCCCTACCCCTGTCCCTCTGGAGGCTCACTGACCTTTGTAAATTGACCTAATAATAATGATAATAATAATAATGGTATTTGTTAAGTGCTTACTATGTGCAAAGCAATGTCCTAAGTGCTGGGGTAGATACAACGTAATCAGGTTGTCCCACGTGGTGCTCAGTCTTAATCCCCATTTTACAGACAAGGTAACTGCACAGAGAAGTTATGTGACTTGCCCAAAGTCACACAGCTGACAAGTGGCAGAGCACCCACAACCTCTGACTCCCAAGTCCATGCTCTTTCCACTAAGCCACGCTGCTTCTCAATAAATTGAACTGAGAAAGTTAGGCAACTCCATGTTTCCTAGCTCTGCTCTCAAACTCAATAGGGCTGGGCATACTCACTGCACTGAGGTACAGCCCCTTTCCCAGAGCCTTGAGAGGGGCATAATTACAGGAGGGGGAAGGCTCTAGGGATCAGGGGAAGGTCCATGAGGATTGCAAGTATTCTTCCTTCCATGTCCACAAGGATAGAGTGAATTGAGCTGATGAAGCAGAACTTGGAGCGATCTAGATGAGGAGGTTAGATTGGCCACTAAGGAGCCTAAGTTTTAGTTTGTTCTGTGTCTAGGGCTAATAGAATAGAGGTGGGCAAGCCAAGAAATCCCCCCCAAATCCAGTGGAAAGTTAAGTCCCATGTTTTGGGCAGAGTTAGCTCTGACTAGCCTGTCACAGTGTGAAACTGGTAACAGTTGGAGCTGGCCCTATGCAAACCGTGGAGCTCCTGGTTGCCACTGCAGCCATAAGTTCCCCCACCGCAGCTTCCACCTAGCAGTGAGTACCCCTCCTCCTCATCCTCCTGTGCATAAGCACACATCCTGTCCTGGGCTCCAACCTAAGCTCCACCCCACCTTAGAGCCAGCTCTGCCTGGGTCCTTGTCTTTTACACATTCTGAATAGTACCAAAGACCAGGTCTGACCCGAGTCTGCAGGCCATCCCAAATCAATCAGTGGTATTTATTGAGCGCTTACTGTGTGCAGATCACTGTATTAGGCATGTGGAAGAGTACAGTACAGCAGAATTGGTAGATACGTTCCCTGCCCACAAGGAGCTTACAGCTTAGAGGTGGCTTTCAGCTGCTCTTACCTCTTAGAGCGCCACCTTTGGTCTGCTTTTTGCTGGCCATTAACAGAGAAGACCCACTTTTTTATGGTGTCTGTAAAGTGCTTACTAAGTACTTGCTCCCAGGCATGTGCCCAGCTGATGCTGGAATGGGCTTTGCAAAGTCCATAAAGAACCTTGTAAGGCCCTTTACCAAATCTGCCGGAGGGCAAATCTGCCTGATCCTGATAGGATGCCCACAGCCGATGGTGGGCTTCCCTGGCCACACTTCTGGTTTGAGAGATCTTAACAATGATAATAATGTTGGTATTTGTTAAGCGCTTACTCTGTGCAGAGCACTGTTCTAAGTGCTGGGGTAGATACAGGGTAATCAGGTTGTCCCACATGAGGCTCACAGTTAATCTCCATTTTACAGATGGGGGAACTGAGCCACAGAGAAGTTAAGTTACTTGCCCACAGTCACACAGCTGACAAGTGGCAGAGGTGGGATTCGAACTCATGACCTCTGACTGCCAAGCCTGGGCTCTTTCCACTGAGCCAGGCTGCTTCTCTAATCTTCCCCTACCATCCTATGCTTGTGGATTTGTGCCAATCGGATATGCATGCGTCTATGTACTCATGTAAGTGTGAGCAAGTGTGTATGTATAGGGAGCAGGAGTACTTGCTGTTTTTGAGCTCACACCCACACCTCTTCACAGCCAGACCAGGAGTGTACTTAACAATAATAATAATAATAATAATAATTATGGTCTTTGCGAAGCACTCACTATGTGCCAGGCACTGTACTAAGCACTGGGGTAGTCACAAGAACATCAGGTTGGAAACAGCTCCCGTCCCACATGGGGCTCACAGTCTTAATCCGAATTTAACAGGAGAGGAAACTGAGGCACAGAGAAGTTAAGTGCCTTGCTCAAGGTCAAACAGCAGACAAGCGGCAGAGCCAGGATTAGAACCCGGGTCCTCTGATTCCCCAGGCCCATGGTCTTTCCACAAGGCCATGCTGCTTCCTCATTCCTCTGCTCATTCCAGGCTCCCTCATGCCCCTTCCGGTCCCAGAAGTTGGGTGGAGCATCCCTGGGTGGGGATGGCCCAGGCCGGCCCCGTGCCCAGCACAGTACGAGTACTCACCAACCATTTATAATTATTCTACATAAGTAACATCACAGAAAGTGGAACCCCCAGCTAACCAGCAATCTAGAAAAACCACTCCTCTTACAAACCTGGATAGAGTGAGGTCATGTTAGTCCCGTCTTTGACTGCAAAACTGAGCTCGAAAGGCACCCACTCTAGGAGAAGAAAAACTGCTTTAAAGTCAATAACATGAGCCAGAAGCCTCCAGAGGAAAATAAAGGTTTATGTAGAACCATCTTAAATCTAATAGAAGCTGGCAGCTGATTTGGGTGCGGATAGAAATGTGAGGGAGCACTCCTTGCTTTTCTTGCAGTCACAGCACCCCGTCGATTTTTGTTTTTATTTTGTATATTTGCTCATGTGTTTTATGTTGTTTTAGCATTTTTTTGTTTCATCACTCCCGACGTGTCTTTCTCCATTCCCCTCTCCCACTCTTACAGTCTTAGATTGTATGCCCCTTGAAGGACAGGGATCGTGTCTAACTTCCTACCTGTGTATTCTTACCCAGCATTTATCATAGTGTGCTGCACACAGTAAGCACTTAATAAATACTATTACTTACTGCTACTCTCTGAGATCAAGGGCGGTGGCTACTGTGGCCATGGTTTAAAATAGTGAGTTTCAGATGGGGATCTACTTCTGTTTTCCATGGCTGCCTTAAGGAGGAAAAGATGCCACTGTGCTCTCTAAACTCTGATTTAGAATGGAGGGCTATAGGAGGGAAGAGGAAGACATTTTAGTTTTGGAGTTTGCTATTAAAGCTCAAGGAGCCTCTGCTCCTGGTCCCCAGCCTTGAGACCCAGTGGGCTCCCCAAGGGCAGGATAGAGGGATTCTCTGCCCCTTGAGGAAGCAGGGAGTGGAGGGAATGGCAGGGTCTTGCATCAGTGGAAAATCCTTAAATTCTCATGGACACTACTGGACTCTGGACCAAAGGATAGATACTTGGGGAATTCGGGTCGGCTACAACTGCGGGATGGACTCCTGCAGCTTTCCCTTGGTTCCAGGATTCTCCCACATCTCTCCCCTGAATCTGAGTTCAGGAATTCAAGTTGCCTTTCCCTCCAGGCCCTAGTAACCCCAGAATGTATAGGGATGTGCAGCTAAAGCCACTGTAACTGTGGCTCTTTCCCATGCAATGGAAGAGAGGGAAGAGGTGGATGGGTGAAGCGAAGACTAACAGATGGTTTGCAATTCTGCTTCAACTCCCACACTCCTGACCTCCAGACACTTGCTGAGATCAGTTCCAGCTGGCACAGGATGGAGGAGGACACTGTATTTAAAAAATAAATACAATAAACAACCACAAAATTCTGAATGCTCACTATGGGCTCTTTATTTCCACTGAGGGAAAATTTGTCACCACTCCCATAACTGATTGATAAAATGGGATGGAAACAGGATGAATTAAATCGGTTACCATAGTGCAGGAACAATTTATGACCTGGGATGAAATTTAACCAGTTTTGTTACTGGTCACTACGGAAGCTGGTGAGGAAAAAAGATGACCCCCACCATTATATGTGTTTTATCTTTTGGGGGTACCTGGTCCCCAAATCAGAGACATTAGAAGAGGACCCATTCCTACAGCACATGCCTTGACAAACTAAAAAGAATGATCAAGGAAAGAAATGTTTTTAAATACTTTCATTGTGTGCAGAATTTAAAATATACCATAGCTATAGTACAAAAAAACAAAGAACACCAAAAAACCCTCCAAAAACGTAAAGCTTCCCCAAAACTAGGGAACACATGTATGATAATAATTTTTGTCATTATTGCAAATTCTAAACAGCTAGTGAGCCCGAGTTCGGCAGCCTAGTAATTAAGCTAGATGTCCCTCATGTAGACTCCATAAGGAGCTAGATCTCCGCCATCTTGTATTGCTATGGGAAGTGTCACTAAGAAAAATGCTGAAACCATTTCTAGAAAACGAATAACTATGTGTTATGCATATTTTTCAAGTGTGTAGAATCAAGTTACATAAAGTCAGAGAGGAAGAGGATCTGACCTTTTAGCCTATAAAAGTTCAGACACAATCTATGAGGCAACTGATAGGACAGAATGAACTTCATTGCATTTTATAATATGTTTTAGGACCACAATTGGCCAACACCCTGTTCTGTTTATTTGTATTTTATTACTTGCTAGTCCCATAGTTATAACTCAGTTTACTTTTATCTGAAATATCCCTTCCCCACCTCATTTCCTAGATATCCACTGTAAACAGGGTGACTTAAATGCCCCCTCCACCCCCCCAACACACACACACCATAACACCTTAGCACCCCAGGAAAATAAAAGATACAATCTTACTTTAGGGAGAAGGATGAGAGCATTTGGGCCAGAGAAGTGAACAGAACCTACTTCAAAATGGAAGAACATAGCCCCTTATAGGAAGTAGAGTGAGAATCAGAGATCCCACTGAAAGAAAGAGGCATGGGAGTCCTCTTGCCCTCAAAAAAAAAAAAGTCAAAACAAACTTGCTAGAGCCTTTTCCCTTAACGAAAGTAAAATGTGGGCATTCCCCCCATTTTCAGCCCGTCTTAGAGAGAGCCCACACTTCTTTCTACACTCTACTTTCTATTGGGCCATCCCAAGGAATAAAGTCAAAAGCTCTCTCTAGGTTCCTAAAGACCATCATGGACTGGACATGAGGTAGATGCCAACGGTTCAGCAGCAAGGAAAATGTGCAGCTGGTCCTTCAAGCCGCCACACTGAACACTAAGTTGTTAACTGGCTTAAAAGTGTTATCGTGCAAGCTCCCGAGAGCACTTCCCCCTTGTGGTTGTTACCGTTCCCTACAGCGGGGCAAGAGGAGCCAATCAGCTGCAACCTTCCTTATACGGCATTGTGTGGGGAGGTGTGACTTCTCGTACACACAGCTTGACTCAGGAAAGAGAAAGGGGGGTGGAGGGGGAGAAGAAGAGGGAAGCCAAAGCTAGAAGCCTGCATTCACACATACAGGATTGAGTAACCTTTTGGCTCTTGGGGCATCACTGGAGCCAAGAAGAGGAGAGGGAAGTTCCAAAGACGTGTCATGGCCAAAACTGTGAAATGATTTTGGTTTAAACACTGCCCTTATTAACAAGTGGGAGGACCAGTGATGCTGTTGCCAAACTCTTTCCAGCGATTTCACTACAATTTATGTGCATAAAGAAGTCTCAGTTTGAATTTCCTCTGAATGGAATTTTCCTAAGTGTTCTCTCCTTATGTCTCAACACCATGGTTCTTTTTTTTTTAGTTTGTTAAGCAGGAATGTCTCAGGTTGAAAAAAACATCTCTCTGAGAAGCCCAGTGGTTCCTCCACCCCAAGGGAGACAATTATTTTGTCTCAGTGATGTTCCCCAACACTCTACTGCTGAAATAATACAAAGGGAAGCACCAGTTAACCACCCTGATATCTTCAGTCCAAAACCCCACTGGCTTTCCTTCGCTCTACTCCCATCTGAATCCCTCTTTCATAGGCTGAAGGCATCCCTTGCTCCATCCAACCTCACCCCTCCACCCTCTCTCAACAAGGTGCCAGGACTGAACCCCACAGTAGCACCAACCCTGGTTTAAACTCTGTCCCTTTAACAAGCTAAGATCTTGACCTTTCTTCTACCACCATTCCTCTTTTCATTCCTCTTAATCCCCAGCCCCTTATTTCCAAAACTATAATCTTGATTTATTGACATGTTTGTGTATTCTTAGTTGACCTCTCTATCCTTGGAATGCATTCATAAAGGTAGTGAAGCACACCAAAGCACACCAAAGTCCAAGCTGATTCCAAGAGATTTCTTAATCAGAAGTACGTCTCAGCTTGGCACCACTGCCGTCCTCACTGCACTCAAGGAATGAATAAATTATTTACCAATAACCTTTCTTCTGTCAACTCAGAGGCCTTAGATCTAGTTCTTTCTGTG
Source organism: Ornithorhynchus anatinus (assembly GCF_004115215.2). NCBI lineage: Eukaryota > Metazoa > Chordata > Mammalia > Monotremata > Ornithorhynchidae > Ornithorhynchus > Ornithorhynchus anatinus. Next base: position 50,507,911 of record NC_041749.1, read on the forward strand.
GGCCTTATTTGGGGCTGAGAAGCCCAGGGACATACAGTAGCTTGCTGGTTTTTACTAGTGAGTCTGTGGGGATTTAGTGTTATTGCGGGATTGCAAAACCACCATTATAACATTATTCTGGGGTTTTTTTCCAGAGTTTCACAGACCTTAAAAAATATAGTTTCTGAAAAATCGTGAGGTGGGTTTAGCAGATTTGTTAGGTCTGACTACAGTATCAATTCCTAAAATCAGTCAAGGTGTCTGACCCAAGTCCTGGCAAGTTAATTCTGGGCAGCTGCTAAGGCATAGGTGCCAGAGGTCAGTTCCAGAGGAAAGCAGGCTTTATGCATCGGGTTGCTAGTCTCAAACAGTTGTCTCAGGTTAATGCTGTTTGGCTGAGGGGGAAACTGAGATACCAAATTGAAGTGATTTACCCAATGCCAGGTCAGCTAATTGGCGAGAGTAACAAAATCTGTATTAGACCTTCAAAAGTTGCCTCCTAAGGGACTCAGTCAGCTGGTACAAACATTAGGCTGTAATTTGCAGAGGAAGTTGTATTTTGTGATGTTGCTTTGCAGTAGTTGCATTAAATAGCTAGATACCCACAAAGCAATAGAGAGAATAAAAATTCGCTAGAGTTACATATGGCCTTTCAACTTTGATGAGCTCGGAGCACTTTCACATTTATTCTAATGACAGCCCTGTGAATTTGGTAGGAGCAGGTTTTATGTAGCCCTATTCTCCCTCTGGAGAAACAACACACCCCTTGGAGACCTAGAGGGGTGAAGAGTTTCCTGCCTCTGTCTCTCTCCTTGATTCTCCAAGGCAATAAGACCATCAGGTGGAGGTCACCCAAAACCACACTCCTTGTGGTGCTGTTTAGCTGCTTGAGGGAACAGAGAGAGTGGCTAGCAGAGCCTGAAGAAAAAAACCAGGAGATCCTTTGCCAGCCACAACCCCTTCTAAGGCTATCCCTCTGGGGTGGGGTTTAGAGGGCCAGGGATTTCATCTACCAAATCTATTGTATTGTGCTAAGCGTTTAGTATAGTGCTCTCTATAGTAAGTGCTCAATACATACCATTGATTGACTGGGCAGAAGGCTGCAGTGCTTAGACTGTAGAAGAAGGAGAGGAAGAGAGAAACATTCTCTGCCTCCCACACTCTCTCTCCCATTCCCACCTCTGGGAGGGAGAATTGGGATTATAATCCTGATTTTTACAGATGGAAATGCCTCACTCTCACACAGGTTCTGAAGTGAAGCAGGGCGAGACCCCCAGTGTCCTGAAGCAGTCAAACATTCAGTGAGACTATACTGCCATGGAAGATATTTTTGAAAAAGATATCTATATCACAGATTCCCTTTCGAGCCCTTTTAAGTGAGTGTTACAGTGAAAATGGTCCTCCCTGGGTCTGTCTCTGTCTCTGTCTCTGACCTTGTCTACCTCTCTCTCCTGTGACTTTTCTCTGAAATAACAGGTCTCTTCACAGCCCAGAAAATAACAGGATTATTCTTAAGATCATATGTCTTTGCAAGGAGATAGTTGAGGCAAACTGAAAAATCACCTTACTCCTTCGGAACAAAAGAGGCTGTCAGAGAGCTTTCATACTGACATCCAGAATTCTAGATAACCTCCGGAAATATGAAATCCAAACCCCTCCACATAGTAGTATTAGTATTTGTTTGAGTGTCCACTTGGAAAATGGAATATGAAACAAAGAAGTGACAACTTCCTGGCCCACAAGCAGTTTACAATCTAACGGGGATGACATGAGAGCCACGGTGTGCATATAAGCATAATTTAAACTATGATTCTGTTTCGGTTCGGAGGGTGTTCATTTTCTGGCCCTTAAGGGATTTCAGTAAACTTCCCCTTTACAATAAGCAGTTTTGTGTGGGTTTCCAGACACAGAATAATGTGGAGGCTTGGAAAATTTTGTAGAGTTGCAGTTTTCATTTCTGCATTTTCCCCAGTGTTCAAAATAAACAAAAGAGAAAATAAAACCTGACAAGTAACCTGGGATTGCACATATACCAGGATCATGAGGTATAAGAAACTCTGTCCCTTTCCAAAACTCTGTAAAGAGATTTCAGCCTGTCCCAGGTCAGTGACTAGATGAGAGATTTGCTGATCTGATTTAAGTTTTGTTCAGATTACAGGAAGCTTCACAAAGAAATGACTAAGCTAATGCTCATCGTAAGAGCACTGGGAGCAAGTCACCTGAGGCTTGATAGGATCAGGCACCAACTTTTCAGTGCAACCAGAAGTTACGAGAGATGGGTAGCATTCACTCTGTACTTAACATGCCTGAGCAGCTGAAACCATTTCTCAGACTCAGATGCGTATTTCTTTAGAAATCTGTAGTGGCTGTTCATCCCCTTTCAGGCACTTGAACCCTAGAGAGGGCAGTTTTTACAAAGTCTTTCCCTAAATACAGCCACGTGTCTGAATTACCAAGAGCCTTGCAATAGCAACTCTTTGTCCTTATAAAGCACCATTTATCTATGGACCTCAAAGCCATTTAAAGGTCACTGTTAAACTATCATTACTAGGCCTCTCTGCCTTCCCTTCTTGACAGGGATGGGAAGGGTCAAGGAATCTGGACTGGGTCATACTGGAGAGTCCTGATGGTGTGACTGACCTAAGAAGGTCAGAAACCTGCTGCTTAGTAACAGCAGAAGAAATAAAAAAGGTTTCATGCACAATATAGTTTGAGCTTCTCCTGACTTTTATGTAGTTGTAAGTGCAGGGATCATTTGCTTAGCATCTGGCTGTCCCCATGATGAGGGAAGAGAAGTGATCAGAAGACCACCACACAAAAAATCCAGTTCTAACAACACTGTGGAGTAACCTGATGTCCCTAGCCTCTCCTCAACCTGATAAGATAATATTTCTGTCAGTTGGAAATGAGTGCTGCCCCCTGCAATGAAAACCATGGGCCATTGACACTTGGATGCGGAAGCTTCCTGTGGAGGAGAAGTGTCCCAGAAGTCCACCCTGGCACTGGCAGCATTTCCGTCATAGCGTCCATGATGGCCACCCTTGTAGCCAAGGATCTTCTGGAGGCCACCCTGGCAACTTGGGTTGGGGGTGGGGAATCCAGAAAAGGCAAAAGGTCGTCCTGGTGCCACCTCTAGTTGAGTAACCTCAGCCCTTGGCACCAATTGGCACAAATGCATCAAATGAGGTGCTAGCACTTTAACCTCAAGTTAATACGCACCCAACTGGGGGCCCCAAAGGGCTTGGAGGACCCTCGCCATGTGGGCCCCAAATCTCATTTAGGGGAAAGGGGAGCCCCTCGAAGCTCCGGCGTAAGGTGACTGAAGGTCCCATTTTGGGTTGGGATGGTCTCTAAGGTTTTGAGGTTCTTGCCAGCTGTTCAAAAGGCCAGAGGATCCAGACAGAAACCCTCACCTACAGCAGCAATAGAGGTAAGCAGGCGCTCTGGTTGCTGCAGCTGAAAATGAAGAAGTGGAAGAGTCCCCCTTCTCAGGTAGCGGCAGTGGGAGTCTCTACTGTCTGACCCCTAAAGGCCCTCCCTATGGCCTCTACTGCCCAGGTCTGGTGAGGGGGAACAGTGTTGCTGCAGGTGAACTGGTCTTTCCAGCCTGCTGATAGTATTTTCTGGAGCAGCCGTAAGGCTTCAATCAGCTGCACCAGAAATTCTCATCACTGGCCTGAAAGGGCTAATTCTGGTGCAGCCGGGCAACTAACGGCCCAAGTTGCCCACGGCCTCTGGAGATCATTGCCACTGCTGCCCAGAGCATGTTAGGGGGCCTGCGCCTTCAGGGTCTGGGTTGGGGCAGCTGGACTGCCCATCACCAATGCTGCCCCGGCCTTACCACAAGGCTCCCCACCATTGCTGACCCAAGTCCCACTCTGCTGTGGATAGTGGCAGTGATCATCTCCCTGGCAAGTAGGCTATGCATTCCAGATGGATACCAGATTGTCCTGATTCTCAGTCGGCCTTTCCCTTGTCTGGTACCGATACGGAACTGGATGCTTTCCTTTCCCATTTTCATTTTTGGCACCAAGAACCCCTCTGCCACGAATCCTGTTGCCAGTTCCCGTGGCTCAGGCACTGACTTTACGCTGGGCTGGGTAGGGAATGCAAAGGCTCTGGACCAAGTAGGGGATTCAGGGGGCCCTTTGGAGAAGCACTCTTGGCTTGCAGAAAGTCGGTAGTTTTCCAGAAAATAGTGCCTGTGACACCACTGTTACGTAGCGTGTACAGGTTAACAATCCCGGCTCTGCTACTTGTCAGCTGTGTGACTGTGGGCAAGTCCCTTCACTTCTCTGTGCCTCAGTTACCTCATCTGTAAAATGGGGATTAACTGTGAGCCTCACGTGGGACAACCTGATTACCCTGTATCTACCCCAGCACTTAGAACAGTGCTCTGCACATAGTAAGCACTTAACAAATGCCAACATTATTACCTCATGGAATTCCTCATCCAGGACTGGCAAGGAGTATCAGTGGCCAACCCACTGACAGAGAATCCCACTGGCAGGGCCCAGAAAGTAGACGTGCGTAGTTCACTTTCTCTGTTTGCCTGTGGGTTTGTGTACATATCTGTGCTTCTGCCTATCTGTGCGTGTCTGGATGTATGCCCCTTTTTTTGTCCCCTTTCCCCATCCACTTCATTTGTCCTCTTCTCCCTTTTCCTTTTCCTCCCCATTTCCCTCTTTCTCCTTCCTCTCTTTTCTTTTTCCTTTTGTCTTTTTCTTTCTTCTTCAGTGTTTTTGTTCTATTATTTTTCTTTCCTTTCTGCTTTTAGCCCCACTCCAGGGAGGCCCTGAACCCTGTCCCAATTAGAGCTCATAAAAAAAAAAACCTTTCACCTTTACTCCAAGCTGCCTTGAGACACCTTAGTCTTCACTCCCATCATGGATTGTGGAGGGTGAGAGAGTTGAGGGCAGATTTTCTGCCTTTTGCTTTTGGTGGGTGAAAAAAGAAAGGTTTAAGAGCCCCCATAAGCCCTCCAATTAGAGGATTAGGCCTCGCTGGGCCTCCATATATCCGAGGAGCCTGCGGGGGCTCCCTGAACATAAGGGTAGATGCCCTAGGGTTGTCAGAGAAGCTAGAACTGCACTGGGGTTTTCCACAGATCCTTGTCCTTCACCTCAGTGACAAGGGCTGCAACTCGTCACCACATGGCACTAGGATGAACTCTAGGATGAAGACAAAGGGCCAGAATGGCCCTGCAGATCCCTTCCCAGAAACAGGATTTGGGGACCATGCAGCTAGAATCCCTTCTTCCAGCAATGGGGTTCCCCAGCATGGGTGGGCAAGCAGAATTCCCACTCCAGGTGCAGTTCAGAAAGGAGTGTGGAGCTCCAGTTTCCCATTAAATATGCCTGTGATTCTTCTCAAAAAGTAACTGCAATCTGCTCAGCTGAGCATATTCCCAACCACACCGTACTCCCTCCCCAGATGCACTGTGTTTGTGTGCTTAAAAAATATAAAAATCTCCAGTTTTCTTGCAGTCTTCGCAGCCCAACTAAAATGGCTACATGCCTAGGGGCGGGGAAGGGGAGAATAGTAGGTGTCCAATAGATGGTGCGAAAGCATCAGTCCATCCCTGCTGCACCATCTGGTTGAGCACGCTGGAGTGGGCAGTACCCAAAGCTCCAGGTATAGATCTGCCCTAGGCACAAAAATGCCCAGTTATTCTACAGGTCCCACTTGACGACATGAGGATGAGCTCAGAGAACCAACAAGTTTCTAACCCTCCTGATGACCAGGCCCCAGTTAGCAATCCCGGGCAGATACAGAACTGGTTCAGCACTCTCTCAAGAAGGAGTTTCCTCCACTGAAAGCCACACCCTACTAGCAAGGGCAATAATAGATCACACATTAAAATTAATAAAAATACTCTGCTGATTACTATCAACAATAGCTATTAATAATGACCACTGTATGCTAATTATTTGGGCTTCAATAAAAAAGAACCTAAAAGAAAAACTGCCATGTTTTCTATTATTTTTATCATTCTATTTTAATGTTGTTTTCCAAAAGGGAACAATTCTTTCACTATTATGCTGATTAGCCCAGATCAAACGGAAGTCAGTTAGGCAGGTAATGGATAAGGAAATCCAGGCAATCTGGGAATACTTATTATTTGGGAATTAACAATCTAAAATAGAATGGCATACTTGGATGCATCAAGGTATTGCTATATTCCAAGAAACAATTTGAATTCTGGATAACGACAGAGAGGGATGATAGAGGCAGGCCCATCTGTGTGCTTTCTATCACCATGCACAAAATATGGGCTGCAGGCAGCAAGAGGAGATTAATAAATAATATATATGACTAAAGGAGGCAAGCAGTGCAAAGACCAACTCTGGGGGCAACTAGCTGGAGAACGGCGGATCCAAGACAGATCCAGGATTAAGCAAATGAGACAGAAACTCACAAAGTGATACCACTGTAAAGAAGTCTAGCCTATTCTTCTAGGAATGGATAAAGATACCCTTTAGATAAACCAGGAGGTAATAGCTACTGAATAGCCCTAGTGCAACCATACCTCCTGCCTCCATGAAGGAAGGGCATAGGAAAACTAGAGAAAGAATATGAACAAGAGAAAGAATGCAAATAGAAAGCTGGGAGAAGGCAATGGAAAAGGGGAGGGTTAGGGAGTTAAATTAATCTAGTTGAGGAAAGAAGAGCCAAAGGGGCCAGGTTCATAATCTAAAAATGCCTTCAAGGTATCCTCATAGATGAAGGGGAAGAACTAAAAGCAGAAGGATAATAATAATAATAATGTTGGTATTTGTTAAGCACTTACTATGTGCAAAGCACTGTTCTAAGCGCTGGGGTAGACACAAGGGAATCAGGTTGTCTCACGTGGGGTTCACAGTCTTAATCCCCATTTTACAGATGAGGTAACTGAGGCACAGAGAAGTTAAGTGACTTGCCCACAGTCACACAGCTGACAAGTGGCAGAGCCAGGATTCGAACCCATGACCTCTGACTCCAAAGCCCATGCTCTTTCCACTGAGCCACGCTGCTTCTCCAAGGATGAGAAGCCACTACTTGAAGCTATAAAAGTTTGTGTGCATAGCATATGTAGAACTGTAGATATACATCTATACATGTATCTATATATTGAGATATATATATATACACACACGTATATATATATAAAGAAAAAGCTCTTAAAAACGCTGCAGTCAAGCAGAGAAGGAGAACTTAAGGAATGGTCACCAAGGAACTACTACTCTTGACCTCTCAGCAGAGGAGAGATAAAGGGAATTCATAGAAAAATGATTAATACCTGGACCTCAAAAAATGGAGAAGGGTCAATGAGGGCAGCCCAAGTAATCCTTTGAGTCCTCATTATCTCCCACTTTGAACTTCGTAGAGCTAGTCTACTTGGCATGCATTGGAAAGTTGATAGGCCAGCGATGGGTATTTCGGGCATTTCATTTCTAGGTGATGGTTTTCAAAATGGCTCACCTTAGTAATGGTTAAGAATTGGTTTAATTATCTGATGGTTGTTGGGTTTTCTACACAAAGAGGCTCGAAGGTCTAGTTTCTACTATCTAGCGGCCCCCACAAAGGCCACCGGGGCACTCAGAGTCCATCAGCTCGGTTTTGCAGATATGTCAGAATCAGAAAAGGTACAGAAAGGAGGCTATGTCTTCTCCCAAAAGGATGGCCACTCTTGGGAGAAGGTGAAGGCATACTGGGGTAAGCAATTCCTCTAGGAAGCTTCCACCTATGTCATTCCTGCCCTTATAACTGTGAGGACAGAAGATTAACCTGAGCTTCCCAAGTAATCAACGTATGAACAGTGATAATGATGATGATGTTGACGATGATGACGATGGAGGCTCCCATCGAAAACGACGGACGAGCCTCGGTCTGGAGACTTCAGGACCGAGAACCTGCACAGAGGAGGAATCGATTACAGCGATAGTGGTTGGCTCAGCACCACTCATACTCTGTCTTCCTTGCCAGACGGGTTCCCACTGCGACAGGCACATTACAAAGTGCACGCGAAGGCTCTTTTTCTTCCGTGCAGGCTGAAGCGACTGCAGCATAGTGCTGATGCTGTGCCGTAGCATCATGACCCAGCAGGTTGTTGCCTTGAGAGCCGCTGTAGTCTTTGCTGCCCACGCTAGCCAGCTGTTTCTCAGGATTCCTGTTGGCCCCGTCCACCTTCTGGAACCCCCTAGGTAGGCCTGTGGTTAGAAACCTTCACCATTGATGGCAGGGCCCCAACTTACAGAGCCAGGACTAGAACCCGGGTCTCCTTTTTCCCAGAGCCATGTTATTTCCCCTGGACCAACAGCAGGACTAAATGGCACTGAATTGTAAAACAACTAAACGTTCAAAGAATTCTAGCCTTTCCCATGAAAAATGGGTACACAAATGAGATTCATCAAAGCATGTATCTTCATGCCCCCAATCCAACCCCACTCACCAGTCGAGACTTCTGACCCCTCCTCATTGGGGATGGGCAGAGATGGTTCCTCCATAGGGTGTGGCACTGATGGAAAGTAATGAATGGTGGTAGTATCTGTCTCAAAGTGATCATGGTTAAGATGGTCCCTCCAATTACTTCAATACTAAATGCTTGAACATCATCACCTAAGCAATTGCCTTGTAAAGCATCTTCCCACAAAAGGTTGTCTTCTTCAAAGACAGTGTGGGTATCCCTGTTTGAAGATACTATAACTGTAGCAATATTCCCAAAGGTATCATTATTTCTCCATGGATTTTCACATCACAGGGACACCACTGTGAGTTTGACATCTTTGTGCCAAATTTCTTCAACAAACTCATTTTCCGAGGAAATGTATTAACTTGGGGGCAGGGGGGCAGTTCATGGCACTGGAAAAGTCTCATTCTGAGAGTTAGCAGTTAACAGATTCAAATCTATTTCTGAGACATCTGATCAGTTGGAATTCACCCATTTCCTAGATCTCACACAGCTATCCCAAAAGTTCACACTCTTGGGACTTGGCAGTCTCTGAAACTCTTATCCCCTAGAGTTTCTCATGGATGTTTAACAGGAGAGGCAGTGAAATTCTTACCAGATGATGAGTAACTCATGAGTTGTGTCACTTCCCTCAAAAGAGAAGTAAAGAAAAGCCGAGGGGATTAGGCTTGACTTGGGCTGCTGAAATCCTATTGCTGTTGATCGTATGTTTGTTCTAGGGTTGTACCACCTCTCCATTTGGCATTCGACTAGAGGGTCTAGAGGGTCTGGATGTTTCCTTAACCCAAGGAACAAGTTTTATTTGCTTGTGATATTCCAGTGGGTCTCATAGTCTAACCTCACACACTGTAACCCTGTTCCATTTCTTACACTTTGATGATTTACCTTCTCCTCAGATCTGGAAAAATAAACTCTTTTCCTGCTTTTTTTCAAGAGGTTTAATCTAAAATCCTTAAGGACCCCAGAGGAAAACTGATAACAGTATTGGATGGCAACTGTAACTTCTTTCAATCACCATTAAGGGTGCCTTTGGCTCAAATTTTCCCATAAAGTGTTCCATTACTCAACAAACCCTGGGAGTCGCTCTTACTGTCAGTATCCAGGCTCAATAATCATTGCAGCCAGTCGATAGTGTTTACTGAGTATGAGGAAAGGCAGAGCTGGCTCCCACACAGGAATGGATTTGGTTTTTATTTAGTTTTTGACAACTGACTCTCAAAAATTATTCTTCTCTTTTGCAAGGATCTGTGACTCTGGGTTAATGCTGCTACTACTAGGTCTGATGACATTTCCTCTGGGAACGCCTAAGATACGGTCAGAAGAATACTGTATTCATGATTCAACAGCACAAAAGAAATGTTTGAGGGCATTGCCACCAGAAATAGCCACACGTGCATTGTTTTCCCCCTGAACAGTGAATTGAGCTAGGGCTAAGGACCATGTCTAGTAAAACCACACTAAGAAAAAAATCTCTACTATGGAACTTTTATGGGCAACTAAGGGAGCTCGAGCTAGAAAGCTCGTTAGTCTGAGCTAGGAGTTCTGCCTGAGTCTCTGCTGTGTGACCTTAGGCAAGTCACTTCACTTCCCTGTGCCTCAGTTACCTCATCTGTAAAATGGGGATTGATACTGCAAACCCCATGGGGGACTGTGTCCAACCTGATTAAATTGTATCTACCTTAGTGCTTAGTACAGGGCCTGGCACACAGAGCTTAACAAATGACACTGTTATTATTATTTTGACTTGGGATACAAACGAACTATATGAAAAATAGGAACAGTAGCACTACTTCCAGTTTGTTTTTCTTCTATAAAACTACTGGTCTATGAGGTTGGGTTGCGCAAATTGCTTTTATCTAAAAAGCAGAACCAACATTCCAGCTCAACAATAGCAAAGCATTTGCCACACAGCATTTTGCTACATATTAACCAGTAGTTGCTATGCCAATTCAATATAGTACTATAATTTAGAGATGTAAGTTATTTTCTGAAAAACACTGATTTATGAAAATTTGGTCTAACATGAATGCCGGTGGCCTTGCCAAACTCAGTGAAATAATGCATGCTTGGAAGTTATGCAAAATCAGTTCTGAACCACAAACAATGCAGACATTTCATTTTTATAGCTAATGTTACACTAGGGGAATAGTGAATAAAGCCTCTAAAACACTTACTTATTGTGAAGAGATACTGGAGCAGAACTTGATTGTTAGCAAAATGATTAAATCGGAGACCTGCCATTGAAATGATAGGCAGCATACATTTTGAACTATAAGAAGTGGTTGTATTTTCTTTACCTAAAAAGAAACAATTCCGGGCCAACAGCCCCTCCCAAACTCTGAAACATCTACTCTAAAGACAAAGCTGCTTCCTTAAAACATCTGCATCAGAACTGGGTGCTATAGGAGGCTACTTTCATGGGCGCTGGAGTGTTTACATAAAAGGACTGACATATGTATTTGCTACTTACATTTGCATTTGAAGCTATCTTTAAAAAAAAATCCCTCAAGGGTGCTGAGGCCAGTGCTAAACAGCCTATGTCCCCTAAATAATTAAGAAAAGAGTAGGCTTTTAGGCCTGAGTGATCTACACTGCCCAACTCACTAGATTATTAACAGTCCGTCCCTTCAATCTGAGCTATGTAGAGAAGGCGACAGCCGAAAACTGGGTCTTATACAACTGCAGTTGGTTTGTGTAGTTCATTTCTGTGAATAGGTGGCAGGTGCCCAGAACCTTAAGGTAAGTAGCTATAATACTCCTTCTGACATTTTGTAAAAAGAATGTGTGGAATTTAAGGTAAAATGACACTTACATTCAGAAGGGTCTCTTCAGAATCAATTGTTTCCTTCCTGTTGCAAAATAGAGGAAATAAAAAAGGGAAGAAAAAACAGATTCCGTCAGGATAATTCTATGCATGTGACTTGACATCATCATACATGTGACCCCACTACAAAACAACATATGTGAACTAAAAATTATCAGGACACTGAGGATTACTGCACCACAGAAACTGAGCTTTAATTCCCCCATCAGTCATCCCCACGCTTACTGGTTGCAAACTGTCCCGGAAATTCTGCCAAAATTTTGAGAACAAGTAAATTGCTGCAAAATACAGTCTTACTGGGACCGAAATAAAACACCAAGGCAGTCTTATTTGCAATCAGAAAAAGAAAACGACACTTTAATTACTTTCAAATTTCTGAATTGGCAGCCTCCAGCATCCCTCTCACCCAATAAAACCCATGGTGGTGTGCTTACCACAGGAGCCCTGGCCCTGGCCATCTGAAGACAAGTGACTCACAAGTTGGAAGGTTTGCAATTACTCTCCATTCTGGGTAATTTACTCTGTCTTGAATCCTTTCCCTCTCCCAGTGCTCGAGCCACAACCTGACCATGGTGTGAGCAGCCTCGAGTTTAAAAACAAAACAGAACAGAAAAGCCCAAACCCCTGTAATGGCTGAGGCAGGGCAACCAAAAGCAACCAGGTAAACCTGTCCGCTTCTTAGAGAGAACGAACCTTTACTAGATCCATCCCCTTCGATCAGTCTTACCACTGGGTCCCAACTACCATTCTCATTATAGTTCTGTTGCCAATGCCAATGCCAAGGCCAACACTGATAATAGAAATAAATCATCTTTCCTAGAGCCCAATGTATCGAGTTAGCTTTGATTTCAGTCAATTGTATTTATTGGGTGCTTACTGTTGCAGAGCACTGTACTAAGCGCTTGGGAGAGTACAACAGAAAAATGTAACAGACCTATATCCTGCCCACAATGTGCTTACAGTCCAGATTCTTTGATTTCTGGGTCTTTTAGAAGTCTGGGTCAACCCAGGATTCCCACACTGCCGGACAGAATGACATTTTAAGGGTCCTGATATAGTCTGCCTAATGCACATTTTTCAGAACAGTTCCACTTTCCAAATTTCTATCCCTGTTTCTCTATGGAAGAAATGACACTTGCAGGAGACAAGCTGTCTGTGATGACCTGTCTTCTTTGACAGGGGATTTTGGTAGGGATTTTCTCAGATCTAAGTTCCTGATACAATTAAAGCCTAATGCAATTTCAAGGGTATGTTAGTCTTCAAATTACTGCTAAAATTAGGTCTCAGATAAAATACACCATTGCCTTTACGGCTACGCTTCTTGAGTTGTAAATTATTGAGGGACTTGGAGGAACAAGGCTATATCCGGTCTTAATATCCCAACATTATTTCTTGCAGATTTTCTGGAAGTTGTTAATACGAACAGGGGCTCTCCCATGAACAAGAGGCAAAACAGAAAAGTCAGAAGAAGCGAATATCCTTCTCAAGAGAGGCTTTTGTCAGAGACTTTCAAACTTGCAGCACAGTAAACTTTTGCACACACCTTTCCCTGATTTACATCCGATCTGGCTTACTTCAAAAGCTAACCATGTCTCTAAGACTCCCAGATGTGCTATGTAAGTTTCTCAATGGAAAGATTGGTTTTCCAATAGGAATCTTTTCCAGGACAGTGTTCTGATAGCCAAATTAAATAAGAGAGAACCATTAAGCTACAGATCACAAATGTATGCACTTACTTTTTCATTTGCACCATAACTCAGAAAGAGCAATGAGTAAAGAATCCTGTAGAATTCCATAGTAATGAACTATTGAAATAGGTAATGTGGTTTACCTTTAGATTCAAAATAATTACCATTCAACCTTTGATTTCAAAACAAAACAAAAAGAATACTGAACTGCATTTGCTCTGTAATGAAATGATACTTACCAAGCAATTACTGAGACATGTGGTGGTTAACAATTATGCAACAAAAGATGATTTTGCTAAAGTGCAACTATTTATTATGAGCCAAGTACTGGTGTAGTCGAGGTAACATAAAAAGCATCATCCTCATATTTTATGTCAATTACAAATGTAGTTTTTTTTTAAGTTACACTTGAATGTACATTTTTTGCATCACTGTTTTGTTACAATTTATAAAACAGTTTCCCCGTGTATCTTATACACTCAGTAAGACAAGAATTTCTCTCTTTGCCTAGAACAAAACAAATCCTGAAGTTCACAGCTTCAAAGTTTAGACCACATAGAGTCTAGCTTTAAAAGGTACTATCTTTAATGACTCAAAAATCATTAAAATCCTTAATCCCAATATGAGATGCATCATTCAGAAAATACCGCAGCACATGCAGGATGACATGGAGTAAATGCTGAAAATGTTTTCAAAGCATTGGATTTACTTTCAAAAGCATAACCTTGTTCTGTCCCTATAATATAAGCACAGGCCAGCATTGAAAAGATGGCATTATAAAATGCTTTGATCTTAAATTGCAATCTATTTTGTAACTTTGGTAATGTTAAAACCTGACATTTTTAAAGCACAAAGAATTTTGAATTTTAAATTGATGAATCACCTATGGTATAATTTAATCTTCTACTTTTGAGAGATCTATTCTTAGTTGATTTAATAGGGTACTTACTGCTTGTATTTTTCATTCCTTAGGGAGGTTGGCATTAAAAATTTGTATAGCATTAAAGCAAAAATGATCTAATCATTATATGCCATTTGTCTGAAACATAAAACTGCCATTTCTGCTCACTAGCACGCTTGCATGAAATTTTGATTTAGGAAAGGTGGAATGAGAGGAGGTGCTCTGGGTCAAGATTGGGACACCTTGGTCAAGTTGGGTGGAGTGGAAATAATACTGCTTGACAAGATTGATTCGGGCTCAGAACTGGATTCTAGCAAACAGTGGTAACAGAGACAGGATAGAGATTCATCCCTCCAGATGTGCCAGATTAAATGGCTAAAAGAAGACAACGATTGGTCAAATTAAATGACACAAGCAGGCTTGGTCCTCCAACTAATCCCTAACAGAATGCTGGATTTCCATGGAACCCCTCATAACAATTATACAGTTAGGTCTTGGGCCGATTATCTTTTTAAAAAACCCACTGGCAAGTGAAACTATTTATAACCAGAGCTTTAAATCATCTAGGGTTCTCAATAGGTCTTGGATATAGACCCTTTTCATGGGGGTGGAGAGATGATTACATGGTATATTAACAATATTTCTTGCATTTATTAAGTGCTTGCTATGTACTAAATGCTGGGGTAGACACAAGGTAATCAGATCAGTCACAGTCCTTGTCCAATATGGGGTTCATGGTCTAAGAGGGAGGGAGAGCAGGTATTTTATCCCTATTTTACAGATAAGGGAACTGAGGCACAGAGAGATGGTGACTTGCCACAGGTCCCTGGCAGTGGCAGAGCTCGGACTAGGATAGGACACAGGTCTTCTGACTCCCAGACCTGTGCTCTTTCCACTGGGCCACAATGTCAGAAGTTAAATGTGCCTTGAAGGGCAAAAGGGGGAAAGGGGGATGCTGGTATCTTGGTACAGCAAGGATACAAAACAAGAGTTTCTCCGTTCTCAGGGGAAAACATCTCATTGCCCCCCCCAAAAGGAATTCTTTCCCTTAAATATCGGAATGGTGATTTTAAGGAGACCATATGTACGTAGGATGTGTTCCAGCAACTAAAAATGCCTTCTTTTCAAAAGCCATTACTGGGATAGATCACTGAAAAGCAAATATGAATATGAGTCATTGAGAGCAGCATCTCTGATGAAAATACTTTCGTGTCCTGAATCCCTTGTCATTTACTCTGAGTGGCTAGTTCCTTAAACTGGTGACTGATGAATCCAATAGGCTAATAAATCAGTATTTTCTTTTGGAAATGTTTCCATTGTGACATTTGTACTGTTGCTACCGAGTAAGTGGAGAAAGAATCAATGGCAAATGAAGGCTACAAAGATCGGCGATCAAGATTTAATGCTCTAAGGGAATGTATTATGACATTAAAAAGTGATGTGAACATAAAAGATTTTAAACTGTTTGCAGCAATTGTGTTACATGGCATATAACACATGAATCGAGGCTGCTGAGAAAGGCAAGGGAACCTGACCTACTCTAACCCATTTCTCTGGGGAATTCTGTTTCTGCATGGAGCACGATATAGAGCATGAGGCTGTAGAGTCCAAAGTTCTAGGTTCTTAAGTGCTTAGCAAATATCACAATTATTCTTTTCTCAGTTCCTCCACCGACTCAATGTAACCTTAGGACTAGTCACTCTGTCTGCCCTGTCATTTCGTCTTCCCCAGCTGCAAAATGGGGCTATAAATGCAGGGTGCTCGTTCGCTAGAGTCTGCACCAGCAGCACCGAGGAGACAGTATACATTGTCTAAAAATTGAGTTTCCAAAATGAAGCCACGGGTTTTCTGCTAGAATGGACATGACTCCCTTCGAGATTTTCATCACCCACCTCCTATTTACAGTCAAGGGAGTCTTCCTGAGCAACTGTTAAATGGTGTATGCCAATACTAGCCCCTGTGGCCAAGGCAATTTTGCTATTCTCCTATGGAGATACCGTAGCCCATCATCATTGGTATTATTTAATACGTATCCATTTGGCAACCACGCTGTACTAGGCATGATACAAAACACACAAACTGCTAAGTGTTCACACTCAGTCTTAGAGTTTTCCTCATTACCTTGGGAAACTGCACTTGGAACTCTCCCCACAACTGGAAATGGTAGGCGGATGCTTCAGGGAAAAAAAGTTGAATGTGAATATTGGCAGTACAGTTTTGACACCCTGAGCTTTTATGCCCTTGAACAGCATTCCGAAAGAACTTGGAGATTGACCAGTTCTTGAATCCTAGGAGTAATCATACAACACCCTGAAGAGTCTAATACCGGGACCAAACATGAAGTGATTTGGGACCCTCAGGGGTGAACTCGTGGGACCCATTTTTTAAGAGGGCTTTCCTCTTCCTCAAGTTCATGCCACCTATCAAGAAAGGGGAGTGCAAATTGTTGGGGAAACACCTGGGCACTTGTGTTTGCAGTTACCTCTGGTCCCTTGCTCTTGATGGATTTTGGGCCCATCCTAATTGCTCCTGTCACCAAAGCATGATGATTTCAGCCCATGTCAGCTGGTGCACAAGCCCAGCCCACAGAACAAATAAGTCGGGGAAGATCCCCTGAAAACCTGAGTCTTACCAAGCACTTCTGTCATTCTAATAAAGTAATCCCCTTAAGCCCTCAAACCCCTAATGGCTGACCTTTCAGATGTCATTGAGGTGCAATGGTTACGAATCATTTGGTACTTCTTCACTTGAGTGCCTCCTATTCTCATTTCCACCCAAGGGAGACCTCATTTTGGACTAAATCCCTTTTCCTTTGTCTTTCTAAAATGAAATACAAAATCCACCATTATGAAGAATGCTCTTGGCTACCAACTAACCCAATTTCTCCAAGGCACTTCAATACTTGCCCATTAACTCTAACCTCTTGTGTACCTCTCCTGCATCCCACATGTCAATGGGGCTTTTGCATGCAGAGACCCCTGACGCTGGTGATTCCTTAGAACCATTGACTTTTCTTCCCTTTGCAGAAAACTGAGGTGAACAGGAGGTTCGCTCTCACTGGGTAGTGCTCAAACAACAGACATATAACAAAAGCCACTACACCCTCCTCCTACCTTTTCTGCACGCGACCACCTTCGCCTCTGTTCCCTCAACGTACTCGGTCATACTCGGTCAAATTATTGTGCTTCCTTCTATCACACACCATTCTCCCATATTCTTCCCTTGAAGATAAAAAAAAAAGGAGCAGAATACTGCTAGGAGGTAACCAATTTCTCTCGTAAAAATAAACTCCTACTCCCCTGAGTTTCTATAAAAGATCACCTTCCCGTCAACATCCTTCAGGACAATCTTTCCATGGCATTTATTTGAACATGAACATTGCCAAAAAGTCGGTCAGTTTTAGTCAATTCCAAATCTAGAAATAAAAATCCAGTCACCCAGCCTGTAAACCTCTGACTGGAGACACTGTCATTCTCACCTCACCAAATTAGACTGATTTAATTTACTTTATGCCCCCAGAAACCTAAACTGGTAGAAAAGGGTCTTCTTAAAATCTGAACGAGAGAGACCTAACTCACAAGGCGGGTGGATTCAGACCAACAATTTCTTGGTCCCTTGCACATTTTGCTCATAAGGCATGAGGAGACAGAGCTGTGGTTACCAAAATAGCACAATCCACCCCCTTGTCCTCCTGGATACAGGTCATCAGTGTCTTACTCAGGACAGTTGAAAAAAACAACTGGGAAATCCAAGCAAACCCTCGCCCTCTCTTCTGGCACAAACTGACTGAAACACTAAAATCGCTCTCATGTCCGGATGTATTTCTTCTAGTTCCACTTCACATACCGATAAGACCTGCAGTTTGACTTTTATTTTCACCCACCTCCCGCATGTCATTTAAAAAGACTCCTTTGAGGCACACACATGGACTCCATCACTTCACCTTGAAAGAAAGAAAAAAGTCCTGAAGGAGCTAGGGCTTTTCTCTGCTTTCCTCCAATGAGGAAATGATTAAAGGTGAATATAAAGTGAAATGGACCTCTTATCAGGCCAATTTATCTGCCGCATGCATAAAAAAAAACCCAACTCCTTCCTAACACACCGATATGGGACTTTGAACATGTCCTTTCCCAGATGGGGGGTGGGTGTGTGTGTTTTGACTCATTGTGCTCCCATGGTTCTGAATTCACGGGCTTTTTAAAGATGCCCCAACCTCCACCTTCACTCCTCCCTGGTGGAGTTGAACGGAGAAAAAAAATCATGCGAGGACCCCCCACCCCTAATGAGCACCTAGCTCCTCCAAAGAAGCAGCAGTACGAGTTGTACTGGTTCTTTAACTGGTGCTAACTGGAGAGCAGTCCCCCTCAACCCTTCCCACTGCAGTGAAAAAGAAGGGGGTGGGGTGGGGGAACGAAATAAAATAAAAATAGCATTTTTCTAGAGAAGCCAGCCCTCTCCCTCTCCCCTCCTACTCACCCCCCGCCACCGCTCCTTCAACCCCAACCCTAAACCACTCGGCAACTGGAGGCCGGCCAGAGGTGGTTATGTTTTCCTCTACAAACGGTTGTCTGGGAGGGGGAGAAAAGTTAAGGCAGGGCGAAAGGGGACTGCGGAGACGGGGGAGGTCGGGGGAGATAGGGGAAGGGACGGTAGGTAGGTGGAGAAAAGCGAAGATGAATACTGGCAGCCCGTCACCCGCACCACCATGGCTCTCCGCTAGCGATTGCAATAGGTGAAGGGGTGAGGTAGAGAGAAGGAAAAGACAAATTGCAGGATGATCTAATATTGGGGACGGAATGGGGGAGAGCCAGCGAAGTGGGAGGATGGATGGAGGTGAATCCTCTGCTATAATGCATTTTCTAAACAGCCTCGATACAGGCATGTGCCCGCAGAGGCGAAGGCATCTATTGTCTAGATGGGCTAGATAAATGAAAACCACCATGCCGAGCTCGGTGCCAGCGATCTTTCTCTTTCATTCTCTTTCCTCTCTCCCTTCTTTCTCCCTCGTTGGGGTTGGGTTGGTTTGTTTCCCCACCCCCCACCCCCCTCTGCCTTTCCTTTCCTTCTTTCTCCCTGTCCCTTCAGTCCTCTAGCCATGACAATAGAAGAGCTGGTACCTGCCGCGGCTGCTGCTGCCGCCGCCGCCGCTCGCCGCCGCCGCTTTGTCAAGGAACCGGCTTCAGCGCTGTAAGTCCCCGGTGTGTGTCCTGCTCTCTGCCGCAGCCCAACTAGCAGGGTTGCAAGGGAGGAAACGGTAATTTATAAGCGGTTTCTTCCTGACCTCTCGTGTCTGTTGTCTAATGAGGGAGCGTTTAGCATCACCCATCCTGCTGGGTGGAAAAATACCAGCTCGGCCTCTTCTTTGGGGAAGGGGCGGGGAATCTGCTGGGGAAGGAGGAGCCAGGGGTGGGCTCCCCTCCCAGACAACACACACACACACACACACACACACACACACACACACACACACACACACACACACACACGTTCGCGCGCACATGCACAGCAGAGGGAGCTGGGCCGAGGGGTGGGAGGTGAAGGGCTTGGAAACAGCTGCCTAAACCGCGGCGGCTGCTGCTCTCTTTTTCCCCCAGGCTGGGACAGAGTAGCAGCCCCGAGCCCCGACTGCCAGATCGGGAGCCTTCCCCTGGGGCGACAGACGGGCGACTTCTTCAGCTTCTCCGGTTGGGGAGAGCCAAAGCAGGGACTCTGCCCTCCTCGCCCCCTCCCCTCTCCAAAAGGGGAGGGGGACAGAGGAAGAGATTGCCTTCTTTCGCAGAGCTGAGGCAGGGCTGGAGGATTAGCGATTTCAAGACATCAACCATAATATTGATAAAATAGCTAAGATCCGAACCGTTAAACCCCTTTGCCATCTGGGGGCAGAATTGACCACTGCTTGGCATTTTTCCTTGCATACTCGCACCTAAAATAGGTTTCTAAGGCTCTGATCTCCTATTTAAACAAGGGCCTAGCTCCCGCTGAGCTTTGCTTCCCTCCGACCAGGGGACTGGGCAGCCTGGAAAAGGCCAGGGTATCCACACCACTTTCCCTCCCCTTTCATCTGAGGGCTCAGAAACATGGCTCGGGTCCAACAGGAATATATACATTCTCAAGGCTGCTACCTTTTCAACGCTGAGGGAGACTTTAAGAAGGGACTAAGCAGGAGGTCAACGAAGCTTGTCTGGAGCAAAGGCAGCCAATAGCTAGAGAAGCAGCGTGGCTCAGTGGAAAGAGCACGGGCTTTGGAGTCAGGGCTCATGAGTTCAAATCCCAGCTCTGCCACTTGTCAGCTGTGTGACTGTGGGCAAGTCACTTCACTTCTCTGTGCCTCAATTCCCTCATCTGTAAAATGGGGATTAAGACTGTGAGCCCCACGTGGGGCAACCTGATTCCCCTATGTCTACCCCAGCGCTTAGAACAGTGCTCAGCACAAAGTAAGCACTTAACAAATACCAACATTATTATTATTATTATATTTTTGCTCTCCCATCTCCAAGTTAGGTTGCCAACCCCATCACAGGTTGCCACTGGAGAAATGGCATTTACCTTGTTAAAACCAATATATTCCCTGGTAGATGAGAACTCGGAGGCTAGGCCCCCTATTTCAAATGATTTTTTCTGAGTGGTGATGTGGGATCATCCTCTGACAAAACCCAGAGTCTTCCCAGGTTGGAAAGCAGTGGCCTTCTCAATCCTCAGGTTTTAATCCCCAAACTCAGCACCCATTGACTTTCCAGGCTGGGAAGCACCCTGACCCATTATTTTTGCTTCTACTATTAATAATAATAATATCTGTGGTGCTTGCTAAAGTCTTACTCTACATCAAGCATTGTGGTAAGCGCTGGGGTAAAACCCAGATAATCAGCTCAGACATGGTCCCTGTCTTACATGGAGCTCAGTCTAAGGGAAAGAGAGAAGAGGTCTTTACTCACCATTTTCACAGATGAGGAAACTGAGGCTCAGAGAAGTCAAGGGTCTTGTCCAGAGTCACTCAGCAGGCAAGTGGTAGAGCCAGAAAAAGAACCCAGGCCCTCTGACTCCAAGACCTGTGCTCTTTCCACTAGGTCATGGAGTCTGGTCTTTAGTTCACTGGGATTCCATCCCACTGACAATTACTGGCACTCTTCTGCTCACGGTGGACTGCAGCTTCAAGGCTGTGGAGATCTCCATCCCTTATTCTCTCCTCTTGTGACCCATGGGGAGTCACGACACTTCATTCTCAACCCTCCCTTCCTCTTCAGGATAGTCGTATCTCTGAGCAGATCAGCAGTATAGTAACCGAATAAGGGTGTTAGGGAGAAACAAGATCCAAATCCATGCAGTTCAAGTGATAATTTAACAGAGGTTTCCCCAGTCTGTGTGCAAGGTCGAAGTAGGTGCAACCACTGAGAAAAAAGGGAATGAGACTACCTGGCCCCACTTCCTCTACCAGACAAGGAACCATGAACTAAACCCCACCAGACACTTTTGCTTTGCATGTTATAGGGTACTGGGTCAGAATGGTAAGCACAGTCTAATTTCTCACAATCATAGATGAATCAAGTGTAAATTTAAGATACTATGAGAATCCCAGTGCAAGAAATAACACCATCAGTGGCATCATATTCAGATAAGGGAAGAGAATTAGTATAAAATAAGTGTATAGATGGAGGAATATTCAAATTTTTTAATTTTCTTTTAGATTTTTCAAAACTGCACTCTTTGTGCGAGGCTGCAGCCAGCTATTAAAATATTTGAAACAACAGATGGTAAGATTAATAAAATACATAAAAAGTTCTGGAAATGCCTCCAGGATATCTTGATGGCCAAGAGGATTTTGCACCTTTTCTTTTCTCTTTGTCCCCTCCAAAGAAGGATGTAGGGCCTACAACAAGGAGATAGTGTGAGATCAGCCTTTATGATCAATTGAGCAATGGTATTTATTGAGCACTTACTGCATGCAGAGCACTTTACTAAGTGCTTGGGAGAGTACAATAGAACAGAGTTGGCAGACGTGTTCCCTGCCCACAACGAGCTTACTAAACTTAAAGATATGCATGTGTGTCTGATATACAGTCCAGACACTCTCCTTTCTACTGCAGCAATAAACCAGTTGGGCACTCATCTTGAAATACAGAGAAGCCTGGCCTTTCCATGCCCTTCACAGCCTCTACCCAAATATACCTTCAACAATGAAAATTATGAAAATTAAGTGAGAGTATTTGCCAGTCCTCGCCACAGGAAGGAGGTTCATCAGCTTCAAGTCACTCAATCGGATCTCTCCCCACTTCTTATCCTCACTTCTCTCTCATCACACCCCAAGTTGCCTGCTTTTTTTTTCTGTATTTGTTAAGTGCTGATTATGTATCCAACACTGTTCTAAGCCCTGGGGTAGGTACAAGTTGATTAGGTCAGATACAGTCCCTGTCCCGCACAGGGCTCATAGTCTAAACTGGAGGGAGAACAGGCATTAAATTCCCATTATGCTGTTGAGTTAAATGAGGCACAGAGATGTTAAATGGCTTGACCAAGGTTATACAGCAAGCAGTTGACAGAGCTGGGATTAGAATCCATTACCTCTGACTCCCAGGCCCATGCCCTTTCCATTAGGATATGCTACTTTGCTCCTCCCAAAGGCCACTTTGCTCCCCCCAAGCCAACCTACTCACTGTACCTCCCTCTTGTCCTCACCACTGACCTCCTGTCTGGAATTCCCTCCCACTTCACTTCCAGCAGACCTCTACTCTTCCCATCTCCTCAGCCCTTCTGAAATAAGGCCTTCTCCAATTAAACTCTCATTCCCCCACCCTATATCTATCTCCTACCCCAAATACCAATTTGGCCCTTCTGTGTTACTTAAGTACTTGGTACTCACCCCCTTTAGCCTCTTCTAGCATTTATGTACATCTCTTTTGATTCTATTGCTTTCTCCTACCTGCAATTTATTTTGGTGTTTGTCTCTCCTGGTAGATTATAAAGTCCTCGAGGGCAGGTATCTTGTCTATTATCACTCTGCCAAGTGGCAGGTATAGTGCTCTGCATGCAGTAAGCCCTCAATAAATACTGTTGATTGACTGATGGATTGATTAGACCTAAGGCTTCTGATAGCCTAAGGATTAACAGTGTGGCTGTTGGGAGAAGGAGAATGATGGCTCTAATGCAGAGCTGTATCTGTGAGCCAAAGCTAGACCAAAGAATTGCTGCCGTGCAATGTTAGTCAGTCATCAGCATTTTTTGAGCACCTCACCACTATTTTAGGTGCACTGTACTAGGCACCTGGGAACATACATTAAGAGTCAAAAACATGGTCCCTTTCCCCCAACGATTCTACAGTCCAATGGACTTCTGGTCATTCCACCCAGCAGTGTTTTGGCTCATCCTGTTCCTGTCCCACTGGGGCTGGGCAACCCCCTAAGGTAGGGAAAACCATCCTTATCGACCTGATGATCTTGTACCTACCCGAACGACTGGTACAGTGCTTCGCACATAATAAGCACTTAACAAATTCCACAGTTATTATAGGTATATGTAGAGGAGGTCACTCAGTCAGTAAGTAGTATTTCTTGAGCACTTACTGTGTTCAGAGTGTTATATTAAAAGCTTGGGAGAGTACAATATGACAATGTAGTGATAATAATAATTGTGTTATTTGTAAAGTGCTTACTATGTGCCAAGCTCTTTACTAAGCGCTGGAGTGGATACAAGCAAATCGGGTTGGACCCAGTCCCTATCCCATTTGGGGCTCACAGTCTCAATCCCCATTTTACAAATGAGGTAACTGAGGCACAGAGAAGAAAAATGACTTCCCCAAGGTCACCAAGCAGACACATGACAGAACCAAGATCAGAACAGACACATTCCCTGCCCACGATACCTCCCCTTTCCTCCCTACTTGAGGAAGTGATCATCGGACTCAACACCAACGCACCAATATACCACCAGGCAAAATTGTGTTGGGAAAATGGGATGGAGAAGGAACTGTATGGAAAAGAGATAAAGTGGGTCAAGGATCTAGAAGAAATGTCTCAGCCATACTCAGGGCTCTTTGGAGGGTTCTGTGTCTACCGGGCCAGAGGTCTGGCACTTTTGCTATTGTTGCGGATAGGCCTGCAAATCTTTATCTGTACGAATCTCTCCATGCTTAACCCCTGATGTAAAGGGAAGTTTTGGCCAAGGGAAAAAATTCACTTCCACATCGTCCTGTCCTCCTTCCCAGAGTCATTTTATATTTGGAAAAAATGGCCTTTTAGAATTAGCTCAAGCCTCCTCGATAAACTCAGGAGATTACCCTACCTCTCCCTCTTAAGCCACTGAGAGGAGAAGAGGCTCTCCCATCCAGATCCTGCTCCCTGGTGCAGGCTACTAAAGCCAGAGAATCAACAGCAGCTACCTGCCAGCGAGGCAGTAGCTTCCTGCCTATGAAGGGAGTTCACATAGGCAAAGCCCTGGGAGAGAACTCACAGAAACTGGCAAGGGCCCTCCAGGCATCAGATGCTCTCTTAGCCTGCGCCTCACCCTCCTTGAACTGGAGCATCATCCAACTCCACAGAAGCTTGTTTTGCCTTCCCCCACGGGGTAAGCAATTGCTCATCTGTGGGTTGGGGAAGGGTTTCTTCCATGCTTCAAAGGATTCCTCCAGATAGGGGCTGACCAATTAAAATGAAACTTTGATGGCACTTAGCTGCATATTGAATGAGTTCTTTTTTTAAAAAAAACCCAAAAATTATACCCTGCTTTCCATCATAGGGAGGAAAGTGTGAGGGGTATTTTCTCCAGGCTTAAAAACATCTGGTTTATCCCTTTCCCATTTTATTCCTGGACCATGCCCTGATTTTGCTTTACTTTTTACAACTGTGTTATTTCTTTCTTCCCAAACAAAGCAATTCAAAATATTTAGGGCACAAAGACAATAAACAAAGAATGCAAAGACACACTCACAAACTATTTTGTTCCCACTTATGGCTTGATTCAACTGTCCTCCGCCCTGATTGGGCCCTTAAAGGGTGTGCCACTTTGAGAAGAGCTCTTTTGCACCACAATGACCTGAGGTTATGTCTCCAATTCACCAATGTTCTGCTTGTGTAAGGAACAGCCTACCAGTTATGCTCACGCTCACTGTGAGCCCCATGAGGGTCAGGGATTGTGTCTGATCCGATTAACTTGTACCTAATAAGTACTTGGTACATAGTCAGTGCTTAACAAATTCATTCATTCATTCAATCGTATTTATTGAGCACTTACTGTGCGCTAAGCACTTGGAATGTACAATTCAGCAACAGATAGAGACAATCCCTGCCCAACAACAGGCTCACAGTCTAAAAGGGGGAGACAGACAGCAAAACAAAACAAGTAGTCAGACATCAATACCATCAAAATAGATAAATACAATCATAGATATATACACATCATTAATAAAATAGAGTAATAATTAATAAATACAAATATACACAAGTGCCATGGGGAGGGGAAGGGAGTAGAGCAGAGGGAGGAAGTAGGGGCAATGGGGAGGGGAGGAGAGGGAGAGGGAAAGGGAGGGCTCAGTCTGGGAAGGTCTCCTGGAGGAGGTGAGCTCTCAGTAGGGCTTTGAAGAGGAGAAGAGAGTTAGTTTGGCGGATGTGAGGAGGGAGGGCATTCCAGGTTAGTGGTAGGACATGGGCCACGGGTCGATGGTGGGACAGGCGAGAACGAGGAATAGTGAGGAGGTTAGCGGCAGAGGAGCGGAGTGTACAGGGTGGGCTGTAGAAGGAGAGAAGAGAGGGGAGGTAGGAGGGGGCTAGGTGATGGAGAGTTTAGAAGCCTTGAGTGAGGAGTTTTTGCTTCAACAAATACTACCGTTATTAGTATTATTATAGGTAGAGCTGTCTTAGCAAAATTGCTTTGGCCTAGCAAGATGCTTTGGTGAAGTCTGCATGGGAGCCAGTCAGTTTAGTCTTGGCCCAAAAGGCTTGAAAAGGAAGACAGGGTGTGGGTGACATAAGGGTGCTCTAAAACAATGCAAACAGCTATATGCCACTGCTTGTTATTTGAAAAGTAAAACTGTTTCAACTACGGAACATGCCTATCCCTGTGGAAGGGAAGGGAGGGTGAAAGAGAGTAGGTTTGAGATTCCACCCAGCACGGGGATTGAATCAGCAAAGAGTGAGGGTATAAAGAGGGACAAGGGAAGAGGTCAAGACCAGGGGCTATAAAGTCATTTTGACCCAGACTAGTCCAAGTATCCAGGTCTTTGAGCCCATCTGTCTCTCCTGACACTGTTTCTCCACCCACCCCAGCTTCCTCTTCTACCTCCCACCCTTGAAAAGTCTTTCTATTTTTCGATAATCCAGGGTTTTAAGCTGCTGACCTAAATGACTTTCCCTGCCAGGGCATTTCTGCTAATGGATCCCGGCAGAATCGGTTCAGCTCTGAAGATAGCTCCCCCAACATAACATTGTTTTGGTTCCCTGTTGCTTCAGTTTTCTTTGGGCTGGTTTAACAAGGAGGGAAAGGTTGACTTGAGGAAATTACCCCAGTACACTTCCCTGGCTAGACACAGCCAGAGTGCTATTTTCTGAACAGTTAAGAACAGTTATATCATTTGAAAACTCGGGCTCCTAGATTACCTCTGGAATCAGTGTGGCAGCGTGGAAGCAGCATGGCCTAGTGAAAAGAGCACAGGCTTAGGAGTCAGAGGGCCTGGATTCCAATTCCAACTCTGTCACTTACCTGCTGTGTGACCTTGGGCAAGTCATTTCACTCTGAGTCTCAGTTCCCTCATCTGCCAAATGGGGATTCAATACATGTTCCTCTCCCTTACTTAGACTGGGACCTGATTATCTTGTATCTACCCCAGTGTTTAGTTCAGTGCTGGCACATAGTAAGTACTTAACAAATACTACAATTGTTATCATTTATTACCTTAAGAAGTAGAGAATTTATTTCAAGAGCTGGTGCTGGAGCTGCAGGAGCAATCTGATGACCATCAATCAATTAATTGTATTTACTGAGCACTTACTATGCACAGAACACTGTACTAAGTGCTTTGGAGTGTACAATATAACAGAGTTGAGAGGCGCATTCTCTGCCCAAAGTGAGTTTACAGTTCAGAGGGGGAGACAGACATTCATGTAAATAAATAATTTATGAATATATACATAAGTGCTGTGGGGCTTGTTAGGGGGGTGGTAATCAGGGACACAGAAAGGAGTGGGAGAAAAGGAAATGAGGGCTTAATTAGGGAAGGTCTTTTGGAGGAGATGTGCCTTCGATAAGACTTTGATGGTAGGGAGTGATTGTCTGTTGGATAGGAAGAGGGAGGGTATTCCAGGCCAGAAGCAGGATGTGGGTGAGAGGTCAGCGGGAGATAGATTCGATAGAGGTACAGTAAGTAGGTTGACATCAGAAGAGCGAAGTGTGTGGGCTGGGTTGTAGTAGGTGAAGAATGAGGTGAGGTAGGAGGGGGCAAGGTGATTGAATGCTTTAAAACCAAGGGTAAGGAGTCTCCAATATTGGGGTGGATGAGTAACCACTGGAGGTTCTTGAGGAATGGGGAGACATGGACTCAACTTTTTTGTAGAAAAACAGTCCAGGCAGCAGAATAAAGTATGGGCCAGAATGGGGAGAGACAGAGGCAGGGAGGTCAGCAAGGATTACTTATACGGTAATCAAGGAGAGATAGGGTAAATGCTTGGATGAAAAAATGTGGTAACAGTTTGAATGGAGAGGAAAGGGTGGATTTAAAGTGATGTTGTGAAGGTTGAACTGAGAGGATTTGAACTGATAGATTATGTGGGCTGAACAAGAGAGATAAGTCAAGGATAAGGCCAAGATTACAGGCTTGTGACATAAGAAAGATGATGGTGGTGTCTATAGTGTTGGAAAAGTCAGGGGGAGGACAGGGTTTGGGTGGGAAGATAAGGATCCATCCATCCTCTTCACTCCACTGAGACTGCTCTTTCCAAGTTTACCAATGATTTCCCACTTACCAGCCCTAAGGGACTCTACTTCTACTCAAACCTAATTCTCCTCAAACCTCAGCAACCTTTAACACTGTGGACCACTTTCCCCAAAGTCCACAACCTAGCTATCATCCTCGACTCCTCACTGTCTTTAAATTCTCACATTCAATCTACTATCAACTCCTGCCAGTTCTTCTAACACAACATCTCCCGGATCCACTCCTTCCACTCCAAACAGCCACAACTCTGCTTCAATCTCTTGTCGTATCATGTTTAGACTACTGTGTCACTCTTCTCCTTAAGAGTTTCTGCCTCCAGCTTTACCCCCTTTCAGTCCATAGTCCGCACTGATGCCTGGATCATCTTATTTAAATGTTGCTCAGCACACATCTCTCTGGCCCCCCAAAACCTACAACAGCTGCCCGTCTCCTTCCGCAACCAACACCCACCAACTCTCTCCATCTTACATATTGACTCAGCTCTCTCCATCTTAAAGACTGGCTCTTTTTACCCAATATTTCTCAGCTCAAGCTCTTCACTCCTCACAAGCTTATTCCCCCCGCTCCCCTTACCCCCCACCTTTCCCCACTAAACCCACTGGACCATAGATTTCTTCTAAACTCCCCTTAAGTATCACCTGGCTCGGTGGAAAGAACCCGGTCTTGGGAGTCAGAGGTCATGGGTTCGAATCCTGGCTCTGCCATTTGTCAGCTGTGTGACTGTGGGCAAGTCACTTAACTTCTCTGTGCCTCAGTTACCTCATCTGTAAAATGGGGATTAACTGTGAGCCTCACGTGGGACAACCTGATTACCCTCTATCTACCCCAGTGCTTAGAACAGTGCTCTGCACATAGTAAGTGCTTAACAAATACCAACATTATTATTATCACCTCTTCCAGGAAGCCTTCTCTGATTAACTGGGTTTTGATAAAGCACCTGAAGTTTTATCAAAACTCATCAGTCATCCTTAACACATCTCTTTATTCTTATCCTCACACTGTTATATGTGTATTCAATTGTGCATTTATTTTTATTTATTCTGATATTTCATCCTGACATATTCACCTTCCTGCCCTTGTTCTTCCTCCTGCTCCCACTACTGGTAAATCATTTCCTTATATTTGTCTCCCCTCATCAGACTATAAGGTCCTTGTGGGCAAAGACTATGCATTTTGCTTCCATTATACCTTACCAAGTACTTAGTTCAGTGCTTTCCACTCAGAAAAGACCATTGATTGATGAAGAAACACTGTGTATCTTGATTATCTTGCGTCTACCCCATAGTACTTGGCCCATAGTAAGAGCATAACACCCACCTCAGTTGTTACTATCATTAGTATTTTTATTATTATTATGACAAACACACCTCCAATTTTCCTGTGTAAAGAACCCAAGGAAACTGGCCATGACTTGCAGGTTAGACATAAGGAAGAACTTTCTAACCGCACGAGTTGTTGGACATGGAAGGAGGTTGTGCAATTTCCTTCCCCAAAGTTTTTCAAAAATAGGCTGGACATTCACTAGGTCAGGAGGGTGGGGTGCACTTCTGCTAGGGGACAGGGTCTCCTTCCTGTTGAAGATGAACTTTTCTATGAACTGCACAGGTGGTCTGAATCTGATCATGATGCCTTGACACTGACTCTGTGTTTGTTTCTCTGATCTCCGTATCGGCCCAGAAGTAGAAGTGATTGTCTGGTGACACTGAACACCCAAAACAACTTCCCTGGTCTGCATATGCCCTGCCCTGTTGCTCCTGCCATCTCCTGGCTCCATGGAGTCTAGTTATGCAGAAGACAATTGCACACTATTTTGTTGCAGGAGTTGTTGTTGTTTGTTTTGTTTTTATCTTTTTCCCTGTCTTGTTTTTTTTCAAGAAAGTAGAACAGATTCCCTCCAGCCCTAAGTCATTCAGAGTATCATGTGCAGGGATAGCTTACGAAATGGGTGAGGACAGAGGGCTGTCTGCTGCTGCTGCTGAGGTCTTGGAGATATTCTCTTCTGTGACTACAGACTGCAACTTTTCTCCTTAGAGCCATCTTACAGTGTCTGTCACTAGGCACAAGGGGATCGGGTGAGGGAGTGTGGATGGCTCAGTGCAAACCAACACCACTACTGAAAACAAAACAAAGCCAAAAAGCTCAAGCATCACCTGGCGGTGGTGGGTGCTGGTGGTCAACCATATCTTTCCCCTTTTAACCACCAGCATCTGAGTCGCGCTCACCATGAAAGGTCAAAGGCCAGAAAAGATGAACTACCCTATTTTCATGTTTCCAACCCAGTTAGCGTGTATCCACCCCAGTACTTAGTTCAGTGCCTGGCACATAGTAAACACTTAAATACCACAAAAAAAATGTACATAGCATACAAGGGATTCTCAGGTTTACACTCACCCCCATGCATTCAGTCTGACAGTCAGCAATATCATCTGAAGGACAATGCTACACATTAACCCAAAAGACCTAGTGGAAAGAGCATGGAACTGGGAATCAGGAGACCTAGGTTTAATCCCAGTTCTGCCACTGGCCTGCTGTGTAGTCTTAGAGAAGTCACTTGGCTGCTCTGCGCCTCAGGTTTGTCATCTGTAAAATGGAAATGAGACCTACTCTTCTTTCCTCTTAGGCTGTGAACTCCACATTGGATGAGAACTGTGCCTGAGTTGATCATCCTTTACCCCAGTGCTCGGCCCAGAGTAAGTACTTAAAATAAATACTACCACTAACTAAAGATCAAATATTTTCAAGTAAGAGAGTCTAGGGTGCTCATTAAAGTATTTGTTATTTTTCCAGGGGAATGTGCTGATTTGAGTAAAAATATCTGCAGTTCCTATGCAGTTCCATGCCTTTTGTACAAAAGAGCTGCACTGCAGAATAGGGGAGAAAGAGGCTCTGAAGATTAATGGGTGAAAGGGAGCAGGAAGGAAATATAGAAGCTTGCCAAATCTGTGGGATCAAGTCCCAGGCCATCTAATATTAAGAAGGACCCCCCCACGGTAGGGCTCTTCCCTACAGACAAGTAGGGAACAAGACTGTGGTTTATCTAGGTTATCTAGTAGGTTTATCTACAGTCCTCTGAAAAGCTGGACCTGGGTGGGCCACATCTTAAGGAGTCAAGGTTTTAAAACAATTAGGCTGGGAGGAAATTAAAGCTTAGTTGAGGATTTTGGTTAACTACCCTAACTCATTAACAAAAGGAGAAGGTAGCACCTATGTGAAAGAGCCAGCAGATTAGTGACTGAAGAAATCCTGGCAAATGCCAGTTTTTCAGTATGGCTGTCAGGAACTTTCAGGGTGCTTGGGTTCCTTTTCTGCTCTGGGGTGATTATCACACCTCCCTAGTGGGTGCACTGGTAATTTCATTCCAAGACAACTCAGGTGCTTTTATTTCATTCTTTCCTTCCTTTTCAGTCCCTATTTTTAGCTGAACCAAACCAAATCCTGTCATATCCCAGCTTTGAACATTTGTTATGTTGAAAGTTCAATGCCAGTATTAATGTTTGAAATGTTGAGAGCCAGTTGCAAGAGACAAGGAGAAGAAAGGGAATGGCTCTATCAAAAAATTTAAAAATGATAAGCAATGAAGTCTTCCCATTTCGCTCTGACAGAGAATGAACAAGAAGACTTGGAGAAATTGGAGAAATTTGAATTCTTTTTAATCCTCCTCCTCACTGCATTTGGGTTTTGTTTATTTTGTTCTTTAAATCTTCATAAGCAATTTCAAAATCCTTGGATGTCATAGGCTTTCCCCAAGGGACTAAATCACAAGAGTAGTTAATGCCATATTCTTGAGTAAAAGAATCACCCACAAATTCACAAATTCAGTAATAAATCATAACCTATGTGCCGGGATTACTTGCATTTGTTTTGGGGAGCCAGTAACTTTGTAGTTCAAGGGGGAACTTAGTGTTAAAGATAACATATTTACTTAGCACCTTTTTCTAAGAGCTCAAAACACTTTAGATGTATTGTCTCATTAAACATCTGAACCCTTTCCTGCTGCACTCCAGGGGGTATCTAGGTAAACATTTTATACCCAGAGACTACAGATGAAGTCTAAAGCCATAAGGCAGGTCAATAAGAAGGAAGTGCTAGCCAACTAGAATGGATTGTTTGGCCTAAAACCTTTCTTCCCCTTCGGAA
The DNA here is from genome assembly GCF_004115215.2 of Ornithorhynchus anatinus. Classification (NCBI taxonomy): domain Eukaryota; kingdom Metazoa; phylum Chordata; class Mammalia; order Monotremata; family Ornithorhynchidae; genus Ornithorhynchus; species Ornithorhynchus anatinus. The sequence continues at coordinate 50,539,804 of NC_041749.1, forward strand.
AACCTTTCTTCCCCTTCGGATTCCCTGTCTCCAAAGCACTAAAGAGAAAGCAGCCTGAGTGCTGTTGTGAGGTCCAATGGCAGCCAATTGAATCTCTAGTGGGGAAAGTTCCCTATCTACAGGGTAGAATGTATCAGTTTGAAACCGATTACTGATAAACAAACATCTCACTGGGCAGAGCCAAGTCTAACTGCTTATACCATTTGCAAGAATAGTTACTTTTTCACAATCTGTATAGCTTTGAGTCCTATGCCCTGCATCTCAAATTAGCACTCTCTTTCATAACAACTCTCTTCTCCCACTGTACTCCAGCTTAAACACTTCATTTCTTTCAAGCTAAGCTATTCACTATGCCTCAGTCTAGTCTCTCCCACTGCTGACCTCTTACTCATGCCCCAGCCCCAGCCCCAGCCCAGATTCTCTCCTCCTTCATATTCAGCAGACCACTGTTCTCTCCATCTTGGAAGACCTTCTAAAATCATATCTGCTCTAAGAGGTCTTCCCTGAGTATTCTCAAATATGTCTGCCTTGTATCCAACTGCTACCTCAGCCCTTCCACACTAAGCACTTAGATTATCTAAGCTCCCATAATGCTTATATACGCTATCACCCTCCTCTCTGTAATCTTTTTAAGTGTTTGTCTCTCCCGCTAGAGAGGAAGGTTCTCGGGTGCAAATATCGTGTCTTATAACTCTTCCGATATTCTCCCAAGTGCTTAGTACAATGCTCTGCATGCAGATGGCACTCAGTAAATGTTATTGATGATAATGATGGTGATATTACTTCTCAGATCCCGGTGTCATGTTCCTATCTATGACTGAACAGACTGTATCAGGAACCTCCTCCATCCTGACTCCTGGTTCTCTTAGTTTGTGGGTCTCCTTATCTCTTGTGACAATCTGTTCAGGTCTATTGGGGATATCTGGATTTGTTGGGTGGTCATTGGTCATGTTTGTGCCGTCAGTCATCCTGGGAGCGGCCAGCTCACCTAAACTTCTAGTAATCAACTCAATTGCATCTGGGCCAACTGAAGGGCCAATTACTAACCTGTCTCATTCAATCCATACATTCAGTCTGCCACCAAATCCTGTGAGTACTACCTTCACAAAAGCACTAAAATCCATCCTTTCCTCTCCATCCAAACTGCTACTATGTTGATCCAAGCACTTATCTTGTCCTGCCTTGACAATTGCATCTGTCTCCTTGCTGACCGCCCCCGGCCTCCTGTTTCCCCCACTCCAGTCCTTACTTCACTCTGCTGCCCAGATCATCAAAAACATCACCCCACTCCTTAAGAACCAACAGAGGCTGCCCATCCACCTCCGCATCAAACAGAAACTCCTTACCATCAGCTTTTAAACATTCAATCACCTTGCCCCCTCCTATTTTACCTCACTGATTTCCTACTATAACCCAGCCCAAACACTTCTACAGCCCCTGTTGTAAATATACATTATTTTTATTATTGATAAATTGTTTTCCCAAAGAGGATATAGGTGACAGTTTAATTTTTCCATCATTCCAGTTGAGAAATGTGAATTTGCTTTTCTTGTCCAAATTGACACTTCACCTAGTATTATAATGCCGTCAAAACAATGGAAAATTTGCTCCTGGACTACTATTGCCAATGACCCCATACCCAATAAACTCTTTGGCTAGTGTCTATTGTGAATGCAAATTCTTGAATGCTGAGGGCCAAAGTATCAGCCTCAGTTGGGTGAGGAATCTTGTGCTGAAACAGCTTTTTTGAAACAAGACTAGTGATTTGGGACCCTGGGAAAATACCACTGATTTATTCTAACCGACCCCATTCTGAATGTGTCTATATTGTGTCTAGGTTGAGAAATAGGATAGACAACAATCTGGTAGTGCTATAGATGCTGGTCTTTCCAGAAGGAAGTGAATGGCTCCATGAGTCTTTTTACCCATGCGCTTCACTCTGAAGTGATCTTTTTCTCATAACACTCTCTGTGACAGAATTTCTTTTTGGTGGAAGTCTGCATTCTCTTCAAAATCTGTTCAGTTTTTCTCCCCTAGGCCCACAATAAATTGGACTTATCATTAGATTGTAAGTTTCATAAAGGCAGGGGGCCATATGGCTCCTTCCCCACTACTTTCAAGCATGCCCATGTCACCCCCTCCTAAAAAAACCCCTCCCTTGACCCCACGGCTCCCTCCAGGTATCAGCCCATCGCCCTCCTACCATTCCTCTCCAAATGGTTGTCTCAAATTCCTCTCCTCCAATTCTCTCCTTGGCCCCCTCCATTCTGGCTTCCGTACTCTTCGCTCCACAGAAACTGCCCTCTCAAAGGTCACCGATGATCTCCGTCTTGCCAAATCCAGTGGCCTAATCCATCCAACTCCCTCCTCATCCTCCTTGACCTCTCATCTGCCATCTACACCGTGTACTACCTCCTTCTCCTGGAAACATTATCCAACCTTGCTTTCACTGACACTGTCCTCTTCTGGTTCTCCTCTTATCTCTCTGGCCATTCATTCTCAGTTTCCTTTGTGGGCTCCTCCTCTGCATCCCAACCCCTAACTTTTGGGTCCCTCAAGGTTCATTCCTGGGTCCCTTTCTACCCTCCATCTACACCCACTCCCTTGCAGAAGTCATTCGCTCACATGGCTTCAACTACCACCTCTATGCGGGTGGTACCCAAATCTACCAGCCCTGATCTCTCTCCCTCTCTCCAGTCTTGCTTCTCCTCCTGCCTTTAAGACATCTCTACTTGGATGTTCTTCTGTCACCTCAAGCTTAACGTGTCCAAAACAGAACTCCTTATCTTCCCACCAGAATGCCTTATCTACCCACCCAAACCCTGTCCTCCCCCTGACTTTCCCATCACTGTTGTTGGCACCACCATCCTTCCTGTCTCACAAGCTCATGACCTTGACATTATCCTTGACTGCTCTCTCTCATTCTCTCGATCAATCCACATATTCAATCCATCACTAAGTCCTGTCAGTCCCACCTTCACTACATCACTAAAATTCACCCTTTCCTCTCCATCCAAACTGCTACCGTGTTAATACACTCATCCTACCCCACGTGGATTACTGCATGAACCTTCTTGCCGACCTCCCAGCCTCCTGTCTCTCCCCACTCCAGTCCATACTTCACTCTGCTGTCTGGATCAGTTTTCTACAAAAAAGTCCAGGACATGTCTCCCCACTCCTTAAGAAACTCCAGTGGTTGCACCTCCACCTCCACATCAAACAAACTCCTTACCATTGGCTTTAAATCACTCAATCACCTTGCCCCCTCCTTCCTCACCTTGTTACTCTCCTACCCAGCCCTCACACTTTGCTCTTCCAATGCTAACCTCACTGTGCCTTGTTCTCATCTATCTCACTGCTGACCCTTTGCCCACGTCCTCCCACTGGCCTGGAACACACTTCCTCCTCAAATCCGACAGCCAATTACTCACCCCCCCTTGAAAACTTTATTGCAGGCATATCTCCTCCAAGAGGCCTTCCCTGACTAAGCCCCCCTTTCCTCTTCTCCCACTCCCTTCTGCATTGCCCTGACCTGCTCCCTTTGTTCTTCCCCTCTCCCAGCCCCACAGCACTAATGTACATATCTGTAATTTATTTATTTATATTAGTACCTGTCTCCCCCTCTCTAGACTGTAAGCTCATTGTGGGCAGGGAATGTGTCTGTTCATTGTTGTATAGCTTAGTACAGTGCTTAGTACAGTGCTCTGCAAACGGTAAGCACTCAATAAATACTCAGTGAATGAATGAAACCTGATTGAATGAATATGTTCCCAAGTGCCTAGAATGATATTCTGTACATGGAGTATGTTCAATAAATGCTGCTAATAATGATGACCTTTCAGCAGACTTTAATCAATCAGTAATATTTCTGTATCTACCCGATCATCTAGCACAATGCTTTGACCTGAAGTAAGACCTTACTAAACATCATAATTTTGCACTATTAATGTCTCTCAAGTATTTGAAAGGTTGATAATCAGAGAATGGTGACCAGCAGTTACTTATCCCCACCAAGGAAATGAGCTCAAACTTCAGCATGAGGGTACATGGCTATATGCAAGGATACATTTCCAGTGAGGGGAATTAGTTTCACACTAGAAACTGTGACCAAGTAAGATTAAGGAATCTTTGGGGCTCTTTAAAAATTGGAGAGCTTCTCACTCATCTAGACCAGTCTAGATCATCATCAAAGTATGGCCAACAGCAATTTGCATCATCTACTTTGTGCTTCTGTGAGCAGAATACTAGAAACAAGAGAAGTAAAAGATGCTATCCCCAGTCTCAAATCAAATGGACATAAATTGCAGAGTATACAATAATCAGTGTAGGCTAATGACAGATCACAGGACTGGGAGTCAGGAGGCCTGGGTTCTAATCTTGACTCCACCAAGTGCCTTCTTTGTGCCTCAGTTTCCTCATTTGTAAAATGGGAATAAAATACCTCATCTCCCATCACCCTTCTTTTTTATGGTATTTGTTAGGCACTTACTATATGCCAGGCGCTGTATTAAGTGCTAAGGTAGATACAAACTGATCAGATTGGTCACAATCCATATATCTCATATGGGGCTCACAGTCTTAATCCCCATTGTATAGATGGTGCACTGAGGCACAGAGAAGTTAAGTGATTTGCCCAAGATCAAACAGCAGACAAGTGGCAGAGTCTACATTAGCACTCAGATCCTTCTGACTCCCAGGCCGCCTTAGTTTGTGAGTCCCATGGGGACAGGGCCTGTATCTGATCTGATTGCACTGTATCTCTCCCAGTTTAATATAGTGCTTGGCACATAATAGGCACTTAACAAATGCCACAATTATCATTATGATCATCAATAAGCAAAATAATAAGAAACTAGGTTCAAATAATAAGCATAAGTTAGTTATTAAGGAAAGCAATAAGTAAATAAAGAGAATACTCATCAGTGCTAAACTGGTTGATGGGATGGCCGGATTTAGGGAATATTTCCTGGAGGAGGTGACTTTTAAGGAGGCCTTGAAAAGAAGAGTAGGAAGTCATTTGGTGAAGCTGAATGGGATGGCATTCCAAGAAGTGGGAAAGGCAGGAGCAGTTGGTGAATCATGAGTGAGGTACAGTTAGAAAGGTTACCTTGAGAGGAGTCAAGAATGTATACTGAGGTTTAGTTGGAGAAGAAAGCAGAAAATTAAAAAGGAGACAACTGGTAGAAAACTTCTTCTTTTTAAATGATATTTGTTAAGCATGTACTATGTGCCAGGCACTGTACTAAGCACTGGGATAGATACAAGCTACACAGTCCATGTCCCTCATGGGACTCACAGTCTTAATCCCCATTTTACAAATGAGGGAACTGAGGCACAGAGTAGTTAAGTGACTTGCCCAAGATTACACAGCAGACAAATGGTGGAGTCAGGATTAGAACCTAGGACCTTCTGACTCCCGGGCCTGGACTCTATCCACTTGGCTACGCTACTTCTCAGCTGGGCATGTTTGCTTCACATAAGCAGAAATAGGAAGTTATTGGAAGCTTTTTGAGGAGAGTGCTGCATTCTGAATGACATTTTTAAAATTTGATATATGTAGCTGTATGTGAGATAGGCTGGAGAGGGTGAGGTTCAAGGCTGGGAGGCCATTAAGAAGCCTAGTTCAGTGGTTGAGCCAGAAATCTGTGGTAAGGGAGGGGAAGAAGAGGTCATTCATGACATAGAGAAAGAACTAGTAGGACTTTCTTCTACTTCTCCTACTAGTAGGGGTTGGGGGGTAGGGGTGGGGAATGACAAAGTGGCATCAAAGAAGGGTTTGTGGAGCAAAAAGAAAGATGGTGTTACCAATACTGTTAAGAACAGGAGAACATGGGGGAGGGGTACGATGCTCATATTGAATTTCAGGTGTCAGAGGGTCATTCTGATGGAGTTGTCTCACTGTGGTATTTGTTAAGGCTTACTGTGTGCTAATCGCTTGGGGGAGAAAACAGTATGCACAGATCAGACACAATTCCTCCTACACAAGGGATTCACAGTCTAAGGGGGAGGGAGAACAAATATTTTTTCTCCCTTTTACAGCTGAGGAAACTGCGGCACAGAGAAGTTAAGTGAGTTGCCCAGCAGGGAACTGTCAGAGCTAGGAATAGAACCCTCATCTCTTGGCTCCCAGACCCATGCTCTTTCCACTAGGCCACACTGCTTCCTTTATTAGTCGATGGAAGAACACTATAACTCTGTCTCATTAATCTCAGTGCTGACCACTTTCCTGTCTCTGACCTAGAACTGCCTTCCCCTTCCCATCTGACAGATTACCACTCTTCCCACCCTCAAAGCCTTATTAAAATCACATCTCCTACAGGAAGCCTTCCCTGACTAAGCCCTCATTTCCTCTTCCCCTACTCCCTTCTGCCACCCTTGCACTTGGATTTGCAGCCTTTCATTCATTCATTCATTCATTCATTCAATAGTATTTATTGAGCGCTTACTATGTGCAGAGCACTGTACTAAGCGCTTGGGATGAACAAGTCGGCAACAGATAGAGACAGTCCCTGCCGTTTGACGGGCTTACAGTCTAATCGGGGGAGACGGACAGACAAGAACAATGGCACTAAACAGCGTCAAGGGGAAGAACATCTCGTAAAAACAATGGCAACTAAATAGAATCAAGGCGATGTACAATTCATTAACAAAATAAATAGGGTAACGAAAATATATACAGTTGAGTGGACGAGTACAGTGCTGTGGGGATGGGAAGGGAGAGGTGGAGGAGCAGAGGGAAAAGGGGAAAATGAGGCTTTAGCTGCGGAGAGGTAAAGGGGGGATGGCAGAGGGAGTAGAGGGGGAAGAGGAGCTCAGTCTGGGAACGCCTCTTGGAGGAGGTAATTTTTAAGTAAGGTTTTGAAGAGGGAAAGAGAATCAGTTTGGTGGAGGTGAGGAGGGAGGGCGTTCCAGGACCGTGGGAGGACGTGACCCAGGGGTCGACGGCGGGATAGGCGAGACCGAGGGACGGCGAGGAGGAGGGCGGCAGAGGAGCGGAGCGTGCGGGGTGGGCGGTAGAAAGAGAGAAGGGAGGAGAGGTAGGAAGGGGCAAGGTGATGGAGAGCCTTGAAGCCTAGAGTGAGGAGTTTTTGTTTGGAGCGGAGGTCGATAGGCAACCACTGGAGTTGTTTAAGAAGGGGAGTGACATGCCCAGATCGTTTCTGCAGGAAGATGAGCCGGGCAGCGGAGTGAAGAATAGACCGGAGCAGGGCGAGAGAGGAGGAAGGGAGGTCAGAGAGAAGGCTGACACAGTAGTCTAGCCGGGATATAACGAGAGCCCGTAATAGTAAGGTAGCCGTTTGGGTGGAGAGGAAAGCCTTTATTCACCCCACCCTCAGTCCCACAGCACATATGTACATATCCATAATGTATTCATGTATGTTAATGTCTGTCTCTCCCTCTAGCCTGTAAGCTCACTGTGGGGAGGGAATGTGCCTACCAACTCTGTTATTTTGTACTCTCCTGAGGGCTTAGTCCAGTGCTCAGAACACAGTAAGCACTCAATAAATAGGATCGAATGATTAAACCTAGGCTAGAGGGAGTTTCTAGGAAGAGAAGATGGACAACGGTGGACAGAGAAGAACCCATCAGATTTTGTCCAAAGGAGGCCATGGCAAATTTAAAAATCTGAAACAGAGGGCAGAGTCGAGGTATTTAAAGGAGCCACTAATGTAGTTCCTGGGCTGAGTTGGAGGCCTCGTCTCACAGGGTGAAAGAGTGGAAGCAGCAGGAGCAAGGGCCAACTTTCCCTCTATCCCTATTCCTGCCTGGAGCCATGCTGGATTGCTAGGAGTTCCCCCACCCCCCACCAAAAGTGTCTGCTTTGAAACCATTCAAGCTGGAATGGGTGATCCAGCACTCATTTTACCAGTGCCCTGTTCCAAACCATTCGCCCTTATTTCCACCACTTGCTATAGGTGAAGGGGCAAATGCGGAGGGGAATCATAGTGCTCTTGTGCTGATGAAAGGGCCGTTATAGCACAAGGGAGAGTTAATTTACAAAGGCACAGATTGGCATGATTTTTGTGTTCCTGCCAATATCGTTCAGCCACAAGAGTGAAAGATTGGAGAAAGACTAGGTATAATACAGTCTGGGGGTTAGCAAATGAGCGGGTTAGAGAAGTAGCAGAGCCCAGTGTATAAAGCACAGGCCTGAGAGCCAGAGGACCTAGGTTTGAAGCCCAGGCCCACCACTTACCTGCTGTGTGATCTTAGGCAAGTCACTTGACTTCTCTGTGCCTCATTTACCTCATCTTTAAAATGGGGATTAAGAGTGTGAGCCCCATGTGGAACATGGACTGTGTCCAATCCCATTAGCTTGTATCTACCACAGTGCCTGGCATAGAGTAAGGGCTTAACAAATAGCATGAAATGAAATAAAATAAATAAATAAAGATTCAAGGGGATAAGGAAATCGAGAGGGCAAGTCAGAAGGGGCTGATCCTTACTTCTAGGGAGGGAAGGGGATGTGAGGGAAGCCAGGAGAAGCAGACTGACTTGGGACCCAGGTGGAGAGGTTTGAGGACAGTTTCGGACTGGGGGTGGAGGGAGATGAGTGAGGAGGCAGGTTAGGAGATTGTGACCAGAAAGTGGTAGTTCAGAGTTGGAAGAGAAGGCAATGGAATGGGTGGTATGAGAGGTAAAACAGCATCTGGTAATGATGAGGTTCAAGGTGTATCCATGTTGGCATGTGGCCGATGAGGGGTGGAGTTGGAAGTCAACAGTCAAAATAGTGAGTGGAAGCAAGTAGACAGGGGGTCGGTAGATTCATCATTGGGATGTTGAAGACCGCAAGGATCCATGTGGGTGATGTGATAGAAAGAAGGAAAATGAGAAAGGCATAAACCCACCCAGAAATCCAGATCTAGGTTCTCATAAGTGGTAAACTAAACGATCTGGTGGTAGAGTGGTGGAGTAGTATAGGATCTGTAATAGGTGGAAGAGGCAGATTATGTGCACTTTTTTCTTTTTTCTCTGAAAATTATTTTGTGCCTGTCTCCCCTGCTAGATTTTAAGCTCCCTGAGGGCAGAAAGAGTATTTTCTAACTTCACTGTACTCTCCTAAAATATTAGGACAGTTTTTCTGCACATACAGTAGGCTCAAAAAAATATCGATTGAACCTAGGGGATGTGGAAATGGCATGGTGGGGGGAGGTGGCAAGGAATAGTCAGTCGCATTTTTTGAGTGCTTACTGTGTGCAGAGCACCATACTAAGCACTTGGGAGAGTACAATATAACAATAGAACAGACACATTCCCTGCCCACAATGAGCTTACAGTCTAGAAAATAGGCCAACTCCTCCATCTTTTCACAGAGGATGGAGTGAGAGACCTTCTTTGGGAAGAGAGGCAGGGGATGCAGTGTCATGAGTGGAGAGTCAGTTCTTCGTGATAGCAAGGAGGTGAAATGGGCAAGATGAGGAGGAGTTCACTCCCAGTGGAGCGGGGGTCCCAGGGGACATGATGAAGTAGTGTCAAGGGGAGAGTGAGTTGGTGGGGAAGGAGCATGGGCATAGCACTGCAAGAGACCTGCCTGGGGTAGAGGCAAAGACTAGATGATGCCCTATGTTTCCATGATAATAATACGGAACGAAATCCTGCCTTTGGTGACTGAGCATGACTTGGGTGTGAGTAATCGAGAACAGAAAATTTTCCATGCACCTGTTTGGTATAGTTCCCGACCCACTTATAACAGCACTCTATAAATAAATAATAAAAAGTAATACTTTGCACTGTTTATAGTGCTTTCATCTCAAGGATTGTCTAATAAGACATTAATTCTTGTAAAGGCCCTTTTGCATCGATGGAAGTGCCTTTCCTGATTGGATGGTAGCGATTAGGGCTAGAACATAAAGTCCCTGGATCTCATACCCACGTTTTAAGCTTCCTCACTATAAAGGGCGCTGCGTTCCAAGGGTACTTTACTAACCTTGACTAGTCCGCTCAACATGGGAGTCAGGTAAGTGGACACTACTGACCTCCTGTCTCCACCTTTTGGAGTTCAGGGTTGGGCCAGCTAAGCATCCCCTGATCAAGAGGAGGGAAGGCATGCCTTCCCTCCTTTTCCCTCCCCCTCTCCCTCCATCTCCACACCGTCCCTGTAATCTTCCTTACACCTTGGACTACTCCCAGTAACCCCAAGCAATTTCTAATCAGGCTGTGCAGCAGCTTTCTCATGCCACAGATCCATCGAGCAATAGATGCTGATGGACGGCAGGTCTACCTGGTCTACCTGGCCTTCATTTGACTTCAGGTCACAGGCCTTCTTTCCAGGCAGTGCAGCTAGAATCCCTAGAGGGTTCAGCACAGGCACTTTGCAGTCCAGTGAACTGTGGGGAGGGAGAGAAGGGATACTTCCGCCATTGTAAAGCCACTCATTCTCCCAACACACAGAAAGAGAGCCAGGCTGATTTTATTGTCTTTGTACCAACGGGGAAACTGTCAGGTCAATTTATGTCAGCCCTGAGCTCTGCAGTCAAGTACGACACTCCACCCTGCCTTATGTTCTCATAACCCAGACAAATGTGTGTGTCTCCACACATTTTACAAGGAAAGTTTTAGTTTTATTTCTTCATTTTTATGGTACTTGTTAAGCACTTACTGAGCACTCTCCTAAGCACTGGGGAAGATGCAAGATAATGAGGGTGGCCACAGTCCCACATGGGCTCATGGCCTAGGCAGGAGGGAGGGGCATTTAATTCTCATTTTTCAGATGAGGTGACTGAGGCACTGAGAAGTTAGGTGATTTTCCCAAGGTCAGAGAGCAGACAAATGGCCGAGCCAGGATTAGAACCGAGTTCCTCTGACTCCCAGCCCCGTGCTCTTTCTGCTACGCCACGCTGCTCCCCTAGTTTACAAATACCCAGCCCAGGTCTCTCGGGAAAATCTCAGGCTTCCCAGGGAAGTCTGAATAGTCATTTCTGTATAACCAGAATCCAGATATGAGAGTTTATTGAAATCTGAAACAATTGGAGGATTTTATACGCCATCTCTCTGGCCCAGTGGAAGAGAGTAGCTCTTTTCTTTACTGTTTACCCTATCTACAGACCTGATCATTACCTGATGGGAAATACCACTGGAGTGGACCAGAATTGCTTTGCCGTTACTGTTGTTCACCTCTGAATGGAGCTCCACCTTTAGTTTTGTTTTGCATGAATAAAGGTCATAACATTGGCACCATGAAAATATTATCACAGCAGATGCACTTCAGCCTTCCCCTTCTTGCTTACAGAAATGATCACGTGGCATGACAGAGGGCAGCCTGGAATAGGAGAGTAATTTTGGCATTGTGGGACCTCAGTGGCCTCTGCAAGGTTACGCATTTTTCCTGGAAAAAGAGAAGGGAACAGACAAGGCAGGGAGCCTATTCAATCGAAGATTTGAGTGGATCTCTGGCAATCAATGGGGATGAATACCATCATCATCACCATCATCATTATTGTTGTTGTTGTTGCTGTTCATTGAAGAGAAAGCACATTAAAAGAGATGGAAATGATCAGTATTGTGAATTATCATTAGGTGATAATTGCCCACAGGCAGCTGATCATCCCAGAATTTTGACATCTAACCATTAGAAATTTTAGGGCAGCACAGAACACTTCGACGAGTTGCTCCTATTTAAACAGGGAAAACTGCTCCAATTCATTCATTTTTCAATTACCTTCCCAAGTCAGTTAAATAAACAGACAGTGGCTGGGTAGGATTTCACACTTCCTGGAAAAATCGCTAAAATAAGGGGAAGGTCAAGCAGCCCAGCCAGCATAGATCAGCTATTAAGCTGGAGTCACTTTTTCAACTGGACCAAGCTGGATGAATGGATTTAAGCAAAATGTTCAGGATCTCCCTCTCTCTTCATAACCGACAAACCACAGCTGTTGGGGGGTCATCATTTTGTCTGCCAAGCATACTCCCAGTCTCAGAGTGCTTGTGAATGAGGCATAAGCCCAAATGATAGACACATGTATTCTACATCTGGCTGCCCTGCTAGACTTGATAACTTGTATCTACTCCAGTGTTTAGAACAGTGCTTGATACCAAGAAAGCACTTAATGAATAACTTAAAAAAAACCTTGGCATTACCCCCTACATCATTTTCCTTCAACACACATATTCAATCTGTCACCAAATCCTGTCGGTTCTACTTTCATGAAATTGCTAAAATCTGCCCTTTCCTCTCCATACAAACTACTCTTATCGATCCAGGAACTTATCCTATCCCGCCTTGACTACTGCATCAACCTTCTTGCTGACTGCCTGCCTCCTGTTCCTCCCCACTTCAGCCAATACTTGATTCTGCTGCCCAGATAATTTTTTTACAATGTGATTCAGTCCATTACCCCACTCCTCACTGAACTTCCAATGGTTACCCATCCACCTCGACATCAAGCAAAAAATCCTTACAATTGGCTTTAAAGCACTCAATCACCTCACCCCCTCCTATCTTAACCTCACTGATTTCTTACTCTAACCTATTCTGGACACTTTGCTCCTCTAAGCAGCGTGGCTTAGTGAAAAGAGCACGGGCTTGGGTGTCAGAGGTCATGGGTTCTAATTCCAGCTCAGCCACTTATTAGCTGTGTGAGTTTGGGCAAGTCACTTAACTTCTCTATGTCTCAGTTCCCTCTTCTGTAAAATGGGGATTGAGACTGTGAGCCCCACTTGGAACAACCTGATTACCTTGTATCCCCCCACTGCTTAGAAAAGTGCTTGGCACATAGTAAGCACTTAACAAATACCATCATCATCATCTGGCCTAGACCTCCCTCCCTCTTTGTATTCCACAGATCACTCTTCTCACCTTAATAACAATAATTATGATATTTGTTAAGTGCTTACTATGTTGCCAGGCACCGGGGTAATCACAAGGTAATCAGGGTGTCCCATGTGGGGCTCACAGTCTCAATCCCCATTCTACAGATGAGGTAACTGAGGCACAGAGAAGTTAAGTGGCTTGCCCAAGGTCACACAGCAGGCAAGTGGCAGAGCCGGGATTAGAACCCATGTCCTCTGACTCTCAAGCCCTTGTGCTTTCCACTAAGCCATGCTGCTTCTTAGCCTTATTAAAAACACATCTCCTCCAAGAGGTCTTCCCCTACTAAGCCCTCATTTCCTTTTCTCCCCCTCCTTTCTGCATTGTCCTTGCACTTGGATTTGCACCTTTTACTCAACCTGCCCTTAACCCCATAGCACTTATGTACGTAGCCATAATTTCTTTATATTCATTCATTCATTCATTCATATTTATTGAACACTTACTGTGTGCATAGCACTGTACTGAGTGTTTGGAAGGTACAATTCAGCAACAGATAGAGACAATCCCCACCCAACAACGGGCTTACAGTCTAGAAGGGGGGAGACAGACAACAAAACAAAATGAGTAGACAGCATCAGTAGCATCAATATAACTAAATAGATTTATAGATATATACACCATCATTAATAAAATAAATGGAATAATAAATATGTACATTTATACACAAGGGCTGTGGGGTGGGGAAGGAGGGTAGAGCAGAGGAAGGGAGTAGGGGCGATGGGAAGGGGAGGAGAAGCCGAGGGAAAGGGGGGCTCAGCCTGGAAAGGCCTCTTGAAGGAGGTGAACTTTCAGTAGGGCTTTGAAGGGGGGAAGTGAGCTAGTTTGGCAGATGTGAGGAGGGAGGGCATTCCAGGCCAGAGGTAAGATGTGGGCCAGGGGTCAATGGCGGGACAGAAGAGAATGAGGCACAGTGAGGAGGTTAGTGGCAGAGGAGCCGGAGTGTGCTGGCTGGGCTGTAGAAGAAAAGAAGGGAGGTGAGGTAGGAGGGGGCAAGATGATGGAGAGCTTTGAAGCCAATAGTGAGGATTTTTTGCTTCATACAAAGGTTGATAGGCAACCACTGGAGATTGATATTGAGAGCTGTCTCCTGCTCTAAACTGTAAGGTCATTGTGAGCAAGGAACCGTTCTACCAAATCTGCTGTATTGTACTTTCCTAAGCACTTAGTACAGTGTTCTGAACATGGAAGTTCCAATAAATACAGTTAATTGATTGTTTGATTCCCACCCAAACTCTCTCCTCCCACCAACTTTCCCATCACTGTTGACAGCACTACCATCTCCCTGTTTCACAAGACTGCAACCTTGGCATTACCCTTGAATCATCTCTTCCCTTCAATCCACTTATTTAGTTAGTCACCGAGACCTCCCAATTCTATCTTCACAGCATCTCCAGAAATCCACCCCTCCTCATCATGCAAACTACTATCATGCTCATTCAAACACTTGTCATATCCCATCTCAGCTACTCAACTACTCCATTTCAGCCTCTTCATTAACCACCCTGCTTCCAGTCCCTCTCCTCTCTAGGCCATACTTCACTCTGCTGCCTGTATCATTTTTCTAAAAATTAATTCTGTGCACATCTCCCCACTCTTCAAAAACTTCCAATGGTTGCCCATTCATCTCTGCATCAAGCAAAAATTCCTCACCATTGGCTTTAAGGCATTCAATCGGCTCTCTCTCCCCAACTTTTCTTACTCTTCTCCCTCTACAACCCAGCCCTCACACTTCACTCCTCTAACCCCAAGTTCCATTACCTATGCACTCGAGTCCAAACCCCCCGTGCACTTAGGTATTCACCTCTCCCACCCAACACTTATGTTCTTCTCCTTATTCTACTAGGTTGCTCCCTCTACCTGTAATTTACTTTAATGTCTTTCTCCCCTACTAGGCTGCAAGCCCCTACACTTAGTAGAGTTCTCTGCACACATTAAGTGCTCAATAAATATCACTGATTGATTGCCTCCCCCATTACAATTATTACTGCTGGACTCATCTTCTTTTGCCCCCTTTCCCACTTGCCACTTATCTTGTGAATGGAGAAGTTGAATGTCCTAGCCTAAAAAACTTTGAGAAATACCTGTGGATGAATATTCCTAAAAGGTATAATTCCAACATGTGGGCTCTTGGTGGGAATGACCCCGGAAGCTTGGCCTCTCCACATAGCCCTCATCACATAAGTTCTCAATTTATTTAAAATTGCACTGTTTTACATTCTCTTCCTTCATTAACACAGTTGGTTCTTTTCATTGATTCCACCACCACTTAGTCAGGGATCCACCTCCTATGAGACATTGGATTATAGCTAATCAGTGAGACACTTTCCATTTGCCTGTCCCTGAAACAAAAGCACTTACCACCATAAGTGTTTAAGTTCCCACAGTGACAGCATGAGATGAAGAAAAAAAATGTAGGAAGGCTTGCTATGAAGAGCCAGGAAAAAGTCATGAAAAGTGCTGATGTAACTACTGCCACAAAAATATAAATTGTCAACTCTATGGTATTTCCAGTGACAGTGCATGGACCCAAAAGCTGGGCAGTGAAAAAACTGGATCGAAAGAACATCGGTTCTTTTGAAATGTGGTGTTGGAGAAGGCTTTTGCAAATACCATGGACTGCCCAAAAGACAAACAAATGGATTTTAGAGCAAATTAAACCCAAGTGGTCTTTGGAAGGCCAAATGACTTGACTTAGATTAACACATTTTGGACACATTCATTCATTCATTCATTCATTCAGTAGTATTTATTGAGCGCTTACTATGTGCAGAGCACTGTACTAAGTGCTTGGAGTGTACAATTCAGCAACAGATAGAGACAATCCCTGCCCAATAACGGGCTCACAGTCTAAAATGGGGGAGACAGACAGCAAAGCAAAACAGAACAAAACAAAACAAGCAGACTAGCACAGACATCATCAAGATAAAGAGAATTGTAGAGATATACACATCATTAACAAAACAAATAGGGTAATAATATATACAAATATGCATAGTGCTGAGGGGAGGGGAAGAGGGAAGAGTAGAGGGTGGGAGGGGGAGAATGGGGAGGAGGAGCAGAGGGAATGGGGGGCTCAGTCTGGGAAGGCCTCCTGGAGGAGGTGAGCCTAGGTGGAGCGGGAAGGAAGTACCATTTGTTTGCGGAGCCTTTACTCACATGTGGTCTTCCTCAAAGCTCTTGGTCATTTCTCATTTTCACATAAATTCGTTCATCTAGACTGAGCCTGATTAGGTCCAGGGGCTCCTCTACAGTGTTGGTGGTCTGTTGCTGGTCCGCATCGTCTGCATAATCAGGAGTACTAATTCTCTGGAGAAGACACTAATGCTAGGAAACTCCTAGCTAGCTAGCATTAGCAAAAGACGTGGAAGAGGCAGACTGGCAGCTAGATTCATTCATTCATTCAATAGTATTTATTGAGCACTTACTATGTGCAGAGCACTGTACTAAGCGCTTGGAATGTACAAATTGGTAACAGATAGAGACCTGCCCTTCGATGGGCTTACAGTCTAATCGGGGGAGATGGACAGACAAGAACAATAGCAATAAATAGAATCAAGGGGATGAACATCTCATTAAAACAATAGCAAATAAATAGAATCAGGGTGATGTACATCTCATTAACAAAATAAATAGGGTAATGAAAATATATACCGTTGAGCAGACGAGTACAGTGCAGAGGGGATGGGAAGGGAGAGGGAGAGGAGCAGAGGGAAAGGGGGGAAAAGAGGGAAGAGAGGGTTTAGCTGCAGAGAGGTGAAGGGTGGGTAGAGGGAGCAGAGGGAAAAGGGGAGCTCAGTCTGGGAAGGCCTCTTGGAGGAGGTGAGCATTAAGTAGGGTTTTAAGGAGAGGAAGAGAATTAGTTTGGCGGAGGTGAGGAGGGACGGCATTCCAGGACAGCAGGAGGACGTGGCGCAGGGGTCGACGGCGGGATAGGCAAGAATGGGGGACGGTGAGAAGGTGGGAGGCAGAGGAGCAGAGCGTGTGGGGTGGGCAGTGGAAAGAGATGGACAGAAACCATATCAACGATAATGGAAGAACCATTAGAAGGTTGCAGATTATGGTAGAGGACAGGACGTTCTGGAGAAAGTATATCCATGGAGTCGCTATGAATCGGAAACGACTCAACGGCACTTAATAATAACAATAATAATAATGTGACAGACTGCGATGAAGAAAAAAATGTTCCTACAAAGATTTAGACATCCTGAATGCAGGAATACCAACATGGGATCAGTTGACTGTACTGGGTAATTTCAATGTCAATGTTAGAAGTGATGCCCACCATGGAGAAAAGTCATCAGGTCAAATGGGATTGGTAAACTCAATTGCAAGGGCCTACTTTTACTGAATGAATGTGCCAGACACCATCCCATGATCACAAACACCACCTTTCATGGTGTCACCCATCGCTGGGGACAGGTTCTTTCGGAATCGGCGCAGCGAGAGAGAGAGAAAGAGTCCAGGGATGGAAAACCTGAGTTTTGTATAGAATTTATTCTGTGGGGTGAACTGAATTAATTAATTATTTAGACGTGACAAATCGACCTTCCCTTTTGGGAGAAATATGGTGTTAAAGCTTCCCCTTTGGGAGGAATATGGTGTTAGAGCTTCCCTAACGGGAGGAATACACTGGTATGTTACTCGCATGTGGGCGGACACCAGGGCCCACTTATCATTTACTCACAATGTGGTGAGGCGGCTGGCTCCCACCATGTGCTCGCCCCACCCAGGAGGAATCCACATTTGCGTTAAATACACTTATGCGTTAAACACTAATAAGTTACATACACTTATGAGTTACATACACTTATGCGTTAAACCCAGTTATGCGCTACCCACTTATGGTTACTCGCACTTGGTGAGATGGCTAGCTCCCACCATATTCACGTCCCACTGCGGGGGCACCCACTTAGACATCAAATCCACTTATGTGCTACTGGCACTTGGTGAGGTAGCTAGCTCCCACCTTGTTCACGTCCCCCTGGGGAGGCACCCACTTAGGCATCAAATCCTTTTAAACGTTACATACCATGGTGAAGTGCCTGGCTTCCAACCCCACAAGTGCTCAGCAGGACGGGACACTCACCCATCCCACGGCTCCTCACTTGGTGCAGGCAGAGCGGCCTACTCACGCTCTGGACAGAGGTGACCTGCAGCTGGCTGCTGCAAGTCCCGTTCCTCTGCACAGAAGGTTAGAGGCGGCAGGTATTTATCACCTGTGCCCTTAAGGTTATTCCAGCTTCCGACCTCAGTTTATCCAATCTCTGCCCTCCCTCCTCCATTCCTAATTTGATTGGCACGGGAGCGAGGGGCACCTTCTATATTCCCAGCTTGGGTTGTCAATCTGGCAGTTTCGATTGTGGGGGCGGTGTCCCACCCTTACTTCCGAGTTCCGCGTGCTGGATCAGGAGGTCATGAGATAGCATTTGACCTTGAGATGGCCGGTACCCCAGGGTCACCTTGGGACAAATGGACGAAACAAAACTGTCCTAGATGCATCTGTGATGGAAACAGTGGCATCTTATTGACTACAGCACAGTGTAGCAGAGGGACCTCAAAAGATGTCATACTATCCATGCATGATGATGATGGTATTTGGTAAGCACTTACTATGTGCCAAGCAGTGTTCTAAGCAGTGGGTAGATACAAGGTAAACAGGTAGTCCCATGTGGGGTGCACAGTCTTCATCCCCATTTTACAGATGAAGTAACTGAGGCACAGAGGAGTTAAGTGACTTGACCAAGGTCACACAGCTGACAAGTGGCAGAGGCGAGATTAGAACTCATGACCTTTGACTCTAAGTGCTTGATGCTGGGGGCTGGTTGAGGGGTCTGCGATAATGCCATGATGAATCCTTTAGCCCTCTCTAAGAGCCGCCACTCCCTCTAAACTGTCCCCATCTCCAAAGTCTACTCCAGCCCAGGCTGGGGCTGCAGAAGTGGAAAACCCAGCACAGGCCAGAGCGGTCCGGGGAAACAGTGGCAGAACAGGGCCTTCCCCAGCACCAAACTTCAGCAACTCCAAGCTTCATGCTGCTGTCACTCTGCAGACCATTCCAATTCTGCTGGACTTTTAAACCTAGCCATCTACCTCCCACAGCCCTAAGACAGGGCTCGGGCGCTGGCTGAAACAGTCTCCAGAAGGGCACAGACCCAGCGGTAGTGCCGTCTGGAACGTGTGTGAAGTTGGAACGTGTGTACTCTCCCCAAACTCTGTCCTGAGCTGAGTCGACCAGGGCATTTGGGTGGGAGATAGAGTTGGGTGATTGACAAGTTGCTGATTTCATAATAATAATAATAATTAATAACGTTGTTTGTTAACCGCTTACTATGTGCCAAGCACTGTAGTGCTGGGGTAGATACAAAATTCAGCAGAAGCGGCATGGCCTAGTGGATAGAGCACAGGCCTGGGAGTCAGAAGGACCTGGCTTCTAATCCCAGCTCTGCCACTTGTCTGCTGTGTGACCTTGAGCAAGTACTTAACTTCTCTGTGCTTCAGTTACCTCATCTGTAAAATGAGGATTAAAGACTGTGTGTCCAATCTGATTAGCTGGTCTCTACCCCAGCATGAAAATTGCCATCGAATAGGGTTTGGGGGCTGTGAAGTACAGTGCTTGGCAAATGGTAAGCGCTTAACAAATACCATAAAAACAACAAATCAGGCCCCACATGGGGCTCACAGTCTAAGGAGGAGAGAGATTGGATATGTCACTGCTTAAACTATTAGCTACTTGATGGGTTACTGCAATGCCTCTCTAGACTGTGAGCTCCTAATGGGGAGGGATCATGTCTACCAACTCTGTACTCTCCCAAGTGCTTAATTTAGTGCTCTGCACACCGTAAGCACTCAATAAATATGATTGATTGATTGACTGTAACAAATTACTATTTCTTCACAACACCTCCAACCCCCTCCATGCTTAATTGACAATGAGAAATACTGTTTGCGAAACCCACTTTCATTAGACGAATACTGAATACTGCTAGCACTCCTGAGACTCAAGTGGATGCTGTTGAAAACCTAGGGAAGCAGTATGGCCTAATGGAAAGAGCATGGGTCTGGGAATCAGAGGATCTGGATTCTAATCCTGGCTCTACCACTTACCTACTGTGTGACTTTGGGCAAGTCACTTAACTTCTCTGTGCCTCAGTTCCTTCATCTGCAAACTGGGGATTCAATACCTTTTCTCCTTCCTACTTAGAATGTAGGACCTGATGATCTTGTATCTACCCCAGGGTTTAGTACGGTGCTTGGCACATAGTGAGCGCTTAACAAATAACACAATTATTCATCTTGCTATCAGGAATTCCCCCTTGCAGAGTCAACAGTTGTCTTCATTCTCCCACATTATTTCTGGTATCAGGATACTATGTTCAGTTCTTATCAGGGAGAATTCCCTACCTTTAATTTTTGCCCTCTACTCCTTTGGCCTGTTTTTGTGATCCACCTAGAACCGTGGGCTTCTCTGACACAATACAACTACAGGATGATTTTGACTTTTGACCTGATAGTCCTGTTTCTCATACTGAACCAAGGAGGAGGGCTGTGTGAAAATCAATCAACTGGCCCACATTCTAAAAGGTCGCTTTGGAACAGAGCAGAAGTCTCTTCGCAAATTCACATGAGGGAGAAAGTTTCCTGGAGGGCTTTGAGGCAAAAGGGGCTAGAAACGTGATACAAATTCCAGGTTCTTGTTCTCCTGAATTGGGAATTGACTGATTGGATGAGGAGATAAATCTCAATTACATCTTGCTCTCAAGTTGCTGTAATAACAAGTGAGTTCCACTTTTACACAAGAGGACATGCTTAATACAGCAAAGTATTTAGCTTAAATGGGAAAGTATCTGAAAGCAAAATAAATAATGCATAACCATCCAATGGTACTTAGATGATTTAGGTCCAAAAAAGTAATGCACCCAAAGAAGGAAGACCTAGAGACCTGTCTTGGTAGGGTAGCTTTATTCTCAAAAAGAGTTGGCTTTGTTGCTGCAAATCATACCCTCCTTTTAGAATTTGCCCTTCTGGGTGCATTTAAATTGGCAATGAGCAGGGGGACAGCATAGAGCATGGGCCTGGGAATCAGAAGGCCCTGGGTTCTATGTGACCTTAAGCAAGACATTTAACTTCTCTGGGCCTCAGTTACCTCAACTGTAAAATGGGAATTAAGAGTGTGAGCCCCATGTGGAACAGGGACTGTTTACAACCTTTCAATTAGCTTGTATATACCCCAGAACTTAGAACAGTGCTTGGCACATAGTAGGTGTTTCACAAGTGCCATTATTATTATTATTATTATTTGTAAACAGTTTCATCTCTACAGGTTCATTCATTCATTCATTCATTCAATAGTATTTATTGAGCGCTTACTATGTGCAGAGCACTGACCTAAGCACTTGGAATGAACAAGTCGGCAACAGATAGAGACAGTCCCTACCGTTTGACGGGCTTACAGTCTAATCGGGAGAGACGGACAGACAAGAACGATGGCAATAAATAGAGTCAAGGGGCAGAACATCTCGTAAAAACAATGGCACTAAATAGAATCAAGGCAATGTACAATTCATTAAAGGTATGTACAATTCATTACAGGTATAGTTACACTAGTTAATTGCAGTGCTGGGTTAGATATACAGCCTGCTCGGACATCCACTACCTTTTCTGATAATCCACCAAATGCTTTGACAGGAAGGGAAAAATGGAATTGCAGGAGTGGAAAAAACTTATCATCAGATCTACCTCGCCATTCAAAAGTCCCTTTCTACAAATACATTCAGGTCATGTTTCCCCACTCCTCAAGAAACTCCAGTGGTTGCCCATCCACCTCTTCATCAAACAGAAACTCCTCACCATTGGCTTTTAAATACTCAATTACATTGCCCCCTCCTACCTCACATCACTACTCTCCTATTACACCTGCACATTTGACTCCTCTAATGCTGACCTTCTCACTGTACCTCGATCTCGTCTATCTCACCATCAACCTCTCGCCCACGCCCTGCCTCTGTCCTGGAATGCCCTCCCTCCTCACAACTGACAGACACTTATTCTCCCCGCCTTCAAAGCCTTATTGAAGGCACATCTAAGCCAAGAGGCCTTCCCTGACTCAGCCCTCCTTTCCTCTTCTCCCACTCCCTTCTGCATCACCCTGACTTGCTCCCTTTATTCATCCCCCCGCCCCCCCCCGCCCGCCCAGCCCCATTGCACTGTGTACATGTCTGTAATTTATTTATGTGTAATATGTCTGTCTCCCCCACTAGACAGTAAACTCACTGGGGGCAGGGAATGCATCTGTTTATTGTTCTAATGAACTCTCCCAAGTACTTAGTATAGTGCTCTGCACACAGTAAGCACTCAGTGAATATGATTGACTAACTGACAGACTGCCTGAGCTTTTGGGAAGCCCTCTGATATAGAAGGACCCCACCAAGCAACAGCAGCATCTTAGAGGGCCTGATTGGGTATCTCAATTTTCTCCTCCGTAAAATGGGGATAATAGCCCTGCTTCCCCCCACCCCCCCCCGCCCTCGTAGCCTGCGAGCCCCATGTGGGACAGGGATTGTGTCCAATCTGATCATCTTGTATCTAACCTTGCACTTAGCAAAGTTCTTGGCACATTTTCAGTGTTTGATAAATACCATCATTAGCATGGCATAGAATAGCCAAGGATACCCAATCCAGGTATTTCTGGAAACAGTGAATTCTGAGAGCTGTCCAGACCTGACAACCACCTTCATTTTGCTGGAAACTACCCTTTTATTAGACTAAAAAAGTAAATCACTGCAACTATTTTATTCATTTGGCATTTTCTGTGAAATTGTTTATACAAGTTTTAACAGTTCTCTGAGGTGTTAGAACTGTTATTCCCACTATGCAAATAAGGAAACTGAGGCCCAAGAGAGGTTGAACAATTTACCTAGGTCACATAGTGAGTGGGAACAGGTCTGGAATAAAAACTCACAGCCAAGTTTATGCATGACACATTCCTTGATTTGTTTAAGTGTGTGTAATCGTTGGCAAAATAAAGAACTATATTTCTCTAGCTCATGTCACAAACATGCAGTTACATCACGATCAAGAACAAGCTAGATCAGTAGCCAGAGGACTAAGAAAATGTTTACTCCTCTCTTTTCTTTTTTTTGATTTTACTAACAAACTATTTTCTCATGCAGTCATTCACAGAGAATAACATCCCATAATAGTAATAATGTTGGTATTTGCTAAGCACTTACTATATGCAGAGCACTGTTCTAAGTGCTGGGGTAGCTACAGGGTAATCGGGTTGTCCCACGTGAGGCTCACAGTTCATCCCCATTTTACAGATGAGGTAACTGAGACACAGAGAAGTTAAGTGACTTGCCCACAGTCACACAGCTGACAAGTGGCAGAGCTGGGATTCGAACCCATGTCCTCTGACTCCCAAGACCGGGCTCTTTCCACTGAGCCATGCTGCTTCTCTATAATCCTCTTCTGTTCTTCTCTTTCTTGCTTATATCTCTTTCTGCCTCACACCAGTGGGGGTTGACTCAGATGGATCCTTCCACTCCTAGTTGCTGTAGATAACAACTCAACAAAGCTTGAAAACAATTTCCCCAATGATGCCAATACCAACTCCTGCCAGAAATGTACTGATAAAGCTCACTTTTTTTTTTTTGGTTGACAAAAATGGAAACTCAGAGAAGAGCAATAATTTCAGGTTGCAAGCTAAGACAAATTCAAGTGACTATTAATAACATCATTTTGGATTTGAGCTATTTATTTGTATAGTCATGCATTTCAAGGATTTTTGTTTTATTTTATTTTACAATCTCTGTTGTTTCAGCAATGAAGAAAAACAGTGAAACTATTTATGCTTTAAATACATTCCTGCTGGGATAAACAACCCCTCCTTCAATTTTCTGGTTGGCGAGAAGAATGGTGGAAGATAAATTTATTTCTGCAATCAGTGGAAGATAAAGTCAGAATCTGAGATTCCTAGCTCATCATCTGTCCTCCCACAAGGACGTCTCCCTATAAACTGAACTAAATCAAGGAGGGCCTCTTAGTTCCGTGGTTATCAAAGTGTGTTCTAATTACCATTTTTCACCTCACCATACATTACGCATGGCATTAATAAGTGGAATTACACATCAAAATCTGACTGAGGGACCCCAGAACAAGTAGCAGTTTAGTTTGCATCTGCTTTTTCCTGCTTTTGAATTTTCATTTTTGCTAACATGGGTGACTTGTGAGGAAGCTTGAAAGCCCCAAAGGACTGATGGAGATGATAACACTCTTCTCCCGTGCTTGAGAATTGAGGTTACCAACTGTCCTAGGTCAGACAGGATGGGCGAATCTTAAGGGCCTGCCCTGTGCCCCCAGAATGAGCCAGCAGGACTCCTAAAAGTCCCACTTTCAGTCAGAGTGCTGGGGAGGAGCCATGATGGCAGTGATGGAGGGTGAAGCAACAACAGCAGGAGGAAAGACATACCTACTCCTTCTCTTCCTCCATGGCTCTGGCTTCCCTGGCTTCTGTTAACAGTTTTTTGACACTTTGTGGTGCAACTTCTTGGAGGGCTGTACCAGAAATCATCAGGAAGCATCCTGGAGCAGCTGTAGCTATGTCAGAACAACCTGTGGTTCTGGCAGCAGAAGAGGAGGAGGAGAAGGAAAAATAGCAGCAGGAAGAGGAGGAGAAAGAAGGAGAAGAGGAGGAGAAGAATTGTCTGGAGAGAAGAGTCAGTGGCAGCGGTAGAATCAATCAATGTTATTTATTGAGTACCTATTGTGGGCAGAGTAATCACTTAGAAGAGTACAGTGGAGTTCATAAATATCACTGCCGTCACTATCTAGGAGTGGAGACATTCACTAATATAATTTGCAGATAGGAAGAAAATGGAAACGTTTATACAAAGATAAGTGACTTGCCAAAGGTCACGCAGCAGACATGTGGCAGAGCCAGGATTAGAACCCAGGTCCTTCTGACTCCCAGGCCTGAGCTCTTTCCACTAGGCAATACTGCTTTCCCATCTCACAAGCCTGTAACTATGGCATCTTCCTCGACTCATCTCTCTCATTCAACCCACATATTCGATCGGTCACCAAATCCTGTCAGTTCTACCTCCACAGCATCACTAAAATCCATGCTTTCCTCTCCATCCAAACTGCTACCATGTTAATCCAAGCACTTATCATAGCCCACCTTGATTACCGTATCAGCCTCCTTACTGACCTCCCTGCCTCCTGTCTCCTCCTGCTTCAGTCCATACTTAATTCTTCAGTCTGGATCATTTTTCTACAGAACTGTTCAGTCCATGTTTCCCCACTCCTCAAGAACATCCAGTGTTTGCACATCCAACTCTGCATCAGACAGAAAATCCTTACCATCGGCCTTAAAGTACTCGATCACCTCACCCCCTCCTACATCACCTCGCTACTCTCCTGCAACAACCCAGTCCACACACTTCACTCCTCTAATGCCAACCTACTCACTGCACCTCCACCTCATCTGTCTCACCACTGACCCCTCACTTGCGTCCTGCCTCTGGCTTGGAACTCCTTTCCTCTTCAGATCTGACAGGCAATCACTCACCCCACCTTCCAAAACACACATCTCCTCCAAGAGGTCTTTCCCTACTAATTTCTCATTTCCTCTTCTCTCTTTTCCACTCCCTCTGCGTCACGCTTGGATTTGCGTCACGCTTGGATTTGCACACTTTTTTCACCCCACCCTCAGCCCCACAGCAGAATCTATAATTCAGTTTAGTTATTTATCTGTCTCCTTGTGGGCAGGGAATGTGTCTGTTAACTATGTTATACTGTACACTCCCAAGCACTTAGTACAGTACGGTATACGGTCTCCACCTGTCTACTGGGGTGGGAGTGGGTTGGGAGGGAATCATATGTTAATTGTCTGGTAGAGCTGCCCAACTGGGAAGAAAGAATTTCTCAATATCCCTGCTCCCTTAGTTCACCAGCCCCAATTGTCATGTTATCTCAAAGACGGCCCATTAAGAACCTTCTTCTTTCCAGTCTTTGTGCCACCTAAATTGTGAGAGTGCGGCAATTTTTTTTGCCTATAATCTTGAATGGGGAAAAAAAAGGAAACAAAGAACAGCTCTTCTCAGTTGACTTTGTGCCAGTTAGGGGCACATCAGCAAATTACTGTATCTGAATCAGTGATGTAAAATGGAATGAAACATTGACCTCTTCTGAGTATTTCAGTCCACGAGAGCTTTTTTGGCCTGAAAAATACATTGACCTTTGTTACCTTTGTCCAATATGACCTTGGCTGTCTGTCCAGAAACGCATGATGGCATTACACCATTCCATTCTGATGCACGCACATTGTTTTCACCTTTGGTCAAGGGTTTTCATCAGCGGATCTATGCCCAGTGTGCCTTTGGGATCCTGAGTAGCTGTTTAGAATCTCTGAGGAGACATTCTGTGAGGTGTTTTGCCCACCTGTTGCCCTGATAGGCGGTCATGAATTTGGCCCATCCAGATTACCTGTACTGTGTCTGTCACCCCCATGCAGTCCTGTAGTTCTATGACCAGTAAATGAGTTATAAGACTATTTGGCACATTCTCCTTTCAACTGCTCTTTAGGTTCCTTGCAACTTAATTTTCTCTGATTGCTTCATCTTGCTCATTGATTCCAAAGAGTAGTTTTGGCCTCAATGGAGCATACAAGGCAATGAATATGTAGGTGGGCAGGCTGCTGGTGATGAGAACGATAATATTGAGGAAGGAGAAAAAATTGTATTTCCAGTTCTACCTACCAGCTTCCCACTCACTCTGGGCCCATCTCCTCCAGTAACAAACTGTTCTGGGGAGAAGTACCAACAAGTGCCTTATCTGTATTCTATCAAAGCTCTCCTACCCATCTGTGACTCAGAAATTCATTCAATCATTTCAGTTTTGGCATGAGTCAGGCACTCTCAAAGTGCTAGACTATGGACTATGTTCAGAACAAGCAGGAGACAGAATCTCTGCTCTCTAGGAGTTTATATTCCAGGATGACATGACACAAAACTCACACATCCTGTACATATGTCGTTCATACAACTATAGTCCAAAGACACCAAGGGTGGAAACGATCATTAGGCTGCCTGATCAAACATTGCATGCAGATGTCTTCACAGCCAAAGTGAAGGGGATAGGTGATGCTCTGGGGAAGGAAGGTAATGAATTACCTGAATAATTTCCTATGCTCTCCACTTGGTTTTGATTGTGGAATCCTGGCTCAGTGGAAACCAACTTCTTTTTGCAGAATGTATTCTAGGGAAACTATCCTTAATAGAGTTTCTGGTCTACTTTGTGTGTTGCAGAAAGACCACGGTAGGCACCCTCATCCCAAAACAGACGTGCGGCTGAATTGATGTGGAGTGGTAAGAGGCGGCGACCCTGCATTTACATTTGTCACTGATCATTTTCCACTTTTCCAAAATGTCTGGTGGAAACCCAGTGATTCAGATGCTCTTCATTGAACTCAAAACATGGAGTTCAATTATCTGATCACAGAATTGGATTGAGATGTCATTAGAACAAGAGGAGAGGATGTACAAGCTACAGCCCCTCCCCATTCAGTGCATTAGAAACAGTAGCTGAACAAGCAGCTGGAGGGAGCAGCTGAAGCAGCAGGAATTTTAGAGCTAGATTTCCAAACACCTTCTTATGTAAAGATGATACTTGGCCAACAGCTGTCAGAGTTGATGTGACTGGTGTGTTTCCTCCCCCCTGAACATTGTGATGATTAGGAAACCAAGAACAGAGATTGATGGGTTTGCTAGATCCTGTCTCCTTTTGGAGCATTTGTTCATTTTTTTTTAAACTATCTGGTTTTATAGATTCCTTTCTGAAGCTTCTTCACCCAAAAACAATGACTGTCTTCAAAATAATGAACAGACTTGGTATAGGGAGTGGAGGGACCCATCCACCTTCTATGTGTCTTGAATGGTAATGGCTCAAATTGCAGTAAGAGGGATGCAATGTGGACCTAAAAGAAATTTCTGGCTACCAGTGTTATGCTCTGGATTGGATTTCTAGAAGAAGCTATGGTAGCTCCTTTCTTGGAGGAAAGCGCTTCATTGAAGCAGCTTGGCCTAGTGGAAAGAGCTTGCGCTTGGAAGCCAGAAGGATCTGGGTTCTAATTCTGCCTCTGCTACTTCTCTGCTGTGTGATCTTGGGCAAGTCACTTAACTTCTCTGTACCTCAGTTACCTCATCTGGAATTAGAATTAAGACCGTGAGTTCCATGTGGAACACAAACTGTGTCCAACCAGATTACTTTGTATCTACTCCAGTGCTTAGAATAGTACCCGGCAAATAATAAGCACTTAACGAATACTTTTTTAAAAAAGTGTAAGACGTGATGGCTATCCAGTTCCCTTCCTCCCTGATAATATCACGATTCTTTTAATGATTGTGGATCTGGGACTAGAGAGCTATCAACTAATTCTGGCCCTGTGTAATTCAGAAAGATTAAATCAAAAGGCAAAATCTGAAAAAAACTGGATGGGCAGCACATCGATTGCTATATATACAAGTGTGTCTGTATGTGCGCATGCCTGCTTTGTTGATATATATGCCTCTCATTAATTCATTCATTCAATCGTATTTATTGAGCACTTACTGTGTGCGGAGTACTGTATTAAGCGACTGGGAAAGTACAATACAATGATAAACAGTGACATCAGCAAGAGGAGGAAATCAGAGGGACCCAGAAGGGAGTGGGAGATGATGAAAAGGGGGGGTTTAGTTTGGGAAGGTCTCTTGGAGGAGATGTGCCTTCAATAAGTCTTTGAAGCAGGGGAGAGTAGTTTTCTGTCAGACTAGAGGAGGGAGGGTCTTCCAGGCCAGAGGCAGAATGTGGGCTGGGGTCGGCGGCGAGACAGGCGAGATCAAGGCACAGTGAGAATGTTAGCACTAGAGGAGCGAAGTCTGTGAGCTGGGTTGCAGAAAGAAAGAAACAAGGTGAGGTAGGAGGGGACAAGGTGATGGAGCACTTTAAAGACAACGGAGAGGAGTTTTTGTTTGATACGGAGGTGGGTGGGCAACCACTGGAGTTGTATTTGAATATTTAGTTATCTAAAGAACAGACTCTAATGTCATTTCTGTCTTTGGAAGTGTCAGTCTATTTGGGTCGTCTTGTTAAAATGATGCATTTTGTTTGTGGAAAGTACAAGGAAATGGCATAACAGCTCCTCTTAAAGCGGGTGCCCTATCCAGACTTCACCTGACTGGGAACAGTGGTGGCAATGTTGAAAGAAGAAAATAGTAATAATAATAATAATAAGGGGTTCAAAGTTGTGGAGGAGCAGGCAAGAATCTCCCTGGGGGGAGCACAGAGACATGGGAAGAATGGAGAGAAGAAGAGGCAGGAAGGAACGAATGAGAACCCAAGACTCCATGCAGTTGGGTGAGTATCAGCAGCTCTGAGAGGAAAGCTAAAGAAAAGCAGATTGGATTGAGCTAGTTCTGTTTAAGGAAAAAAAAAGTATCAGGTGCCATCAACTTTGACTTTATGTCATGGGAATAAAAATAAAGAGGGTGCAGGATGTGACTGAATGGTTATCCACTTATGTGGGGGTGTTAATGGTCGTGACAGGCTTAGAGTTAGTGAACTGCTTGACTGTTGGAAACTGGCCCAGAAAAATGATGATGATTTCAGTTGAATGACAGACAAATAGCTTGACGATTCAACGAATATGTAGAAGAAAAGAAATTACCAGCCACTCGATTTCTAATTCAGTCCATTGGTGGCCTTTGTGCTTCTTTCCACAAGTGGGTGAAATAATTCTAAATACATTCAATTACCTACTAGGCCTTTGTTTTTGTCACCTACTGTGGGTATCCTAGTGTTTACCAGAATGGTTGGCCCTACACTTTACCTTCTTCAATCCAACAGAATATAACAAATTGTGATAACCCCAGAGTCAGCGTTCAGCAACAGACAAAAAAATTTGATGGTAACAGTACTGCGACTCTGTTCTATTCTGGAGTCTATTGGGAGGTAATTACTAGTAATAATAGTAGTAGTTGTCTTCACTGAGCACTCACTGGGTACAAGGCACTTGGGAAGTGAAAAACAAGCAAATAGCCCATTCCCGGCCCACAGGGAGCTTATACGCTAATGGGAGAATTTAGAAACAGACTAATCAAAATAAAAAATTAAATGTACAATTACTCAGTTATTCTAATCATAACTGAAACTATTCCCATTGCTAATATATATATTTTTTTTCAAGGGGAGATCTTTTCCAAGTATGCCACCTCACCCCATTAGAGTCCCAAAAGAGAATTTAGTTGCCCCCAGCCTCCCTCTCCTTCAGCAGTAATACTAATGAATAATTACAGTATTTGTTAAGTGCTAACTACTTGTCAAGCTCTGTTCTAAGCACTGGTTTAGATACATTTTAATCAAGTGGGATTCAATACCTGTTCTCCCTCCTACTTAGACTATCCAAGTCAGGGATTGTGTCCAACTTGATTAAATTGTATCTACCCCTGACCTGGATAGTCTAAGTAGGAGGGAGAACAGGTATTGAATCCCCATTTGTACAGTCGGGAAAGCTGAGGCACAGAGGAGTTAAGTGATGTGTCCAAGGTCGAAAAGCAAGCAAATGGCAGTAGAGTTTAGACCCCAGGTCCTCTGACTCCCAGGCGGGAGCTTCTTCCACTAGGTCACACCCTTTCTCCATCACAATAGAATAAAGGATCACTGGTTGGGTGGATGGGGGAGAGGGCTAACAGCAATGGTGCTGGCCACAGAACCCCAACCTCATGTCTGTGGAAACTTGATAGAGGTTTGGAGTGGCCCCAAGGGATTCCTTCCCTGTTTGGGGGTACCCCCACAGGGATGCTGAATGGCTAGGAGCTGCCCCTGGACTGAGACTCATTGGTGACCATTGATTGGAGTTGGTCTCTAATCAGAGATGCTGATCTTGTCTAGAGTCATTGTCTGTGTCAATGTGGAGACCTTTCCCCTCCCCCCACCCATTTGAATGGAAGCTCTTGATCCAGATGGAGGACACTGTGGGAGGGGTGGTCAATAAAAGCCTGAAATGGTCCCAATCAGGCAGGCAGATGGGCTGATAGGAGGATCAGCTCTAGTGTTAGGACTGGTTCTGAAAACATTCACCCTATCAGTCCAATGCACTCCTTGTCCATATCTTGACCATATTTTTTTTGGATCTGAGCCCAATATGACTTTCTTCTGATCCGGCACAATTACTGTGGTGAAGGGTTACTCAGAGCTCGAGAAACAGTGTGGCCTACTGGAGAGAACACAGGCTTGGGAGTTAGGTGACATGAATTTTAATCCCAGCTCTACCACTTGCCTGCTGTGTGACCTTAGGCAAGTCACTTTACTTCTCTGTGCCTCATTTCCCTCATCTGTAAAATGGAGATTAAGACTCTAAGCCCTGTGTGGGACAGGGACTGTGTCCAACCCGATTATCTTGAATCTACCCCAGCACTAAGAACAGTGCCTGGCACATAGTAAGTGCTTTACAAAAAACATAATTACTATTATTACTATCTAATCCAGTGCTCAGTAGAAGGCTTGGCACACGGTAAGTGCTGAACAAATACCACAACTATTATTGTTTGCCAGTTATACCAACACTTCGACTCCAGAGAATATCCTGTGAAGGATGACAAGGATTTGCCTGGGAGGTAAACAGTAAAATCAAGACGCTTATTCTTCCAACTATGATTTTTGGTAATCTGTGTACGTAGAAGAGTGCTGCCAGAATGCAGAGCCTAATGATACAGGGGTTACCCTACATTTAAATCACCTAAAACATCAAGGGAGATGTAATCTTGGGTTTATGATTGGAGAGGATTAAGTTGTTCCTGTCCTGAAGGGTATGTCATTCAAACCGGGCAGGTGGAAACATGCATTTTTGCTAATGCTTCATAATCATTTTTGAGGCCTGAACAGAAGCAGTCGTCTGAACCTCAGTGAGATGCCTAAACAAGTTTCCATGAAGTCCACAGAAACCAGAGGCATAGTGTAGTGGGGAAGAGAGGGAAATATCACAAAGAAGAGTTTCCTGGGATCAAACTATAAACCCCTTTTGAAAAATATCTCACTTAAATTCTTCTTGAGAGCTGACTCAAAAACAGATACAGGGTAGAAAAGGTACTCAGTTTTGGGACCGAGGATAGACAAAGCCAGAGGAGCCCCCCGCATCCCCCACCTCCCCACCACCCGGCTTCTCCCCCAGCCCCCACAACCTCTTATGAACTGACCTCCAGAGGCAGCAATGCTGCCTATGGCACGTCTAAACCTTAACCTTGCTGCACAAACCCTCCATAAAGCTTTGAATAGAACTTCCTCGTGATGGATGAGGAGCCAGTATTCAGATTCAGAACTCCCAATATTGCGATTTGGCATTCAACCTTGGGAAAATGTCCTGAAAACAAATATCTAATCCTAATCCTGGGTTTTGCTTCAATCACTCAACCCTCCCCACCCACCCTCCCTTGCCACAAATATCACCTCCTGCTCCGGCAGGGAGTTTGTATTCCCTCCAAACACAAGATGGAAAGATGTTCTGCTTTATCAGACTTTCCCCTTGCAGTTGAAAGCAAGAAGAAGTTCCTTGATCCCGGAGATAATTTTGCACCCCTGAGACAAAGCTAACAGCAGAGATGGCAAATCTCGTGCCACAGAGAACAGCTCTGCCAAGCTCAGGTGACCTAGACGGTACCCTCATTTCAGGAAATGCCCCGGCCAAAGGAGAAACAATACCCACATTGTTGAGCAAATTTGATCATTAATTTCCCCACCCCATTCTCAACTGTGTTTTCTTTTAAATGATGTGGGCAGCAATCCACTAAGAGCTGGACTGAAATTTCCAACTCAATTCACAGGGTTCAGAGAACAGGCTCCCTGACGGGTAAGAAAGGCTTTCATTCAGCTCTACCCTATGTCAAAGATGGAAGTAAGGAGCACTTTTTTGAGTCATCCAGAGCCGACACAAGGCTTGCAACGCCACTGGTTTGTGATGTGCCTGTATCCAAGCCCTTATATGCCCTCTTGGTCTCCTTCTCTTCAAAGGAGAGGGAGCTCTTCGGCATGGCCTAGTGGAAAGAGCTTTGGCCTGGGAGTCAGAGGACATGGGTTCCGATCCCGTTTCTGCCCCTTGTCCACTGTATGACCTCGGGCAAGTCACTTCACTTCTCAATGCTTCAGTTTCCTCATCTGTAAAGTGGGAATTCAATAGCTGTTCTCCCTCTTAGACTGTGAGCCCCATGGGGAACAGGGACTGTGTCTGACCTGATTTACTTGGGTCTAAACTAAGGCTCAGTACAGAGCTTGGCATATAATAAGCCCTTAACAAATATTATTATTATTATTATGTTTCAAGAAGGTGACTTCTTCCTGGTGGAGGTGGGGCTGTGCAGTTGAGCAGAGGCCAGCTTCTGGCAAAACCTGGTCCTATGTTGAGGGCCAAACCTCCAAATTGAGGCTATTGCCTTGCCCTAACAGATGGGGTGCTCCCCCGCTGCTCTGCCCTTATACTCTGACCCATACGGCCGTGAGAACTGGACTGTCCACAGAAAGTCCACCCCAGGTACTCAGACACTTTCATCAGCATCACCAACAAGTCACATTGAACATCAAATGGCAAGACAGGTTTACCAACAGTGAAGTCAGTCCACCATCTCTGAGGGACTACTCAGTGCAGCACAACTTTGCTAGTTGTGGCCTGTCAAGGGAATGGATAACAGCAGGATGTCCATGAAGGTCCTTTGTGATCAACTTTGTGGTCATCTGAGATGGACTATAAGAACCTTAAGGGCGGGGAACGTGTCTTCCAAGTCTGCTGTAGAGTACTCTCCTAAGCATTTAGTACAGTGCTCTGCACACAGGCAGCATTCAATAGATAACATCGATTGATTGAATGATATTGGCCTGCACAAACTGAGAGGACGGGGAAAAGGTTTTGCAAACACGGTGAAGCCCAGTCTCAAACAATGCGATATTGGAGTGGACTCTAAGGAGAGAGCTGCAGTGGAATGACCTGTCTGGAATGAGGCAATCAGTAGAGGGGTTGGAGATATTGAGAAGCTGGGAGACAGATTTGAAAACAGTGACCAGCCCTGCAAGTAGCAAATCAATCAGGCAATCAGTAATATTTATCGAGCACTTACCGTGTGAAGAGCACTGTACTAAGTACTTGGGAGAGTACACTACAGCAGGGTTCCCTGCCCATGAGGAATTTGCTGTCTAGAGGGGGAGAAAAACATTCATTTAAATAAGAAATTATGGGTATTAAAGTAAATGCTGTGGGGCAAAATCGTGAGTTTGCCAAAAGACCATTCTTCTGTGATCCTGGGGTGATGGGTTTTCTGTCACCTTGGTATTAGTACCTAGAGTGTGCAGAGTACTGTCCTAACCACTTGGGAGAGTACAGCAGCAGCAAAACACTTTTCAGCCATACTTGGGAGCATAGAGGAGACCTTGAGATCTGTAATATCATCTTTGAATACAAAGGACAGCTCTTCAGTCCTAACGCATACAGAGGGCTGTGAATTAGAAAGAAAACAGAGGCAAAAAAACCCAAAACGGTGTGGGCCAAACAACCACAGATGCTGCCCTATACGGGGCCTAGCTTTAGACTCTCACTCTGCCAAAGCTTCTACAGAACCATTCCCTTAGCAACCTCTAGCTGCTGGCGATAACTGTGTGGCTGGTAAAACCAGTGCCTAACCACCATGGCTTTTTTCCTATCTTTGACCCTCACGGTTTAAAGCATTGCATCAGACAAGCCCAAACTTTAAGGTCCTGTCCCAGCATCTGAAAAAAGGCTGGTGGAGACCCCCAAGAGTACTACTTGGGACTGGAGTGGGGAAAGCAACCGGAGAGTGGCAGGAAGCCCATTCCTGGACTGCAGGCTGGCAGCAGCTAAGTGGGGAGAGAGGGAGACTGTCCAAATGGCCAATGGCTTTAACCTTGAATGGCTTGGAGCCCTTCTCTGAATCAGAGCTGCCGTTTCTACTTGCCACCGCTACCAGGACTGTTGCAGGGAACTTCCCAGAAATTGTCAGCATGACTGACCTGTGCACACAGTTCTCCCACATGGATACAGTGACCGGACACCCTGCAAACAGAGGAGTTGTCACACGATCCTGACCGCTCCCCCATGGTGTCAACTGTAGGAGGTAGGATCTGTGAAGGCCCCGTTTTGGCCTGGGGTCAGGCTGTGGGAGCTGTGGGAGCAGTGGTTGCAGCCAGAGCAGAAAGCTCTGATGTTGGAGACAGCAAGAGCAGGGGAGGCTGTATTCAGGGTAATAAAAAATGGGGGGTTTGGTCAGTGATCACTTTGTGCCAGGCACAGCACTAAGCCCGGGGATAGACGCAATACAACCAGACCAGACACAGGCCCTGACCCACATGGGACTTGTGGTCTAAGTGGGAGGTAGAACAGGTATTGAATCCCCATTATACAGGTGAGGAAATTGAGGCCCAGAGAAGTTAAATGGTTTGCCCAAGGATACACAGCAGGCAAGTGGGGTGCCAGAATTAGAACCCAGGGCCTCTCACTCACAAGACCTTGCTCTTTCCACCCAGGCCCCACTGTTTCTCTTCTGCTCGGCTCGTCTCCTGTTGCTATGTCCCCAGGACCTCACCTCAACCTCTGAGGCCATTCTGGCCACGACATCCTGAGAACCACTCGGGGGGCAACAGCGGTGACCTCAGAAATTGTCAGCCACTGGAGACATAGCAGCAGCAGGAGCAGGTCTGGGGCCAGGGCTGCCGCCAGAGTGGAGAAGTAACTGTAAGGAAGGCTAGGGTCTACTGCCTCTGCTTGGCTCTCTTGTGTGAAGACTATTTTCAGTGAGTACTAGTTGTGTTTTCGGGATGGACTCGGAGGGAGGAAGGCAGATTTGTAGTGGGAATGTGTTTGCATGTTTTGTCTCTCTCTCTCTTGGCCTCTCTCCTTTGGCCTCTCTCCTTCTCTGGCTATATTTATCAGTCAATGGTATTTATTGAGCACATAATGTGTGCAGAGCACTGTACTAAGAAATAATCCAGTTTGCTCTGTCTCCCTTGTCTGTCTTTTTCTTTCCCCAATCTCTGCCTCTGCTCTTTCTTCCTCTCCTGCCATTTTCTCTCTCCTTGGTTTGGACTACTAGGATCCACCCCCATGAATGCTCCATAGAAGCCCCTGTGCCTTCTGGCAACTCTTCCCCTTCTTACTCTGAGCTCCAGAAAATATGGTCATCTGACACTGATTGCTCATTGCTTTGGCATCCACCAAGACTCCTGGCAGCCTGGCACCACTGTAGGTTCTTTAAGCTGCAGTTGATTACCAGTTGTTTTTAGCAGCCTAGCACTTCTTCCATCCAAGTCATTGCCTGTTCTTACCAGATTTCAGCTGGCCATCCTGAAGATGTTTCCCTGTTCACAGTTGACCATAAAGTTGTTAGACGGCTATCCTAATCTCAGGGTATAGTTGAGGTTGAGTCTGTGACAATAATAAGTTCCCTCCCTTGTCCTGTGATGGGGAGATGAACTACGGGGCAAGAGTCTATAAACATGCTCCCAGAAGCCGGCCTGCATTTAGGGACAAGGGGAAGGAACCAGGGGGCCTTTTCAGGTTTTTGCTTAAGGTTAGCTGCTTCAGTGAACCTGAGGTAGGGGATGGGGGTGGGGGAGTAGCAAGGGTTACAGACCAATGCTTCTCGGCCCAAAGAAAAGAAGAGAGTCCATTGTTACCTCAATTTTCCTTCATCTGATGTTTCACCGTATCCTACTGCCTCAGCCTTCAGGTCAGTTGTGGAGGAACATGTTGTGGAGGAACATGGAGAGCATGTTGTCCTTTACTTGCTTTGAAGTATACTAGTTTCCCAAGTTTCCCGTATGGCCTTTATGTGGAGACAGAAGTCTTTGTTACTTGGTGAAAGAAAATGCAGGTTGCTCATGAATAAAAGACAAACCAGTCAGACACTGAGAGAGCATCTGACTGTGTACAGATTCTTCAACTGTGCAGCATTGTCTTTCTTCTTGAGGTTCACTTTTTAGAACCAGCTTTCCTTAGGGGAATAAGTTAGCAACTACCTTGGGCTGACTATCCCCAGAGCCCTCTGGGCAAATAATGTGCTGTCCTTGAGAAGGTACATCCCATATGAGGGGAAAAATATGCCATTTTTTGTTCCCGAGTGGGTCTTTCAGCACTTTGATATGTACTACTTTGCTCTCACTTGTAGTGACTTGCCTGGAACTTGCAATCTTGCAGTTCCTGCACAAAGGTGGCAGTATCATGTTTGTGTGCTCTGTGGGTGAGGAATATTTGCATATTGTCCAAGTGTGGGGCGGAGGAGTGTAAAACTTCATGCAGCTGAGAATACGTGCATTTCTCCTCTAGTCATGTTGGAAGACTGCTGGGATGAATTTTATGCTGGTTACTTTGTGGTAGATAGGCTGATTCTATCATATACTTTCCACTGAAAATGTATCTCTGGATACCAAATAGAGAGCTGGGAATTATGCCACTGAGGATGGAGCCTCCCATCAAGAATGACAAAGGAGCCTTGATCCTGAGACTCCGGGACCAAGAACCTGCATGGAGGAATTGAATACAGAGATGGATGGTGAGGGCCACTCACACTCCCTCATCCCTTCTAGTCATGGTCCAGCTAGGGCACGAGTGAGACAAGTGAATAGGTGGAAAGGGATGCAGAATATGAAGTGCATACAAAGGCTCTTTCATGTGCAGGACTCAATTATGCCAAAGTGACAGCGACACAGTGCCACTGCTGTGCCAAGGTTTCTCTACCTGGCCAGAAGACAATAATAATAATAATGATAATACTGGCCTTTGTTAAGTGCTTACTATGCACTAATCACAAGATAAGCAAGTCAGACACTCTCCCTGATCCTCTTGAGGCTCACAGTCTAAGTAGGATGGAGAACAGATATAGAATCACCATTTTGTGGATGAGGAAACTGAGGCACAGAAAAGTTAAATGACTCGCCAAAGCAACACAGCAGGCCTGTGGGTAAGCTCCCTGTGGGAAAGAATCATGTCTATCTAGTCTGTTGCTTTGTACTCTCCCAAGCACTTAATTCAGTGCTCTGCCCAGCGTAAACAGTCAATAAATAAAATGAATTGATTGATAAATGGCAGAGACAGGATTAGAACCCAGGTCTTCTGATAGCCAGGCCTGTGCTCTTCCCCCTAGGCCATGCTGCATAGTGGAAAGTTGCCACTAGTAGCCACTATGGTCTTTGCCTCCCTCATTAGCCATCTGACTCTTAGAACAGTGCTTTGCACATAGTAAGCGCTTAAAGGCCATCATTATTATCTATTTTTCAGAATTCCTGCTACTCCATTCACCTTGTCAAATGCCCTAGGTAGGCCTATCCCCAGCAGGTACTCCCCTTCTTGCAGAACCGGGGCTAGAATCCCAGGGCTTCTGTTGCCTCAAACTGTTCTCTTCACTAAGTGTCTGAAACAGCCCACCTGTCTAGACCCTGAACACCAGAGAGAACTGAGGCTAAATAAAATCACAAAGCAAGTCGGTGACAGAGCCAGCATCCAGATTCATGAGCTCTGAGTTTGTCACTGATGATAGATCACGCATGGACTCAGGTTGTCAGGTGTAGTAAGTATAGAAAATGTCAAGTAATAATAATAATAATAATTATGGTATTTGTTAAGTGTTTACTCTGTGCCAGGTGCTGTACTAAGCACTGGGGTGGATACAAGCAAATTGGGTTGGACACAGTCCCTGTCCCACATGGGGTTCACAGTCTCAATCCCTATATTATAGATGAGGTAACTGAGGCACAGTGAAGTTAAGTGACTTGCCTAAGGTCACACAGCAGACAAGTGGCAGAGCCAGGATTAGAACGCATGACCTTCTGACTTCCAAGCCCATGCTCTATCCACTACACCATGCAGAAGCCTGGAGACCGTTTAAAACCCATCGTATGATATTAATAATAATAATGATGGTATTTTTTAAGCGATTACTATGTGCCGAGCACTGTTCTAAGCACTGGGGTACAATCAAGGTAATCAGATCATCCCATGTGGGGTTCACAGTCTTAAACCCCATTTTACAAATGAGGTAACTGAGGCACAGAGAAGTTAAGTGATTTGCTCAAAGTCACACAGCAGATAAGTGGCGGGGCCGGTATTAGAGCCCACAACCTCTGACTCCCAAGCTCATGCTCTTTCCACTAAGCCACGCTGCTCATAGATAAAATATGTGCCACAGAATAAAAAGAACAGATGACTGAACAGAAATTCTGCAAAGCCACATGGTCAACAGATGAAAAAGTCATCCTGCAAATGGAAAACTCACCCAGATGAGCTTCACTCAATCCCACAAGACCATAAACTCCTTGAGGACAGGGTTCGTGTCTGCTACTTCTATTTATTGTACTCTCCCAAGTGTTAGTACGGCAGTCTGCACATTGTAAGAGCTCAATAAATACATTTGATTGATTGAAGTGAGACCACCAAGTCCACAGAGAATGGCAAGCCAGATGCAAGCAAGTAGTACCATTCATAGTGTTTACTTCTCTAATTAATTTTTTATCAATCTTCCTTGTTTATATCCCCCATATCTGCCTCCTTAGCACTTCTGCAGAAATTGAGCACTCAGGTACTCCCAACTCCACATAGCACTTTTATGCATAGCTTATAATTTAGGCACTAATTCATGCACATATCCCCTTGTCCTTCTCTTTTTTATCTGTAATTTTATCTATCTCCCCCACTCAACTGTAAACTCTTTGAGAGAGGGATCAGTCCCAGTCCCACGTAGGGCTCAAGGGCTCACAGTCTTAATCCCCATTCTACACATGGCTAGACTACTGTGTCAGCCTTCTCTCTGACCTCCCTTCCTCCTCTCTTGCCCTGCTCCAGTCTATTCTTCACTCCGCTGTCCGGCTCATCTTCCTGCAGAAACGATCTGGGCATGTCACTCCCCTTCTTAAACAACTCCAGTGGTTGTCTATCAACCTCCACTCCAAACAAAAACTCCTCACTCTAGGCTTCAAGGCTCTACATCACCTTGCCCCTTCCTACCTCTCCTCCCTTCTCTCTTTCTACCGCCCACCCCGCACGCTCCGCTCCTCTGCTGCCCACCTCCTCACCGTCCCTCGGTCTCGCCTATCCCGCCGTCGACCCCTGGGCCACGTCCTTCCGCGGTCCTGGAACGCCCTCCCTCCTCACCTCCGCCAAACTGATTCTCTTCCCCTCTTCAAAACCCTACTTAAAACTCACCTCCTCCAAGAGGCGTTCCCAGACTGAGCTCCTCTTCTCCCTCTACTCCCTCTACCACCCCCCCCTTCACCTCTCCGCAGCTAAACCCTCTTTTCCCCCCTTTCCCTCTGCTCCTCCCCCTCTCCCTTCCCATCCTCTCAGCACTGTACTCGTCCGCTCAACTGTATATATTTTCATTACCCTATTTATTTTGTTAATGAAATGTACATCGCCTTGATTCTATTTAGTTGCCATTGTTTTTATGAGATGTTCTTCCCCTTGACTCTATTTATTGCCATTGTTCTTGTCTGTCCGTCTCCCCCGATTAGACTGTAAGCCTGTCAAACGACAGGGACTGTCTCTATCTGTTGCCAACTTGTTCATTCCAAGTGCTTAGTACAGTGCTCTGCACATAGTAAGCGCTCAATAAATACTATTGAATGAATGAATGAATAACTGAGGCACAGAGAAGTTAAGCAACTTACCCAAGATCACACAGCAGAGAAGTGACAGAGCCGGGATTAGAACCCAGGTCCTTACTCTACCCATTAGGGTACACTGCTTCTCTTTACTGAAGATGGTAGATTCCTACACCCAAATCATTTTTTTTTAAAGGACAGATTGGAGGCACTGGGCTAAATTTTGTGAGGATCCAGAATGTTTCAGGTCAAACTGATAAAACTAAATGCTAACAAATCATTGTGACCAGTTGAAATCCATCTAAGAGTTCCGAAGGAATTTGAATGCAAAATTGAGGATGCCAAATAGCCAATGTACCAGAACGCTTAGTGGAATGGCAATGTATCCTCCATCTAGGTAAAATAAAATACCATTGACTGACAGATTGATTGAATGTTAGATGGTCTGTGCATAATTATCAGGTGGGATATCAAGGAAAAAAAGCCTTCACAATCCTGTTGCCACAGTTAAAACAGAATACTGGACAGGCTGGAC
This sequence comes from Ornithorhynchus anatinus, assembly GCF_004115215.2. Taxonomy (NCBI): domain Eukaryota; kingdom Metazoa; phylum Chordata; class Mammalia; order Monotremata; family Ornithorhynchidae; genus Ornithorhynchus; species Ornithorhynchus anatinus. The sequence goes on from NC_041749.1 coordinate 50,580,777, forward strand.
CATGGTCTGACCTTTAAATGGCATTGCTTCAGTTCTTATGCTGTTCTGCCATTTTTTATGGCATCTGTTAAGCACTTACTATGTGCCGAGCACTGTAATAAGCGCAGGGGTAGTTACAAGCTAATCAGGTTGGACACAGTCCATGTCTCACATGGGACTCATAGTTTTAATCCCCATTTTGCCAATGAGGAAACTGAGGCACAGAGAAGTTAAGCAACTGCCTAAGTTCACACCGCAGACAAATGGTAGAGCCGGAATTAGAACCGAGGTCCTTCAGACTCCCAGGCCTGTATTCTATCTACTAGGCCATGCTGCTCCTCTGCCATCAATACTGTGTGTTTGTGGACATGTCATTTTCCCTCTCAAAGCATTAGATTCTTTATTGGCCAAATGGACAAGGACAGTCTTGATTAGAATTCCTACAGGATCGTCCTGGATGTTTCCCAATATCATTATCAATATCAGTAAGAGTAAACAGTGTTTATTGAGCTCTTACAGGATGCAGAGCTTAGAGAATAACCTAAAAAAGTAAAAGCATATGGAATTCATTTCCACAGGGAGTTGTGCAGACCGAAAATATCAGTCGAAAATATAAAAGGGAGTACCCGAGGGATAATTAGGCATTTACTAGAAAAAGCTAGGGGCATTAGGCCATCCTTTAGGATAGATATAAGGATCTATCAATTAAGGAACTGTTCAATTAAGTAACCTAATGCCACTGTTTGAAACAGAATCCTTGGCTCGATGAACCATAGGTCTGATCCAGTGTGGCATTTCTAAGCCATCTAAGCCCAAACTAAGGTACCTCTTCCTGTCTTCCTCTTATACACTCAGGAAAATGCAGGACTATGCATGGAGTCATGCTTCGACTTCATCACATCCAGGAAAGGGAGATTGGGACTGGCTATGCTCATTTTGAAAGCATTCAGCTTTGGTCCTTAAAGAGTCAAAGGAGCCAAGCAACCAATGGGAGAACAGTATGAGCCTCTTCTCCTACAGTATGAGAACACTGTATAAGCCTGCTAGCGAATCTTGCTCCATCCTAGACCATTTGGGGCTACTTTGCCTGAGCTTCATCCCATTTTTACAGAACATTGTACTTGGTGCTTGGCCTTCTACTTAATGGAAGTAAAGGTATGATCCTTGAGGAGCTTGCAGTCTAATAAAGGATAGCAGTAATGATGAATAATAATGATGCTATTTATCATGATAATGTTGTCTTGTTTTTGCTTGGTTCTGTTTTGCTCTGCCGTCTGTCTCCCCAGATTAGACTGTGAGCCCATCATTGGGCAGGGATTGTCTCTATCGGTTGCTGAATTGTACATTCCAAGTGCTTAGTACAGTGCTCTGCACATAGTAAGCGCTCAATAAATACTATTGAATGAATGAATTAATGAATGATGCTGCTCATTAAACACTTACTAGATGTTAAGTGCTGAGGTAGATTCATTCATTCAGTTGTATTTATTGAACACTTACTGTGCACAAAGCACTGTCAGGGAAGTCTTCTTGGAGGAGATGTGCCTTAAATAAGACTCTGAAATGGGGGAGAGCAATTATCTGTCTGATATTCATTCATTCATTCATTCAATCATAGTTAGGCACTTACTGTGTGCAGAGCACTGTACTAAATGCTTGGAAAGTAGAATTCGGCAACAAATGGAGACAATCCCTACCCAACGGGCTCACAGTCTCAAAGGGGGTAGACAGACAACAAAACAAAACAAAGTAAGTGGACAGGCATCAATAGCATCAGTGTAAATAATTAGAATTAAACGGGCCTACTTTGCCTGGGCTTCATCCCAGACATGAAATGAGAAGGGAGGACAATCCAGTCCAGAGGCAGGATGTGGGCGAGAGGTCAGCAGGGAGATAAACAAGATTGAGGTTCAGTGAGAAGGTTAGCATTACAGAAACGAAGTGTGCGGGCTGGGTTGTAGTAAGAGTGAGAGTAAGAGTAGGAATGGGTGTAGATGGAGATTAGAAAGGGACCCAGAACTGAACCTTGAGGGGTACCCACAGTTTGGGGGTGGGAAGCAGAGGAGGAGCCTGTGAAGGAGACCGAGAAAGAACAGCCAGAGAGATAGAGGATAACCAGGAAAGGACAGAGTTAGCGAAGCCATGGTTAGATAATGTTTCCAGGAGAAGGGGGTGGTTGACAGTGTTGAAGGCAATTGAAAGGTTGAGGAGGATTAGGATGGAGTATAGGCCACTAAATTTGGCAAGAAGGAGATCACTGGTGACCTTTGAGAAGGCACTTTCTGTGGAGTGAAGGGGATAGAAGCCAGATTAGAAGGGGTAGCCAGATTAGAAGGGGTTAAGGAGAGAATTGGAGAAGAGGAATTTGAGACAGAGGGTATAGACAACTCGCTCAAGGAGTTTGGAGAGGAATGGTAGGAGGGAGATGAAGAGATAACTGGAGGAAGCCGTGGGGTCCAGGGAGGGTTTTTTTAGGCTAGGGAAGATGTGGGCATGTTTGAAAGCAGTAAGGAATAAGCCATTGGAGAGCAAACAGTTGCAGATGTCTGTTAGGGAGGGAAGAAAGGAGGGGGCAAGAGTTTTGATAAGGTGTGAAGGAATGGGATCAGATGCGCAGTTGCAGGGGGTGGGTTTTGAGAGGAGGCAGGAGATGTCCTCTAGAGAAACTGCTGGGAAGGATGGGAGAGTTGAAAAGGGGGCTGGAAGGAGGAGGAACTGAGGAGGGGAAGGGGCAATTTTGGGGAGCTCACACCTGATAGTGTCAATTTTCTTAATAAAGTAGGTGGCCAGGTCATCTGGGGGCGGGTAGGGGACCTGAGAAGGGAGTTAATTGTCTGGAATAACTGGCCAGGGTGATGGGCACGGGTGTTAATTGTCTTGTCTTAGGCCTTCGAGGCATCTCCAACCCATAGCGACCCATGAACATATCTCTCCCAAAACACCCTACTTCCATCTGCAATCATTCCGGTAGTGTATCCATAAAGTTTTCTTGGTAAAAATATGAAGGTGATTTACCATTTCCTCCTTCTGAGCAGTAAACCTGAGTCTCTGCCCTCATCTCTCTCCCGTGCCTCTGCCTCTCTCCCGTGCCGCTGCTGCCCAGCACGGGTGAGTTTTGACTCATAGCAGATTGCCTTCCACTCGTTTGCCATTGCCCAAACTAGGAATGGAATGGGTATGCCTCTACTTGACTCTTTCTCTCATAGTCAAGGCTGGAAATAATGGAAACTTTCTAGATGTGACTCCGAGAGGGGTGGGTGTCAATAAGTATGGAGAAATCATTTTTCCAGGCAGAGGAGAGGGCAGAGTTAAAGCACGGAAGGATAAACTTGAAGTGAATGAAGTTGGCCTGATATTTAGATTTCTGTCAGGAGTGCTCTGCGGCTTGAGCACAAGAGCAAAGGAGGTGGACTGTGCAGGTGATCCAGGGCTGTGGGTTAATGGAACAAGATTGACAAAGGGATAGGGGAGTAAGTGTGTTGAGTTCAATAGAGAGGATGGTGTTGAAAGCATCTCTTTGGTCATCAAGGGAGGATAGTTTGGTTATGGAGGTGAAGTGGGATATGATGAGTTAAGAAAATTGGATGGGGTCAAAAGATCGGAGGTCTCTGCTGGGGAATAGTGCAGATTTATGGGGAGGAGGTGTGTGGGAGAGGAGTAAGTGAGGAGGTTATGGTCAGAGGGAATTCAGTGTTGGTGAGGGTAGAGATTGTGCAGTGGTTAGAGATGATGAGATCGAGTGTGTGTCCAAGTTGGTGAATGGGCAAGGTGGGGTGGAGCAGGAGGTCAGCGGAGTTGAGGAGTGATAGAAGGCACCAAGCAGAAAGGTCATCAGGAACATCTATGTGGATATTGAAGTACCCAAGAATCAATGTGGACATGGAGAAAGAGAGAAGAAATGCGAGAAAGGGGTCAAAATGATTAAAGAAGTTGGAGGTGGGACCTGGGGGGCAGTAGATGACAGTTACTAGAATCTGGAGTGGGTGGTAGAGGTGGATGATATGGGCTTCAACAGAAGGGAAAGAAAGGGTTGGGGAAGGTAGAATGGTGTGAAAGTAGCATTGAGGCATGAGAAGGAAGCAAACACTCCCTCCTTTCCCAGGGAGTCTGAGGGAGTGGGAGAAGATGAGGCCCTCTCTGGAGAGAGCAGCAGGAGAGACTGTGACATCTGGGGAGAGCCAGGTTTCAGTGATGGTGAGGAGGAGGAGTGACTGAGTCAGAAACAGGTCAAGGATGAAGGGCAGCTTCCCCATGATGGAGCGGGGGTTCCACAGGCCACATTTGATTGATGTTGTGGGACGAAATGTCCTATAATCCTGGCAAGTGGGCAGATGGTAGATACGAGGTTATCAGATTTGACACCCCTCTTGTCTCACACAGGGTTCACTAGTTATCTTACCCTCATTGTACCGTTGGGGAAACTGAGAGACAGAGAGTTTACATGACTCTCCCAATGTCACACAGCAGGCCAGTGGCAGAGTTGGGACTAGAACTCCGGTCTCCTTTCTCCCATTCCCATGCTCTTTCCACTAGGCCACGCTGCCTCCTCTAGCAGACATAAATGGTTAAGAATGAGAGAATCACTCTTAGGGACTGGGATCAGATTCAGCTCTTCGTGGAAACAGGTGTGGCTCCTGGCATGGCCTGATCTTGGGGAGCAGCTGTGGTTGGGAGGGCTGGCTGAGGGCTCTGAGTCCCCCTAGCTCCACATTCTCGGAGGGGCTGACAATGGCATCGGTGGTGACGGGGACACTTTACCAGCCTTTTGAGAGCAAGCCCGCTTCCTGGCTAGGCAGGCTGGCGGTTCTGGTTCTTTCCCCCTCCTTCCCTCCCTTCCAGCCTCTGAAACAGCTAGCTGCAAAAGGATATTGTAGCTGCAGTGGAGCTACAGTGGCTCCTTCCCTTGCCTGACTCTCTCTTCCCAGTTGCTCACTTCCTACCCTTCCCTTTTTCCAGGCTTACTGGCAGCAACAGCTGTTGCTATGAAGCAGTCACATGTGTCAATGACATCATCATCACAGTGAACCAGGCACATGACATAATGTCATAACGTGTCTTGTGGGTGGCCATAAATCATATGGCTCTTTGCATACCAACTGCTCAAAGTTCTCATTTTGTATGGTTCTTCTCCTGAAAAATAAGGTCGCTGATACCTATCATAAATAATTAGCCATAGCCTTCTAGTAGTAGTGAGCAGGGATTGCCTCAAACCCAGTAATACCCTGGTGGGGATTATTTTCATTCTCTCTCCCCTGCCATCCCCTCATTCTCACATTTGCTGTAAATTTTCCATGAATGAAAATGAGCCTCCACTCAATGTTGGCCATGTGGACCAGTAAGGCCAAACCACTTGCACTCTTTGCTCCAGTGGTCTAGTGGTTGGTTGAGTTGATAGCCAAAATAAAAGAATCACCTGGGTCCTCCACCCTCTCGTTGACATAGCATCAGGAGTTTATATCACTAGCCCCTGGGGTTTATTTCACTTGTTTCTCCAAAGGAAATCCAAATGTATTTCTCATTTTCTCATCTTGGGTTTAAATTAAAGTTGGTGAAATGGCCATTCTTTTCAGTGTCCTGTAAGTTTGGGAGGGGCATCAACCCATTTTTCAGGGGAGGAAACCAAAGTCCAGGAGTCCCATGGCTGGACCATAGTAAGTCAGACTGGGCCTAAAACCATGATCTCCTAAGCCCCACTCTAGTGAACAACACAACTGACTGTGTTACCCGACTATTAATTGTTAAATAGAACACTAAAGGATGACAGGCTCAGGACAGTTTCCAGCACAGCGGAAAAGGGACAATAGGGCTACAACAAAGAATAGATAACCCTATCACCACTAGGAAAACTGTTGATGATGGCAATTTTGAAGGGGCAGAAAAACTCCCTCCAGACAGTCGGCCCAAGGAGATCATACTAGAAGAACCAACCATGACCCTTTTGCACAGACTCCCAACCGGAGACATTCAGACACATCTCAGGAACACCCTAGACCAACCAGAATGATGTCAGAGGTAGAGAATGCCCTCCTTCAGGGCAGACCGGGGAGGGTCAAGGAGGGTTGAAGGGTATAAAAGGGGTCTAGGGGGACAGTGGTCTTGGCTTTACGGGCTGTAATTCACCGGTCCCTGCACCAGTGTAAAGGCAACCAGTAAACTGCACTGTTGTGGACCTCTTGACATGTCATCTCTTTCTCCAAATGATAATTATAGTGAGGTGACAGACTGGTTCTTTTTCTTTTTTAGGGGTGGGGAGGGTTTCCTATAGGAACTCCTGTACTTTTCTGATGGGAGGAAGTTATCGGCAGCTAGTTTGAGCCAATCAAAATGGTTGTAACTCCATTTGCAAATATGAAAAGATGCTGCAAGGGCAAATGAGGACTCCCTGATACGAATCTTTTCTGCAATGATGTTTTGCTCTTGGATAATCTGCTTTATACTGTGATTTCTGGATCTATCTATCTACCTACTGAGTTGGGTCAGGGGAATGTCAAGCAACCCTAGCTTTGACCCACTGGAATAATTGCCTGTCAGCGTTCACCCTGTTTACAAGGTGCTCATTCCAGTTTGCGATTACTTTATTGATTATTCAACCAGCTGGTTCTTGACTTGACTGGTAGTTCTGAATCACTCAGGTTGTTTTTATACTACTATAATTATTTGGATATTTTGGCAACTATTCATATTATTTAGTTGCATCCAAAAGTACCTTCCTGAGTATTTCATTGGCATCCAGATTGTTCAGCTGGATGTCAATCCAAAATATTAAAAAAAGAAATTTGAGGGGCCATGTAACCAAGTCAATAAATTGTTTCAATGACCAAGTGCCATCTGCTGGGTCCAAATCCGAATCCAATAACCTCAAAAGATCTAGATGAAAATTCCACTTTAGAGTTGCAGTGTTGCTATAATGTCTCTCGAATTGATAGGGTTCTAGATTCTGTTTACTACCCAAAATGGACAAACATAGAACACATTTTCAATTCATTCATTCATTCAGCTGTATTTATTGAGAGCTTACTCTGTGCAGAGCACAGTACTAAGCGCTTGGAATATACAATTTGGCAACAGATACCCTCTCGCGTTTTGAAGGGCATGGAAATTCAGCTGCGCAGAGTTCCATGTCTCCCTCATTAGATTGAACCTCCTCGAGGGCAGAGATGATTTGTTCTGTGCTTACTGTATGGTCCCAAATGCATACTATGGTTTTCTGAATAGAGTAGGTGGTCGATAAATACTAATAGTGATGAGGATGATGATTATGATGATGATGCAGCAGCTGCATGGATCATAAATGTTATCCACACACATTATTTCAGCTTATGCAATCACTTAGCAATTAGTATTTTGGGCTCTCCTCTAGCCTACCACACTGCTATCATCCTGGAAAATTTCAGGAGAGTCCTTAGAGTCCAGGCAGGCCGGTGATGGGTTGAGGGGGGCAATGTAGGGATGCCAGGACTGGGGCAGCTAGCAAACTGGGTAATATTAATATCACCAAGATGCATACAAGGTTTTTTTTTTCCTCTCTTTTTCATGGTACTTGTTAAGCACTTACTGTGTGCCAGACACTCTTCTAAGTGCTGTGGTAGATATAAAATAATCAGGTTGGACACAGTCCCTGTCCCACATGGGGCTCACAGTCTGTCAGAGGGAAGAGGATTTCATCCCCAATTTACAAAAGAGGAAACTGAGTCACAGAAAAGTTAAGTGATTTGCCCCAGGTCTCACAGCAGATAAGTGGCTGAGTCGGGATTAGGACCCAGGTTTTCTGACTCCCAGGCCCATGCTCTTTCCGCTAGGCTTCACTGTTGCCCATATTTTGTTAAACCTTTTCTGTCAGCCATAAAATTTGCCCCTCACAGACATGCTCATTGAGGATTGATAAGGCATATTCAAGATTCCAGGTCCTGAATAGAACTCACAGATGATATGATGTTCAGGGATCCCTTTCCCTATTGGAAAGGAGAACCACCTTTCTTTTCCACTGAAGGATTTGGTAGATGAAGTAATATCCTCAAAGCCAGGACCCTTTCAGAAAGCTTGGATCGTTTGTCATTGTGTCACTCTTTCCCTTAATTGTAGCTTCCTCTGGGGGAAACCAACTCCTGGGTTACAAGAATTGGATCAATGCTTGAAGAGCGAGCGTTAAGTCTAGTGATGCTTCAGCCTTGTAGTGCATTCGTTTGCTCACCAAAAAGGGTGGCAGTGCTAGAAGGCAATTTGACTCCCAGTCTCAGGCTCTTTCATGAATAGTTCTGCCAAATTATACTTTTGCCAGTCTCTCCAACATTTCCCCTCCCAACTTGCTTTGCTTTACAGACCACTGAATTGAAGACAAACCACATTATAAAATGGGCCAAAAATTGTGATGACATGCTGCCCCTATAAAAAGATACAGCTCTGCCAACCAGAATGCCAGAAAAAAACTCTCAAAAATATTTTTTTTTCCCAATACCATGCAGTTTTCTTATTATTGATTTTGACTTTTTCAGAGTGACCCCAGCTTATTTCTTTGCTCTTGAGTCTCCATTAAATGGAAGATTGAAACAATATCACTTTGCAGCACTTAGCTCTCTCTCTCCCTCTCTTTCCCTCTCTCTTCCCCTTTCTCTCTTTCTCTCTCTCTCTCTCTCTTTTGAAATTCATTCAGGCCTTGCCCTGGGGGTCAGTGAGAACATTCCAGCTGTGGTGCATGGATCATCTGCTGAACAAGTTTAAATCCCAATGGTCCTATAGACTTAAAGGTAGTGGTATGTTGTGTAACTTGTCCAGAAAAAATAGTCTGCCGTTTGGGACTGGAGCATCATCTCATTTCAGGAAATATGGATGGAAAACTTGGAGGGCAATTGGGAATTTGGGGCTAGGCAACAAAGCAACCACCCAGAAATAAGTTCTTTGATGAGAAATATGTTTTTTTCTCATGTATCCTTCATTCTGTGGTGTCTGGAACCATATTTTCATATTTAAGGAGAAGAGGTTTGTTTGTAGAGCTAAGATTCCTTAACAATTGCTACCACGGTCAGGCTACTGCGGATGATTTTTTTTTTAATTACACTGTGAGTTGAATATCGTAGGTACATGGATCTTAAAAAGAGCAATTATTATTATCTGTTAGGGACTTACTATGTGCCAGGCACTGTACTAAGTGCCGGCAATCAAGATGAATGAAGACTTGTTGCTTTCCCTCAACCAAAGGACAAGGACTTAAAGCTAACTAGGGTTGTTGCTCTCTTGATGCCCACCCAAGACACTTCTGTGGATAATGGGACATGCAAATTCTTGCCCTCCCTATTCAGAAATAATGTGGTACATGATGTCAGTCAGTCGTCAGCTGTATTTGCTGAGTACTTACTGCATGTTGGGCACTTACTGTGTGCAGAGCACTATACTAAGCACTTGGAAGACTACAATATAACAGACAAATTTCCTGCCCCCAACAAGCTAATAGTCTAGAGGGGGAGGCAGGCATTAATATAAATAAATAAATGACAGATGAGTACAAAAGTGCTGTGGGGCTGGGAGGGGGGATGTATAAAGGAAACAAGTCAAGGTGACACAGAAGGGACTGGGAGAAGAGGAAAGGGGGGCTTTAGTTGGGGAAGGACTCTTAGAGGAGATGTGCCCTCAATAAGGCTATGAAGATGGGTAAAGTAATCGTCAGATATGAAGAGGGAGGGCATTCCAGGCCAGAGGCAGGACATGACTGAGAGGCAAGATGTGTTGTAAGGTGGCGGCAAGATAGATGAGATTAAAATTCAGTGAGAAGGTTGGCACTAGAGGAGAGAAGTGTATAGGCTGGGTTGAGTAGGAGAGTAGTGAGGTGAGGTAGGAGGGAGCAAGGTGATGGAGTACTTTGAAGCTAATGGTAAGGAAGTTCTGTTTGATGCTCAAGTGGAAGAGTAACCACTGGGGAGTGGGGAAACATGGCCTGAATGTCTTTGTAGAAAACTGATCTGGGCAGCAGTGTGAAGTATGGACTGGAGTGGGGAGAGACAGGAAGCTGAGAGGTCAGCAAAGAGACTGATACACTAATCAAGGCGAGATAGGATAAGTGCTTGGAGTAATGTGGTAGCAGTTTGGATGGAGAGGAAAGGGTGGATTTTAGCAATGTTGGGAAGTCGAACTGTTGGGATTTAGTGATGGGTTATGTGGGTTGCATGAGAGAGAGGAGTTGAGAATAACACCAAGGTTACAGGTTCGTGAGACAGGAAGGATGGTGGTGTCATCTGCAGTGATGGGAAAGTTAGGGGAAGGACAGGGTTTGGGTGGGAAGATAAGATAAGCTCTGCTTTGGACATGTTAAATTTGAGGTGATGGTGGGACATCCAAGTGGAGATGTCTTGAAGGCAAGAGGAAATGCAAGACTGCAGAGAGGGAGAACAAATTAGGGCTGGAGATGTAGGGCTAGGAGCAGAGGAGAAGCCCATGAAAGAGACAGAGAATAAGCCTGGGAGTCTCGGTCAAGTGATTGGAAAGGCTGTTGCATAACCTGATTCTTGAAATCATTGCTTTGGCCTTTGGTACTGCTGCCCAGATACGTTTCAACTGTGGAACAGAGTTAAGAAAAGAGGAAGAAGTAGTTGCAGCACTACAGAATACACAGAAGGATGTACCTACCTCTGTTTGTTTATAAATTGGTCCTTACTCATTTAACTTGATTAATCAATCAATCAAATCAGTGATATCTATTGAGTACTTATGGTGTGCAGAACACTATACTAAGCATTTGGGAGAGTACAATACAAAGAACTGGTAGATGTGTTCCCTGTCCATATAGAACTTTCAATCTACAGGGGGAGACTGAATAAGTTTGCCTGCTTGTCTTCCTAATAGATTGAAAGCCCCTTGCAGGGAAAGACTTTGATTTTACATTTTCAAGTGTACAGTACAGTGCTCTGGACACAGTAGGTGCTCGTTAAATTCAGGGATGAAGACTGAGGTTGTCAAGTACTAACCACAATATGGGACACCTGTGATGAACCACTACTCGCCTTTGAACTGAGTACCCCACAGAAGAGACAGCAATCACCAGCAGTTTGTAAACACTTTACCGTGGCTGATAAGGACATAGCTTAAAGTATACTCTTTTACCTCCCCCTGTGCAACATCTCTAAGAGAAAATATTTTTTCTAGTCCTATGTTGAAGGCTTACTACACTGTTAAAATGGGGGCCATCAGACCGGGCTTAGTCGTAAACCTGAGTCACTTTCATAAATCAAACAATCTGCACAGGATGGAGACATAGCCTAGATCTCTTTCTCAAATACTTGGCCCCAAATACTGGATTTTTACAAATCCTCTGCTGGCATGCACTTTTCCGATGAAATGAATGTGGAGAAAGTCAAATGTTTTATTTGGTAGAATCTTAACAGTCCAAATGTAAATTTCAAAATCAAATGTTTGTTCTGCTGGCAATCCTTTGTAGATGGCAGCTTTTGTCTCAATTGCTTGCCGTTAAGACAGTTAACTGTTTCTACAAATATTTCCAGGGACCAAGTGCTATTCTAAAGTCCTCCCCACCAGAGAACAGGACTGCAATGCAATCTTCTTGCTTTGTTCTAATAGAAAAACAAAGTCTAATCAGTGGGCAAAAGCTGGCGATCCTGGTTTCGTCATATGATCACAGAAGCAGAAGTTTGCTAAGCAGGCACTGTGTCATTCCACTAAGTTCAAGGCTCCTTTGTGCCAAGGGGGACCATTCACAACCCTTGAATCAGAGTAGAAATTGCCATGGGCTATGTCCTTAACACAGAATGTTCTCTTCTTCTTAATAGGAAGATTGCACCACAGAGAGAGGCTCCAGGAATTGAGAGGTTATCTGCCTGACAAGGTTGCATTTTTATAAAATAGGGGAAAGAAAACAGAACCCCAAGTGATTGCCTTAGAAGTCACAGTACCAATCAGTGAGAAACTAAGGCTTACAGTCATCCTTACCCCCAAACTACAATTCCTTTCTGCAACATTCCACAATTACACAGCTCCAGCTTTCAAATGAAGAACGTAAAAATGTGCACAGATTGGTAAACATAATTCAATCACAACCATCTTTGTAGAAAATTCCAGGTCCTTCCTATTTTTGTAGGTTCTATGAGTTTCATGCTGATTCATTTCTTCAGATAACCTTCTGAAGTCATACTTGGGATGGGAACAGTATGTACATAGAAAACTCCCAAGAGTAGCCTTAGATGAGAATCTGAATGGAACTTTTAAAAACAAATTCAAGATTGGGTGGAGCTTATCTATCATGGGCATTGTTCAAAAGTCAATATGGAAGTTAGAAGGCCTGGATTCTGTCCCCACTTCTACCACTAGCTGCTGTATGGCCTTGAATGAGTGACTTCTCCTCCCTACCTCGGGTGACACTGTCCCATTTGGGAAACGTAGCTCTCCTCCTGCCTCTCTGACTCTTTGAGCTTCTCATTTGCTGCCCCCTCCTCCCCAGCCTCGTGTTTCCCTTCCCCTGCCCCCCACCCCCCAAATTGAGGGAGCCCCTTGGATCTCAATTCTGTTCCCTCTGATCTTTTTCTTTTATTCTTCCACTTGCATGGTTTCATTCAACAGCTAAGGATGGGCGACACCCAGATCTGTCCCATTAGCAGAGATTGCTCACCTTCAACCCCACTCATATTTCTCATGCTCTGTAAAATTGTATCTCCTCCAAGAGGCCTTCCCCAAATTAAGCCCTCATTTTCCCCCACACCCTCTTCCTTCATAAATACGATTGATTGATTGATTGATTGCATCACCCTTGCACTTGGATCTGTACCCTTTAAGTCCTTGATAGTCACCTCACCCTCAGTCCCACAGCATTTATGTATGATTTATTTTCATGTCTACCTCCCCCTCGAGACTGTAAGAGTAGGTGGATAGGGAATGTACCTACCAACTCTGTAGCACTGTACTCTCCCAAGTACTCTTCCAAGTGAGAGCAGTGTGGCTTAGTGGAAAGAGCACGGGCTTGGGAGTCAGAGGTCCTGGGTTCTAATCCCGCTCTGCTGCTTGTCAGTTGTGTGACTTTGGGCAAGTCACTTAACTTCTCTGTGTCTCAGTTACCTCATCTGTAAAATGGGGATTAAGATGGTGAGCCCCACCTGGGACAACCTGATAACCTTGTATCTACCCCAGCGCTTAGAACAGTGCTCAGCACATAGTAAGTGCTTAATAAATACCATTATTGATAATAATAATTATTATTATTAGTCTCCAAGTACAGTGCTCTGCATGAAACAAGCAAGTGCCCAATAAATAGAATAGTGCCTGGCACATAGTAAGCATTTAACAAATACCATAATTATTATTTTTATTGTTATTATTACCATTGATCGGCTGATTCTAAAAGCCACCTCCTCTATGAGGCATTCCTGGATTAATTCCCCCCACCTTTCTGGTCTTGCCTTTGAGAAGCAGCTTGGCTAGTGGAAAGAGCATGGGCCTGGGAGTCAGAGGACCTGAATTCTAACCCTGGTTCCACCACTTGTCTGCTGTATGACCTTAGGCAAGTCATTTCTCTGCACCTCAGTTACCTCATCTGTAAAATGAGGAATAAGGCTGTGAGCACTATGTGGGACAGCTACTGTGTTCAACCTAATTATCTTGAATCTACCCCAGCTCTTATGCGTGGCACATAATGATGTTGGTATTTGTTAAGCACTTACTATGTGCAAAGCACTGTTCTAAGCGCTGGGGTAGACACAGGGGAATCAGGTTGTCCCACGAGGGGCTCACAGTCTTAATCCCCATTTTACAGATGAGGTAATTGAGGCACAGAGAAGTTAAGTGACTTGCCCACAGTCACACAGCTGACAAGTGGCAGAGCTGGGATTCGAACTCATGACCTCTGACTCCAAAGCCCATGCTCTTTCCACTGAGCCACGCTGCTTCTCATAGTAAGCACATAATAAGTGCTTAACCTACAGGTTAAAAAAAAATCTGTTTTTTTCTATTTGCCGATTTATTTATCCACTTGGGTTTATTATTTCTATCTTTCTACTCTCACATTATTTTCATTATTGTTTATTCATCAACTCATTTCTGATTGTCTTCTCCATTAGATGATAAAATCCTCGAGGGCAAGAATTATGTCTTATACTTCATTCATTCAATCGTATTTATTGAGCTCTTACTGTGGGCAGAGCACTGTACTAAGCACTTGCACTGTACTAAGCGCTTCTTCTGCACGTTCCCCAGATACCTGGAATTCACTATAGTCCTGGGCACAATAGTGTTGTTTATGTTTTCGGATGACCTGATGTGGCTAAGTCAGGGCTTATTACCTTCCCATTTAAGAACTTCTTCTTACCCTCCCCATCACTACTGGTTAGCCTCTCAATCCAGCTCCTCCTCTTCCACCATTCTGTAGTCATAATTCCCATTACTTCACTCCACTCTCTTTTCTTCCTTCCTAGTCTCTCCAGCTGATCTTTTATAATGTCAGTCGCCTCTTTCCCCAGGTCTTTTACCCTCAGGGCTGGCTTGTATTTGTCTAGCTTTCCTTTCTTTGTTCACTCGGTTCACATGCATACACCACTCAGAGCTGTTTTTCCTCCAGCCCTTGTATTATTGGCCTTTGATGAACAACATCCTGTATCTTTCCAAATACTGTCCTGAGGTGCCTCATTTTAACAGCTGTAGTTTTGCTTATATGCCTTCACATTCTTTCTAACTTCCCTCAGCATCTAGTTCAGTGCCATGCCTGCAGGGAGGGGTGTTTTTCCCTGCTTGGGGGAAAAACACGCTGGTTGTAATGCCAGTCGAATATTTTGCTAGTCTCCTAAGAGTTAACGTCCACTTGGGGTGGGAGGAGTAAACTATGAGTCACTGAGATAAAGAAAACAAATAAGTGTAAAATTGCAGCCTGTTCTTTAGGTTTAAGGAACACATTTAGCATAATGCTTCTGCCTGCAAGATCTTGCAAGAGGTTCAAGATGAGCCATCAGAGAACACAGATAGCATTGTTGATCAGAAAGCTAGTCAGATCATTTCTATGAGACATGAGAGAGATAACTGGAGTCTCAACGCCAGGCGGGTTTGCCAGAATCTCTGCTCTAATCCATTTAAAGAAATCTATTTGACAGTGTGTGTGTGTGAGTGTGTGTGTGTGTGTGTTGGGGGGGGGGTGATGTGTGTTTGTGTGGGTAGGGGGGACCCTGTCACTCCACAGCCTTGTGTACTCCCATCTTTGGCAAAAAGACTGTCTCCTCAGAAAAGCCTCTGTCTCCAATCTGAAGAGCATCACACTTGGAGGAGTTGGCCCCAGGTCCCCCTGAGAGCCCTAGGCCCTGGACTCTTTGGTGAGGAAGATGGCCTTCTGCCATGCCTAAAAGCAGCGCAGCTCCTACCTACTTCTGGGTTCTAGCCTGTCAGATGAAAGAGTTGTCATAGTAGAGTCTGACTGGGTGGCGATATGTTCCAGTGAGCAGGAATCTTTCACAACATAATCCACTCCACCCCTCCCACTCCCTGGTTCCTGCTCTTAGAAATGTGTTCTCCCACCTAGAAGACTGGCTGGGTTGGGTGGCAGGGAGAGGGGGACCTAGCTGAGTGGAGGAACCCCAAGGCACCTCAGTGGAGCAGACCCATCCATTTCCTTTTTGAAATGATTCAATCCCTGCTTGGAAATCTGGTATTCTACCCTGGAAAGAAGGCCACAGTGAATAGCCTTCTTTGAAGATGAATTGGTCAAAGGATCCTAGCACACATGCCAATGAAAAACAGATCGGAAAAATTAGGGAATTGTTCCCTTTTCTCCTACAAATAAGAAATGGATCATTATTTGTCTTTCCTCCTTTTTTTTCTAACTTGGGGTGGATTCTGCATTGCTGTGGCAAAGCTCAAAAAAAAATCCCACACATTTTATTTGAAAAGAATGAAGAGCCACATCGATAATGGCAGAACAGCCCCTTGACACACTGTGGGTGATTCCATTCCTGAGATATACCACAAAAATCCCAGTAATCTTATAAACACGATTAATAACACTCAGTCCAGAGCCTTTTCAGAAGATTTTTTTTTGACAAGCTGTTCAAATTGGAAATGCAAATAGCATAATATTCATGGCAGAACATCCAGAGGGAAAATCAGCTGGGGCATAAAGTATTTTGTGTGAAGACCAGAAACTTAATTTTTTTTAAGTTATTAAGCTACAATTGAATGGTTTCTGCCCATAACTCTGAGAAATTGGAAAAAGCATGGAAAAACACTAAATCTTCTGAAATGATTGCGATTTAGCTTAAGGTCTTATTTTATTTTCTATTGCCTAAAATTTTAGGGCTGGCTGAGTGGTAATTCCAGAGGTCATCGAGGTCATTCCCCTGGCTCCAGGCAAGATGAAGCTCTTCGTTATTTCAGCTTCCATTTAAAAGAAGGTCAACCCCATTCTTAAAGATCTCCAGGGAAGGAGGTTTCACAACCTTTCTTGGTGACACACTCTTGTGTTTAAAATGGTCCTTGTATTGGTAAGATTACTGAGGCCATGTCCTAGGAGATCAAATCTCATGTGTTTGGGTTTTTTTAAATGGTATTTCTACTGTCCATGTCCCCCTTGGGGCTCACAGTCTTAATCCCCATTTTACAGATGAGGAAACTAGGGCCCAGAGAAGTTAAAAGACTTCCTCTCAACCCCTTCACCGGTTCCCTCACCTCACTGCCTCTCTAGGAGCCATAGAGCAGTCTCCAAAACTCAACCAGGACAGCAAAGGGCCAGTACTGGTGGAAGGGTAGGGAGGGTCATCAGGAGTAGAGTGAAGGAAAGCAGAGCTGTTAGATATAGACCTTGGCCAAGGTGGCAAAGTGGACAAGTAGCAGAGCCAGGTTAAGAACCCAGGTCCTTCTGACTTCCAGGCCCATGCTCTATCCACTAGGCCATGCTGCTTCTCACACTGTTTTCCTTCTTTGTACTGGCTGAGGGGAGAGATATTCATATTGTCTGTATAAGAGATGGATTCCTCGTCAATCTGAAAAAAAATATAGGTAGATTCTACCAACTTCTTGAAGGTTTGGTGTTTCCAGCCAGCCCTTAAAAAAAAGATGGCATTTATTAGGCACATACCATATACCAAAGCTCTGTGCTAAGCATCAGAGTACACCCAAGATAATCAGATCAGAAACAATGCTTGTCCCATCCGAGGCTCACAGTCTAAGAATGGATCTAATGAAAAGAAGTAGGTAGCAGTGGTTCAAATATATGATACGATGCCAGGTTGGGCTTTTAAGAGCAGGATAATGGGCTCATCTACAACGTTCCTGTATGTATCATCAGTTTGATACAGGAACAAACATGATTGATAGCTAAGGCCCAGAAATTTCTAACAGCTCTGCTTTCCTTCATTCTACTCCTGATGACCTTCCCTACTGGCCCTCTCCTGTCCTGGTTGGGCTTTGGGAACTGCTCTATGGCTCCCAGAGAGGCAGTGAGGTGAGAGAACCGGCAAAGGGGTTGAGAGGAATGGCCAAGCCCAAACAGATTGACGTGGTGACCACAGACTTTCCAGGCAGGTTTGGAGGTAGGACTGGTGAAGGTAAAAGTTGTTTTTTGCCCTGGTCAGAGGCTGGGTCTCCTCCCTCCCCTGCAGAGCCTTGCTGGTTAAGCGATCCAAAATATTGTTGTCAGAGTTCAAGAATGGATCACCAAGCACCATGACTATAAATATGACTATGAATGACCTGGTCAAGGTCAAATTGAGATCCTGGCCAAGGTCAAATTCTCAAGGTGAAATTGAGATCCTGAAAAAGGTAAAGGAGGAGACACTCTTCTACAGAGTAGCCTGGAGCAGGACTGGGAGGAGACCCCAAGGCACCCTGGCTGTCTTGGAGAGTTGGGAGAGGCCTGAGTTTGTTTTTTGGTTCTATGGCTTTGTTTGCATGCCCAATGGGTGGCTGTTGATATCAGTTCATTCTTGTGAATCAGCAAAGAGCTATTTATTTCTCATTTATAACACTGAAATGTATGTACCCTTCACCCTATCCTCCCTTCAGAGAAAAGGGTGAAAGATCTTTTCAAGGAAAGATTAAAGGAGCTTGAGTATCCTGGCTAGGAAAAGGGAGAGAATGTTCGCAAAGTATTGCAAGATTTCAATACATAGTTGCCACCCATCCAGTATTGACCAGTTAACCTGCAAAACAAGAGCCCTGTCCTTGGGGAGGAGCATTCATACTGAATCTCCTAGGTTCCAGTTACCAGGCCACTCCCAACCTCCACCTCAAACCCTGGACTTGCTTCAGGGGTTTCAAGGACTATTTTGGGAGTTCAGAAGGAGACAAGAAAAGAACTGTAAGGGTGAAGGAAGGTCTGGGAGGCAGCAGGAACAGTGATTTGGGGGCACGGGGAGAAGCTGGGTTCAGACCAGTGCTGGAACACCAAAGAAACCTCCAGGGGAGTGGAACAGTTTCAGGCCCTTTCCTCAGAGGTTCTTGTCACCTCTGAGAGAGATCCAAAAAGTTTGGCCAATGGAAGCTTCCAGGAAAAATGGCATTGCTTAGATTCTACTGTTCTTAATGTTCAGATAATAAATAACAAATCATCATGAGCTGATGGGTCCGTGGTGGGGGAATCTAACCAGAGAATGTCTTCTGGAGAAGGTGACTTTGAATGAGGGGAGGAGAGAGGCCTGAAGCATGAGTCAGTCAGTCAGTCAGTTAATGGTATTTATTGAACACTTACAGTGCAGAGCACTGTACTAAGGACTTGGAAGAGTGCAATATAACAATAAACAGACACATTACCTGCCCACTACAAGCTGGCCAAGGGAAAAGTGTGACAGTGGCACAGAAGAGGCAAAGATAGTTCCATCATTTCAACAGTCATCAATATTGATTGCACATTCTCCAGCCTGCAGTTGCCCCAAGAGGGGGTCAGGATGAATGAGTTCCCAATGCTCAAATAGCAACTCCATGGCTCTCCAGAGGTTACCCCAAACTAACTGGTGTTCTTGGACTTCATTCATTCAATCGTATTTATCGAGTGCTTAAAGTGTGTAGAACACTGTACTACGTGCTTGGAAAGTACAATTATATGGGCTCAAGGACCAACAAGGCCAGAGCAGAACCCTGCAGTCCATTGAGCACAGGTAAGGGCCCCTTCAGAAGAGCCTCCAAACCCAAGGTCCTCAAAATACAATGAGGGAACTGGCAAATTGATGAAAAGGCCATTCATAGATTATAATCTGCTATGCTGTCATCATCAGATCCATTTTACTGATGTGGAAATGTAGATCCCTATTGATTATGAGGTATCTGCTCATTTTAAGGTAACTGTCATTCATTTTGGCAGAGTGCATCGTGTATGTCTTCAATGGAGAACACAAGCAAAATTGAGAGCCAAGGGTCTTCCAGCTTTTAAAGAAAGAAATGTGGAAAGATGGGTGGGGAATGGCTCTCCTGGTATTTCACAGCTTTAAAACTAAAAAGGGAATGGAGCAGCAGCAGAAAGAAACCATCAAGTCCAAAGGCCCTTCTTGCCCTTTAACTCTGACTTTTCAAATAGAACAACCATATTGTGTCAGCACTTAGAGTTAAAACTGCCGGCACTGGAAAAAATTCAAAGAAAAAAATGAGATTCTAGTAAAGACATTACTTCCTAACTGAGTTTCCATGGCAACATTCAAAGTGACCTGTTATACATTACTTGGAAATTGTGAACTGGTATTTAATACCTGTGATTGTTCTTATTCATTGGTAAACTGCAGTTTCTGTTTGCTTATTGAAAATCCACCATCATTTCTGAAGAACTATAGGGTACCAGCTTTCCTTCAATGATAACACTGTGTTGTTCTGACATGATGAGCCCAGTTGTACCAAGACTTTAAATCGCTCCCTTTTATTACCTATATTATATACATTACATAAATTCATTCATTCATTCAATCGTATTTATTGAGCACTTGCTGTATGCAAAGCACTGTACTGAGGGCTTGGGAGAGTACAATATAACAATAAACAGACATATTCCCTGCCCATAATGATCTTATAGTTTAGAGCGGGAGACAGATATTAATATAAATAAATAAATTACAGATCTGTACTTATGTGCTGTGAAGCTGGAAAGGGGAATGATTAAAGACAGCAAGTCAGGGCGACACAGTAAGAAGTGAGAGGGGAGGAATGGGGGCTTAGTCAGGGAAGGTCTCTTGGAGGAGATGTGCCTTCAATAAAGCTTTAAAAGAGGGGAGAGTAATTGTCGGATTTAAGGAAGGAGGGTGTTCCAGGCCAGAGGGATTATGTGGGTGAAGGGTTGGCAGTGAAATAGATCAGATTGAGGTTCAGTGAGAAGGTGAGCATTAAAGGAGCTAAGCGTGTGGGCTACGATGTAGTAGGAGAGTAGTGAGGAGAGGTAGGAGGGGGTAAGGTGATTGAGTGCTTTAAAGTCAGTGGTGAGGAGTTTTTATTTGACCCAGAGGTTGATGGGCAACCATTGGAGTTTCTTGAGGAGTGAGGAAACACGTCCTGAATAATTTTGTAGAAAACTGACCCATGCAGCAGAGGGAAGTACAGACTGGAGTGGGGAGAGACAGGAGGCTGGGAGGCCAGCAAGGAGGCTACAAATTGCTCCCTGATATTTTGGGAAGACCAATAACTCATCCAAGCCACTGGTATGCACGTGTATGTGCATATTGGGCACATACACAACTGCAGTGCATCAAATATTACCCAGGGCTCCCTTAAAGTTTCTGGATCTGTATGTAATCTTTGGGCACTTGATATTCACCCCACCCTCAGCCCCACAACATTTATGCACACATCCATAATTCATTTATCAATCGTATTTTATTGAGCACTTACCTTGTGCAGAACACTGTACTGGGAGAGTACAACACAACAATATAACAGACACATTCCCTGCCCCAAACAACCTTACAGTTTATATTAATGTCTGCCTCCCCCTCTAGACTGTAAGCTCCTTGTGGGCAGGGAACATGTCTACCAACTCTGTTGTATTGAAACTCTCCCAAATGCTTAATACAGCATTCTGCACACAGTAAGAACTCAATAATATTTATTGATAATCAATTAATTGATTGATTTGTCAAAGAGCCAATCATACCATTTAAGTACACAATAAAGTAGTTTATTTCATTGAGAACCAAATAGTTTCAAATGGCCTGTCTCCCACCCAGCATGGAAGCATCAGTTTTAAATGCCTCACCCCTGCCACTCTTGTGTAACACCCACTCACTGGTGGCTAGGCCAGACTAACGTATCCTCAACTGCTATAACTCTGCCCTCTCCTCTGCCCAGAAAAAGTGCTTCTCCATCTTAACTGACTCCCATGACCATCGCCCCCCACCCCAACTATTTCAGACTTTTAACTCTCTGTCTTCAAACTCCCAGTCCTCCTGCCTCCTCCATCCCTTGCCCCAATGACCGTGCCACCTGTTTAATTGAAACCATCAGGTGTGATCTCCTTAAAATTTCCCTAGCTCCTCTCCACAGTCCCAACCAGCTCCTGCCTCCTCATTGACTCTCCCACTCTTCCCAGCAATGTCTCAAGAGATCTTCCTCTTCCTCTCAAAAATCTACCCCTGCCACCTACATCTCTGACCACATCCCTTTGCATCTTATAAAAGCACTTGCTTTCTTCCCTCCCTGTCATCATCTTCAACTGTTGACTTTCCAGTGGCTCCTTCCCCACTGCTTCCAAACATACCCATGTATTTTCTATCCTAAAAAAATCCCTCCCTTGACTCTGGGGGACCCTCTACCCATCACCCTTTCTCCCTCTTCCCATTCCTTTCCAAATTCCTCAAGCGAGGTGTCTACACTCACTGCCTCCATTTCCTCTCCTCCAATTCTCTTCTTGATCTGCTGCAATCTGGTTTCCACCCCCCTCCACTCCACCAAAACTGCCCTCGGAAAGATCACCAATGATCTCCTTCTTGCCAAATTCAATGGCCTACCTGACGCCAATCTGGTTTCCATCCCCTTCACTACATAAAAATTGCACTCTCTAAGGTTTTCACTGACATCCTTCTTGCCAAATGCAATGATCTCTATTCCATCTTAATCCTCCTTGACGTTTCAGCTGCCATCAACACTGTGGACCACTCCCTTCTTCTGGAAACATTACCTAACCTTGGCTTCATTGACACAGTCTTCTCCTGATTCTCCTCATCTCTCTGGTCACTCCTCAGTGTCCTCCTCTGCCTCCCACGCTCTAACTGTGGGAGTTCCTCAAGACTCAATTCTCAGTTCCCTTCTTCTCTCCATCCATCTACACCCACTCCCTTGAAGAAGTCAATTGCTTCCATGGCTTCAACTACCATCTCTACAACGCTGATTCCCAAATCCCCCCTTCCAGAACCAACCTCTCTCCTTCTCTGCAGTCTCACATTTCCTCCTGCCTTCGGGATATCTCTACTTGGATGTCCTGCCGACACCTCAAACTTAAGCATGTCCAAAACAGAACTCCTCATCTTACTATCCAAACCTTCTCCTCCCAGAGACTTTCCCATAGCTATAGGCAACACCTTTGTCTGTTGTCTCTAAAGCCCGTCACCTTGGCATTATCCTCCAGGCATCTCTCCCATTCAACTCATATGTTCAGTCTGCCACCAAATCCTGGTGGTTCTACCTTCACTAGATCCTTTACGCAGAATGGACAGAGCACAGGCCTGGGACCCAGAAGGACCTGGGTTATAATCCCAGCTCTGACACTTGTCTGCTGTGTGACCTTGAGCAAGTCACTTTGCTTCTCTGGGCCTCAGTTACCTCATTTGTAAAATGTGGATTAAGAGTGTAAGCCCCATGTGGGACAGTTGATGTCTCTTTCCTCCATCTAGACTGAGGTCCTTATGGGCAGGGAACACTTTCAATAGTATTTATTGAGCGCTTACTATGTGCAGAGCACTGTACTAAGCACTTGGAATGTACAAATCGGCAACAGATAGAGACAGTCCCTGCCCTTTGATGGGCTTACAGTCTAATCGGGGGAGACAGGCAGACAAGAACAATGGCAATAAATAGAGTGAAGGGGAAGAACATCTCATAAAAACAATTGTAAATAAATAGAATCAGGGTGATGTACATCTCATTAAACAAAATAAATAGGGTGATGAAGATATATACAGTTGAGTGGACAAGTACAGTGCTGAGGGGGTGGGATGGGAGAGGGGGAGGAGGAGAGGGAAAGGGGGGAGAAGAGGGTTTAGCTGTGGAGAGGTGAAGGGGGGGTAGAGGGAGCAGAGGGAAAAAAGGGGGGAGCTCAGTCTGGGAAGGCCTCTTGGAGGAGGTGAACTTTAAGTAGGGATTTGAAGAGGGGAAGAGAATTAGATTGTCGGAGGTGAAGAGGGAGGGCATTCCAGGACCGCGGGAGGACATGGCCCAGGGGTCGATGGCAGGATAGGCTAGACCGAGGGATGGTGAGGAGGTGGGCGGCAGAGGAGTGGAGGGTGCGGGGTGGGCAGTAGAAAGAGAGAAGGGAGGAAAGGTAGGAAGGGGCAAGGTGATGGAGAGCCTTGAAGCCTAGAGTGAGGAGTTTTTGTTTTGAGCGGAGGTTGATAGGCAACTTCTGGAGGTGTTTAAGAAGGGGAGTGACATGCCCAGAACGTTTCTGCAGGAAGATGAGCTGGACAGCGGAGTGAAGAATAGACTGGAGTGGGGCGAGAGAGGAGGAAGGGAGATCAGAGAGAAGGCTGACACAATAGTCTAGCCGGGATATTACGAGAGCCTGTAGCAGTAAGATAGCCGTTTGGGTGGAGAGGAAAGGGCGGATCTTGGCGATCTTGTAAAGGTGAGACTGGCAGGTCTTGGTAATGGATCGGATGTGTGGGATGAACGAGAGAGACGAGTCAAAGATGACACCGAGGTTGCGGGCCTGAGAGACGGGAAGGATGGTCGTACCATCCACGGTGATAGGGAAGTCTGGGAGAGGAGCGGGCTTGGGAGGGAAGATGAGGGACTGTTCTATGACTATGGAATGCTGTCAAAAGTCCCTAGCTTTAAGGGAAACAATGAAAATATCAATCACAATGACTTTCCACTCAAGAAGCTCCATCTCGCTACATCTGCTTATGTATTTTTAATGCTCTCTCTCTCTCTCAATTTAGGTGAAGTCTAACACTTTCAACAATCAAGGGGTGCTTCTCCTCCTCCATGGTAAGCTTGCTACCTGCCTTTGTGGAAATTTCACTGTCCAGAGGATGGGCAGGGGAAGAGATAAAATAGGAAATTCAAATCTGTCCAATTATCTACCTGATCACAACTGCTAAGGCTGAAAGAGGTTGGTGGATTTCCTCGGTTAACATGAATAATCTAGCATTGCCTATAATGGCTTTCAGACAAAAAGAAAACATTAGACTAGCTCTTTGAGGCAAAAAACAGCTGTTAGTGGTTTACTCTCTAAAGATTTGAAGCTATTGGATTGCTTTTTTGATCTTTCTGTTCTTCTCTTCTTTCACCCTGTATTTTTGTTTCCCTGCTCTTCTCTGCCCTCCACAACCCCAAGACCACCTCTCTTTTCACTCTCTTTTTGTTGACTATATCCTAAGTCTATAAGTAGAAGCAGCATATCCATATCTATTTGAAGAAGCAGCCTAGACCAGTAGCAAGAGCACAGAACTGGAGGTCAGGAGACCTGGGTTCTAATCCTGACTCTGCCGTTTGCCTACTGTGGGACTTAGGGCAAGTCACTTCCCTTCTCTCTACCTCAGTTTCCTTATCTGTAAAATGGTGATGAAATACCTGGTCTCCCTCCCCTTTTTTATACTGTGAGTCCCACATGGGACTGTGTCTGACCTATCTGATATTAGAGGAGCAGCGTGGCTCAGTGGAAAGAGCCCGGGCTTTGGAGTCAGAGGTCATGAGTTCGAATCCCAGCTCTGCCACTTGTCAGCTGTGTGACTGTGGGCAAGTCACTTAACTTCTCTGTGCCTCAGTTACCTCATCTGTAAAATGGGGATTAAGAGTGTGAGCCCCACGTGGGACATCCTGATTCCCCTGTGTCTATCCCAGCGCTTAGAACAGTGCTCGGCACATAGTAAGCACTTAACAAATACCAACATTATTAGTATTATTATTATTACCCTAGCAATTAGTAGTACAATGCTTGGTACATAGTAAGTGCCTAACAAGTACCATAATTATCAGTATTATTATCCAGAAGCATTTAATGGCATCTACCTGGGAAAGGCTCAAGAAGGATTTGGAGATCAGAGAGTGAGTTGGTGAAGAGAGCAAGTAGGGAATTGTTGGTTATCAGGGGAGGTGCCGGAACTAGTCAGTCAGTCAGCCCAAAAGAATCAGGATGGAGGACCAGGAAGAAGATGTGAAACACTTGAGAACTTCCTTAAAACAGATGACTGAAATCATTGTTTGGGTTCTTCCTCTTTACCTTCTACCTCTTTTGATAGGAAAAGTTCATTGTCTCTACTTCAGAAGCAAAGTTCTTACTCGTAAGATTTAAGTCCTAATTTATAGGACTGAGAACTATGAGAACTCTGTCATCAGACTGCATCTATTTCATTAGGTTGTGATCATTTTCCAGACAGATGGAGAAATAGTTATAGCTGCAGTATTAGGTGACTGTAATTCCTGACAGCCTAGTGTTCTGAATAAACTCCAAGAGGTACCCCGTCCATGGCTGCTTGGAATTTGACTGAGGGGATGATTCCATCCATTCATTTCAAATTATATATTGGGGGCAACTGATTCAAGAATATACCAATTTCAAATCTGTAGCTGCATTTTGCCCCCAAATCCATCACAGACTTTCCATTTGTCACATTTGTGACTATGTTCTTTTCCTAAAGACTGCACAAACACAACAGATTTTATCTTGTATTTTTTTTCTAGTTCTCAGTTCATGCTACTAAAATTCATTCTGTTCTCATTTCATTCATGTGGTCATATGCAAATTTTTCACCTTGGTGGATAGAGGTCGATCTGGGTCCCTAGCAGGGTCTGCAAATAGTTTGGGGAAATATGCTGGATTATGGTAGGCCTGGGAACTCCCGGTCTGGCAGTCTAAAAAATGATTTAGCAGTAATACAGTCCAGTTTCCAAGGAGAAATATATTGCTTTCTTATCATGAAACATGCTTCTGAAGGGCTGTCATGTGCAAACTACCCAGTGAGAGAATCCTTTTCCTTTTCCTCCATCTCTCATATTTGGAAAGGAACTTAACTTTATAATAATAATAATGATAATTAGGGTATTTGTTAAGCACTTACTATGTGCCAAACACTGTTCTAAGCACTGGGGTAGATACAAGATAATCAGGTTGTCCCATGTGGGGCTCACAGTCTTAATCCCTATTTTACAGAGGAGGTAACTGAGGCACAGAGAAGTTAAGTGACTTGCCCAAGGTCACACAGCCAGACAAGTGGCAGAGCTGGGATTAGAACCCACATCCTCTGACTCCCAAGCCCGGGCTCTTTCCACTAAGCCATGCTCCTCCACTTCATGCAGTGCCACTGGAGAATCCACTTGTTGCTTACTATGGAAGGAGCTAGAGGGTGTCAGGCAGCTGACATTGATGGTACATGTTTTTCTAAAACAAAACAAAGGACTTGTTTTGGAAAGAGAGGAAAGTTCCACCTGCAGAAATGGTCCGGACCTTTCAGCGGAGAGGCAAGGGGTGTGGTAGGAAGGGAGAGTCAAATGTGGGGTTTGTTTGTTTTAACCTTGCTAATTCTCATCTGTTTGGAACTGAGTGTGTGTGTGTGTGTGTGTGTGTGGGAGGAGGGGGATGAGGAAATCAATGTTTTTCAAATAGAGAGAAAACAATATTGAAAGCAAAGATTATTTATGGCCTGCTTCACCGAGGGCATGTGAACAGTGAAGAGGCAATTGGAATTTAGCATTTTGATGGGGAGGATTCCTTGCTGCCTGGTGGACTTGGATGAGCATGGAGATAGTTTACTCTGGGAACTCTGACTGCATTGCTCTCAATCAGCTTGCCCCCTGCTAAATGATCTACTTTTAGCTGGGGATCTCGAGGATGAAAATTTCACAAATGGTGATTTAAAGATGAAAGAACCACTATAAACCCACAATTTCCTTGCTTTTTTGGGACTGTTAATATTACATTATTTTACACTAATTCTGACTCAGCCTGCTGCTACCTCCGGCAGCTGATGAAAGCTTCTGAGCTGCTGAAATTAGAAAGTGGTTACCAGAAGCCTTGCTTTCTGATTGTGTCAAAAGCGTTGATGACTCAACGTGGCCAGCAGAGAGGTCCTGTCGTGTTCCTTCTATTCCTCGGAACCCGGCAGATGAACTGGGGGGAGTCGGCTACCCCCGGCACCCAGGCCCAAGGTGTGACCCAACATAGAATTCATCATTCTCTGGGGAATCCCATACGTTGCCTCACTGAGCTCCACCCCACCTCGCCTCTTGCTGTTCCTGACCAGAGAGCCCACTGTAGAATTAGGATGTCGGTGCTTGTTGAAAAAAAATTATTTGACAAGATCCTAACTGCCAACACCTTTCAGTGGAATTTTGACCTTCTTGGAGCACATGGCATGAAATCTGAAGTTAATATGTAAGGGAAACGTGGAGGTTGGAAGAGGGCTAATGTTCCATTCTAGCTGAATTTTCCCTTCTCAAGACTCTGTTTTCTTCCACAGCTCTTGATGAGCAAGGCAGTCAGCTCCAAAAAAGGAGAAATCAGATCTATATGTGTGTTTTTTTTAAGAGTATTCAAATAACTCTACAGTTCTGCAACTGTCAAATTCCAGAGAAGAGGAGTGAAATATGACTGCCTATTTCTAACGAAAACCCTTAAACCTTTAGGATCAGGTGCTGAGCGCCCCAGATAAACCCAGAAAGGGGATTTTTTTTTTTTTTAGCACAGGTGACATTAGCTGAAAAGCATTCTTTTTTTTTCTTTCCCTATGTGAAGTTCAGAAGCCAAGCTAACATAGCCAAAATGAAGTCGAGTTGAACAACATTTGGTGACTTGGACCCCAAAATGGATGCCTGGGGTTTGAGTGATACAAATCTGTTGTCGACACTTCCCAGATTTCTGGGGTAAATTCCTTTGCTTGGCTTTGGTTAAACAGCTCTGGCTGAGGGCAACTCTCTTTGCTGCTTTTGGCTCTCCTTCAGCTTCAGCCCACTCTCTTCTCCCACCCCCATCCCACCAAAGGGCTGACTTAGAGCCTGCAGGCTTGCCTAGTCAGCCATTTTACAATTCCTCTTTCTCTCCCCTTGCAGTCTGAGGGAGGTCCTACTGCCCCAGATGAGCCCAGTGAGTTGCCAAAGAAGACAACAAATATAAAGAGTCCTTCTTGATCTACCATCTGTCTATCTGACAGACAATTACTCTCCCTTTCTTCAAAGACTTCTTCAAAGGCACATCTCCTCCAAGAGAATTTCTCTGACTAAACCTTCCTTTCCTCTTCTCCTACTCCCTTTATTCAAGCCCCCTCCCAGCCCCAGAGCACTTATGTATAGGTCCTGTAATTTATTTATATATAAAGTCTGTCTCCCCCCACCCCAACACACACAGACTGTAAGCTCCTTCTGGGAAGGGAATGTGTCTGTTTATTGTTGTATTGTATTCTCCCAAGTGCTTAGTACAGCACACAGTAGGTGCTCAATAAATACGATCAACTGACTGACTGTGCTCTTTTCCTCTTTCATGCTCTTCTTCTCCTTTGTTTCTGCTTCTGACACCACCCTCTTGTCCACTACATCTCACCAGAACCACTGACCTGGAATCTGGGGAGGCAGAGGATAAACTGCTTCAGGACATACAAACTGCACTCCCACCACCAAGGGGGAATGTACATCAGCATCATTAGCAGCTGGTGGAAACTTACAACCTAGTTGTAGCTAGTCCAGACAAGATGAACAAAGATGGCAAGGCATGGTCAAACTAACTTATACCATTCCACAGTGTCATAACAAATTGCATTTTTAAACAAAGAAATGGCCTAGAGCATGGACTCTCTTCCTCTTTCTACACCCCTCCCACCTGTCAGTGGTAGCACTCTGTTCCTGGCCAGCTCCTGAAAACATGATTCCACTCCCCTCGGAGGCTGTTACTAGATCCATTGAATTTTTGCATTATTGTTGTTAGCGGTTCATTCAATAGTATTTATTGAGTGCTTACTATGTGCAGAGCACTGTACTAAGCGCTTGGAATGTACAAATCGGCAACAGATAGAGACAGTCCCTGCCCTTCGACGGGCTTACAGTCTAATCGACGGACTTACAGTCTAGTCACCCTATATCTTTGCTTTCCTCTATTTATATGGAAGCCCCCTGGGGGACAGGGATCTGGCTGATATGATTATCCTAAACTCTCCCCAGCACTTAAGCCAGTGCTTAGCATAGGACAACCCCTTAGTA
Source organism: Ornithorhynchus anatinus (assembly GCF_004115215.2). Classification (NCBI taxonomy): domain Eukaryota; kingdom Metazoa; phylum Chordata; class Mammalia; order Monotremata; family Ornithorhynchidae; genus Ornithorhynchus; species Ornithorhynchus anatinus. The sequence goes on from NC_041749.1 coordinate 50,610,042, forward strand.
AATGCCAATGCTAGATTCTCCCAGATTTTAAAGAGCATGTCCAATCAGGTACATGGGGCTGTGGAGGGGGGAGGGGGATGGCAAAGGACATACTGGTGATTTGGCGTTAGTCCTCCCACCATCCCATTAACTGGAGAGGGAAACTGCAGTCAGAGAGGTGAAGCGATTGGCACATAGTTACCCATTAATACTGAACCTAAAACCTGGTTCTCTTGGCTCCTAGACCATATTACCTCCCTTGGCAGCATAATTTCCCCTTGCAAACTTGAAGGGCCGAATTCACCCAACTTTCAAAATATAGAAGATTTGAGCTGAATCAACAAATGGTATTTACTGAACGCTTACTGTGCTCAGAGCACTGGATTAAGCTCTTGGGAGAGTACAATATAACAAAACTGGTAGACACACTCCCTGCTCACAAGAAGCTTAGAGTCTAGAGGAGGGGACAGACATTAATTCATTCAATAGTATTTATTGAGTGCTTACTATGTGCAGAGCACTGTACTAAGCACTTAGAATATACAATTCAGCAACAGATAGAGACAAATCCCTGCCCAGTGACAGGCTCACAGTCTAAACGGGGAAGACAGACAGCAGAGCAAAACAGAACAAAACAAAAACAAGACAACATTATCAAGATAAATAGAATCAAGCGGATGTACACCTCATTAACAGAATAAATGGGGTAATAAATAATATATACAAATGAGCACAGTGGTGAGGGGAGGGGAAGGGGGAAGGGGGAGGAGCAGAGGGTGTGTGTGGGGTTAACACTGTAACATTAATACAAATTATGGGTACGTACATAAGTGTTGTGGGGCTCACGGTGGGTGAATATCTAGTGCTTAAAGGTACGGAGCCAAGAGCATAAGTGACACAGAAGGGAGGGGCCATAGGGGAAATGACGACTTGGTCAGGGAAAGCCTCTTGGAGGAGATGTGGTTTTAATTCATTCATTCAGTAATTCAATCATATTTATTGAGGCCTTACTGAGTGCACAGCACTGTACTAAGCTCGTGGGAAAGTACAATACAACAATAAACAGTGACACTCCCTGCCCACATTGAGTTACAGTCTAGCTGGGGGAGACAGACATCAAAACAAATAAATAAAGTTACCGATATGTACATATGTGCTATGGGGCTGGGATGGGGGAAGAGCAAAGGGAGCAAGTCAGGGCAACGAAGAAGGGAGTGGGAGATGAGGAAAAGTGGGGCTTAGTCTGGGAAAGCTTCTTGGAGGAGATGCGTCTTCAATAAGGCTTTGAAGGAGGGGAGAGTAAGTCTCTGTCAGATTTGAGGAGGGAGAGAGTTCCAGGCTGAATGCATGACTTTGGCAAAAGGTTGGCAGTAAGACAGGCACGATTGAGGCACAGTGAGAAGGTAAGCACTAGAGGAGTGAAGTGTGCAGACTGAGTTGTAGAAGGAGAGAAGTGAGTTGAGGTAGGAGGAGGCAAGGTAAAGGAGTGCTTAAAAGCCAATGGTGAGGAGTTTTTGTTTGAAATGGAGGTGGATGGGCAAACACTGGAGTTTTTTTGAGGACGAGAATGACATGTCCTGAACGTTTTTGGAGAAAAATGATCCGAGCAGCTGAGTGAAGTGTGGACTGCAGTGGAGAGAGACAGGAGGCTGGAAGGTCAGCAAGGAGGCTAATGCAGTAATCCAGGTGGGACAGGATGAGTGATAGCAGTTAACGTGGTAGCAGTTTGGATGGAGAGGAAAGGGTAGATTTTAGCAATGTTGTGAAGGGTGGACTGACAGGATTTATTGACAGATTGAATATGTGGGTTGAATGATGCAGAAGAGTCAAGGATGACGCCAAGGTTACAGGCTTGTGAGAAGGGAAGAATGGTGATGCTATCTACATCGATGGGAAAGTCAGGGGGAGGACAGGGTTTGGGTGGGAAGATAAGGAGTGCTGTTTTGGACATGTGAAGTTTGAGGTGACAGAAGGACATCCAAGTAGAGATGTCTCCAAGGCAGGAGGAAATGTGAGACAAGAGAGGGAAAGAGATCAGGGCTGGAGATATAGATTTGGGCATCATCCGCATAGAGGTGGTACTTGAAGCCATGAGAGTGAGTGAGTTCTCCAAGGGAGTGGGTGTAGATGGAGAATAGAAGAGGACCCAGAACTGAGCCTTGAGGGATTCCCACAGTTAGGGGGTAGGAGGCAGAGGAGAAGCTGGAGAAGGAGACTGAGAGATGAGGAGAACTAGGTTTTAAAGGTGGGGGGGCATGATTGTCTGTCAGATATGAAGGGGTGAGGGAAATCCAGGCCAGAGAGAGGATGTGGGCAAAGGGTCAGCGGTGCACTAGATGAGATTGAGATTGAGGTACAGAGATTGAGGTTGGCATTGGAGGAACGAAACCTGTGGGCTAGACTGTAGTAGAAAATCAGTGAGGAAAGGTAGGATGGAGCTAGCTGATTGAGTTCTTTGAAGCCGAGGTTAAGGAGTTTCTGTTTAATGTGGAGGTGGGTGGGCAACCACTAGAGGTTCATCCTACTAGTAGTTTCAGGAAATTAGCACTGCATAGTTAGCTAGTTCTCACTCCCCTGAAAGTAGAGAAGACTGGCAAGGGGTCTGGAATTGCAGGGGCTATTCCATGGGGATTCCACTGCTTCTCATTGAGGCTACTGGGGCTCAGAGATGCTCAGAGAGGGAAGATAACTGAGGGACAATGACACTCTCCCCAAGCACTTAGGCAAATTCCTTTTGCATGATTCAATTAGTGACCAAAATTGCCTGGTGCAAAACAAACACTCACTTCAAAAAGAAAATCTGTGCCCACTTATCTCTTAATGGCCAAACATTTTCAGTTTAACCAAAGAGAGATCAGCAAACAGTTCTTTTTGTTGTAATCTTTCTGGATTGTTGAAATTAGCTGGGTGATTGTTATGCCCTGCATGACTCCCTGGCTGGCCCAGGAATCTGCCTGGTGGATAGCTGCTCTCTGGGGGAGGGGACATGTGAAACAATGGATTGTAAATTCCTTGAGGACAGGGATCATATCTACTGACTTTATTATGGGAAGCAGCGAAGCTCAGTGGAAAGAGCACGGGCTTGGGAGTCAGAGGTCATGGGTTCGAGTCCCAACTCTGCCACTTGTCAGCTGTGACTGTGGGCAAGTCACTTAACTTCTCTGTGGCTCAGTTACCTCATCTGTAAAATGGGGATTAAGACTGTGAGCCTCATGTAGGACTACCTGATTACCCTGTACCTCCCCCAGCACTTAGAAAAGTGCTCTGCACATAGTAAACGCTTAACAAATACCAACATTATTATTATTATACTCTCCCAAATGCTTAGTAGGATCTATCAATCAATCAATGGAATTGATGGAGCACTTCCTGTGTGCAGAGAACTGTACTAGGCACTTGGGAGATTACAGTACAATGGAGTTGGAAGACACAATCCCTGCCCTCAAGTAGTTTACAATCCAGTTCAGTGCTCTGCACACAGTAAGCGCTTTCTAGACTGTGAGCCGGCTGTTGGGTAGGGAGTCTCTATTTTTTGCCGAATTGTACTTTCCAAGCGCTTAGTACAGTGCTCTGCACACACTAAGTGCTCAATAAATATGATTGAATGAATGAATACCATTGTTTGATGAGTTAACCTGTACTCCCAAGCACGGGCTTGGGAGTCAGAAGGTCATGGGTTCTAATCCTGACTTGGCCACATGTCGGCTGTGTGAACTTGGGCAAGTCCTTTTACTTCTCTGGGCCTCAGTTACCTCATCTGTAAAATGGGGATTAAGAGTGTGAGCCCCAGGTGGGACAGGGACCTGATTAACTTGAATCTACCCCAGCATTTTGAACAGTGCTTGGCACATGGTAAGCACTTAACAAGTACCATTATTATTATTATCATTACTTCCTTTGCCGTTGAGAAAGGCATCATGGTAATCATTGCCTTCCTTCCCACCCCTGAGGGCCCCTGCTCCCAGCATGCTCTGTGTGCATTGCACTGGGGATAAAAGTTGCTCCAGGGGGCCCTCGGACTCCATCCCTACTGAGAAAAGCACTGTAGTAACCACCACCTTCCCTCCCGCCACTGAGAGTCCCCACTCCTTGCCCACTCCATGAGGCCTGGGCCGAGGATAAAACCTGCTCCTGTGCACTCTTGGCCATTTCCATCCTCACCAAGATTTTGAGCCTATTTTGTGTTTGTGTTGTGTTTTTATGTTTCATCATTCCTGGTGCGTCTGACTCCAATCCGTTCACTCCACTTAAACTCTTAGTATGTGAGCCCCCTAAGGGACGGGGACCATGTCTAATTCCCACCTGGATATTTTCTCCCAGTGCCTAATAAATATTACTATTACTATTACTTCCTTTCTCTGGTCCCCAAACCCTAATCTTCTCCTCTCCCTCTTCTTCTGTCCCCATCCCACCATTATAGAGGCACATTTATCCCAGTGAGAAGGGTGCTACTGCAAATAGCCTCTTACATTCCTTCCATCCTAGGTAGATACTGGCATGCTTGCTGTGGGGAAACAAGGAAACTGATAGCTGCTGGGACTCACAGCATCACCTCTCTCCCAGGCTCAAAAGCACCCTCCTCCCTGCCTGCCCCATACCCCTCAAGGCTGCTCTGGTTGCCTTGCAATATCTATCTGCATATTTGTCCTAATAATTATGGTATTTATTAAGTAATTATTATGTATCAAAGCACTATGCTAGATTCAAAATAATCAGATGAGGCACAGAGGATTCACTAAGAGGTGGGGAGAGCAGATCTGTGATCCCCACTTTACAGATGAGTAATCAAAGGCTCAGAGCTTAAGTGACTTGCTTAAAGTCACATAGCAGGTCAGTCATAGAGGTGGGATTCAAACCTGGGTCTCCTGATTCCCAGTCCCATGCTTTTTCCACTAGGCAACACTGCCTTAGTTTTTGGAGGGGACATTATTGATAGCAGAATTCACACACATGCATTGGGGAGATGCCACAGAGTTTCAAAGATGCTACCATCCTCATCAGATTTTTTTTAAAAAAAGGTGATTGGTTGCTAAAGAATATCATCGACTGAATGCTCCCAGAGTCACACTGTGGCTTCAGACCACAGCACAGCACAGCAGTAATGATCTTTGCTGCATGTCAGATACAGGAAGAGCGCAGGACCTCTACACAGTTTTTATAGACCTCACCGAAGCATTTGACGCCATCCACAGATCTGTGATCTGGAAATGACTAAGTGAATTTGGCTGCCCTGAAAAGTTCAAGATCCTGAGGCATGGCTGGCCAGATCAAAGCCCAGGGTGCCTGGTCTGAGCCATTCCGCACTGCCAAAGGACTAAAGTAGGGAGGAGTATGGGCCCTATCCTTTCCATTTGTTCTGTGCAACCGTGTTGGAAGATGGAACAAGAGACTTGGGCACAAATGTTAGAAAACGTTATCGCTCTTCTGGGAAATTCTTCCATCTCAACAGACTTAGAGCAGACTCAGAAGGACCTGGGCTCCAATCCTTGTCAGTTGTGTGACCTTGGGTAGGTCACTTCACTTCTCTAGCCTCAATTATCTCATTTGTAAGCCCCGTGGTGGGACAGAGACTGTGTCCAACCTGATTAGCTTATATCCCCCTTACTAATTAGTACAGTGCCTGGCACCTAATAAGTGCTTAAGAAATATAATGATAATAAAAAAGAGCATCATCCAAAGTCCTGGATCTAGCTTTCTTTATATATCTCTAGAGAGACGATATAGACATATACCCCTTGGTCTTCCATTCTCCTTCTACATCCTGCCTGGTGGAACTCTGTTGCTGTAGACAACACTTCACTGCTGGTAAATTTCCTACATTTCAAGACCGGATAATTGGTAATCTTGTGCCTATCATTTGATGATGAGTATGGGGCACAGGTCCCCCTCTCAGGATCGCACCTGGAGAGTTTCCAGTACTCTACCAGTCTTGGCTACATGAGGGAGAGTCAAACAGAGACATACCCATTCCAATCCTAGCTTGGCCAGTGGCTAGTGAGTGGAAGGCAATCTGCTACAAGTCAAAACTCACCTGTGCAGGGCAGCAGAGGCATGGGAGAAAAAGGAAGGAGGAGACACAAGTTTACCGTGCGGAAGAAGGCAGTGGAAAACCACTTCCATCTTTTTACCAAGAAAACTCTATGGATATACTACCAGAATGATTGCAGATGGAAGTGGGGCATTCTGGGAGAGATGTGTCCACGGAGTCGCTATGGTTTGGAAATGACTCAACAGCATAAGACCAGACAAGATGGGACATAGGTAGCACTGGTCAAACAGCTCTAGAAGCTGGATGTGTTTTCTGTAGTAGATCCAAGTCACTCAGTCTTACAGGAGATTGGACACCACAGCAGCCTTCAAATTGGTATGGAGTTTGACACCTCAATGGCATTGCAGTTTGAAGAAAGCCCAGCTGTTTTTTGCTTTTTAAAAAAATTATTGGAGTACTTTTTTAAGATAATACAGTCTTTGGAATATGGCATAAACTCCTGCAGGTTGAGCTTATCCTAGGGAAAAAGAAATAATTTCTCAGCTATGATTCTCTAATAATTAATCTGAAGTGGATACCTGAGCCATTAGCAAATCCATGTTAGTGTACACTATTCTCCCTACAGTGTTTCCCTATATGCCACACTGAAATCTGAACAATGCACTTTCCATTCAGTGCTTTCATGTCTCCAGTACTCATATGTGATATATCAGGGCTTCATTGGGTATGTTACCAAATTAACTAGTTTCTTCAGTCAACTGGGTGCCATCTTGCCAGGTGGCAAAATGGGGATTCACCCTGTCTCACTATTTGCTGAGTCAGTAGTGATTTGGAAATGTCTTCATTTAGAATCCTTTCTGGAGAACATCAGAGTACATAGCTCAGTTGCATAGAGATTTCTAAAAGGAGGGCAGGGTGAGCGACTTAAATGTGGAGCATTGGGTTTGCGGAAGAGGATAATAGACCTGAACTTCCCCCATTTTACCCACTGTTTCCCCTTCAGAAACACAAGTCCCCACCCCCTCAAGATCCAAATGGGAGCAGAAGTCACCTCTTTTACATGATGACATTATTGGGAAAGCTCAGGCCTATTATCCCCTTTCACAAACCCCATGTAGCATGTATAACTCTCTTGCCCTGCCCTTCTTAATTGTAATTTTCCCAGCCGCTGGTGCATAGCTCTGCAGAGTGGGTGCTTAGTAAATACTTTTAATGCTAACAAAGATGAATAGACAGTCTGAGTGGAATGTGGTTGGCGTGCCTTTTCTCTGAACAGCTGTTTGCCTTTGGCTTCGGGTATATATCAAGTGGTACAGACACTGTAAAGAATGAGCTGTGTAATTGGAGCAATGAGCTTATCTTGGTAAAATACAATGTTCTCCTAGGTCAGGGGTCAATAAATACAACCTGGGGAATCACATTTAACCCTCCAATTGATTCAATCAGACTCACCACTGTGTCCAGCAAAAATAAGCATGTAAATAAAGTCATCATTATACATTTATATACTCATAACACATTTATTAGCATGTTTGTATGTGTTGCAAATTTGTGCAACATGGGAAAGACATGAAGCATTTGTACTATAAGCAGCATAACAATTTTACTGATCATTAGAGGCATTTGTAAGGATTCATCAGATAATGAAGGACATATCTGTAGCATTCTGAACTCCTCAGGAAAAAAAAAGCAGAAACAAAAACAAACTCAGTGGGAGTTCAGCAACATTTTCAGCAGAATGTCAATCACCAAACAAAACAGGATTGAGGTTGGGTCAAATGAACTGCATTAGGTTTGGTTCTCTGGGTTAGGTTGTGAATCTAATTTTGTTCAGTCTTACTGACACGGACCCCAATTCTTCCAGGGTCTTAAATTTACTCATGGGTACTAAGTAAGGCAGTTGGGGAGGAGTATTAACTCTTATAGATCATTAGAGAACCAATTAGTGTATTACTATAGTGTGAGCATATGCATAATCAATTAATCAAAAGTTTTTATTGAGCATTTACCCTGCAGAACACAGTAATGGGCTCGGGCTTGGGAGAATACAATAGAATAATGGAATTAGTGGACAAAATTCCTGCCTTCAAGGAGTTTACACTGTAGTTGGGGAGTAAGACACTAAAATAAATTACAAATAGGTAGAAACAATAGAGTTTAAGGTAAATATAAATGCTACCGGGAGGAGGCATCCCACCTCACCTTGCCTCCCTATCCTCTCTTCCCACTCTTGATGATCAGGTTACAACTCTCAACTCCACCCTCTCTACTCATCTCAACTCACTCGCCCCCCTTTCCCTCCGCCCCGCTCACTCCACTAACCCGCAGCCCTGGATCTCTGCCTCTGTCCACCTCCTTCGCTCTTATGCTCAAGCTGCTGAGTGCTGCTGGCGAAGGTCCAAGCACCAAGCCAACCTTATTCACTTGAAATTTATCCTTTTCTGCCTTAACTCTGCCCTCTTTTCTGCCAGGCAAAATTACTTTTCTTCCCTCATTGACGTCCATGCCCGTCACCCCCACCAATTGTTCCGGACTTTTAACTCTCTCCTCAGGCCCCCTGTTCCTCCCCCTCCCCAATCCCTCACCCCCAGTGATCTGGCCACCTACTTCATCATGAAAATTAACACAATCAGGTCTGAGCTCCCCAAAGTCACCCCTCCCCCTTCTTCTTCCCCCCGACTCCCAACCATCTCCCCTATTTTCCCATCCTTCCCTGCAGTATCCTCAGAGGAGATCTCCTCCCTCTTCGCAAGTGCCACCCCCTCCACCTGTGCTTCAGACCCTATTTCCATTCACCTTATAAAAACTATTGCCCCCTCCCTCCTCCCTTCCTTAACTTCTATCTTTAACCGCTCACTCTCCAATGGCTTCTTCCCCTCTGGCTTCGAACATGCCCTTGTCTCCCCCATCCTAAAAAAACCCTCTCTCAACCCCACTTCCCCTTCCAGTTATCATCCTATCTCCCTCCTACCCTTCCTTTCCAAACTCCTAGAATGAGTCGTCTACACTCACTGCCTTGAATTCTTCAACTCCAACTCTCTCTTGGACCCCTCCAATCTGGCTTCTGTTCCCTCCACTCTACCGAGACTGCTCTCTCAAAGGTCACCCATGACCTCCTTCTTGCCAAATCCAATGGTTCCTGCTCTATCCTAATCCTCCTCGACCTCTCAGATGCCTTTGACACTGTCGACCATCCCCTTCTCATCTTATCTCACCTTGGCTTCACGGACTCCGTCCTCCCCTGGTTCTCCTCTTATCTTTCTGGCCGCTCATTCTCGGTTTCCTTCGCGGGCTCCTCCTCCCCCTCCCATCCACTAACTGTAGGGGTTCCTCAAGGGTCAGTTCTTGGCCCTTTTCTGTTCTCCTTCTATACTCACTCCCGTGGTGAACTCATTAGCTCCCATGGCTTCAACTATCATCTCTATGCAGATGACACCCAAATCTACATCTCCTCCCCTGTTCTCTCCTCCTCCCTTCAGACTCGTATCTCCTCCTGCCTCCAGGACATCTCCACCTGGATGTCTGCCCACCACCTAAAACTCAACATGTCCAAAACTGAGCTCCTTATCTTTCCTCCCAAACCCTGTCCTCTCCCTGACTTCCCTGTCACTGTGGACGGCATGACCATCCTTCCTGTCTCACAAGCCCGCAACCTTGATGTCATCCTTGACTCAGCTCTCTCATTCACCCCCCACATCCAATCCGTCACCAATGCCTGCCAATCTCACCTTTACAGTATCGCCAAGATCCACCCTTTCCTCTCCATCCAAATGGCTATCTTACTGGTACAAGCTCTCATAATATCCTGGCTGGATTATTGTGTCAGCCTTCTCTCTGATCTCCCTTCCTCCTGTCTCTCCTCGCTCCAGTCTATTCTTCATTCCGCTGCCTGGATCATCTTCCTGCAGAAACTTTCTGGGCATGTGACTCCCCTTCTTAAAATCCTCCAGTGGTTGCCTATCAATCTCCGCACAAAACTAAAGCTTCTCACTCTGGGCTTCAAGGATCTCCATCACCTTGCCCCCTCCTACCTCACCTCCCTTCTCTCTTTCTACTGCCCACCCTGCATGCTCTGCTCCTCTGCCACTCACCTCCTCACCGTCCCCCGTTCTCTCCTATCTCTCCGTTGATCCCTGGCCTATGTCCTCCCGCTGTCCTGGAATGCCCTCCCTCCTCACCTCTGCCAAACTAACTCTCTTCCCCTCTTCAAAGCCCTACTGAGAGCTCACCTCCTCCAAGAGGCCTTCCCAGGCTGAGCTTCCCCTTTTCCCTCTGCTCCCTCTTTTCCCTCTCTGCCCCCCCTTCACCTCCCCTCAGCTAAGCCCCCTTTTCCCCCTTTCCCTCTGCTCCTCCCCCTCTCCCTTCCCCTCCCCTCAGCACTGTGCTCATTTGTATATATTTTTATTACCCTATTTATTTTGTTAATGAGGTGTACACCCCCTTGATTCTATTTATTGCTATTAAGTTATCTTGTTTTTGTCCATCTGTCTCCCCCGATTAGACTGTAAGCCCATCAATGGGCAGGGATTGTCTCTTTCTGTTGCCGAATTGTACATTCCAAGCACTTAGTACAGTGCTCTGCGCATAGTAAGCGCTCAATAAATACTATTGAATGAATCCAATCTGTTACCAACACCTGCCGGTCTCACCTTTACAATATCACCAAGATCCACCCTTTCCTCTCCAACCAAACGGCTACCTTACTGCTACAGGCTCTCATAATATCCCGACCGGATTATTGTGTCAGCCTTCTCTCTGATCTCCCTTCCTCCTGTCTCTCCCCACTCCAGTCTATTCTTCATTTCACTGCCTGGATCATCTTCCTACAGAAATGCTCTGGGCATGTCACTCGCCTCCTTAAAAACCTCCAGTGGTTGCCCATCAAACTCCGCACAAAACAAAAACTCCTCACTCTTGGCTTCAAAGCTCTCCTTCACCTTGCCCCCTCCTACCTCACCTCCCTTCTCTCCTTCTACTGCCCCCCGTACACTCCACTCCTCTGCTGCTCACCTCCTCACTGTCCCCCGTTCACGCCTATCCCGCCGTCGACCTCTGGCCCATGTCCTACCACTGTCCTGGAATGCCCTCCCTCCTCACGTCTGCCAAACTAACTCTCTTCCCCTCTTTGAAGTCCTACTGAGAGCTCAACTCCTTCAAGAAGCCTTCCTAGACTGAGTTACCTCTTTTTCCCTCTCTTCCCCCTCCACCCTCTGCTCCTCTCCCTTCCCCCTTCACCTCCCCTCAGCTGAGCCCCCTTTCCCTCTGCTCCCCCTCCCCACCCCATCTCCTGCTCCCCCCCCTTCCCCTCCCCTCAGCACTGTGCTCATTTGTATAAATTATTTATTACCCTATTTATTTTGTTAATGAGGTGTACATCCCCTTGATTCTATTTATCATGATAATGTTGTCTTGTTTTTGTTTCATTCTGTTTTGCTCTGCCATCTGTCTCTCCCTATTAGACTGTGAGCCCATCTTTGGGCAGGGATTGTCTCTATCTGTTGCCGAATTGTACATTCCAAGAGCTTAGTACAATGCTCTGCATATAGTAAGCGCTCAATAAATAGTATCGAATGAATGAATGGATGAGGGGGATAGAGGAGTGAGTTCCCAAGTGCTTAGGTGTTGTGGAAGTGTTGAAATGACAAGGGTGGGGTGGCGGGGATAGGGTGGGGAGCTGAGTGATTGATCAGGGAAGGCCACCTGGAGGAAATGTGAGTTTTAGAAGGGCAGAGCTGTGGTTTGTCAGATATGAAGAGGAAGGGAGAAGGCAAGGCATGAGCAAGAAGCTGGTAGCAAGAGAGATGAGAAAGAGGCAGAGTGAGTAACTTGGCTTGAGAGGTGCAGAGTGCATAAACTAGGGTGTTGTGGGAGAGGAACAGACATAAATAGGGAGAGAGAGCTGATCAAATGCCTTGAAGTCAATGGCCAAGAATTTCTGTTTGATGTGGAGACAGATGGGCAACCACTGGAGATTTTTGAGGAGTGGGAAGATGTGTGCAAAATGATGGTTTTGAAAAATGATCCAGAAAGCAGAGCGAAGTATGGGCTGGAGAGGGGAGTGGCAAGAGGTAGGGATGTCAGCAAGAAGACTGAGGCAGTAGTCAAGTTGGGATATGTCAAGTTCTTGCACCAGCATGATGGACTTAAAGCATTAATAGTCCTCCCAAAGTCTATTTATTGCACTAACAAGGAATAACCTTGGGCGTTGGAAGATTTGGGCTCCCTTAGAGTTTAATTTCCCTTCTCAGGATCACACCTGGAGAGTTTCCAGTGCTTTACCAGTCTCGACTATGGGAGGGAGAGCCAAGCAGAGGCATACTCAATCCATTCCTAGCTTGGGCAGTGGCTAGTGAGCGCAAGGCAATCTGCTACAGGTCAAAACTCAACCGTGCTGGACAGCAGTGACATGGGAGAGAGTCGAGGGCAGAGACTCAAGTTTACTGTGCGAAAGGAGGCACAGTAAGAAAGGAGAAAGTAAACCACTTTGGTATTTTTACTAAGAGAACTCTATGGATACACTACCAGAACGACTGCAGATGGAGGTGGGGCATTCTGGGAGAGATGTGTCCATGGTGTCGCTATGGGTCGGAGACGACGCTACGGCATAAGTCAAGAGTTTAATTACTTCAAGATAATCCCAGCTAGGTGAACAACAATTTTAACTGGTTATTCCCATAGCCAAAGCATACTTAACTTTGTACTCTACTATGAGGAGTGGATGAGAACTTCACGGGAATCCAGTCAGCATGTAAATAACCATTCTGTCACTTGCCATGGGAAAGAAGCATTTTGTGCCAAGTGGCTAGGAATGAATACCGATTTCATTTGGTTTTTACAGCATCTGTACCTTCTGGGGAAAGGGTAGACTGGTAAAACTGTTTTATGGGCTGATAAAGTTCTGCAAGATTAATCTGTCATTTTATTGTCATGTAAAGCCACGGCCACATTCTCTTCAGTGTGATAGAATTATGGCTGGCACATTCTTCATGGTTAGGAGATGAAGTCCATGTCCTGGTCTCCTGGGTGGAGCCTCACAGTGACTATTCTTCAGCTGAGGCGTGGGAAGGAAGGGATGGAAAATACCTGCTCTGCACACACAGGGAGGAGAGAGAGAGAATCCAAAGCTTTTTTATTTGCTATCAATGATCCACAGGATGCCGTTGTGGTTCATTCATTCAGTGGTATTTACTGAGGGTTTACTATCTGGAAAGCACTGTACTAAGCACTGGGGAAGAATACAATAAAAAACAAACAAGACTCAGTTCCTGGCTCTCTGTGGCTTCCAAGTCTAAAAAGGAGACCGGGCGGTTGACATCAGAATTGAATACATAGAGATGCAAGTAAATAAAGATACAAAGCCACTGCCAGTGCCTTCCCAGCATTCTAAAATTTCTGGAGACAATGCTGCCACTTCAGTCATGCAAGGCAGGTTGGGAACAGAGCTGTAGGATGAGGTAGGAGTGGGAACAGCACGGGTCCCAGGCAATGTAGCATAGGAATTTGGTGGCATGGGAGAACTGAAGTCATGCAATGCTGTTACTAGAAAGCTCTGGACTCTCAGATTTCTTGCAGGCTGGACTGTCCAGGCAATATATGGGGAACTCTCGGTGGACTGGTCCTAAAGTAGGCCAGTGTGAGCTGGTGTGGGCTGGTGTGGGTTGGGCTGGGCCCAGAGACTCAGGGAAGTTTCTTTCCTTCCACCAGCGCTGCTCTAACTGGCTCTGAGCCACAGGGCCATTCTGCCTCCAGACTCTGAGAATCTTGTCTCAGAGCTAGAGTGAGGTGGCAAAAGCAAGAGAACTTTCACGCTTCATTCCACCCCCCCCCCCCAGGCACCTTCCCAGGATTTCCTGGTAAGTATTCCAGAGCCAGTCCAGCCCCGAGCTCCTAAATACACTCGCTGACAATCTGCAAAAGATTTGACCCCCAGGGTATTATAGGGGCTCAGATGCAGGTCAAAGAGGTCAGAGACTTCCACTTACATGCATAAAACTATTATCCCAGTTTCCAAAGGGCCAGACAGTCTCATTTGGGAGGGGCTGGTTTCCCCCAACACCTGAGGTCTAAGAAGCCCAATGCACCTCCATGAATCAGCCACTTTATTTTCCTTCTCATGGCAGAATCAGGTCTATCAAAGATTTATTGGTAAACAACCACACCATCCCTCCCCAGGCCTGTAATAATAATAATGTTGGTATTTGTTAAGCGCTTACTATGTGCAGAGCACTGTTCTAAGCACTGGGGTAGACACAGGGGAATCAGGTTGTCCCACGTGGGGCTCACAGTCTTAATCCCCATTTTACAGATGAGGTAACTGAGGTGCAGAGAAGTTAAATGACTTGCCCACAGTCACACAGCTGACAAGTGGCCGAGCTGGGATTCGAACCCATGACCTCTGACTCCAAAGCCCGTGCTCTTTCCACTGAGCCACGACCAACTTCTCCACAGGCGCTTGTCCCTTCTTCCTCTTCTCCCTGTTCCCACCTAGCTCAAAAAAGGATCTTTAAAAAAGGAACTGAATCTAAGATCTTGGGAGATTCCACCTGTTTACAACCCCATATCCTATGGTTTTTCTTCCCAGGAGTAGGCCCTAGTATAAGTGAAGCTTCTATTTGGCTTTTTGGGTGGGGCTGTTCCCTGCAGAGGGGGGAAGCAATCAATGTGCCTATAGTTCAGAGAACTTTAAACCAGCATTGCTCTATGATAAGATTGGAAAGTTCCTCTTAACAGGGTGTATTGGTTTTGTTGGTGGTCTGATTTCTCCTTTAGATGGCTTTGGCAAGCAGGAAGTTAAAACACATGAATACATGTTGGAAAAAAAAACAAAAAAAAGCATGATTCTCATGGAAAAACACTGTGGTTGTTCCTTCTTCAGTTTAAACTATTTAAAGGGTTCTTTCTGCAAGAAAAAAAGGTCAATTTTTCAGTGTAGGATATTTGAGCTTTCAATGTTGATAGTTTCAACACTGAAAGATCTAGGTGAGGAGAGAGACTCACAGGCCTATGGGATCTGCTATCATTCATTCAATCATATTTATTGAGCGCTTACTATGTGCAGAGCACTGTAGTAGGCACTTAAAAAGTACAATTTGGCAACAGAACAATCCCTACCCAACAATGGACTCACAGTCTAGAAGGGGGAGACAGACAACCAAACAAAACAAGTAGACAGGCATCATCAAAATAGATAAATAGAATCATAGATATATACACATCATTAATAAAATAGAATAATAGATATGTACAAATGTACACAAGTGCTGTGGGGAAGGGAAGGGGGTAGAACAGAGGGAGGGAGTAGGGGCAATGGGGAGGGGAGGAGGAGCAGTGGGAAAGGGAGGGCTCAGCCTGGGAAGGCCTCCTCCAGGACTTCCTGGTAACCTCCTCCAGGATGCGAGCCCTCAGTAAGGCTTTGAAGAAGGGAAGAGAGTTAGTTTGGTGGATGTGAGGAGGGAGGGCATTCCAGATCAGTGGTAGGACGTGGGCCAGGGGTTGATGGTGGGACAGGTGAGAACGAGGCACCGTGAGGAGGTTAGCGGCAGAGTAGCGGAGTGTGCGGGGTGGGCTGTAGACGGAGAGAAGGGAGGTGAGGTAGGAGGGGGAAAGGTGTTGGAGAGGTCTGAAGCCAGAATCAATGATTTAGTGTTGTGCAGTATTGCTATAAAACAACTTCTGCTGCTGCCATCCATCCTAGGAAGAGAGGTTCATGGAGAGGTTTACTCTTCTCAGCTTGAGGATTTCAAATTTGGTGGCCCAATCGTCTCTGTTCCAACCAGAAAGGGAGTCAAACAGCAGCAGCTTGAGTCCTTCTCAACTTTTAGAACATTGGGCAGGCCTCCACCATGGCTGCAACTGTCACTTCTGTAATTGCTGGATCGAGTTGTACGGAGCTGAGACCCTATTCCCCAGCCCAGCCTTACTCTTAGATCCAGTAACCCTTGGGAGCCAGGGTCTCTGTCTCTATCTCATCCTTGTATTATTTTCCCAGAACTTTGTACAGTGTTTTACATACAGTAGACACTCAATGCTACTAGACCTAGGTGTAAGATGACAGAGAGGGAGACCAATTTCTTTGCCAGACTTTTATACCTCTTGCTGTGTCCGGTCTGTAGCCAGAGATTTGGTTCAGTGATGGTTTGTACTTATATCTTTTCCTTCTTTTGTCTGTCCCAACCACTCTCTCCTTCCACTCTTCCACTCTCATTTCTATGGGTGTAATGCCTCTGATATCCCAGCCTCACCTCTGAATCAGCATAAGAGCACTGGAGGGTGGTGAGAGAGGGGAGGTTTCTGGGTGGCTCTGCAGTCATTGCAGTGATAGAGAGAGGGCATCAGGAATGTGGTGGATAAGGGAATTGTTAAAAGGGTGTCTTTATGTAGAATAAAGAAAGCAAAAGTGAATAGCACAGGAAACAGATGACTCCATGTTCAGTTAAACTGTATTCATTACTAATAAGATGGAAGTTTCAGTCTCCAAGCAACACAGTGAATATAGAAAGAACAAAAAGAAGCATGTTGGAGTTTTAATTATAACCCTGGTGTCAACACCTTCTTTGCAAGGAAAGGCCTTATCCACTCCCACAGGAGATCCTTTGAACATTCACTGGAGCCCCCCAGAACAATAATAATGATAATAATGATTGTGGCCTTCATTAAGCACTTAATCTGTGCCAAGCACTCTAATAAGCATTGAGTTAGAAACAAGATAATCAGGTTAGGCACAGTACTGTTTCCCACATGAGGCTGACAGACTAAGTAAGAGGGAGAACAGGTATTGAATCCATATTTTTCAGATGAGGAAGATGAGGCCCAGGGTCAACACAACAGGCAAGTGAAGCAGCATGGCCTAGTGGATAGAGCATGGGCCTGGGTATCAGAAAGATTTAGGTCCTAATCTCAGCTCTGACATTTATTTGCTGTGTGACCTTGAGGCAAGTCACTTAACTTCTCTGTGCCTCAGTTACCACATCTGTAAAATGGGGATTGAGACTGTGAGCACAATGTGGGCCAGGGACTGTGTCCAACCTGATTAGCTTGTATCTACCCCAGTGCTTAGTACAGTGCCTGGCACATAGAAGGTGCTTAACAAATCCCATTAAAAAAACAAAAAAAACTATCAGATCTGTAATTAGAACCCATGGCCTCTAACGTCCAGGCTCATGCTCTTTCCACTATGCCATGTGAGCATTTTTTTGTGGGGGGGTGGAGGGGGACAGGCAGATGTGAAGATAATTCCACACCACATTCTTCGCTGAATTCCCACCACCACCTCCAGATTACTGGGAGGCTCTTTCAGATGAGAAAACACTAGAATATAATAGTGAAGGAGGTTGTGGGGTCTCTTTAAGGAAAAAAAAGACACCATTTATCTAATGATTTAGTCACTGACATGCCTGAAGGCGGGTATCCGCTCAATTAGTTAATGATATTTATTGAGAACGTACTGTGTGCAGAGCACTGTACTGAGCATTTGGGAGAGTACAATACAATAGAGTTGGTAGACATGATTCCTGTCCACCAGGAGCATGCAGTCTCAAGATCTCCTCCAGCTCTAGGATTCCACAATTCCTTGATTCACACAGGAGAAAAATCACTTCCCCTCCCCAAAAACCTCCTATTACTCTCACTACTTCTCAAATGAAACTACTGTATTTCCCCTATTTGTAATTTTTTTTAATGCCCGTCTCCCCCTGTAGACTGGGCAGGGAACACGTCTACCAGCTCTGTTGTAATTTAAACTGTCAGGTGTGAGGTCCCTAAAATCTCCCCTGCTCCTCCCCAGTCGCTCCCCATTTCTGCCCCTTCTTCAACTCTCCCATCTTTCCCAGCAGTATCTCAAGAGGCAACCTTCTGACTTCTCTCAAAATCCAACCCCTCCACCTGTGCATACGACCTCATCTCTTCCCACCTTCTCAAAACGTTTGCCCCCTCCCTTCTTTCCACCCTAACCGCCATCTTCAATTGTTCACTCTCCAATGGCTTCTTCCCCTCTGCTTTCTAACATGCCCATGTCTGCCCGATCCTAATAAAACCCTCCCTTGACCACACGTCTCATTATTGCCTCGTCTCCCTTCTACCATTCTTCTCCAAACTCCTTGAGCCATTTGTCTACACCCGCTATCTCAAGTTCCTCTCCTCCATTTATCTCCTTGACTCCCTCCAAACTGGTTTCTGTCCCCTTCACTCCACAGGAACTACCCTCTCAAAGGTCACAGATGCTCTCCTTCTTGCCAAATCCAACAGCCTCTACACTATCCAAATCATCCTTGATCTCCCATCTGCCTTCAAAACTGTTGACCACCCCCTTCTCCTGGAAACATTATCCAGCTTCAGCTTCACCAACACTGTTCTTTCCTGATTCTCCTCCTGTTTCTCTGGCCACTCAGTCTTAGTCTATTTTGTGAGCTCCTCCTCTTCGTCCCACCCCCTAACTGTGGGTATATCTCAAAGTCCAGTTCTGGGTCCACTTCTCTATCTATACCCACTCCCTTGGAGAACTCATTCACTCACATGGCTTCAACTACCACCTCTATGTGGTTGACACCCAAATCTACATCTCCAGCCCCAATCTCTCTCCCTCTCTGCAGCCGTGCACTTTCTCCTGCCTTCAAGACATCTCTACTTGGATGTTCTGCTGTCACCTCATATTTAACATGTCTAAAATAGAACTCCTTATCTTCCTGCCCAAAGCCTGTCCCTAATATCCCATCACTGTAGATGGCACCCCCATCCTTCCTGTCTCACAAGCCTGTAATCTTGGCATTATCCTTGACTCCTCTCTCTCATTCAGCTCACTAAATCTTCTTAGTTCAACCTTCACAATTTTGCTAAATTCTGCCCTTCCCTCTCCATCCAAACTGTTACCACATTAATCCAATCACTTATCCTGTCCCATATTGATTACCATATCAGACTCCTTACTGACCTCCCTGCCTCCTGTCTTTCTCCACTTTAGTCTCTACTTCAATCTGCTGCTCAGATCATTTTTCTACACAATCATTCAAGTCATATTTCCCCACTCCTCAAGAACCTCCAATGTTTGCCCATCCACCTCTGCATCAAACAGAAACTCCTCACCATTGGCTTTAAAGCACTCAATCACCATGCCCCCTCACCTCACTGCTCTCCTATTACAACCTAGCCCCCACACTTTGCTTCACTAATGCCAGTCTACTCACTGTACCTCATTCTCATCTATCTCACTGCTGACCTCTTGCCCATGTCCTGCCTCTGGCCTGAAACACCCTCCTTCTTCCTATCCAACAGACAATTACTCTCCCCACCTTCAAAGCTATATTGAAGGCATATATTTTCTGACTAATCTCTCTCTTCTTTTTCTCCCACTCTTTTCTGCATCATCCTGATTTGCTTTCTTTATTCATCCATCCTCCCAGCCCCACAGTGCTTGTGTACATATCTGTAATTTATTTATTTAGATTAATGTCTGTCTCCCCCTCTAGGCTGTAAGCTCACTGTGGGCATTGGATGTGCCTGTTATATTGCTATATTGTACTCTCCCATGTGAATAGTACAGTGTTGTGCACACAGTAAGTGCTCAATAAATATGATCGACTGATTAAGTGACTATCGACTCCTCCACAAGATCGTAAGATCCTTAAGGGCAGAGATAGTGTCTTTTATTTCTTTATGTTCCCTAACCACCTATTACAATTTTCTGTACACCATAGGACTTGAGTAAATAGTGTGGTTACTGATACTATTATTCCTCCTAGCATTCTATCCATAGGAATAGTTCTCCTACTCATGATTCTAACTCTTGAACCCTAGGCCATGTACTCCCAAAATGGGTAACAGCCTAGGAGAGGGAAGAAATGAAGCAGAAATTGCAAACAGACTCATACTGTGATTCTCCTTTAGGCTGGCCAGCTCCTGTATCAGCCTCCTCGCTTGTCTCCCTACCTCCAGCCTCATTCCATCGATTGTCTTGTCTTATGCTGTCGAGTCTTCTCTGACCCATAGAGACGCCATGGACATATCTACCCCAGAACGCCCCACCTCCATCTGCAATCGTTCTGGTAGTGTATCCATAGAGTTTTCTTGGTAAAAATACCATTGCTTCCTTCCAAGCAGTAAATTTGAGTCTCCGCCCTTTACTCTCCCCCTTGCCACTGCTGCCCAGCACAGGTTAGTTTTGACTTGTAGCGGATGGCCTTCCACTCACTAGCCACTACCCAAGCTAGGAATGGAATGCATATGCCTCTACTTGACTCCCTCTCCCATAACTGAGACTGGTAGAATACTGGAAGCTCTCCAGGTGTGACCCTGAGAGGGTCATTCCTTCCATACTAAATAAAAACTGTGGTACTAAGCACTGAGCTAGTTACAAGATAATCAGGTTGGACCCAATCCCTGTTCCACATGGAGCTCATGATGATGATGATGATTATAGAATAGGTGTTGAAGTCCCATTTTACAGATGAGAAAACAGCCACAGAGAAGTCAAATCACTTGTCCAAGGTCACACATTAGGCAAGCGGTGGAGCCAGGTTAGAATGCAGGTCTTCCCAGGCATGTGTTTTTTCCACTAGACCTTGCTACTACCCAGATCATCTTCCTGAAACTTTGCTCGGCACACGTCTCTCCACTCCTGGCAAACCTCCAACAGCAACTCATCTCCCTCCATAACAAACAAAGATTCCTGACCATTGGCTTTGAAACTTTCCACCAGCTCTCTACACCTAACACATCAGCTCTATTCCCCTTATATTCTCCAGCTTGCATTCTTTATTCTTCTCAAGCTCACCTTCTAACTGTCCCTCATTCTTGATCCTGCCTCCTCCAACCCTTTGCTCACATTGTTGCCCATCTAGGAATTCTTTCCCCCTTCAAATTTTCCAGATTTCTGTTCTGTTCTTAGAGAAGCAGCGTGGGTCAGTGGAAAGAGCCCGGGCTTGGGAGTCAGAGGTCATGGGTTCTAATTCTGGCTCCACCACTTGTCAGCTGTGTGACTTTGGGCAAGTCACTTCACTTCTCTGAGCCTCAGTTACCTCATCTGTAAAATGGCAATTAAGACTGTGAGCCCCACATGGGACAACCTGATCACCTTGTATCCCCGCCAGCACTTAGAACAGTGCTTCGCACATAGTAAGCGCTTAACAGATACTAAAATTTATTTTTTTTTTAAATCCACCCTTACTTTTCAAAACCTTCCCCAAATCCCGCCTCCTCTAACCAGCTTTCCCCAATTAATTCCCAACACTCCAAGTCAATTTAACCCAACAACCCCCGACAGCATCTATGTATTTATTTCTACCCATCCTCAGCACTTCTGCATGTACTGACTTGTATATTCAATCATTTTTTCTCATTTCACTACATTTTTATGTCTGGCTCCTCTGCTAACGTGTAAGATACTTTTAGGCAAGGAATGTGTCTTGTGATTCTGTTGTCCTTTCCCAAGCACTTAGTACAGTCCACTGGAGTCAGTGGGTGCTCAGTAAATATCAATATTACTACAATTGCTGCCACCACTATTACTATTAGTATTACTGCTACTGCTGTGACATCTACTATCAATCAATCAGTCATATTTTTTGGGCACTTACCATGTGCAGTACTCAGTATTTGGAAGAGTTGATAAGACACATTCCCTGCTCATAGGAAGCTTACAGTCGAGAGGGGCAGATGGATATTTAAATAAATTACAAATATCCACATAAGTGTTGTGGGGCTGAGGGTGGGGTCAGTAATGGCTACCAATCCAAGTGCAAAGGTGACAGGAGGGAGACGAAGTAGGGGAAATGAGGCCTTAGTCAGGGAAGACCTCTTGGAGGAGTTGTGTCTTATTAGGCTTTGAAGGGGGGTAGACGGATGGTCTGTCGGATATGCAGGGGGAGACCAGAGGCAGAAGGTGAGTGAGGGGTCGACAGTGAGATAGGATTGAGGTACAGCGAGTAGATTGGCCTTGGAAGAGCAAAGTGTGTGGGCTGGGCTATAGTACAAGGTCAGTAAGGTGAGGAAGGAGGGGGACTTGGTGATTGAATGCTTTAAAGCCAATGGAGAGGAGTTTCTCTTTGATGCAGAGGTGGATAGGCAACCACTGGGGATTCTTGAGAAGTAGGGAAACATGGACTTGAACGTTTGTTTAGAAAAATGAACCAGGCAGCAAGGTGAAGTAGGGAGTGGAGTGGGGAGATACAGGAGGCAGGGAGGCTCTCCTTTGATTCTCAAGGAGACAAAACTGAGTACCCCTTGAGTTAGCATAGCAGGTCTTGAACTCCCTCTCCTGGCTGATATGGCACTGAAGCACAGCTTCATGACACTTTCTATACCTGAGAGTATGGGAAGAAGGCAGAGGGAGCCACCTTAAGAAAAATGATTAGAAGAAATGACGTACTGGGTCAGACCTATGGTCTGTTGAGCCCAGAATTCCATCTCAGGTAGTTGTAGCAGGTTGCTTAGATGAGCAATATCGGTAATCCACCAGTCCTCAGAAACAGTGACTGTTTTTGATAATACGTAACACATCACTGCCTGGAATTCTGTAAAATTCTCCCTGTATTCATTTAGAACCCCCAAGTGGATAACATCCACTCCTAGACCTGCTAATTTTTAAGGTGCTTGAGGGCAGAAATTATGTCTTCTATATCTTTTGTACTCTCCTAAATGCTTAATCCTGTGTTCTCCACACATTATAGCACTGCATTCTACTGTGTGCCCTGCTCAATAAATGTGATTGTTTGATTGTTGTTTTTAGTGATTTGCTTATGCCTAGTTTATTGATTTGGTCTAAAACACCCTGTATGGTCATATAATTTGTTAGTTTTTCTGAACCATCTGCTACAAAAAAAAATTAGGATATGGAAAAATTAGGATATAGAAACCTCTCTAAAGAAGTTAATTGAGCCGTTCGGCTATATCCTTTTCATCCCTGGGTGCACCTTTTACCAGATGATCATCAAATGGCCCTATTGATCCCTAGCCAGCTTCCTGCTTTGGATATATTTGAAGACTCATTTGTTATTAGTGTTGGCATCCCTTGCAAGGTGCTTTTCAAACCTCTTTTTGGGCCAACTAATTTCCCATTTGCACCTGACCTGCCACTGTTAATGGATATTACTTGTTCTCTTCACTCAGGTGTGCTTTCCATTTATTTCAAGGATGATATCCCCCCACCGCTCTCCATCGTCATGATCTCTTTGATCTTACCAGAAAGATGCATTACTGGTAGCCTCTGGGTTGGAAACAGGGAATGGAACCCTGAAAGTACCAGTTATCACTGATTCTTGAGTACCCCATCTCAAAAGTACAGCGGGGCCCATCCGCATTCACCATGCAGTCTACGGATACAAAGAATTCGGTTAAAAATACAAATAGGCCCACAGCCATGTCACGACTGACATTTTCTGAAGATTCAACCACATGTGGCCTTGTGCCCCAAATATTATGAAGGTTCTCTGTCTGCATCTGCCCAGAAAATGGATTGTTTTCACATGGTGCTGATTGCTGCTCTGGATAAAACCTGAATCACACACAGGGCTCTCTCATAACAGTGTGGCAGTGGGTTGGCTGAGAGATGTTCTCCACTGTCCTTGGGAAATTCAACCAGTAGAGTGAAAAGGCAGTAACTCCCCTTGTGTATCAGTAATGTTACCTTAGAATTTACAGAGTGAGGCCAGGGTGCAAGGCTGGGGGGCTACTCCAGAGGGGTTGGTGAATCCCATCTCCATATTCCTGCCTAGGTTGTGGAAGTCTCATTGCTTGGTTCAGAAACCAAGTAATGGAATAGGGGACCATCTAGAAATTGTTTTCATCCTGTTCTGAATTAAACTTCTGAACTCTTACCACTCTAACCTTCAATCCTCACTTGTCTTGTGCCTCCAAAGCAGCCTCAGGGCATCCTGAGTAGCATCTTCAGCTATCAATCAATTATACTTCAAGCAATCAATTGTATTTATTGAGCATTTTCTGTGTACAGAGTGCTTGGAAAAGTACAATATAACAGAGTTGGTAGATATGGCCTAGCACATAGTAAGTGCTTAACAAATACCATTATTATTATTATTATTAATATTATTATTATCATGGTTCTGGTGCTGGAAAAAGGCTCTAGGGCCTGAGGATCTCAGCCTCTTTGGGCCAGAGAAACCACAGGAACTTTGGCTAAGATGACAGACAATCCAACCAACAAATAAATAAACAAATAATTGCTGCCAAACTGTATTTGGACCAGTAAGTTTGAATGCTGGGCCAGATCGGAAAAACAATCCAAAAATACTGGGTTGGAAACAGTGAGGAGGTGGTACTGGATAAGGACTATGGTTGTTGGTTCTGGGAGGAGACCCCACAGAACTTGGAGGATTAGAGTTGTGATCAGACAGGAGCTGGCTACTCTGTCAATGTAGCAAGACGACGGAGGCCCTGGAGCGGCACAGATCACTCCTACCAGGCTCTGAAATAAATCAGACTGGGCCAAAATGAAACCTGACATAGGTAAGTATGGACAAGGCTGGGGAATGGAGAGGGCAGGAGGGATAACCATTGCTGGAAACTGATGGACTTTTTTTTCAATTTCTCAGCAAAGCTGACACTGAGTTTTTCAGGATAACAAGGAATGCGACCTAAGGGGAAAACAATTTTGCCCAAAGACCGACTTCTGGGCTTCGTGTGTTTTTTTACTTAAATGTCAGAGTGTGTTTTTCAAACTACAGAGTGCTGTCTGCTCTCTTAGGTTCCAATGTCTCTCCTGAGCCACAAGAAACATCCCAGCCTGGCCCCAGCTTAGCCCATGGAGTCCCAGCATTTGCAAATGAGTGGGTTTGGCATTCAGCTTGCTGCCCTCTTTGTTCTTCCCTGCCAATCTGGGTTGGGGCCTGCTGACCTTGACTGCAGCATCTCTTTCCAGGCCAGCAGAACAGGATGGCTCCACAGTGCCCCAGAAAACTTGGATCCTCTTCAGGAGCAAATCTCAAGCCAGCTCTGGACTCAGTTTTCTATCCACGAGTTTGGAAAACTCAAGAGATTTCCCTGGTGACATATTACATTGCATGCAGCTAGTGTGAGATGAAATATAAACAGCCATAAATCTGGGTTTAAGAAAAAAATGCAATACTGTAAAGCTCTGACCATTTTAATACATTTGTCAGATATACTGGGGCTTTTTTGATAGAGAAGCAAATGAGCAATCCTGTTCCATTCTGGACAGTGAGCTTTGTCCATCCCCCTGTCTTTAAGTAGAACTATCCAAATTGATGTGGGTCATTTTCCTAACCAGTTCCAGGGAGGTAGATTCTATTGCTTCCTCGGGAACCCATTTCAAGGTCTTATAAGTATTACGCCCTCTAGACTGTATGCTCGTTGTGAGCAGGGAACATGTCCACCAACTTTGTTTTATTGTTATATTGTCCTCTTCCAAGTACTTGGCATCCAGTAAATGTTCAATAAAGGTGATTGATTGATTGATTAATGGAAAGTTCTTTGTTTCATCTAGCCTAGCTCTTTCAAGCTGCAGTTTGAGCCCACTTCCTTTTTTTCTATAGAATGGAGTATGGCTTATCACCATCTTCTTCAGCAATAAGAGACCGTTATTAAGTTGACCCCTAAGAAAGAAAGAAATGAAGATGAAAGAAAGAGAAGAAAAGGGAAAAGAAGAAGGAGGGAAGAGGAGAAGGATGGTAAAGCTCAGATGGTAGAGTGCTCACTTGTCATGTGAGAGTTAGAGGGATTGATGTCTTCAATCCCCACTTCTGCTCCAGCCTCTATCCTCTATCGTGAGCCTGGAACATTCCTTTCCTGTGGGTAGAGAGCAGTTAGTGGGGTTCCAGGGTGGAGGGCCCAGGCTACTCGATTATAGTTTGTGGACAGGCAATTGTGGCTGTAGGATGAGGTAGGAAAAAGCCCAGAATGGGCTCACAATGGATCCTGGACTAACAGTCCTAGAGACTGTGTCCCAGGTTCTGACTCTAAAAAACAAACTCTTTTCACCTTTTATTTTGGTTTCTGCCTCCCCTACTAGATTGCAAGTGTGAGGGTAGGGATTATGTCTACTAACTTTATTGTATTTTCCCAAACAATTAGTACAGTTCTCTGCATACAGTAGGCCCTCAGTATTGTCTATTGCTTCAATTGAAAAAAAGATCTCATTTATTGAACACTTGCTGTGCATAGAGCACTGTACTAAATGCTTGGGGGAGTACAACAGAACAGAGTTGGTAACATGTTCCTTGCCCACAAGGAACTTACAGTCTAGATGGGAAGACAGACATTCAAATCAATTATAGTTATGGACATAAATGCTGTGGGAATGAGGGTTGAGTGAATAAAGGATACAATCCAAGTGCAAGGGTGATGCAGAAGGGAGAGGGAATAGGGGAATTGAGAGCTTAGTCAGGAAAGGCCTCTTGGAGAAGATACGATTGTAATAAAGCTCTGAATGTGGGGGATAATGATGATCTGTTGGTTATGAAGAGAGAGGAAGTTCCAGCCAAGAGGCAGGATATGTGCGAGAGGTTGGCGGCGAGATGGATGAGATCAAGGTACAGTGAGTAGGTTGGCCTTGGAAAAGCAAAGTGAACATGCTGGGTTGTAGTAGAAAATTAGTGAGATAAGATAGGAGGGGGCAAGAAGACTGAGTGTTTTAAAACCAATAGTATGGAGTTTCTGTTTGATGTGGAGGTGGATGGGAAACCACTGGAGATTCTTGAGGAGTGAAGAAACATGGACTGAATGGTTTTATAAAAGAATGATCTGGGCAAAAGAGTGAAGTGTGGACTGGAAAGGGGAAATACAGGAAGCAGGGAAGTCAGTGAGAAAGTTGATGCAGTAGTCAAGGCAGAATAGAATAAGTGCTTGGATCAGCATAATAGCAGTTTGGATGCAGAGGAGGGAGTGGATTTTAGCAATGTTGTGAAGGTGGAACCAACAGGATTTGGTGATAGACTGAATATGTGCGTTGACTGACGGAGATAGGTAGAGGACATTACGAAGGTTATGAGCTTGTGAGATAGGGAGGATGGTGGTATTTAGAGAAGCGGCATGGAGTAGTGGATAGAGCATGGGCCTGGGAGTCAGAAGGTCATGGGTTCTAAACCCAGCTCTGCTACGTGTCTGCTGTGTGACCTTGGGCAAGTCACTTCACTTCTCTGTGCCTCAGTTCCCTCATCTGTAAAATGGGGATTGAGACTGTGAGCCCCATGGGGAGAGGGACTATGTCCAACTGGATTTGCTTGAATCCACCCCAGTGATTAGTACAGTGCTTGGCACATAGTAAGCACTTAATACCACAATTATTATCATTATTATTATTATTATTGCAGTGCTTTGCACACAGTAAGCACTCAATAAATATGACAATGAATGAGTGAATGGTGTTGTCTACTGTCTACAATGATGGGAAAGTCAAGGGAAGGACAGAATTTGGATGGGAAGATGAGGAGTT
This sequence comes from Ornithorhynchus anatinus, assembly GCF_004115215.2. NCBI lineage: Eukaryota > Metazoa > Chordata > Mammalia > Monotremata > Ornithorhynchidae > Ornithorhynchus > Ornithorhynchus anatinus. The sequence goes on from NC_041749.1 coordinate 50,637,407, forward strand.
CCGTTCTGGACATGTTAAGTTTGAGGTGTTGGTGGGTCAACTAATGCTTGACTGATAGAAGGAGAGAAAGGAAGCTCCTTGTGGGCAGAGAACAAGTCTATCAACTCTGTTATATAATTCTCTCCCAAGTGCTTAGTACAATGCTTTCAGCACAGTAAGCACTCAGTAAATATTATTTATTGACTCTTTTGAAGTTTGTCTATCTGAGCACCTGGACAGCAAGCCCGTCAAACGGCAGGGACTGTCTCTATCTGTTGCCGACTTGTTCATCCCAAGCGCTTAGTACAGTGCTCTGCACATAGTAAGCGCTCAATAAATACTATTGAATGAATGAATGAATGACAGCACAAAATGTGTCCAGCTCAACATTAGGCACATAAGGATCTTTAATAAATGTGGTCTGAAATCAGTTCTCCAGTTCCTTAACCTTTCCCTTGGTGACCCCTGAATCTAGTTGCTGCCACTGGACTTGCTAGGTGAACTTGGGTAAATCCTTGGTTCATTCCCCGAACATGAAGGAGAAGTAGCTAAGGGTAGAATGTGCCACTGAAGATCCAGAACAACCAATTTCTCCCTTCTCCCTCATCAGAATAAGTAGTGATGGCATGGGACATTTGTACCACTTCAATTTTTGTCCCTTTCTTAGGAAAACTGCCACTTCAGGGAGCATCTGCCTGCCTTTTCTTCACCAAATACTCAGGCTACACCTGGAAAGATGCCTGCTTTGACTGATGGGGTTGTTGTTTTAGAATTGTATGGTTTTCCATGTTTGTAGACACGAAGCGAAATCCTCCTGTTAAGGAAGTGTGATTGGACCTTCCTTGGAAATGATAGAAGGAACCAGTTCCAGAAATTTCTGCTCGTAGTTGCCTTCCAAGAGCTTTATGGAACTAGAATATCTCCATCATTGTTCTCTTTTTCATTGTTGCAAGTTACTAAATATCTGAATTACAAACTCTCTACATCTATCTGCCATGCAATCTGATTACAGGCCTAACTGCCAGGTTCTAGTGGGCAATGCCAGTTATGTAAACAGCAGTTAAGGAAATGCTTGGAGGGGCATTCTATAGCAGCTACTGTTGAAAGGAGTTCAATTGAAATCCAGTAAGTGTCAGTAATACCTGTCATATCAATCCCATCATATACCTGTGGTATATTCCACAAGTTAAAGAACTGCATGGCTGCCAAGTTTTGCATAGAAAGGAGCAGTTGACTCTTCCAGATATTTTTTATTATCCCAGGAGTTAAGAGCAAAAACCAGGTACCACCAATCATCAGCAAGAACACCCAAGATATCTTTTCTTGCTTGCCCTCCTCTTCTTTCACTCCTCCCTCCTCTTCTTTCTCTTCCTCAATCGTCTTATCTCCTCTTCTTCCTTCTCCTCTTTCATCACCATCCTCATCCTAATCAGTAGCAGCTTCTAGCAGCTTCAATCTTTCCTTCTAGCAACTTGCACTCTACAACTGAGAGTATCACAGATGATAAAAACTTGGAGGACCATTCAAACAGAACTGTCTGTCAAACAGATAGGTGAGAAGTCCCACCTAAAAAGAATAAACTCTATTCTTGGCATTAGTGGCATTAGTGTTCATTGTCCTTAGAAATAAGGTGAGGTAGAAAAATCACCAATTCTCTTTCATTCCATCAGGGAAGACCTTGTGGAAGAGGGGGGGTCTTTAGGCAGCATAGTAAAGGAGGGGAGATGAAACAGAAGGGAGCCAGGCAGAGGGGCTAAAAGGCTAGCACAGGGAGAAGAAAGGTGCAAACAGAAGGGCATGGAGGCAGCAAGAGATTCTGTGAAGCCAGGGTGGTCTGGGGAAGAGGGTGAGGAAGCCAATTTTTACCTACTAGAAAATACACCTAGGGACGAAAAGCAGGAATTCAGAGAAGAGAAGAAAGCACTCTCAGGTTCTCTGGACCACCTTGTCAATGTCCAGATGAACCTTACTGTGAGAAGGGAAGAAAGAAACGGGAGGGAAAAAGAAAGCCTTTTAGAATTGGGCTGATGAGAGACAATTCAGGATTCAGGAAGCATGCCAGAAGCTCTGATAGCATTTCATCTTTGAAGTTGCAGATAAAGACATTTGAGATTTGAAAAAGTTCATCTTGCCAACCACGGGAGTGGGCAGGCTCACATCAGTAAGGAAACCAGGGTCATAACCAGAAGGACAAAGGAGACAGGGGAATCTTATTTTTGAGAAGTGCTTCTACAGAGTTTGAAGCACGGCAAGCATTTACAGATGCTGGGGAGAAACCGAGAGCCAGGAATTTGCTACAATCCACGCTAGTCTAGTCTGTGGTTTCAAAAATATTTTACCGAAAACAAACACTCTTTCCTGATTAAGGAATTCATTGAAAAATGTCTGACCACAACTTGATTCTAATGTTTGAATGTAACAACACCCACTTCACAATGATTGCCTCTTGTGGGGAGAGCAGTGAATTTGGAGCTGGGAAAATGGTTGCATCCTCCAGTCCACTCCTGTTTTGCTTTATGACATTGGGCAAGTCACTGCATCTCCCAGTGCAGCCTTTCCACCTCTTTAAAGTGGAGTTGCTGCTTTCTTAGGGATGATGAGATTAGGTCTGAACAGGGATTTGAGCAACTCTGAAATAATGACTTTAGAAGTAGAGTAAAATCCTCTAAAGATGTTTTTCCAGGCACTGGGTATGAAATGCTTAGCAGTGAGAACATCTTAATAAGGAAATGGAAAACTAGGGACACAGACAGGATGCTCGAATGCATCAAGGAGGACATTATAAATGGGTAAGCTCTATGAAGTACGGTGTATTCCCAGTTCTTAGGAGTGACTTACTTACTCAGGCTATAGGTTTTCCAGGCATATTATGGCAAAGTCTTCCCTTCTCCTTCCTCAAAGCAACACACTGAATCTAGGAGAATGCTCTGCACCTTTAAGGCACTCAATGAAAACTTGGTGACTGTTGAAACAAGGGTGGTGGGTCTGCCTCCCCCTTCCCCTTTACAAAAGGTGTTACATTTTATTTCATAATAATAATAATGGTCTTGTTAAGCGCTTACTATGTGCCAAGCACTTGGGATCTGTGCCTTATCCTTAAAGACATATAAAGCCCAGCTTAATTATGCATTTTCCTATTTTGAAAGTGGAAACTGAACCACCTCAGAGAGAGGCGGGGAGACAGATCAGAGAAACAGTGGCTAGAAGAAGGGAAAGTGGGGGATCAGTGGAGAGAGCAGGGGCCATCTGGGTAAATGTGGGCTAGCAGAAAGCAGCTTTTCTCATCTCTACAAGCTTTGTGAGTGCTCAAGGGGAAGAGGACACCATCAAAAACTCCCAATTTGTACGTGCCCAGCTAGAGGGAGAACTCAATGGTAGGCAGCTCTCAGATCTTTCCCTGATTCCTTTGAAAGCAGCATTAGGGATGACTTGAAGACTTCCACCCCCCCTAGATTGACATCTTGTTGTCGGCAGGGAATGTATCTACCACCTTTGTTATATCGTCCTCTCCCAAGTGCATAGTACAGTGCTCTGCATGCAGTAAGCGCTCAATCAATACCATTGATTGATTGTTTGATGGGATGAAGAAAGTTATAACAGAATCTGTGTACTTCGTATAATCTGGGGATCATCATCAGGTCTTTCCCAGATCACCCCAATAATCACATTAGCTGTATTTTTACCATTTCCTAGGAATATCCAGTCTCCAAGGGTTGAGTAAGGCATCTTCACAATTGCTTATTTGAAATAAGGTCCAGTAGTATGGGCTTTTATAGTACCTTGGCATCTCTCCAGTTTTCTTTAATGCCTTTATAATAATAATGATGATGGCATTTGTTACGTGCTTACTATGTGCTAAGCACTGTTCTAAGCACTGGGGTAGATACAAGGTAATCAGGTTGTCCCACGTGGGGCTTAATCCCCATTTTACAAATGAGGTAACTGAGGCACAGAGAAGTTAAGTGACTTGCTCAAAGTCACTCAGCTGATAAGTGGCAGGGCCGGGATTAGAATCCACGACCTCTGACTCCCAAGCCCGTGCTCTTTCCACTAAGGCACGCTACTTCTCTATGTTAGGTTCATCTTCGTAAGCATCTTCACCTAATCCACCTTCTAAGATCAGCTAACTACCATGTGTCATGAAAACTGTGCCACTTTTTCAGTATACAAAGCTGTTCTTTGTTTTTGAAGATGACACTACTAACGGTGAGATACTGCCCATGCCTGAGGGTGCAGCTGAAAAGACCCATGAGCAACCGATAGTTTCTTTTACACTTTGAACACACAAAACTAATTCCTTGCTGCTCAGATGTCTTTGCCCCACATCTGTCTCTGTCTCTGACAGAGGGGCTGTCTCTGATTTTGAATCTATCACTTGGTGACTTCATCTTCAACAAGTCTTTGATCAAGGAGAGTAACTACTTTCTCCTTTTCTGCCCACTGGAAAGCAAATATTTGGGTACCTGCTAACATCCTATCCATTCTCCTCACGTGCCTGGCCGTTTATTCTCAGTCTCCTTCATGGGCTCCTCCTCTGCCTTCGCCCTAAGTTTTAGTTATTAGTTCTTAGACCCCCTAAGAGGTACCTCAAGGTTTAGTTCTTGGTCCCCTTCTAATCTCCATCTACATCCACTCCCTTGGAGAGCTCATTTGCTCCCATGGCTTCAACTACTTTTCTATGCAGATAACACCCAATTCTACATCTCCAGCCCTGATCTCTCTCCCTCTCTCCAGTCTCACATCTCCTCTTGCCTTCAAGACATCTCTACTTGGATGTCCTCTCTTCACCTCAAACTTCACATGTCCAAAACAGAGTTCCTTATCTTCCCACCCAAACCCTGATGTTTTCCCCCCAGGTTCTTTTGTGCTTCCCTGTATTCCTGGTATTTTTTGATTGCTTGCACAAGCTCCAAAGAGCCATTGGTGTTTCAGTCATCTGGTTTTATTTATAAATGCAAATTCTTAGTCCGTCCTCAAAACCCCAACAGTTGACATTTGCAGGGACTAGGGATGATAAAATAGAAAATTTGGAAATTCTCAATAACATGGAGGCCTCTCCCCGCAAAGATTTTGTGACCACCAACACTTAGTTACCCCAACCCCACAAAGAAATGAGTCTACTTCCCCAACTTCCAGAGATACCTTCGAGGACCATTAGTAAGAAGAATTTCAAGAAGAATTAATACTTATAATTATAAATACAATCACTAATTTTTATTAATATCTGCCTCCCCCTCTAGGCTGTAAGATCACTTTGGACAGGGAATGTGTGTGCCAACTATGTTGTTTTGTACTCTCCCAGGTGCTTAGTACAGTGCTCTGTACTCTGCATGGCCTAGTGGATAGAGCATGGGCCTGGGAGTCAGAAGGACCTGGGGTATAATCTCAGCTCCACCACTTGTCTGCTGTGTGATCTTAAACAAGTCACTTAACTTCTCTGTGCCTCAATTACCTCATCTGTAAAATGAGGATTAAGACTGGAAGCCCCATACATGGGGCAGGGACTGCACCCAACCTGATTAGCCTTTATCTATCCCAGTGCTTAGAACAGTGCCTGGCACATAGTAAGTGCTTAACAAATACCATAAAAAGAGCACTCAATGAATATCATTGATGATGAACCAAAGATTAAGTTCCAACCACTTACTACTTACCCTCTATCCATAGGTCATAAGAACATAAACAATACTATCACTGGATCACAACAACAGTCCATTCGGTCCAGGATTCTGTGTCATAGAGTAGCAGAAGTTGACTGAATAATAATGATAATAATAATAATTATGGTATCTGTTGAGCACTGTATACAGGCGCTAGGCATTGTACTAAGCACTGGGTTGGATACAAGCAAATCAGGTTGGACAGAGTCCCTGTACCACGTGGGACTCACAGTCTCAATCCCCATTTTACAGATGAGGTAACTGAGGCCCAGAGAAATGAAGTGACTTGCCCAAGGTCTACAGCAGACTACTGGTGGAGCTGGGATTAGAACCCATGACCTTCTGACTCCCAGGCCTGTACTTTATCCACTATGCCATGCCTCTTCTTTATTGAGTGCTTACTGTATACAGAACACCGTACCAAGAGCTTGGGAGAGCACAGTACAACAGACACATTCCCTGCCCACAAAAAGCTTACAGTCTCTTAACCTGGGGATGCGTTCCAGTTTTCCTTCATTCATTCAACTGTATTTATTGAGCACTTACTGTATGCAGAATACTGCACTAAGCACTTGGAAGAGTATGATACAACAGACACATTCCCTGCCCACAAAGAGCTTACAGTCTACCTGGGAAATCTTTCCAGGAACCTGTCAGCTCCGCGCCCAGACCTCTGGACAATGGGTGGGATACCCTCCCCCAGCCCCACAGAGGCAGATGTGCCCCCACCCCCCCAGCTCCCAGCCTGGTCCTGTAGGGGGTGCCTGCATGATGGTTGCCCTCTTTTGGAGTCAGGGAGGTACCATTTAACATCCTTAACATTTCCACTTCACATTCTTAACTTTCCTTCTAGTAAGCCATTATGACCACTTATCCATGAATTTATCCAAACCCTTCTTGATGCTAGAAATACTTTTGGCCTGCACAGCTTCCTGTGGTAGCAAATTTCATAGTTTTATCCCCTGCTGTGTGAAGAAGGGTTTCTTCTTGTTTGTTTGGAATCTACTATCCTTAAGCGTCGAAGGGTGTCCCCTCTTCCTGCTGTTGCGGGTATATCATGGGCCACAATTCCAAGTGTGCCCTATTCACACCATCTCAACTTGTCTGTTCCAAACTGAAGAATCCTAATTATTTAATGTTGGTATTTGTTAAGCGCTTACTATGTGCCGAGCACTGTTCTAAGCCCTGGGGTAGACATAGGGGAATCAGGTTGTCCCACCTGGGGCTCACAGTCTTAATCCCCATTTTACAGATGAGGGAACTGAGGCACAGAGAAGTTAAGTGACTTGCCCACAGTCACACAGCCGACAAGTGGCAGAGCTGGGATTCGAACTCGTGAGCCCTGACTCCATGTTATTCTCATAAGGAAGTTTCTCTATTCCCCCCACAATTGTCTTGGTTGCAGACTCTGTATTTTCTCTGGCTCTTCTGTAGACTTTTAAAAACATGACAACCAGAACTGCCCACAATATTCCAGGTGCAGGTACCTCGTGTTTTCTATCACAACTGTTTTTTCTTTCCCTGCCCTGATGATCCCCACCCTTAAGATGGGCTTTTAGGCTGTTTTTAGGCTTTTTGTCATGCCTTAATGCTGTAGAGTCATTTCCGACCCATAGCGACTCCATGGCCGTATCTATCCCAGAATGCCCCACCTCCATCTGTAATCATTCTGGTAGTCTATCCATAGAGTTTTCTTGGTAAAAGTGCAGAAGTGGTTTGTCATTGCCTCCTTCCATGCAGTAATCTGAGTATCTGCCCTCAAATGTTTCCCATGCCACTGCTGCCCAGTACAGGTGAGTTTTGACTTGTAGGAGATTGCCTTCCACTTGCTAGCCACTGTCCCAGCTAGGAATGGAGTGGATATGACTCTGCTTGACTCTCTCTCCTGTACTCGAGACTGGTAGAGTACTGGACACTCTCCAGATGCAAACCTGAGAGGGATTAGGCTTTTTAGACTAATGATTTAAAAGAACAGTCAATGACAGCTCTGAGATCTCTTTCCAGAGTCTAGACTGTTAGTTCTGAGTTCATCAGCAAGGAATGTAATGGAGATTATTTCTTTCTAGGTACCTTACTCTTGCTTACCCACAGTAAGAATTGAAGCGCATCTGCCATTTTATAGCTCACTCGCTCAGTTGGTTGGGTTTGTTTTTTTTGGTATTTGTTAAGGGCCTACTATATGGCAGGCTCTGTACTAAGCACTGGGCTAGATACATAAGGCTCACTGTTCAAGGTGGAGGGAGAACAGGTATCTTAATTCCATTTTTTACAGATAAGGAAACTGAAAGCACACAGAAGTTAAGTGATTTGCCAGAAGTTGCACAACAGACAAGTGGTAGAGCCAGGATTGGAACCCAGATTTCCTGACTCCTAAACCTAAGGTTTTTTAAAAAAAACTCTGGGGGAGCCCATTATTTACATACTGCCATCTCCCCAAATGCTTATTTCTATCTGCTTCTAATATTTTAGCAACTTTTTCTCATCTATGACATTCCATTCCATTCAATCCTGTGATTATTTAATTTTTTTACAAAGTCTTTGGTCTGGGTATGCAAACTTGTCACATGCATTTTGAAATATAATGAAATTATATCCATTGGTCCCTCCTCATGTTTATCCCTCATGACACACTCTTTCTGATTAGTGGGACATTTCAGCTTCCTAAAGACAGAAACTGCCCTCTCAAAGGTCACCTATGATCTCCTACTCTCCAAATCCATTGGCCTCTACCCCATCCTAATCCTCCCTGGCCTTTCATCTGCCTCTGACATTGTTGACCACCCCCTTCTCCTGGAAATATTATCCAACCTTGGCTTCACTGACTCTGTCCTCTCCTGGTTCTCCCCTTATCTTTCATTCTCAGTCTCCTTTGCAGGCTCCTCCTCTGCCTCCCACACTCTAACTGTGGGGGTTCCTCAAGGTTCAGTTCTGGGTCCCCTTCTATTCTCCATCTACACCCATTCCCTTGGAGAACTAATCAACTCCCACGGCTTCAACTACTACCTCTATGTGGATGATATCCAAATCTTCATCTCCAGCCCTGATCTCTCTTCCTCTCTGCAGTCTTGCATTTTCTCCTGCCTTCAAGACATCTCTACTTGGATGTCCCCCCCATCATCTTCAGCTTAACATATCTAAAACAGAACTCCTTTTCTTTGCACCCAAACCCTGTCCTCCCTTTCACTTTCCCATCACTGTAGATGGCACCACCATCCTTCCTGTCTCGCCCGTAATCTTGGCATTATCCTTGAGTCCTCTCTCTCATTCAACCCACATATTCAATCCGTCACCAAATCCTGTCAGTCTCACTTTCACAACATCGCTAAAATCCACCCTTTCCTCTCCATCCAAACTGCTACCACGTTAATACAGTCACTCATCCTATCCCTGCTGGATTACTGCATCAGCCTTCTTGCTGACCTTTTAGCCTTCTGTCTCTCCCAACTCCAGTCCATACTTCACTCTGCTGCCCGGAACAGTTTTCTACAAAAATGTTCAGGACATGTCACCCCATTCCTCAAAAAATTCCAGTGGTTGTCCATCCACCTCCTCATCAAGCAAAATCTCACTATTGGCTTTTAGGAGAGGAAATGTGGCTTAGTGGATAGAGCACAGTCCTGAGAGTCAGAAGGTCACAGGTTCTAAACCCAGCTCTGCCACATGTCTGCTGTGTGACCTTAGGAAAATCATCACATCCCTTGGCCTTGTTACCTCATCTGTAAAAAGGGGATTAAGAATGTGAATCCTATGTAGGACAGTGACTGTGTCCTATCCCAGTCTTAGAATGGTGTTTTGCACAGAGTGAGCGCTTAACGTGTACCATAATTATTAAAGCACTCAATCACCTTGCCCCCTCCTACCTCATCTCACTACTTTCCTACTACAACCCAGCCCACACACCTTGCTTCTCTATGGCTAATCTTCTTGCTGTGCCTCAATCTCACCTATCTTGCCCCCAACCCCTCGCTTTTATGTCCTGCCTCTGGTCTGGATACCCTCCCTCCTCAAATCCAACAAAAAATTACTTCCGCCCCACCCCCTTCAAAGCCTTACTGAAGCCACATCTTCTCCAAGAGGCCTTCCCTGACTAATTCCCTCCTTTCCTCTTCTCATCCTTACTTGGTCACTTTGTTCTTCCCTCCTCCCAGCCCCACAGTACTTATGTACATATCTGTCATTTATTTATTTATATTAATGTCTGTCTCCCCCCTGCCCCAGACTGTAAGCTTGTAAGCAGGGAATGTGTCTGTTTATTGTTATATTGTACTCTCCCAAGTGCTTAGTCCAGTGCGCTGCACACAGTAAGTGCTCAATAAATGATTGGATTGAAAGATTGGCTAGTCTTTTCCCTGCATGGAATTCCCTAACAGCCCCAGTACAGCATACCATGTCTCTCCCCACTTTCAAAGCCCTCCTAAAAGCCCTCCAAGAGCTATTCCCTGATTCACCCCAAACCTCTCAAGTAGTGCTGCTCCATCGGCCTCCTGTGTATACCTGCCACTTAGCTGGGTTTTTTTTTAATCTTACTTTTATTTTTATCAACTGCTTCTATGCTCTTATATTATTACCTATTGTACTTTTAGCAATTTATGTTCATTCTTCTGGCCCATTATAGTGTGAGCTCCTTAAGGGCAGGGAAAGTATCTTTTATTCTGTTGTATGTACTCAAGCAGTCAGTAAAGTAAACATTAGGTACTCAATAAATCCTGCTAGGATGATGACGATGTCTTTGCCTCAACAAGATCTGCTTTTTTAAAAGCTTACTGATCCAAAATGCACTAATTTTTCAAGCATAGAAATGAGACTCACATCTGACACCCTTCTTATAGATAGTAGTTGTATTGGTGAGCCACTAGTCCCCTGGCTGTTTTTAGCTTATTCTTGCTAGGAGTTGTCCAAATTTTCCTTTAGAATTCCCATATAGATGTTCTCCAGCAGCAAGTATATCAATCTGGTTTACAACATCCTGTGTGGTCACTGCAATCTGATTCTGTTCCTCCGACCTTTCTGCTACAAAAAAAACCCCCAATTAGATGAAGGAATCACCTTACCATCTTCCTCAGTAAAGACAGAACTGAAGAATTAATTACATTTCTCAGCTATCCCCTTTTCACCTGGAATGCACCCTTTACCCCTGGCCCCATTCATTCATTCAGTAGTATTTATTGAGCGCTTACTGTGTGCAGAGCACTGTCCTAAGCACTTGGAATGTACAATTCAGCAAGAGATAGAGACAATCCCTACCCAACACTGGGCTCACAGTCTAGAAGGGGGAGACAGACAACAAAACAAAACAAGTAGACAGGCATCAATACCATCAAAATAAATAGAACCATAGATAAATGCACATCATTAATAAAATAGAGCAATAAATATGTACAAACATATACAAGTGCTGTGGGGAGGGGAAGAGGGTAGAGCAGAAGGAAGGAGTAGGGGCAATAGGGAGGGGAGGAGGAGCAGAGGAAAAGGGAGGGCTCAGTCTGGGAAGGCCTCCTGGAGGAGGTGAACTCTCAGTAAGACTTTGAAGAGGGGAAGAGAATTAGTTTGGCAGATGTGAGGAGGGAAGGCATTCCAGGTCAGAGTTAGGACGTGGCCAGGGTCGACTGCGGGACAGGCGGGAACGAGGCACAGTGATGAGGTTAGTGGCAGAGGAGCGAAGTGTGCGGGCTGGGCTGTAGGAGGAGAGAAGGGAGGTGAGGTAGGAGCAGTCAAGGTGATGGAGAGCTTTGAAGCCAATAGTGAGGAGTTTTTGCTTCATGCAAAGGTGGATAGGCAACCACTGGAGATTTTTGAGGAGGGGAGTGACATGTCCAGAGTGTTTCTGCAGAAAGAGAATCCAGGCAGCAGAGTGAAGTATAGATTGAAGTGGGGAGAGAAGACGATGGGAGATCAGAAAGGAGGCTGATGCATTAGTCCAGTCGGGATATTATGGGAGATAATAGCCCCCTAACCCACGCGATCATCTAATAGGCCCACCAATTTTCTAGCCAGCATCTGGATTTTGTCATATTTGAAGAATCTTTTGTTATTGGTTTTGTATCCCTTTTGACCAGCCTGATTTCCAGCTAGTACCTGACCAGCTGCTCTTTGTGGACTTTAGTTGCTCTCCATTGTTTTTTTTTGTTGCTAAATGCTTACTATGTACCAGGCACTGTTCTAAGTGCTGGGGTAGATACAAGCTAATCAGGCTGAACAAAGTCTCTGACCCACAAGGGGCTCACAGTCTTAGTCCCCATTTACAGATGAGGTAACTGAGGCACAGAGAAGTTAAGCAACTTGCCCACAGAAGGCAAGTGGCAGACCTGGGATTTGAACCCAGGTCCTCTCACTCTCGGGCTTGTGTTTTATCCGCTCTGCTATCTGCTTCTCACTCTCAGAATATCTCTCCTCACTCAGGTAAGCTTTCCTTTTCTGAAAAGACAAATTTTTTCCTTTGCTGACCTTGTACCCTGCTAGTTAGGCATGCAGTGTTTCTGTTTGCCTGCGTGGTTTTTTGTTGTTGTTATTCTGTGGCACACATTTGGGTCTCTCTCTCTCTGCCACCTCCTCATTCACCCCTTCCCTCTGTGGAACTACTCCAAAGGAAGGGGAGAGGGTTTCTCCTCATTTGTTCATAACTTACCCAGCCTGCCTGGGAAAATCTCAGTGCATAACTTTGTACTGAAGGCTTTTCCTGGGAATGAATCTTCCTCCTTCCTTCCATTCCTCCCCCAACCCCGTTCCTTTTTTTTTTGTTGTTTTAATTTCTATGGAATTTATGAAGCCCTTACTATATGCCAGGCACTATACTAAGAGCAGGGGTAGATACAAGTTAATCAATCCCTGTCCCACAAGGGGTTCACAGTCTTTATCCCCATTTACAGATGAGGTAACTGAGGCACAGAGAAGTGAAGTGACTTGCCTAAGGTCAAAACAAACGAGTGGCAGAGTCAGGATTAGAACATAGGTCCTTCTGCCTTCCAGGTCCGCTAAGCCACGCTGCTTCTCTGTCAATTTCCTCCTGAGTCATAAAACTGCAGGGGAAACCTCTTTGGAGAAACAGAAAAAGAAGGTCTGCCTCATGTGAACCACTGCCATAGTGTTTACCAACTCAAACAGCCCCATGATGTGAGTGAGGTAGCACTAATCTAGAACAGGAAACTGAAGCTCCAAGAAAATGTGAAGTGTCCCACAATGAAGCAGTGAATCAATGGCGGATTGAGATCTCTGGAGTCCTGCTTCCATGTTCTATAGGGTGCTCTGCTTCCACTACCAGCCAAATCTATTTATAGTGGGCAGGTATGTTACCAGCCAAATCTATTTATAGTGGGCAGGTATGCAGAGACTGGGGTGGGGGTTAGGGAGAATGATTTATCCCGAGTCCTCAAGGAAAATTTCAGAGGATGATATGGTCGGGTTGATTGGTGGTGGTGGTGATTTTGCGGGGTGGGGGAGGTTGCTGTTAGCAGCAGGAAGGAGAGAAAAATAAACATTTGTCCCTAGGTTTCAAGAACATGACCCAAAGAATTTTTCCTATTGCAGGCTTGTGATTGGCAGCATATTAATAACTGTGGTATTTACTAAGTGCTTACCAAGAGCCAAGCAGTGTACAAATGCTAGGGTAAATATAAGATAATCAGGTAGAACACAGTCCCTGTTCTACATGGGACTCAGGGGAACAAGAATAGGTTCCTCATTTTACAGATGAAGAAACAGAGGCATGAGGAAGTTAAATGACTTGTTCAAGGTTACACGGCGGGTAAATGGCAGAGCCATGATTAAAACTCAGGACCTCTGACTCCTTGATCCATTCTCTTTCCAATAGGCCACACTGCTTCCAATCCCCTAAAATGGTAAATGTTTTTCCTTTATTCTTGCTAACCTACTCAGCTCTAGGAGCTCCAAATCCTACATATATGCTGATTTCTTGGGGTCCCTTCCAACTCTGATCTTCTAGGGTGGCTCCAGAGTGGTTACCCATAACCTAATGGTCTGTAACAAGCCTGAAAGTAGAGAAGCAGCACGGCCTAGTAGAGAGAGCATGAGTCTGGGAATCAGAAGGAACTGGGTTCTAATTCTGCCTCTCCTAATTGCTTGCTGTTTGAACTTGAGAAAATCTCTTAACTTCTCTGGGCTTCAGTTTCCTCAACTTTAAAATGGGGACTCCTGTTCTCCCTCCTACTTAGACTGTGAGCCCCAGATGGGACAGGACTGTGTCAGACTTACTTAACTTGTACTTAGCCCAGCTCTTAGAACAGTGTTTGACACATAATGAGAACTTAACAAATACCATACAAAAGAGCAATTCTAGGAGAACATTTTTGAGCCAGTTGCATGGGTAGTTGAGATTGACTAAAAGGCCAAGAGATAAGTTGCAGCTGCATCATCAGCCAGTGGAAAACTTTATTAAGTTCCAAGTAGACTTTGAATTTCAAAGATGTGAATGATGTGCGATAGGGCCCTTGAAATTCAGACCACAAATGCCCACTTGGGGAGCATTAAGCAGCTTTCTCCAGGTTCTAGCTGGCAATCATTTCTACTTTTACCACATTTTTCCTCTGATGGACCCTAGGGCCACTGTAATTGCTAACCAAAGACTGCTTCCAGCTCTTATTGTAAGCAAGGGTTACAGTCAAGGGTAGACAAAAACCGTAAGGGCCTACCCCAGAATACAGTGGGGTTATGTTCCTTGAAAGTGTGATTTTATCATGAATGACTGAATCTGAGTCTGGTTTCCCATAGAAGTAACTGTTATAAATTGGAATCTGTTCTAGAACTTCTTGTAAAAGTACTATGAAATTGCAAAATACTGCACTGCTAAATGTCACTAAACTATCATTTAATTTTTACCAAATGAATTCAAACCAGAACAGGAGAATATTAAATAAATGAGGAGCTAGAATGTGAATAATATTAATAATAATAATAATAATGATTTTTTTAAGCACTTACTGCATTCCAGGCACTGTACTAAGCACTGGGGTGGATACAAATTAATCGGGTTGGACACAGTCCCTGTCCCACTTGGGGGTCACGATCTCATTCCCCATTTTACAGATGAGGTAACCAAGGCACAGAGAATAATAATAATGATAATTATGGTATTTGTTGAGTGCTTACTACATGACAAGCACTGTTCTAAATGCTGGGGTAGATACAAGGTAATCAAGTTGTCCCACATGGGGCTCACAGTTTTAATCCCCATTTTCCAGATGAGGTAACTGAGGCACAGAGAAGTTAAATGACTTGCCCAAGGTCACATAGCAGACACATGGCAGAGTAGGGATTAGAACCCACAACCTCTGACTCCCAAGCCCGTGCTCTTTCCACTAAGCCACGCTGCTTCTCAAGTGACTTACCCAAGGTCATGCAGTAGACAAGTGGCAGAGCAGGCAGTAGAACCCATGACCTTCTGACTCTGAAGCCCATGCTCTACCCCCTGCGCCATGCTGCTGTTTTGAATATGAGTCTTTTTAGAAGGCCGTAGAGGTTGGAACTTATTCTTTCTGTAGTATTATGTTTTCAACTTTATGGAAGAATTTGTTCAATTTAGGTGGAAAAACAGCCTTATTTTCTTCTTAAAGCACCTTTAGATCGGCTAACTCTGCAAACTTTTTAACTCATCTCTCCATTAAGATTATCTTCAAGCAAGACAAGTTCATCTGCTTCCTCAAGAATCATTGCAAGATGTTTTAATCCCAAGCTTTAGCTGGTGTTAGAGAAATTATAACTTCTTCATTTGTTTCAACATTTTGCACTGACACACTGGATTGTCAAAATTCAGTGAGGTCCTCGTTGAACAAAAATTCTTTTGAATAAGATATAATAATAATGTTGGTATTTGTTAAGCGCTTACTATGTGCAGAGCATTGTTCTAAGCGCTGGGGTAGATACAGGGTAATCGGGTTGTCCCACGTGAGGCTTACAGTTAATCCCCATTTTACAGATGAGGTAACTGAGGCACAGAGAAGTTAAGTGACTTGCCCAAACTCACACAGCTGACAAGTGGCAGAGCGGGGATTTGAACTCATGATCTCTGACTCCCAAGCCCAGGCTCTTTCCGCTGAGCCACGTTGCTTCTCTTATTGACACTAGCATCATTCATTATTAAATTGAGTGGACTCCCCAATTCAACAACATCTTTTATCTCTTCTTCACCTTGAAAATCTGACACAAACTTTCTCCAAGAACCAGTCATTGTTGATTGCTTAGCCTAAACCCATGTGGGAAGGAAGAGGAAAGGTGTTTACTTACCTGCATTGCTCATTCAGAACTTTGGAGCATTTCATATGTATGTGAGGAGTAAGATATCAAACTTGGTGTATGCCTGTATTTGATAATAATTCTTATTGTATTTTTGAAGTGCTTACTATGCATCAAGCACTGTTCTAAACTCTGGAATATATACAGGTTAATCAGATCAGGCATTGTTCCTGTCTCACATGGAGCTCACAGGCTAAGTAGGAGGGAGAAAAGGTACTTAATTCCCATTGTATAGATGACTAAACTGAGGACCAGAGAAGATAAGTGACTTGCCCAAAGTCACAGAGCAGGTAATTGGGAGAGCCAGTATTAGACTTTAGGTCCTCTTACTCCCAAACCTGGGTTATCTCCACTAATTTTAAAATTAACTTTAAAATTCACTTTTACTTCCAAACCTTCATCCTTCCCAAAAGCAAAAATTTAAGAGAGAGAATGAAAATGATGGGTAGAGAATTGGCTTGAAAGAGATTCAGAGAGAAAAAGAGAGCAGAGACTTAGCCAAAAAAAAAAAGTCTTTCCCATCTAACATAAGAGGCAAGGTAGGATGCTTCTCTGGACTCCCCTCTAGACTGTAAGCTCCCATCTCACAAGCCCATAACCTTGGCATTATCCTTGACTTCTCTCTCTCATTCAACCCACATATTCGGTCCGTCACCAAATCTTGTCAGTCCCACCTTCACAACATCACTAAAATCTCCCCTTTCCTCTCCATCCAAACTGCTACTGTGTTAATACAATCACTCATCCTATTCCGCCTATTCTGCATCAACCTCCTTGCTAACCTCCCAACCTCCTGCCTCTCCCCATTCCAGTCCATACTTCACTCTGCTGCCCACATCATCTTTCTACAGAAACTTTCAGGATATGTCACCTCCCTCCTCAAAAATCTCCACCAATCTACCACCGTATCAAACAAAAATTCCTCACCAATGGCTTTAAAGTAGTCCATTACCTTGCCCCCTCCTACTTCACCTCACTTCTCTCCTTCTACAACCCAGCCCACATACTTCACTCTTCGGATGCTAACCTTCTCACTGTGCCTCGATCTCCCCTGTCTTGCTGCCGTCTCCTGGCCCATGTCCTGTCTCTGGCCTGGAATGCCCTCCCTCCTCAAATCTGCCAGATAATTACTGTCCCCACCTTAAAAGCCTTACTGATGGCACATCTCCTCCAAAAGGCCTTCCCAGATTAAGCCCCACTTTTTCTCATCTCCTACTCCCTTCTGCATTGCCATGACAAGCTCCCTTTGCTTTTCCCCCCTCTCCCAGCCCCAGAACACTTATATATATATATACATATATATATATATATACCTGTAATTTTATTTACTTGTATTGAAGTTTGTTTATACTGATGTCTGTCTCCCCCACTCTAGACTGTGAGCTCATTATGGTCAGAGACTGTCACCGCTTATTGCTGTATTGTATTATCCCAAGTGCTTAGTACAGTACTCTGCCTACAGTAAGTGCTTAATAAACACTACTGAAAGAATGAATGAATGAAAGTTAGGGGCAGGGAATGTGTCTGCTAATTCTGTTGTATTTTACTTTCCCAAGTGCTTAGCACAGTGCTCTGCACAGAGTAAGTGCTCAATAAATATAATTGATTGATTCTTTTAACAAGATCAAATTACTCATCTGGCAAGGTGACAGTAATGTCATGGTGGTGAGGGAGAGCCCTTTGGCCAATTTCTGTTTTGTTTTTTTCCCCCTCCCCCTCTTCCTGTTCTTGTTATTGTTTATTGGTTGATGTCGAATCATTGATAACTAGGCTTCAAGTACTTTGCTTCAGTTAATTGAGCACTCAATTGGGAAATGAACAATTATCAGGCTTGATTATTTTTTCCAGTCATTCATTCACACATGGAAAATGAACACTATTGGTAGCATATCCCAACCTTAGACACAATGTTCCAGTATGATCTGAACCCTATTTCTCCAGGGTTTGAATACCATAGTTCAATCCAGGTTTGCCAAACCCCGGCTTCTGAGCTGCGCTATTCATTCATTCATTCATTCATTCATTCATTCATTCATTCATTCATTCATTCAATCATATTTATTGAGTGCTTACTGTGTGCAGACCACTGTACTAAGTGATTGGGAGAGTACAATACAACAATAAACAGACACATTCCCTGCCCACAATGAACTTGTCCTTTTGTGGGTCACCCGGCTGAGTCCCATCTCCAGGTAGACACTATAGCTCTGTGAGATAATTTCCTGAAGCCAAGGAAGCTGGTATTTTTTTAGTGGTACGCCAGTCCTCTGTCTATGAGATTTCATGGTCAGAATGACTATGGCAGAGGCTGAGGCAGTAGCCATATCATTATGGTTTGAAATCATGATGATCTGAGCTAGGCTAGCTCTGGGCATAGATAAGGAGGAAAGGCCTAGTTGCTCACTTCTCAGGACCCCTCAAGGGAAAGCTGTTTTGCATAAGATATCAATTATTCACCTAGTGACATCTGGAGATTAGGTCATCAACTCCGTTGAAAAGTGGGAAAGAATCTCCAGAGAATGACAAGCAGCAAGCACTTTAGGTGTCTGGAGGGAATGGACATGTGAGGCTATTTGCCAGAAAGGTTCATCAGGGTGAGCTACCAGTCAAGGATCTGTGGATCGTGTGCTCATAGAGGAGCTGCTAAGAAAACTATGGCAGTGCTACCCAGCTAATTTAAATTAGGGACAATTTCCAGATCAAGAAGTTATTCCCAAATCTGAGTTTTTGATCCCTGAGTACTTGATTCCTTTGCCCTACCACTTCTACCAAAGGGAGTTAGGTCTGAGAAAAGCTCAGAGATCCAAACAGCATGGTGGGGTGAAAAGAGCACAGGCAAGGGAGTCAGAGGGTCATGGGTTCTAATCCTGACTCCGTTACTTGTCTGCTGTATGGGGCAAGTCACTTCTCTGTGCCTCAGTTACCTCATTTGTAAAATGGGGATTGAGACTGTGAGCCCCACGTGGGACAGGGACTGTGTCCAACCTGATTTGCTTGTATCCACCCCAGCGCTTAGTACAGTGCCTGGTATGCAATAAGCACTTAACAAATACCATAATTATTATATTATTATTATTATCAAAGGTCATGCTAGGAGGAGGTGGTCTTGCATGTTCTGCAGGTTTAAAGTTTAGGAAAACTTCAGAGACTTACAAAGCGAAGGAGCTACAGATGAGCTTTGCAAATTATCTTGGAGGCACCATAAAAGCCTTATAGCTACCTATTTATTCCCCATTTGTAGATGTCTGACTTAATTTGCTTTTAATGATTTAAATCCCATCCATTTTTTCCCATTAGCTGCTATAGAAATAAAATATGCCATTGATTCGTCCGAGACTAATGTACTTCATGAGTTTAGAATGAATGCAATTCATGTAATGGATTTCTATTTTCCAGCTAACTAGCTAGTTATCTGTAATGATGACACATAATAAACATGTCCATTGATGCAGGTTGGTCTGAGCAAGAGACACTTTCTTTAAAATTAATACTACCCTTTTCTGCTGCAATGTAGACTTGTACCAGGGTCGATCTAGGTTTGCTACAAGAGCGTGAGATCTGCAAAAGCTCAGTGAAGAATTCACTGATTCAAACTATCATAATTGCAAGCGCAAGGCTGTTAATAACGTAGAAAATGCCTTTGTAATTCATTTTCACCCTAAATACCCACCTGGATAATCAATTTTTCTTTATAGAATTTAGGTTCTAAGGACAGTGCTCTGCACATGGTTAGTGCTCAATAAATATCATTGATTGATTGCTTGACAGGCATTCAAAAAATTAGTCTCTTTAAAATAGTTTTCTCACCTGCACTATGGAATAGTGGAGTGTATTGCTAAGGCATGCTTTGACCAGAAACTTAAAAGTGGATATAATGAGGAAATCAAATTGTGGGTTTAAGGGGAAGTTTGCTATAGTGGGTATGAACTTTGCTGCATGCCCAATCATTATCATCAATGGCATTTATTGAGTACCTACTGAGAGCCAGGTACCATACTAAGAACTTGGAAGAAGCGAGAGAGACGGTCACTGTTGATGCTGTCAACTACCCCCTTCTCCTGGAAACATTATCCAACCTCAACTTCACTGTCACTGTCCTCTCCTAGTTCTCCTCTTATCTCTCTGACCACTCATTCTGACAGATCTCTTTTGCAGGCTCCTCCTCTGCCTCCCATCCTCTAACTGTGGGAGTTCCTCAAGGCTCAGTTCTGGGTCCTTCTATTCTCCATCTACACCCACTCCCTTGGAAGACTCATTTGCTCCCATGGCTTCAACTAACCACCTCTATGTGGATGATTCCCAAATCTACATCTCCAGCCCTGATCTCTTTCCTTCTCTGCAGTCTTTTCCAGCTGCCTTTAGGACATGTCTTTTTATATGTCTCACTGATGCCTCAAATTTAACATGTCCAAAACAGAACTCCTCATATTCCCACCCAAAGCCTGTCCTCCCCCTGATTTTCCCATCCTTCCTATTTCACAAGCCCTTAATCTTGGCATTATCCCTGACTCTTCTCTCTCACTCACCCCAAATAATCAATCACTAAATCCTTTTAGTTCAACTTTCACAATTTTGCTAAAATTCACCCTTTCCTCTCCATCCAGAGTGCCACCACTTGATTCTAAGCACTTATCCTATCCCACCTTGATTACTGTATCAGATTCCTTGTTGGCCTCCCTGCCTTCTGTCTCTCCCCACTTGAGTCCCTACTTCATTCTGCCGCTCAGATCAATTTTCTACAAAGATGTCCAGTCCATATATAGGGGTTGCCCATTCAACCATGCAACCAGTAGTGGTTGCCCATTCTTGTTCTGTCTTATGCTGTTGCATCCTCTCCAACCCATAGCGACCATGGATACATCTCTCCCAGATCACCCCACCTCCACCTGCAATCATTCTGATAGTGTATCCACAGAATTTTCTTGGTAGAAATATGGAAGTGGTTTACCACTCTCTCCTTCCACGCAGTAAACTTGAGTCTCCACCCTCGACTCTTTCCCATGTTACTGCTGCCCAGCACAGTGAGTTTTGACTTGTAACAGGTTGCCTCCCTCTCATTAGCCACTGTCCAAGCTAGTAATGCAATGGATATTCCTCTGCTTGACTCTCCTTCCCGTAGTCAAAACTGGTAGAGTACTGGAAACTCTCCAGGTACAACCCTGAGAGGGGAGTTGCTCATTCACCTCTGCATTCAACAGAAACTCCTTTACCATAGGCTTTAAAGGACTCAGTCATCGCACCACCTTGTAACTCACCTCGTCGCTATTCTAATTACAACCCAGACCTCACATTTCACTCCTCTAATGCCAACCTACTCACTGTACCTCAATCTCATCTATCTTGCCACCGACTTCTCACCTCCATCCTGCCACTAGCCTGAAATTCCCTCCTTTTTCATATATGATAGACAATTACTCTCTCCACCTTGAAAACTTATTGAAGGTATATCAACTTCAAAAGGCCTTCTCCAAGTCCTCATTTCCTCTTTTCCCACTCCCTTCTACATCACCCTGATTTGCTCCCTTTAGTCACCCCTCCCTCAGCCCCACAGCACTTATGCTTAATCCTTAATCCTTAATTTATTTATTTTTATTAATGTCTGTCTCCCCCTCTTTACTGTGAGCTCATTGTAAGCAGGGAATGTGTCTATCCACTCTGGAATGGTAGACACATTGGTAGAGAAGCAGCATGGCCTAGTGGATAGAGCATGGGCCTGGAAGTGAGAAGGACATGGATTTTAATCCATGCTCCGCAACTTGTCTTCTGGGTGACCTTGGGCAAGTCACTTACCTTCTCTCTGCCTCAGTTTCCTCATCTGCAAAATGGGGATTAAGACTGTTAGCCCCATGTAAGACATGGACTGTGTCCAACCTGATTAGCTTATATCTACCCCTGCACTTATTACAGTGCCTGGCAAATAGTAAGCGCTTAACAAGTAACATAAAAGCAACAAAAAATACTCTTTATATTCCACTCTCCCAAGCACTTGGTACAGGTTATAAGCTTTTCTCTCTAGATTGTAAGTTCCTGTGAGCTGGGATCATATTTACAAATTCTATTGTATTGTACTTTCCCAAGCTCTATGCTCAATAAATACCATTGATTGACTGATTGATTGATAAGTGTTGGGAGCAACATTAGTATCCCTTTGCTGGATTCATTGATCTTATAAAATATTTGACAACATCAGTAGAACTGGATTCTAATAACTTATAAGCAATTGTTGCCCTTTGTATTGAGAGGTTCAGTCAATCAATCAATCAGTGGTACTCACTGAGTGCTTACTGTGTGCAGAGCACTGTACTAAGCACTTGGGAGAGTACAATACAATAGAGTCGGTAGACATGATCCCTACCCACAAGGAGCTTCAAGTCTAGAGGGAGCTTAGAGACTCCAAACCCCAAAATGTAGTGAGAGGTTTTCACCCCAGGATGGTCTGGCTAGTCATGTTTGATCCATTCCCCAGTACTGATGGAGTAAAGCAGTGTGTGTAACATTTATTTATGAATAAAAATTTATGAAGGGTGTAGAGAGGGTAAATACAGGAATGGAACATAGCAAATCTCACAATCAGAGGACAAGGGGACACCCATCAAAGCTTAGAGGTGGTAGGTCCAAAAAGAAACCATACACAGTAAGCAAATGAAATTCAGAAAGTTGTTATAAGCAGAAAACATCAGTAGGGTCAAGATGAATTTTGATAGGATGAACAGTCCTTAATATATTACTAGAGTGAAAGTTAGGCATGTAGATGGGGATTAGGATGGATGTCAATAATAATAATAATAATTATAATGATGGTATTTGTCATGCATTTACTATGTGTCAAGCACTGTTCTAAGCACCAGGGTAGATACAAAGTAATCAGGTTGCCCTAAGTGGGGCTCACAGACTTAATCCCCATTTTACAGATGAGACAACTGAGGCACAGAGAAGTTAAGTAACTTGACCAAAGTCACAAAGCTGATAAGTGGTGGAGCCGGGATTAGAACCCATGACCTCTGACTCCCAAGCCTGTGTTCTTTCCAATAAGCCACGTTCTTCCCCATGCCACACTGATGGTAACCATTCAACAGGTCCTCTAAACATCTTGTGAGAGATCGAATACTGGGCTGGATTGACCATAGATCTGACTCATTTATGGCATTGCTTAGGTTCTGATGTTCTTATTTATTCATTCAGTCAATAGTATTTTTAAGTGCTTACTATGTGCAGAGCACTGTATTAAGTGCTTGGAATGTACAATTTGGTAACAGAGACAATCCCTGCCCATTGACGGGCTTACAGTCTAATCAGGGGAGACAGACAGACAAAAACAATAGCAATAAATAGAATCAAGGGGATGTACACCTCATTAACAAAATAAATAGGGTAATAAAAATATATACAAATGAGCAAATGAGCACAGTGCTGAGGGGAGGGGAAGGGAGAGGGGGAGGTGCAGAGGGAAAGGGGGGAAAAGGGGCTGAACTGAGGGGAGGTGAAGGGGGGGCAGAGAGGCAGCAGAGGGAGCAGAGGGAAAAGGGGAAGCTCAGTGTGGGAAGACCTCTTGGAGGAGGTGAGCTCTCAGTAGGGCTTTGAAGAGGGGAAGAGAGTTAGTTTGGCAGAGGTGAGGAGGGAGGGCATTCCAGGACAGCGGGAGGACGTGGGCCAGGGGTCGACAACGGGATAGGCAAGAATGGGGGACGGTGAGGAGGTGAGCGGCAGAGGAGCGGAGTGTGCGGGGTGGGCAGTAGAAAGAGAGAAGGGAGGAGAGGTAGGAGAGGGCAAGGTGATGGAGAGCCTTGAAGCCTAGAGTGAGAAGTTTTTGTTTCGTGCAGAGGTAGATAGGCAACCACTGGAGGTTTTTAAGGAGGGGAGTGACATGCCCAGAGGGTTTCTGCAGGAAGATGATCCAGGCAGCAGGATGAAGAATAGACTGGAGTGGGGAGGGACAGGAGGAAGGGAGAGCTTCACACAACCATCCTTAAGGTCACACAATGAACCTGGAAGTTGTTTTTCAGATTAACCCCCAAGTCTCTTGGGAAACTTTTCCAAATGAATAGGCAGTGGACATGAAAAAAATCCTTGAGATGGTCACCAAGAAGTTGGTTATATGCTTAATCTTTGTGAATCATTTTGCAGAGTCAACCAAGTATTGTATACTGTCAATCCATTAGAATGTAATCTCCTCATGGTTAGGGATTGTGTCTTTTTTCCTCTATTGCATTCTCCCACGCACTTAGTACAGTGCTCTGCACATAGCAGATGCTCAGTAAATAGGTATGAAGATCAAGAACCAGCTATCCCAGAAAAACCCTACTTTCAATGACAGATCAAATCTGTTGCCTGGGAAAATCATTGGGAAAATAATGGTCTACCTGACAAGGAAGAAAAATGAAACAATAGGACGTAGAGATCCTTTAGGAAATTTACAGAAAGAGTTTTGTCAATGCAGCATCATAATCCAGAACAAACAAGGAAATGTATTTTCCCAACAGCTGTGAGGCCTAGGCTTATTTTATATCTCTGAGTCATCTCCCTTATCTCCTTCTACAGCCCACCCTGTACACTCTACTCTTCTGCCGCTAACCTCCTCACTGTGCCTCGTTCCTGCCTGTCCCACTGTCGACCCCTGACCCACGTCCTACCATTGACCTGGAATGCCCTCCCTCTTCACATCTGCCAAACTCTCTTCCCCTCTTCAAAGTCCTACTGAGAGCCCACCTCCTACAGGAGGCCTTCCCAGACTGAGCCCTCCCTTTCTCTCTGTCCCTCTTCCCCTCCCTATTGCCCCTACTCCCTCCCTCTGCTCTACCCCCTTCCCCTCCCCACAGCACTTGTGTATATTTGTATATATTATTTATTAATGATGTTATATATCTGTGGTTCTATTTATCTATTTTAATGGTAGTGATGCCTGTCTACTTGTTTTGTTTTGCTGTCTGTCTCTCAGTTTTAGACTGTGAGCCCATTGTTGGGCAGGGATTGTCTCTATCTGTTGCCAAATTGTACATTCCAAGTGCTTAGTACAGTGCTCTGCACACAGTAAGTGCTCAATAAATACTACTGAATAAATGAATGAATCTATGTTAACTAAAAGCTATACTGAACATTAGGAAGCAAGACATAATAATCAATCAGTGGTATTTATTGAGTACTTTTTGTGTGCTGTACTGAGCATTTGGGAAAGGGTTAGTCTACTAACTTTGAATTGGTTCATTGCACCAAAACTCTGCTATGTGGGGAATTCCTCCCCACTTGCAAGTAGAATTAATCATCTTAGTACTCATCTAAACATGCTGATTCTTCCATCCTTCCTCCTCCTTCCTTCCTTCCTTTCTTCCCTCCTCCCCTTCTTCCTCCCCTCCTTCCTTCCTGATTCTAGTCTTCTTGGAAGCACTTCTAATTCAGTAGACTAAACATCATCAAAAGTTCTTGAATTAGTTATATAGCAAAATACAGGAACAAATAAATGCTACTATGTGTGTTCCAGGAAGGCAAGAAGACATGGCAATGACTAGAAACTGCTTTTCCAAATTAGTAAAGAAATACAGTCTGATGATTAGGCCAAATTCTGATCCAGCATATTTTCCAATGAAGGAAGGATAAACAAATCCATCAACAAATCAATAGTGCTTTGGGGACACGTTCTGCGTGCTGAGTACTGTACTAAGTGCTTGAGAGAATAGAATTAGTAAACATGATCCTTGCCCTCAAGCATCTTACACTAGAGTGGGGAAGACAATCCCTAAAATAAACTACAGGTAGGAAAAAACAATGGAGCATAAATATATGTAAATACCTTTTGCCAAGGGGTTTGGAGGGTGGGGATGGGAGTGCATGTGTGAGTACCCAAGTGCTTGGGTGGCAAGGAAAGGCTGAAATGACAGATGGGGGATATAAAGTGGGAAGATTTTAAATTAATCAGAAATGATCTCAGAAGGCTTTGAAAATGAGGACATCTGTGGTCTGGTAAATATGAAAGGGGAGGGAGTTCCAGAAAGGGGTGTGTGTGGGGTGTGAGCAAGTGGTAGGCAGTGGAAGAGATGAAAATGAGGCACAATGAGTAGGTTAGCTTGAGAGGAACTAAAAGTACAATATTGGGTATAGTAGGAGAAGAAACTGGAAAAATAAGAGCAAGAGAGAAAAATAACTGGAAACTGGAAAATTAAGAGCAAGTGCTTTGAAAACTATGGTCAGGGGCTTTTGCTTGATGTGGAGAGTAATGGGCAATGAAGTTTCTGAGGAGTGGAGAGGTACAGAACCACGTTTCAGAAAATGATCCCGGCAGCAACGTAGGGACTGGAGAGGGGAAAGACTGGAGGCTGAGAGATCAGCGAGGAGGCTGATGCAGTAATCAGGCCATTTAGGCCAGCATGGCAACTATTAGGATGGAGAGGAAAGGGCAGATTCTGAAAATGCTGTGGAGAGTCTGGCAACAGACTCAATATGGGCATCGAAAGAGAGGGAGGAATCAAGGTCAATTTCAAGGTTCTGGGCTAGAGAGATGGGGAGGATGGTGTGATGTCAACTGTGAATGGGCAGGTTAGGTGGAGGATTTAAGACTGAAGATGAGAAGTTAAGCTTTGGACACATTCAGTTGGAGGTGACAACAGGACAACCACATAGAAATGCCCTGAAAGCAGGAGGAGATGCAACATTATAGAGAATGAGAGAGGTAAGGGGGTAGTGAGTTTGAGTTTGAGTGTGACAGTGTGGTACATTATAGGGAGTCAGCTGCAATAGAAGTGATATTTAAAACCATGAAAGCCTGCTGAACTCCCCAAGATTGTGAGTGTAGATTGACTTGAAGGATAGCCACAGTTAGGTAGTGGGAGGCAAAGGAAGAGCCAGAGAAAGAGAGTGAAAAGGAGCAGCTCGAAAGGTATGAAGAGAACCAGGAGAGAACTGTCAAAAAAACCAGAATTAGATAGTATTTCCAGGAAAAGGGAGTGTGCAGTTTTAAAGGCAGTGAGAGATTGGGGATAGAGTCCATTAGATTCTATGAGGAGATTTTTTGGTGACTTAGGAAAGAGCAGTCTTACCAGAAATCAGATTATAGAATATTAAAGAGGGTGTTCCCCTTGCCTTCCTCAGGCTCGGGGTCCAAGCCACTTTGTCGTCCCCACTGTCCAAGGTGGGCCCTGCAGCGCTAAGAGGCAGCTCCGACCTGCTGACGCCGCCCCTCTTCTCTCCCTCTGTCTCCCCTCACCTGTGGCACACACCAAGGGCCTGAGTTGTCTCTGCTTTGGGGCCCTTCCATAGAGTCCGGGTACCTCCTAGGCCACATGCAGCAACTGCCCCTCTGCCCCCTCCAAACCCCCTACCAGTCCTGGGGCCTGGCTCCACTGTCAGACTAGTTCCAGTGGCCCAGGACTGCCACCCCCCTCCCCCACACACCCCAATACCAAGGGGCCATGGTGTGTCCCCCAGCTCCTGCCCCAGAGTTCAGCCCACAGCGGCATTATGGAGCCACTGCTGCTGCAGGACATCTCTAAACCCCATCCTATCACAACTTAGGATTGATCCAAGTGCCCTGTGTTTCCCCAGTGCCTTGGTATTTTGGGGATCCCCCCCCCCCCACAGGCCACATGGCTCCAAGATGGTGGATTGAGCCACGAGGTGGAGATCAACAGACCATTTGAGGAGGAACTAAGAGCAATGAATGGGGACCGCTGGAGACCGAGGGATGCCAACCTCCTGCTCAACCTCCAACAAGATGCCACAGAACCCAACTGACAGCCTGGGTACTAATGAGGATTCGCTCCTGTGGGAGCATCTTTGGGAGGACCAAGGGGAGCTGACTGTGTCAGATCCGGGTGGGTTTATGCAAATGGATGGATGTGTTTAGACTTTTCCTTTGTAGGCAGCCCAGCTCAGTATGTGGACTTGTGGCCATGTTTCTGTGACCTCATAGGAGGAAGTGGGATTAAAGGTGCCTGAGTGGGAGTGAACTGTTGTCTCTGTGTTCTTTATGGTACACCTCTTGGAGTGGGAGAGGAGGGAGTTGGGGGAGAAGAAGTGTAAGCAGCAGGTGGATGTAATCTGAAGGAGTTGGACAAGAATGAGAGAAGGGTGATAGTTGGATAGGGCAGTGTGGTACCAATACCTCAAGAATAGGGGAGACATCGGCATATTTAAAGAGAGTGGAAGGAGCCATCAGAGAAGTTGAGCAGTTGAAAATGGCGGTCAGGGAGGGAGGAATAGGGGGCACAACAGTTTATAGAAGTTGAGAAGGGATTGAGTCAGAGGAGCAGATGGGGAGGGTCAATTTTGAAAGCAGATAGGAGTTCTCATGTGACTCAAATAAACTTATATCTATCATTGCTCCCATGGACTCAGTCTAAATATTAAATTTACTCCACTTTGTTTACTTCCAGAAAATATGGTATTCAGGACCAAAAAAGGGGCAAACTGGAAAAATTATGCAAGTTGCATTTCCTATGCTGAAATTCTTATTTTGGCCAAGTAATTATGGCAATTTCCCAGCACTCTATAATCTGGCTTTAGGCTTGGAAGAGCTTCTAGCCCCAGCTTGTAGGGAAGCTAACAAATTAATTAAATTACACTTTATGTTCTACCTTCTAGCTTGGCATAAGCTAAAGGCATTTCCTTTTGCTTTTAATTAAGTCATCAGAAAATTTTCTTTTCAAGATTCTGTCTGATTTTTATCCAAATCTACAAACAGATTCATTCAGAGATGTAGAAAATAAGGCTTGCTTCCCAGATGACTAAATTTGTTTACTGGATTCATTCCACTGGTTATTACTTTAATAGTTTTGGAGACAGGAGTCATCTGGCTAAAGGGAAGTGGGTGTGGTGAGGGCTATTTAAACTGCAGATCAAAAACATTACACATTTACAATGAATTGAAAAAGCTTGATAGTACTTAACCAAAATGTTGCACATTCCCAGTAAATTGAAAAATATTTTCCCTGAAAGTCAGTGTTTTAGAGCCACAGGAAATCCATATGGAGCCAGAATCTCCTGATTCTCCAGTCTGTGAAAAAGACACCTTTTGCTTTTAAAGTACTAGGGGACCATTAAGTTATTGCTGTAGGGTACTAAATGACCCTTCGGAGGCCTGAGTTAATGTAGCTCTCAGAAGCAGCTCACTGTTTTTTCTTACACGGAGTGGAAAGCACTCTACATATATGGCCATATTCCTCCTCAGTCCCATTCCACTACCCATCCTTATTGATTTGCATGTCTATTGCCCTAGCTAGTGGTTTCACACGTTTAACTCCCTCCTCAAACCCCCCATCCCACAACTCTCCCATCTTTTGTCCCTAATGACCTGGCCACATACCTTATTGAGAAAATTGAAACCATCAGGCATGATCTCACTAAAATCTCCCCTGCTCCTCTCCAGGCCCTCCCTCTTCCTGCCCCTTCTTTGACTCTCCCATCTTTCCTAGCAGTATTTCCTACTTCCTCTCAAAGTCCACCCCCTCCACCTGTGCCTCTGACCCCATTCCTTCACACTGTATCAAAACACTTGCCCCCTCCCTTCTTCCCCCTCTTACCACCGTCTTCATCTGTTTACACGGCAATGGCTCCTTCCTCAATGCTTTCCCTCCCTTGACCCCACAAGTCCCTCCAATTATTGCCCCATCTCCCTCCTACTATTCCTCTCCAACTTACTTCCCTGAGTAAGTTGTCTACTCTTGCTGATTCCACTTCCCCTTCTCTGATTCATTCTCTGACCCTTTAAAATCTGGCTTCCACCCCCTTCACTCCACAGAAAATACCCTCTCAAAAGTCACCGATGATCTCCTTCTTACAAAATCCAAAGGCCTCTATGTCATCCTAATCCTCCTCGACCTCTCAGCTGGCTTTGCCACTATCACCCCCTTCTGGAAACAATATCCAATCTTGGCTTTACTGACATTGTCCTCTCCTGGTTCTCCTCCTATCTCTCTGACCACTCATTCTCAGTCTCTTTTGCAGACTCCTCCTCTGCCTCCCACCCCCTAACAGTGGAAGTATGTTAAGGCTCAGTTCTGGGTTCCCTTCTATTCTCCATCTATGTCCACTCCCTTAGAGAACTCATTCACCCCCATGGCTTCAACTACCATCTCTATGCAGATGATTCCCAAATCTACATCTCCAGCCCTGATTTTTCTCCTCAGCAGTCTTTTCCTGCTGATTTCAGGATATCTCTACTTGTATGTCCCACAGACATCTCCAATTTAGCATGTCCAAAACAGAACTCATATTCTCACCCAAACCCCGCCCTCTCCTGACCTTCCCATCACTTTAGACAGCACCATCATCCTCCCTGTTTCACTGGCCCATAATCTTGATGATATCTTCAACTCATTTAACCCACATATTCCATCTGATCCCTAATCCTGTTAGTTGAACCTTTACAACTTTGCTAAAATCTGCCCTTTTCCTTTCCATCCAAATTGCTACCCCATTGATCAAGCATTTATCCTTTCCTACCTTGATTGCTGTGTCAGCCTCCTTGCTGACATCCCTGACTCCTGTATTTCCCCATTTCAGTCCATACTTTACTGCCTGGATCATTTTTCCACAAAACCATCCAGTCCCTTTTTCCCTACTCTTCAAGATCCTCCAGTGGTTCCCCATCCACCCCTGTCTGCATCAACTAGACACACCTTATAAGCACTCAATCCCTTTGCCCCCTTCTATTTTACTCACTGATTTCCTACTACAACCCAGCCCACATGCTTCGTTCCTCTAATGCCAACCTACTCACTGCAACTTGTTCTTGCCTATCTCGCCAACCACTCACCCATATCCTGCCTCTTGGCCTGGAACGCCCTCCCTCTTCATATCCAGCAGACGATCACTCTCCCTAACTTCGAAGCATTATTAAAAATACATCTTCTCCAAGGGACCTTCCCCAAATAAAACTTCTTTCTTGTTCTCCCACTCCCTTCTTCATTGTTCTTTCACTTGGATTTGCAGCCTTTATTCACCCCT
The DNA here is from genome assembly GCF_004115215.2 of Ornithorhynchus anatinus. Taxonomy (NCBI): domain Eukaryota; kingdom Metazoa; phylum Chordata; class Mammalia; order Monotremata; family Ornithorhynchidae; genus Ornithorhynchus; species Ornithorhynchus anatinus. Next base: position 50,668,225 of record NC_041749.1, read on the forward strand.
CCCTCAGCCCCACAGCACTTATGTACATATCCATAATTATATATATTAATATCTGTCTCCCCCTCTAGACTGCAAGCTCCCTGTGGGCAGGGAACATGTTTACCTACTTGCTATATTGTACTCTCCCAAGAGTTTATTACAGGGTTCTGAACGCAGTAAGCGCTCAATAAATACAATTGATTGACTGACATTGATTCCTTGGAATGGAAGTCTCTTGAGTGTGGGAGCCTTGTCGGTATTCCAGGGTCAGTCTGAAAGTAGGGTATCCAGTTTTTTATCCCCCTCGTTAGCCAGTATCAGTCAGAGAAAGAAGTTCCTACTGAAACACTTTAGTTTCTCACATTGGTTCTCAAAGTCATACTGAATCCTCTGAGAAGAAAGCTCAGCAGCAATTGTGCTGAGGAATTGCCAAATCTGAAAGCCATACGAAGAAGAGAATGGTGCAGATTTAGAATTTTGCCATCTTCCTTCTTGGGATCTTTCACATGGCAAGGAACTGTCTCCAATCTCTGCTTTGTACTTTGTACTTTCAACAGCCAGTCTGAGTGACTATGGATGAAAATTCCATCAGTTACGGTTCAGTGTCACCAGGGGATGGGGATGGTGAATTTAGTTCTTTCAAGGGAAATCACTTACTAACTGCTGACCAATGCATTTATGTTATGTGTCAGGCCTACTGCTGTAACATATAAATAATTGAAGAATTAGAGAGGTGAAAAGAATTTCAGAGTCATCTTTCTCTCCACATTCTCTAGAAAGGGTGATTCCAACACCATCTCAGATGCTATTCAGTGAAGAGGAGATCAGATTTTCTTGGTAACTCATTTGATTATTTTGTAGCTTGCACTTTGTATTTCTTCTCTCCATCTAACATCTGCAACAGAGACTCAATGATATAACCTCTCTTTCTAAATTCAGGGGAAATGGGGCCCTGATAATTCAGGTGTCCTTTGGAAGAAACAGGAAGAAAAGGGTGGAAAAAGTGACTGATCTAGAAAGGAAATGCATTTTTAGGCTTCTTTGTCAGTTATTTGCTACCTGGAAAAGCAGCTCTGAAAATGGCTCTGTAACCAAGATAGAGTTTACAGATTTAGAAACAATGAGACCTAGTGGAAAGGGCATGGGCTTGAGAGTCAGAGGACTTAGTCTAATCCTGGCTCTCTCAACTGCCTGCTGTTTCATCTTGGGCAAGTCACTGCACTTCTCTGGACCTCAGTATCCCCATCTGTAAAATGGGAATTCAATCCTGTTCTCCCTCTTATTTGGACTGTGAACCCCACGTGGACAAGGACTGTGTCCAACCTGATTATCTTGCATCTAACCCCAGCACGTTACAGTGCTTAGCACATAGTAAGTGATTAGCAAATACTGTAATTATTATTTAAAATCAGGTAGTCCAGCTACAGACTAGTTCACAACAAAATGAAACTAGAAGCAAAACTGACCAAAGCAGTTTCAGTAGTTTCAGAAACAGCTCTTTCTCATTGCAGACAAAAGTCCACAGTAAAAAAAAATAGGAAGCAACACTGACCAGTGTAGTTTTGGTAGTTAGTTTCAGAAGCAGCTCTTTCTCAGTACGGACAAAAGCACATTCACAGGACTAGTACGTCCACTGGATCATAAAGCCTTCAATGGAGCACAGAGGTTAAGCTAGTCATTCATTCATTCATTCATTCAATAGTATTTATTGAGCACTTACTATGTGCAGAGCACTGTACTAAGCGCTTGGAATGTACAAATCGGTAACAGATAGAGACAGTCCCTGCCCTTTGATGGGCTTACAGTCTAATCGGGGGAGACAGACAGACAAGAGCAATAGCAATAAATAGGATCAAGGGGATGAACATCTCATTAAAACAATAGCAAATAAATAGAATCAAGGTGATGTACATCTCATTAACAAAATAAATAGGGTAATGAAAATATATACAGTTGAGCGGACGAGTACAGTGCTGAGGGGATGGGAAAGGAGAGGGGGAGGAGCAGAGGGAAAGGGGGGAAAAGAGGGCTTAGCTGAGGAGAGGTGAAGGGGGGGTAGAGGGAGCAGAGGGAAATGGGGAGCTCAGTCTGGGAAGGCCTTTTGGAGGAGGTGAGTTTTAAGTAGGGTTTTGAAGAGGGGAAGAGAATTAGTTTGGCGGAGGTGAGGAGGGAGGGCATTCCAGGACCGCGGGAGGACATGGCCCAGGGGTCGATGGCGGGATAGGCAAGAACGGGGGACGGTGAGGAGGGGGGCGGCAGAGGAGCGGAGCATGCGGGGTGGGCAGTGGAAAGAGATAAGGGAGGAGAGGTAGAAGGGGGCAAGGTGATGGAGAGCCTTGAAGCCTAGAGTGAGAAGTTTTTGTTTTGTGTGGAGGTTGATAGGCAACCACTGGAGGTTTTTAAGAAGGGGAGTGACATGTCCAGAGCATTTCTGCAGGAAGATGAGCCGGGCAGCGGAGTGAAGAATAGACTGGAGCGGGGTGAGAGAGGAGGAAGGGAGATCAGAGAGTAGGCTGACACAGTAATCTAGCCAGGATATTATGAGAGCCTGTAACAGTAAGATAGCCAATGCCCCCACCCTCCAGAAAGGACTACAGTTAAAATATCCCAGACATGTAGTTGCCTCTATTCAATAATTTTCCTCAGAAACTATTATGGTGTGCAGTGGCCCCCTACAAGCCACAGAGTTCTCCATTTACCTTATCCTTGAACTCTTCAGAGAAAAGATGCTCTATCCATCTGATAAATGACTACTTGCTTTAAATCTTTCTTGCTATAATGTAGGACCTTTGTCATAACTTCTCTTCCCCAAGTCAGTGGACATGATGACCAGCTGATCGTAATCCTTCTTTATAATCCTTCAACTAAAAGGGTTATGATAAATATCAAAATCTGCCTTGTTACCAGCTTAAATGATTTTTCCTGGGCCTGAAAGAAATGAAGGGCAACATCTAAAGCTCTGGGGTTTTCCAAGTCAAACAACCCTTGTTAGCCTCTCTTCCAGGGAAATTCTGTTATTTGTGAGCCCCAAAACTCAGACCTCCCTTCCACTTTCACTTGTTTTGCCCTAGAGGGAAATATGCCAGACTTAATTTTACCAGGGCATTTAGAAACATTGTTTTTGAACATCCAGAAATCTGAGATCTGGTATTCCAGTACTCCCTGTCTCCAGGGCTTAAAAGTGTAAGCTCCTCAAGGCTAGGGATCATGTCTACTAGATCTACTGTCCTCTCCAGAGATTTTGTACAGTTCTCTACACATGGTTGCCACTCAATAAACAGTCGGTTGAGTGATTGATTGATTAATAATAATAATAATAATGGTATTTTTTAAGAGCTTACTATGTGCCAGGAACTGTTCAGAACCCCCCAAAATGATCCCCAGTCCATACTATAGGTGCATCTTCAATGTTGGCATGAGAACAGTGGCAGCCATAAGAACGCAAGCAGTGCCTTTACTGGCTCAGACCAGTGGTCTACCCAGTCCAGCATAGAGTAGATTGTCTCTAACAATGCTACTACGTTGCTTAGAGGAACAAGACTGAAGCACAAGTGGCTCAGAGCCCCTGAAACCAGGACTCTGGGGTCTGCCACCATCATGCCCAACCAGCCTCCCCCATTGCAACAGGACATCACCATCCAGAAGCCTATCTTCAGAATCCTGAGGAAGCTGCCTTGGATTGTAGCCAAGGACTGTTTGCCTGGAGCAGTGGGAACTCTGAGGATCCCCATCTCCAGAAACTGTTCATTTACTTCTCTTCCCATTGTTATCTTGGTTTGTTTACTCTATTGCTTTTTGTTCTTTGCAATCCATTGTTACCATTATTTTTCTCTATTACTCCCACCTAGATTGTGATCCCCCAATGTGGGGCAGGAATTGTGTCTGATTTGTTATGTTTTTATCTACCCCAGAGCTTAGCACAGCTACCTGGAACCTAATAAACTCTTAATAAATACCATACTAAAATAAATAACCAGCTGGCCTCCTTGAATTGCATTCTAATGGCTAAGAATGTACCACCTAAACCCCATACATTTTCCTTCTCAATTCCCAACTCCAGTAGCCCATTATGGACCTCATATAATAATAATAATAATAATGTTGGTATTTATTAAGCGCTTACTATGTGCCGAGCACTGTTCTAAGCGCTGGGGTAGACACAGGGGAATCGGGTTGTCCCACGTGGGGCTCACAGTCTTAATCCCCATTTTACAGATGAGGGAACTGAGGCACAGAGAAGTTAAGTGACTTGCCCACAGTCACACAGCCGACAAGTGGCAGAGCTGGGATTCGAACTCATGAGCCCTGACTCCAAAGCCCATGCTCTTTGGATGATGGTGCTGTCTAAAGTGATGGGAAGGTCAGGAGAGGGCGGGGTTTGGGTGAGAATATGAGTTCTGTTTTGGACATGCTAAATTGGAGATGTCTGTGGGACATACAAGTAGAGATATCCTGAAATCAGCAGGAAAAGACTGCTGAGGAGAAAAATCAGGGCTGGAGATGTAGATTTGGGAATCATCTGCATAGAGATGGTAGTTGAAGCCATGGGGGTGAATGAGTTCTCTAAGGGAGTGGACATAGATGGAGAATAGAAGGGAACCCAGAACTGAGCCTTAACAAACTTTTTCACCCTGAAAAATTTCCCAGGCTTAAGAATTTCACGAGTTTACCACGTGCTGTTTGTGAAGTGTATTTTTTGCTTGACTTACACCTACTGCCCTGAAGCTTCAACTGGAGCCCCCTTATTCTGGAGTTGTGAACGTGGTAAACAACAATTCCATATTCATCCTGTCCAGACCTTCCTGATTTTGTAAAATTAAACTCTGATCCTTCTTCTATGCTTATTTTCTTTTTCTTGCTAAAGAGTCCTAACCTTGTCAGTCTATCCTTGAATAGACACTTTTCTCCACGCATCCTCCTGCTCTAGACAGTTGTGTCTCCCCAAATCCTCAGACCAGTCCATACACATTTCACCAAAAAAGGGCAAGGGATCTGAGCATCTCTTCAACCTTTTCCATGCCAATGAGTACTAGTTTCTTAACCACAAAGTTGGTATTGGTGCCAAAGTGTTGAAAAGGAAGTCAGTTACTCGGCTCTTCCCACCTTCAAAGCACTCCTAAAACCCCACCTTTTTCAGAAGACCTTCTCCAATTAATTTACAACATCCTGGTTGTCTCTATCTAATAACCATCCTCAGCACTTAAATATTTTAACTCTATCCTCAGCACCTATGTACATATGACTCTCCAATTATGTATTCAGCACTTTCATCCTGAAATGTTAGTAAAAATACTGCTATATACTTGTTCTTACACTTGCTGTCACTACTGGTAAATACTTTTTGTCATCCATTAGCGATGACCTACTTGAGGTCAGGAAACTTGTGCCTTGCTTTTGTTTTTCCCTCCGAAGTACTTATTGCAATGTTTTGCACTCAATAGGTCATCTATATATCATCAACTGATTGATTGATTTTGCATCAACATAATGTTCTGAATTTTTTGTACCTGAGCTTGAATAGAAATATTCGGGACCAATTAATGAGTTAATTATTTATGGTACTTGTTAAGCACTTACCATGGAACTAAGCACTGTATTAGTGCTGGGGAAGATACAGGACAATCAGGTAGGACATAGTCTCTGTTCCACTTAACCGAGGCCCAGAGCAGTTAAGGGCCAAGAAGGGCTATCCCGAAGGCAGGAGGAAATACGAGATTGCAGAGAGGGAAAAAGAGATCAGGTCTGGAGATATCGATTTGGGTGTCATCCACAGAGAGGTGGTAGATGAAGGCATGTGAGGGAATGAGTTCTCCAAGGGTGTGGGTGTAGATTGTGGTGCTAAGTGGTGGGTGCTGGGGGAGGGACAGCCCTGGAGGGGCTGCAGGTGAAGGGAGACAGGGCATGCTCGTACTGGCATACATCCCTCATCTCTGTACTTGGTCCTGGAGGGAAGAGCGGAGAGAGAGAAAACAGCAAACACATGTATGTATACACACACACACACACACACACACACACACACAGAGGTGTGGAAGCCAAGGAGAGGGTCTGACAGCAGATTAACTGCTCCCTGTCCTGTGTTCTGTATCCTCAGTTGGCTCTCGCAGGGGTAGGAATGAAGGGAGGGGTTCAGCAGCAGCAACCTACCCAGTACTGTGGAACAGGGGTACAGCTGCAGAAAGCCAAGATGGGCCTAGGAGCTGAGACAGATGTGCAGATCAGTGTCTTTTCTCAGATATGGGGAGCTCAGAGTGTCCTGTTTATGCTAAATTCTCAAGGAGAAAAGCAACTGAATTGAATTTTGGTAGGCAATCTGAAATAGGGGACTTTGAGATGAATTGGCTCAATCGAGCTTTTTTTGTTAGAAGGCCATTCTGAGGAAAGGATCTCCTAGCCAAATATTTCCTTCTCAGACATTGAGTATCCTGGCTTTTTGACAGTATGTCATGGAGATGAGGGATTCTGTGGTTTTAAAAACATTTATCTTCCCCTCTAGGCAGCTGAGGCTAGAGTTCCCAGCACCTTCTCCACTGACCACCCATTAAAAGTAAGCAAATATGACATCCTGTGAGATCTTGCTTATTGGAAGTCTGGGTGCATACTACTGAGATGTCTGGCTTCCCTGGGCTTGGATTTCTCTATATTGTAGAATGATCATAATCCAAAACACTCACTTAATCAGAGCTCTACAGTATGGCTGATGGAAACATTAAGAACACAGCTTTGATATTCCCAGATTAAGAAAACACAATGCTGTCAAGCACTCAATGGGCTCTCCCCTTCCCACCTTATCTCGTTAATCCCCACTACAACCCAGCCCTCACACTTGGCTCCTCTAACTCCAACCTACTTTTTGTACCTCCTTTCTGTCTTTCTAGTCACTGCTCCCTTGCTCACATCCTCCCTCTGGTTTGGATCTCCCTCCCCCTTCGTATCTGACAGACCACCCACCTCTCTCTCTCCATCTTCAAAGTCCTACTAGAATTAAATCTCCTCCGAGAGGCCTTCCACGACTACGTTCTTATTTCCCTTTTGCATTGCCTTTGCACTTAATATTCAACTCTCTCCCATCTCCACATCACTTATGTACATATCCATTTATTTTAATGTCTGTCCCCCTCCCTCCTCCGCTAGTCTGTAAGCTCCTGTGGGCAGAGATCTTGTCCACCAACTCCATGTATTCTATTCTTCCAAGTGATTAGTATAATACTCTTCCCAAGGTAGGGACTCAATAAATACTACTGATGGATTGATTCCATCATTGAATATAATGCTCAATATAGAATAGTTTGCCTGAGGACTGGTAAAATTCCCAGATCTGATGTTATAACAGCAAAACTAAAAGCAGCTTAGTCACCTGCATGGGCTCTTCCTCAACATATGGAACACTGAGGAAATGTCAGAGGATTTTAAATTTGCCAGTGCTATCACCATCTTCAAGAAAAAGGGGAGAGAGCTGATTATGAAAAGTATCATGGTGTATCACTGAGCTTCATCGTTGGTAAGATGGCAGATAGAGTATTGTTGAACTGAATATTGAAGAACATCATTAACCAGAATCACATTGAAGTTTCTACTGCAGTGGGGCAGAGTGGACTTGAATTCAGAAGAAATAAAAGATTATTCAGAAGAAATAAATGGAGAAACATCACAACGTTAGTTTGTCAAAACCCTAAGATTACTCCATGATGATATGACTGGTGATGTCAGCATTGGAGGAGCTTTGTTATATCCTTTCCTCATCACTAATAGAACAAAGTAAGGCTTCCAACAGGTCCTGTCTTGTTTAATCTAGTCTACACAGCCATGCTTGACAATACACCAAGGATTCGGGACACTGGTGTCAGAATACAATTATGATTCTCTGGGCAACTCTCTCAATGCAACAATCTGAAAGCATCATCTAAAAGTCTGGAGTCGTTCATTCAGAAGCTTCTAGACACTCTTGATTGGCCTCTGGAAGTAAACACGCTGGAGAAGATGTACAGATCTGCTTCTCAGAATAGGTAGAACTCAAGGGATTGAGAAATACCATTGACTGATTGATTGAATTAGGCTGAAGAAGATTGAGGTTATGAACTAGACCATACCTGGCAAACCCTAAACACACCCAAGTATTTCCTTTGGCAACAGAACCCTGGTTGCTATCACTGAATTCAGCACATTCTCTACTAGCACAAAGGCAGACCAGGAAGGATATAGAAAAACAAATCCAGAAGGCTAGTCAGTCCTTTGGGAGCCTGATGAAGGATGGAATCAATATAGCATCAAGAGTCATATCAAACTGAAAGCATATTGAACAACTGTCATGTTCATCCTTCTTTATGGTAGGGAGGTATGGATTGATCACAGGAGCCTTCAAGAGCAATTCCCCCAGTGTCACCTGTGTCCCATATTTAGTTAAATAGCAGACAGGATCGCAAAAATGTAGCCTGGGAACATAGGCAGTCCACAGCATTAATGTAAATGCTCATCACATCCCATCCTTGCTGGAAAGGACTTATGAAGAGAATGAATTTCAGAGGACACCAACAGGTGTTTTATGGTGAATTGAAATGGTATAACCGTAAACAGAGTGGACAAAGGAACATTTTAATGACACCATCACACACGCTCATAAAAGATTCACATTCAACAGCATCAACTTTGAACCTGACACAGCTATCTACACATATAGATAATAGGAGTTGTAGTCTCAGAATGTTTCAGTGCTCTAGACTCAGAAGCAGCATGGCGTAGCGGATAGAGCACGGGCCTGGGAATCAGAAGGTCATGGGTTCCAATATCGGCTCTGCCATTTGTCTGCTGTGTGACCTTGGGCAAGTCACTTCACTTCTCTGGGCCTCAGTTCCCTTATCTGTAATTGGGGATTGAGACTGTGAGCCCCACGTGGGACAGGGACTGTGTCCAGCCTGATTTACTTGTATCCACCCCACCACTTAGTATAGTGCCTGGCATATAGTAAACACTTAACAAATACCATTATCATTATTATTATTATTATTTCTCTGAATCAATGGCTTACTGTCGCCAAGCACTGGATTCTATTCTACTCTATGGCCTGCTGAATTGAGTTAATCCACTGCCCTCTTGGACATGGAAGGGTAGGTGGAAGGTAAAGTACCTAGCAACTGGAATTAGCAGCCTGCAGATTTGCTATGCAGTAATAGTAGTAGTTAGTATTAGCATTAACTGAGCACAGTGTCACTTGTAAAGGAGAGTAGCAGGTAGTAACTGTGTAGGAAGACTACTCCTGTTGTGTTTCCAGAAGGTCTGCTCAGGCCAAGATTCAGCAACCACTTGCTGGAGCATGGCTTAGCTTTCGTAGCATTATTAGGAGGAGGAGGAGGAAGAACAGCAGAAGCCACAGTAGTTGTAATTGTCCCGAGCCCCTCCCCTCATACCAACCGGGACCTTCCTGGATCTGGGGAGTCTTCAGTGACACGTAGAAGAGTTCAAACCACACCTCTGATCACCAACAATAATAATAATAATTTTGGTATTTGTTAAGCGCTTACTGTGTGCCAAGCACTGCTCTAAGCACTGGGTAGATACAAGGTATTTAGGTTGTCCCACGTGGGGCTCAGTCTTAATCCCCATTTTCCAGATGAAGTAACTGAGGCACAGACGAGTTAAGTGACATGCCCAAAATCACACAGATGATAAGTGGCAGAGCCAGGATTAGAATCCATAACCTCTGACTCCCAAGCTCGTGCTCTTTCCACTGAGCCATGCTGCTTCTCAATGTTACTGTGAAACGTTTTTTACTTAGTTTTACCAATGTGCAAGGGAGTGACACATGCATACAGTGACTCACTCTACTTCACCCAGGGTCCAGTACAGTCTATGGCCAAAGGAGCCCATTCTGCCAGTGCTGCTTCTTGCTGCTGCCTTCTGCTGCTTTCAAGTTTTACTCTCCTCCTCCAATGCTTGCTTCTCTCTGCATCTCAGCATGCCTCTGTCTACCTACTTCTGCTCCTGGTGCCCCTTAGCTATTCAAAGTAACTGCTTTTAATCTGCCTCAGGAGTCACAGCTGTGGCGCTGTGTGGCAGTCACTGATTGGTCCAGGCCCGTAACCGGGTAGAACAGGGAGAGAAAGCCACGCCTCCCTCCATGCTCCACCCCCACAAGCCTGCAATCACCTGCTTCAAGTGCCTTCACGAAGTCTCTCCCTTGTTATTGTTCAGGGGATCACACATAAGGCAGCTTGTTGTGGGCTCACCACATCAATCATATTTATTGAGTGTGCATTCGCTCATTCATTCATTCAACCATATTATTGAGGGCTTACAGTGTGCAGAGCACTGTACTAAGTGCCTAGGAGAGTACAATATAAGAGTAAACAGACACATTTCCTGCCTACAACGAGCTGACAGTCTAGAGGGGGAGACATTTATTAACATAAATAAATAAATTACAGATATGTACGCAAGTGCTGTGGGGCTGGGAGGGGGGTTGAATAAAGGGAGCGAATCAGGGTGACACAGATGGGAGCGGGAGAAGAGGAAAGGGGAGCTCAGTCAGGGATGGCCTCATGGAGGGGATGTAACTTCAATGAAGCTTTGAAGCTGGGAAGAGTAATTGTCTGATGGATATGAGGAGGAAGGGCATTCCAGGCCAGAGGGAGGACGTGGGAGAGGGGTTGGTGGTGAGATAAACATGGTTGAGGTACACTGAGAAGGTTGGCATTAGAGGAGCAAAGTGTGCCGGTTGGGTTGTAGTAGGAGAGTAGTGAGGTGAGGTAGGAGGGGGCAAAGTGATTGAGTGCTTTAAAGTCAATGGTGAGGAGTTTCTCTTTGATGTGGAGGTGGATGGGCAACCACTGGAGTTTCTTGAGGACTGGGGCAACATGCCCCTAACACTTTTCTAGAAAAATGATCCGGGCAACAGAATGAAGTAAGGACTGGAGTTGGGAGGGTTGAGCAAGGAGGTTGATACAGTAATCAAGCTGGGATAGGATAAGTGATTAGATTAACGAGGTAGCAGTTTGGATGGAGAGGAAAGCGTGGATTTTAGTGATGTTGTGAAGGTGGAACTGAGAGGATTTAATGATGGATTGAATATGTGGGTTGAATGAGAAAGAGGAATCAAGGAAAATGCCAAAATTATGGGCTTGTGAGACAGGAGGGATGGTGGTGCTATCTACAGTGATGGTAAAGTCAGGTGGAGGACAGGGTTCGGGTGGGAAGATAAGGAGTTCTCTTTTGGACATGTTAAGCTTGAGGTGATAGGAAGACATCCAAGTAGAGGTGCCTTGAAGGCAGGAGGAAATGCACGACTGGAGAGAGGGAGAGAGATCAGGGCTGAAAATGTAGTTTGGGTAATAATAATATTAATAATAATGTTGGTATTTGTTAAGCACTTACTATGTGCAGAGCACTGTTCTAAGCGCTGGGGTAGATTCAGGGTAATCAGATTGTCCCACATGAAGCTCACAGTCTTAATCCCCATTTTACAGATGAGGGAACTGAGGCCCAGAGAAGTGAAGTGACTTACCCAAGGTCACACAGCCAGACAAGTGGCAGAGTCGGGATTCAAACCCATGAACTCTGGCTCCCAAGCCCATGCTCTTTCCACTGAGTCACACTGGTATCATCTGCATAGAGGTGGTAGTTGAAGTCATGGGAGCAAATGAGTTCTCCAAGGGAGTGAGTGTAGATGGGGAATAGAAGGGGACCCAGAACTTAACCTTGAGGGACACCCACAATTAGGGGGTGGGAGGCAGAAGAGGAGCTCGCAAAAGAGACTGAGAATGAGTGGCCAGAGAGATGAGGGGGATCAAGAGACGACAGTGTCAGAGAAGCCAAGGTCGGATAATGTTTCCAGGAGAAAGAGGTGGTCGACAGTGTCGAAGGCAGCTGAAAGGTCAAGGAGGATTAGGACGGAGTAGGGGCCGTTGAATTTGGCAAGAAGGAAATCACTGGTGGCCTTTGAGAGGGCTGTTTCTGTGGAGTGAAGGGGATGGAAGCCAGATTGGAGGGAGTCAAGGGCAGACTTGGAGGGAAGGAATTTGAAAATTTGAGAGGAATTAAGCATCTACCAAGTGAAGTGCACTGAACGAAGCACTTAGGAATTACAAAAGAAATGCAAAGTATTTTCCAGTGCCCACAGGGAACTAACATTTTAGCAGGGGACAGAGTTTTCAATTACCAATAAAATATTGAATATACATATATGCACAAATTCTGTGGATGAGCGTACTAAATAAATGCATGAATGTAACAGGCGGCTTGACAATAAGAAACAGGGTAATGATGAATTAATTTGGGGAGGCTTATTAGAGGAGGTGAGATTTTAGGTGGGCTTTGAAGACTGAGGTTTGAGAGACATAGTGGGAAGGTAGTTTCAGTCTTTGGGATACAAGGTGAGCAAGTGGTCAAAGATGGGCAAGATGAGAACAGGGTACAAAGAGGAGGGGGGTTGGAGGAGTGAAGAGTGTGAGCAGGGAAATCCAGGAGACTAGAGCCCATGAATAAGGTGGAGGGAGAGCTGGAGGAGAGCCTTGAAGCCAATGGTAAGGAATCTTTGCTGCAGAGGGAAATGGGAAATCATTGCGGGGTTTTAAGGAAAGAGGACACAAGCTGACAGCTATAATTCACCTGCAACTCATCTACATATTCTAGGCCTGGAAGGAAATGCAGAAGCCATCTTAACCAGCCCATTCTCCGGTCTCCAGGAAAAGCAGTACCTAAATCATGTCACTGAGCTAATTGTCTATCCTAGTTATAAAAAAAAAATCCAGGAAAAAATATTCCACAACCCACCTTGCTAAACACGTCAAGTGTCTTGCAATCCTCATAGTTAGGAAATGTTTTCAGATGTTTTTTTTAATAGTATTTGTTGAGTGCTTATTCCATGCCAAGCACTGTTCTAAGTGCTGGGGTAAATGCAAGCTAATTGAGCTGGACACAGTCCATGTCCCACATAGGGTTCAGTCTTCATCCACCATTTTACAGATGAGAGAACTGAGGCACAGAAGGTAAGTGACTTGCCCAAGGTCACACAACAGACAAGTGGCAGAGCTGGGATTAGAATTCAGTCCTTCGGTCTCCCAGACCCATACTCTATCCACTAGGCTACGCTGATTCTCTACCTAAGGTCTACCCTTCTCTAATATCTACCCCCAATCCACCCTGCAGAAATCTGGTCCTGTTTGCCATGGCCTTTTCTCTTTAGACATGGAAAACAGCTCATTACCATCCTACATTCAATACCCCTTTCATGTGTGTGGACTCCATAAATGTTAGCATCAAAAAATCATGGATTTAGGTCAGCTGATCTTCAAGGTGAATGACCTGATGGATGTCTATGCTTTTCCAGGGACTCCATAACTCGACCACCTGTTTTAGTATTTTATCATTCCCCACCCCGACAGAGAAGTTCCTCCTTATGTCTTATATAGCTTGTATCTACCCCAGCACTCTTCTCTCTTCTCCTGCAATTTAAACTCATTTCCTCTTGTTTGATCTTCTACTGACATAAAGAACACCAGTACCTTTCTTATAAAAACTCTTTAAACACTTGAAAGTGGTTATTAAGTGAGCCCTCTTCTCCAGGATAAAACCCTTTTCATTTTAGGGCCTATTTTCCATCCCTTTAGTCATTTCTGTTGCTCTTCTCTGGACTATTTCCAGTTTTATTCTTTGTAAAATCCCTACCAAAACAGGAAACAATATTTTTGTAAGAATCTGGCCATTATATAATATCAATGAAGGCCTACTTCCTAGATCTTGCATTCCATCCTCCTGCTAATTCACCCTAGTCCAGTCGACTTTTGAAATAATGCCATTATGCTGCTATCTCATATTCAGTTTGTGGTCCACTATGACCCCTTAGTGTTTTCCTGTTGTACCTCTTGGTCTTTTCCTAAATTGTACTTGTGTTGTTTCTTGTGTGCCCTTAAAGGCAGTACAGTACTTTGAATTTTTCCTTATTTAATTTCATTCAATTGTTGTAAGACCAGTTTTCTATTCTTTCAAGGCCCATTTGAATTTAATTTCAGTTGTTCAAAGTGTGAGCAAATGTATCAGATGTAGTGTCATCCACAAACTTTGACGATCATACTCTAATTTATTTTACTAAGGCTTTCTTCATAATAGTACTTGTGATAAATGTTGAGTGCTTACTATGTGCCATGCACAGTATCTTGTCTTGTCTTATGCTGTTGAGGCAACTCCGACCCATAGCGACTCCATGGACACATCTCTTCCGGAACGCCACACTTTCATCTGCAATCGTTCTGGTAATGTATCCACAGAGTTTCTTGGTAAAAATACAGAAGTGGTTTACCGTTAGTTCCTTCCAAGTGGTAAAATTGACTCTCGGCCCTCGACTCTCTCCCATGCTGCTGCTGCCCAGCACAGGTGAGTTTTGACTTGTAGCAGATTGCCTTCCACTAGCTCGCCGCTGCCCAAGCTAGGAAAGGAATGGGTATGGCTCTGCTTGACTGCCCCTCCCATGTCGAAACTGGTAGAGTACTGGAAACTCTCCAGGTGCAACCCTGAGTGGGGCACAGTATTTTAAGGGAATTATAAGATAAGCAGGTAAGATGCAGTCACTGTCCCACATGGGGCTCACAGTCTGAAAGGGAGGGATGTATTTAGGTATTCAATCCTCAAGTTACAATTGAGGACACTGAGGCCCAGAAAAGTGAATTGACTTGCTCAAGGTCACACAGCAGACAAGTAAGGGAGCCAGAATTCAAACCAGGTCCTCTGATTCCTACCTCCGTGTCCTTTCCACTAGGCACACTGCTTCTCTAGTTCACCCAATTCCCTAGTTCTTCAGATTAAATAATCCCAAATCCATTTGCTGAGGTTCCAACTCCCTGCCAACTCATCCCAAGTCCCCTTTTCTCTGAAAACAGCTCAATTCTTTTATTTTGATGAACATTTATTTGAGGGATTTATGATGTTTCAGAGGAGGTGAGGTGTATTTGTGTTCAGTGTGGCATTAATACTTGAATTTGAAGATGGATCAGTTGAAATTTGCTAGAGGATCACAGGGGCTTAATAAAGCCAAGCTGGTTGTGAAGATAAACCCGGCCCCTTGGATCCATCGCCATGTGGCCTCGGGATCTCTGCTCCCTTGGGGGTGAGCTCTGGACCGCCGGTCCCCTTATTCCCCACTGAATTGGCCGCCACATGGACTCGGGAGCACCTCTCCCTTGCAGCGGAGCCTTGCACCGCCCGGCCCCTATTCCCGCCAAGCCCTTCAGCTGCCACTCGCCGACTCATCTATGCCGTGACCGCCTCTCTTGAGGAGCTGCGCCTTGGACCGCCCGGACCCGCGCCCGCCTCAACCTTTCACAACCCGGACCTCTGCAACCCCACTCAAGCACTCCGACACTAAGGATCTCCCCCCGCCCCTCTGTCGCCCGGCCCCCGCAGACCCCAGCCACCAGCTCCCATTGTGCTCCCCTGCTCGGGCCTGGGGACATTGTGCTCCCCCGCTCGGGCCCGGGGACACTGTGCTCCCCAACCGCCCTCCCCGCACTCCATCCGGAAGTGGCCATTTTGGGAAACCCTCACTCCCTCTTCCCCCGTGAGGTGATTCATCTCCCCCGCCCCTGCCGACGATGTCCTTGTTCTCACTGTGTTACCTTACCTTAGCCGCCACCTCCGCCCGCAACCCACCCCGGACATCCTCAGGGCTCCCGCCGCTGCCTCAGAGACATTTGGACATGTGCCCCGGGACTCTCCTTGCCGCTGGCCTTTTGACTTTGATTTTGATCAGGTCGACCCTCAGTCAAGTCAACCCCCAACTCTGGTCATCACCCATTTATTAATACTATTTTATTGTATCATATTGTATCATGTTACTATATTACCGATTTTGCATGTTATCGTTAATTGTTATCAGTGCTGCCACCTACCTCTCTGGCCTCACCATGTCCTTCCACCCCCCCTCCTCCCATCTGCCCCTCCCAATTCTCTCCTTCCCCTTCCCCTCTCTCACCCAGCTCTTTCCTGCTCTCTCCTCTGCCTCCTTCCCTTCTCCCCTCCCCCGGCCTAGAATCTCACTTTACCAGCGCCACCCCTCTTTCCCCTCCCCCTACGCTCCTCCCCACCAAACCCCCTCCTCCCGCCCTCCCCCCTTCCCTCTTTCCCACCCATGCTCCATCCCAGTCCTCCTGTCCCACTGCCACCCCTCCTCCCCCTCTTCCTGTGCAGGGCCCCGCCACCTCCTTCCCATCCAAACCCTCCCCTCCCCCTGCTCTCGCCCCCTTGCACCCATAGCTACTTTCAAGTGTGCCCTCTGGAACCCCCGCTCCATTACAGGTAAACTACCTTTCATCCATGTCCTTTCCCTTTCCCGCTCTCTCCTCCTCCTCGCCCTTACGGAAACCTGGCACACTCCTGATGACACGGTCTCCACCGCTGCTCTCTCCAGTGGAGGCCTCTCCTTCTCCCACTTCCCCAGACTCACCAGAAAGGGAGGAGGCATCGGCTTCCTTCTCTCACCCCGATGCCGCTTCCGCACTATCCCTCCTCCCCCTTCCCTCTACTTCCCCTCCTTTAAAGCCCATATCATTCGCCTCTACCACCCCCTCCAGATACTCGTAGCTGTCATCTACCGCCCTCCTGGTCCCACATCCTACTTCTTCAACCACCTAGACCCCTTTCTCACCTTCCTTCTCTCCTTCTCTCTGCCCACTCTGATCCTCAGAGACTTCAACATCCACATGGATGTTCCCGGTGACTCCTCTGCCGCCCGCCTGCTATCGCTCCACGACTCTGCCGACCTCCTATTCCACCATACCACCCCCACTTACCGACTCGATCACACCCTCGATCTCGTCATCTCCTACTGCTGCACTATCTCCTCCTTCACCAACTCTGAAATCCCTCTCTCAGACCAAAGCCTTCTCACCTGCCTCATCTCTCACACTCCTTCCCCCTTCAGACCTCCGCTCTCTTGATCCCATCCATCTCTCCGAAAGCATCTCTCCCCAACTTGCTCCCCTGTCCTCTCTTCCCACTCTCGATGATCAGGTCACCGCTCTCAACTCCACCCTCTCTACTCATCTCAACTCTCTCGCCCCCCTTTCCCTCCGCCGCTCTTGCTCCACTAGCCCACAGCCCTGGATCACTGCCTCTGTCCACCTCCTACACTCCTATGCTCAAGCTGCTGAGCGCTGCTGGCGAAGGTCCAAGCACCAAGCCGAC
The DNA here is from genome assembly GCF_004115215.2 of Ornithorhynchus anatinus. NCBI lineage: Eukaryota > Metazoa > Chordata > Mammalia > Monotremata > Ornithorhynchidae > Ornithorhynchus > Ornithorhynchus anatinus. The sequence goes on from NC_041749.1 coordinate 50,685,373, forward strand.
CTTATCCATTTTACATTTATCCTTTCCTGCCTTAACTCTGCCCTCTCCTCCACCAGGCAAAACTTCTTTTCCTCCCTCATTGACACCCATGCCCGTCACCCCCGCCAATTGTTCCGGACCTTTAACTCTCTCCTTAACCTTTAACTATCTCAGCGTGGCTCAGTGGAAAGAGCACGGGCTTTGGAGTCAGAGGTCATGGGTTTGAATCCCGGCTCGGCCACTTGTCAGCTGTGTTTCTGTGGGCAAGTCACTTAACATCTCGGTGCCTCAGTGACCTCATCTGTAAAATGGGGATTAAGACTGTGAGCCCCACGTGGGACAACCTGATTCCCCTCTGTCTACCTCAGCGCTTAGAACATGGCTCAGCCCATAGTAAATGCTTAACAAATACCAACATTATTATTATCCTTAGGCCCCCTGTTCCTCCCCCTCCTCCATCCCTCTCCCCCAGTGATCTGGCCACGTACTTCATCACAAAAATTAACACAATCAGGTCTGAGCTCCCCAAATTCACCCCTCCCCCTCCTGCCTCCCCCCCTCCAACCCTCTCCCCTACTTTTGCATCCTTCCCTGCGGTATCCTCAGAGGAGATCTCCTCCCTCCTCGCAAGTGCCACCCCTTCCACCTGTGCCTCGGACCCCATTCCCTCTCACCTTATAAAAACCATCGCCCCTGCCCTCCTCCCCTCCTTAACTTCTACCTTTAACCACTCACTCTCCAATGGCTCCTTCCCCTCTGCCGTCAAACATGCCCACATCTCCCCCATCCTAAAAAAACCCTCTCTCTACCCCACTTCCCCTTCCAGTTATCGCCTTATTTCCCTACTACCCTTCCTTTCCAAAATCCTAGAACGAGTCGTCTACAATCGCTGCTTAGAATTCCTTAACTCCCATTCTCTCCTGGACCCCCTCCGATCTGGCTTCCGTCCCCTCCACTCTACTGAGACTGCTCTCTCTAAGGTCACCCATGACCTCCTTCTTGCCAAATGCAATGGCTCCTACTCCATTCTAATCCTCCTTGACCTCTCTGCTGCCTTTGACACTGTCGACCATCTCCTCTTCCTCCACACCTTATCTCACCTTGGCTTCACGGACTCCGTCCTCTCCTGGTTCTCCTCTTATCTCTCTGGCCGGTCATTCTCGGTCTCCTTCGCAGGCTCCTCATCCCCCTCCCATCCTCTAACTGTTGGGGTTCCTCAAGGGTCAGTTCTTGGCCCTCTTCTGTTCTCCATCTACACGCACTCCCTCGGTGAACTCATTCGCTCTCACGGCTTCAACTATCATCTCTATGCAGATGACACACAGATCTACATCTCTGCCCCTGTCCTCTCCCACTCCCTTCAGGCTCGTATCTCCTCCTGCCTCCAAGACGTCTCTACCTGGATGTCTGCCCACCACCTAAAACTCAACATGAGCAAGACTGAGCTCCTCATCTTCCCTCCCAAGCCCGGTCCTCTCCCAGACTTCCCTATCACCGTGGATGGCACGACCATCCTTCTCATCTCTCAGGCCCGCAATCTCGGTGTCATCTTTGACTCGGTTCTCTCGTTCACCCCATATATCCAATCTGTCACCAAAACCTGCCGGTCTCACCTTTATAATATCGCCAAGATCCACCCTTTCCTCTCACCCAAACGGCTATCTTACTGTTACAGGCTCTCATAATATCCCGGCTAGACTACTGTGTCAGCCTGCTCTCTGATCTCCCTTCCTCCTCTCTCTCCCTGCTCCAGTCTATTCTTCACTCCGCTGCCCAGCTCATCTTCCTGCAGAAACGCTCTGGGCATATCATTCCCCTTCTTAAAAACCTCCAGTGGTTGCCTATCAACCTCCGCACAAAACAAAAACTTCTCACTCTAGGTTTCAAGGCTCTCCATCACCTTGCCCCCTCCTACCTCTCCTCCCTTATCTCTTTCCACTGCCCACCCCTCTGCCGCCCCCCTCCTCACCGTCCCCCGTTCTCGCCTATCCTGCCATCGACCCCTGGGCCACGTTCTCCCTCAGTCCTGGAATGCCTTCCCTCCTCACCTCCGCCAAACTAATTCTCTTCCCCTCTTCAAAACCCTACTTAAAACTCACCTCCTCCAAGAGGCCTTCCCAGACTGAGCTCCCCTTTTCCCTCTGCTCCCTCTACCCCCCTCTTCCCCTCTCCTCAGCTAAGCCCTCTTTTCCCCCCTTTCCCTCTGCTCCTCCCCCCTCCTTTCCCATCCCCTCAGCACTGTACTCGTCTGCTCAACTGTATATATTTTCATTACTCTATTTATTTTGTTAATGAGATGTACATCACCTTGATTCTATTTATTTGCTATTGTTTTAATGAGATGTTCATCCCCCTTGATCCTATTTATTGCTATTGTTCTTGTTTGTCTGTCTCCCCCAGTTAGACTGTAAGCCCGTCAAAGGGCAGAGACTGTCTCTATCTGTTACCAATTTGTACATTCCAAGTGCTTAGTACAGTGCTCTGCACATAGTAAGCGCTCAATAAATACTATTGAATGAATGAATGAATAAACCATAGCTCTGCCTAGCTAGTCCTGAATCTGTCGCAGAACCCTTCTCCTCTAGCTCCCAATCCTAGGAACTTTGCCTACCAAAGGGGTTTGGCCCATTTTAAAATGCTTTCAATGGGGTACCTGAGGGATTTGAATAAATCTTTGCACACATTTCAAAGTCCCTTCTTCAGCTCCAAAGAACAGTCACACTGGGCACGTCCTTGGCATCAAGCCCTTAGTACAGTGCTCTGCACACAGTAAGTGCTCAATAAACACCACTGATTGATAGCCCAGGAGTCAGTCAGAAGGGGCTAAGGGAAACTAGGGAAATGTACCTTCAGAGGAGGACAGAACCCATCTCAGCTGCTTTTTCAACCCAATCTGCAAATTTGGTAATCCTTTTAAATGAATTATTTTTGAGTGTTTATTCTCTTAAAGAGTACCTCTCTGCTGTCTAAGTTACAGAAGGGTGGAAGACTGAGTCAGGTAAGGGACAGAGATGGGACTAGAATCCTTAGACTTCAGTTATTCTCATTTACGTTTTGAATCTCGCCGAATCTCACAGCTGCTAGAAATCAAGAATTTCAATAACAACAAAGAACTCGATTCCCAGATCTGGGAGACTATTTCTCCATAGCCATATCTTCACCGAGACAATTAGCTGGATAATTTCAGCTAAATTAAATGTTTTCTGCTTTACTAGACTTACCTAGCACTTTCAGGTAAAGGTAGGTTTTCTGAATGGCACTTCCATTCTCGATGCACTGTCTTAGTTTCTTCTTTGATCCATCTCAATCGAATTCTGGTGATCCTCTGTCATATGATTTCATCTATTGTTGTTTCCCATCAAGTGAATGCATAATAATAGATTAGCTTCAGTTCCCAGACGTATTTCTACGATTTAGTTTTAACTCAGTTCATCTACTTTCAGTGCTGTTTTTCTAGTATCTTTCAGACTCTCCCTGACGTCTTCCCCCAAACTGGAATTTTTCAAACATTTCATATCGTGTTAATAGGTAGTAGTCCTGAAATAACAGGATATGGTTTTCCTTTTCGGGCTCTGATAGTTCAAAGCTATCAGCCTCTTCCCCTTCATATTTAGAATACTGCAACCTTCTGAGAATCCTCTGTAAGATTTAGTCCACTTGCTCTCAAGAATAAATCAAACTGTTTTATACAACATTTCCAGTCATATGCAGTATTCACTGCCAATTTTAAATTCCTAGATGCTTTCAGCTATTCTGTGGCTAATAGGTACCTCACCCATCCATAATCTGTCTCCATTTCACTCCTGATGCCATGTTGGCTTACTGCAAGTTTTATGTAACAACAAATAAGTGATTTATTGAGATACTATTAAAACTGTTTACAAATCACCTCGTCGTCTGATCCTGCTCCTTCTCTGCTCTCTCTATTTTAATGTCTGTCTTCCCCTCTAGCTCCTTGTAGGCAGGGAACACGTCTACCAACTCTGTTGTACTCTCCCAAGTGCTTAGTATAGTGCTCTGCCTAGTGAAAAGAGCATGGGCCTGGGAGTCAGAGTTCTGACTCCACCATGAACCTAATGTGTGACCTTGGGCAAGTCACTTAACTTCTCTGGGCCTCAGTTCGCTCAACTGCAAAATGGGGATTCAGTATCTGTTCTCCCTCCTACTTAGACTGTGAGGCCCATGTGGGACCGGATCATCTTGTATCTACTTCAGTATTTAGTGCAGTGCTTGACACATAGTAAGCGCTTAACAAATCTCACAATTATCATTATTGTTAGTAGCAGTAGTAATAAGCACTCAGTAAATGCCATGGATTGATTTATTGATTGGAGCTTTCCTAATTCTTCAAGGTACTTCTGACACTCCAGTGTTTTTCTATCCATTACATTTCCCTTGAATTAAAATTCTCAGCCTTGCTGAAAATGTTTCGTGGTTAATTGAAGATTAACTCTATGCAACTGGAAAGCCCTTTGGGCTGGCTTTGGCTGAGACTTAGCACCATACTGCCAACCATAATGTAGAGGCTTATTAATATCCAGGATGATGGCGAGGCTTAGACTGGAGAGTCCAGGTTTGCAGTTGGATTCTATGGTTTTGCAAAGGGCTTTCTGGATCAGTTGGAACAAGCGACTTCCCCTCTCTGTGCCTAAGAAGATTCATCAGGAAAGTAGGGAAACTAATTCCTGCCCCAGTAATTTCCTGTCATCTGTTTGCCTGTTACTCACTAGGGTGGCCTGTTGACCCATTTTATACTGAACAGTCTGGTGTCCAGCTGGGCTGTTCCCTGACCAGTACTCATATGGCACCGGACATTTTAATAGCTTTAATAAAAAGAAAATTCAGCATGGAACCTTCTTCCACCGTGGCTCAGCAGCTCACATGCTGCACCAGACATCACCCAGACCTGTGATGGGATTGCAAAGGCTCTGGAACAAGGACAGCTGAGTTCAGGGGGCCCCCCAGAGAAATACTTTGGGATTCCATGGAATTTGCAGATTTCTGGGAAATGGCACTCAAGACATGTTAAACTGCCTGCCCGGCATAAAGTAATGTGACATTATGTGCAACCTTTTGTCTAGTATACGGGAAAGCCATCAGTGGCCACCCCCAGATTCATACTTTCTCCTACCCACCTTCTCCCACTCACCCACTCTCTTAATCAGCAAAGCATACAGCTCTCAACTAATGAGCGCTTCTCCAGTTCCCTGGTTCTCTATCTTTGTTTCTGTTTTTGTCTGTATTGGTGTACCTCTCTGAGTCCGTTTAAATTTTAAAATTGATGATCAATGGCCCTGTTTCACTAAACAAACTTCCTGTGCTGCCCACCTAGCAAGCCAAACCAAATCAAGCCAAGATGAGCTCACTACTCTCCCTGTTTTTCTCCACCACCTAGAGCCAATGACCTTGATGGCAAGGCAGCCTCTTATCTGCTCCAGTGAACGGGGAAAAGAATAGGGAGGGGGAAGGAAGGGAAGGGGAAGGAGGAGAAGGAAGAGGATAAAGAAAATAGTAATTGCCATGACTATCTCCACTCCTTCTTGATCTCCTGTGACTGGTATTTTATTCGAGGCTATGTCTCAGTGATTATTACTGTCTGTTTCCCTGCCTCTCCATCATGTCTGTCTATATGCACTTTTTTATGCAGGTCTGTTTGCTGGGTGTTTATGCTCCTCCAGGGTAAGAGGGCCATATTTTCCAGAGCATAAAATGGGATATCATGGTGCACCCAAGAGACAGGATCTAAAAAATCAGGAAAAACAGATAGAAAAGAGAGGCAGATAAATAAAGGTCAAGCAGAGAAGAGAGAAGGAAAGAAAGAGCCAGAGAAATAGAAGCATCCACTTAGACACAAACAGGCAGAAAGGAAGGCATATACAAATTTGTATGCATATATGGGAATTAAAATAGGGGTGTTAGTGTGGTAAATACCAGCTCATGAAGTGCTGACTACCTTAAGGTAGGAGAGAATTGTGGGGTTTTTTTAAACTTTTTTTGATTTGGGAATAAAGGCAACTCCTTCTTAAGAGCTATCTCGTCATTGTCGTCATCATCATTGTCATCCTCAACAACAACCACACTTCCCCTGCTATCCTTCCCCAGCTAATAGGGCAGAAGGACAACTGGAGTGGGTTAGGAGAGTGGGCAGGCAGTAAGGAAGGAGGAGATCAGGTGGGGAGAAGGTCCTAGGCATCAACAGAGGGGCAAGACGATTGGGCAGGAGATGTCACCACCCACCATCTCCCACACAGATCTCCTCATTCTCACCCACCATCACTGCTGCCTACCTCTATCCCCCAATCCTCCGCCCCAGTCTGGCCCCAGACCTCAGGCTTTGTAGCCCTGGAATGGGGAACTGCATGTTGTGGGAGAGGCTATCACTGGTAGCACTGGTAACAGCGGCTATCAGCAGCAATGGTAGCTAGCAGCTGTTAAACAAATAAGTATGTCAAAGAATAAAGGTGTGGGGAGGGAGGCAGGAAAACCACGGGCAAGGAAATGCGGAGGGGCAAGTGAGGGTGAAGGGACAAAGAGGAGGTTGGGCAGGGTTTACATTCCTCACCTAAAAGTAGCTGTGCTCTTCATGCCTTGCCCAAAAGTACAGAGAAAGCCTTGGCCCTGACAGTAACTAATAATAACAGTGGCATTTGTTAACAACAACAATAACAATTGTGGTATTTGTTAAGTGTTTACTATGTGCCAGGCACTGTACTAAGCACCGGCGTAGATACAAGCTAATGGAGCTCACAGACTTAATCTCATTTTACAGATGAGGTAACTGAGGCATAGAGAAGTGAAGTGACTTGGCTAAGGTCAAGAGCTGAGAAGTGGTGGAGCCGGGATTAGAACGCAGATCCTTCTAACTCCCAGGCCCGTGCTCTATCCATGAAGCCATGAAGCTTCCACTAACCTCCTGTCCTCTCATCCATGAAGGGTAGAACTCACCTCATCTGTAGATTGGGGCAGAAAGACCGGGGGCTGGAGTGAGAAATTGGAGGGGGACAATAGAGATATTCTGTAGAAATGGAAAAGAGTAGATAGACCCGGAGAACCTTATAGTACTGTGATCCTCTGAAGTTCCTCAGATATAAAACCTAGTACCATGTATTATTTTTAGATTATTGTTTGATGAATTCCATCTGTTCATAAGATTAGCAAAGTTTCAGATGCATTGGAGCATCAATACTTTATAATGCCAGAAACATTCCTCTTTCTTGATCATCCATTAAACCACAAACAAGACAGGTCCCTAGACCTGACAAAGTTTTCAATTGAGCATGATCCAGCTAGGAGAGCATCAGGATCATATACAAATGACAAAAGTGAAAAACAGCCCAACATTTTTGTCAGGTTAGTGATTAGTTTTGGAAACTATAGCAATAAATCAGTCAAGAACAATAAAATTCCTCTTTACAAGCCACAAAAGAACCCAGGTATTGGCATAAGCAGCAGGACACATTCCCTTAGCTAAATTTTGCATGGAACTTATTGCAAACCGAGCCAAGATCCTGCCTAAGATGAAGCACTGAAAAGTAGAATAGGGTTATTCTGTTAATCAATATGAATGCCACGTAAGCCCTAAGGTTAGTCCTGTGGATAGAACACTGCTCTGGAAGTCAAGAGATCTGGGTTCTAGTTCTGGTTCTGCCTTGGGCTGGCTAATGTGGGCAAAGAGCACCCAGCCACTTTGCAGTGTGCTGCACGCCTTCCCGCCTACTCCCTCTTCTCAGTCTGTGGCCCAGTAGGAACAAGCCTGACAGAGACAAGAGAGGGAATGGTGTCTCAGAAACCACTGGCACTGTAATCAATTCCTTCATGCAGAGTCTTAGCACCAAGGTTCATCAGTTTTTTCCTGATGTAAGACTCCATCAACTCCAAAGCCTTGATCCAGGGAAGACAGGGCTAGCCATTCCTTGCTTAGAGAGAAGAAGGAGCTTGTGATTAAGGCCATAACACAGAATGGAAAATTTACTTAGCTGGTTCAGCCTGTATAGATCTAGAGAAAGTTTTGAGGCTGCTGGATTGAAGACAAATTAGACTAAAACCAAAGGGAGTTAGTGATCCCTTCCCTGTTGTGTTTGGGATATTCGAATACCAGTATATATTTGAATATTCTACGTAGTAATTTTAAAGAAATTTAAAGAGTTTGATAAGTTCAGCTGCCTGGTGTACCCTCTTTTTTGATTCAATCAATCAGTCAGTGGCATTTATTGAGTGTTTACTGGGTGCAGAGCATTGTTCTGATAAAAGGGGAACTGGTAGCTGGGGGTAGGTTTGGAGGCAGGACTACTTTTGTATGCTACCAAGCTGTGTCACTGGAGATCACAATGCCCAAGCCAGAGTTATCTTCACTCACCAGTGAAGTGATTGACTGGCTGAAGAAATGATTCTAGGTCATTTAGTATTAAACATACTTAAAAAAAAGTTGAAATTTTTACAGCGGTCACCATGCTCAGGGAGGGAAAGAGGACCCCGGCAAACTCTAATTTGTCAACTCTGGTCTGACACAACACTTGATGTTGGGAAAGTTGTGGCAGTTTGTTCAAAGGTGGCCCTGTCTGGTGGGTGATCAGCCTGAGAAGAACATAAACAGAAAGAATCTAAGCAACGGCATTACCAGTCCAGGTCAGTGGCCCTTCCAGTCCGGTATTCTTTCTCTGGCAGTGGCAACAGGATATCTGAAAGAACTGAGTGATGATTTCATTCTTTGAATTCCACCCTAACGTTGAAGTACAGACTATCTAATAACCATATATTTTCCCATTTATATCCCTACCTTTCCCTCGGTAACTTATTACGAACCACTCTTCTGTGAATTGAACTTGTTGAGATTTTTGGTCTGCGCAACCTCTTGTTACCACAGGTAAACAACTGTTTCCTTTAATTTCTTTGGAACCTACCATTTTCAGTCCTCAGTGAGAGTGCCTTACCCTGGTGGTGTAGGATTTGTTGAATGGCAATTCCCTTTTTGCCCTGCTCACACTCTTCATAATTTCATACACCTTAAGCATATCCCCTGCATTGGCCTGAATCTTTCCAGACTGAAGAGTCTATGCACATGAAGAAGCTCCTCCCTTCTCCTAGTGAGTCAAGAAAGATGGTGGTGCCGTCTACAGTGTTGGGGAGGAGAGGATTTAGGTGGGAAGAGAAGGAATTCTGTTTTGAGAATATTAAGTTTGAGGTGATGGAAGGACATCCAAGTAGAGTTGTCTTGAATTTAGGAGGAAATGCAAGAGTGCAGAAAGCGATAGGGATCAGGGCTGGAGAAGTAGATTTGGGAATCATCCACATAGAGGTGGTAGTGAAAGTCATGGAAGCAATGAGTTCTCCAAGGGAGTGGGTGTAGATAGGGAATAGAAGGGGACTCAGAACTGAACCTTGAGGAACCCCCACAGTTAGGTGTGGGGAGGCAGAGGAGGACCCTGTGAAAGAGACTGCGAATGAGGAAGAAAGAAAGAAAGAGTTTGATTTGGGATGTGGTTTTGCAGAGACATAGTTTTGGGATTGGGGAAAGCATTCCAGATTGTGAGAATTACCTATGAAATACCCCAGAGAATGAGTAGCCAGAGAGATAGGAGGAGAACCAGGAGAGGACAGTTTCAGTGAGACCGAAGTTGGATAATGTTTCCAGGAGAAGGGGGTGGTCGACAGTGTCGAAGCCAGCTGAGAGGTCGAGGAGGATTAGGATGAAGTAGAGGCTGTTGGATTTGGTAAGAAGGAGATTACTGGTGATCTTTGAGAGGGCGGTTTCTTTGGAATGAAGGGGACTGAAGCCAGATTGGAGGGAGTCAAGGAGAGAATTGGAGGAGAGGAATTTGAGACAGTGGGTGTGGACAACTCACTCAACGAGGTGGAAAGGAATGGTAGAAGTGAAATAGGGTGATAGCTGGAAGGAGCCATGGGTTCAAGGGAGGGATTTTTTAGGATAGGAGAGACATGGTCATGTTTGGAAGCAGTGGGGAAGGAGCCATCAGAGAGGAAACAGTTGAATATGGCAGTTAGGGAGGGAGGAAGGGAATTTTTTGACAAGGTGCAAAGGGATGGGATTGGATGCACAGGTGGAAGGGGTGGATTTTGAGAAAACCTACTTACTGTTTCTTGCTCTTGTTTCATTTCCTTCCTCCTGACTGGAATTCCGTCCCCCCTCCATCGAGCAGACCTCTATTCTCCATAACTTCTAAACTCTGTAAAATTACATCTTCTCCTTGAAGGCTTGGTCCTGGAGGTTAGCAATTGCTCTATCAACTCTGTTGTACTCTCCCAAGTGCTTAAGACAATGTTCTGCACACCTTGAGCACTCAATAAATATCACTAATTGATTGGTTAATTGGCCCTCTAACTAACTGCAAATTTCTACGTACTATTTTCCCTCCCTATTGCATCACCCATGCATTTGAGTCCTCCTCACTTCACCCTACTCTACTCCCACAACACTTACGTGTGTATATACATATATATATACATAGTAAGCCCTTAACAAATACCATTATGACTGTTATTTTTGTTTATACTTGGTTGCTTCCCCTAGTCTTAATTTAGTTTAACTTCTATCTTATTAGATTTCAAACTCTTTGAGAGCAGGGACTGTGTCTATTTAATCTATGGAACTCTCCCAAGGGCTTACAAATAGTCCTCTGCAAACAGTCAGTGCATAATCAATACCATTGGTTGTTACAGAAGCTGATATCAGGAGTATGGAAGGATAAATAGATAAATAGATGTAAATGAGAAAATGCAGAAGTACTAAGAATAAGTGAATAAATCCAAGTGCGAGGGCAACTATTGGAATGGTATGACCTGGGAAAGTAGGGCTTCATCAGGTAATTCCTTCTGGAGCAGATTTCAGGAAGGTTGTGAAGAGGGTGTGAGCTGTGGTCTGAGGGATCTAAATGGGGAAAGCAAGAAGAAAGGCTTGAGCATGGGGTCAGAAGCATGAGAGTTGAGATCAAGGCATGGTGAGTAGACTAGTTTGAGAGGAATGAAGATTGTGAGCTGGATTATAGCAGGAGAAGAGTGTTAATAAACAAGGCGGAGAGCTGGTAGAATGCCTTGAAGCCAATGGTCAGAAGTTTCTGCTCGATGTGGAAAGCAGTGGGTAACCACTGGAAGTTTTGGTGGATAGAAGGGTCTTGCATTGAACAATTCTTTAAAAAAAATGATCCTGGCAACAGATTGAAGTTCAGACAGGAGAGGGGGCAGGCTGGAGACAAAGGAGGGGAGCTTGATGCAATAAGTTATCAGTCCCACTCCCACCTTCACAATATCCTTAAAATCCACTCCATAATAATGATAATGATGATGGCATTTGTTAAGCACTTACTTTGTGCAAAGCACTGTTCTAAGCATATCCAAACAGTCTCCTTACTGATCTCCCAGCCTCCTGTCCCTCCTGTCTCTCCCCACTCCAGTCCATACTTCACTCAGCTGCCCAGATCATTTTTCTACGAAAACATTCAGGACATGTCACCCACCTCCTCAAAAAACTCCAGTGGTTGCCCATCCACCTCCGCATCAAAGAAAACCTCCTCACTACAGGCTTTAAAACACTCTATCACCCTGCCCCCTCCTACCTCACCTCCCTACGCTCCTTCTACAACCCAACCCACTAATTTCACTCTTGTAATGCTAACTTTCTCACTGTGCCTCGATCTCACCTTTTTCACCACCAACCCCTCGCCCCTGTTCTTGCCTCTGGCCTGGAACCCCCTTCCACCTCAAATCGGACAATTACTCTCCTCTCCTTCAAAGTCTTATTGAAGACACAACTCCTCTAGGAGGCCTTTCCTGACTAAGCACCCCCTTTCCTCTTCTTCCACTCCCTTCTGCGTCTCCCTGACTTGCTCCTTTTGTTCCTCTCACCTTCCAAACCCACAGCACTTCTGTATGTATCTGTAATTTCTTTGTTCATATTAATGTCTGTGTCACCCTCCTCGTTGTGGGCAGGGAATGTGTCTGTTTATTGTTGCATTGTACTCTCCCAAGTGCTTAGTATAGTAGTCTGCACATAGTAAGTGCTCAATAAGTACGATTGAATGAATGAATGATGAGCACCTGGACCAAGGTGGTGGTGGCTTGGGAGGTAAGGTAGTGGAAGCTCCAAGAAATGTTGTAAATAAAAAATGCAGGATTTCATGACAGAATGAATATGAGAATTGAAAGGGAGTGAGCTTTCAAAGATAACATCTCAGTTATGGGCTTTTAGGACATGGAAGAGTGTGGTGTTGTTGACTATGATGGGAAAATCAAGAGTGGGTCTGTCTGGGGAGGATGAGGTGTTCAGTTTTAAATATATTGGCCTTGAGGTGCTGGCAAGTCACCATTGTGGAGATGTTCTGGAGGCAGGGGGAAGTGTGAGAATATAGAACAGCTGAGAGAATGAGGCTTGCATGATAGATATGAGTCACATGCACAGAGGTGGGAGCTGAAGCCTTGGTAAAGGATAATAATAATAATGGTATTTTTTAAGCAACTACTATATACCAGGCACTGTACTAAGCACTGGGGTAGATACAAGCAAATCGGGTTGGACAGTCCCTGTCCCCATGGGGCTCCCAATCTCAATCTCCATTTTACAGATGAGGTAACTCAGGCATTAAGAAGTGAAGTGACTTGCCCAAGGTCACTCAGAAGACAATAATAATAATAATAATGTTATTGTTAAGCATTACTATGTGCCAAGCTGTACTAAGAGCTGGAGTAGATACAAACAAGCTAATCAGATCAGACAGAATTCCTGTCCCACATGGGGCTCACAGTCTAATTGGAGGGAGAACAAGTATTAGATCCCCATTTTACAGATGAGGAAACTGAAGCCTGGAGAAGTTGTGTGACTTGCCCAAGTTCACCCAGCAGGCAAGTGGCAGAACTTAGGTTAGAACCTAGATCCTCTGACTCCCAGGCCAGAGTTCTTCCCATTCGGCCAGGTTGCTTCCCTCGGGGGATGCCTACTGTTAGCAAATGAGAAGTGGAAGAAGAGGCAGCAAAAGAGATTGAGAGAAGCGGCCAATGAGGTAGAAGAAGATCCGTCATTAAGACCTATTATCCCAGACAGCTGAGGTGAATCCTCTTCAGAACCTCTCTCCATAACAGTGTATAACTCTTGCACCGCCTAGAAGGGGTGCATCATGGGAGAATTTGAGGCCGGTCCTCTGCAGGGGGAAGTTGCCAAGAGGACATGACTGGAAAAAAATGAGGCGTAGATATCTGGAGCTGGGGAAGGGAAAACACAGACACGCACAGGGCCAGAGAAGGAGAAACACAGACATATGCTTGGCTGAGGGCAAACAGGAAAAGCAGTTGGGGCTTGGCAAGCAACCTGTTCCTGGCCGAGCTGGAGCCGGCAGCGCCTTGAGCACCAGTAACTGTGCCAGAGTGGCCATTCCCTGGGTCAGAGTGTTTGTTCCAGATGTCCTTCTCCCACTGCCCAGACCACCCACTAGGCTGCCTGGTTGGCCAGGAGTGAGCTGGGAGCTGGAGCTCATCAGGGGCCCATGTTGATTCCCTTTGCTACTCCCATCCACCGTCAAAGGGCAGCAGTCTGCTCCACTCCAAAAGCCAAGGGCCAAAAGAAACCGTTCCACTCTCATAGAGTTAATCACTTGGGGATTACAATCTCCCTTAACCCCTAGAGAGCTGTCAGCCTCCATGACTAACCACCTCCCTGCTGATTTTGCAAGTGTTCTGTTTTCAGCTTTCCTCCTGCAGCAGGCAAATCCGGTTCATTCTCTTCAACTTTCCTTGCATGGCCTCAGGAGTATGTAAGAGAAAATGAAGACAGACTCCTTGCGCAAAGGGTTTGAAAGGGCCCTCAGCTCACCTAGCATATGACCTCGCTTTCAATGAGCCTCTTGTGAAACCCATGCCCACTTTACCAGAACACATAGGGAATCCTTAGCATGGAAGGTAGCATAAAAGCTATACACCCAGTTCTTCCAAAACGTGTGTTGGAGATAACGCTTTCAGGGAATTAGGGTACATTCCTTTTGATAATACACACTTGCCTGGATAGAATAGAAATGTCAAGTGGAAGAAACAATTGTGTGTATCTTCATGGCAATGGTCAAGTTGTGCAGAGTATCCTAGCCTGGGTTTTCCTTAATGCAACTTTCTTCAAGAACACATCTTTTGTGTTACAGGAGAACGGAGTGCATGTGCTTTGTACAGCTCCTAGCACCTGGGTATCTGATTTGACCATATGTTTATTTCACAGTTAGATATTCTGAGTTGTAATCAGAGCTTGCTTGGCCACCTTGTAGATTTGTCAGGAAGGTAAAGGTTGACTGCTATCCAGATAATAAAAATAATGATGAATGTTTTGCAACTCTCTAATACCTTCACTGACTCAGTCTACTAGGACTTTGATCTTTCCACTTTGCCCAGTAAATAGGTCAATAGTATTAGTCCCATTTCACAGATAAGGATTCTCTGAAACAGAGTGAAGAGACCCATTCAAGGCCACATTGTAGATCAATGCCATAGCTAAGATTAGAATCAAGTGTTCCTATTTCCCAGGCCAAAATGCAGAATGGAAGCTATGCACCTTCTCCATCAAACCCCAGGGATGCCAAAGCCCTGGGGCCTCTGTTGCATGGAGTGACCCAACACCCAGGGCCAGACCAGAACAATGAGGTTATTTGGAGCTGTGAGAGTGGGTTCCTCTCAACATCCTCTTGAGACCGAGTTCCCCTTTTTCTTGAGCTTGAGCTGGGTTCCATATTTCAGCTTATGCAGAGCCCCACAGAGACCCTCTGTGGATATCCTTAATGATTAGGAGTGCGGGCTAAGGTCACCCAATTCTTGGTACCGAAGGTGGGGCACCCCATTGTCACTCAGCTTATTGGGCATTCAGCTGGTTGGCCATAGCACCATCTGGGAGGTGCCAGTCATGGCCCTCTGTACCATCTTCTCCATCACTCTGTAAATGAGAAGAGTATTGGGGAGGCTCTCAGGAGAAACAGCTGATTATGTTTTCAGAACCAACAAATTCAACCAACTAGCAAGTAAGCTGCTTGCCCTGTGGGCTTGCCAGGAGCTGTGACCCCAACTCATGCACGGAAAGTCCACCACACCCAGAGCCAAGACACAAATATATACACAGAGGAACTCTCTTTGGCTTCCTGAACGGGATGGACAGTGGGTAGGTGCCAGGTTCATTAAAGGAGGAAGCCTTGTGAGTGTGATCGCTAGGGAAATCCCATACTAGGGACACAGGCCAGGCCAAAATAGAGGCAAAGACTTGGCCCCGAGCTCTGTGGCCATGTAGGGTACTGAAGAGAAAAGATAGAGCCCACAGACAGCCTGCCAGAGCAGCATTAAGCACTGGCATTCTCGCAACCTGATCCACTGTGAGGAGCAGGCAGAACAGGAACTGTGGAATCGATCGATCAATCAAACAATCAATATTTATTTTTTCACTTACAGTGTGCAGAGAACTGTAGTAAGTGCTTGGGACAGTACAGTATAACAGACTTGGTAGCTATGTTCCCTGCCCACAAGCAGCTTACGGTCTAGGGGAGAGACTGACATTAGTATGAATAAATGCATAAATTATGGGTAAATACATAAGTACTGTGGGGCTGAGGGTGGGGTGACTATCAAGATCCA
The DNA here is from genome assembly GCF_004115215.2 of Ornithorhynchus anatinus. NCBI lineage: Eukaryota > Metazoa > Chordata > Mammalia > Monotremata > Ornithorhynchidae > Ornithorhynchus > Ornithorhynchus anatinus. Next base: position 50,700,955 of record NC_041749.1, read on the forward strand.
AGAGCAGAGGTGACACAGAAAAGAGAGAGAACAGGGAAATTGAGGGCTGAGTTGAACATGGCCGCTTTGGAAGAGATGTGATTCTAATGAGGTTTTGAAAGTAGGAAAAATGATGGTCTGTCGGATATTCATTCATTCATTCAATAGTATTTATTGAGCGCTTACTATGTGCAGAGCACTGTACTAAGCGCTTGGGATGAACAAGTTGGCAACAGATAGAGACAGTCCCTGCCGTTTGACGGGCTTACAGTCTAATCGGGGGAGACGGACAGACAAGAACAATGGCACTAAACAGCGTCAAGGGGAAGAACATCTCGTAAAAACAATGGCAACTAAATAGAATCAAGGCGATGTACAATTCATTAACAAAATAAATAGGGTAACGAAAATATATACAGTTGAGCGGACGGGTACAGTGCTGTGGGGATGGGAAGGGAGAGGTGGAGGAGCAGAGGGAAAAGGGGAAAATGAGGCTTTAGCTGCGGAGAGGTAAAGGGGGGATGGCAGAGGGAGTAGAGGGGGAAGAGGAGCTCAGTCTGGGAAGGCCTCTTGGAGGAGGTGATTTTTAAGTAAGGTTTTGAAGAGGGAAAGAGAATCAGTAGGGAGGGACTTCCAGGCCAGAGGCAAGACGGGGCGAGGGGGTGGTGGCAAGAAAGATGAGAGTGAAGTACAATGAGAAGGTTGTTGTTATAGGAGCCAAAGTGTGTAGATTGGGTTGGGGTAGGAGATCAGGGAGGTAAGGCAGGATGGGGAGAGCCGATTGAGTGAATTCAAGTAAACAGCAAGGAGTTTCTGCTTGATGAGAAGGCAGATGGGGCACCACTGGAGGTCCTTGAGGAGTGGGGAGTAGTGGACTGAGTGTTTTTTGAAAAAAATGATCCATGCAGTAGAGTGAAGTATGGATTGAAGTGGGGAGAGATAGGAGGCAGGGAGATCAGCCAGGAGGCTGAAACAGTAATCAGGGAAGGATGGGAAAAGTGCTTGGATGAGTGTAGTAGCATGCCACTCTCATTGCCCTCGCCAGTTATTTCAGACGTTTAACTCCCTCCTCAAACCCCTTGTCTCTCTGTCTCCCCCATCTCTTACTCCAATGACTTGGCCATGTACTTTTTTGAGAAAATTGAAACCATCAGGTGTGATTGCCCTAAAATCTCCCCTGCTCCTCTCCAGTCCCTCCCTCCTCCTGCCCCTTGTGCAACTCTCCCATCTTTTCCAGCATTATACCTTTAACTCTCTTCTTAGGCCCCCTGTTCCTCCCCCTCCCCCATCTCTCACCCCCAGTGATCTGGCCACCTACTTCATCACAAAAATCAACACAATCAGGTCTGAGCTCCCCAAAGTCACCCCTCCCCCTCTCCCCTCCTCCCCACCAACCCTCTCCCCTACTTTTCCATCCTTCCCTCCAGTATCCTCAGAGGAGATCTCCTCCACCCCCTCCACCTGCGCCTCGGACCCCATTCCCGCTCACCTCTTAAAAAACATCGCCCCTGCCCTCCTCCCTTCCTTAACTTCTATTTTTAGCCACTCAATCTCCAATGGCTCCTTCCCCTCTGCCGTCAAACATGCCCACATCTCCCCCATCCTAAAAAAACCCTCTCTCTACCCCACTTCCCCTTCCAGTTATCGCCCTATTTCCCTACTACCCTTCCTTTCCAAAATCCTAGAACGAGTCGTCTACAATCGCTGCTTAGAATTCCTTAACTCCCATTCTCTCCTGGACCCCCTCCGATCTGGCTTCCGTCCCCTCCACTCTACTGAGACTGCTCTCTCTAAGGTCACCCATGACCTCCTTCTTGCCAAATGCAATGGCTCCTACTCCATTCTAATCCTCCTTGACCTCTCTGCTGCCTTTGACACTGTCGACCATCCCCTCTTCCTCCACACCTTATCTCACCTTGGCTTCACGGACTTCATCCTCTCCTGGTTCTCCTCTTATCTCTCTGGCCGGTCATTCTCGGTCTCCTTCGCAGGCTCCTCGTCCCCCTCCCATCCTCTAACTGTTGGGGTTCCTCAAGGGTCAGTTCTTGGCCCTCTTCTGTTCTCCATCTACACGCACTCCCTCGGTGAACTCATTCGCTCTCACGGCTTCAACTAACATCTCTATGTAGATGACACACAAATCTACATCTCTGCCCCTGTCCTCTCCCACTCCCTTCAGGCTCGTATCTCCTCCTGCCTCCAAGACGTCTCTACCTGGATGTCTGCCCACCACCTAAAACTCAACATGAGCAAGACTGAGCTCCTCATCTTCCCTCCCAAGCCCGGTCCTCTCCCAGACTTCCCTATCACCGTGGATGGCACGACCATCCTTTTCGTCTCTCAGGCCCGCAATCTCGGTGTCATCTTTGACTCGTCTCTCTTGTTCACCCCACACATCCTATCCGTTACCAAGACCTGCCGGTTTCACCTTTACAAGATCCACCCTTTCCTCTCCACCCAAACGGCTACCTTACTGCTACAGGCTCTTGTTACATCCCAGCTAGACTACTGTGTCAGCCTTTTCTCTGATCTCCCTTCCTCCTCTCTTGCCCTGCTCCAGTCTATTCTTCACTCTGCTGCCCGGCTCATCTTCCTGCAGAAACACTCTGGGCATGTCACTCCCCTTCTTAAACACCTCCAGTGGTTGCTTATCAACCTCCGCTCCAAACAAAAACTCCTCACTCTAGGCTTCAAGGCTCTACATCACCTTGCCCCTTCCTACCTCTCTTCCCTTCTCTCTTTATACCCCCGCACCCCGCACGCTCCACTCCTCTGCTGCCCACCTCCTCACCGTCCCTCGGTCTCGCATATCCCGCCGTCGACCCCTGGGCCACGTCCTCCTGCGGTCCTGGAATGCCCTCCCTCCTCACCTCCGCCAGCCTAATTCTCTTCCCCTCTTCAAAACCCTACTTAAAACTCACCTCCTCCAAGAGGCCTTCCCAGACTGAGCTCTCCTTCTCCCTCTACTCCCTCTACCGCCCCCCCTTCATCTCTCTGCAGCTTAACCTTCTTTTCCCCCCATCTCCCTCTGCTCCTCCCCCCTCCCTTCCCATCTCCTCAGCACTATACTCATCTGCTCAACTGTATATATTTACATTACCCTATTTATTTTTTTAATGAAATGTACATCGCCTTGATTTTATTTAGTTGCCATTGGTTTTACGAGATGTTCTTCCCCTTGACTCTATTTATTGCCATTGTTCTTGTCTGTCTGTCTCCCCCAATTAGACTCTAAGCCCATCAAAGGGCAGGGACTGTCTCTATCTGTTGCCGACTTGTTCATTCCAAGCGCTTAGTACAGCGCTCTGTACATAGTAAGTGCTCAATAAATACTATTGAATGAATGAATGAATGAATAAGGAGGTCTCCCACCTCCCCTCAAAATCCCACCCTCCACCTGTATCTCAGGACCCATCCCTTCACACTTTATCAAAGCACTTTGCCCCTTCCTTCTTAATAATAATAATAATAATAGCATTTGTTAAGCACTTATTATGTGCCAAGCACTGTACTAAGTGCTGGGGTAGATACAAGGTAATCAGGTTGTCCCACATGGGGCTCACAGTCTTAATCCCCATTTTTACAGATGAGGTAACTGAGGCACAGAGAAGTGAAGTGGCTTGTCCAAGGTCACACAGCAGACAAGTGGCAGAGGCGGCATTAGAACCCACGACCTATGATTCCCAAGCCCATGCTCACCTCACCGACTGCCATCTTCAACCGTTGTAAACATTTAAAAGCACCGTGATCTGTTTGTCCATATTTTCCTAGCTCATCAGTAAAGATGTTAGACGTGATGGAATCAAAAGCCTTTATTTCCATGGCATATCAGGCTATTAAAGAAGAAAATTGAGTTGGTGGTCATCATCCTCACAGTCATTATCATAAGCACCATGGTCATTATCATAATCATCATGTCTACTGTGTGACCTTGGCCAAATACCTTCACTTCTCTGGGTCTCAGTTACCTCTTCTGTAAAAGGGGGTTTAAGAGTGTGAGCCCTATGTGGGACAAGGACTGAATCCAACCTGATTGTATCTACCCCAGCGCTTAGAACAGTGCTTGGCACATAGTAAGAGCTTAACAAGTACCATAATTATTATTATTATCATTATCATCATGAGAAGCATCCTAGTGGAGAGAGCAAGGGTCTGGGGATCAGGAGACTTAGGTTCTAGTCCCAGCTCCACCATGTACCTGCTGGGTGACCTTGGGCAAGTCACTTAATTCTCTGTGCCTCGGATTCCTCATCTATCAGATGTGAATTCAATCAATACCTGTTCTCCCTCCTCTTTAGACTCTGAACCCCGTGTGGAGCAGGGATCATGTTCGATCTGATTAGCCTATAGTCATTCATTCAATTGTATTTATTGTGCACGTACTATGTGCAGAGCACTGTATTAAGCATTTGGGAGAGCACAATACAACAATAAACAGACACATTCCCTGCCCACAAGGAGTTTACAGATGAGAGATGAGCTTGCAGTCTAGAATACACTCCCCCAGAATTTAGCACAGTGCTTGGCACAGAGGAAGCACTCAACAAATACCACGTTTATTTTTATCAGTTTTTATTGAAGATCTACTGTGTTCAGATCCCTACACTTGCAGGGATCTGCACTTTGGAGCCTACAATAAATGTAGAAGATGCCATCCTTGTCCTTGAGGCATTTACAATCTAGTAGGATTACTTTACCTGGAGATTTAAGGCAGTCAATCAACTTTCTGTCTTCTGCTTTTTGGAAAATGGTATTTGTTAAGTGCTTACTTATGTGCCCGGCACTGTACTAGCACTGGGTTAGATACAAGCTAATCAGGTTGGACCGAGTCCTTGTCCCACATGAGGCTCGCAGTCTTAATCTCCATTTTACAGATGAGGTAATTGAGGCACAGAGAAGTTAAGTCACTTGTCCAAGGTCACACAGCAGACAAGTGGCAGAGCTGGGATTAGAACCCAGTTCCTCAGACTCCCAGGTTCATGCTCTTTCCATTGGGCTACTCCACTACTTAACCTTGCTCATCTCCAACTATAATCCAGCCCTCACGCTTCACTCCTCTAACTCCAACCTACTCTCTGGGCCTCGATCTCATTTATCTCACCACCAACCCCTTGCCCACTTCCTCCTTCTGGCCTGAAACTCCCTTCCCCCTTCATATCTGACAGACCAGCACTCTCCCCATCTTCAAAGCCTTATTAAAATCACATCTCTGGAAAGTTTTCGCTGATTAACCTCTTTGCCCTCCCTTCTGCATTACCTATGCACTTCGTTACTCACCCCATCCACAACCCCACAGAACCTTTTTACATACACTTTACTTTGCTCCTTCTCCCATCTATAATTTATTTTAGTATCTGTCTCTCCTGCTAAGATCTTTGAGGGTAGGGATAACCAACACTATTGTTATGCACTTTCCCAGGTGCTTAGCACAGTGCTTTACACACAAAAAGCCCTCAATAAATGCCACTGATTGTTTGATTCACTGAGTGGAGGGTGGGGGAACAGGCAGACTTAGATAGTGTACATCCACTGGGAACAAGAGGAAGACAGAGTTTCAACAGTAATAACAAAAATGAGCATGGCGTAGTGGATAGAGCACGGGCCTGAGAATCAGAAGCTCATGGGTTCTAATCCCTCCTCTTTCACGTGTATGATCTGTGACCTTGGGCAAGTCACTTCACTTCTCCATTTCTCAGTTACCTCATCTATAAAATGAAGATTGAGACTGTGAACCCTATGTGGAACAGGGACTGTGTCCAACTTGATTTGTTTGTATCCACCCCAGTACTTAGTACAGTGCTGGGCACATAGTAAGCGCTTAACAAATACCATAATAATAATTATTAGTAATATCAGTATTAGTATTATCAACTGGGAATGAATACATGGAATAAATTCACCAACATACAGTTTACATAAGAGATATGGTTATGGTATGGGATGACATTACCAGCGAAGTGTGGAGTAGTAAGGGAATATGATTTATTCTTCCTGAAAAACAGAATGTTCCTTAGAGTTTTGTGTTCTTCTAAGGTAGTTGCAAATTGCTCCTTTGATTATTTGTTCAAGTATAAATATCAATCTAACTGTTCTTCAATTTCTAGATCAACTTTTGTGTCTTTTTGAAAAAGAGGCTCAGCATTTGCACTTTTTCATTTCTCAGAAATTTCTTGTGCCCTATCATGAATGGCTAATGGCTTTAAAAGAAAGAATGGCTAATGATTAGGATACAATATCTATCCTTTTGCTGTGCACCCAAGGATATATGTAAACCAGTTCAAATGCATTTGAACTTAAATCTAACCAATTTTTCTTGGTACTCTTGAACCACTTATTTCCATAATTCTAGTCTGGCTCTCACCTGGAGAGTTTTCCAGGAGGGAGTTTTCTATGGGAGGGAGAGTCAAGCAGAGGCATACTCATTCCATTTCTAGCTTGGGCACTGGCTAGCGAGTGGAAGGCAACCTACTACAAGTCAAAACTCATCTGTGCTGGGCAGCAGCAACACTGGAGAGGGTCGAGGATGGAGACTCTAATTTACAGCGTGGAAGAAGGCGATGGTAAACCACTTTCATATTTTTACTAAGAAAACTCTGTGGATACACTATCAGAACAATAGCAGACAGAGGTGGGGCATTCTGGGAGAGATGTGTCTATAGAGTCGCTATAGGGTGGAGACGACTCGACAGCATAAAACAAGTCTGGCTTTCCCACCTTCCTTTACAATGGCACGTGCTCTGAATGCCTGATTGCAATCAGTTGTTTTTGTAAACCAGAGATGAGAAAGGCATTGAAGACATCTCTCTTTCTATGATTATCCATTAGAAGCTTTCCCTGTCCGTCTTTCTCTGGAACAATATTTTCCTTGGCCTTTGTATGTTCACTTATGTACTTAAATAGTTTTTTTTTGGGGGGAGGGGGTGTTTGTTGGGTTTTTTTTTTACATTTCAGGTCTTGAGCACACCCCTATTGTTTGGCTTTTCTCATCTTGGTCCCAAACAATCGTGCTATTTTTAAACATTCCTTGTCAGTGTTTTAGCTTGATTTCCACATTTTTTGATTTCCGTTTGCCCTTCAGCTCTCCAAATGGTTCTGGATTTAACAAACTTGGGATCTTGTTATCATTTTTGACTTCATATTCACAGCAATAATTTGTTTCTGTGTTTACAAAATTGAGTTTGAAGAACAACTAGCTTTCTTCAACTCCTCTACTGATCAGTAATATCCTAAGTTTGTGAAGATTTACTTTTGGAAAGTTCTTTTCTTTATTTTGCATGCTTCTCCCCTCCATTTCCTTAGGAGCTGGAATAAGGTAATCTTAGGGTGACTTCTACCAAAATCGCAGCTACTTTTAGATCCTCACCTGAATCCTACCTGTAGGTAAAACTCAAATCCAGAAGAGGCCTGTTCATTACCTTATTTCCAGTGACTTCCGGAGGTGCCAGCTTTTCACTGGAGCACAGGGAAGAAAAGGAGGGTGCACAAATTTTAGGGAGGGGATGGCACTTAGGAAGGGCAGGTTTCAAAGAGCTAATAGGCCAGAGAGGCACCATATGGGATCTTTTCAGTCCTGAAAAACTAGAAAACCTGGATGTGATTCCATCCTTCCCACCCCCACCCCACCTTGGCTTCTGTGGAGAAGGCGCTTATGGTAACACTGCCAGCCCTGGAATAAAAGAATACATGTTATAGAGCCATAGTTGAAGACTTAAGTTCCTCTTCTAGAACTCACTTACTCTCTGTGCCTCTATCTTATCTATCTCAGCACTGATCCCTTTCCCACATCCTCTCTCTAACCTTGAAACTATCCCCCTACCATCCATATCCGACAGACCACCATTCTCCCCACCTTCAAAGGTTTATTAAAATCACATCTCTTCCAAGAGGCCATCCCTGATTAATAATAATAATAATAATAATAATAATAATAATGGTATTTGTTAAGTGCTTACTATGTGCCAAGTACTGTTCTAAGTGCTGGGGTAGATACAAGGTAATCAGGTTGTCCCACGAAGAGCTCACAGTCTTAATCTCCATTTTACAGATGGGGTACCTGAGGCCCAGAGAAGTTAAGTGGCTTGCCCAAGGTCACACAGCAGACAAGTGACAGAGGTGGGATTAGAACCCACGTCCTCTGACTCCCAAGCCCATGCTCTTTCCACTAAGCCACACTGCTTCTCATTTCCCCCACTCCTTTCTGTGCCACCTGTGCACTTATATCTCTACCTTTTAAGCACTTGATATTCTCCCCACACTAAGCCCCAAAGAACTTACGTATATATCTGAAATGTCTTTATATTAATATATGTCTTCCCCTCCAGACTATAAACCCCTTATGGGCATGCAAAGGGTCTAACAACTCTATTGTATTTATTCTCCCAAGCCCTTAGTACAGTGCTCTGCAATACCATTGATTTATTGTTTAATTGATTGATTAACCGTGACTTGTACCTCCTATATGTTGCTGAATTTTGTTTTCCCCGGCTTGCCCTATAGCTATATTCCCTTTTTTCAACTATAGCACAATTAGTATAAATGCCCAAGAGCTTTTGATTCCCAGTGACACTGTGCTACATTTCCTATTGATGTCATGGGCTATTTCAAAGCTGCAAAAGGAGATTCAGCTCTGTAGGAAAATTTGTTATTTTAAAAATAATGATAACAACAGTAACCAAAATAATGATAATAATAATGGTGTTTGTACTATGTGCAAGGGACTTGGGTAGAGACAATTAAATCAGATCAGACATAACAATAATAACTGTGGAATTTGTTAATTGCTTACTCTGTGCCAGGCACTGTACTAAGCACTGGGATGGATACAAGCAAATCAGGTTGGACACAGTCCCTGTTTCACATATGGTTTACAGTCTCAAACTGAGGCACCAAGTTACAGATGAGGGTAACTGTGTGCCCAAGACCACATAGCAGACAAGTGGCAGAGCCAGGGTTAGAACCCATGACCTTCTGACTCCCAGGCCCATGATCTCTTCACTACACCTTGCTGCTCCCTGCCCAACATGGAGCTCACAGTCTGAAGGGGAAGGAGATCAAGTATTTAATCCTCATTTTACAGATGAGGAACAGAAGCAAGGCAGAGAAAAGCAAGTGACATGCTCAAGATGACACAGCATACAAGTGAATGAATGAATGAATGAATGAATGGCAGAATCAGGATTAGAACCCAGGTCTCCTGACTCCCCTGCTACTTTAAGACTCAAATAAAGAAGAATACAACCATCTCTTGGTCTCAGGCTTGGCTATAAATAAGATTGTGTAACAACATATTTTTTAAAAAATAAGCCCGGGAAGAAGCTCTTCAGCGTAACTGGTTTTTGGTTGGATTTTTTCCCTGGTGCACATCTCCAACCAGTCAATCTTTCAGGAACATCTGACTGTAAAGAATCTGTCAACAGAGACACATATTGGCATCAGATTAATCATGGAAATTCAAGAGAAACTGAAGCAAGCAAGACATCCTAGATGTTTATAGTCTCAAGCCCTCTGACAGTATTTATAGAGAGCAGGTGAGGTATGAAGCGTAATTATGCCTGAACACTGGGTCTTAGAGGCCAAATTTCAACTGTAAAATAGTGGTCAACCGCTTGCCTCTTATGGCAGTGAGGGGTTTCTTTCCCAGCTACTTCTTTCCAAGTGGGGAGAGCTGGTCTAGTGGAAAGAAAGTGGCTGGGAATAGGCAGAAGTCCTGGCTTCCAGTCTCAGTTCTGACACCACCCTGCTGTGTGATGTTGGGGAAAGCACTTAGCTTCTCTGGGCCTCAATTTCCTTATTGACAAAATGGAACTATGATTCCTGCTCTCCTTACCTCTGAAATTGAGTGGTAGGTGGGGACAAAGACCATAACTAATTTAATGATCTTGAATCTACCCCAGCAGTTAGCTCAGTGAGTTGGGACTTAGGAAATGCTTTATAAATGCCATCATTACTATTACCCACTTAAAATGTTAGTAGTAGTAGTAGTAATATTTATTTAGGGCTTACTATGTGCAAAGCACTGTATGAAACCTGGGAAAGAAATACATCGATGAGGTACAGAAGTGGTCCCTGGCCCCACTGGGCCATATAAGAATGGTTGGGGAAGTGGGAGCTGGAATGAGAGAAAAAATGGTTGTAGAACTTCATTATTAAGATTCCCTGTAACTCCAGGTTCTACCTGGGAGTCTTTATAGTCAAGAAATTACTGGAAAATTCAAGTTTGTCTTCCTCTCAATAAGGTCAATTCTGAATTACCTGGTAATCTTATTACATCAATCCCTACTTTTTTCCTCTAATGGATGGAGGGTAGTGAGGATGGATAATAAAAACTATAAACTAACCCACACAGTAGACAGTCTACTTCATCAATCACACATTAATTTCCCTTTATGTTCCTCCTCAGGACCCAGTGAGGCCTTTGGAGGAGGGAAGAGAAGAAAAAAAAAACACAGGGAGGGAAATGGACTTCGTATTTGAAGTAACCAGTAGAAAAGCAGAGGTATCTTCAGATTTGTTCATAATGTCCCTGTACCTTTTCTAAAAATAAACGTTATTAACCAGAGGAGACTTGAAAAACAAGTTCCCTGAAGCATGTACAGGTTCAGAAATTGGCCATGACTGTGCTAGTGGACCTTTCCTAAGTGGAAGGAGGAGGTTGATGTATATTGATGTAATAGTAGTGATGACATTTTTTATTGCTTATTCCTCTTTCTCTTCTTGTTCCCTCCCTCTTCCTCATCTTATATATGCAGATAAGTATATATAATATATAGAGAGAGAACATGAGAGAGAGAGAGAGACAAAGATATCTCTATCTGAGTCCCCACAGAGAACTTTGGCTCCAGGACAGTTTCTAGATAACAATTGGCTGGGAGGGCTGGGGTCACGGAATAAAAGATCTTGAGCCAAAGTAAGAGCAGGTCAAGGGAGGGGGCAAAAGAAGGGGAAGAGCTGTGAGAAAGAGAAGCAGGGAATAGGGAAGGCAGTAGGGGCAGGACCTTAGAATCTGGAACCATCAGGACAACTGAGAGTGAGAAGGAAGGCAGAGCTTCCCCACCAGTAGAGAGTCCAGCTGGAGAAGGAATTGAAGCAGGGGTGAAGGCAGGGAGAGAGCTAGCTATGACAGGGACAAAAAAGGTGAGATGGATCAAGAGTTGGGATGAGATAAAGACCAGGCCAGAAATACCCTAGCACAGATTGGGTTTTTCTTCTAGTTCAATACATATCGAGAACTTTCTGATTCTTCCTTTAGTCCATTTGAAGTGAGTGTTTGTTGATTTTTGCTTAATTTATTCTAAGTGAATGGAGTCTCTTAGGGTATGTAAAAGGTTTGAGACACCCCCTTCCCACTCCAACATCTTGCCTCAAAGTTCATAGCCCAATTTCTAGTTTTTTTTAAAAAAAGACAAAATTCAGAATTTAAAAAAAGGGGGGTCTTAAGGAGCTGCAGGGACAGACGGGGAGGTGACAGTTCATAACTTATCATGCCCAATGTGGATAATCCACAAGCAATTAAATGGACAGAAAAAGAAAGGGAGTAGTGAGGATTGCAATGTACAATGACTCTGAACACTTCTGACATGGTCACTGTTCAAGAAAAATATGTATTTCAAAGGAAGGTACTCAACAGCTGGCATAGTCTGAATGGCAAAAGAGTTCATTGAAAATAATAATAATAACTGTGGTATTTGTTAAGCGCTAACTATGTGCCAGGCACTGTACCAAGCACCGGAGTGGATACAAGCAAATTGGGTTGGACACAGTCCCTGTCCTGTGGGGCTCACAGTTACATCTTGAGCATTTGTGGCCCAGCCCAGATGAAATGTCACTCCTCTCCTCCCTTCCCTTCTACCCCAAAGTGCCCTTTTTGGAGCAGTGGCATCATCATCATCATTATCATCATCATCATCATCATCACCATCATCATTGATAATTTTTGAGTGCTTACTATCCACAGAGAGCACCATATTAAGTGCTTGGGACAGTACAATATGACAAGAGATGGCAGATATGTTCAGGCATGCTCAGTACCACTGTGGAACATGAGGGAGAGGCTGGAACCTTGATCTTTCCTTCTATGCGGGCCTTCCCCCTACCCAATTATTTTTAGAGCACCACTGTCCAGAGGAATAGTGGAATTATACAGATTGGGGTTAGGAGGAAAGAGCCCTGATGGTGGGAGAACTTTCAACCCTGGTCTTCAGAGTAATTGTCTCCCACCCACCTGAAGAACTCTCCCCATCCCCGATTGCAGGAGATTCAGTAGAGTTGCAACAAAGATATGGCATTCAAATGTCACCCTTACCAAGCCCTCATTCATTCATTCAATCGTATTTATTGAGCGCTTACTGTGTGCAGAGCACTGTACTAAACGCTTGGAAAGTACAATTCGGCAACTGATAGAGACAAACCCTACCCAACAACGGGCTCACAGTCTGTGCCTCAGGGCACAGAAGGGATCATCCCCTCCCTCCCTGCTGTGGAGAGGAGGGAGCATATCCAAGATTGTAAGCCTCCTTGAGGGCAGGGTTCACACCTACCAACTCATTGTGTTGGACTCTCCCGAACACTTAGTACAGTGTTCTGCACATAGTAAGCCCTCTGTTGATTGAAACAGAGACATGGGGTATCCAAGGAGTGAGGGGCAGAAGTGCTCTTCCCCAACATCAAAGGCCATCCCCAACCATTACCACCAACTGGGAAGCAGGGTCAGTCAGGAAGGGATGGTGTTTGAGGAAGGTGGAGGAGAGGGGAGATGGAGGGAATTGCCACTTGCAGCTCATTTCCACCCTTTCCAGTGCTGCATGCACTTCTCCCCAGCCATGACATGGGGCACTAAAAATAACACTAAGAGAGGTACAAACCAGACCCCCACTTGTGACCCTTAGGAGAGTTTCCCTTTAACATCCCTTTTGCCACCCTTGCCTTAATCGTTGGCATGCCTCTAATTCTCCTGATGAGTTTCAAGCAAAGTACCACTGTACAGTTTATTCAAGCCACCCAAATTATTTCAAAGGTGACTAATTTCAGGATGGGAGGCACAGCACAGTCATGTGGATACCTGTTGGATTTGAAGTTATTAAACCAACCAAAACTTTAAATAATTTGAAAGGATGGGGAAACGCTATGCAATTTGCACAAGGTAGATCATACTTGGGGCAGTAGGAGTTAAAAAGAATGTGAGAGAGATTCCAGTAGGGCAGGTGAGAGTAGTTATGGCCCTTTTCCGATAAGAACAGGCCTCTACAAATTTGTGTTGAGTCAAGTCCTGCCTGCTATGAAGGTATTTCATTTTCACATTCTGAAAGAATTGTTTATTACTGAAATGGTCTTGAAAGGAGAAGTTCAGGGATATGGCACATAAAGCAATGCCAAAAAACAAGATGTTTTTGCTGTTCACAGAAGCAGAAGTAAGAATTCTTAACCCTTTTCTCTCCCTTATTCCTTGCTGCCCCCCCCCAACACACACACACACACATACACACACACACTCACTCCCCTCCATGAACATCACCCCTTCTCTGCTTTATCCCACAGTTTAGGTGGGCCAAACGCCACTGGGTTATTTAGCATACACCAGGTTGCTTGAGCAAGAGATGTTCATTCCTAGATCTAGCTCCTCAAACATTCTCTAGCTTGATCCTTCCACCAGGAAACGTTATAAGAAGTCCAGTAAGGGTTGAGTTATATATGTAGCTCAGTGGACACAGACACCAAGTCTCCGCTAACCTATTACCTGAAAAATCTGGGCCCTGAAATATACTTTTTTCTAAAATTTCAGGAGAATTGAATAAAGGGAGCAAGGCAAGGTGAGGCAGAAGGGAGTGGAAAAAGATGAAAGGAGGGCTGAGTCAGAGAAGACCTCCTGGAGGAGATGTGCCCTCAGTAAGGCTTTGAAGGTGGGGAGAGATATTGGCTGTCACCTATTAGGAAGAATGGCATTCTAGGACAGAGGCAGGATGTGGGTGAGAGATCAGCCGTGAGATAGATGAGACTGAGGTACAGAGAGAAGGTTGGCATTGGAGGAGCGAAGTAAGCGGGCTGGGTTGTAGTAGGAGAGTAGTGAGGTGAGGTAGGAGGGGGCAAGATGATTGAGTGCTTTAAAGCACTTTAAAGTTTGAGGGGGAACTTTTCAGGATGGCAGGCAGTGTCCTCTAATGGACAGAGCATGGGTCTGAGGGTTCGGAAAGCTGGATTCCAATCTCAGCTCTGCCACTGACTTAGGATCGGTCACTTAATTTTTCTTGGTCTCAGTTTCCTCATCTGTGAAATGGGGAAAAAATACCTGTTCTTCCTCCCTCTTAGACTGGGAGTGCCACGATCTTGCATCTATCCCAGCACTTGGCACATAAGTGCTTAATACTTATAATGATGATTATTCTTATAAACTGCTTGTGTAAGTTCTGCCAGAGAATATATAGTTCCTCTTTCAACTTGCCCATTGTCACCCACACTGGAAAGCCATGCAGAAGATCACTTGCCCAGCAATGACCACATTTCTCAGCTTGAAACAGACAAGTATCAGCATTTGTTCTAATGCAGAGGTCCCAGGATATTCTGTGTTCTGCTCATCTGATAATTTGTTGTGTGACTTTGGCTAAGTCACTAAACATGTGCCTCCATGTTCCCAGTTATGAGACTGAGAGAAGAAGAAGGTGGAAAAGCAGCATGGCCTAATGGATCGAGCATGGGCCTGAGAGTCAGAAGCACCTGGATTCTAATCTTTCTCCACCACTTAACTGCTGGGTGACCTTGGGCAAGGCACATAACTTCTCTGTGCCTTAGTTTGCTCATCTGTAAAATGGGGATTAAGACTGGGAGCCCCATGTGGGACATGGACTGTGTCTGACCTGATTAGCTAGTATCTACCCCAGTGCTTAGTACAGTGCCTGGTACCCAGTAAGGGCTTAATAAATACCATAAAATCCCTACCCCTTTCACTGAGATGTCTAGAGGATCGGTGGAAGATTCTTAAGAGGAAAGTTCTACAGAACCACAGCTTGTCTTTACTGCTATCCCAACTGCCATTCAACGGCCATTCAACTTGAAAAATGACCCGATGCTGCACTGCCGAAGGAAAGAAAACAAGGTGATGGATTGTGTTTTTATGGCTTTGGAACCCAGTCGACATCAAATACAATGATTCCTCTCATCTGAAAGGCCTGCCCCTTGCACATTCAATTTGAAAGGAAAGCTAGAGAGGCCCTGGAGTGGTTCACTGGTCTATGGAGCAGCATATTGGAGCTCTTGGAAGGTGAAAATAGACCCCTGTTGGGTAACTTGCTGGCAACCTCAGCATAGAGAAGACAGAGGTGACACGAACTAACAGACTCCCTCTCCCCAGACGGTCTGGATTCAGGTCAAAATGGATGATGGATAGAGCATGAGCCTGGGAGTCAGAAGGTCATGGGTTCTAATTCCAGCTCCACCACTTGTCTGCTGTGTGACTTTGGGCAAGTCACTTCACTTCTCTGTGTCTCAGTTACCTCATCTGTAAAATAGGGATTAAGACTGTGAACGTCGTGTGGGACAAGGACTGTGTCCAATCTGACTTGCTTATATCCATCCCAGTGCAGCTCCTGGTGCCTAGTAAGTGCTTAACAAATACCATTATTATTATCATTATTGTTATTTTGATTCTTGGTGAGAAAAAATATATATTATAAATTACTATTTTTTTCATATTAATGTCTGATTCCTCCTCTAGACTGTAAACTTGTTATGATCAGGGAACCTGTCTGCCAACTCTGTGGCACTGTACTCTCCCAAGTGCTTAGTACAGTGCTCTGCACATAGTAAATGCTCAATAAATACCATTGATTGAGTGTGGAAAGGAGGGAACTGGCTTTCCTTGCTACCAGAGCTTGGCTGCATCTGTTCAGAGAATCAGTCAAGACTGGCAATCTGCAGGGCCATCAGGATGGGAGCTCTAATCGGCAGTAAGTTCACTATAAAGAAAAATATTAGAAAGGATTTGCAAGGCTTAAAAGAAACACTACCTTACTAAGGGCATTTATGCTGATTCATTAAGTGCCCAGAGAGGGGGGGAGCCTGAGTTAGTCCTCTGACCTCTACATTACCAGTTCAGCAACGCTCAGAAGAATACAGTGACGATACTGCCGTAATACCTTTTAGCGACTCAAAAAGACTAGGATGTAGGCTTTGTCCCGCTCTATCTATGGGAAATCACATGATTTGCACCATCCACCTCCCTCTCCTTACAGTAACAGAAACCACCTTATCTAGTTAGTTTCACTTTCTGGTCCCTTGGAGCTAGTGCAGTGCACTGAATGGTAAATGGTAACAGCCAGGTTGTGCTCACCCATGATCTCAGATCAGGATCTCCATTTATTTAAATGGACATATTTTGATTTTTTTTTGGTGAGAGAGGGGTGAGAGGGTGGGGAGTTGTACTATTGGATGTATACTGGCATCCACATTGGAACAGAAAGGTAAAATGGCTTGTGAGAACACTTAAAGTCCACGAAGGCAGGAGAGGCCATGACAGCTGTGGTGATGGCAGTGACTAAGAAGCAGGTAAGTGGATGAGTGGAGAGAGGCTGACGCAGTCCTTTCCTCCTCCATCTGTTTCTCCTCCTCTTTCATCACTGCCTCAGGCTCTCCTGGGTGCTTCCACATGCCATTCCCAGAGGCTTCAGGAACGGTCAAACTGTGCCAAGACGACCTCAGTGGAAATCACCAAGAGGAGCAGCACAGCCTAGTGCATATAGAATTAGAGGACCTAGATTTGAATCCCGACTCCAACATTTGTCCGCTGAATGACCTGGGGCCACTCAACTTCTCTCTGACTCAGTTACCTCATCTGTAAAATGGTGATTGACTGTGAGCTCCAGGTGCAACATGGATTGTGTCCAACCTGATTAGCTTGTCTCTATTCTAGTGCTCAGTATAGTGGCTGGAACATAGTAAACACTTAACAAGTTAAAATAAATAAACAAATGCCATAAAAGCCCCATAACCATAGCAGCCATGGCTCATGCAGCCACAGCAGCTACAGCTGCCTTGCCTTAGTGAAGGAAAGCTGGCATGCCGTGGGTGCCATGAGAAAACAATGGCTGGATGCTTGTGCTTGTGTGTGTGTGTCTGTGTGTTTTTGTGTGTCCCTTGAACCCCATTTGTTCCTTTCTTTCACGCTCTGTCTTCCTTTCTCTGATGCTCTGGCTTCTTTTCTCTGATGCTCTGGCTTCCTTTCTCTGCTGCTTTCTCACTCTCTGCTGCTCTTGTGATCACTCTGTCTTTCCGCCCTTGTGTCATTTTATCCTCGGTCTTTCCTCTGCTTCTCTAGCTTTCTATCTTTCTTTCCTCTTGTTTTGATTATGCCCTCTGAAGGCTTCCCTAACTACACCTTTGAGCTCCCCAAATCGTGGTCACCATATCCACCGGTCCTATAGAAAATGAGGTACCTTTTTTTTTTCCAGGGTTGAATCTTAAATTTGCAACCCTGATTTGTTTGATGAGAGTTCAGTTTGTCATTTCAGCTCTCTTGCTCTCCAAATCCCTGACCAAAGAAAAATAACAAAATAATCATTTAATGGTATTTATTAAGCACTCACTGTGGGCAGAGCACTGTACTGAGCACTTGGGAGAATACAATTAACTTAGCTCAAATGAGTTTTCTCTCAATAAAGGTGCTAAATTCTCCTGAAAGGAAAAGGAGTCAATTGTAGCCAAGCACATCTTTAGGGAAACTCATTTTTCTTCAGCTGACTGCAACTTGTTTTAGTGGCCCCCAAACTTGCTGGAATGATACTATAGGAAAGAGGGAAAAGAGAGCTCTTTGCTTTTTGTTTGCTGTAGTCAACTTCCTGGCCTAAAGTGGGGGTGGGGAAAGAGGACAGCCTGTGTGAAATGAAACATCTGAAGGTTAGTCAGCTACAGATTCCAATGAGCTACACTCCCAACTATGTCAATTACCAAACAATGGCCTTGGAGGCTTTCCGTTTTCCCTCCCTTCAACTCTCCTTCTAAACCTCCTTCCCCATTCCCCTGGGGGATTTCCCATCCCAACTATTTCCTTACTGTTCCTCCCTACTTTGGGGATTCCCCACACTGATTCAATCAATCAATCAATCAATCAATCAATCATAATTATTTATGATTAGAACAATGCTTAGAACAGTGCTCTGCACATAAAAGCGCTTAACAAATACCATTATTATTAATTACTGAGCAATTACTGTGGACAAAGCACTGTACTAAGCACTTGGGAGAGTACAATATAACAGAGTTGGTAGACACACTTCCCGTCCACAACAAGGTTACAAACTAGAGGGAGAGACAGAAATTAATGTAAATATATCAATTATGGATATGTACATAAGTGCTGTGAGGCTGAGGAAGAGTTTAGAGTCTTACAGTCTTGCATCTTTGATAAAGTGTGAAGGGAGGGGGTGGGATTTTGAGTGGAGGTGGGAGTTCTTCTCCTGTCATACTGCTGGGAAAGATGGGAGAGTCGAAAAAGGAGCAGGAGGAGGTAGGGATTGGAGAGGGAAAGGGGAAATTTTAGTGAGATCATGCCTGATGGTTTCAATTTTCTCAGTATAATACTTGTCCAGGTCAGTGGTCATTAGGAACAAGAAATGGGAGAAGCAGGGGTACAGTGGGTGACGGGGCTTGAGAAGAGAGTTAAACATCAGAAACAACTGAACAAGGCACTGGGCATGGGATTCTTTCTCTGACCAGTCTTCTTCCCCCTTAGGGGATTTCTGTCCTTTCATCCCCTTTCCTTAGAGGATTCTTTCCTCTCCCTCAAACCTGCTCCCAATCCAGTATTGACTGCTCCACTGGTTGGGGGTGGGGATTGCCTATCAACCTCCAAATCCAGTAAAAACTCCTCACTATTGGCTTCAAAGCTCTCCATCACCTTGACCCCTCCTACCTCACCTTCCTTCTCTCCTTCTACAGCCCAGTCCACATACTCCACTCCTCTGGTGCTAACCTTCTCACTGTGCCTCATTCTCGCCTGGCCTGCCATTAACCTCTGGCCCACATCCTACCTCTGGTCTGGAATGTTCTCCCTCCTCAAATCTGCCAATCACACTTCCCCCCTTCAAAGTCCTACTAAAGGCTCACCTCCTCCAAGAGGCCTTCCCAGACTAAGTCCCCCTTTACCTCAGCTTCCCCTCCCCACCTCATCACTCCAACTCACTCCCTTTGATCTACCCCCATCCCCACCCCACAGCATTTGTGTATATATGTACATATCTATAATTCTATTTATTTATATTAATGCCTGTTTGCTTGTTTTGATGTGTATGTATCTATAATTCTATTTATTTTTATTGATGCTATTGATGCCTGTTTGCTTGTTTTGATGTCTGTCTCCCCCCTTCTAGACTGTGAGCCCATAGTGGGCAGGGATTGTCTCTCTTTATTGCTGAATTGTACTTTCCAAGTAGTTAGTACAGTGCCCTGCACACAGTAAGCACTTAATAAATATGATTGAATGAATGAATTCAATGCTTTCCTCTATCTAAAGCCCAAAATGTGGGAGGACAGTGAATCATTTAAGAGTGTGTGTGTATGCATGTGTGTGGGAAGAGTAGGGGAAAGGCAGGGGGAGCGGAGAACACAAACTAAAGGGAGAGAGATTGGCTTCAAAATGAAGGGAGTGAAGTGGGAGTGAGGAACTTCAAAGGCCTGAACGAACCCAATCTCATCTAGTAATAATAATAATAATAATTAATGGCATTTGCTAAATGCTTACTCTGTGCCAGGCACTGTACTAAGTGCTGGGGTGGATACAAGTAAATCATCAGGTCGGACACAGTCTCTGTCCCACGTGGGGCTTGTAGTCTCAATCCCCATTTTACAGATGAGGGAACTGAGGCCCAGAGAAGTGAAATAACTTGCCCTAGGTCACACAGCTGACAAGGGGCAGAGCCGGGATAATGTCAGGAGGCAAGTACTGTAAGCCCATTATTGGGCAAGGATTGTCTCTTATCTGTTGCCGAATTGTACATTCCAAATGCTTAGTACAGTGCTCTGCACATAGTTAGCACTCAATAAATATTACTGAATGAATGAAAGTAGTCCCACATTCTGGAGTTATGGAAATTAGGGGAATCCTTGTTGGGAGGGGACATAATCAGAGAAGGTGTCCAGGGAAGGGGGCAATGACCAAGGAAAGGTGAGAGTGGGGGCAAAGGAGAGGCAGGACAAACTCAGAGAGGTGAGGAAACTGAGGGGAAAGAAAGGGGAAAGGAGGAGAAAGCCCAAGGCAGGAAGGAGAGTGACTGAAGTGGTGTGACAAAGTGGAAAGAGCATGGGGCTGGGAGTCAGAGAACCTGGGTTCTAATCCTGGCTCCATCGCTCACCTGCTGTATGACCTTGAACAATTCACTTCACTTCCCTGTGCCTGTTTCTGTCTCTGTAGACTGTGAGTTCCATGTGGGAGAGAGACTGAGTTTGGCCTGACTGTCTTGTATCAACTCCAGTGCTTACTAAAGTGTCTATAGTAAGTGCTGAAAAATATTACACATCATCATTATTATTATTATCAAAGGGATTAGTTAGGGTGGGGCATTTATATGGAAGAAGAGAAGCTGGGAAGAGCAGAAAGGATCGAGAGTGAGGAAATTCCTTGAGGGACCATGAGATATCCTTGACTGTCACCACCACTGAACATTAGATGATTTGGACTTCTAGCTTGGCCATTATCCCAAAGTACTGAGATATTTATAAAGTCTTGGAAATTTAAGGATTGAAAAAACAGATAGTGGCAGTGGTAGTGAAGTAAATTAGGACTATGCATGGCATCACAGTTCAGAACCTCCTGGCTCCTGAAGTCAGCAAATCATTGAATGGTGATAGGATCAAGGTTCCTAGATAAAGTAATTTCCACTTCCACTATGAATAGATTGAGAGATAAAATAGAATACCAGGCAAAAAATTAAATATAACACTCTTGCCAAAGAAAACTGGAAGTGTAAGGAGAGGGGCCAAAATTATGCAGCCCAAAGCTGGATTTTCAACCTAGTGCCATGACTTCTATGATATTTATTATGATTATTATGAAAAATCATGATTATTATTTCTAAGATAATAATCAAGAACTTTCAATTTGTGCTTTGTACATTTTCTTACGTTTTGGCTACACTGAGTCAGGGTTCATAATTTCAATAAAAAATGCTATGAGGGTCACCTTTAATATTTTATATTGGACAAGTTGAGAGAGTAACAAGTAAAGGGATGATTGGTTCTACTGGAATATTCTGTGCTCCAGGCTACATACCAAATTGAAAGATCCATAGAGCTATGTGAAAGGGAAGACCTGTATATGGGCAGTAGCAGAACAATTCTGTCTGTGTCTTCTGTCTGAGGTGGATTTCCTGCCCTTTGTGGTGTCATAGTGCCATCCCTCAACAGCAGAGCAGAGCTGGCAGAGCAGAAGAACATGAAACATATGCTCCGGGCATATTCTAAGCCCCAGCTAGATGGCATTTGCAGAAGTCCAGACTTGGTTCTTTTGTGCTGGCCAGGACCTCAGAAACAGGAAGGAATAACTAGGAGCTCCTCATGGACTACTGGAAAGGAAACAGGCCTGGGAGTCAGAGGAACTGGGTTCTAATCCTGGCTCTGTCACTTGCTTGTTGGGTAACCTTGGGCAACACACTTACCTTCTCTGTGCCTTGGTTTCCTCATTTGTAAAATTTTCCTTCCTACTTGAACTGTGAGCTTCACGGGGGACAGAGACTGTTTGATCTGTTTACCTTGTCTCTACCCTGTGCTTAGTACATAGCAAGTGCTTAACAAACCCCACAGTTATTATTACCGAGGCAGACAGTGTCCTGGGGATGCCACTCCAGTTTAGCCAGTATGATTCCACCCTTGTCCATCCACTAGAGTGAGAGGTCCTGCCCTTTGGTATTCCAAGATGGTTAAAGTTAAAAGTGATATCATGTAGGTGATGTGTTTATTGGCTAGGGTCACTTTAACCATTAGACAGGAGAGGTTCCAGTACCTCCATTAATGGGAGAAGTCCCAGCAAAAAAGCAAATAACTGGGTAGGGGACAACCTCAGAGGATGAAGAAAGTTTTCAAGAGTCCCCTTGCTCCTGCCACTACCCAACAGCTGTGTAGATTTCACTGGTATTGGTCTCTGAGGACTCTTACTTCCCCACCCTCTGTCCACCTCTCCCCTTCCTCCCCACCCCCGCCATGATCCCTCAATCAGACACAGATCTGGAAGTGAACAGTCCCAAGATTTCTTTTATTTTTTATTTTTTAAAAACATTGCATGTTACACAGATTGCAAGCGTGGGTTGAGAGGGGTTTGGGTCAAGGATTTTGTTGAAGGAATGGAGAATGGGTGAGGCTAATCACAAAAGATTTTCTGGAGTAAGCAGGCCTCAAACTGGGTTTTAAAGAAAGGGAGAAAGGTGATTTGGTGGAGGGAGGTGAGAGGTGGCTCCTTAAATATGAAAAGCTTTGGGCAAAGACTCAGAGGTCCACATGCTGAGCACAGCAAGAAGACAAAGTTTCCCAGAGCTAAGTGTGAGCTGTGGTAAAGCAGAAGATGGGAATAGATAGGAAGTATGGGGCTTCAGGGTGGTGGGCTTTGTAGGCAAAAGTCCAATGTTTATATTGAATTTAGAGAGTTCTCAGGGTTCTCAGGTCACTGCTAAGGTGGCTTGGGCTATTCACAACCTGGTGCTAAAAAAAACTTTAGGTAAACTCAACGTAGGTGCAGGCATACTTGCCAACAGTACCGCTCACATGAATGGTAACAATTTTAGTTTATTCCACCAGAGTGTCGGGGGGGAGGCCGGGGGGCGGGGGCAGTGTTAAGAGGACAAGAGTGACTATGGAATGACATAGATTTGTAGGGAAGAATCATGGGAGTGAAGAGCTATAAATACATTTAACATAGATTAACATCCATGGGTCCTGGCAGGTTAAAAAACTTGCAAATAGCAGTATAAGCCTCAGTTATAAAGTTATTAAGGCCTCAGAGACAGGGAGGGATTGGATAGTTGGGTTCCAGGGAGGTAAGAGAAGTGAAATGAAACAAATAAGTGGAAATGGTGCTCTTGAACATGACCTAGAGCAGTTCAGACTGTACATTACAATGGCCCCATCGCAGAGTAACAGGCTATTCAAATCCACTGAGGCATTAAAAACCATATCCGACAAAACACAAGTTACGGTGTTATTGGGGCTGCTACTTCAACTGGCCCCTGAATCTGTACTGGATAACCGTTCGGCCTTTCTCTTGCGGCTTTCAATGATTATCTGATTCAGAGGTCAGTTGCTGTTGATTATCCTTGAGTCGAATGTGGAATGAGATCTGGGTATTGGGGGAGGGGAAGATTTTGAAACTGGCTAAACTGAAGAGACATAAATGGATAAAAGGTGAGTCAGAGGGAGTGAGTCACAGTCAAACCAACTGTATTAATCAAGGATTGAGTTTCTTCCTCCCTGTACCCCACAAACCAGATGGGGAGAAGACACAAGGCCGCCACAGTGGCAGCTGTAAACCAGAACAAATGAAGTGAATGGTTTGCTAAAACGTCTTTGAGCCCATTCCAGCCTTCGCAAAATGAAACAAACTATCCCAATCCAGATAGAACACTGATATCAAAAGACTTCATTCCCAGACCCTTCCTTTTGAGCCCATCAGAAACTTAAGAGAATCTGGACAAGCCAGTCTCTGGAAAGAGCTCAGCTTCCAGCTGTAAGATCCTAGTGGGATTTCCCCCCAACATACCCACCCACCTCTAGATTGTGAGCTTGCTGTGGGCAGGAAATATCACTGCTTCTTGCTGTACTGAACTTTCCCACGGGCTTAGTACAGTGCTCTGCACACACTAAGCGTTTAATAAATACGATTGAATGAATAAATGAATGAATAGTGGGCAGAGAATGGGTCTACTAACTCTCTTACATTGCACTCTCCCAAGCACTTAATACATTGCTCTGCACACAGTAAGTGTTCAATAAAGGCCACTCATTGATCCCAACACTTGTCTTGCCCATCCCAGGAACTGAGGCTGATGGGACCTCTGCTCTTCCTTCAGCCTTCCAGTGCTTTTCTTGGGGAAGAAGAAAGGCCAATCACTCTTTCAGGATCTCTAGTACAGAGTTTAAAAGGGCCAGCAATCGGGCCCTTTCAAACAAGCATCTTGCCCTTATGCAGTAAGTGAATGGGGCTTTGGGGGCACCAAATAATAAAGGGAACTACTGCCCTCTGGGAAACAAGAGAAAAAGTGTCAAAGGTTTGGAAAGTGGTGACTCAGAATGACTGTCTGTGCCAGGATTTGGGGCCCTGGGATGTTTGGTTCAAGTGGTAGCATGGCAACCCATTTTATGTTATGGTCACATACACAGTTCCATACATAATGAGATTAAAAGGTCAGTGCCTTAGAAGGAGCCTAGTTAACACTGCAGTATAAAAATTGTCTGTTGTCTACAAATAGAAAGCACACATTCCACGAAGCCTTCACAAAATGAATTGGCCTTTGCCATCCCTGAAGCTTTCCAACTGCCCAACAGTGTGCTGCTGGGGGAAGCAAGCAGTTGGTGCTGTTCTTTAAAATTTGGACCCTTCATTTTGAATAATATTTATTGAGCACCCATAGTATGCCACACATTAAACCATGAAAAAAAAAGCATACAAATACAGTCTTTCTTTCAGATAATTTACAAACTTGAAACAAGATGAACACATTTTCCTTTTCAAGAGGCTCTTTGCTCACCTTTCATCTAATTTTCCTACTCTGGTCTCTGTGTCTTCTATCAGCAGCAGCAGCAACAACATCGGCCCAAAGATATTTTGTCACTCACTTGCTGGAGAAGCAGAATGGAGAGGGGAAGGAAAAAGAGAAGAGGAAAAGAGAGCGGGAGATATGGAAAGAGAAAAGAGATGTGCACACGAGTGTTGGTCCAGGTGAACAAATAAAAAGCATTTGCAACCCTAAACATTTAGTTGGTATGTACATGTCTCCTTTGTTTTCTGGATCAACATTCAGGCCTGCAGGTTTCTAGAGGGCAAGGACCATATCTATTTATCGCTTTTTGTCCACTGCTTAATCCAGCACTACTCTACTGTGTAATGTTAATGATCAATCTCTTCCATTAGTGTACGTTCACCCCCTTGCTGCATCTCTTCATTAGAGATTTTTGTAAAAGGGAATAGTCTGGGATAATCTTGAAGCACTGTGTGAATAACAGTGGAGGTTTGTAAAATGTGTCTCCAAGAAGTACAGGCAATAGCTCAAGTCTAAACCTTACTGAATTTTCCAGGGGAACATTTCATTTTAACTATGATTCCAAATGGCACGAGCCACGTGGTGCCAGTATCCACCTTGATGTGTAGGTCATGTAGATGCAGCATTCTGATAGGGATTCATGTACCTCTGGTCCCACATCCAGGCCTGCCCTGGGAACCATGTTGCTGATTGACAGAGAGTATTTCAAGCTTTCTCACTATCCTCTCTATCCTCCTCATTCTACATGAGTGGCTTCTAGGCAGTCTCCTGATTTCAGGTGGGCCAGGTGGGCCAGTGAAGAATGGAGTAGACTGGTGGCCTGAGGACTTCAGCCTCCCCCCATCCTCCCACCTTTTTTACAGGGTGGGGAAAGCGAAATGATGTGAAAATGGTGGCAGTTCGGACCAAGGCAGCTGGACTAGAGTGATGCAGTGTGGAACTGCACTATTACCTTTTACTGTTGGGTTTCTGTTTCTCTTGAATTTTTGCTTTTATCTTCTCCCCTGTGTGTGTACTCTTTCCCCCTTTTAGACTATGAACCCCTCAAGGGCCAGTGACTATGTCTGAATTAATCTCAGCGTATTCTTCTCAGGACTTAGAACAATGGTTCTCACTTCTCACTTATGCTTCTTTAAGCCCTCAATACTTATTAATAGTGACTGGTAGATTAAGGGAGAGGGCAGACTTGCTAGTATCTCCAGGCATCAGTTTGTCAATCACGTGGACCAGGACACCATATGACAGACCCAATACTTTGCCTCCACAAACTTCCCCCGGACTTGAATTTAATTGGCTTGAACATTTTTAGGGATACCAAAGGCTGAAGTAACAGGCCGGATCCACTCAGATTCAAACTGCACTGCTTTTCTCCTAGTGTAAACAACTATGAGAGATACTACAAATTAAAAAGTAGTTCCATTGTGTATTTGAATTGGACGATCAGCTTCAAGACTTTTCAGTAGGTGGATCCCTCAGGCCTTGCTCCCTCTTCTAGAAGAGTCTAGTACAGTGTACTGTACCAAGTGATCACTCAATAAATGCTACTACGACTACTGCTTCAACTATTACGTCTACTATTACTGGTCTTCTCCCACAACACCCTATTTAGTCTCTGCAACATCTGAGCAAATCTCCTCGTGATCCTCGGAACTAAACTATTCCCAACTCCTAGTCATTATTCATGACATTCTCTCTCTCTCTCTGCTTGGCGAAAACACATTCTTGCTCTTCTTCACAGTCCTACCAAAAACCTAGATTCTGCATGCAGTTTTTCCTGAAAAGTGCTGCTGCCTGATCACCTCATCCACTAGAGCTATCTTAGTACTTATCAATCAATCAATCATATTTATTGAGTGCTTATTGTGTGTAGAGCACTGTACTATGTGGGAGAGTAGCAGAGTTGGTAGACACATTCCCCGCCAACAAAGAGCTTACAATCTAGTAGGGGAAGAGCTTACAATCTAGTAGGGGAAGCGTGGTGCAGTGGAAAGAGCACGGGCTTTGGAGTCAGGGCTCATGAGTTCGAATCCCAGCTCTGCCACTTGTCAGCTGTGTGACTGTGGGCAAGTCACTTAACCTCTCTGTGCCTCAGTTCCCTCATCTGTAAAATGGGGATTAAGACTGTGAGCCCCATGTGGGACAACCTGATTCCCCTGTGTTTACCCCAGCGCTTAGAACAGTGCTCTGCACATAGTAAGCGCTTAACAAATACCAACATTAATTAACATTAATTAATTAGGGGAGACAGACAGTAACATAAATTACAGAAAGGGGAAGGAACAGAGGATAAAGATGTGAACTTAAGTGCTCTGGGGATAAGGATGGGGTGAGTGTCAAAGTGCTTAGTGGGCATGAACAGTGAGTGTCTAGGCAATGCAGAAGGAAGGGAGAATAGGGTGGGGAGATGAGAGATTAATCACGGAAGACTTCCAGGAGCTGATATGATTTTGAAGATGGGGAGAGGGATGGTCTGTCAGATGTGAAGGGAGAAAGAGCTCCAGGCAGGAGGGAGGATGTGAGCAAGGAGTCAACAGTGAGAGAGATGAGGTCGAGTTAGAAGGGTGAAGTGTGTGGGCTGGGTTGTAGTGGGAGATAAGTGAGGCTAGGTCGGAGAGAGTTTCTCCTTGATATGGAGATGGATGGTCAACCACTGGAGGTTTCCTAGGAGTGGGGAGACATCTGTCGAACTATACTTTGGAAAAATCATCCAGGCAGCATAGTGAAATATGGGCCAGAGGTAGGAGAAGCTGGAAGTAGGGAGATCAACGAGGAGACTGATGCACTAGTCGAGGCAGGAGATGACAAGTGTTTGGACCAGAACAGTAGCAGTTTGGGTGGAGAAGAAGGGACATATTCTAGAGATGTTGTGAAGGTAGAAATGACAGGACCTGGTGACTGATTGAATATGCAGGTTGAAAGAGAGAAATATGAGTAGAAGATAAGAAGCAGCATGGCTCAGTGAACAGAGCACAGGCTGGGGAGTCAGAGGTCATGGGTTCAAATCCCAGCTCCGCCACCTGTCAGCTGTGTGACTTTGGGCAAGTCACCTAACTTCTCGGTGCCTCAGTGACATCTGTAAAATGGGGATTAACTGTGAGCCTCACATGGGACAACCTGATTACCCTGTATCTACCCAGCGCTTAGAACAGTGCTCTGCATATAGTAAGCGCTTAACAAATACCTACATTATTATTATTAATTATTACATTATTATTATTATTAATTATTACATTAATTATAATGTAGGTATTTGTTAAGCGCTTACTATGTGCCAAGCACTGTTCTTTGTGCTGGGGTAGATACAGGGTAATCAGGTTGTCCCACGTGAGGCTCACAGTTAATCCCCATTTTACAGATGTCACTGAGGCACCGAGAAGTTAAGTGACTTGCCCACAGTCACACAGCTGAGCCCACTTGGCGGAGCTGGGAGTCGAACTCATGACCTCTGACTCCGAATCCCAGGCTCTTTCCACTGATACTACTACTTAGTACCAGGGATACAGTCTGTTCTCTTTCCACTAGGTTATGCTGGTTCTAAATCTGTATACTCTCCGGTGATTTCACCTAGGTGCCCAAAGCAATGCTTTGCCAATAATCTAGATTCTCAAAAAATGTTATTGTTAGTGATGATGATGATAGAAATTATGATGACTATGATGACGATAATGAAAATGATGAAGAAGGTGAAAGAGGGTATAACCTATAAAGTGGTTAACTACTGTCGGGCTGATTTATTTTATCACATTGTTAATATATTAGAAATTCTATTTCTATGTTAGGATCATTTTATACAATTGCCATATGCCATGCTGCATTGACGACTATGCATCATATATGTCTCCCCCTTGAGACTGTAAGCTCGTTATGGGCAGGGAACAGGCTAATTCTGTTGCATTGTACTCTCCCAAGCACTTAGTACAGTGCTTTGCAAATAGTGCTCAATAAATACGATTGGTGGATTGATATGTCCGTGGTAAGAATTGCTTAACTCTCATGCTCATGCTCATCAATTAGGATTTCTTTTTGTAGCCCCATGGTTTTTTGTGGGACACTTATTTGAAATAAAATCTGGAGGGAGAAATGAAGTTTGTGTTTACTGCCTTGCCAGCCTCCAGACATTTCCTAACAGTGGTTTCTTTCTCTGAAACTAATTTGGTACCAAAACACGACAATAAAGCCTCATGACTCAGACAAAGCTGTAGTTTTTGGTGCCAGGGGTTGGGGAGGGGAAAAGCAGCAGATGAAAAATAACCTTCCACCCCTCTTATCTTCTGCCTGAAGGGCTTTCAGACTTACTTAGTTGAGAATCTTTTAAGGCCTGTTGGAGAACAAGAGTCAGTGCAGGAGAAAGAGGCCCAAATTCCCGGTGGCATTGGTTTGATTTTAGCATTCTCAGGCCTGAATTCATCCCAAGTGACATAGGTTTCCATGTTTCAGGTGTGCGATCTGGGGAGAAAGTAGCTGCTGATCCTGGTGAGGAACACAACTAAAATGGAGATTCATTCATTCATTCAATAGTATTTATTGAGCGCTTACTATGTGCAGAGCACTGTACTAAGCGCTTGGAATGAACAAGTTGGCAACAGATAGAGACAGTCCCTGCCGTTTGACGGGCTTACAGTCTAATCAGGGGAGACAGACAGACAAGAACAATGGCAATAAATAGAGTCAAGGGGAAGAACATCTCGTAAAAACAATGGCAACTAAATAGAATCAAGGCGATGTACATGTCATTAACAAAATAAATAGGGTAATGTAAATATATACAGCTGAGCAGACGAGTACAGTGCTGAGGGGATGGGAAGTGAGAGGGGGAGGAGCAGAGGGAGATGGGGGGAAAAGAGGGTTAAGCTGTGGAGAGGTGGGGGGGCGGTAGAGGGAGTAGAGGGAGAAGGGGAGCTCAGTCTGGGAACGTCTCTTGGAGAAGGTGAGTTTTAAGTAGGGTTTTGAAGAGGGGAAGAGAATTAGCCTGGCGGAGGTGAGGAGGGAGGGCATTCCAGGAACGCGGGAGGACGTGGCCCAGGGGTCGACGGCAGGATAGGCGAGACCGAGGGATGGTGAGGAGGTGGGCGGCAGAGGAGCGGAGCGTGTGGGGTGGGCAGTAGAAAGAGAGAAGAGAGGAGAGGTAGGAAGGGGCAAGGTGATGGAGAGCCTTGAAGCCTAGAGTGAGGAGTTTTTGTTTGGAGCGGAGGTTCATAGGCAATCACTGGAAGTGTTTAAGAAGGGGAGTGACATTCCCAGAGCGTTTCTGCAGGAAGATGAGCCGGGAGTGAAGAATAGACTGGAGCGGGGCGAGAGAGGAGGAAGGGAGATCAGAGAGAAGGCTGACACAGTAGTCTAGCCGGGATATAACAAGAGCCTGTAGCAGTAAGGTAGCCGTTTGGGTGGAGAGGAAAGGGCGGATCCTGGCGATATTGTAAAGGTGAAACCGGCAGGTCTTGGTAACGGATAGGATGTGTGGGGTGAACGAGAGAGACGAGTCAAAGATGACACCGAGATTGTGGGCCTGAGAGACGAGAAGGATGTTCGTGCCATCCACGGTGATAGGGAAGTCTGGGAGGGGACATACACTGATGCATACATACGAATTCCTGGAAAGCAGTTGGAGTGCCAGCAGAGAAAAACTGCTCATGGCATCAGATCTCCCCTAGCAGGGACACAAGAGGAGATCGGATGAGAGCACGATCCCCACTGTTACTGAACAGTGAGCTGAAGTGTGGGAGGGAGGAGTGCGCACAGTGAAACAAAGTCTCCCACAGTGTGAGAGATGTGATGTGATGTGAGAGAACCAATGGGAGACAACAGCAGAAGACAGACCAGGTTGGCCCACAGCAATTAGGAATGGAGGGACTCCCTGAGAGCAGGAGCTTGGAAAGTACTAGCAACACCACGAGGCAAATTGAAATAGGCACCAGGCACGTCAGGTATCAATTGTGGTAATACCACAAGGGGCAACTCTCACGTGGCCATGATTTGGAAAGGACCGCAGTCTTATCAACCACACTCGTGCACACCAATAAAAATCTCCCCATTGGTAGTGTCCCCTTTGAACCCTGAAGGCCAGCTTTGGGTTGTGTAACTCTCCTTTCATGACTGGGCATTTTCCCTTGCTCCTCCTCAGCGAGCTTACAGGGTGTTTCAGATTCTGATTTTTTTTCATCAGATTTGGGTCCAGCAAATTTCATAAACCAAAGGGCTGGGGAAAAAAATAACTAAAGGCTCAGCCACTCTCCCTGGAATGTCAAGTATTCCAGGCCTCAGTTATTTCAATGAGCTGTAACTAAATCTGGTGTGGAATCATTGTGAAATTGAGGCTCTGACAAAAGCAACTCTGAATCTGGGCCTTCATGAAGAACTCTACATAGGGGACCCCTACTTAGGACCCAGGAGGGGACCCATGTTTTCCTAGCTTGGTATATCCAAATCCCAACTTGTTGCCAAAGTGAGCATGGGGTGAACGGGATGGCCAACTAAACTACAGAGAGAGCAACTCCATGGTGTTTTGACCTCAAATCTGCCTAGATTAACTCTGTACATTGTGTTCTAGGATCTTATCTTTACAAAGTCCCTTTCTCCACCTCTCTTACTTTTGCCGCCCCCTCTTCCTAAAGGGAATCTTTGATCACCTGCCAGGTGATAATCATGATTTAAGAAAATTCAATGATTTTAAACCTAATCCCCTTGAGAAAGAGAGATCTCTTCCATGAAATCCGAATCCTGACTTGCTCCTTAGTCTCTCTCTCTCTCTTTCCTGAACAGAGGTAGAAAGTTTGCAGCAGCAGCTCCTTAAAATGAGTTGCAGCACATTAAGCCTAGGACCCATGCAGGAGAAGCTGAGTTCTAAAGCTAGTTAAAGATACTCAGCCTTGATTATCTATTTTGGAAAAATACTGGCCTTGTGAGTGCCTAGGAGGAGGCGAGAAAAAGGGAAGAATGAGTAGGGCCTGAGCCATGAACACAGTCACCTTCTGCAGTTAAAGATCTTAATCTTCATAAAATCAACAGAGGCAATTGCCAGAGTTGACTATATCAATCAATCAATCCATAGCATTTACTGAGTGCTTATTATGTGAAGAGCTAAAGGTAGCTGAGGCTTTGTTTGCTTCCCTCCCTGGGTTTTTTTTTTTTTTATGCTGGCGGGTGTACGTGAGCTGGTCAGGTATAATCCCATATTACAAGGACTCAGCCTCCATGTGAGGTTTAAGCCTCTGACTCCAGTTGATGCCAAAAAGGGAGATTAGGGTGAAAGTATTTCTGTATGAATGACAAGCATTGAACTAGCATTGGGGCCTTTTATTTGCTCCCTGACAAGAAGGCCAAATGCTTAAGATTCTGGTTCAGTCAGGGAGGAAAATCAGGTCTTTCAGAAATGTCCATGGAAGACAGACACTTCTGATGGGCCTGGCATAAAGGGTCTTGTGATGACCTCTTCTCTCTTCCCTAGTTCACCGGCATGACGAGAGGATTAAGGAGATCATTTTTAAAAAGTCCTTTATCTTCTCCAAGACAGGTACAGTCTGAACATAAGTCTTAGAGAAGCAGCATGGCCTAGTGGATAGAGCATGGGGCTGGGAGTCAGAGGAGCTGGGTTCTAATTCTCACTCTACCTGTCTGCTGTGTGACCTTGGGCAAGTCACTGAATTTCTCTGTGCCTCAATTACCTCATCTATAACATGATGATTATGACTGTGAGCTCCATGTAGAACAGGGACTGTGTGCAACCCAATTACCTTGTATTTACCCCAGTGCTTAGTATAGTGTCTGGCACATAGTAAGCACTTAAAAAACACCATTTGTAGAAGAGATATTATTATCATTCAGAATTGTAATGCCTAACCATTTAAAGACCCAATAATCCAGTTGGCAAAGATGAAATTGAGGACCCTTAGAACCGATAGCCACTTTATAGCCATTCCATTAAATCCCTAATTCTACAAATGTCATGATGACTTTCATTGTACTCAGAATACTTTATCCCTTGCGCAGGTGGCAACATCTGTGTCCCTCCTTGGAGATTGACTTTCACTTCACATTTCCTAAGTGCGTACAACTTACCCAGGGCCTAGGATCTTAGAGCCTAAGATGACAAGGCTGACGAATATAGGTGTATTCCTTTTTCAATATTTGGTCATCAGATCTTTCTTGTTTTCATCTCTTTTGTTGTGAGCTGTGATTGAAGGTGGATAGACTCTGTCCCAACTCTCTGAATCAGGGTATGCTTTCTTAGGAGGTGATATCTGAGGAAAGGGAAATAGCATAGTGTAAAAATTCCCAAATATATAGTATTGGAAAGTCTACAAGAAGATTTGGTAGGGAGACTAGGAAACTGAGTGAGAGTGTGAATGAAGATTCAGCAGTTAGAAAGGGGCCAAGATCTGATTATCAATACCATTATTACTAGCATTATCATTACAATTATTATTATTATGGTATTTGTTAAGCAAGTTTTTATGGTATTTGTTAAGCACATTTTATGGTATTTTTTAACGCCTTACTATGTGTCAAACACTGTTCTAAGCCCTGGGCTAACTACAGGTGAATTAGGTCAGACACAGTCCCTGTCCCACATGGGGATCACAGTCTTGACTGGAGACAAGAGGATTTAATCCCCATTTTACTGAGGTACCTGAGGCACAGAGAAGTAAAGTGACTTGCCCAAAATCACACAAGAGACAAGTAGTGGAGCCGACATTAGAACCTGGGCCCTCTGAATCTCAGGCCTGTGCTCTTTCCACTAGGCCATTCTCTTTCCATTTGACTGATGAGTGACAGAAACAGAAGGACTAGAACAAGATGGAGATAGGATGTAGGCAGGGCAGACCAAAGGAGGGCTTAAAATCTAGTGGGAAGATTTGGGATTTAATGTGGAGGCTAATGGGCAGGCAAAGGAAGGGGGCTTTGAAGAAGGGGTCCTCCAAGAGGCCTTCCCAGACTGAGCTCCCTTTTTCCCTCTGCTCCACAGCTAAACCCTCTTCTCCCCCCTTTCCCTCTATTCCTCCCCCTCTCCCGTCCCATCCCCTCAGCACTGTACTCATCCGCTCAACTGTATATATCTTCATTACCCTATTTATTTTGTTAATGAGATGTACATCACCTTGATTCTATTATTTGCTATTGTTTTAATGAGATGTTCTTCCCCTTGATTCTATTTATTGCCATTGTTCTTGTCTGTCTGTCTCCCCCGATTAGACTGTAAGCCCGTCAAAGTGCAGCGACTGTCTCTATCTGTTACCGATTTGTACATTCCAAGTGCTTAGTACAGTGCTCTGCACATAGTAAGCGCTCAATAAATACTATTGAATGAATGAATGAGTGAATGAATGAAAAGGGCAAAAGACAAACGATTTTAGCAGCAGCATCCTGGCCTGAGGCGGAAGGCAGGAGGTTCAGTAACCTTATAGTGAGGGGCAAAACAATATAAAGAGAAGCAGAGTAGCTCAGTCAGCTAAGTGAAAGAAAGACCAGGGAGAGGCCCCGAGACAAATCCTGGACCGATCTTGCTTCTGTTACTAATCTTCTGTGAGTTTTCTGAGTTTCATAACCCTCATCTGGTACATGACGGCTTCTCGGCTTTGTGGTGCCAACTGACCTGGAGAAACAGAAATGTGGCAGAAAGAGATATCTCAATGCCTTCTTCGTAGCCCCAATACAGACTAGTGCCAAGGTGAATCTGAGACTGGCAAGGCAAGGTAAGGTCGCCCTGCCCCCAACCCTCTCCTCTCCAAAGTACCCTGCTACTCACCAACATATCTGACTAGCAGAACAGCAGAACAGGGGGAGGGACAGGAGTATGCTCCCAGAGACCTGCTCCAATAATGGAGCCACAGCCAGACCTGATATCTGATGAGCAGATGAGTTAAAATTAGCCCATCTGCTCATCAGATATGGGTTTGCAAAGGGCCGGTGGGGAAGCAGAGTACATTAAGTGGAAGGGTGGGAAACATACCTCACCTCACATGTGGCCGATCTGTCTTGGGGCCAGTCTGTTTTTGAAATTTGCATGAGATATGCATTGGCTATACTTCGGAGATACTGACCCTCAGTTGGCACTGCGCACCAACGAATTTGCATTCTGACTCTGCTTCGACCAGTTAGGGAGAACAAATACTTGTTTCTGGAGATTGTTGGAGGAATAACTCATTAGAATCATTGCCAAGTGCTGGGTGGCTCTAGATCAGGGTGGGCAAAAGATAACCCACTGGCCTTATCTAGCCTGCCAATGGATTCACACTGGCCTGTAGACTCCTCCCTGGCTTGGAGCCTCTAACAGAAGCCACCAGAAACCCCTGCAAACTCAAGATCTCTGGAGGACACAATGTTTAGGGGTTACCAACTATACCCACTGTAAGCTCAGAGCCAGCTGAGGGTGGAAGTATAGCTGTTTTCACTTCTTAAACCACTCTCCCTCCCATCCTCCTCCTCTCTCTACCCACCTCCTCACTTCCAAAGTGACAGCATCTTTCATTCCTCAGCAGGTGAGAACGACACATTAAATCTAGTCCAAATAACTGCCCACACCTGATCTAGCTTGTTAGATAAAAATGAGCCAGACTTTCAGGCCCATGAATCCTGGCATTGGGAGTGATCTCCATTCTTGAGCACTTCATTTTTTCTCTGAGTCTAGTCAAGGGTGGGGCAGAGTAAGTGCCAGGCACTGTGGTGTTGATGACTGAATTGCTGCCAGCAAGTAGCAGCTGATCCCCCACAAGCCAGCCCTAAGCATGCTTTCAAATGGCCCCGCCTCATGTCATGGCAGGCCTCTGTGCACCGATGCTGTATAGTGTGAGTAAAGAGAATGGGGTAATGCCTTGTCCCATCCTGCGGAGGTCCCCAAGAGGGCCCCTCTCTGAACTCGACAAGGGAGGGAGGATGAAGGTGAATATTTGAAAAGGTTTGAAAATCCTTTGGAAGAAAAATTCTTCGGCAATTGAATATTATTTGTATTTTCTTTTGGCTTTATTACAATTCCAAGGTCTCAATGAAGGCCAGCTAAGATTTAAGCAAGAACTGAGGAAGTTGCTGAAATAACTGGTCTCAGCTTGGAAGCAGAGACATTGAACATATTCCTTTTCAAGATAATTGTTATCTTATTACATCACAGACCCTCCTGAGAGGATAACCACATGTCTTCCTCTGAGCCCCAGGTCACTGGGAACCCGGAATTAATGCACTAAGACTCCGTAAGAATGTTAAAAACTTTCCCTGACCCTCGTAGCCTGTCCTGGCAGCAAACCCGAGCCGCAGGGCTCTATTCTCCCCAGCACGCCCCCCCCCACCCCCCACAAGAGTCGTGGGACATTGTGCTCCCCTGCTCGGGCCTCAGGACATTGTGCTCCCCACCCTGGGCCTTGGGACACTGTGCTCCCCAACCGCCCTCCCCCCACTCCACCCGGAAGTGGCCATCCTTTGGGATGCCCTCACTCCCTCCTCCCCAGTGAGGTGATTGATTTCCCTGCCCCCCCTTCCCCTACCCCATCCCCGGGCAACAATGTCCTTGTTCTCACTGTGTTACCTTATCTTAACCACCACCTATGCCCGCAACCCACATGGGACATCCTCAGGGCTCCCGCCGCCGCCTCAGAGATATTTGGACCATGAGCCCCAGGACTCTCCTTGCCGCTAGCCTTTTGAATTTGATTTTGATCAGGTCGACCCTTAGTCAAGTCAACACCCAACCCTGGTCATCACCCGCTTATTAATAATATTTTATTGTACCATGTTACTATGTTACCACTTTCGCATGTTATCATTAAATGTTCTCAGTGCTGCCACCTACATCTATGGCCTCACCATGTCCTTCCACCCCCCTCCTCCCATCTGCCCCTCCCAATCCTCTCCTTCCCCTTCCCCTCTCTCACCCAGCTCTTTCCTGCTCTCTCCTCTGCCTCCTCCCCTCCTCCCTCCCCTGCCCTAGAACCCCACTTTACCAGCGCCACCCCTCTTCCCCCTCCCCCTACGCTTCTCCCCACCAAACCCCCTCCTCCCGCCCTCCCCCATCCCTCTTCCCTACCCACGCCCCATCCCAGTCCTCCTGTCCCACCGCCACCCCTCTTCCCCCTTCCCCCAGGTCCCCGCCACCTCGTTCCCATCCAAACCCTCCCCTCCCCCCCTTCCCCCTCCCCCCCCCGCACCCACAGCTACTTTCAAGTGTGGCCTCTGGAATCCCCACTCCATTACAGGTAAACTACCTTTCATCCTTGACCTTTTCCTTTCCCACTCTCTCCTCCTCCTCACCCTTACAGAAACCTGGCTCACTCCTGAGGACATGGTCTCCACCGCTGCTCTCTCCCGCAGAGGCCTCTTCTTCTCCCACTCCCCCAGACTCACTGGTAAGGTAGGTGGTATCGGCTTCCTTCTCTCACCCCGATACCGCTTCCGCACTATCCCTTCCACACCCCCCCCCCCTTGAAGCCCATATCATTCGCCTCTACCACTCCCTCCAGAAACTTGTAGCCATCATCTACCGCCCTCCTGGTCCCACCACCGACTTCTTCAACCACTTTGACCCCTTTCTCACCTTCCTTCTCTCCTTCTCTCTGCCCACTCTGATCCTCGGAGACTTCAACATCCACATGGATGTACTCAGTGACTCTTCTGCTGCCCGCCTGCTATCGTTCCTCGACTCTGCCGACGTCCTGTTCCACCACACCTCACCCACTCACCAAGTCGGTCACACCCTCGATCTCGTCATCTACTGCTGCACTATCTCCTCCCTCACCAACTCTGAAATCCCTCTCTCAGACTATAACCTTCTCACCTGCCTCCTCTCTCACACTCTCTCCCCCTGAAAATCTGTACTACTCCCCCACAGAGACCTCCACTCTCTTGATCCCATCTATCTCTCCACCTTGCCCCCCGTCCTCTCTTCCCACTCTCGATGATCAGGTTACCGCTCTCAACTCCACCCTCTCTACTCATCTCAACTCTCTTGCCCCCCTTTCCCTTTGCCACTCTCGCTCCACTAACCCACAGACCTGGGTCACTGCCTCTGTCCACCTTCTACGCTCTTATGCTCAAGCTGCCGAGCACTGCTGGAGAAGGTCCAAGCACCAAGCCAACCTTATTCACTTCAAATTTATCCTTTCCTGCCTTAACTCTGCCCTCTCCTCCGCCAGGCAAAACTACTTTTCTTCCCTCATTGATACCCATGCCCATCACCCCTGCCAATTGTTCCGGACCTTTAATTCTCTCCTCAGGCCCCCTGTCCTCCCCCTCCCCCATCCCTCACCCCCAACGATCTGGCCACCTACTTCATCACAAAAATTAACACAATCAGGTCTGAGCTCCCCAAAGTCACCCCTCCCCCTTCTGCCTCGCCCCCACCCCACCCCAACCCTCTCCCCTACTTTTCCTTCTTTCCCTGCAGTATCCTCAGAAGAGATCTCCTCCCTCCGCGCAAGTGCCATCCCCTCCACCTGTGCTTCAGACCCCATTCCCGCTCACCTTTTAAAAACCATCGCCCCTTCCCTCCTTCCCTCCTTAACTTCTATCTTTAACGGCTCACTCTCCAATGGCTTCTTCCCCTCTGCCTTCAAACATGCCCATGTCTCCCCCATCCTAAAAAAACCCTCTCTCTACCCCACTTCCCCTTCCAGTTATCGTCCTATCTCCCTTCTACCCTTCCTTTCCAAGCTCCTAGAACGAGTTGTCTATACACACTGCCTAGAATTCCTTAACTCCAATTCTCTCCTGGACCCCCTCCAATCTGGCTACCATCCCCTCCACTCTACCTAGACTGCTCTCTCTAAGGTCACCCATGACCTCCTTCTTGCCAAATGCAATGGCTCCTACTCTATCCTAATCCTCCTTGACCTCTCAGCTGCCTTTGAGACTGTAGACCATCCCCCTCTCCTCCACACCTTATCTCACCTTGGCTTCACTGACTCCATCTTCTCCTGGTTCTCCTCTTATCTTTCTAGCCGTTCATTCTCGGTCTCCTTCGCAGGCTACTCCTCCCCCTCCCATCCTCTAACTGTAGGAGTTCCTCAAGGGTCAGTTCTTGGCCCTCTTCTGTTCTCCATCTACACTCACTCCCTTGGTGAACTCATTCGCTCTCACGGCTTCAACTATCATCTCTATGCAGATGACACACAAATCTACATCTCCGCCCCTGTCCTCTCCCCCTCCCTTCAGGCTCGTATCTCCTCCTGCCTCCAGGACGTCTCTACCTGGATGTCTGCCTGCCAACGTCTCTACCTGGATGTCTGCCTGCCACCTAAAACTCAACATGTCCAAAACTGAGCTCCTTATCTTCCCTCCCAAGCCCTGTCCTCTTCCTGACTTCCCTATCACCGTGGATGGTACGACCATCCTTCCCGACTTTCAGGCCCGCAACCTTGGTGTCATCCTTGACTCGGCTCTCTCGTTCACCCCACACATCCAATCTGTCACCAAGACCTACCTGTCTCACCTTTATAATATTGCCAAGATCTGCCCTTTCCTCTCCACCCAAATGGCTATCTTACTGGTACAGGCTCTCATAATATCCCGGCTGGATTATTGTGTCAGCCTTCTCTCTGATTTCCCTTCCTCCTGTCTCTCCCCGCTCCAGTCTATTCTTCACTCTGCTGCCCGGCTCAGCTTCCTGCAGAAACGCTCTGGGCATGTCACTCCCCTTCTTAAAACCCTCCAGTGGTTGCCTATCAACCTCCGCACGAAACAAAAACTTCTCACTCTAGGCTTCAAGGCTCTCCATCACCTTGCCCCCTCCTACCTCTCCTCCCTTCTCTCTTTCTACTGCCCACCCCTTAGGCTCCACTCCTATGCTGCCCACCTCCTCACTGACCCCGCTCTTGCCTATCCCACTGTTGACCTCTGGGCCACGTCCTCCCACTGTCCTGGAATGCCCTCCCTCCTCACCTCCACCAAACTAACTCTCTTCCCCTCTTCAAAGCCCTACTGAGAGTTCACCTCCTCCAAGAAGCCTTCCCAGACTGAGCTTATCCCTTTCCCTCTGCTCCCTCTCTGACCCCCCCCCTTCACCTCCCCTCAGCTAAGCCCCCTTTTCCCCCCCTTTCCCTCTGCTCCTCCCCCTCTCCCTTCCCCTCCCCTCAGCATTGTGCTCGTCTGCTCATTTGTATATATTTTTATTACCCTATTCAATTTGTTAATGAGATGTACATCCCCTTGATTCCATTCATTGCTATTGTTTTTTTCTGTCTGTCTCCCCTGATTAGACTGTAAGCCCATCAATGGGCAAGGATTGTCTCTATCTGTTGCCGAATTGTACATTCCAAGTGCTTAGTACAGTGCTCTGCAAATAGTAAGCGCTCAATAAATACTATTGAATTAATGAAAAACTTAGAGCTGTATTGAAGTACACCCAGATTGGCTAGAGGGCTGCATACTATTTAGGAAAATTTCTCTGAATTTCTTGTCCCAGTATGCACCAGATTTCACATATATGGGCACTCTCCACACTTGACTGGAGTCTCGAGTGTAGCCACAAGCAAAAGGGGGAGGTTCTTAAAGTGGGTCATGAAATTAACTTCCATGCAAATGTTTATGAATGGAAAAGGTCAGTGCTTCCCAAACGTTTTGCTTAGTGCCACACCCAAGTAGTGTGTGGGCACCCACCACCTCCCCACCCCTACTGCCCCATTCCCTCTCTACTCCAGCCCCTTGGAAGCATAAGGACGATTCCGCGCAATGGCAGAGTCCTCATTGCTGGGCACCGCCACCTTTGACATCACAGGGCACACAAAGACATGTTCAAACACATGTGGTGAAAGGAAAGGTGATGCCATAGCCAAATTCTCAGGGCACAGCTAGAAATTCCCATGAGACTCTCACGAGTCAGGGTTTGCAATATTGGAAATCTTAGCATAAGCATAAACCCTTCTATCTGGAATTATTCATTTCATACCTGATTTAGACATAAGGGGGTGGGGGTCGGGGTGTGGATGCCTAGGATCACCTCCATCCTGCCAGCTGACAC
This sequence comes from Ornithorhynchus anatinus, assembly GCF_004115215.2. Classification (NCBI taxonomy): domain Eukaryota; kingdom Metazoa; phylum Chordata; class Mammalia; order Monotremata; family Ornithorhynchidae; genus Ornithorhynchus; species Ornithorhynchus anatinus. Next base: position 50,741,596 of record NC_041749.1, read on the forward strand.
TGAGGCAGAGTGGGGGCATTGCTTCCAAGGCATCTGGTGCTGCATCAGTACTGGACAGGGAACAGACCACCTGAAAACCAGACTACCTAGTATAATACCAGCTGAAGACTGCTCCCTCCCTGTAGTGTTTCACTAACATATTCTCCTCTTGTCATTTTCAATGGCTGAATTTTATCCTGCTTCCTCTGATGAATATTCTTACTGTTCGATGTATCTGACCTCCCAGCAGCTCAGACTGTGAACCTTTTGTTGTCCAGAGACTGTCTTAATTTTCATAATCATGGCTGTGCCACTTGTCTGCTGTGTGACCTTGGGCAAGCCTCTTAACTTCTCTGTGCCTCAGTTACCTCATCTGTAAAATGGAGATTAAAGTTGTTGCCCCACGTGGGACAACCTGATTACCTTGTATCTACCCCAGCACTTAGAACAGTGATTGGCACATAGTAAGCACTTAACAAATACCATAATTATTATTATTATTATGTAGCTACCCGGCACTTAGTTCAGTGCTTTGCACATTATAAGTGCTTAGCAAATGTTAGAAATGATGACAAAAATAGAAACTTCTGGTGGTCTCTAACCAGACCTCAGAGTCTAAGGGAAGGAATAAAATTCAGGGTAAAGCAAGAGGTGTCTTTATTTCATTATGTTTGCAGATCAGCTGACCAACACAGAGGGATTCTCTGCTGCAACTTTTATAATAATAATAATGTTGGTATTTGTTAAGCAGAGCACTGTTCTAAGCGCTGGGGTAGATACAGGGGAATGAGGTTGTCCCACGTGAGGCTCACACTCTTCATCCCCATTTTACAGATGAGGGAACTGAGGCACAGAGAAGTGAAGTGACTTGCCCACAATCACACAGCTGACAAAGGGCAGAGTGGGAGTTGAACCCATGACCTCTGACTCCCAAGCCTGGGCTCTTTCCAGTGAGCCAAGCTGCTTCTCTCATAGCTTCCAGCCCCAAATTCCTATTCTAAGTCATCCATGCAAAGAATGATGGCTCAGCTTGATTCTCCAGGGGAAGAATTAATAAAAAGAAGTTATTCTGAGTTGGTCTGTGCCATAATTGTCCTCGTGGATTTTGAGCCCCTTGAGGGACATGGTCCACGTCTAATTCCCACCTGCTCTGCACTCAGTAAGCACTTAAAAAGTACTATTTCTATTATTACTGTTACTACTCCTACTGCTATTACTCCATGCCATAGTTCATCAGACTAATGATCCATTCAACCAACAGCACTTTTGAAAGTGATGGAAAGATGTTTGTTTTTCAAAAAACAAAATCAGTCAATTGCATTTATTGAGAACTTACTTTGTGCAGAGCACTGTACTAAGTGCATGGGAGAGTACAATATAACAGAGTTGGTAGACATGTAAGCTTACAGTCTGAATGGGGAGACAGCAATTAATATAAATATATGAATTACAGATATGGTCATAAGTGCTTTGGGGCTGAGGGATGGGTGAATAAGGGGAACAAATCAAAGTGCAATTTGTGGTATTTCTTAAGCATTTACCATGTGTCAGACCTAAGCCCTGGGGTAGATACAAGCTAATCGGGCCAGATACAGTTCTTGTCCCACTTGGGCCTCTCAGTCTAAGCAGGCAGGAGAACAGGTATTTAATCCCCATTTTGTTGCTGAGGAAACCAAGGCACAGAAAGGATAAGCGACTTGCCCAAGGTCACACATTAGGCAAGTGGCAGAGCTGGGATCAGAACCCAAGTCCTCTGGCTCCCAGGTCCGTGCTTTAACCAGTAGACCACACTGTTTGTAGGGACCTCTTTGATCGACCTCTTTGATAGTAATTGTATTGGCTAGGGATAAAACATCTAACATCCCTAACATTTCCATCTACATTCCTAACTTTTCCTCTAGTAATCCACTTCAGACCTCTCATCAATGAATTGATTCGACTTCCTCTCTGTGGCTGCAATCCATGGTATTTATTGAGGATTTACTGTGTGCAGAGCACTGTACAAAGGGGGAGAGTACAATACAATAGAGTTGATATACACAATCCCTGCCCACAAGGAGTTTACAGTCTACTGAGGAATTTACAGGAGTTTCTGATGGTCTTGTGCTATATGGGAAAGCTGGACAAAGGCTAAATTAAACCCATTAAGCTCATTAAACTTGAGGCTTCTTATTTAAAGTCTCTCGCTCTGCCTATGTTTGTCTCTAGTCAGCCTGCTTTTGGGAACAGGGTTACCTGCAATCTTGAGAAACAAGACTTCTGATAGAAACTTGTTTTGAATACAGTCCTCCCAAATCCTGAACCCAAAGGAGTAACACACCTGCCAATTAGATAAAAGGATTAATGATTACATTACATCTTATTTACAGCTCAGAGACCGGATAGCAGTAGTGGTTTATCCAAACGGAAATTTCTTAAAAAAGAGAATTTCAAGCCAATCATCTTGGTGAGCTTGGAAATTGTTTTCATCAGTCTTGCTCTTCCAGAAGGCCGTTTCCTGTGTGCACAAGATTTTAAGGGTTGAAAAAGAAAAATAAGAGACTGCTGTTCCTGTCCTTAGTCCCATCTTCCACTTCCCCTTCTCTTCTTTCCCTGGAAAAGAACCTACCGATCTGCCATACTGTGAGGTCCCACCCAGCTGAAGGGTGGGCATGAATAAATAAAGTGGGAGTCAGTTTTCCCAAGATGCTTACTAGTTGGGACTGTTTCCTCTCAAAGTGTCTTTTAAGGATCAGTCTGTCTCAAATATTGACAGCTCCATGAGAATCTATTTGATTCTAGATCTGCAACAGCCAAAGAGTTCAACTCAGCTCTTGGGATACTGCGGGGGTACCTGAGAAAGAAGGGGGAAAGAGAGGTGGGAATTTTCTGAGTTGCCATAAGGGACGAGGCCAAGGTCAGCTCTTTACAGCTGAAACATATTGCTGGGGTGGATAGTTTCAGCCATTTTTGATCGAATGTTTCCTCTGCGGTCTGAGAGTAAAAGAGGGAGTAAAGCTTCCCACCAGGAAGAGGAAAGGGGATGTTGACGCTAAAGCTGCTCTTACAGAGACTCCCCAGAGGTCACACAGAAAGACACCAGGGGCTGGATCCAGCTGTATTCCTTTTCTACACAGCATGCCAAAGCTATTGTCTCTGTGAAGAGTGGAAATGGTTTAGTCAGGAGGCCAAATGCTAAATTTCACCGCCCTGAGTGTGTTTGTGATGAAATCTTCTTTTCCTCTCCGTAGCATCCCCCCACCACACCCCGCACCCCGACCATGCCCCGCCCCCCACACATAGACACACACACTGACAGTGGATGATCACCATCCACCTCTCCTCTCTGAGAATAGACTCACTGCTGGAGGTCTTTTGTCTAGATAAGGGTGATCCTTATGAAGAGGAAACATGACACACAGACACAGTATTATCTGATCATTCTGCCATTCTTCCCTCAGCCCAGTGGTAATGCTGAGCACAGAATAAGAATGCCTTTAACTCTCCTAGTTAAGGAAAATCTCCACAATTGGGAAACAGGGGGAAAGGGGAAGACCAGATGGCAGATTCTGACAAGTTGCCTGGGCAAAATAAGAGCCAGAAGTGAATCCAGTTCTGGGAGATGGGTGCGGGAGGGAAAGAGAAGAGAGAGGCTGGTATGAGGAACTGAGTCAAGCTGACAACTGGCTTGTTCAAGAGCTCCAGAAAGGAGGGGGGGTTCGAGCTGTGCTCAGAACAGATGACAGTAAAACCACATAGCAACAGCTAAGAATGCCAGGCAAGAAGGGGTATTTGTAAACTACTTACTATAGTAGATGCCCTAAGATTCTTGATTCTATATATCCCGAGGGCAAAAGCTGCTCAGTTTGAAGGTGGGTTCCTTTGCCCAAGAAAAGAAGAAACTGAAAATGTGAAGATAGCGAGGAAAGTGGCCATCTGGAATATGGAATATATATATTCCATATGGGCATTTGTATTTCTTGCCTATATCTTGCCTAGAATTTGGGGCTGCAGCCATGACCCACAAGAGAAACTACACATCACTGACTAGGAATTAAGCACCCTGGATTCTAATCCTACCTCCTCCACTGACTCTCTTTAATTATGAGCAAGTCACCTAATTGCTCTCTAAGCCTCAGTTTCCCCCAGTATACCATCATACCCTAAGGAGCTAAGACTGAGCTCCTTATCTTCCCTCCCAAATCCTGTCTTCTCCCTGACTTTCCTGTCACTGTGGACAGCACTCCTATCCTTCCAGTCTCATAAGCCCGCACCTTAGTGTCACCAAAATCTGCCGGTCTCACCTTCACAATATCTCCAAGAACCACCCTTTTCTCTCCATCCAAACTGCTACCTTGCTGGTACAAGCTCTCATAATATCCTGTCTGGATTATTGTGTCAGCCTCCTCTCCGATCTCCCATCTTCCTGTCTCTCCCTGTTCCAGTCTATTCTTCATTCTGCTGCCTGGATCATCTTTCTACAGAAACGCTCTGGGCATGTCACTCCCCTCCTCAAAAACCTCTAGTTTTTTCCTATCAACTTTCGCATAAAACAAAAACTCCTCACTCTTGGCTTCAAAGCTCTTCATCACCTAGCCCCCTCCTACCTCACCTTTCTTCTCTCCTCTGCTCCTCTGCCACTAACCTCCTCACGGTCCCTCGTTTGCACCCATCCCCCCGTCGACCTCTGGCCCACGTCATACCACTGACCTGGAATGCCCTCCCTCCTCACATCTCCCAAACTAACTCTCTTCCCCTCTTCAAAGCCTTACTGAGAGCTCACCTCCTCCAGGAGGCCTTCCCAGACTGAGCTCTCCGTTTCCCTCTGCTCCTCCTCCCCTCCCCATTCCCCCTACGCCCTCTGCTCTTCCCCCTTCCTCTCCCCACAGCACTTGTGCATATTTGTGTATATTATTTATTACTCTATTTTATTAATGATGTGTACATATCTAGGATTCTCTTTATCTTGATGATATTGACGCTAGGCTACTTGTTTTGTCTTGTTTTGTTTTGTTGTCTGTCTCCCCTATTTAGACTGTGAGCCTGTTGTTGGGCAGGGATTGTCTCTGTTGCCAAAATGTACATTCCAAGTGCTTATTACAGTGCTCTGCACATAGTCAGCACTCAATAAATACGAATGAATGAATGAATGAATGAATGAATGAATGAATGAATGAACTCAGCCAATTGGAAAGCCATATCCAGAAGGCTAGAATGGCATTTGGAAGACTGACAGAGTTTGGTGAGAGATCATCAGTTGAAAATCTATAAAGCTGATGTGGATTCTAACCTTCTAGAGAACTATGAGACCTGACCCTGCCACAGAAGGCACTCCCAGTTTCTCAAGCTCAGTCTTTTCAGCAGTTTCATCTGTGTCATAGCAAGTCATATTTAGCATCCAAGGCCGGAATCAGTGACTGTGAAGTTCTAGAATGCAATCAGCTCTCAGGCACTAAGGCAATGCTCATCACCACCCAGATTTGCTGGGCAGGACATATGAGAAGAGGTTCATGCCTGCGATTTGTCTTTACTAGCTGTCACTGGCCTGTACAACAGAAATCTCCCTGTTGCTGCTATCTTCCACACAGGTAAATCATTAAGTATTTTTTCTCTACCTGCTCCAATATTATTCATTATTCTCTCAACTACCATCCCCACTGGCCCTGCTTTCCTTTAATCCTCTGCCTTTGTGGTTCCCCTGAGCACTCCCACCCCCTCTGCCGAACTTGAATCTACCTCTCCAGATGTGCACTGGATAGCCTGGTCCCTCAAATCTCTGAACCCTCCTCACAAGTCCTTTTTTAAAAATGTGTCACCCTCTCTTCCCCAGTCATTTCCCTGTTGTACAATTTATTTCTGTCCATGTTACCAGGACCCCTAAAGCCATGGGGTGGTGGGACATGACTGTGACAAGATGCAGGGAAGGCAGCAGCATTCTTCTCCCAACCCTGAACTAGGAAGTGGGGAAGGGGCTGGACTCAGGGTTTGGGGTGGGGGGACTGATGTGCTGGAAGGGTCAATGTACAAAAATATAAAGGAGAAGCTGCGTAGCCTAATGGAAAGAGCACAGGCCTGGGAATGAGAGGACCTAGGTTCAATCCTCTCTGCCATTTGTCTGCTCTGTGACCTTGGGTAAAAAGTCACTTAACTTCTCTGTGCCTCAGTTATTTCATCTGTAAAATGGGGATTAAGACTGTGAGTGCCATGTGGGATAGGGGCTGTAACCAGCCTATTTTTTATCTACCCCAGCATTTAGTACAGTGCCTGGTACATAGTAGGTGCTTAACAAATGGCAATTTTTTTTTTAAAAAAAAGAGAGGGCCGGATGAATGGGAATGGAGCTGGGGGCTGGTGAGACAAATAAAGGGGAAAAATATATTAATAACTTACCTGGGTGAAAGGAAAATCTACCTTGGTTTTACCAGCAAGTCAGTAACAGCCAGTAAAAGCCAACCCTCTGACACTTAGGCATGAGAAGGATAGCCAAGGAACCGTTGTATGGTGTATGGTGAACTGGAAGGAGACACAGGCAAGAAAGGAGGGCAGAACAAGCTCTGGGAAAGCCAGTGAAACACAGTCCCGAGCAATGTGATATTAGCAGTGCACTATGGGGAGACAATAGTAGCAGACAGGCTGGCAAAAGATTGGGGATGACTGAGGTGCCAAAAGGCAGAATCGGAAACATCGACAAGCTCTGCAAGTGGAAAAGGAACTATCTTTCCACGTGCACAATGCAGAATGGGTTCTTAGCCATGCATTGGTCTTTTCACCCATACACTTGACATATGGTTCATTTTTCACTGCCAATAATGTCATCATCTCTATATCGAATTATAGTGTGAGATGTCAAAGCAAGGAAGGTTTAGTAGTTTGATTTCTTAATTTTCCCTTGTTTACAGGTAGAGAACTTCAATACCTGTGAGGGACAGTGACTCGGTCAAGGTCACACACAAGCATTAGCAGAGCCAGGATTTAAGTGACTACACTAGAGTGTTGGACTCCTGGTCCTGTTTCATCTGCTTCACCTCTTAATTGTGGCATTCATCAGGCATTTGCTATATGCCAAGCAATGTACTAAGAACTGGGATAGATACAACATAATCAGGTCAGATACAGTCCCTGGCCCACACGAGACTCACAGCCTAAACGGGAGGGAGAATCATTTTACGGATGAGGAAACTGAGGCACTGAGAAGTGAAGTGATTTGCCCAAAGTCACAGCGGGCAAACTGTGGCGTCACAATTAGAATGTTTTTCAGAATAATGCATTAAGTAAAGAGAATTTTCTTAGTAACCAGTATGCAAATGAGTTGAATCATATCAAATGCCACATGGAGGAATTTTGGCTTCTAGTGCTTTCTCTTGAACTTGACTCTATCTTTCAGTTTCTTCACCGTTTAATGTTCACTCTGCACTTTACCCTCCACCCCCCGTTGGTTTTCCTTACCACAAGTATATCGTACGTTCCCCTATAATCAATGTTTTCACTATGCATTTTGGGTAGAGTACTGTTGGGGAGTTAAGGAACATTCTTCCACCGACATACATCTATCTGGATAGACAGTGATAGGATCAGAAGAAAGGATGTGCACACATGGGGGTGTGTGTGTGTGACATCAGTTATTGTGTGCGTGTAACAAGTTTTCCTCAATGTGGGCAGAGTTCATCAAGAATGCTGCTTCCAAATTACCAGAGAACTAAGGTTTTCAAAGGAATTGATTCCTTTTAGTCTTTTTCTTGCTCCAGATTCTTTATTTAATAATTAATTAATTCAAGTTCTCTACCTGTAAAAGTGGAAAGATTCTGTTTAACCTCCTCCCTCCCCCCTCCCTCCCCCTTCAGGCCCTTTTGAGACCTCAACCCCAGAATATCAAAGCACAAGCCTGCAGCATGCCTCTGCTAAAAGACCAGCCCCTGGCAGGCCATGGACAGTTTTTCACTATGGGGCAATTATGGAAGTTGGGGACACTGACTCAACTCAGGATGGTGCCTCTACTCCACTTCTCCCGATCCCCACAGAGCCTTCCTCCCTCCATTCCAGATCATACATGATCTGTCTGCAGGGACAGATCCCTGCATCTGTGCATCTGAACCAATCTGGCGGATTATTGCACTCAATTTCCCCTCCAAGGCCCAAGGGTTTGCTCTGCAGCTGCAAGCAACCTACGTGACCTATCATTCCTGGCCCTCATGAAGAGGACAGAAATGCCTCTGGCAGGGAGCAGAGAATCAACCCTAGAAGCATTGACAGTCACAGCCAAGTTAATAATAATGTTGGTATTTGTTAAGCGCTTACTATGTGCAGAGCACTGTTCTAAGCGCTGGGGGAGACACAGGGGAAACAGGTTGTCCCACGTGGGGCTCACAGTCTTAATCCCCATTTTACAGAGGAGGTAAATGAGGCACAAAAAAGTTAAGTGACTTGCCCACAGTCACACAGCTGACAAATGGCAGAGCTGGGATTTGAACTCATGACCTCTGACTCCAAAGCCCGTACTCTTTCCACTGAGCCACGCTGCCCTACGCCATTGTCTAGCTGTGCCCCCTTTGAAGGCTGGATGTGATTCGGGAGAAGAAAACCAACTCCACTGAGGTATATTAAATACTCTTTGAGTTTCTTGGGAAAAAACTGCTCTCTAAATACGAGAAATGAACTTTTATATGGCTGTTAGTGAAAAAATAGGATCTCTGAATCCAACAGGGTGGCTGTTGTATACGAGAATCTTCTGAAACTCACCCTGACCTGTTGCCTGGTCTCTGCAAGTTCAGTCAATTTGTCGATCAATGAGTTGTATTTATTGAGTGCTTACTATATGCAGAGCATATAGCTAGGAAGAGTATAATACAACAGAATTAGCAGACACATTCCCTGACCATAATGAGCTTACAGTCCAGAGGGGAAGAGTGGCATATATCTGAATAAACATGCAATTTCTAATTATTATATTTATTATTATGTAATTAATAAATTATTATTATTACTATATATTCATGAATGCTAATGGTAGGGGTGTAAATAGGTTCATCAGTGCTTGAGTTGGCTGAAGGGATGATGAGGCTTGGGATTTCTGAGCCATTAATTGGAGGGAAGCTTGTTGGAAGAGGTGAGACTACTTTAGGGGGTGGACAAAAGGACCCGATAATGAACACTTTGGAAAAATAAATGCTTGACTAAATTCCAAGTCTTATTGGCTTCTGCCAACAAGAAATGCCTTGTGTCATGAAAGACTCAAGAGCCTAAAGGAACTTTCCTTGAGCCACACACACCATTTCCGGTCCTGGATGGCAGGATCTTAAAAACACACTTTGACCCAAGCTCTCCCACATTAACTTCTCCTTCTCCTCCTCCTCCCCCTGTCTCCTGCACTCAGGCCCTGCAGGATCCCTAGTATTGCCCAGGTGGATACCCTAGCTTGGAATAAGACAGGGGAGAAGCAGGAAGAGCCAAATGAATCTGTCCCTGGGATGATTCTCCACCCCCCAGGCTGGTCTAGCTTGGCACAATCAACCCTCTTCTGCATGCAGACAGTGTCTGGATCACGTCCTAGGGTAGGCAGGCATAAACCTATTCTCAGATTGGAAGGTTGGAACGTTCCAGGTTACATTTCAAGGGAACAAAGATTGTTTTACTGAAATCTATTATGCTGGCTGATGGAAAAACACACTTCAGGCAGCCAAGGCCCCCTAGTAACCCCAAAGCCTCAAAGCCATAGGGCGGTTGGGACAGGACTAGGGTACGAATTCCTCCCACCCTACTTTCAAAGCAAGGAATAAATAAGAGTGGAGGAGAGTTGCACTTTTATGAAGGTGAATGATATTCATTCAATAGTATTTATTGAGCGCTTACTATGTGCAGAGCACTGTACTAAGCGCTTGGGATGAACAAGTCGGCAACAGATAGAGACAGTCCCTGCCGTTTGACGGATACTAAATGGAGGTGGAGAAGGAGGAGGAAGAGGAGGAGCAGGAGGAGGATGGGGAGGGGAGGAGCAACAGTAGCTCAAGGACCATCACTGTAAGGAATCAGTTACCTGTGCTGCATGTTTTTCTCTGGTGAAAGCCAGGGTCCCAGGAATACCAAAGACTGGAGGGGAAACTGGAGAAGGAGGAAAAGAATGGAAAAGTGGCAAGGCAAATGGAGAAGGAAAGAGCAAATGGAAAAATGTGTGCTGGCCAAGTGTCTTTAGTCACAGAGGCAGCCTAGCTAGCAGAAGAAGAGGAGGGATAAGGCATGGTGTCTAGGAGGAGGATGTGTGCTAAGTTAGGGAAGGAGAGAGGGAGGAAAACAACACCAGAACCTTATAAAGGGAGATGCGTGGCCAGGTTACCATTCCTTTGTACTTGTTTTGTTTTTTTGTCTCTTTCCCCCCTTCTAAACTGTGAACCCATTGTTGGGTAAGGATTGTCTCTGTTGCTGAATTGTACTTTCCAAGCGCCTAGCACAGTGCTATGCACACAGTAAGCGCTCAATAAATACAGCTGAATTAATGAATGAATTCCCTGGAAATTTGGCAAGGTGCTCTAGCAGAGCACATATGATGGGCATCCTAGTTATTGCATTGCTCAACATAGAGCTGTGGAACATCAGTGTGATAATACAGATGGATGCTAGGCTTGAAATAACTTCATTTTTTATGGTATTGGTTAAGCACTCACTATGTGCCAGGCACTGTACAAGCTAATCAGGTTGGACACAGTCCATGTCCCACATGGTGCTCACAGTCTTAATCCCCACTTTACAGATGAGGTATCTTAGGCACATAGAAGTTAAGTGACTTGCCCAAGGTCACACAGCAGACAAGTAGCAGAGCCAGGATTAGAATCCAGGCCCTTCTGACTCCCTGGTCCTTGTTCTATCAACTTCATACTCAAGAACAGAAGCAGTGTAGGACTTCCTTTGGAAAAGGTGGTAGGGCAAGAAGGGAAAGAATTTGGGAGAGACTTTGGAAAGATATTTGTAAGCAGGCTACAGGTACAGATGGCGTATGTCCTTTTTAGGAATGAAATGGTGGATAAAAGGCATCGACCAATTTGGGGTGGAGATTGGGGAATACAAATGGAAGATGAACTTGAGGAGTGGGAGAAAGGGATGAAACACCCCTCGGGTTTGTTTTGCTAGGGGGTTGAAAGAGGTTTTTGAAACATCAAGGTCAATCTATTGCATATGTGTATCTAAGTGACACCTTAGCTAGCAAATTCACTTGAAATGGGACATGAAAGCATTAAATGTAGTTTAGATAGGGGAAAGGATTACATTAAGTGGAAGGCTCACAGGCAGAGCATAACCAGGTCCTGCAGAGGAGGGTGATAGAGGCCCAATAGAAATAGAGGAGGGAGGTAGAGGAAATCCACATGGAGAAAGAGTTGGAGGGAAAGGAACAGGAATAAGTGAAAGCAGTATAAGAGGATAAAAGAGAGGGGAAAGAGCAGGTAGGATGGGGTTCCAACAATCCAAGAAATAGAGGCTATGGAGGAAGAGAGAAGGAAGGGAGTGGAGGAGATGACATCAAAAAGATCCAACAAGAGAAGCAGGGGATGGAAAGGAAAGGAGAAGGAGACAAAGACAACCTGAAGGAAACCAAAGGGAAAAGTGTGAAGAGGAGTTCAAAAGAGTAGGGGGAAGGGAAAGAAAATGAAAAAAATCAAGGAAGGAGTATTGCTTAGAGTTAAGAGTATGGACCTGGGAGTCACAGGACCTGGGTTCTAATCTCAGGTCTGCCAATTGCTTGTTGTGTGACCTTGGGAAAGTCACTTAACTTCTCTGTGAGCCCCACGTAATTCAGGGACCCATTCACCCTGAAAAATGTGTGTCTACCCCAAAGCTTAGTGCCTGACACATTGTAAGCACTTAGCAAATACCATAAAAAAGGGGTAAAAAGCAATCCCTCTGTCAGGGACTCCAAGAAAAATTCAGATACAGATGGAGGGCCATAAGGTGGGCCCAAGAAAGCAGTGGAGAAAAAGAGTGCAGAAAGGGGACAAAGCAGAGAAAGAAGAGGCCGAAGGCAAAAGCCAGCAAAAGTTGAAAGGGAAAATTAAGCTGGAAAATGATCTGATCTGGGTTAAAGATTTGCCCTGTAAATGTGAACATTATATGATCCAGGGAGACAGGGTCTGTAGCCTGTGGGGTAATAAGGGTGGAGGATTGAGCTGTCTTGCTAGTTCAAGAAAACAGTCTGTAGACCAAAGAAAGCATAAAACAAGCCAAAAAGGAGTGGGTAGGGGGAGAGTCATCATGATCGATAGAGGAGACATGGGGTCAGGGGACTTTAAAAAATCAAAAAATACGAAGGAGGCGAGTGGTGAAAGTGCAGCCAGGGAAGAATCTTTTAATGTGTTTTGAGGGGAAAGGAAAGGAGCTTTGAGTGATTAATATTTATGTGCCACAGACAAGCAAGAGTGAAATGAACTGTTTAAGGCCAGGTCATCTTAATTATGGATGACAAAGAGGGTCATGCTGCTAAGAGGGAATGTGTTGACATTGTCAAGGCTGAGCTTCAGCTAGAAAGGTTGGATGTGATTCGAGGCAACATGAGGCAAATACGTGCAGCTCGGCACATAGTAAGCGCTTAACAAATACCAACATTTATTAAGGGCTTACTGCGTGCAGAGCACTGTACTACGCGCTTGGGAAAGTAACACTACAGCAATAAAGAGTGACAATCCCTGTCCACAAAGAGCTCCCGGGGGGAGACAGACATTAATACAAATAAATCAACATCATTATAAATAAATAAAATTACAGATATATACATAAGTGCTGTGGGACGGGGAGAGGGGGAAGAGTAAAAGGAGCAAGTCAGGGTGACACAGAAGGAAGTGGGAGTTGAGGAAAAGTGGGACTCACTCCAATCTGAAGCCCTGCACCCCGAGCCTCCTCTTAAACCAGATATTAAACCTAGCCCTAACCCAAAGGATCCCTCCTGCCTGTCCATGGTGACTGAACTTCAATTCTAGATGTTGTTGCTTTTCTGTCTATGGCCCTTCCTGCTTATTCCAAATGAAATTGTTGACAGTCTGTCAGAATGCAGGCTGCAGCTGAGACTCGCTGGGCCAGGGTGTTTTTTATATGGCTCAGAAAAGCGCATCAGTGGCCTCACTCCAAGCCCTTCTCGCTATATGAAGCAATAAAATCAATATGTGCAGTCCAAAAACCAGCTCTGCAGATGTAGCGTAAGAGAATATCTATTCCCTAATTCTCATGGTAACAGAGCAAACCCAAATGAGGCCAATGGGTCTTTTGTTATGTACAAACACAAACACATACCCAGAGTTGCCTTCTCTCTTCGAGTACTTTCCTCACTGTCTGGTCATTAAGATAGTATGTGCCAATGACACTTTTCCCCAGTGACTCAGGTGGGCATGACTAAGGTGGTCTGCTGCTACATGCCAGAGTAGTCATGGGCATAAGGTTGATTTCACAGGGCCTATGTGCCTGTAGGGTGCATTTTATAAGATTTGGAAGAGAGGACAGATTCTGCCAATAAGCAGTGCCAGCAAGGAGGCCTTCAGACTTGATTTTTCTCTTTAATGGGTCAAGATAGTCTCACCTGGGTAGTATCTTGAAACAAACAAGAGGGGAACTCCCAGACTGGAAAGACTGAGCCATTACTGTCAGTGACTCCAGAGTGACTCTAGTGACTCTATTCCACCTCACCAAGTGGCCTTTCTTTTTCCACCTCTGGGAAAGGGAAAGAACCAGAGGCTGCAGATCACAGCCTCGGCCAAATTAGACCATGGTCCTTGCATGGGGATTTGAGCTTGTCGTCACTGAGAAGTATTAAACTGGGATTCACCCAGTTGCCACAAAACCAGGCTCTTGTGCACGAGGATGTAAGGTCTTCCCCAGACAAAGCAGGAGGAGCAGTGTGCATGTGTCCAACTCCCTCCCCATGTCACAGGGATGGAGGGGTCCTGAAGCCACAGAGGGTTGCTTCAAAAGAGGGAGTGGCAACGGGTGAGAATGGGAGTAGGGTAGGCTAGCTGGGCCACTCTCGCAGTCCCCAGTCCATTAGCTGATGAGAGTATCGACCTATCTTCCTTGTCAATATCTGGGTCCTCCTCTCTCAGCCATAACTGAGAGTCCAGCTGCAGGTCAGCACAGCTGCAGGTCGTCACAATTGTATCCATACTACAAACACTGAAAGTATTCAGGCTAAAAGCCCTGCTTCGGCTAAATTGTCTAGAGAATTCAGAAAAGCATGAGGTTCGGGGCTTGACCAATTGAGATTGGCTGTCCACAGTGTCCCGAAAGCATTAGATAATTTGTAAATCCTCTGTTTCATTGTGTGTAATGTCTGAGGATATGGCAGGTGCAGCCTCTCTCCTCACTTAAAAATCCAAGGGGACTATGGACTAGGTGCTTTCTGAGACGTGATGCTCAAAAAGCCAGGAACTTTTTGAGAGATCTGAAGGAATCTGAGGTTTTTTGAGAGATCTGAAGGAATCTGAGGTCTAATATTTTAAAGTAATGCCTAATCCCAGACCGAAGACTAGCCAGGATAGATGGAGATTGAACTAATTTTTATCTACCTAACCAGTAGTTGGGGATGCTGCCATTATACTTTTACCCCCACACACACACCTTCTTCCTCTTCCCTTTCCTCTTTTCCTTTCCCTTCCCCCTTCTCCTTCTTCTCCCTCTCCTTCCCTTCCCCTTCTTCTCCTGCTTCTGCTTTTTCTTCTTCTTCTCTCCCCTCAAATGAAGGCCTCAGGAAGGACTATGTAATGGGATTAACTGCACACTGGTCTGAGGTGAGACTAGAGGCTGAGCAGATGAAGCCTTAATGGAATCAGAGAGCACTTTCCTATTTGCAGTTTAAAAGAAATGAATAAAACTGCACTTTCTCGAGGAAGGCCCTGAGAAAAGAGACTCAAACAAGGTCCTTACAGTTGAGTGTCAGTGCTTTATGCTCATTTTAAGATTTCAGGTTTATGCACTAGAAATTCAATACTTCAAACAAAGTTTACTAGTTCAAATCTTAGCATGTGTGATTGAATAGGCCAATGTGGATGAAGCCCACAGCTCTGACCACACTCTGGACACACAAAGACTGTCTCTGTTACACTGTCGTATTTGTTGTTTGCAGCACCTAACAGTGTTTTTACTCTTCCCTCCTCATCTGAACAATCCTTACAAAGCTTCTTCTTCCACTCACTTCTGCATTGCTCTTGCACTTGGATTTGAATCCTTTATTCACCCCACCCTCAGCCCCACAGCACACATGTACATATTCATAATTCATTTATTTATATTGATGTCTGTTACTCCCTCCAGACTGTATGCTTATTGTGGGCAGGGAGTGTTTCTACCAACTCTGTTATAGTGTACTCTCCCAAGTGCTTAGTACAGTGCTCTGCACACAGTAAGCACTCAAATACGATTGACTGATGGATTCTGGTCGAATAGAGCTGCTCTTTTCTTGATGGCAGTGTGCCATGCTGTTCTAGCCTCAGCTGTTGATTCCCAGTTTTCAGTTGGGATACAACAGTGTTTAGGCTTCTTCATTTTACTGTAGCCTTAAAATGTTTCCTTGACTTCCTCACTTTCCGTTTCCCAGTTTAGAAGCGCCTTACACCAGTCATTTGGGTATCATGCTATCCTGTCATCCATTCTCTTCACATGTCCCAGGGTAATGATACATATAGGAGGAGGAGGAGCAGTAGTCGTACTAGTAGACAGAAAAGCAGTGTGGCCAGAGAAATAGTGGCCTAGTGGAAAGAACAGAGGCCTGGGGAGTCAGAGGACCTGAGTTCTAATCTCGGCTCTGCTACTTCTCTGCTGTGGGACCCTGGACAAGTCACTTAACTTCTTTGTGCCTCAATTTCCTCATCTGCAAAATGGGGATTCAATCCTACTTCCTCCTACCTAGACTGTGAGCCCCAGGTGGGACAGAGACTGTGTCCAACCTGATTATCTTTTATCTACCCCAGAGCTGGGCACATAGTAAGCGCTTAACAAAGAACATTTTCATTAATAATAATAGTAATAGTAATTACTGAGCATCTGCCAGTGGTAAAAGTAAAAAAAAATTTCTAACCAGGACTCCTTCTCTGCCCATCTCGCCACCCTCCTGCCACCCCCCGTCACCCCTGCTACCCTCCCTCCCATGCTGATCCAGCCACCAGAGAGGCATGGTATTAGGTTCCAGATCAAACTAAAGTTTTACTGAGCTTAAATGCTCTAAAACCTTCTCTACAGCTGTGAGAAGGTTACAGGCACCACATTCAACTCCTTGAGCAGTTCCATTAGCATCCCTTACAGGCTATATTCATCACCAAATGGCAAGACAGGATCACAAACACTGAGGTTCTGGAACCAAGTCAGTCTTCTAGCATTGAAACTTCAATGCCACTTCAGTACAGCTCTGCTGAGGAGAGTAAACTAAGCAAGGTACCCAATCAGTTACTGTATGGGGAGCTAGAATTGGGAAAATGAAAGCAAGGAGGAAAGAGGAATCGTTTTAAGGACAAGGTCAGTCTCAGACAGTGCTGCACCCCAGCTGCAAACTGGGAGTCAATTACAGAGGATAGACCTGCATGACACACTGAAATTAGGAGGAAAAGAGCAACTCTTTGGGAAAAGAGGCTTCTTGAGGAACAAGAGATAATGAGAAGGTAAAACAAACACAGCTCCAAGCTCTGCAATCATGACAACACAACAAGGAACAGGCTTTTTGTATGCATGATGTAGCCAACTTGGGTCCTGCATTTACCCTTTTAGTCATAGATTCACTCGTAGGTGAATTTCACCATCAATGGTATTGTCCTTAAGTACGAAAGGCAACTCTATATATTCTGCAGTTGCCAACCCAAGAGTATTATGGCTAGAATCTTGCCAGGAATGGAAAATAATGAGATGCCTTGATAGTTCTTGCAACGTGAGCTTTCACCTTTCTTCTTGAAGATATTCTAGTTTTGGCAGGCTATTCTAAGACCACCCTTAACCTGAAACCATTTCATCTGTATGAAGGTCAAATCTATATAATGGGCAACAAGCCCGTTGAAGATTTTTCAGATGGAAATTTACCCAAATGGGAACTTGTGAACTTGTGCATAAAGAGATCTCAGAGGGTGTGTATCCATTTGTGTTATAGGTGGGTGTTAGTGTTTATTTGTGATGAATGAGTTCGAAATTGTATGCTTGCTTTGGGGGTGGGTGACTTTGTAATTGGGTGTGGTATGTTTGCTGGATGAGTAGACATTGTTGAATTGGAGCTCCCTGATTCAGTCTGGATGCCAGGAGATGCTGTGGCCCCAAACGGGTGCCCATAGTCACCCCAAATCACTGAGATGCCAACCCTTAGTCACCATGGAGTATAAAGAATTACTCAGTGCCAGCAACCGCAGTGCCTCTTTATCATCATGGGCACCTAAAAACCTGTCCAAAACCATGCAATATTGTCAGCTGAATATGAGCAGCTCTTTATCCATTGAGAATGGGATCCCGAGAAATGCAATAGATTCATTTATATTGCTTGAAGACTAAAACGTCCAAGTGAAGAGCATATAGCCACACCATATGCCATTCTCAATCTGACTGTGGTTCATCCACCTTAGTATTCTGCTTCTAACAGTGGCAACTGGAGGCTGGAAAGAACCATGTGATGTTTTCACTCCTCATTGCAACCTCATGGTTAGGGATATATCATCACTCTTCTCTGACGGTTCCCTTCTAATACTCAGTTATGAATGTGTCTGTTACATTAGCTTGTTGTACACTCCCAAGTGCTTACTTACTATGGTGCCCTGCACATGGTAAGCACTCAATAAATACGACTGATTGATTGATTGATGTCATCACTGGTATTTATCGAGTGCCTCCTGAGGGCAAATCACTCTCTAGTTTACCTATAGAAGAGTTAGCCAAGTTAACTGGGGTTAACTTGGTTAGAGAGAGAGGAGATAGGAGCACTGAAGGCTTCAGTTAGGAGTTAAAACTTCTGAAACAGTGCCTCGATGAGGGAGGAAGAGTTATTGAGTGGATGAAAGGGCAAAGATAGAGCATGAGAGGGTAAATATGGAGTATCAGAGGGCTGCATGGTTTTTGGATTTAGGCCAGCTTTGATCAGCTGTGGGAGTACAGGTGCAAAGGAAGTGGACTTTGGATATTCACCTGCACATGCTCGGGCCCAAAGATTCCAATCTCTGCAACTCGTGGGACTTTAAAAAGCCCGCTCTTCCTCTCCCCTCCCATCTCCTAGATGGCTGATGTCAAAGACAGGGAGGAGCCAGATATGGAAC
The DNA here is from genome assembly GCF_004115215.2 of Ornithorhynchus anatinus. Lineage (NCBI taxonomy): Eukaryota > Metazoa > Chordata > Mammalia > Monotremata > Ornithorhynchidae > Ornithorhynchus > Ornithorhynchus anatinus. The sequence goes on from NC_041749.1 coordinate 50,759,796, forward strand.
CTCATCCTGAAGCCCAAACAGCTTTGCTCTACCGAAGATGGGTGAATTTGATATATATGGAACCCCCAGCCATTTCCAGCCTTGTAATGGGGGATGGAAAAGGCCAAAGGAAAGCTAGTGGGGAGGCTCAGCTAGAGAGTCATGTCGGGCGTTAGACTAGAGAAAATAAGGAACATAACCTCCTTCCTTTTTCTCCCTCAATTTTGGGAGAGAAGATGAAGATTTACATTATTTCTTTAAAATGTAAGGCCAGGAGAAATCCTTTTGTATCCACTTACCAATGGGATGCAACAAAAGAGACATTGTGGATTCTCGATCTGGCATCAAAGTTTTGCCTTTTATTTTTAAAAAGTAAGTGGGGAATAATAATCACCACTCTCCAACCCCTTCTTTGGGGGCAGATCTGGCAAAAGAAGATGCATTTGAGAACTTGGAAATGACTAGCTGGCTCATCATTAGTGACAGAATAAAAATCCCTCCCTGCCTGGTTTTTCATCTCTATTTCTTTTTCTTTTCTTTTCCTGGCTTCTGGAAGCCTACCTAAACTGGAATTGAATTTTCAATGGTCTTCATTGAAAGAGTGTGTAGCTGAGTGGAGAAAATCTCAACCTATGCCCCAGAAACTGATGTAGTTGCGAACAGCTTCTGACATTAAGTGGTGAATATGAGTGTGACATTCCAGAACAGTGAGCTGTTGCAGGAAACCTGTGAGTATGTGTATGTGTGCATGGGTGGGCAGAGAGAGCTTGCTCCAAGGTCACCCCCTCAGTGTGTCAGACATCACACTTGAGGGAGCCAGAGGGTGAGTGGGTAGATGGGCAAATATATACCATAGTCACAATAAATGATTGTGTTTGGGGATTAATAGGCATCCTGAGGGAGGGGTAACATGAGAGAGCAGTGGAAATGCTGTGTGGGGTGAGAGGGTCAAGGAGAGGGTGGGAATTTTTGGCCCTAAGCCTCAGATCTCAAGTAAAGTGGACCGCAGACCTCTAGTAAAAATTGGAAGTACACATCACTGGTACTCTAGTTCTTCAAAATCATTCTGATGCCAGTGTGTGCATGAAAATTTTGTGGAAAGATTAAAATTTTGCCAGGTTGTTGGATCGATTTTCTGTGTCTCTCCACAGTGCTGATATAGCTCTTAAAGTTCAAAACCCCCTTCAATTTCATGCCTCTGTGTTTCTGAGAACCTCTATTACTAGTTCTCTTGTGTGTGTATACATAGATAGAGAACTATGAACGTTGACAAACTCTCTCCAGCTTCTCAGGACCAGATGATGATGATGATTGTGGTATGTGTTAAGCGGTCACTGTATGCCAAGCGCTTGGGTAAATACAATAATACAATTAGATCAGACACAGTCCCTGTCCCACATGTGGCTCATATTCTAAGGAGGGGGAAAACAGATATAATAATAATGATAACTGTTAAGCATTTACTATGTCTCCAGTACTGTAGTAAGTGCTTGGGTAGGTACAAGATATCCAGGTTGACACAGTCCCTTTCTCACGTGGACCTCCCAGTCTTAAGGAGTGGGAGAACAGGTATTGAATGCTCATTTGACATATGAAGAAACTGAGGCCCAGAGAATTTAAGTATCTTGCCCAAGCTCACATAGCCGTCAATTGGTCAAGCCACTCCAAGACCTCAACTTCCTTTCATATTTTATTTGCCCCAGGAAGAAGTGGAGCTGCCCATCAATGGGCATCCTCTAAAGAATATGTGTAGTCACCCTCCTGATTCTCCTCCTTTCCTTAGTTCACTCCCACCCTACCTCCCTTCCACTCCCAAACCCCATCTCTTTGACAGGAAGCTTACAGCAATTACTTGGAACAGGTTGCCAAGTCCATTCAAACACTGCCCGACAGGTGACTCTCTTATATTTCCCCTCAACTGACCAGTGTTTTTTACATGAAATTTCATGAAGAGAACCTAACATCTAAAATGAGCTCAAACTTAATATCCAAGGATGTGCTTTCAAAGCTAGCTTTAGGGGGTTTTGGGAGGAGCAACATGATCTCATTTTCAATTTATAAGAATAAAACAGCTTATTCATTGGGAAACTATAGTAAGGGTTGTATTTTTCACATTCATTTTTGTATCTGAGGACTTAATTGGGCTGAGGCACAGAGTGCTGAAGAACTGGGAAATGTTTCCAAAGAACTGGGAAATGCTTCCAAATCTATTATGAATTTAAACTGATGGCAGCCAAACCATATCTTCCATTTTAAAAAACTAACAATATATTTCCTAGGCTTTGAGCTATGGAATGTGGACATGTTAAACACTGGAGGGTCCAAAGAGTCCAAGATTAAACTCAGTGATATGAAAATTCTTAGATTTACTATTAAGTCTGCTAAATCATCGGTCTAAATTTGGAAAATATTTTATTCTGGAAAATTTCCTTTCCTGATCAGAATCTGCTCAGGGCACACCTAATTAATATCTCTGGAGTTAGGTGTCATTAGTCCCACCCAGAATCAAATCTATATTTTTTGTTTGATTTTGGTAGTGGTAGTAATAAATAGCAATATTTATAAAGAGCTTATTACGTGCAAAGCACCATGCTAAATGCTGGAGTATTTAGAAGGAAAACAGGTAAAACCATCCTTGAGTTACACCGGATTCACAACATACGTACATACTAATCTCCATGCATACACTGTACTAAGAGCTTGGGATTGTACAATACAGTTGGTAGGTATGACCCCTGCCCTGAAGGAGCTCACCAGTCTAACAACACGCATTATAGGTTGACTTAATGTAAAGAGAGTTCTATTTTCTTGCCCTGAAATAGGATTCTCTGAGTCTAGACTGATCAAATAGTATCACAGCTAAAACAGTCACACATTTTTTGAAGTTGCCCTGGGCAATTCTGGAAAAAATATAAGATTGCCATGGTCATTAGGGTGGTTTTGAATAAACTGGTCAGCCTTCCTTGCACTGGCCCAGCTACTTTTGTGTGTTGTAAATGCTTGGACCAGAGCCATCAATCGATAGTATTCAAGTATTCTAAGTATTCTAAGCTGTGTGGCTTAGTGGAAAGAGCAAGGGTCTGGGAGTCAGAGGTCATGGGTTCGAATTCCAGCTCCACCTCTTGTCTGCTGTCCGCTGCCCGGCTCACCTTCCTGCAGAAATGCTCTGGGCATGTCACTCCCCTTCTTAAAAACCTCCAGTGGTTGCCTATCAACCTCCGCACGAAACAAAAACTTCTCACTCTAGGCTTCAAGGCTCTCCATCACCTTGCCCCCTCCTACTTCTCCTCCCTTCTCTCTTTCTACTCCCCACCCCACACGCTCCGCTCCTCTGCCGCCCACCTCCTCACCGTCCCCCATTCTTGCCTATCCCGCCGTCGTCTTCTGGGCATGTCCTCCCGCTGTCCTGGAATGCCCTCCCTCCTCACCTCCGCCAAACTAATTCTCTTCCCCTCTTCAAAGCCCTACTGAGAGGTCACCTCCTCCAAGAGGCCTTCCCAGATTGAGCTTCCCCTTTTCCCTCTGCTCCCTCTGCTCCCCCTCTACCCGCCCCTTCACCTCCCCTCAGCTAAGCCCTCTTTTCCCCCCTTTCCCTCTGCTCCTCCCCCCTCCCTTCCTCTCCCCTCAGCACTGTGCTTGTCCGCTCAATTGTATATATTTTTATTACCCTATTTATTTTGTTAATGAGATGTACATCACCTTGATTCTATTTATTGCTATTGTTTTTGTCTGTCTGTCTCCCCCGATTAGACTGTAATGGGCAGGGACTGTCTCTATCCGTTGCCAATTTGTACATTCCAAGTGCTTAGTACAGTGCTCTGCACACACTAAGTGCTCAATAAATACTATTGAATGAATGAATGAATGAATGACTTTAGGCAAGTCACTTAACTTCTCTGTGCCTCAGTTACCTCATCTGTAAAATGGGGATTAAGACTGTGAGCCCCATGTGGGACAACCTGATAACCTTGTATCTATCCCAGCGCTTAGCACAGTGATTGGCACATAGTAAGTGCTTTCCAAATGCCATCCTTATTATTATTCATTAAGTACCCACTGTCTGCAGAGCACTGTAGTGTTGAGCCTGTAGACATGATCCTAGCCCTCAGAGAGCTTACAGTATAGTGGGAGAAGACAGACATGCTTTGTGTAGGTCCAACTTTTAAACTTTTAAACTTTAAATGGATACCTCAAAATGATGGGAAACTATACCCCCTCCCCCAACTTTCTACTTTCCACTTGCCCCTACTTTCACTGTCAACAAGAGGGAAAAAAGTCTAAATCCACTACTAATCCTGGTTTGGAACAAATATAAGATGATCAATTTTTTTAATGGTACTTGTTAAGTGCTTACTCTGTGCCAGGCACTGTACTTAGTTCTGGGGTAGATATAAGCTAATCAGGTCAGACACAGACCATGTCCCACATGGGGCTCACAGTCTTAATCCCTGTTTTACAGATGAGGTAACTGAGGCACAGAAAAGCGAAGTGACTTGCCCCAGGTCACATAGCAGACAAGTAGCAGAGCGAGAATTAGAACCCAGGTCCTTCTGACTCCCAGGCCCATGCTCTTTCTGTTAGGCCATGTTGTTTCTCTGCATTTTCCTTCAAGGTCAGGAAATGGGGGAATTAACCAGTCCAGCTCTGAATGAGAGGAGTGACCTTCAAGATTGTCTTCCCCACTTTCCTGTTGGAACCTCCATTGGTCTCTACCCTGGGAACACTGAGCCCTTAATCAATCATGCAAGAAAGCAAGCAAGCAGTGGTATTTATTGATCAGTAACTATTTGCAGAGCTCTGTATTGGGACAGCACACTATGGGCAATAGACATCATTGCTGTTCTCAAGGAGCTCACAGTCTAGGTCTGTATTCCCACCTGATTGACAGGCAGGATTTCAGGGTTTTTCAGCTCAAGTTCTGTCCCTATAGTCTACTGCTCCCGTGGCTCTTGGTGGCCATTCTGAGAGTCCATTCAAGCTGGTAACAGGGTAAGGGAGCAGCATGAGGTCCAACCACATTCCCCAGTAGGATCTGCCTGGCTGTGAGACCCACACGTCCATCAGGAGAATAAATATTTGCCCGAGTCTATGACCCAAACCCAAGTCTGTAGGGGCTGAAGCTTTCAGTTGATCCAAAAAGGGCATGGCATAGTGGATAGAGCACGGGCCTGGGAGTCAGAAGGTCATGGATTCTAATCCCGGCTCCGCCACTCGTCTGCCGTGTGACTTGGGCAAGTCACTTCACTTCTCTGTGCCTCAGTTACCTCATCTGTAAAATGGGGATTGAGACTGTGATCCCCATGTGGGACAGGGACTGTATCCAACTCAATTTGCTTGTACCCACCCCAGCGCTTAGTACAGTGCCTGGCACATAGTAAGCGCTTAACAAATACCATTATTATTATATTATTATTATTAAAATTTGCTGTTTGCCAAATTTGGTGGTTTTGGTCAAAGGGAGCTGAACCCAGGAGTACTATGAAAGAGCATAGGAATTGGAGATTTTCATTTTTAACAAGCATGATTTTATCACTCCCAGAGTTGGCCAAACCTAATTTTATAGCACCTGCTAGGGAACCACTGCTCCCTCACTGCTGTGGTAGTGACTAAGCTGGGAAGGAAGCTTAATTTTGTAGATTGAGAAAGAGATGACAAACCCCTCTGAAAAATTTCCCATTATTCTCTCATTCGCTAGCTTTCTATTAAATGCATCATAGTCCACAATATTTGGGCAATAGAGATTCCTCAAGTTATATTGAAACGAGTAGAATTGCAGAGAACTTTCAAGGTTTTCATGCTGAGACTTTAAAAGGTTTGTAAAATTTAAAAATACAAGAGGAACACTGGAATAAGTCTCAAGTGTGTAAAATCGTGAAAACATTTCAGTCATCTCTAATAAAGTAAAAACCATTAATCTTCAGTTCTGGACATGGGCATGAAAACAAGACAGTGAAAATGTCTGTGGATAGACAAGCTAATTCAACTAGCTTCACTATGAATTCATGGAAGAACCACGAACCACACACTAACACGCTGGTAATACATTGAATTGTTTGGGTCCTTGGTATTTTAAATAATCAAAATCGTGTTATCAGTAAGAAAGAGTAGAAACTAAAAATGAATAGAAGTTCCTCTTTTTAAACAACTCCTCTCCCTTCCTCATTATCTCCCTGGAATTGCACTCCCAGTTCTGTACTGTGGCAAGCTGGAATCCTCCACAACCGCCACCCCTCCTCCATACCACAGAGGCAGATAGGAGCCAAAAGTACAGGCCAGAGAAGAGTGAAGGAAATGATTAAAAGGTTGGAGAGTAGGTTCTATGAGCAAAGAATGAATGAATTTGCAGTTGCTTAGCCTGAAGAAGAGATGGCTAAGAGGTGGCTTAATTGTTTACAAGAACATCCCTTTCCCCTATAAAGCTAGGGGTTGCATTCTTGCAGGCCCTGTGTTAAGTAAAACTTGGGATGAGTACAAAGCATTGGAGTAAGGGCTAGAAAAAAATACATAAATGAGAATTAGACATGGGTTGGTGACAGAAACACAGGGAAAGATGAAACAATAAAACTACAACACAAAACCTAAAAAGGCAAGGACAATGATAAATCTAGACTATAAGCTCCTCATGGACAGAGAATGTGTCTTCCAACTTTGTTGTAGTGTACTCTCCCAAATGCTTAGTATGGTGCTCTGCACACAGTAAGCACTCAATAAATATCATTGATTAATACAATGAGTGCTAGGGCACTGTGGCTAGAGGAGCAGAATTGCAGGCTCCTCGCAGCTCAGAGTTCAATAGTTACATCAGTCCCAAATGCAGCCACAGCCACAGCCTTCCCAATGCTCCAAAAATTGAAAAGGCCTCCTGCTGTGGAGTTTTTACACAATTCCTGGCCTGGAGCAGGGCCTGATGGGAAGTCCCTATGGAGTTGGGGTTAGGTAGTCTAGGGCAACATTCAATTCTCTCAAATAATCACTTAACAGCTTTCAGGGTCTTTGTCTAATTCCCACCTGTATACTATTTCCTGGTGCTTGGTACAGGGCTCTGCACACAGTAAGTGTTTAACAAATACCCTTTTTACTACTCATATCAAATGTCATTTGAAATTTAAATAATTTCAGAATTGGAACAATCACTACATTTATATCTATTAATAGCAAGTGATTGTTGATTCTGAACCTATGACCATCAGGCATGCTCCACAAAATGCCATGGACACAGATAGCTAATGCACAAATGCATTTCACAATACTGATGTACTTTATGAAGCTCTGGAATGTACCATCATGACATGGATAAAGCCTCCTGTATCCATCATTAGCAATTGTTTGGAGCAAACTATCCCCATCATCTTCACAAGGCAAAATTCTCATATCAATATCAATTTATCACTGACCAGGAGAGCTGGAGGCCAGAGGCCTTGGGCTTCAGAGACAATTTCCATTCCTTCTACCTGGTCTAGAGAGTGAGGCTTTAATGTATGTTGAGTAGATGGTGGACATCTTTGGGAGTTCTAAGCAACATTAGGAATAATATTAATAAAAAAATATGGTATTTGTTAAGCACTTACTAGATGCCAAGCACTGTAGTAAGAACTGGGCTAGACATAAGATAATGAGGTTGTACACAATCTCTGTCCCACATGGGGCTCACAGATTAAGGAAGAAGAACAGGTATTGAACCCCCATTTTGCAGGTGAGGAAACTGAGGTGCAGAGAAGTGGCTTGCCCAAGGCTACGCGGCAGGCAAGTGGCAAAGCCAGGGTTAGAACCCAGGTCTTCCAGGCCCATGCCCTTTCTTCTAGGCCATTGCTTCTGAGAACCCTGGGAGTGCTGAAGCTGAGCTAAGTATTTTGCCTTTTGCTTTTAGAAAAGTGATGGCTCTCAGAAAAAAGAGGGAAATAAAAAATAAATTACGAAAGAAAACATAAAAAGGAGGGAGTGGGAAAGGGGGAAGGGGGAAGGAGGAAAAGTGAAAGATGGAGTATGTAAGAGGAAAAGAAAAACTCTATATGAGAGAAAATAGAAAGGGAGGATGAAAGAGAATATCAAGATCACGAGAGAAGAAAAAGAACAAAAAGGACAAAGATTCAGGACGAACGGAATACTTTAGTGTACATAACAAGGAAATGGATGCTTGGATCCAGGTCAAAATGACCTAAACCAAGCCATAGCCTCCATTCTATCCTCCATGTGTCTACTGCTGTTCCCTTGCTCTCGGTCCCATCTCTTAAGCACTTAAGTACTCCCTCCATCCCCACCCCCATAGCAGGTACGTACATATCTTTGTACTCGGTGGCTGCCGTCACTTGTACTTTATTTTGATATCTGTCTCCTCCACTAGACTGTAAGCTCCATGACTCGGGGGTGAGAGGCTGATTCCAGACCTTGCATGAGCTCAGGTCAGCCACTGACCAGCTTGTGGATTAGGTCATGCCATGTCACAAATCAGTCCAGACTTGGACTCCAACCGACAACTTCACACTCCTCACTCTTAGTGACTTTGAAGGTCAGGAAGCCATGGCCTAACAGCTGGGGGACTTCCCAGGAGGCTAATTGAACTAGCTGCTCCAATGACCCAAGAGAGCCATATACACACACAAAGGTATCACACAAATGTAATCTGTTTCACCGACTAGATTTTTAAACCTGATATTCACTCCACCCTCAGCCCCACAGCACTTATATACATATCCATAATTTATTTTGTCTGTGTTCCCCTCTAGATTAAGTCCATAGCGTATATGTGCCTTAATGTCTAGTACAGTGTCCTGCACCCAATAGGGGCTCGGTAAATGCCACTGATTGATTGACAAGCATGGTAGCACCCTTCCAGAAGTAAGCCTCAGGCCCACTTTCAGTCCCAGCTGGGCCTATACAATCAATCATATTTATTGAGCACTTACTTTGTGTAAAGCACTGTACTAAGTGCTTTGGGAGAGCACAGTACAATAAAGTCAGTAGACATGATTCCTGTCCACAAGGGGCTTACAGCCTAGAGGGAAAGACAGGCATTAAAATCAATTACAGATAGGGGAAATGGCAGAGTCTAAGTGTTGTGGGGCTGAGGGTAGGAGGACTATGTGTGTAAGTGTGTAAGGAACAGATTTGAGTGCAGGCAGGTAGAGGAAATAAGGGGTTTAGTCAGGGAAGGTCACTTGGAGGAGATATGACTTTAGGAGGGTTTCAAAGGTAGGCGAACTATCAGATACGAAGGGGGAGGGAGTTCTGAGTCAGAGGGAGGATGAGGCGAGCTAGACGATATCAAGGTACAGTGAGCAGGGTGTCATAGGAGAAGCAAAGTGTGTGGGCTGAATTGTAGTAGGAGATCAGTGAGATATGATGAGATGGGAGAGCTGAGTGAGCCTTAACTCATGGGCCCAGAATCCCCATGCTCAGTTCAGGCCAGGCCAAATTGGGCTGCCCTGAAGGGTGCTAGGCCATGCTGTCTCTGTCAGACACATCAATAAAAATAGGCATCATGGCAAAGAACCGGTACTGTCTTCCTTGAGCTCCCGCTGCTTGCAGTCACAGTGTGCATCATTCATTCATTCAATAGTATTTATTGAGCGCTTACTATGTGCAGAGGTAGGGTAATAAAAGTATATACAAATGAGCACAGTGCTGAGGGGAAGGGAAGGGAGAGGGGGAGGAGTAGAGGGAAAGGGGGCTTAGCTGAGGGGAGGCGAAGGGGGGAAGGGGGAGGGAGCAGAGGGAAAAGGGGAAGCTCAGTCTGGGAAGACCTCTTGGAGGTGAGCTCTCAGTAGGGCTTTGAAGAGGGAAGAGAGTTGGTTTGGCGGAGGTGAGGAGGGAGGGCATTCCAGGACAGCGGGACAGTAGGATGTGGGCCAGAGGTCGCTGACAGGATAGGCGTGAACAGGGGATGGTGAGGAGGTGAGTGGCAGAGGAGCAGAGCGTGCGGGGTGGGCAGTAGAAAGAGAGAAGGGAGGTGAGGTAGGAGGGGGCAAGGTGATGGAGAGCCTTGAAGCCCAGAGTGAGAAGTTTTTGTTTTGTGCAGAGGTTGATAGGCAACCACTGGAGGTTTTTAAGGAGGGGAGTGACATGCCCAGAGCATTTCTGCAGGAAGATAATCTGGGCAGCGGAATGAAGAATAGACTGGAGTGGGGAGAGACAGGAGGAAGGGAGATCAGGGAGAAGGCTGACACAATAAACCAGCTGGGATATTATGAGAGCATCCCTCTAACACTGATAATAACAATAATAACGATGGCATTTGTTAAGTGCTTACTATGTGCAAAGTACTGTTCTAAGCGGTGGAGAAGATACAAGGTGATCAGGTTGTCCCATGTAGGGCTCACAGTCTTAATCCCCATTTTACAGTTGAGGGAACTGAGGCACAGAGAAGTTAAGTGACTTGCCCACAGTCACACAGCTGACAAGTGGTAGAGTCGGGATTCGAACCCATGACCTCTGGCTCCCAAGCCTGGGCTCTTTCCACTGAGCTTTGCTGATGACACAGGGGAGGATTAGATTGGGAAATCTTCTGAAGACTGGTGAAAATTTCTGAAGTTCAGAGATTCTAAAGAATTGACTGCAAGGATAATTTGAGTTGGGAACAAACATGAAACTCTTAGCAACCATGATGAAGAGATTATCCAGAAAGGAGAACTTTAAGGAAAAGGTGCCCAGTAGAAATATAGTGATGTCAACTGCATGGCAAGAGTTAATTGTGTACCCAGAATGGAATTTCCTTTGTCCAATAAAAATGGTTTGCTTGTTACGTATCAAATATGATAGTATTTATAGCCAACAATGTATTAAGGTTATAAGGGGACTTCTCTGTTTTAAACATGTTCATCACTTTCTAAAAATGATGATCAGATAAATAAGGAGGATGATGGCAATAGAAAACATATTTTTGCCTATGTACAGGGTAATACAAAATTTCCCAAAAAATTAGTTGCACAATAAATTGGTTCCATGAAACAGAAAAACATATTGCATAACCCAAAGAGTTTGGGCTTCTTTGCATGTGTGTTTCAATACAGCTCATTTGAAAAGCTATGGAATTGCTAAAATCACATATTGGGAAATTCAATAGGATAGTGGTTAAGTTCTTGTTTTACATGCTCTTTTTGCTTACTAAGAGGAAGAATCCTTCTTTGAAAGAAAATCAGGACTTACAACAGTGAAATTGCCCAAAGACCAGTCTATGGTCCACATATGCTATGTGATGAAGTCTTAATTTTGTTCTTAAATATATTTCTTTATGCAAATATGCGCATAATGCCGCACCACTCTGGCAATCATACCTTGTGGATGTTTTGACTTTTCAAGTTTAATTTTCCAGCCTTAATGTCCAATTAAGATTATTCCCAGAGTACTGTAGACAGGGCCAGCTCCTGGACTGCGTCATTCAATGAGTTTCTGTTGGATGCAGAGGCAAATGGGCAACCAATGGAGACTTTTGAGGAGTCGGAAGATGTGGATTGAACTTTCTTTTTAGAAAAATCATCCTGGCAGTGGAGTGAAGTATAGCCTGTAGTGGGGGCAGACAGGAGGCAGGGAGGTCAGTGAGGAGGGTGATGCAGTAGTCAAGGTGGGAAACAACCCGGGCTTGGGAGTCAGAGGTCATGGGTTCTAATCATGGCTCCACCACTTATTAGCTGTCTGACCTTGGGCAAGTCACTTAACTTCTCTGTGCCTCAGTTACCTTATCTCTAAAATGGAGATCAAGACTGTGAGCCCCACGTGGGACAACCTGATTACCTTGCATCTCCCCCAGTGCTTAGAACAGTGCCTAGCACATAGTAAGCACTTAAATACCATCATTATTATTATTATATATGAGGAATGCTAGGATCAGCATGGTAGCAGTTTGGATGGAGAGGTAGCGGTGGATTCTAGAGATGCTGTGATCCTGCCTTCACAGCATCTCCACTTCGAAGCCCCACTGACACCTCAAACTTAAACATGTCCAAATCATAACTCCTCATCTTCCCTCTCCTCCCCTTGACTTTTCCATCACTGTAGATAACACCATCATCTTCCCCATCTCACAGACTGTCAGCCTTAATATTGTCTTTGATTCATCTTTCTCCTTCTGTGTGCATACTCAGTTTCCAAGTCCTGTCAGTTCTACCTTCACAACTCTAGAATCCACCGCTTCCTCTCCATCCAGCTACCATACTGATCCAAGCACTTATCTTATCCATCCCCACTAATGCATCAGCCTTCTTGCTGAGTTCCCTGCTCCAGAGTCTCCCCATTCATTTCCGCCACCTCTTCTCTTCACTGTCTACAGCTGTGTACTGTCCCATCCCTAGGCTATTTAATCACCAGAGCTTGTGACAGAGACATTTTTACTTCAGGAGACAGGATGAAGGGGAAAGATAATTGAAAATGAAACAAAGATGGCTGCCACACAGGCACAACATAAGAGGGGGGTTGTGGGAACTCTGTGCATATGTGGTGGCCAACCTTGATGTGGTCTTGTCTTTGGGCACCAACTCGAATGTCCCAAGCATTGGTCATCCTGGGTGCATCTGGAGACACACCACTTCCTCTGTGGTATGCCACCATGAAGCCACTGCTTACCTTGCTTACTATCTTGAAATGGGTCCTAGCTGTATATTATTAAAAGGATAAAAGTCATTATGCAATACAAAACCACAAAATCCCTTTACCCCAAAAGGCTACTTTCTGTTGGTCTTTAGTCATTTCCACTGACCTGGCTGACAACTGAATGTTTATGTCTCTTATCCTAAAGCCACTGCCCCTCTGGGAAGGTAGAGCTGGATTTAGTCTCTCCTATTAGATTGTGAGTGCACTGAGGACAGGAAATGTGCATCTTGCTTCTTTTGTACTCTCCCAGTCTCACAGGATCCCACCTAATGTAAAAATTCATCTCTTCCTGTGCAAGAATGTAGGTATTGTAGGTACTGCATTTGACATTTGATACTTTTTGCCATTTTCTCACTGGCTCTATCTCCTGTGGCTGTCTTACCAAAGCAACATTTGTTTAAAAAATCCTCACAAAATTCCAAAATTCTGAAGCCATCCCCCACCCCATTAATGAATGACTCTTTAGAACAGTGCTTGGCACATAGTAAGTGTTTAACAAATACCATAATGATTATTACTTTTCCAATCTCCCTTTCAGTACAAAAATAGGGGATTCGCAATTAGTGCATTTTGTCATTATTTGCATCAAGTGGCTAAGAACTATCCAATTGAGATAATACATTCAGACTTTTGTTTTTTGGTGGCATTTTTTTTGGGGGGGGAGGGAGAGTGAGTCCTTAGAGAAAGCTTCTGAGTGCTTCATCATCAAAGGTATTATTGAGCATTTACTTTGTGCAGAGCACTATACTAAGCTCTTAGCAGAGTACAATATAACAGAGTTGGTAGACACGTTCCCAGTCCACAAGGAGCTTACCTTCTGCATGGGGAGACAGACATTAATATAAATAAATAAATAAATAAATTATGGAATTGTTCATAACTTTTGTGGGTTGAGGGTAGGGTGAATATCAAATGCCTGAAAGACACAGACAACTGCTGCCTGGGAGTGCTGATGCTATTATTTCTGGGACAGATTTTGAGTCAGGACTAGTATAGTCAGAATTTGCCTAATGTATCAGCGTAACTAGCGATAGACTTGTCCTGTGTGGATTTAGGTCAAAAACAGACTTTTCCAGTGTACATATCCTTTCAAAAGACACGCTTTCCCTATGCAGAATTGGCCATTTCTACCACAGTGGGACACTCTTCCAGATCACAAGTATTGACTGACAATTTAGTTCAGTCACTTAGTCCAAACCTAAATTCTGAGGCCGGAATTCACTCTCGTGTTTTTAAATTGCGATTTGGATGCATTTTTCCACTGTTGATGATGTTGGTATTTGTTGGTATTTGTTAAACGCTTACTATGTGCAGAGCACTGTTCTAAGCGCTGGGGTAGACACAGGGGAATTAGGTTGTCCCACGTGGGGCTCACAGTCTTAATCCCCATTTTACAGATGAGGTAACTGAGGCCCAGAGAAGTTAAGTGACTTGCCCACAGTCACACAGCTGACAAGCAGCAGAGCTGGGATTCGAACTCATGACCTCTGACTCCAAAGCCCGTGCTCTTTCCACTGAGCCACGCTGCTTCTCTGTTGAAGACATAAGAACCATCAAATCTTGTAGTAGCCATTTCTCCTCCCTGTGCTTCACTTTTCTTGTCTGCAATAATCCTTGTATCCTAGTTACCAAGCCCATGGGATATAGTGAAACTTCATGAGATAAAAATCTGTGAAGTTGTTTGAGCTATTTGGAGAAAGGTCACATACAAATACAATGGTTACTAGTGAACATGTTGGCTATGCCATCTGTTGCTTTTCTCTGAAATAATTTTTCCTTCTTCATAAAACAGATCTGATTTGCCCTGATGTTCAAGCAGAGAGATCCGGAATTGCTGCTGAACAGGAGAATAACATAGGGATGGCAATATTTTGGTGTAATCCAATTATACTAATTAAAATAATTTTTTCCACTTTACTGGTTTCTGAAATGCTTACATGGTGCTTTCTACCTTGGCACCGGGAAGGGACAACAACAGCCTTCAAAAGAAAACTGGAGGGAAAAATAAGGTTTGGCAGGATGGCCTTTTCTAGAGTTTTATTGTTGATTGCCTTAGACAAGTGATGTCAAGGAAATGACGAGGTCCAAACCACCCCCATCGGCCTTCTGACCTTTCTCCAAAGACAGTACTTTGAAGGGATGGAAAGGATGGAGTCAAAGAGTTAGGTACAAAGTGCCTTTATCCCCAGACTGTGTTTCTTGTACCATGTTAACGGAGAGGAGAATGCTGGAGGGGAAATGCAGGGTACAGGCTTTGAAGTTTGGAGCCATCTCAAGCACCTAAAACACTATTTTAAAATGCACCTTAATGTATTTTTAATAAAAATGCTTTAATGTACAATAAAGATTGAGGTCTTCATTCTCCCCAGCTGGCTCAGATAATAATAATAATAATAATATTGGTATTTGTTAAGCGCTTACTATGTGCAGAGCACTGTTCTAAGCGCTGGGGGATACAAGGTGATCCGGTTGTCCCACGTGGGGCTCACAGTTAATCCCCATTTTACAGATGAGGGAACTGAGGCCCAGAGAAGTGAAGTGACTTGCCCACAGTCACACAGCTGACAAGTGGCAGAGCCGGGATTCGAACCCACAACCTCTGACTCCCAAGCCCGGGCTCTTTCCACTGAGCCACACTGCTTCTCGTCTGACCTAGTTCCTTAAATGCCCAGGAGATATGCATTGTGATTTCTATGAATCAGATTTTGAGCAGAAGCAGCAATTGAGGTCAAAACAAAACAAGGTACTCCTTAGTACTTGTGTTCTGCCACTGGGGATCCATAGATTCACCAAGTCCAATATGCCACCTGCAAATGAGCCCCCCTTTGCCACTTTCCTTTTGATAATAATAATTGTGGTGTTGGGTTATCATGTGCCAAGCACTGAACAGAAATTCTTTCCCACTGACTTTTAAATATCAATCAGCTCACCCCATTCTAGCTCCCCCCACTACAGCCCAGCCTGTACACTCCGCTCCTCTAACACCAGCTTACTCGCTGTGCACCGATCTTGTCTCTCTCGCTGCCAATGCTTTTCCCACATCCTCCTCCTAGCCTGGAAGTCCCTTGCCCTTCATTCTCTCCACCTTCAAAGCATTATTATGTCACATCTCCTCCAAGAGGCCTTCCCTGAGTAAGTCCTCTTTTCCCTGGCTCACTCTCCCTTCTGTGTCATCTAGGCACTTGGACCTGTGACCTTTGGACATTTGATATTTGCCCTACCCCCAACCCCTCAGCACTTATGTACATATCCTTAAATTATATATTATAAATTATTCATATTATTCATTCAATAATATTTGTTGAGTGCTTACTTTGTGCAAAGCACTGTATTAAGCATTTGGAAAGTACAATTCAGCAACAGATAGAGACAATCCCTTCCCAACAATGGGCTCACAATCTGTCTGTTTCCTCTTCTAGGACTGTAAACTCGTTATGGGCAGGGAACCTGTCTGCTAATTTTGTTGCAATGTACTCTCCTAAGCTCTTAGTACAGTGCTCTGCACATAGTAAGCACATAATAAATACCTTTGATTGATTGATGGATTGATTGATTGCAGTAAGCACTAGGGTAGATAAAGGAAAATCACATAGGACACAGTCCCTGTTCCATATGAGGCTCAGTCTATATAGGAGGAAGAATAGGCATTTACATCCCCATTTTATAGATGAGGAAACAGAGGCATGGAGAAGTTAAGTGACTTGCCCAAGGTCACACAGCTGACAAGTGCTAGAGCTGGGATTAGAATCCACATCCTTTGACTCCTAGGACCACTAGGCCATGTTGCATCTCTAATGATCTTCAGTGTTCTTCAGTGATTCAATCCATCCTTGGCCCTCATGCTTCTCCAACAGGTCTTGGATTCTCACTTTGTTTCCATTACTCTCATCCCTTCATTCTCACTAGAAACCTCCAGGTCCCCTACTTCAACCCTCTGCTCTTCCACCAGGATCCAAATCATCAGGAATCTCCCATTAGCTGAATCTCCTTCCTGTAATTCCTTCTCAAACAGACAGACCTGAAACACCTCGGTAGATTTGAAGTCATTTCTTACCTCCTGCTTTATCTCTGAATTTACGTGCCTATTCACTCATCTTTCTATTTGCAGGCTCTTCCCTGCTTCGGGGCCTAGCTACACTTAGCCTGCCTTGCCTTCACCCACATAACAATCACCACATCCATCATAACTGTGGGTACATAAAAACATGCTCACTTTGGTGCTTTTAAATAACTATGCAAATAATTTCCCCCCGCACCCCATAATGAACAATTTTGTTGTTGGTTTTGAGACAATTGGTTTTGCTTTGTATAGTCCAGTCCCCATGATTTCCAGAGGATCATTCCTCAATCCACTTGTATTTTTTTCCATTAGACCAAAAATATATCTTTCTCAGTTTGTGGGGGGTGTGTGCCAAGAAAGCATAATCTAAAAAGCTGGGACATACTATGACATTTCAACTCAGCAAAAGTGGGTTTTGGAATTATTTCTCTGCACAAGGAAAGGAAAGAGGTCCCATATCCAGTTTGTTGCCAAATACTGTCAGTTTTTCCACCACAACATTTCCAAGGATCCCTCCAAACAGCCACCACACTGGTCTAGTTACTTGTCAAATCCCAGTCTGACTGCTGCATCAGCCTCCTCTCTGGTCTCATTGTCTCCAATCTCTCCCCTATCCACTGTCCATACTTCATTCTGGCTGCTGGTTTATTTTTCTAAAATGTTCTGTGCACATCTCCCCACTCTTCAAAAATCACCATTGGCGGCCCATTCTTCTCCTAATCAAGCAGAAACTCCTGACCATCAACTTTAAGACACCCAATCTTATCTACCCCACTAATTATCTACTCTCTCCCCACTACCTCCCCCGATTAGACTGTTCTCCCCCGATTAGACTGTAAGCCCGTCAAACGGCAGGGACTGTCTCTATCTGTTGCCGACTTGTTCATCCCAAGCGCTTAGTACAGTGCTCTGCACATAGTAAGCGCTCAATAAATACTATTGAATGAATGAATGAATACCTATCTACTGTCTTTTCCCATTACACTCCAGCTCTGACTGTTTCTCTCAAGCTAACCTACTCACTGTGTTTCCTTCCCATCTCTTCTGCCATCAAATTCTTGGTGATGCCCCCACCCCCATTTCTTTTTTATAGTAATTGTTAAGTGCTTACTATGTGTCAAGCACTGTTCTAAGTGTCAAACACTGGGGTAGGTACAAGTTAAGTAGGCCAGACACATTCCCTATCCCACATGGAGCTCACAGACTAGGAGGAAGAACAGGTATTTAATCCCAATTTTACAGTTGAGGAAACTGAGGCATAGAGAAGTTAACTAACTTGCCTAGGGTCACACAGCAAGTAATTAGCCATGCCTAGAACTGCTTGCCTAGAACTGCTTCCTCCTTCACATCTGACAGTACACAGTTCTCCTCATCTTCAAAACTCTTCTAAAATCACATCACCTCCAGAAGAAGGGAAGCAGTGTGGCCTAGAGGATAAAGCTTGGGCCTGGGAGCTAGAGGACCTGGGTCCTAATCCCAGCTCTGCTACTTGCCCGCTGTGTGACTTTGGGCTGGTCACTTAACTTCTCTGTGCCTCAGTTTCCTCAGCTGCAAAATAAGGATTCAATTCCTGTTCTCCCTCCTCCTTAGACTGTGAGGCTCATGTGGGAGAGGGACTGTATCTGGCCCAATTAACTTGTATCTACCCCAGCACTTAGAATGGCATTTGACACATAGTAAGCACTTAACAAATACCATAAAAAAGGCTTCCCTGATTTATTTCTCACCTCCCAAGTTAAGTCCCCACAACTGCCACATGAGCCATGCCATCTAATCATTTAAGCACTCTCAAGCCCCCGAGTACTTATAAACATATCTAATTATCTAATGTATTTTCTAATTATCTCTAGAATACAAGCTCCTCTCTAGAGTGTAAGCTCGATGTGGGCAGGGAATGTGTCTACAAACTCTGTCATATTGTACTCATTTATTCATTCAATCATACTTATTGAACACTCACTGTGTGCAGAGCACTCTACTAAGCACTTGGGAAAGTACAATACAACATTAAACAGACACATTCCCTGCCCACAACAAGTTTACAGTCTAGATAGAGGAGAGAGACATCAATACAAATAAATAAATTACAGATCATACAGAAGTGCTCTGGGACTGGGATAGGGGGAAGAACAAAGGGAGCAAACTAGGGTGATGCAGAAGGGAGTGGGAGAAGAGGAAAGAGGGGGCCTAGTTTGGGAAGGCCTCTTGGAAGAGATGTGACTTCAGTAAGGCTTTGAAGGAGGGGAGAGTAATTATCTTTCAGCTTTGAGGAGGGAGAGCATTCCAGGCCAGCTGGAGGAAGTGGGCCAGGGGTCGGCAGCGAGACAGGCAAGACCGAAGTACAGTGAGAAGGTTGGTGTTAGAGGAGTGAAGTGTGCAGGCTGTGTTGCAGAAGGAGAGTAGCTAAGTGAGGTAGGAGGGGGCGAGGTATTGACATGCTTTAAAGCCAATGGTGAGGAGTTTTTGTTTGATGAGGAGATGGATGGGCAACCACTGGAGTTTTTTGAAGAGTAGGGTGACGTGTCTTGAACGTTTTTATAGAATACTGATCCGGACAACAGAGTGAAGTAGGGACTGGCATAGGAGGCTGGGAGGTCAGAAAGGAGGCTGATGCGGAAATCCAGGCGAGATACGACCCTTATTATGGTGCTCTCTCGATGCTTATGTACAGTCCTCTCTACTGAATTCAACTTACGCCCTTATCCCTTCATCAATCTCGTACCACTCACCCATAGCCCTGGATAGCCTCCACAGTCCACTTTGGCTCTTGTGCACAAGCCACAGAGCGCTGCAGGCGGAAATCTAGGTATCAGGTCAACCTCATCCACCTCAAGTTCATCCTTGAGTGATTTAACTCTGCCCAGCAAAATTATTTCTCCATCCTTATTGATTCCCATGCCCATTGCTCTTGCCAGTTGTTCCAGACATGTAACCTACTCCTCAAAGCCCCTGTCCCCTCTCCTTCCCAGCTCTTGCCCCCAATGACCTGGCCAATCCACTTCATTGAGAAAATTAAAACCATCTGGCTGAGATTTTGTTGTGGGCAGGGGATGTGTCTGTTTATTGTTATATTGCACTCCCCCAAGCACTTAGTGCAGTGCTTTGAACACAGTAAGTGCTCACTAAATGCAATTGATTGATTGATTGCTTAGGTGTGATCTCCCTAAAATCTCCCCTGCTCCTCTCCAGTCTCTCTCTTCTCCTGCCCCTTCTTCAACTCTCCCATCTTTCCCAGAGTATCTCAAGAGATCTCCTGCCTTCTCTCACAATTCACCCCTTATACCTGCATATCCTACCCCATCCCTTTGCACCTTATCAAAGCATTTGCCCCTTCCCTCCCTGATTGTCACCTTCAACTATTCCCTCCCCAGTGACTTTTTCCCCACTGCTTTCAAACACACACCTCTCCCCATCCTAAAAAAACCTCCTTGACCCCATGTCTCCCTATGGTTATTACCCCATCTCCCTCTATTCCTCTCCAAACTCCTTGAGTGAGTTGTCTTCACCTACTGTCTCAAGTTCTACTCCTCCAATTCTCTCTTTGATCCCCTCCAATCTAGCTTCCATCCCCTTCACTCCATAGAAACTTTCTCAAAGATCACAAATGACCTCCCTTTTGCCAAATCCAATGGCCTCTACTCCATCCTTATCCTCCTTGGCCTCTCAGCTGCCTTCAACACTGTCAGCCACCCCTTTCTCCTGAAAACACTATCCAACCTCAGTTTCACTGTCCTCTCCTAGTTCTCCTCCTATCTCTCTGGAAGCTCATTTTCAGTCTCTTTCAGTCTCCTCCTCTGCCCTCCCACCCTCCAACTGTGGGTGTCCTTCAAGGTTCAGTTCTGATTCCCCCTTCTAGTCTCTATCTACACTCATTCCCTTGCAGAACTCATTCATGCCCATGGCTTCAACTACCATCTTTATGTGGATGATTCCCAAATATACATCTCCAGCCATGATCTCTTTCCCTCTCTGCCTTCTGGCATTTCCTCCTGCTTTCAATCTCTACTTGGATGTCATGCTGACACCTCAAATTGAACATGTCTAAAACAGAACTCCTTATCTTCCCTCCCAAACCCTGACTTTCCTGTCACTGCAGACAGTACCACCATCCTTCCTGTTTCACAAGCCCATAATCTTGGCATTATCCTTAACTCATCTCTCTTATTCAACCCGAATATTCAATCATTAAATCCTGTCAGTTCAACTTTCACAGCATCACTAAAATTTCATCCTTTCCTCTCCATCCAAATCGCTACCACGTTAATACAAGCACTTATCCTATACTGCATGAATTACTGTATCAGCCTCCTTGCTGACCTCCCCGCCTCCTGTCTCTGCCTACTCCAGTCCATACTTCACTCTGCTGTCTGGACCATTTTTCTACAAAAACATTCAGGCTAGGTTTCCCCACTCTTCAAGAACTTCCAGTGGTTGTCCATCCACCTCTGCATCGAACAGAAATTCCTTATCATTGACTTTAAAAGCACTCAATCACCTTGTCCCCTCGTACCTCACCTCACTAATCGATTAGACTGTAAGCCCGTCAAACGGCAGGGACTGTCTCTATCTGTTGCCAACCTGTTCATCCCAAGCGCTTAGTACAGTGCTCTGCACATAGTAAGCGCTCAATAAATACTATTGAATGAATGAATAATCCCCTACTACAACATAGACCATGCACTGCACTTCCCTAATGCCTACCTACTCACTGTACCTCGATCTCATCTATCTCACTGTCTATCTCCAGCCCTCATCCTGCTTCTCACCTGGAATGCCTTCCCCTAACATAATTGACAGACAATTATTCTCCCCACCTTCAAAGTCTTATTGACGGCGCATCTCCTCCAAGAGGCCTTCCCTGACAAAGTCCTCATTTCCTTTTCTCCCACTCCCTTCTGCTTCACCCTTGCGTTTGGATTTGCTTTTATTCACCTCTCCCTCAACCCCACAGCACGTATGTAAATAGCTGTCATTTATTAATTTACATTACATCTGTCTCCCCCTCTAGACTGCAAACTCGCTGTGGGCAGGGAACATGTCTACCAAATTTGTTTTATCATTATACTCTCCCAAGAGCTTAGTACAGTGCTCTGCAAACAGTAAGTGCTCAATAAATATAATTGAGAGATGGATACATACACAAGTGCTCAATAAATGACTGATTGATTGTATTTAACCCAGTGTTTACCAATTCATGCACAAATCTCCCTTTCTTTCTTTTTCCTTCCTGTAATTTATTTTAACATCTGTCTCCCTGGCTAGATTATAAACTCTTTGAGGGCAGAGAGAATGTCTACCTATGCTATGCTAGAGAAGCAGCATGGCTCAGTGGAAAGAGCATGGGCTTTGGAGTCAGAGGTCATGAGTTTGAATCCCAGCTCTGCCACTTGTCAGCTGTGTGACTGTGGGCAAGTCACTTAACTTCTCTGTGCCTCAGTTCCCTCATCTGTAAAATAGGGATTAAGACTGTGAGCCCCACGTGGGACAATCTGATTCCCCTGTGTCTACCCCAGCGCTTAGAACAGTGCTCTGCACATAGTAAGCGCTTAACAAATACCAACATTATTATTATTATTGTATGCTGTCAATCAGGAAGTACAATGTTCTGCACACAAAAGGAGTTCAATAAATATTATTGATTTATTGATTGAGTATGACTTGCTGCTGAATAGCGGCCAATCAATTGCCAGAACACTGCAGGTGAAACCCAAGGATTGTCTGGACTCAACCCTTTTCACCGCTTGCATAATACGTTTTCGGTTGTAAATGGCCAGGGGTTTTCAGTTCTCTGTAATCCAGGATTATGTTTTTGTGATCATCTGGGTTGTCATTCAAGCACCCTACTTCCTTCTCAGGAATTCAGCTCAATTATGGTTTCTGTTATCCTGGGGAGATGCTGAGATGGTGAGACGATAATCCAGTCTTGTGTTACATCTTGGCTGCGTTTCTCTAACTCTCTGTTGACATCTTGAAGACAGGGCCAGGCCTGCATTGCAATCCAGCTTCAGCTGCAGGAATGTCACCAGAGAATAAATATTCTGTAGTTTACTTCTCCACTTTGGAGCTCTCATTGCTTCTTCCCTAAGGAGAATGGGAATTGATGTTTTAGATGCCTCAGTTAACAGTTCATACAATTCATTTGTTTAAATCCTTCTCATTGCAACACATTGCTGAAGATAGACTTTCAGTTTGTTACTGGAATGACCTGGAAAGCAGAGGTGGGGGGAAGGAGAAGAGGGGACACAACATTTTAATGACATTCCAGGACAAGGCAAAGTTAAGAGGTTTGGAAAACCCTAGCTAGGGCATAAAAAAGGTGTGAGAAGACCTAACTGAAGCCTGTGAGGAACTCGAGCTAAAGAGGAGAAGGTGGAAGAGGGCAAATATTCTACCACAGAGATGTTTACCGACTGGAAGATTTTTCAAAAGTGATATAAAGAAAAGCTTCAAGACAGCCTGAAGCATGGCTCACAGATAATCTGTTGGTGTCATCTGATATCCAAGAAATCTTGGCTTATGATAAGTATGGTATTTGTTAAGTGCTTACTATGTGCCAGGCACTGTACTAAGCACTGGGGAGGATACTAGCAAATTAGGTTGGACAAAGTCCCTGTCCCACATGGGGCTCACAGTCTTAATCCTCATTTTACAGATGAGGTAATTGAGGCACAGAGACGTTAAGTAACATGCCCAAGGTCACACAGCAGGCAAGTGGCAGAGCTGGGATTAGAACTCAGGTCCTTCTGACTCCCAGGCCCGGGCTCTATCTTATGAGTTCTTGAAATCTTCAGAAGGACTCCAACCCTAAAGCGAGTGATAAAGATAAAAATGAGAACCCTTTGAACTCTATTATTATCATGGAATTTGTTAAGCATTTACTACATGTCAAGCACTGTTCTAAGTCCTGGGGTAGATATCATTTAATCGGGTTAGACACAGACACAGGAGAGAGAACGGACAATGAATCCCCATTTTACAGATGAGGAAACCAAGGCGAAATTAAGTGACCTTTTCTAGGTCATGCAGCAGGCAACGGATTCCCAGACCTGGGCTCTTTCCACTAGGTCACACTCCTCTTCCTCCTCTTCCTCCTAATACCGAGCACTCTGTCCCTGTTCTATTCTGTCCCTGTGGAAAGAAAGCTGAGTTCAGGTCTTGGCAGCCTAACCTTGATTGTTGGTAAGGGCATGAATGATGGCTAGCTGTTTCTTCTCTCACTACCAAAGACAGAAGAAGAAATTAGCTTAAATCACCATGAGAAGGGTTGGAAGTAGGAGATAAGATTCCTTAGCAATGCTAGTCCCAAAAGCTGGAGCTGTGAGGAATCTGAACAGCTGTTCAGCGGAGGTTTTTTTTAAAAAAAAAAACAAAAAAAATACTCTGAATTTCACTTATCTAGGAATTTGCCCTTCTGGACTCCTTCCTTAATTGGGGATTATTTATTGAGCATCTATTATGTGCTTATCAGTTCTTCATTAACAGAGGATCCCTGGATTAGGAAACATATTTAGGAAGAGCAAAGGTTGTTAAGCCCTGAAATGGTAGGGAGGTCCTCCACACTCCCTAACCCCTACCAAACATCCAACTTACCCTCTGCCACAATTACTCAGCTCTTCCTCAATTACTCAGCTCTTCCTCAATCTCTTAAATGGATTGAGGATATGTTCACTTGTTCCTATCACTTGTGCTGGTTAGTAAGGGTCTTTTTATGGCATTTGTTAAGCACTTACTATGTGCCTGGCACTGTATTAAGTGCTAGGATAGATATGAGCTAATCAGGTTGGACACAGTCCATGTTCCATATGGAGCCCAAAGTCTTAATCCCCATTTTACAGATGAGGTAAATGAGTCACACAGAAGTGAAGTGACTTGCCCAAGGTCACACAGCAGACAAGTGGCAGAGCTGGGATTAGAACCCAGGTCCTTCTGACTTCCAGGCCCATGCTCTATCCACTAGGCCATGCTGCTTCTCATCTGTGTCCTGCCTCGCCCCTTTCACTGTAAGCAAATTGAGGCAGAATTAGTTTCTTTTCCTTCCCCAGCAACTCCACCCAGAGCCTGGTTCAAGGCTCTGCACCTAGGAGTACTCAGTAAAAGCCATTGACTGACTCCCCCAGCTGGGTTGATACCCATCTATTTAAGGTTGTTTAGGTTCAGTCCTGCTTGGGAGCAGGGATTTAAGATAATTGGTCTCTCAAGGTTCTTTGTCAAAGTCCATCCAACCCTAAGGGATCAAAGGAGGCAGGATTTGGCTGGTGCTTTCCAAGAAAACTTCAAAAACCTCTCCTTTCATTAGGCTCCTGAATTAGGGTGAAGACCCGGCATTTTATGCATTGTCCTTGCCTGTTATTTCCCTTGAAATTTCAGCTCACCTTCAGGTGCCTTGGGCCTGATGTAACCCGAGGAAATTTCATCCTGAAGACCAGTCTAGCTCACACATCTAATCCAAATATTTAGCAGGGACATTTTTCACCAACTAAATTTAGAGTCTTGCTCAGAGACATCAAGTTGGTTTAGTCTTGCCAGCGACTGAAGGGACTGAATCATAGTCTGAGATCAAAGAGACTGAAAATAGAGGGGGTTAGTTTGGGAAAGAGAGAGGGATTTTCCTCCTCTTGAATGAGTTCTCTGAAGAACTGACTGTTGGTGAAAAAGACCAAGATGAAGTGGGCCCCAAGACTAGCATTTTCCATGAGTCCTTGGAGCAGGCAGTTCCCCTCACACACTGCACCTCAACCAGCCTGGGGAAACTCTGTGACGAGAAGGAAGTTCAGTCTCTCTGACCCCTTTAACTTTTGGCCCCTTGGCAGAAACAGCCAGCGATAGAGCCCAATTGCTTCTGTTGTTTATTGCAATGTGGGCAGCCATTCACTAGCAACTGACCTGAAGCCAACCCCTGATGGGTAGTGACAGCTTTCAGTCCATATCAACCGGGGAGCTGGTTTGAACCAGTGACCTACATCTGCAAGGCTTCCATATCCCATTACCAAGCACATAAGTCATCTCATTCCCCAAGGAGAAGGTTATTATCCAGGCAGCATTTCAATCAACTTCCCTCTACCTTGAGAAAAACAGTTTTATATAGGGTACAGAAAAGGGCTCTGCTTCCTTGCAGTAACCTCAGCCTCCCTGGTCTCCCGTAATGCATCAGAATTGAGGAAACACAGTAGAAACTCTTAGGGCCAGAGTGACAGTTCAGGAGATGCTACAAAGGTCTTCATAGAGAAGAAGCAGCATGGCCTAGTGGAAAGAACACTGGGAGTTTGAGGATGTGGGTTCTAATCCTGGCTCTGCCACTCGTCTGCTGTGTGACCTTGGGCAAATCACTTAACTTCTCTGGGCCTCAGTCACCTCATCTGTAAAATGTGGCTTAAGACTGTGAGCCCCATGTCAGAAAACCTGATTTCCTTGTACCTACCCCAGTGCTTAGAACAGTGCTTGGCACTTAGTAAGCGTTTCGCAAATACTACTATCATTATTATTATTATTATTCAGCCTTTCCTGCTGCCAAAAGAAATGTAGGGGGAGGGGTGTGAAGGGAGCAAGTTCAGCAAACAGATCACACCATTTTCCTCCTGGGAGAAAGAGCCCTATGGCCATCTGGTCTTTCTTCTTCTTATCTCCCAACAGAATGAATCCATGACTGGGGCCTTCATAGGTCTTTGAGGAGAGAGCCATGGGGGCTCGGTAGTCTGTTCTGGGGAAAGTCATGGTTGGAAAACATTCTGGGCCTCAAAAGCATGTGATTTAGGTGAATAACATGTCTCTTTATCAAACAAGATGAAATCCCAAATTTAAAAGACTCCTTAGTTCCACAGGGGCAGTGGTGAAGGATCAGATGAAGTAATTCCATCCTTCAGATGATTTCTAAGATCTGATATTTCCCATGAATATGAACATGAAGGGCCTGTTATAGTTGAATTGTATTTCTTGAAGTGGGATTGACCCTGTAGCTTCCTGTCACTCGGGAACACATCCCTTCCAAAAAACATGCAGCAGCAGTTTCATAACTTCGAAACAGGATTCAAAAAACCCTTCTGATAACCTACAGAGTATTGACTGGGATCTGAACTTTCATTCCAAAGTGTAAGTTATTTTTTATGGAAAATCCTTGTGCCTCGGGTGGGTCTGCTGAGAATGATGGTAAAAATCCTTAGGGAAGGAAGGAGTCCTGGAAGTTAGCCCACAGGGATCCCACAAGGAGTCACCAGCTGTCCGGGAGAGCCTCCCTTTTACTGCCTGACACCACGGGAGCCAAGCCTCCCCATGCAGGACTAGAAGGAGTGCAACTGCAACACAGACCCTCCATATCACTGGGGTCCTGAGGGGCGTGGAGCGGCCTGGGCCAACATACCCCTCCTCCCGTCCCACACTACGGGAATACAACCTGTCTTCCGATCCTGTAGAATGCTAGGAAAGTAATGGCAGAAACTGTTGGCCTGGAGCAGTGAGAGTTTAATATGACTGTTTATATTTTCATTAAAGTGACATCTGCTCCAGGAGACCTTTACTGATTAAGCCCTCTTTCTCCCACAGCCTCTACCTTCTGCATTGTCTATGCACTTGCATCTGGACCCTTTCGGCACTTGCTATTCACCCAACCCTCAGCCCCACAGGACTTATGTGCGTATCGCTAATTTATTTGTATTGATGTTTGTCTCCCTCTCTAGACTGTAAACTCCTTGTGGGCAGGGAACATGTCTACCAAATCTATTGTATTGCACTCTCCCAAGTGCACCATGGCCTAGTGGGTAGAGCATGGGCCTGGGAGTCAGAAGGACCTGGGTTCTAATCCCTGCTCTGCCACTTGTCTGCTGTGTGACCTTGGGTAAGTCACTTCACTTCTCTGCACCTCAGTTCCCTCAACTTTAAAATGGGGATTGAAACTGTAAGTCCCAGATGGGAGAGGGACTGTGTCCAACCTGATTTGCTTGCTTGCACTGGATACCCCAGTGCTTAGTAAAGTGCCTGGCACATAGTAAGTGCTTAACAAATACCATTATGATTATTATTATTATGCTAAATACAGTGTTCTGCACACAGTAAGTACTCCATCAATACCACTGATTGATTGATTCTTTAATTTTAACTAGTTCCATTGTGTTTGAATTGGGATAATAATAATTAATTGTGATATTTATTAAGCACTTACTATGTGCCTGGCACTGTACTAAGCACTGGGGTGGATGCAAGGAAATTAAGTTGAACACATTCCCTGTCTCACATGGGACTCAAAATCTTAATCCCATTTTACAGATGAGGTAACTGAGGCACAGAAAAGTGAAGTGACATGCCCAAGGTCTCAGGGCAGACAAGGGCCAAGATTAGGACCCAGGTCCTTCTAACTCTCAGGCCCATGCTCTATCAAGCCACGCTGCTCCTTTGCTATGTGCCTGACACCGCCCGCCCGCCCCCCCCCCCCCCCAACTACCACTTAAATTACAAGTCCCTTTTGGGCCAGAGCTTGTGATTTAATTGATTTTCTTGCAGTTACCCCCAGTGCTTATGCTTAGCACTGCACGCTCAACATTGTAGGAGTCGAATGTTGGGAATACTAATACAATTATTCTTGATGATTTCATCATGATTTCTTTCACATTACCATCAATCAGTGGTATTTTCTAAGTGCTTACTTGTGCAAAACACTATACTAAGCACTTGGGAGAGTATGATATAACAGAGTTGGTATAACATCATGCCACAATTTTCCCAAAGCAACTAGCTGTAAAGAAGTCATGAGGATTGATTAGGAGAGAGATAGTGTGACATAATCCAAGATAGAATGAGGTCCTGGAGTCTCCTGGGCTAATGAGCTTAGTGGATCTCCCAGGACAGAGGTCTCCTCTCCTGGGAGAGTACATCTGGACCTCCACCTCTCTGTGGACCCCTAACTGCTGCATGGAGCTTCCTGTCCATTTTTTAGCCTCTGGAGAGTGATGTCAGTGGAGGTAAGATCTGGGGGAAAAGATGAAGAGGGAAGGTCTGACTTCAGGCCAGTCATGACAGAGCATAAGTTAAGCGTCATCACATCTATAATGATGAGAGCGAATAAGTCACCCTTCAGACCCAAAGCCAAGGGGGCTAAAAATGAATGAATCAATCAATAATATTTATAAGTGCTGACTGTGTTCAGATCACTGAACTAAGCACTTGAGAAAGTACAATACAAAGAGTTGGTAGACACGTTCCCTGCCCACAAAAAGCTTACATTGTGAGGGGGAGACAGAAAATAATATTCCGTGGCACTGCTGAGTTCTGTGGCGCTGTTGAGGATGGGGTGAATATCAAGTGCTCAAAAGGTAGGGATCCAAGTGCATAGGCACCACAGAAGGGAGAGGGAGTCAGGGAAAAGAGGGCTCAATCAGGGAAGGCCTCTTGGAGATGTGACCTTAATAAGCGTTTGAAAGTGGGGAGAGATCTGGTATTTATGAAGTGAGACGGAGTCCCAGGCTAGAGGGAGGATGTGGGAAAGGGGTCAGCAGTAAGATAGACGAGATCAAGGCACAATGAGCAACCTAGTGCTAGAGGAGTGAAGTGCGTGGGCTGGGCTGTATAGTAAGAGATGATGTAGGAGGTGGAGAGCTGACTGAGTACTTTAAAACCAAATGCAAGGAGTTTCTGTTCCTTCTTGCCAAATCCAATGGCCTCTATTCCATCTTAATCCTCCTTGACCTCTCAGCTGCCTTCGACACTGTGGACCACCCCGTTCTCCGGGAAACTCTATCCAACCTTGGTTTCGCTGACATTATTCTCTTCTGGTAATCCTCCTTATCTCCCTGGCTGCTCATTCTCAGTCTCTTTCACAGACTCATCCTCTGCCTCCCACTCCCTAACTGTGGGATTTCCTCGAGGCTCAGTTCTGGGTCTCCTTCTATTCTCCATCTACACCCACTCCCTTGGAGCATTCATTTGCTCCCATGGCTTCAATTACCACCTCTCTACGGATGATTCCCACATCTACCAGCCCTGATCTCTCTCCCTCAATCAATCGATCAGTCGTGTCAAGCACTGAACTAAGAGCTTGGGAAAGTACATTATGACAGAGTTGGTAGACACTTTAGCTTACAGTCTAGAGAAGCAGCGTGGCTCAGTGGAAAAGAGCATGGGCTTTGGAGTCAGAGGTCATGGGTTTGAATCCCGGTTCTGCACTTGTCAGCTGTGTGACTGTGGGCAAGTCACTTAACTTCTCTGTGCCTCAGTTACCTCATCTGTAAAATGGGGATTAAGACTCGGAGCCCCACATGGGACAACCTGATAACCTTGTATCTACCCCAGCTCTTAAAACAGTGCTTGGCACACAGTTAGCACTTAACAAATACCAGTATTATTATTATTATTATTCTTAAGGGGGTGGGAGAAGAGGAAAGGGGGAGCTTAGTCTGGGAAGGCCTCTTGAAGCACATGTGCCTTCAATAAGCCTTTGAAGTCGGGGAGAGTAATTGTCTGATTTGAGTAGAGAAGGTTATCCAGGACAGAGGCAGGACTTGAGCTAGGGGTCGGTGGTGACATAGGCAAGATGAAGGCACGGTGAGAAGGTTAGTATTAGAGGAGTGAAGTGTGTGGGCTGGGTAGAAGAGTAGCCAGGTGAGGTAGGAGGGGGCAAGGTGGTGGAGTGCTTTAAAGCCAATGGTGAAGAATTTTTGTTTGAATGCACCGCCACCTCAAAGTTAGCATGTCCAAAACAGAATTCTTCACACCTGTCCCTCATACCTCATACCTGTCCCCCGATTAGACTGTAAGCCCGTCATTGGGCAGGGACTGTCTCTATCTGTTGCCGATTTGTACATTCCAAGAGCTTAGTACCATGCTCTGCACATAGTAAGTGCTCAATAAATACTATTGAATGAATGAATGAATGAATACCAGGGACACCCAAACCCTATCCTCTCCTTGACTTTCTCATAACTGTAGACAGCACCATCCTCTTCCCTGTCTTACAAAACTGTAACTTTGGTGTTATCCTCAATTAATGTTTCATTCAACCCACAAAATCAGTGTCACCAAATCCTGTTGGTTCTACCTTCAAAACATTGCTAAAATCTGACCTTTCCTCTCCATACAAACTGCTACCACATGGATCCAAGCACTTATCCTATCCTTCCCTGAGTACTGCATCAACCTCTTTGCTGACCTCCCTGCCCATCTCTTCCCACTCCAGCCCATACTTTACTCTGTTGTCTGAATCATTTTTCTAAAAAAATGTTCAGTCCATGTTTCCCCACTCTTCAAGAACTTTCAGTGGTTGCCCATCCACCTCCACATCCAACTGAAACTCCTTACCATCGGCTTTAAAGCATTTAATCATCTTGCCCCCTCCTACTTTACCTCCCTGATTTCCTTCTACAACCCAGCCTGCACAATTTGCTTCTCTAATACCAACTTACTCACTCTGCCTCAATCTCTTTTATCTCATCGCCAGGCCCTCACCTACATCCTGCCTCTGGCCTGGAACTCTTTATTTTTTTAAATATTTTTTATTTATTAAGCTTTATTGCCATTGTTCTTGTCTGTCTGTCTCCCCCGATTAGACTGTAAGCCCGTCAAACGGCAGGGACTGCCTCTGTTGCCGACTTGTTCATTCCAAGCGCTTAGTACAGTGCTCTGCACATAGTAAGTGCTCAATAAATACTATTGAATGAATGAATGAATGAACTCCCCCTTCGTATCTGACAGACAATAATAATATTGGTATTTGTTAAGCACTTACTATGTGCCGAGCACTGTTCTAAGCGCTGGGGTAGACATAGGGGAATTAGGTTGTCCCACGTGGGGCTCACAGTCTTAATCCCCATTTTACAGATGAGGGAACTGAGGCACAGAGAAGTTGTGACTTGCCCACAGTCACACAGCCGACAAGTGGCAGAGCTGGGATTCGAACTCATGAGCCCTGACTCCAAAGCCCATGCTCTTTCCACTGAGCCACGCTGCTTCTCCAATCACTCTCCCCACCTTCAAAGCCTTATTAAAATCACATCTTCAAGAACCCTTCCCTCACTAAGCTCTCATTTCTCTTACTCCTTCCCACTTCTGCCTCACCCTTGCACTTGGATTTGCACCCTTTATTCATCCCACCCTCAGTCCAACAGTACTTACATACATATCCATAAGTTATTTTAATGTCTGTCTCCCCCTCTAGACTATGAGCTCCTTGTGGGCAAGGAACATGTCTACTAGCTATGTTATAGAACAGTGTTTGGCACATAGTAAGTGCTTGACAAATACCATAATTAATTATATCAAGCATTAAGTACAGTGCTCTGTAATAAGGGTACTCTACACTCTGTCCTCCCCCTGATTTTCCCATTACTGGAGACACCACCACCATCCTCCTTGTCTCACAAGCTCGTAACTTTGGCATTAACCTCAACTCATCTCTCTCATTCAACCCACATATTCAATTTGTCACCACATCCCATCAGTTCAGTATTCACAGCATCACTAAAATCCACCCTTTCCTCTCCATCCAAACTGCTAATATGTTAATCAAAGCATTTACCTTAATCCATAATTCATCCTGCTGCCCTGGTCATTCTTCTACAAAACTGTTCATTCCATGTCTCCCCACTCCTTAAGAACCTCTAGTGGTTGCCCATCAACCTCCATATCAAACAGAAACTCCTTACCACTGGCTTTAAAGCACTCAGAAACGTTGCCCCACTCCTTGATTTCCTACTACAACCCAGCCCACACATTTCACTCCTCTAATGCTAACCTACCCACTGTACCTCAATCTCCTCTATCTCACCGCCAACCCCTCACCCACAATCTGCCTCTGGCTTGGAACCCTCTCCCCCTCCATGTCTTGTAGGTGATCATTCTCCCCATCTTCAAAGCCTTATTGAGGACACACCTCCTCCAAGAGGCCTTACCTGACTAAGGCCTCATTTCCCATTCTTCCACTTCCTTCTGCCTTGTCTTTGCACTGGGATTTGCACCCTTTCATGCACTTCTGTCCAGATCTGTAATTTATTTATTTGTATTAATGCCTGTCTCCCCCTCTGGACTGTAAGCTCCTTGAAGGCAGAGAATGGTTCTACCAACTCTGATATATCGTACTCTCCCAAATGCTAATACAGTGCTCTGCACAAGTAAGCACTCAGTAAACATGATCAACTGATTGATAGACTGATTTATTGATTGGAGGAGCACTTGAAGGGTTCTTTAGGAGTGGTGAGACATGGACTGAATGGATTTTTAGAAAATCATCTGGGCAGCCAGCATTTTGATCCAGGCAGCTGAAAGGCCAACATTTGGTACCCCTGGGCATGGAAATTGAGAAGCAAAGTTTTTTTAAAAAAATTGGCACCCCTTGCTACTTCAGTCCTGTCCTTTAAATCCCCTCTGACCCCCTTGAACTGTTTGGGGACACTCCCTGTTCCACCTGCTAAAATGCCTAGTTACAGCACTGAGCGCTGATTCCCCTAATTCTGGGGTCCTAGTTGCCCCTCCCACCCCCAGCCCTCCTCTTCCTCAAGTTCTGGGATCAGCAACAGATTAAAATTGTGATAATTATAGGCTTAGAGTGAGATTCCAAGAGATGCTGCTGACCCAAGGTGGATACTAAATTGGCCTCCAAAGTTTGAAGACCAGAACTACATTCGGCTCTCCCATAATGTGAAGTTACTTCCCTGACAAACCTTATGTTAAGGAAAACTCCAACTATACTAACTGTGACTCTACTGACACCATATACTTGCTCACCACAGCTTCTTCTGCTCTCACATCACAGTGTATCCAGTTAGATGTGTGTTGATATCAATTAATCAATAGTGTTCACAGAGCAGTTACTGTGTGTCAAGCACTGTACTAAGCACTCAGGAAAGTATATCCATATGATCCCTGATTCCCTAATAGCATGCCATGGGAAATGCAGAGTAAAAACCCATATCATGAAAGAACTGGGCAGACTTGAAGCTGACTAACTTCTGCTCCCTGTTTGACCCCCAAACATTTCCCACTCTGTTCACTGCTTTCCTTTTAGAGGAGTGAAAATGAGCCAAAAGGAAAAATAAAGTTTCCAGGCCTTATCAAAGAGGAATGTTGGGAAAATTGCTTCAGGTCCACATGGCCTGAATCTTTCCCAATCCCAACACCACACTGCCAGAGTAAAACATCTCCTTTCTTGTGTGAGATGGATCCACCAGACAGTATAAATTTAAGTACTACCTCAATTTGTATATTTTTCTACTACATTCAAATTAGCCCCCACTAGATTATAAGCACCTTAAGGCCATAGATCATGTATACTTTATTGTATTCTCCCAAGTTCTTCATTACATAGTTTTGAACACAATAAATAGCATAGATTGATTAAAGTAGTACTTTAAATAGACATTGCAAAGAATGAATGAATAAATCAGTGGCATTTATTGAGTGCTTACTGCATGCAGAGCACTGTATTAAATGCTTGGGAGAGTACAGTACAACAGTTAGTAGACACGTTCCCTGCCTACAGGACAGGGTCTTATCTAAAAATTCCTCAGCTTCTAAAAACACTTGTCTTCCCTCCCTGACTGCCACCTTCAACCATTCACTCTCTAAAGGTTCCTTTCTCTATGCCTTTTAACACACCCATATCTCCCCATTTCGCCACCACACACACAAAAAAACCTTTTTTGGACCCCATTGTACTCCCCAGCTATTTCCCCATCTCTTTTGTTCCATTTCTCTCCAAACCCCAAAAAAGTTGTACATACCTGCTGCCTCAACTCCATACTTCTTTGGCTCTTTCTGCAACCTGGCTTCAGCTCTCTTCATTCCACTGGAAGTTGATTTCTCTCCAAGGTCTCCATTCATTCATTCATTCAATCGTATTTAGTGAGCACTTACTGTGTGCAGAGCACTGTACTAAGAGCTTGGAAAGTACAGTACAGCAGTAGAGACAATCCCTGCTCACAACGGGCTTACAGTCTACAGGGGGCGAGACAGACATCAAAGCAAGTAGAGAGGCATCAATATAAACAAATAGAATTATAGATATCATAAGTGCTGTGGGGCGGGCAAAGGGGTGAATAAGGATGCAAGTCCAAGTACATAGGCAATGCAGAAGGGAGTAAGAGAAGAAGAAATGAGTATTTAGTCAGGGAAGTCCTCTTGGAGGAGATGTGCTTTAATAAGGCTCCAAAGGTGGGAAGAGGGATGGTCGGTCAGATATGAAGAAAGAGGGCATTCCAGTCCAGAGGCAGGATGTGGGTGAGAGGTCAGCAGCGAGATAGACGAGATCGAGGAACAGTTAGTAGGTTGACATTAGAGGCATGAAGTGTGATGTTAGGTTGACATTAGAAGAGCTGGATTGTAGTAGGAATGTGAGCCCGTTGTTGGGTAGGGATTGTCTCTATTTGTTGCCAAATTGCACTCTCTAAGCACTTGGTTCAGTGCTCTGCACACAGTAAGCACTCAATAAATACAACTGAATGAATGAATGAGGGGGCAAGGTGATTGCAGGCTTTAAAGTCAGTGGTAAAGAGTTTCTTTTTGATGCAAAATTGGGTAGGCAACCACTGGAGTTTCTTGAGGAGTGGGTAAACTTGGACTGAACATTATGGTAGAAAAATGATCAGAGCAGCAGACTAAAATATGGACTGGATTGGGGAGAGATGGGGTAAGGAGATCAGCAAGGAAGCTATTGTAGCAATCAAGGCAGGATTAACATGGGAGCAGTTAGGATGTGGAGAAAAGGGCAGACTTTAGCGATGCTGTGAAGGCTGAAAAACAGTATCTGGGACAGATTGAATATGTGGGTTGAATGAGAGAGATGAGTTGAGCATAATGCCAAAGTTATGGGCTTGTAGGACAAAGAGGATGGTGATGTTGTCTACAGTTATGGGAAAGTCACGGGGAGGACAATGTTTGGGTGGGAAGATGAGGAGTTCTGTTTTGAATATTTTAAGTTTGAGATGTTGGTGGGATATCCAAACAGAGATGTTCTCAAGGCAGGAGGAAATCCGAGACTTTAGAGGAGGAGAGAGTTCAGGGCTGGAGATGCAGATTTGGGAATCATCCACATAGAGATGGTAGTGGAAGAAAGCAGATGCCAGCCTAATTCTTCTCAATAATAATGGCATTTGTTAAGCATTTATGTGCCAGGCACTGTACTAAACTCTGGGTTGGATACAAGCAAATATGATTGGACATAGTCCCTGTTCCATGTGGGGTTTACAGTCTCAATCTCCATTTTGTAGATGAGGTAACTGAGGCCCAGAGAATTGAAGCGAATTGCCCAAGGTCATAGAGCAGACAACTGACAGACCTGGGATTAGAACCTTCTGATTACGAAGCCAGTGCTCTGTCCGCTACGCCATGCTGCTCAATCAATCATTCATATTTATTGAGTGCTTACTGTGTGCAGGGTACTGTACTAAGCACTTGGAAGAGTACAGCACAACAATATAGCAGACACACTCCCTGCCTATAACGAGCTATTGGCTGCCTTTGACACCTTTAACCACCCCTTTTATCTACCTGAAACACTATCTAACCTTGTTTTAACTGGCATAGTTCCTTCCTGGTTTCCCTCTTACATCTCTAGTTGATCCTTCCCATTCTCCATTACTGGCATTTCCTCTATCTGTCAGTGTCCCGCAGGCTGGATCCCCTTATCTTCTCCTCTTTTTGCACCCACTCCCTTGGGAAGTTCAACCACTCCCATAGCTTCAACTACCACCTCCCTGTAGATGACTCTTAAATCTACATCGTTATCCCAAAGCTCTCTTTACAGTCTCACAGGTACTTCTGCCTCTAGGACATTTCTACATGAATGCCCACCATCACTTCCAACTCAATCAGTCCAAAACCGAACTCCTCATCTTCTCTTAACGTCTCTGTACACGTCTCTATATATTGCTTGATTTAGCAAGGAGGAGGTCATTGGTGACCTTGGAGAGAAATGAAGTTTCAGTGGACTGAAGAGGGCAGAAGCCAATTTGTAGAGAGTCAAGAAGTATGGACGTGAGGAAATGGAGGCAGCAGGTGTGTACAGGGGTATATAAAGCAAGTTAAATAACAAAATATTATGACATTTCAATTTCAACAAAATAAAGTTGATATGTATACCCTTCCCTCCTTGCTTATCCCTTTCCCTTCTCCCACCACACATCTACTTATTGAGGAACATAAGACTTCATTAATAAGGCATGGTTTCCAGCTGCCACAGACCAGCTTCCCCTCTCCTCCCCGATCCCATTTTTGATTAAAATAGGCAGCTCTGGCTTTACATTGTGATCAACAAGATATCAGGCAACTGACCTGCAGTTAACTGAAAATCCTTAGGTGGGTATGCAGATACTCACCAAGCCTTCTAAAATCATATCTCCTCCAAGAGGTTTTCCCTGACTAACCTCACTCCCCTGTCTAATCTCTCTTCTGCACTGCCTATGCACTTGGATCTGTTACCTCTTAAGCAGTTTGACATTCATTCTTCCCCTAGCCCCACAGCACAACCTCTTCCAGTGGTTGCCTATCCATCCCTGCATCAAACAGAAAGTCCTTACCATAGTTTATCCACTAAGCCACGCTGCTTCTAATAGTTGCTGCTTATGACACAGTTGGTTCCTGAAACACTGCATTGTAAATTGGAATCCATTTGCCCATAAGGAAGAATGTTCTAAGAAGGTGATTGGTTCCTGAGGCAAGGCCTGGGAACAAAGTCTCTAAAACACAGAATTGCATCCCTGCACCCACCCCAATGTTTTTAACAACAAATGTGAGAGGGTGTGAGAGGAAGTGGGAAGAGACTGAGGTTCCTGGATGAGAGTTGATAGTTGCTCCTCTACCAAAATCCCTTGTTTACACATTAAACAGACCTGTTAAAAACACTTGCAACCACTCTGATGGCTTTCAGATTTGTGTGTGGTGGAGTGGAGGTGTTTCCTCTGAAACCAGGCACTCAGGTGGAGGGAAAGGGATGTGGGAAGGAGAGGAGGTGGTCCCCAAAGCATGTGTGTGGATTGAGGGTGTTAGGAGGAGAGACATAATGAGGGAACTGCACACCCAAGCACTTGCACTGTAAAAGGGGTAAAGCAAGAGTTTTGAGTTGAATGCCTCCCCAGAGGCAGTGAGGAAAGAAGAAATTGTAGTATGCACCACAGCTGCTCCTGCCCTCTCTGCCAGTGCTTTACCCCACCCTGCCTCAGTTCAGCCCCCAGCCTGGTGGTCAGCAGCAGGGATACTAAACAGCGGAGGTAGTGTTGGGGACTGGGAGACAAGAGGATAAGTGTGGAGAGGGAGAACAGGAAAGCTGTGAAGGCAGAGAGGGCTGGGTTACATACTTCCAGAGCTTTGAGTTGTAAAGTTGGATCTGCTGTGATAAACACTAAATAGGGTGTATACTCAGAGAGGTCATAAGTACCATTAACCCTAACTTGGATGGTCAGGATGACCTGTAATCAAAGGTTGATTGGAGACAACTACAGGGAGAGAGAGCAAAAAACAGAGAGAGGGAATGACATCGTCCAGCTGAACTAATTAAGAAAGTCAGATTCAAGGTTGGTTAAAGGTCTCACTGCAGCTGAGGCCTGAAGAGATAAAAAAATCCTGCAGGCCAACTCTGTATTTCATTATCAGCCCAAGCATGGACACTAGTATTTTTTACCCCATAGCTAAGTACATAATAAATGACTAGAGTCAATACCATAATAGAATGGCCCAACTGCAACCTTATCTGTCTTGAAAGCCTGCATGCTTTCAGTTTCCTCTGACAGCTAATCCAACAGCCGCCATGTTGTTAACAAGTCACAACATTTATAATGTTGTTCTCATTAGCTTTGTACATTCATTCACTCACTTTCTGTTGGAGCTGGACCCGTGTCAATGTGTTTATCCCCAGTGGGATGGTTGGTTAAACCAGGCGTCTCCAAGAGGGTAAAAGTTTGATTTTCCAGGGAGGAAGAAAAGAAGATGAAGAAAGGGAAGACATAAAAATAACTTGTAGAATTGAGCAAAAGAGTTTCAGTGGTCTTAAGAGCAGGCTGGACCTTTAGGGTTCCTCTTTAGGCCAAGTAAAGTGACAAGATAAGGAGTAGAGCTATCCAAGGGGAGGGAGGAAAAGGAGTGGCTGAAACAGAAAGAGTGGGACCAGAGAGAGCCAAAGCAACAGATAAGGAAAAATAAATAGGACAAAGGGCTTTAAGCAAGCAGGACTGCATCCTCAGGAGACAGAAGGGAAGAGACACAGCTGCACTGGTCACATGAGAATGGCTGTCAGGGGCCTGGAGATCCTAAGTGGCCACTAGGAGCAATTATTCAATCGATAAGATGTATTGAGTATCTACTATGTGCAGAGCACTGTACTAACCCCTTGGGAGAGTGAAATAGAATGAGAGGACATGATCCCTCTCCTCAGGGCACTCACAGTCTTCTAGTGAGGGAGACAGACACAAAAATAAACTACAGAAAGAAGGAAGTAATATATGTGCATAAAATCTATGGGGGCTTGTGAATTCTTTATTGGCAATAATAATATTAAATCCCTACAGTTGGCAAAGCACTGCACTACATGCTGGAAAAAAATATACACGGATGCTAATTAGACATAGGGTCTGGCCCGCCAGGGACTCACAATCAAGGAACAGTTGGGACTCACTGTTTGGACCAGAGAGGGGAGAGACTGGAGGCAGAGAGGTCAGTAGGGAGTTGGTGCAGTAGGCAAGGCAGGATATGACAAGTGTCTGGCCATTTGGATGAAGAGGTAGGGATGAATTCTGGAAATGTTATGGAGGAAGAACTGGTAGGATTTAGTGACAGACTGCATGTTGGGGCTGAATAGAGAGAGGAGTCATAGTTACAAGTTACAAGTACTAATGAGGCATATGAGCCTGAGAGCTGAAAACCTGCCTGTGACACAGGCCATCATCCCTTCCTTTCCTCCAAACAATAGTAACAAATCAGTCAGTCAATTGTATTTGTTGAGTCCTTACTGTGTGCAAAGCATTGTACTAAGCACTTGAGAGAATACAGTATAACAGACAAATTCCCTGCCCACAACGAGCTTACAGTCTAGAGGGGGAGAAAGACATAAATAAAATAAATATAATTATAAATCTGTACATAGAAGCAGCATGGCATAGTGGGTAGAGCCCGGAGCCTGGGAGTCAGAAGGTCATGGGTTCTAACCCCGGCTCTGCCACTTGTCTGTTATGTGACCTTGGACAAGTCACTTCTTCTTGTCACAACAAGTGTCACAAGTGTCACAACTTCTTGATGCCTCAGTTACCTCATCTGTAAAGTGGAGATTGAGACTCTGAGCCCCACGTGGGACAGGGACTGTGTCCAACCCTATTTGCTTGTATCCACCCCAGGGCTTAGTTCAGTGTGTGGCACATAATAAGAGCTTAACAAATACCATCATTATAAGTGGTGTGGGGCTGGGAGGGGGGATGAATAGAGGGAGCAAGTCGGGTGATGCAGAAGGGAGTGGGAGAAGGGGAAAGGAGGGCTGAGTCAGGGAAGGCCTCTTGGAGGAGATGTGCATTCAGTAAAGCTTTGAAGGTTGGGGGAGTAATTGTCAGATACGAAGAGGGAGAACATTCCAGGCCAGAGGAAGGATGAAGGCAAGAGGTCGGTGGGGAGATAGACAAGGTAGGTTAGCATTAGGAAGCAGTGTGGCCTAGTGGAGAGAGCACAGGCCTGGGACCTAGGACCTAGGTTCTAAATCCCAGCTCTGCCACTTGTCTGCTGTGCTGTATGACCTTGGGCAAGTCACTCCACTTGTTGCCTCAGTTACCTCATCTGTAAAATGGGGATTAAGACTGTGAACGTCATTTGGGACAGGGACTGTGTCCAACCTAATTAACATATAGCTACTCCACTGCTTAGAGCAGTGCCTGACACATAGTAAGTGCTTAACAAATACCATTTTAGAGAAGCAGCATGGCCTAATGGCAAGAGCTTGGGCTTGGGAGTCAGAGGACGTGGGTTCTAATCCCAGCTTCTCCACCTGTCTGCTATGTGACTGGGCAAGTCACTTCACTTCTCTAAGCCTCAATTACCTCATCTGTAAAATGGGGATTAAGACTGTGAGTCCCACGTGGGACAACCTGATTACCTTGTATTTACCCCAGCATTTAGAAGAGTGCTTGGCACATAGTAAGCACTTAACAAATACCATTATTATTATTATTATTATTATTAGAGGAATGAAGTGTGTGGCCTGGGTTGTTGTAGGAGAAGCAGCATGGAGTAGTGGACAGAGCTTGGGCCTGGGAGTCAGAAGGTCATGAATTTTAATCCTGGCTCCACTACTTGTCTGCTGTGTGACCTTGGGCAAGTCACTTCTCTGTGCTTGAATTACCTCATCTGTAAAATGGGGATTACGATTGCGAGCCCCATCTGATTTGCTTTTATGCACTCCAGGGCCTAGTACAAGGCCTGGCACATAGTGAGGGCTTAACAAATACCACAGTTATCATTATTATTATTATTGTTAGCAAGGTGAGGTAGGAGGGGACAAGGTGATTAAGTGCTTTAAAGCCAACGGTAAGGCGTTTCTTTTGGATGCGGAGGTGGATGGCCAACCATTGGAGGTTCTTGAGGAGTGGGGAAACATGGCCTGTATGTTTTTGTAGAAAAATGATCCGGGCAGCAGAGTGAAGTATGGACTGGAGTGGGGAGAGACAGGAGGCAGGAAGGCCAGCAAGGTGGCTGATACAGTAATAAAGACGGGTTAAGATACTTGCTTGGACTAATGTGGTAGCAGTGTGGATGAAAAGGAAAGGGCAGATTGAAGGTTGAACCGACAGGATTTAGTAAT
This sequence comes from Ornithorhynchus anatinus, assembly GCF_004115215.2. NCBI lineage: Eukaryota > Metazoa > Chordata > Mammalia > Monotremata > Ornithorhynchidae > Ornithorhynchus > Ornithorhynchus anatinus. Next base: position 50,801,162 of record NC_041749.1, read on the forward strand.
GGATTAAATGTTTGGGTTGAATGAGAGAGAAAGAGTCAAGGATAGCCCCAAGGTGATGGGCTTGTGAGACAGGAAGGATGGTGGTGCCATCTACAGCGATGGGAAAGTCAGGGGAAGGACAGGGTTTGGCTGGGAAGATTAGGTGTTCTGTTTCAACTGTGGTCTTTGTTTAATTATTATGTGCCAGGCAGGTACTGAGCTCTGGGGTAGACACATGATCATCGGTCCCTGTTCCTCAGGGGGTTCACAGTCTAAGGCAGAGGGAAAACAGGGATTGAATCTTCATGTGAGGAAACTGAGGCACAAGGAGGTTAGGTGACTTGTCCGAGGTTGCATAGCAAATTATCTTGTATCTACCTCAGTGCTTAATACAGTGCCATGCACATAGTAGGTACTTGCCAAATACCATTTAAAAAAACAACAACCAAAAACACCCAAAAAAACAGGATTAGAAACCAGGTCTTCTGACATTCAGGCCCATGCTCATTCCAGTTAGCCATACAGCTTCTCAGAAGTCTAGTCCACGCCAATGTCTCCCTGGATCAGACCTGAGGAATCCCACCTGGGCCAGGATCTGGTATCTTTCTTGGATCGTGATCATTAGAACTGCTCCAGGAAGATCCAGAGAGGACTTTGCTCTCCTTCCCTACCCCCCGCACCTCCCCACCAATGCCTGGTCAGAGGCTAGTTGGCCTTCCTTTCTAGTGTCAGGCTATGACATCAATAGAAAATCTGGGGCCTGGCTCAAATCAACCTATAATGGCCTGGCCATGACTTCAAGGAAGTGTTGAAGAGCAGTGTGCCCTAGTGGATAGAGCAAGGGCCTGGGAGTCAGAAGGACTTTCTAATTCCAGCTCCACCACTTGTCTGCTGTGTGACTCTGGGCAGGTCACTTCACTTCTCTGTGCCCCAGTTACCTCAGCCGTAAAATGGGGACTAAGACTCTGAGCCCCATGTGGGACAGGAACTGTATCCAATCTGATTAGCTTGGATCTACCCCAGTGCTTAGTACAGTGCCTGGCACATAGTAAGCGCTCAACAAATACCACTTTTTAACAAAAAAGAAGAATCAGAGTTTGGACGCAGCTGTATTCCCTGCCAGAGGGCAGAGGGGTAGGAGAGAAGCATGCCTACAGAGACCCCCAAGGAGTCCTGCATTCACAGTTTCCTGGTGTGCTGCTAGAGCTTGTAATTAGAGAGCCAGCAGGTTCCTCTCTCCTTCACCCAGGAAAAAGGCCAAGCGAAGCGGGGAGAACATTTGGGATGGGGAGTATTCCAGAGGCTCCCCTCTGGGTCCAGTGAATGCACTTTCCGTGGAGCCAAGAGGGAAATCGAGCTCAGTGATAATAGTAATGATCCTCATGCTGATGTGTGAGAAGCAGTTTTCAGTTGTACTGTCAAGGGACCTGGAGGATTATGAGGATTTAAAGCCTCCAGGGAGTAAAGGGTCATGGTTTCTTGAGGATCCTGCTGGGAAGCCTCTCTAGAAGAAAATGAAACTGGTCTCGGGAAGCATAGGAGGAAACTGCAGCTAACCAAGGGACTGCCCTTTTGTCCTTTCACACTTATCCCAAGAGGTGCAGGTGGGAGGGCATCCTGGAAAGGGAGGGGAAAAGAAAGCCTTCATGATGTCAGAATTCCCTCTCCCATCATACTCAACAGTCCATCACTATCCCCACTTTCAAAACCCTTCTAAAATCACATCTCCTCCAAAAGCACTTTGATACTCACACCAGCCCCATAGCACTTATGTAAGTATTCTACTTTACTACTTCTCCTACCTGTAATCTATTTTAATGTTTGTCTTTCCTTTTAGACTGTAAGCTTCTTGTGGGTATGGATCACATCTACCAACTCTGTTGTACTTTCCCAAGTGCTTAGCACAGTGCTCTGCACACAGTGCTCAATAAATACCAGTGATTGATTGATTGACTTCCAATCTCTTAAGGAACTTATTCCCTGAGGAGGAGATGCTACCCCACACCCTGAGAAGGTAAGATGTATGCTCATCATTTTGCCTTCTCCAATTTACCTATAAGGTACCTGAGGTCAGGAACACTGTCTAATTGTGGGCTCCATAAAGACTTGATGGGATGTATTAAGTGCTGACTATGAGCCAAGCAGTGGGATAGGATAGTGAGATCAGGCACAGTCTCTGTCCTCACACTGGTGTACACAGTCTAAGAGGGAGGAAGAGCTGGTATCCTATGCCCATTTTACAGATGAGGAGACTGAGGCACAGAGTGGTTAAGAGACTTTCTTGAGGTCACACTACAGGCAAGTGACAAAGCCAGAACTGGAACGCGGTTCTCTCGACTCCCATTCCGTATTCTTTCCACTAGGTCACGCTGCCTCCCCAGCTTGTGACTTGTGACTGACAAAATGAAAACCAGAATTTGGTCTAATCCTCAGTACATAGTTTCACATCGGGCAACAAACTGTTGGTCCAGAGATCTTTTCAAACTCAGAACATCTTGCCTTCAGCAGCAGCAGCAAATGGCTGTTGCCACAGTGAAGCCGTGACTACATCCCGACTCTGCCCCTTGTCAGCTGTATGACTGTGGGCAAGTCACTTCACTTCCCTGTGCCTCAGTTCCCTCATCTGTAAAATGGGGATGAAGTCTGTGAACCTCGCGTGGGACAACCTCATTCCCCTATATCTACTCCAGCGCTTAGAACAGTGCTCTGCGCGTAGTAAGTGCTTAACGAATACCAACATTATTATTATTATTATTACATCCCACCCCCATTCTGTTGTACTTGGAGCCAATCATGTAATCCTGTACAAGACCATCATCAATGGTATTTACTGAGCACCTACTGTGTGCAGAGTACTAAGTGTACTAGGTGGATGGGGACAAACAATACAAGTACGAATCAATTGGTGGCATTTATGGAGTACTTATTGTGTGCAAAGTACTGTTCTATGCCCTTGGGAACAGCAGTTTGCACACAGTAAGCACTCCATAAATCCCACTGGTTGGTTGACTGATTGATTGTTTGGGAGAGAACAATACAGTAAGTAGACATGATCCCTGCCCTACAGGAGTTTACAGCCTAGCAGGGGAATATGTAGAAATAATACTGACCCTGGCCTCCAACAGTTTAATGATGAGGTAGGAAAGTGACTGAGGGTAGAGGTGGATGTGTATGTGCAAGTAGGTCTCAGGAACTCAGGTGGTGAGGGGATGATCGAGACTAGAATCCAGAGTGAAGGGCAGGGCCAACCTGGGCAGAATTCCAAAATCAGAACAGACTGACATGATCAGGCAAGCAGAATTCCAGTCAGAGGAAATGGGCTGGACCGACAGGCAGTTAGTTGGACAGAAAGCAGGTGAAACAAGATAGTGAAACTCACATCTGGCAGTGATTCTAATAGTATTACCTCTATCCTATTTGTGGAGAGAAACACACCGTTCGAAAGTTGGGTTGGGAGAAACAAAGCCAGTGAATTGGGGAATAGTGGGTGAAGAGAATGGATAGGAAAGGTAGGGCCAGATGGTGGAGAGCCTGAAAGCCAATTGTGAAAAATTTTTTGTTTGATACGGAGAGACACAGGGAGTCGGTGGAGGGTTTGGAGAAGAGATGTGGGCCGAGTGATTCTTTAGGAAGACGGTACATGCAGCAGCGGGGAATACAGATTGGAGAGGGGAGAGGCTGGAGGTTGGGTGACCGGCAGAAGGCTGAGGCAACTGTCTAGTCGTGGCAAGACCAGAGCTTGTATCAGGATGGTAGCATGTTAGATGGAGGGGAAGGGGAAGATCCAGGAGATGTTGTGCAGGAAGAACCTGCAGGATTTGGCAGTAGACTGAATGAGAATTGAACAGTAGTGATGAGTCAGGGATGACACTGTGGTTCTGGGCTTTCGTGATGGAAAGGGTGATGGTGTTGTTGACTGAGATGGGAAAGCTGGGGGGAAGCACTTGGAGGTCAAAGAAAACAGACGAACACAGAGAACAAGGGGATGCCCCTATTTGCTACCCTCCTGGTACCTGGTCCTAGGACTGGACCAGGGCAGGACAAGGGAAAGGTCAGTGGCAGCTACAGAGGAGGAAGTCAGTGGGTGATAAGGTATAAGTTGACAGCTCTCTCCTTACCCTCTGCTTCCACCTGCTCACTATCTATCCCACCCCGGTCCACCCCAACCCCAGTTCCAGGCCCAGCCCCAGCCCCGGGCCCAGAGGGCTTTTTGACCCAGAAGATGTGGGCCGAAGTGACTGCCTACTGCGGAAGTGGTCCGAATGGTGGCAGGTCGGGAGGGACAGGAAAGAGACAGGAGCTAGGGAGGGTTGGGTGAGAGGAAGGGTGAAATTCATTGCTCTGTGACATAACTACTGCAGCCATACCAGAGGACCAAGTCAGTGTTCAAAACACAATGAAAAAAGTAATTCATAATTTTTAGATTTCTCTATGGCTACCTGGCAAGGTAAAAGAGGTCATTGGAGGGTAAGAGTCATCCTTTAGTAAATGAAACATTTACCCAAGTGAGCAGATCAGGAAAGTCCATAATGTGGGTGGCAGTGAGGGTGTAAAGAGGATATTAAACAGGCCCCAAAAGAGCTCGAAAGCACTTTGCTAAGCATGCCAAACCAAATCATATTCTTCCAGGATACGTACAGCCAGATGCTGGATAGGGAATCAGAAGTTCCACTTAATAGTCATCAAAGGGGCAGTGAGATATGAAAAGAGGGATGGAAATGAGTAGGAATGGTACAGAACAGGGCCCTGGCATGAATAAGTGCCAGGGCACCTATTCTGGTTTGATTAGTTTCAAAGAGATGCTTTTTTTAAGCACTAAGTTGTCCAACCCAGGGACTCCATGGCAATGCGTGGGGCTGGGCGGGGCTGCCCTTACTGGCCTAGTTGTATATATCAAGGAGTGGAATTGGCTCCTTGGAACTCAGCTCCAATCCGAGTCCAAGGTGTCAGAGTGGAGCCTAAACTGCAGGTGTGCCAGTAATAATGATCATGACGTGATTTATTAAGTGCTTACTATTCATTCAATAGTATTTATTGAGCGCTTACTATGTGCAGAGCACTGTACTAAGCGCTTGGAATGTACAAATTGGCAACAGATAGAGACAGTCCCTGCCCTTTGACGGGCTTACAGTCTAATCGGGGGAGACAGACAGACAAGAACAATGGCAATAAATAGAGTCAAGGGGAAGAACATCTCATTAAAACAATAGCAAATAAATAGAATCAGGGTGCTGTACATCTCATTAAATAAAATAAATAGGGTGATGAAGATATATACAGTTGAGCTGACGAGTACAGTGCTGAGGGGATGGGACGGGAGAGGGGGAGGAGCAGAGGGAAAGGGGGAGAAGAGGGTTTAGCTGCGGAGAGGTGAAGGGGGGGTAGAGGGAGCAGAGGGAAAAAGGGGGGAGCTCAGTCTGGGAAGGCCTCTTGGAGGAGGTGAGCTTTAAGTAAGGATTTGAAGAGGGGAAGAGAATTAGTTTGGCAGAGGTGAGGAGGGAGGGCATTCCAGGACCGTGGGAGGACGTGGCCCAGGGGTCAACGGCAGGATAGGCGAGACCGAGGGATGGTGAGGAGGTGGGCAGCAGAGGAGCGGAGCGTGCGGGGTGGGCAGTAGAAAGAGAGAAGGGAGGAGAGGTAGGAAGGGGCAAGGTGATGGAGAACCTTGAAGCCTAGAGTGAGAAGTTTTGTTTTGTGCGGAGGTTGATAGGCAACCACTGGAGGTTTTTAAGAAGGGGAGTGACATGCTCAGAACATTTCTGCAGGAAGATGAGCCGGGCAGAGGAGTGAAGAATAGACTGGAGCGGAGAGAGAGAGGAGGAAGGGAGATCAGAGAGAAGGCTGACACAGTAGTCTAGCCGGGATATTACAAGAGCCTGTAGCAGTAAGGTAGCCGTTTGGGTGGAGAGGAAAGGGCGGATCTTGGCGATATTATAAAGGTGAGACTGGCAGGTCTTGGTAACGGATTGGATGTGTGGGGTGAACAAGAGAGACGAGTCAAAGATGACTCCGAGGTTGCGAGCCTGAGCGACGGGAAGGATGGTCGTACCATCCACGGTGATAGGGAAGTCAGAGAGGGGACCGGGCTTGGGAGGGAAGATGAGGAGCTCAGTTTTGGTCATGTTGAGTTTTAGGTGGTGGGCAGACATCCAGGTGGAGACGTCCTGGAGGCAGGAGGAGATACGAGCCTGAAGGGAGCGGGAGAGGACAGGGGCAGAGATGTAGATCTGTGTGTCATCTGCGTAGAGATGGTAGCTGAAGCCGAGAGAGCGGATGAGTTCACCAAGGGAGTGAGTGTAAATGGAGAACAGAAGAGGGCCAAGAACTGACCCTTGAGGAACTCCAACAGTTAAAGGATGGGAGGGAGAGGAGGAGCCTGCGAAGGAGACAGAGAATGACCGGCCAGAGAGATAAGGGGAGAACCAGGAGAGGACGGAGCCCGTGAAGCCAAGGTGAGATAAGGTGTGGAGGAGAAGGGGCTTACTATTTGCCAAGCATGATGCCAAGCACTGGGCCATGGGTAGTGCCATCTGCCCCTTCCCAACCCCAGTGAGCGGGCATGGTTCTGGGCGGGGTCAGGGGCTGCTCCCATTCTTTTGGCCAGTGGGAGGTAGCTTCCGGCCCAACTCTGGGACCTGAAGACTTCCAACCATCCTCACCAGGTGGCAGGATGAGCTGGAGCAGCTCTCCTCACCGCTGTGGTTTTCAATGTTTCACTGACCTCTTCCCTCCCCTTCCCACCACCTGGTCTTATTGGAATGGCCAAGCCCTTTTTAAATGCCTCAGCCCCACACCCCCCTCTCTGCTCCTCTCCCCACCAGTCAAGTAAGATTCAATTTGTTCTTTCACACTGGAGATAATGAGAGACTCAATCACTTTTCTCATTTTGTTTTTAATGAGAAAGATTTGGAGAGTCCCCTATCTCACCATTTTTGGGGGGAAGCAGGTTATTTTGGAAGTTTATCTCCATTGTCATGGCATTTCATTTAGAAGCAGCATGGTCTAGTGGGAAGAGCACAGGGCTGGGAGTCAGCAGACCAGGGTTGCAATCCCAACTCTGCCACTTGCCTGCTATGTGAACTTGGGCAAGCCGCTTAACTTGTCTGTGCTTCAGTTTCTTCATCTGTAAAATGGGAATGAAATACTAGTTCTCCTTCCTACTTGGACTGTGACCCCCATGTGGGTCAGGGGCTGTGTCTGACCTGATGATATTGTATCTGCCCCAGAGCTTTGTACAACTCTTGGCACTTAGTAAGAGTTAAATATAACTGTCATTTCCATTATTAGTATTATTATCATTATTATTTTTGTTATTGTTATCATTATTGTCATTTCACTACCTGAAAGAGCTTGGTGCCTCTTGACTGTAAGCTCGTTGAGGGCAGGGAATGTGTCTGTTATATCGTTGCACTGTGCTCTTTCAAGCACTTAGTACAGTGCTCTGCACAGAGTAGGTGCTCAATAAATATGATTGACTGACTGACTGTCATGTGTGAACTTGGAGATTTCACTGCCCGCTCCCTATTCCAGGTCCATTCACGGTAACCCCTCGGGAATGTTTTGGATCAGATTGACAGAATGGATGCAGACAGATCACCAGGCATTTGAGGGATCCATCTGAGTATTTTACCCTTCTCGGGATCACACCTGGAGAGTTTTCAGTACTCTACCAGTCTCGGCTATGGGAGGGAGAGTCAAGCAGAGGCATACCCATTGCATTCCCAGCTTGGGTAGTGGAAGGCAAGCTGCTACAAGTCAAAACTCACCTGTGCTGGGCAGCAGCGGCATGGGAGAAAGTCGAGGGCAGAGACTCATGTTTATTGTGCGGAAGGAAGCAATGGTAAGCCATTTCCATATTTTTACCAAGGAAACTCTACGGATACACTACCAGAACGATTGCTGATGGAGGTGGGGCATTTTGGAAAGATGTGTCCATGGAGTCGCTATGGGTCAGAGATGACCCTACGGCATAAGAGGAGTCAAGACAATCTGAGTATTTTAAGGCAAGTTGTAGAGGAAGTTGAGGAACTCATGCCTGACAAAAATTTGTATACAGCTTGTGGGACTTCACACTTGTCATTGTCACTCCCATTTATAAGAAGGGGTTTCAAAAGTGATCCAGAGGCCCTCCAGAGATGTATAGACCTGGGGTTTTTTTTTTTTTTGCCACGTGTCTGAGCTTCCCTCCTACCCTCCGGCCCCATAATGTGATTCTCCTGCATCCTTGTAACAATAACAATAATAATAGTGATAAATAATGATACTAGTGGTATTTGTTAAAACCGTATATTTGCCAAACACTGGGGTAAATACAAGATAATCCAGTTGTTTGACAGTCCCTGTCCCACACAGGGCTTCAAGACTAAGGGCAAGGGAGAACAGATATTTATTCTCATTTTACAAATGAGGAAACAGAGGCACAGAGAAGTTAGTGACCTTAAGGTCACACAGCAGGAAAAGTGAAGAGCTGGGATTAGAACCCAGGTGCTGTGACTCTCAGGTCCATGCTGTTTCTACTAGGCCATAATGCTTCACTGTTGCTCCCAGTACTTAGTTCTTTCCATATTATAAGCACTTGATCCATGTCTCCTTAGGGCTTCGTGCAGAGCTAAAATGGACATTTCTGTAACATTTTGTCTATGAGGAGGCCTAGCAATGAGTGAACATTTTGGAAAAATACATGAGTCTAGGTTTGAGGGCACCTGGGAGGGTTGTGATTATTGGAAAATTCCCAGGGTCAGTCCTGGAGGGTGTGGAGAGATGTTCACTCCTACAACCTCTAGTCTTGCAGGAGAATCAGCTAAACTGCAAATTTCTATGGCAGAGTTGGTGTGTGCAGTCTGCCATATTTCCATTTCTTCAAATGACCGGATGCTGCTCTTTCCCCTTTTCTTCCCCCAAATCCTGTAATCCTTCCACTGTGCACATCTTCCTATGAAATGGCAGGCATCCAACTTTCATTCATTCATTTATTCAATCATATTTATTGAGTGCTTACTGTGTGTACAGCACTGTACTAAGTGGTTGGGAGAGTACAATATAACAATAAACAGACATATTCCTGTCCCACAATGAGCTTACAGTCTGGGGGTAGGGGGGCGGGGGGATGGACAAACATGAATGTAAATAAATAAAGTACAGATATGTACATCAGTGTTGTGGGGCGAGGAAGGGGGGATGAAAAAAGGGAGCAAGTCAGGGGAGAAGAGAAAAGAGGGGGCTTAGGAAAATCTTCTTGGACGAGATGTATCCTCAATAAGGCTTTAAAGCAGGGGAGAGTAATTGCCTGTCAGATTTGAGGAGAGAGGGAGTTCCAAGCCAGAGTCAGGAAGAGGGTGAGGGGTCAGCAGCAAGGTAGATAAGATTGAGGTACAGTGAGAAGGTTAGCATTAGAGAGTGAAGTGTGAAGGCTGGGTTGTAGTAGGAGAGTAGAGAGGTGAGGTAGGAGGGGACAAGGTGATTGAGTGCTTTAAAGACAATGGTGAGGAGTTTTTGTTTGATGCAGAGGTGGATGGGCAATCACTAGAGTTTTTGAGGAGTGGGGAAATATATCCTGAACGTTTTTGTAGAAAAATGATTCGGTCAGCAGAGTGAAGTATTGGACTGGAGTGGGGTGAGACAGGAGGCTGGGAGGTCAGCAAGGTGGCTGATGCAGTAATACAGGCAGGATAGGATGAGTAGTATGAGTAGGATTGTATTAACTCATCCCTGTTGCCACAGCTTTCTGGTAAGTAGCTTAATGCATGTGACATTAATTTAGAATAAAGATTTAAAGACCTCAAAGTTTCACATGGTAGATATGAGTTCCATATTCAACTGCGTCAAAGACAGAAAAGGACACAGTAATATCCCACAGCCACCCACTATGTCCTTAAGCCCAATCAGCTGTCCCGTGATGCCTGCTGCTGATCACAGGTGGACCAGGTGAGGGAATGTGGATGACTCTTTGCAAACCATCACTACTACTAGAAAAACCACGCAAGCTCACATCCTACTGAAGGTGAGATATCTCCTCCCACTATTCCTGAGCAAATGCCCTATGTAAGTAGGCAGCTCAGAATACTATTGATCGTTTGATCACTGATGAGACAGCAGCAACACCCAATGATAATCTCAGTGTTTGAGCAGTCTTGTTTGGGGATGCAGTGCTCTTTCCAAATGAAGTTGGATTAGAAAAAGTTCCCTAAATATTGTGTACCTCACCAAACTCAAACCTGGTTATGCAGAGGGCTGTGGCACATTGGATCTTACTGACTGCAGTGTCATTTTCAAAAGTGAAAGATTACTTTCTCCCTCTCTCCACGCACACACATACACACATATACTCATCTATAATGAGAGCACAATTCTGGGTTAGTAGAATTATGGAGAGCAGCTCAAGGGCCTCCAACCTTCTTCTTGGCCAAGAGTGTTCAAGAAAATGGTGTTGGGATTTTTTTTAATTGGCCGGGGGGGGGGGTGGCGGTGAGTCAGTTCCTATTGTATACAAAATTTTGGATAGCTGCCTATTCGTATTGCACATAGCATAAAATCCGTCGTTATGCCCACGCATGCTGATTTCTAACCACTGACATCTTAGAAGGAGAAGGAAGCAGCGTAGCCTAGTGGATAGAGCATGGGCCTGCTAGTCAGAAGGATATGGGTTCTCATCTAGACTTTGTCATTTGTATGCTGTGTGACCTTGGGCAAGTCACTTCACTTCTCTGGGCCTCAGTTATCTCATCTGTAAAATGGAGATTAAGACTGTGAGCCCCATGTGGGACATAGACTATGTACTTACCCCAGTGCTTAGTTCAGTGCCTGACACATAGTAAATGCTTAACACATACTATTAAAAAAAAAAAAAGAAAGGCAAAGGCAGCTGGAAGCCCCATACCTTCCCACATATGACCCAAGCCCGCTTCCTGGTACTCACTGTCTGACCTAGCCCAAAACTTTATGGTCAACAGCCACCTCCCCTGTTTGAGTCAGGTGCAGTGCAGATTGTAGGTCTCTCATCTACTGAGTAAATGGTCATGGGTTAGCACACCCCAGGAGCAAGATACAGCTGAGAATCAGATTACAGAGCTCCTGAAATTTTCACTGACAAATACCCAGTCCCTTCTTCCCATGCAAGGAAGTCATAAGAGCCTTCGTCCCAATTGCTCTCCATGACAGAGCCCCATGAAATGAACAAGAGCTACAGCAGGATATGAGAGAGAAGCAGAACCTTCAGTGGCAAGGAGGAACAGCCTAGAGGAAGTGAGAGGAGGAGGACGGAGTATGGAGATTCCTGCCTCTTCCAGACTCCTCTTTCCTGAAATGCTGATGGAATCAATCTTCTGACAAGCCTGGATGAGAACTCTGGGGGAGGCATAGCAATGAGCCTGCGTTGGGAGGGTCAGGGGGTGAGATGAGGAAATGGGGCTTCCCTCATCTCCATTTGTTTCTTCCCCTCCAATGCATGGGAGGAGAGGCATGGATGAAACGCAGCATTTGGGGTGAAGCTTAGGGCCAGGCCAATCCTAGACTCAGAATCAGAATGGTCTGATGTGGCCCAGGTGGGCCAAAGCGCAGGCAGGCCACAGAAAAAGCAGGGGACAAGGACAACAGGCAGAGGTCGAGGCTGACAGAAGATGCAACTGGAATTAAGGCAGGTGGTAGATGAAACTGGAAGAAGTCAGGACCAGACATGGGCAAGTAGCATGACCTAGCGGATAGACCACGGGCCTGGGAGTAAGAAGGACCTGAGTTCTAATCCTGACTCCACCACTAGTCAGCTGTGTGACCTTGGGCAAGTCACTTCACTACTCTTCTCCCCTCCTAGACTCTATGTTCGTTATGGGAAGGGAACGTGTATGCTTATTCTCTTGTATTGTACTTCCCTGAGCACTTAGAACAGTGCTCTGCACATAGTAAGTGTTCAATAAATATCATCGATCAATTGATTCTCTGTGCCTCAGTTACCTCATCTGTAATATGGGGATTAAGACTGCGAGCCACATGTAGGACATAGACTGTGTCCAACCTGATTACTTTGTACCTACCCCAAACGCTTAAGAACAATGCCTGGCACGTAGTAAGCACTCAACAAATATCAACAGTAGGGATAGACTCACAAAAGTTGTGGGCAGGGATTGTCTCTATCGCTGTATTGTACTTTCCTAAATTCTTAGTACAGTGCTCTGCATACAGTAAGTGTTCAATAAATACGATTGAATGAGAGATCCTCAGTTGAATGGGCCTGGGGGCAGGACCTGAATAGTAGGAAGAGTACTTATTAAGCACTTACTGTGTGCAGAGCACTGTACTAAGTGCTGGAAGCGAATACACAGATGGGAATTAGATATGCTCCCTGTCCCTCAGGGGCTCACAATCTATGAAAACGCTTTGATAATGATAATAATAATAGTTGTGGTAATTGCTAGGTACTTACTTTGTGCCAAGCATTGTAGTCAGTCAATCGTCAGTCCATTGTATTTATTGAATGCTTACTGGGTACAGAGCACTGTTCTAGGCACTTGGGAGAGTATAATATAACAATAAACAGACACATTCCCTGCCCACAATGAGCTTGCTGTACTAAGTACTGGGGCAGATTCAAGAGCTTCATGTCCCACATGCTGCTCACAATCTAAGTAGGAGGGAGCACAGGCACTGAATCTGCATTTTATGGATGAGGGAATTGAGAGAGAAGTTGAGTGGAAGGTCACACAGCAGGTAAGTGGTGGAGTAGAGATTAGAATTCAGGTAATCAGATTCCCAGGCCTGGGCTCTTTCCCCTTGTCTATGCTGCTTCTCTTTGTCCAATTTCAGTGCAGCTGGCCTGTGGGTAGGGACATGATGGGGCTACAAGTTAACCTTTACCGCGGGGACTGTGTGTGTGTGTGTGACCACGCAGATCTATGTTCCTTACTTTTTCAGGTGATCGTTTTTCACCCTCAAGCCTGAGATTTGCTTTACTTTTCATAGTTTGTATATACTTAGTCCTCGAAAGGATGTATCTCAAGCAGACGGAATCTGTTCCTCTCCCAGAAAGGTGGCCAAAAAAAAATCAAGCATCAACAGGAGAGACCAAATCTGCAAGCAAATCCCCTGTTCTGTCGATATCATTGCACCATGTACAGCAGGAGCAGCCACTGATTTGGAAAGCTGCTGTGACAACTCCAAATGGAACTTGGGAAATTTTCTTTCTCAACATGTTGATTCCACAGCTACACTATGGTAAATAGCCCTCCCTGGGGCCTTTGCACCAACCAACTCAGAGACTCCCCATTCTAAAAGGGGTAGATGTTGTCATCATAGTTTAGTCCTGTTTTGTCCAGCATGGGGTAGGATGGGCCATTGGGTAGCCCAGAAGGGAGAAACACCCTTAGCAGGTCTTCGCATCTTAATAATTGGGAAGGAAAAAGAGGCGGGGAAACGTAACCCGCACCACTTTACCACGTATTTTGGGTAGGCCCTCCCAGCCATACTCATCCGGGTGGTCATGGCCAAAAATAACCTGCAGGGGGCGGCACTAGCAGCAGTAGCTATAGAGGACTGATAGTTCCCCCGCTATTATCCCCTTCAGCCCCCTCAAGGTCCCGCCCAGAGAGAAATATCTGTGAAGGGAAGGAAATCTTTCTCTTCTCCAAGCTAAGTGAGCTAGGTGGGTTTACCCAAAGGAGGGAAAGGAGATTACTATTAGTAGGACTATAAATGCAATTTTTTCCACTTCATCTGGATTTTGCACATTACAGCCATGGAAGTATGAGCCAAATACATTATAATTACCAAATGTTGGGAGAAAAATCTCCTAGTTTCCTGTAAAATCAGACATTCCTTCTGCCTTCTGGCTCCTCATGAAACATCTTGCAGTAGCACCATATGCCGTTATGAGCTTCTTGAGCCTGACATTCTGCTAGGAGTACTGACCTAGCTCTTTCCAATTACCAATCACACTGATTGCTTCAGGAACTTCCTGTTCAGAAAGTACAATAGGTGACATTTACCTAAGTCCTCCTTCTCTCATACCCAAATTGCTTTATTATTTTAATCATACTCCACTCTCCCCCTAGCATGAGGCTGTTGTTGGGTCTGTTAAAGACTGCCTCTATGGATTTTGGCCAGAGCCAGATCCAGGCAGAGGGGCGGGCATCAGGTGACGTGAGCGGTTTAGATCTTTCAGATTGTGTGTTTATTTCTCAGGGTTCTGTCTGGTTTTTTGTGGGGTTTTTTTCCCCTTTGGCCCAGGAAGCGCAAGAGATCTTCTGGCCAAAGATGATGTTCAGTGATCAACAGGGTTAAGTGCCTTGATCTGTGTGTGAACCGTTCGTATATCAGATCTTTCCATTCAACAACCTTTTGATATACAAGTGGTACTTCCATGTTCTATCTGCATAGTTCTCTAACAGGGTCTGCTGCTGAAGGGTCACACAGACCACACCTGGTTCCCCGGGGAAGATGCCAGTGATTGGTACAGCAGATGTGAGTGTGTCACTCAACAAAAGTGTGCAGTCCAGATAGGGGCTCAGCAGGGTTTGCTGCTGAGCACTACACAGGGATACACTGTTCTATGATCACAGACAGCACCCATCCCCTAGTTAACTGTCTCGGGAAGTGGCTTCGTGGAAAGAGCAAAGGCTTGGGAGTCAGAGGTCATGGGTTCTAATCCTGGCTCCACCACTCATCTGCTGTGTGACTTTGGGCAAGTCATTTAACTTCTCTGCGCCTCAGTAACCTCAACTGTAAACTGGGGATTAAGACTGTGAGCCCTATGTGGGACAACTTGATAACCTTGTATCTATCACAGCACTTAGAACAGTGCTTGGCACATACCTCTTCAATAAATACAATAAACACATACAAACAAATACCTCTTCTTTTTTTTTCTTCCCCAGGACCTGAACTGGGCAAGCGAGTGTGGATGGCTCAGCATGAACCATCACCGCTAATGAGAATTGTTAACCTCATACCCACTGTCCAAGAAGTCCTATGCCAGTAGGTGATCTGAGATATCAGTCTCTTGGTGGATGAAGAGACAGCAGCACCCTTGTAGTCTGAGCACCCTTATTCAGGAGGGTGCTGCTCATCCCAAATGGGGAAGGGAATAAGAAAAGCTAGTCCTCCAAAATTGCCTGCCTCCCCCAAATCCAGCTCACCAGTAGCCCGTGACTGTATATCTGATGAACTGATGAAAACCACACTTCTATGACATTTTAGAAAAACTTATCACATGAGTTCCAGTGCAGTAAATGATTTGTAATGGGTGATTTCAATGCCAGAGTTGGGAGTAATGCCCTCACAAGGAGGAAAGTTATGGGGCCATGTGGAGCTGGCAGATTCAATAGCGATGGCCTACTTTTGCTGAGTGAATGCTTCAAACACCATCTGGTGATCACAAACACCATCTTTCGCCTGCCAAACTAAAGGAAAACATCCTGGATGCACATGCAATCAAAACGGTGGCGTCTTCTTGATTACATCATAATGCGGCAGAGGGACTTCAAAGATGTACAGCTCACAGCAGCCACGTTTGGAGTAGAATGCTGGGGGGACCACTGCCTCACCATTGCCCACTAAGCTCACACTGTCCTTAGAACAGCTGTATCGAAAACTGGCCTCCAAACCACCGAAAAGGCTAAACATTAAACTCCTGGAAGATGAAGACCCCCACAGGGAGCTCTATAGCAGCTTTGCGATAAGCTCATTGAAACAAGAAAACCCACCCACACTCCCCAAAGTACACTGCAAATGGACATTTGTCCCCGATGCTATATTCCAAGCAGCTGTCAAGATGTTGGGTACAGCCAAGAGAGGTCACCAAGATTTGTTCAGTGCCAACGACTCCACAACAAATGGCTTATTTGCTGCAAAACCTTGATCGCACCAGCAGCAGCTTGTAACACCCAAGAACTCAGACAGAAGGGAGGCTTTCAGAAACCTGCATCGTGACATGCAAATCAAATTAAGAAACATGCGTGAAAGGTGGTAGGATGCCAAAGTGGAAAAGATCCAGGGCTATGCAAACTGCCATGAAACCAAAAGCTCCTACACATTGCTAAAGACATTTATCAGCACTGTTCATTCCATTACGGTACCGTCCACCTCTTCTCCTTTCCCTCTAAGACTGTGAGTCCCAAGTGGGACAGGGACTGTGCCTGACCTAATTAACGTGCATCAACCCCAGCACTTAGAACTGTGCTTGACGCATAGTAAGTGCTTACAAATACCATTAAAAAATACCTCTGAAGACTGTCTCATCACCAACAAGGAGGGAATTCTGAAGAGATGTCAAGAACATTTCCGTGTGTTCCCCTGAGCACATCTACTATTGAAGACAAAGCTTCGAAATCATGCAAAACCTTTCAATATGCAAAGATATGGCATTTGTACCAGTTACTGGATAAGTTATTGCTGCAGTCGGAGCCATGAAAAATGGGACAATCACCCAGACCTGATGGCAGACCTGCTGAGATCTAACAAGCATGAGGGGGAAGCCCTGCTTAAGCACTGTCACTCGCACTTCCTTGACATATGGACCCCCGAGAAAAGCTCAGAGTTTCTCAAAGATGCCGTCATCATCACCACCTTCAAGAAGACTGGTGAAAGATCATATTGCGGCAATTATCCAGGTGTTTCATTGTCTGGAAGATCTCAGCCAGAATCTTCCCGGATCAGCTTCTAAAGAATACCATCAACTGAATCCTCCCAGAATTACAAGGTGGCTTCTGGCCACAGTGTGTCATGGTGGACTTGATCTTTGCTGTGTGTCAGAAATGGGAAAAGTTCAGGGAACAGCCCAAGACCTCTTCACAGTTTTCAGTGGCCTTACTGAGGTATTTAATAATAATAATAATGTTGGTATTTGTTAAGCGCTTACTATGTGCCGAGCACTGTTCTAAGCGCTGGGGTAGACACGGGAATCAGGATGTCCCACGTGGGGCTCACAGTCTTAATCCCCATTTTAAAGATGAGGTAACTGAGGCACAGAGAAGTGAAGTGACTTGCCCAAAGTCACACAGCTGACAAATGGCAGAGCTGGGATTCAAACTCATGACCTCTGACTCCAAAGCCCGTGCTCTTTCCACTAGTAGATCTCGGCTCTGGAAATTACTCAGCAAATTTGGCTGCTCTGAAAAGTTCACCAAGGTTCTAAGATTTCTTCATGGGAGCAGGGCTGATCGGGTCAAAGCTGAGGGCACCACATCTGATCCATTTCCCTTTGTCAGTGGAGTAAAGCAGGGATGCTTAGTTGGTCCTGATCCTGTTCAATTTATCCAGCCATGCTGGAAAATACTACGAGAGACCTGGGTGCTGATGTTTAAAATACACTTCCTCACCTCTGGGAAACTCTTTCAACTTTACAGACATTGAGGGTCACCCAAAGTCCTAGAGACAGTCATTCAAGGTTTGTGGCATGGAGGGGGCATTGAACCTGTGAGACTGGGAAGTAGCATGGCATAGTGGATAGAGCACAGGCCTGGGAGTCAGAAGGTCATGAGTTCTAATCCCGGCTCCGCCACTTGTCTGCTGTGTGACTTTTGGCAAGTCACTTAACTTCTCAGTGCCTGAGTTACCTCATCTGTAAAATGGGGATCGAGACTGTGAGCCCCATGTGGGACAAGGAATGTGTCCAAGCCAATTTGCTTGTATCCACTCCAGTGCTTAGTAGAGTGCCTGGCACAGAGTAAGAAGTAAGAGTAAGAGAAGCAGCGTGGCTCAGTGGAAAGAGCATGGGCTTTGGAGTCAGGGCTCATGAGTTCGAATCCCAGCTCTGCCACTTGTCGGCTGTGTGACTGTGGGCAAGTCACTTAACTTCTCTGTGCCTCAGTTCCCTCATCTGTAAAATGGGGATTAAGACTGTAAGCCCCACGTGGGACAACCTGATTCCCCTATGTCTACCCCAGCGCTTAGAACAGTGCTCGGCACATAGTAAGCGCTTAACAAATACCAACATTATTATTATTATTATTATTATTAACTTAACAAATACCAGAATTATTATTCTTATTGCTGCAGATACCCAAGGAGATGTGCAACTATTGCAAACTGCTTTATTAAATCAGCCAGGCGTTACAGACTGATGATGTCTAAAGAAACCCGAGGTGATGGATCACACTCTCTACCAGGGAGACCTTGGACACAGTCAAAAAATTAGATTGGTAGCACAGAGCTAAACACTGTCACAGTGACCAACGAAGCAGCAGTAGAGAAGAAAGTAGAGAAACAAATCAAGAATCGAGAAGGCCAGCCCACCCTTTGGGATACTGTGTGGTATCAGACCATATTAAAAATCTACGGAGCTGTAGTTTTGTCCAACCTTCTCTATGGCTGCGACACCTGGAGCCCACACACACAGGCTGCACTCAACACCAAATGGCAGGACAAGATCACAAAACAATGAAGTTCTGGAATGAAGTCGGTCTGCTAACACTGAAGCTATGCTCACCTCAACACAACTATGCTGGCTGGGAGATGTGAGGAGAATGAGTGGCATGCAGGATATCCAAACAACTGCTTCACGGATAGTTAAAATGGGGAAACAAAGCAAGGAGGACAGAGGTCTCCAAGGAGCCTTCCTCTACTTAGCCCTCATTTCCCCTGTACCCTCTTCCTTCTGCATCACCCTTTCACTTGGATTTGTATCCTTTATTCCCCCTACCCTCATCCCCACAGTACTTATGTTCATATCTATAAATGATTTGAATGTCTGTCTTCCCATTTAGACTGTAAGCTCCATGCAGGCCGGGAACTCTGTCGTAATGTACTCTCCCAAGAGTTTAGTACAGAGCTCTGTACCCCGAAAGCACTCGATGAATATGATTGATTGAGGGAACGTATGAAGGACACAGTAAGAAAAAAAAGCTTCAGGCCACGCTGGCTCCCAGTTGAAAACAGAGTCAATCACCAAGGATAGACCAGTATCGTGTACTGCAATCAAGATAGGAGTGGCTTTTTTGGAGCAAAAGCTTTGTAAGGAAGGAGAGGCAAGGAGGTAAAAGCAAGAACAACTGTGCCAGGTGCTGCATGTGTTAAACACGACAACACAATAAGGGACAGTCTTTTGGGGCACCTAGTATGGCTGGGACTATAGGTGCCACACTGGCCTTTTCAGTTACAGGTACTCAAAGATGAATTTCACTGTCAGTGGCATCTTCTTTGAATACATAGGGCAACTATATAGGGATTGATTCCGTGGCTTGGGAGAGAATATGCCTTCTCTTCACCCCTCCATTCCTGGCACCAGAATGTTACTTTCACTCATGGGCCGAGTGCACTACCAAGAGCACCCTGTGACAATTGCATGGAATGTAGCCAGAGGCAGGGCGGCTAGCATATGCTGGCAGCGGATTTTACTGTCAGTGCAGCCGTTACGGCTCCACTCCTCTCCAACACCCTGACAGTGCATGGGAAACAACCACGTTGCTAGGGAACAGAGAGGAGAATACGCAGGGCGCTTCTACTTTTAACCACCCTTTTCCATTTGAAACAAGTGCCCACACATATGGCCGCTTCAAACTCAGAGCAGGGGAGTAGCGGAGGGTGGTGCATTGTTTCTACATCAGTATTATGGCTATTATTCTCTGATTGCAGACCGAGGGAAGCAGATGTGCCCCCTCTACCAGAGCTACATAGGACCGCTCAGCCCATCTTGCCTCAGCTCCTTTCCATTCCTGAAGCAGATGCACATTCTGCAACTGAAAAGCAATGTGGCCTAATGGAAAAAGCAGACACCTGGGAGTGAGGAGACCTGTGTTCTAATCCCATCACCTGCTGCATGACTTTGGACAGGATGCTTAACTTCTCTGTGCCTTGGTTTCCTTATTTGTAAATTGGGGATTAAATGCTTGTCTCAGTTACTGAGACAAGTTACTGTGCCTAATTTGATTTAGTTGTATCTACCCCCATACTTAGTTTAGTATCTGATCCATAACAAATGCTGAACAAATACCTCAGTTATTAATATTTCACACCCCACTACTTCAGTGGCAGAATGAATGGCTAGACAGACAGATGAGCTCTCAATCTCACCAGCCTGGCTCAAGTTCCAAGCCTGGGGCCACAGGGGCTTGACATAGTCCCGGGAAGCCAGTTCTGAGAAGCAAAAACCTTCTGGGGAGATTGAGCCATTCATTCATTCAATCATTCAATCATATTTATTGAGTGCTTACTGTGTGCAGAGCACTGTATTAAGTGCTTGGAAAGTACAATGCAGCAATAAAGAGAGACAATCCCTGCCCATAACGGGCTTACAGTCTAGAAGGAGGGGAAACAGATATCAAAACAAATAAACACGCAACAATAGCATCAATATAAATAAATAGATTTATAGGTATATGCACATCAAAACAAGCAGGCATTAATATAAATAAACAGAATTATAGATATGTACGTACATACACAAGTGCTGTGGGGAGGGGAGTGGGGGTAGAGCAAAGGGAGCGAGTGGGAGCAATGGGGATGGGAGGGAGAGCTGAGGAAAAGGGGGGCTTAGTCTGGGAAGGCCTCTTGGAGGTGGTGAGCTTTCAGTAGGGCTTTGAAGGGGAGGTAGTGTGATTGGTGGATTTGAGGAGGGCAGGCGTCCAGGCCAGAATAAGACGTGTGCCTGGGGTCGGCGGCTGGACAGGTGAGAACGAGGCACAGTGAGAAGGTTAGCACCAGAGGAGCAGAATGTGAGGGCCAGGATGTAGAAGGAGAGAAGAGAGGTGAGGTGGGAGGTTGGGGGAAGGTGACAGAGAGCTTTGAAGCCAATAGTGAGGAGTTTTTGCTTTATATGGAGGTTGATAGGCAACCACTAGAGTTTTTTAGGAGGCGGGTGACATGCCCTGAACATTTCCGTAGAAAGATAATCCAGGCAGCAGAGTGAAGTATAGACTGAAGTGGGGAGAGACAGGAGGTTGGGAGTTCAGAAAGGATGATGATGCAGTAATCCAGTCGGGATAGGATGAGTGATGGTACTAACTTGGTAGCAGGTTTTATGGAGAGGAAAGGGCGGATCTTGGCTATGTTGTGAAGGTGAAACCGGCAGGCTTTGGGGATGGATTGGATATGTGGGGTGAATGAAAGAGTGGAATCAAGGATAAATAAATAATAATAATAATAATGTTGGTATTTGTTAAGCGCTTACTATGTGCCGAGCACTGTTCTAAGCGCTGGGGTAGACATAGGGGAATCAGGTTGTTCCACATGGGGCTCACAGTCTTAATCCCCATTTTACAGATGAGGTAACTGAGGCCCAGAGAAGTTAAGTGACTTGCCCACAGTCACACAGCTGACAAGTGGCCGAGCCGGGATTCGAACTCATGACCTCTGACTCCAAAGCCCGTGCTCTTTCCACTGAGCCACGCTGCTTCTCTTGGAGGACACCAGGTTTGTGGGCTCGTGAGATGGGAAGGATGGTACAGTGATGGTAGTCAGGGAGAGGACAAGGTTTGGGAAGGAAGATGAGGAGCTCTGTCTTGGACATGTTGAGTTTTAGGTGGCGGGAGGACATCCAAGTAGAGATGTCCTGAAGGCAGGGGGAGATGTGAGCCTGGAGGGAAGGAGAGAGAACAGGGGAGGAGGTATAGATTTGGGTATCATTTGCGTAGAGATGATAGTTGAAGCCGTGGGAGCAAACGAGTTCACCAAGGAAGTGAGTGTAGATGGAGAATAGAAGGGGACCAAGAACTGACCCTTGAGGAACCCCTACAGTTAGGGCATAGGATGGGGAGGAGGAGCCAGCGAAGAAGATGGAGAATGAACGGCCAGGCAAATAAGAGGAGAACCAGGAGAGGATGGAGTCAGTGAAGCCAAGCTTGGATAACGTGTTGAGAAGGGGATGATCAACAGTGTCAAAGGCAGCTGTAGCAGTTCCCTAGTCTCCGATACCTACCATGGTGGGACTGGGGTAAGGTTACTGCCCATACCTCAATGGGTCCAGAATTTAGGGGTTCCATCTGCCCAAAGAATGTCCATCAAGTCCTGCTTTAAGTCCTACTTTTAGGTGAGTGGCAGGAGGAGACAGGGACTGGCAATAATACCACCATTACCATAGCTGCTCTGACCACTTCTGGGCTGTTTTCTGAAGATTTCGATGTAATCAGGCCTGCATGAGTCCATGCTTGGTCAGAAATCTTTAGGAATGGCACAGGCTGTTCGAGCAGCAGCTGTGGGTCCTGGCTTGAGTGGACTCCTCTGCAGACATGAGGGAAAATGGCTTGGGACTGTGGCTAGGGCCGATGATGGAATGATGTAATACATGCCTCCTGGCCTGCATCAGTAGAGAAGAGCAGCAACAGCAGCTCAGGAAGTGGTGTGTGTTTGTGTGTGTGCTTTGGGTGTGTGGCCTCTATCCTTCCTGCCTGTCTCTATTGTCTTTTTCTGACTCTCCTTCCTGTCCTGCCTTTTGGCCTCCTCCTCCATCCCCACCCCCAATTCCGCCAGAGGTCCTTGCCCCCTGAAGACCCCACCCTCATCCTAATTTGATATCCTAAAAATACAATCACCTTAGCCTAGGATGTTTTGGGACCATCTCTAAAGCGAGATGGCCTCCCAAGACCCTGCCAAGCCAAAGGTACAGGTTTTCCACATCTGATGAGCCTCGATATCTGAGGCACCGTGGCTCAGTCCTCTGCAAGAGTGCTTAGCTTGGGCTAGGAGTGGTGGGCAGTAAAATGATCACCAGTCACCCTGCTCTCCAGATACCACAGCCCATGGTGGGTGGGAAGGGGGAGGGGGCAGTAGGTACATAGGTTCAACACATCCCCTAGACCGTAAGCTCACTGTGGGCAGGGAGGGTGTCTACCGACTCTTTATATTGTAAATAATAATCATGGTATTTGTTAAGTGCTTACTATGTGCCAGGCACTGTACTAAGTGCTACTCTCCCAAGTGCTTAGTATAGTACTAAGCACACAGTAAGCACTCAATAAATACCATTGTTTAATTGGTCAATTGATACTTCTCTACACATGGCCAAGAGGTGGGGAAAAGGTCAGTGAAGGACAACAATATTAATAAGTGCCACTACTGAATTAAGTTGACTGAAAAATGGGCTATCGGATCTATGAGCCAAAATTTCATTGTCTGTGATCATGGGTCATTCCCAATTCAATTTATGACAGTGTTTTCCAAAACATTCAAATACATTTGGGGGCTCATAAACCCTCCTCCTCTTTCTCCCCAACTTAACCTCTTCCTCTGACTCCCCCTCCTTCTCCTCCTCCTCACCCTCATCTCCTCAGTATTTATTGCAGAGCTCCTTATCTTCTCACCCAAATCCCATCCTCCCCCTGACTTTCCCATCACTGTAGATGACACCACTATCCTTCCTGTCTCACAAGCCCATAACCTTGGTGTTATCCTTGACTCCTCTCTCTCATTCAACACCCATACTCAATCCATAACTAAATCTTGTCGGTCCCACCTTCACAACATCGCTAAAATCCACTCTTTCATCTCCATCCAAACTGCTATGATGTTAATACAATCGCTCAACCTATCACGCCTGCATTACCTCATCAACCTCCTTACTCCCAGCTCCTGTCTCTCCCCACTCTGGTCCATACTATACTCTGCTGCCCGAATCATTTTTCTACAGAAACATTCTAGACATGTTTCCCCATTCCTTAAAAACTCCAGTGAGTTTTTGTCCTACTTTTCCAGTCCCAGTTTAAGTCCTACTTTTAGGTGAGTGGCAGGAGGAGACAGGGACTGGCAATAATACCACCATTACCATACCTGCTCTGACCACTTCTGGGCTGTTTTCTGAAGATTTCGATGTAGTCAGGCCTGCATGAGTCCATGCTTGGTCAGAAATCTTTAGGAATGGCACAGGCTGTTCGAGCAGCAGCTGTGGGTCCACCTCTGCATCAGACAAAAACACCTCACCATTGGTTTTAAAGCACTCAATTCCCTTCCCCCCTCCTAACTCACCTCACTACTCTCCTACTACAACCCAGCCCACACACTTCGCTCCTTAATGCTACCTTCTCACTGTGCCTCGATCTCATCTATCTTGCCGGTGACCTCTCGCCCACGTTCTGCCTCTGGCCTGGAACGCCGTCCCTCTTCATATCTGACAGACAATTGCTCTCCCCCCTTCAAAGCCTTATTGAAGGCACAACTCCTCCAAGAGGCCTTCCCTGCTAAGCCCCCCTTTCCTCTTTTCCCATTCTCCTCTGCATCGCCCTGACTTGCTCCCTTTGTTCTTCCCCACTGTCAGCTCCACAGCACTTACGTACAATATCTGTAATTTATTTATTTATATTAATGTCTGTCTCCCCCGCTCTAGACTGTAAGCTCATTGTGGGCAGGGAATGTGCCTGTTTATTGTTGTATGTACTATCTCAAGTGCTTAGTAGAGTAAATGCTCAATAAATACAATTGAAAGAATGAATGAATGAATGAGTGCAGACTGCGTGTAGGGAAATGAGCTAGTTTCTTGAGAGCACACGATAATGGTAGAAAGAGAGTAGAATCTATTGAGAAAGACAGGCAGACATGTATTATACACACACAAAAAGAACAAATGGGAAAACAAAGATACAACTGGTAAAATCAAAAGTGAGCAAAAACTGAATAACTAAGTGGAATAAATAAACCAATATGTACATAAGAGCTAAGGGAAAAATGTTTTTTTAAGAGGGCTACCAGCATAAGGGCGCATATGGTTTGGCAGATTTGAATGGGGAAAGAGTTCCATGCTGGGTACTGGAGGAAAGTATGGGCAATAGGATGGAGATGGACAAATCATGAGTGAGGGCCAGTTATTTGGTTAGCTCTGGAGGAGCAACAAGTGTGAGTTAGGGTGTAGTGGGAAAAAAGAGTGCATAGGTAAGAAGGAGACATCAGTTAGGGAACCTTGAAGCCACTCATCAGCAGTTTTTGTTGATGGGTACACAACAGGGTTCTGATTTCTAATCTATGACTCCCTTTACATTTGAAAGACTTGGGGTTCAACCTTTGTTCTGATTCCTCTAGTTCAAACATTGCTGTATGAACTGCCCCTCCCGTCCCCTCCTCTGATTGGGTCCCCTAGGCAGGATCTGATTCGTGGGTAAATTTGTTTGGTGAGTGTTTGCCACAATCTGATTGGTGGAAAAGGGTGCCTGTTGAGTGTCCCACACCAGTGACACAATGCCCTCTGATTTTGAATGTGGAAGGGTGGGCAAGGTGGGTACTCTGCATCCTCTGTGTCTTTCTTGGTGATCTTTCCATAACAAAAGCAGAAACTGCGGTAGGCGGGGTGGGGTGTGGGGACAGAGACGGGCTGGATGGGATCTGAAGGGTGTCTGAGCTGAGACACTCACTCGGGACCTGTTGCAGCCCAGGAGGGTGGGTACAGTGGACACGCTGGAATATTCATTTTCTCTGGTCTCTTGACTACCACTGGATTTTGAAGTGGGAGAGAGGTGTGTGTTTCCCCTTACAAGTCAGATGGCGTGTCAGTACCTTTTGAAGTCTGATAATAAACTGCAAAACAAGTGGGTGGGAAAGCAGAAAATATCATTTACTTCACAAAACTGGAAAAACCCTCTACTTTTTTTCCTTGCAGGAAGGAGCCACGAGAGGTGAGCAGATAATGAAGTGTAAATACATATGAGGGAAAGCAAGAAAAGATTCTTCCCTTCCTGCTTTCCCGGTGAAACTCCCTGAAAAACCCAAACAGGACTTTGATCCACCTTACCTGCTTCCCCACCTCACTCCCTCTTCACTAAGCTCTAGAACACTTGAGAAACAGATTAGTCACTTTGATAAACCACCTTGAAAATGGTAAACCTTTGAGGAATTTACCAAATATAAGGATCACGGTCCGCATAGCACACTGGCTTCACGAACCCTACTAACATAGAGAGAAATGTGTCCCCCATTAGAGTGTAAGCTCTCTGTGGGCAAGAAGCATGCCTTGTGTTTCTCACGTTCTTCCCAAGTGCTTAGTATAGCGCACTGCATTCAGGAAGCACTCAGTAAATAACATCACTACTACATGCTTAGCCATTAGTGATTTTCTTAAGGAAAAGGATGATGTGTTCTGAACGATATTTTGTGATAATAATAATAATAGTGTTGGTATTTGTTAAGCGCTTACTATGTGCAGAGCACTGTTCTAAGCGCTGGGGTAGATACAGGGTAATCAGGTTGTCCCACGTGAGGCTCACAGTTAATCCCCATTTTACAGATGAGGTAACTGAGGCACAGAGAAGTTAAGTGACTTGCCTACAGTCACACAGCTGACAAGTTGTAGAGCCAGGATTCAAACCCATGATCTCTGACTCCCAAGCCCAGGCTCTTTCCATTGAGCCACGCTGCAGATGATCCAGGCAAGTATCTATATCATGTGATAATCCATTCCATAATTTATGGTGAAGGCTAAGTACTGATACATAATCTTAAAAACATCGTGTGTCTATTGGTATAGTCCTGATGACCGAATAGTCATCCTTCATATAGAAGTTCAATCGCCTCATTAGTGGCTGTACATCCGTTGAGTGTTCCTAACGTCAAGGACGTTTCCCTTCAAAATACACATTCGATCATTTCTACCCTGAATTGCCTTAATAAATGTTTCACTCTCATCAATCAGTGGTATTTATTGAGTACCTAGGCATGAACAGCAAATACTGTTTCAGCCATAAATCAAAGTTTTATCTACAGTTCATATGCAGCTCTTTTATACCCTTGTCTGAACTTGCTGTTGGGTGATTTGTAGATTTGCTGGTGAAGGGTAGTCTATTCCCAATTTTTACAGAAAACATTCAGATTCACTGAAAAAATGTGGTCCCTCTATTTTGTAATCTGCGAGTTGAATGGGAGTAGTGTTGCCCAGTGGATAGAGTAGGGGCCTGGGAGTCAGACAACTTTGTTTTTAATTCTGACTCTGCCATTTGCCTGCTGTGTGACCTTGGGCAAGTCACTCAGCTTCTCTTTACCTCACTCTCCTCATCTGTAAAATGAGAATTTAATACCTTTTCTTCTTTCCTCTCAGAGTGTGAGCCCCATGTGGGAGAATGACTGTGTCTGAACTGTTTATCTTGTATCAACTCCAGGACTTGGTACAGTGCTGTGCACATAGTAAGCACTGAACATATACTACAATTATTACTATTATTGGAAGACTTGGATTGCTAGCTGGTTATTTAATAATAATTAGTAGTAGTTTGGTATTTGCTAACAGCTTACCATGTGCCATGCACTGTACTAAGATTCTGGGTACAAGGTAATCAGGTCAGACACAGTCCCTGTCCCACATGGAGCTCACAGCCAAAGTAGGAGGGAGAAGAGGTTATTTCTCCCCATTTTACAGATGAGAAAACTGAATCACAGAAAAGTGAAGTGTCTTGTCCAAAGTCACACAGCTGGCAAGTGGCAGAGTTGGATTAGAATGCAGATCTCCTGACTCCCAGTCCTGTACTCTTTCAACTAAACCAAGCGCCTTGTAAATGAAATGCCATGATGGTGGAGATGAAGTACAGAAATAGCCTGGCTGCTTCAGCCTGTCATTATTCATGGGTGAAAGTAAAAATCAGCAGTCACTAGAACCACTTATATGCTCAACTCTGAAGGAGTTGAGAGAGGTCACATAGTTTATTGGGTAGAACTTCGTTGTGAGAGTTGGGAGACCTAGGGTGGATCCACTAGCTAGCTCCCTCTCACCTATCTGCTTGTTTTTCCCACCACATCCCAGTTTGTCCCCTTCCTGCCTCCTTACTAACCTTCTAATTATCCCGTGTACTCTGACCTTTCATCTCTGACTCATTGTTCTCAACTTTTCTCCTCAGCTTTGTCAAACTCTCCCCTCAAAGAACTTCCTTCAGAAGACTTCAGAATTCCCCGACCCTCATCCCCAGTCTTTTGATCCCATCAGCCACCTCAGCATTCATGTATTTTGTCTATTTGTTATTTATTCACTTATGTCTATTATTTATAGGTA
This sequence comes from Ornithorhynchus anatinus, assembly GCF_004115215.2. NCBI lineage: Eukaryota > Metazoa > Chordata > Mammalia > Monotremata > Ornithorhynchidae > Ornithorhynchus > Ornithorhynchus anatinus. Next base: position 50,829,018 of record NC_041749.1, read on the forward strand.
TCTTAATAATGTTGGTATTTGTTAAGTGCTTACTATGTGCAGAGCACTGTTCTAAGCGCTGGGGTAGACAGAGGGGAATCAGGTTGTCCCACGTGGGGCTCACAGTCTTCATCCCCATTTTACAGATGAGGGAACTGAGGCCCAGAGAAGTGAAGTGACTTGCCCACAGTCACACAGCTGACAAGTGGCAGAGCTGGGATTCGAACTCATGAGCCCTGACTCCAAAGCCCGTGCTCTTTCCACTGAGCCACGCTGCTTCTCCAAGAACTAAGCCTTTTGTACATTTTTGTGTTTGGCATATAGTAAGTGCTTAACTAATACCCTAAAAATAATAATATTCATTCATTTATTCAATCGTATATATTAAGCACTTACTGTGTGCAGAGCACTGTACTAAGCCCTTGGGAAAGTACAATACAGCCATAAGAGCAAAGGGAGCTAGTCAGGGTGATGCAGAAGAGAGTGGGAGATGAGGAAAAGTGGGGCAAAGAAGGCCTCTTAGGGATGTGCCTTCAGTAAGGCTTTGAAGAAGGTGGAGAGTAATTATCTGGCGGATTTGAGGAGGGAGGGTGTTCCAGGCCAGAGGCAGGATGTGGGCCAGGGGTCAGTGGCGGGACAGGCAAGATGGAGGCAGAGTGAGAAGGTTAGCACTAGAGGAGCGAAGTGTGTGGGCTGAGTTATAAAAGGAGAGAAGCAAGGTGAGGCAGGAGGGGACAAGGTGATGGAGTGCTTTAAAGCCAATGGTGAGGAGTTTTTGTTTGCTATGGAGGTGGATAGGCAACCACTGGAGATTTTTGAGGGTGGGGGTGGGGGATGACATGTCCTGAACGTTTCTGTAGAAAGATGATCCAGGTAGTGGACTGAAGTGGAGTGGAAAGAGGCAGGAGGTTGGGAGGTCAGCAAGGAGGCTGATGCAATAATCTAGGCGTGATAGGATCAGTGACTGTATTAACGTGGTAACAGTTTGGATGGAGAGGAAAGGGAAGATTTTTGTGATGTTGTGAAGGTGGAACTGGCAGGATTTGGTGGTGGACTGAATAAGTGGATTGAATGAGAGAGAGGAGTCAAGGATAATACCAAGGTTACGAGCTTGTGAAGTGGTAAGGAGGGTTGTGCCATCTACAGTGACAGGAAAGTCCAGGAGAGGACAGGGTTTGTTTGGAAAGATAAGAAGTTCTGTTTTGCACATGTTAAGTTTGAGGTGACAGAAAGACATCCAAATAGAAATGTCTTGAGGGCAGGAGGAAATGCGAGACTGGAGAGACGAGAGATCAGGGAGGAGATGTAGATTTGAGTATCATCTGCATAGAGATGGTAGTTGAAAGCCGTGGGAACAAATGAGTCTTCCAAAGGAATGAGTGTAGATGGAGAATAGAAGGGGACCGAGAACTGAACCTTGAGGGATCTCCACAGTTACAGGGCGGGAGGCAGAGGAGGAGCCCATGAAGGAGATGGAGAATGAACATCCAGAGAGATGAGAACCAGAAGAGGACAGAGTCGTTGAAGCCAAGGCTGGATAATGTTTCCAGGAGAAAGGGGTGGTCTACAGTGTCAAAGGCAGCTGAGAGGTCAAGGAGGATTAGGATGGAACAGAAGCTGTTGGATTTGGCAAGAAGGAGATCAATGGTTACCTCTGAGAGGGCGGTTTCAGTGGAGTGAAGGGGATGGAAGCCAGATTGGAGGGGATCCAGGAGAGAATTGGAGGAGAAGAATGTTGGACGACTTGCTTAAGGAGTGGGTGTTGGACGACTCGCTCAAGGAGTTTGGAAAGGAATAGTAGGAAGGAGATGGGGCAATAACTGGAGGGAGCTGTGGGGTTAAGGGAGGTTTTTTTTAGGATGGGGGAGATAGGGGCATGTTTGAAGACAGTGGGGAAGAAGCTATTGGAGAGTGAACCATTAAAGATGGTTTTTATGGAGGGAAGGAAGGAAAGGGCAAGAGTTTTATAGGGTGCGAAGGAATGGGGTCCTATGCACACATGGAGAGAGTGGCATAACAATAACAATAATAATAATTCTTAGTATGATACATTGTTCCTCACACAATCAGCGCTTAGTAAATGTCTTTGATGCTGGCACCCATCTGCCAAATCTGGGGGACCCTGGGCAAGACATATGGCCTCTCTGGGCATCAGTTTTTCTATCAGTAAAATGGAGATTTTAAAGTCTAAGTATGAAGAAGAAAATGGCTATTATGTGCTCAGAGCTCATCAGAGAAAAGGATTCTATAAATTCAAACTATTATTGCTAATCCCTTTGCCTGAATCCCTCCCTGCTTCCCCTCTGTTTCATCCCTGTTTACCTCTTCCCTTCTACTGACTACTGGAAACCATTCCTTAGAAGACCTTGTAGTTTCAGAGAAATGTGTTAGCTACCACTGAGTGCCTCGAATTAGGTTTTCCTGGCATTCTCCACCCTGGTGAACACCTCTCATGCCTGTGGACAACAGGCTCCTCTGATGCAGGGTCTCTGTTGCTTTGTTTGCCACAGTTTTATCTATTGCTGAGCACAGCTTCTGGTGTTTTGTAAATAATGAACACGAATACGAACTGTGAGTGCACGAGGGAGATTGAACATTGCTACTATAGATTCAAGGGGCTCTTTTGTATGTTCAAATCGTTCTTCAGGTTAATCCACCCCACTTCCTGTTAGCTACAGAAGCAGCTGCTGCAGACCTCCTAAAAGCTCAGATGGATCATCTGGTAAGGTGGTTGTGCAGTGATAATGAACAGGACAAATACAGGTTAATTCATCTGGTAATAACTGACCCGAAGGAAGCCCAAGTGTTTACGAAGTGTTGCATGCATGGGCTTAAGAGCAGTGATAGGGAAATGAGGGGAGTAAACGATTTTTTGGTATAAAAAAACCAAACCTGTTAGCTTATTTATTCATGAACAAATATGGTATTTGAGGTCTTTTTTACTATCAATGTGGACTGGAAGTTCTGAAGCACTGTGTATTGTTAAATAGCTGTACTTGATCATTATCCAGCTCAGCTGAGAACGAACTGAATTTTTTTTTTACTGCATTTGTTAAGCGCTTAATTTGTGTCAAACACTGTTTTAAGCACTGGGGAAGGTTCAAGTTAATTAGGTCGGACATGGTCCCACATTAGGCTCACAGTCTAAATAGGAGGGAGAACAGGTATCCCCATTTTATAGTTAAAGGAACTGAGGCACAGAGAAGTGAAGTGCCTTGCCCAAGGTCACACGGCAAGCAATTAGCAGAGCCAGGATTTAGAACCCAGGTCCTTCTGACTCCCAGGCCCATGCTCTCTCTCCACTAGGCCATGATTTTCCTCTATTTCAAGTCTCAATTTGTTGTTGAGCCCTCAAGCCACTGTGCCACCAGAAAAAGAGCGGGCAGAGCTGCAGCCTCCATTCCTATAGGATTCAGCCACCCAGCAGTTCTGAGGCACTGAAGACTTGTTATCCACCCCACAGCAACAAAACATTTTCTTTACAGGACCAAAAATGCTTATGGGAAAATGAAACCCATATCCTTTTGAACACGAGGAAGTTGGAAGTCAGAAAGACCTGAGTTCTAATCTCAACTCGGCCGCATGTCTGTTGCGTGACCTGGGCCAAGTCACTTCACTTCTTTGTGCCCCTCTTACCTCATCTATAAAAATGGGGATTAAGACTGTGAACCCCATGTGGGACACGGACTGGTTCCAACCTGATTAACTTGTAGCTAGCCCAGAGCTTAGTACAGTGCTTGGCACAGAGTACTTGTCAGCTGTCACACACTTGTCAGCTGTGTGACTGTGGGCAAGTCACTTAACTTCTCTGTGCCTCAGTTCCCTCATCTGTAAAATGGGGATTAAGACTGTGAGCCCCACGTGGGACAACCTGATTCCCCTGTGTTTACCCCAGCACTTAGAACAGTGCTCTGCACATAGTAAGCACTTAACAAATACCAACATTATTAGAGTAAGCACTTAAAAAATCTCATTAAAAAACAAACAAAAAACCTTAGGTCTTATGCCCTTAAGAACCAGAGCTCTCTCCATTTTCTTCCATTGAGTCGTCCTCTTGGTAACTCCAAAGTTCCATTCAGGTTTAACTCCTTTGGTCCCTTCCCCTCAGAGCTTCCTTGCTCATCCAAGCTAATGTTCTTTTTCCTTCTCCCCCATAAATAATCCCCAGCCTTGATCTTTAACCCACAAAACAACCCCCCTTCACCTCTCCGCAGCTAAACCCTCTTTTCCCCCTTTCCCTCTGCTCCTCCCCCTCTCCCTTCCCATCCCCTCAGCACTGTACTCGTCCGCTCAACTGTATATATTTCCATTACCCTATTTATTTTGTTAATGAAATGTACATCGCCTTGATTCTATTTAGTTGCCATTGTTTTTACGAGATGTTCTTCCCCTTGACTCTATTTTTTGCCATTGTTCTTGTCTGTCCGTCTCCCCCGATTAGACTGTAAACCTGTCAAACGGCAGGGACTGTATCTGTTGCCGACTTGTTCATTCCAAGCGCTTAGTACAGTGCTCTGCACATAGTAAGCACTCAATAAATACTATTGAATTGAATGAACATAAAGCCCACACCATCCCTCTGCACCCTTATCCTCATCCTCACTAGGCCCCTGACAAAATCATCCTCCAGACTGTAAGCTTGCTGTGGGCAAGGAATGTGTCTACAAACTCTGATAAGCTGTCCTCTCCAAAGCCCTTAGTACATGGTTTTGCACACAGTAAGCTCTCAATAAATATGATCGATTGATCGATTGATCTCATGCATGGTCCAAAGTAAATCTCTGGGAAACAAAATTGCTCTCTATTTTCCTGCTAGGTAGGCTACAGAGGGAAACCAGATTAAGTTGATGGGGCAGGTGAAGGTAGTTGGAAAAGGGAGTGACAGAAACTCTGCCTTATGGCTTGGGACAGGGTGATCAACTTTTCATGGAAGGGCACGTGTGCAGTCTCCAGTTTCTCCTGAAACACGCCTCCCTGTCACATGCCCCCACTCTCATCCAAGACCTCCTCACACACACAAGCCTCCAACCACCCACCACCTCCCCTACCTCCACTCTCTCATGTCATACTACTCAAAGGAGTCAAAGGGAGAGAATCCCAGCAAAGCTTGAAGCAGAGCAGAGGGGAAAGGGAAACGGCTTCTGTGTGCCTCAAGGCCACAGGGGAGAAGAGCCATTCTAGCTGGCTGGGCTTACAGTGGCCCAGCGCTGAGGCCTCTCTGCCACTGGCACCTCCCCATAGCAACCCCTGGTGCCCAGTTTCAGGGCTAGGGTGAGAGGGCAAGAGCTTCATACTCCTGCAGGCTTCAGACAAATAGATCCAGAACCAGGGCCCCTCCTTACTCAGCTTCCTGGGCTAGATCTGGGGATGAGATGGGATTTGCCTTCCTGTTCTCCCACTCTGCAGGCTGCTCACCACTGCCCCCCCCAATCAACCCTGTCCACTCCTGCAGCCCCTTCCCTTCACAGCCCACCGCTGGCCACTTCCCCATCTAACGCCCCCTCCTCACCTCCAGCCCAGTTATCGCAGCATCTCAATAAAGAATTCTAAAAGACACACATAAACCTTGAGGCAGAGATGTTTTTATTAAAGGGTCGGGGGAAAGATGAGAGGGGAAGGCAGATGGATCACTGTGAAGACAAAAAAATAGCCCCTACACATGGGCAAGATCAGAGTGGAGTGGTGGGAACATCTCACATGCAACCTGGCCATCTCAAGGAGGGATCCTGGTGCCATCATGGGTTCGAATCCCGGCTCTGCCACTTGTCAGCTGTGTGACTGTGGGCAAGTCACTTAACTTCTCGGTGCCTCAGTTCCCTTATCTGTAAAATGGGGATTAAGACTGTGAGCCCCACGTGGGACAACCTGATTCCCCTGTGTCTACCCCAGCGCTTAGAACAGTGCTCGGCACATAGTAAGCGCTTAACAAATACCAACATTATTATTACTACCTGAAGCCAGTCCTGCCCAAACCCTGGCAACCTCTGACTTAAGATCCACGTGAATGGACTCATGTGACTATGTATATATTCCCAGGCAAAGCTCCCCAGGCCTGGAACTTCCTGTTCTGAAGTAAGTCAAGGAAACCAGGACACTCAGTCATGCTCACTATTCACCTCTTTCAGTGAAGAGAAGACAGGGCAAGATAGATGACGGAAGAGAAACAAGGGAGTTATTTTCTCCCCCAATTGTTTTTCTGATGCTCTCAAGCCAAAGCCATTCGTAAACAGTGCCTAGAATTACATTAGCCGTTCCAACAGTAAACACTAAACGCACAAATATATATGAAAGTGTTCTCGATCTCTCCAAGTAGCTAAGCAACCTCACAATCCAAAGTTTCAGAGACTGGACATTTGTTCAAAAGCATTTTCAGCCATTTCCTCTCATTTTATTTTTAACATTGACTAGGTTCTAAGTGTACTTGACATTGCTAGGTACTCTTCCTTTGTTTTGGGGAACTCCTGGGGCTCTGTGCGTAAAGCACCTGAAGTGGAGAGGCAATCTGACAACATTTACTTCTCCTTTCCATTTTGAACCCCCAGGAGCCATAGTTTTGGATCCATCTCTTGCATTATCCACTCCCCCACAGAAATGTTTGGAAATCCACTGAGGCATTTTATTACATGGTTCCCAAACTCATAGAGATGTAGCATGACCTAGTGGATAGCACATGGGCCTGGGAGTCGGAAGGATCTGGATTCTAATCCCGGCTCTGCCACTTGTCTGATGTGTAACCTTGGAGAAGTCACCGCACTTCTTTGGGCCTCAGTAATCTCATCTGTAAAATGGAAAATAAGATTCTGAGCCCCACATGGGACATGGACTGCATCCGGATTATCTGATATCTACCCCAGCGTTCAGTACAGTGCCTGGCACATAGTAAATGCTTTACAAATACCATTAAAAAAAGTAGGATCCAAGACTCTTTCTTTCCTGGGCCTTTCCTTGGCTGTCTGCCCTCCCCCAGCCTCCCTACCCTTCTCCAGCCCCAACCCCCACCGGCCCCCAAGATATACTTTGTGGAGTCTTTGGATTTCTTTCATTGTACATAACTGTTGGCAGTTATATACTAGGATGATTTACAAACTCAGGTTCCTCTTAGTGACCAAGGGGAAGCTGCTAATACACTGGGAAAATGCTGGCTGGTAAACCCTTTAACCACAGCTCAGAGCTTGCTTCCCTTCTGCTGTTTATGTCAAGGATCAAGAGAACAGCACACTGAGAAAAACAAAAGAAGAGGTTGAAAAGACTGAATTTTGAAGTCAGAATTTCATGGTTACACTTGTTTCTCCATCCACCAACTCCCAACCCCTCCACATTGCTGTCTCTGCCACTCTGGCTTCCTAGCAGTAACAGGTTTGGGCTCATCTGAGAAGCCATATCCAAACTTCCAGCTCCAGGGTACTCAGCAACCTGAAGTCAAGTTCATGGAAAAACGATGCAGAGGGGAAGTGGCATCCGATGTGAAAATTGGGCCTTTTTGTTGAGAGAGATGGTGCCAGTCTCTGATCAGTGCACTGATCAAGCGCTTAGTACAGTGCTCTGCACACAGTAAGCGTTCAGTAAATGCCACTGATTGAGTGATTGAATGGTGTTTGTTGAGTATCTACTGAGTGGGAAACACTGAACTAGGAGCTAGGGACAGATCAGCCAATCAATCAGTAGAACCACAGAAGCAAATAGACTGGAAATGCCCTTTGAGCTATCAAGAGCTGAAGGGGCATTGAGTTGGTTTCTTTCACCCATTGAAACTGTGGCTAAAACTCGATTGAAAATCAGAAACCCTAAGTTATACTCTGTCCCCATCTCATCTGGTGAGTCAGTGCACAGGCCTGCCTGAGACAAGCATCTTTAGTGGAGAGAAATTTTCCGAAACAATTTTGGGTTTTGCCCTGAAACTACATGGACCTATTCCTGCTTCAGAGTTTGAGCTGCTCAAGCCAAAGCGGAATTTCCAGAGCCATTTTCCACTCCCCCAATTCCTTCTCCCCACTGCTTGATGTACATGGCTTTAAACTCTGTTACTTCCCCTACCAGTAATTTATTTTAGTGTCTGTCTCCCCCACTAGATTGGAAGCTACTTGAGGGCATGGAACAAGTCTACTTGCTCTGTTGTCCTCTCCCAAATGCTTAGTACAATGCTCTGCACACAACTAGTGCTCCATAAATACTACTGATTGATTGAATGAATGATGCCCCAGCTACCCTCATGTCCGCACATTGGCCTGATCAACAGAGAACATTTCTCTCTTAACTCTCAGCCATGCTTGGCCATGGGCCAATTGGGAGGCACGCACAAAAAAGCTATCTCACGCCAATCCTGTTTTGTTTCCCCAAGCACAGGTGAGCATTTTCCAGTTCCACCCAGTTTGCTAACAAATCATGTCACGTGATGGCTGTGAACTTTCTTTCAACCTGGTGTCAGGTTCTCCCTCACAACATGAACAATGGGTGACCTTGGACGAGTTGCTTCATCTGCCTGTGCCTCAGTTTACCCATTGGAAAAATGAAGACCTTCCTCCCTTACTGGGGACATTCACCTCCAGAATGTCAAATGAAGACATTCATCCCTTCCTCCTTTACTGGGGGATAGGGGAGTCGGGGCCTGTCCAGAATCTAGATTTATGCACAGGTAAGCTTAAAGGGAAAAGGAAAATGTTCAGAGGATGGTCTTGCAGCACTAGGCTGACTTTGGAGCCTGGTGGTAAATGCCTTGATGCCACGCCTGGCATTGCTATTGTAGTCACACATTACTATTTTCTGTAAATGAATCTCAGCTCACTATTTCCAGGATTTGTATTATTATACAACAGGAGTGACAGGTGTGTTTGTGAGAGGGAGAATCACATCAAAATAACGATCCATCCTGTACTTGTTAGTGGCAGGCTGTCATTTCAATAGCAAATGTAGGCCGATGGTTATGTTCTCCTACAGAAAATGCATTGCCCCTCTTGCAGGCTTGGAGTTAACAAACAGCTTGGCAGCAGCTTTCTGTTTACATTCTTCTTTGGGATGCATAAAAGGTGATTTTTATGTTCTGCTATCAAAAACACCTTGAGCATGTTCTGATTTGTCTCGCTAGGGTAGGGGAGAAAAGGTTTGTGTGTGTGCATGTGTGTGTGTGTGTGTGTGTGTGTGTGTGTGTGTGTGTGTTTACAATTGGCCACACTCAAAAGGAAAATCAAGGACCCTTTTAATTCCATATCAGTTAGCCAAATGTTTCATTTTCATGCAGATTCTTTCTTCTTTTGAGAGTCTACCCAATAGACTTCCCACATTTCTCAGCAAATTGGAAATACAGCCCATGCTCCAGCAGGGGTAGGGGAAAAGGATGGGAGTGGGGTGCTCTCTGGAGGGGTTTTCCTTGTGGGATTGCTCAGGAATAGCCTTCCAGCAGCTGTGTGCATGGGAGAGATGATGAACTGACAAGAAGTGCTCGTAAAAGCTTAACAAATAGTGCAATTATTATTGGCATTAGTAGAGGAAGAAAAAAGGAGGAAAAGGAGGCTAGCCACTGTCCCACCCACATCTCTTCCCCGTCTTCCACAAAGGCACTGTTGTCCTACTAATGAGGCCTATCTGGTCACTTCCTGGAATCTCCTCTTCCTCTATTTGTAAATATTTTACATCTATCTCCGCCCCTATTAGAATGTAAACTTCTTATGGGTAGGAAACGCATCTCATGTTTCTTTGTACTTTCCCAAGTATTTAGTACAGTGCACTGCACCGAGTGGACACTCAACAATAATATTATGAATAGATTAGGATATTTGTTAAGCACTTGCTATGTGCCACGCACTGAGGTAGATAAAATATAATCAGATCAGATACTGTCTCTGGCTCACCTGGGGCTCACAGTTTGAGGGAGGAATCCCCATTTTACAGATGAGGAAATTGAAGCACAGAGAAGTTAAGTAACTTGCCCAGGGTCACACAGCAAGCAAGTGGGAAGCTAGAATTAGAAATAAGTAGCATTACTCCTCCTCCTTCTACTGCCATTAAGGGCTTAGTACAGTGTTCTACACAAAGTAAGGGCTCAATAAATACCACTGATTGCTTGCTACACCTCCAACCAAAATTTTCTGTGGTGGTCCTCCTCAGATGGGATGTGAAGAGAAGCTCTGATCTAGGAGAATTTAGGTGGACTACTTCTTGGGAATGTGCTCTAAATGTCCCTCTAAGATTGAGGATTCTAGGATGTGGTCCTCTGACTCGGTTGTTAACCAGTTTCCATCATTTATCGGGTGCATTTTAGGTGAGCCTCTCCCTCTCTCTCTCTCTCTCTTTCTCTGTCTGCATGTCTGTCTCTTTGGGAGAATACCATAATCAGATATGCTACCTGCCATCAAGGATCTTGATTAATTTAATTTAATTTAATTGTGGTATTTGTTAAGCACTTACTATGTGCCAGACACTGTTCTAAGCACTGGGGTAGATACAAGGTAATCAGATGGTCCCACGTGGGGCTCACAGTCTTAATCTCCATTTTACAGATGAGGTAACTGAGTCACAGAGAAGTTAAGTGACTTGCCCAGAGTCACACAGCTGACAAGTGGCAGAGTCAGAATTAGAACCAATGACCTCAGACTCCCTAGCCCGTGCTCTTTCCACTAAGCCCCACTGCTTAACTTCTTTCAATCTAGTGGTGGAGGCAGACATTAAAATAAATTACAAGTGGCAGAAGCAATCCAGTATAAGGATATGTACGATAGTAGACTGCCTTTTGGCAATCCCCCTACCACACACAAGATATGAGGCAAGGGGCAGACCAGCTGAAAACCAGACTGTCTGGTATAAAACCAGAGGGAATATGGTCATCTCACTTGTGTATAAGTCCTGTCCCCAGAATACCGGCCCTTCCATGGCTGCTTAGCAGAGACAACACACTACTAGTGCTACGGAACTGCTCAGCCACCAGTGTGATTAATTGTCCAAGGAGACACACACACACACACACACACACAAATACTAATTCAATAACAGAATTTATACCTCAGTCTTGTGAACTTGACTAAACCAAACTTTGACTTTCCATGAACTTATCTGTGATCTCCTGTGAGGGTTCAGATCTGGAAAGAGAGGCTGCCTCCCCACGGATGGGCCACTCCATCAGGAATTTTAAAGCCTGTGATGGAGGCCCTGATTCCTATTATCAGCTTCCAGTGCTACTGACCTAGGCCATGAGACCTTGGACTGGTCATTTTGTCCTTCTAGGCCTCCGTTTCCCTATCTGAGATCATTCTGCTTACTGATGGGAATGTGCTTCAAGCCTGAAGAATTATCCTATTATTCCAACCAAGAGGGGCAGTGAATGCTAAATTGAAAAACCAGCAATGCCTGGGCCTTTTAGTGTGTGGTCCTCTGGCCAGACAGCGCCTGAGCCGGGAACCTGAGGGTGGGCCACTGGCCCAATTGAGAGACCCTTTTTTTTGATTTCATGGAACCTGAGCCATTTCCACTGTCCAATCCTAAATTCCTATAACACCAGAGAGCCAACATGATCATCAGACAATATTGGCCTGGCAGGGGAAAGTGAGCTATGGGTCTATTCATGGGGGTTGGAAATCCTGCTCCAATTGGATTGAATGTTGGTATTTCTGTATTTTTGTATCTATCCCCAACAGCCCTAAGGCGATGGGGAGAATCTTAATAAAGTGAAAGCATAAGATGAGAGGGCGATCCCTGATACCCATGCACTAAATGTTTTGGAGTCTCTCAAAGCCCCAAGAAGTCTGGAACCTTTTCTTCTGGTTTGGCCTGGTTTCCCCCTCTCCTGCCTGTTGGCCAATGGAATATTTGTCAGCCTCTTTCTTCATGACCAGGAGGGAAAGCTACCATAATGGAAAAACAACAATACACCCCAATAGAACTGGAGCTGAGATTCAGGGCAGTCCTGTTCCCATTTAGCCCCGAAGCTGGCAGAAGAGAGAGAGGACCCGGAAAGGATCCGGAGAGAGGGCAGGCTGATCCATGGAGAAGTAACAATGGAGCGGGCATGCTGTTGTTATGGTTGGTCCAGCTGGAAACTTGGAAGGGCCTGACAGACAATAAACTCGAACGTCCAGACCATTCAGTTCCACAGAGGTTGCTTTTGAATGCTCCTCTTTTAAATAATCATCAGGGAGGACTGCTTTTCCACAGGCCCATCAAGCTGTTTCCCCCGCATCCATATCCCTGAGCAATTTCCACTTTCTGCTTCCAAATTTGCCCATTATCTATTGGGGGATAGATGATTATTTTGAGATGCAAAACCTCCAAAAATATGACATCTCTTGAACAGGGCAAGTATCAGAGAGTGACTGTATCTTTGGCCTTTGAGACCCATGAGGGACAAGAATGGTGTCTGATCTGAGTAGTTGAATGTGCCCCAGGGCTTAGCACAAAAGTAAGCACATAGTAAGTGCTTAATAAAGACTATTGTCATTATTATTATTATTATTATTAACATCATTGGGGTAATCATATCAACGGTGTCAGACCACGGCTGAAGGTCAGTCAGTCAGCCGGTCAATCGTATTTATTGAACATTTACTGTGTGCAGAGCACTGTACTAAGCACTTGGGAGAGTACAGTATATCACCAGAACAGACACATTCCCTGCCTACAGACCAGGGTGGTCCCAAGGAGCCCCAGTCCAGATGGTTGCAGCCCCAAGTGGTAGGCTCTTTGAAGCTGGGGTGGGCTCCTCAAAGGCTAATCTATTTCTGGGGCTGCTCCAGATGGCAGAATAGGTGAATAGGTCCCTGAGAGGGTTCCACATTCACCCAGGAGAAATCACTTCCTTAGACTGTAATCTCCTCCCTGTAGACTGTAAGCACCTTGTGGGCAGGGATTGCTTCTACCAACTCTGTTGTATTCACTCTCCTAAGTACAGTGCTCAATATATACAAATGATTGATTAACTGATTTAGAAGGGAATGCTGCTGAAGTCACTGCTTATGCAAATTTGCCAGGGAAGTAGCCCTACCCTCACTCCATAGTCCATTCTTTCCTGGTTCCTGCATATTTTGGGTTTTCTGGTCCCAATCCTGCACCCCAAACTCTCCTTCTATCTCTCCAGTGCTCCTACATGCCTTCTCTCCTCTCTCTCTCTCTCTCTCTCTTATTATTATCAAGTGCCATCGAGTCATTTCCGATTCATAGCGACTCTATGGATATATTTTCTCCAGAACTTCCTGTCTTCTGCCATAATCCATAACCCTTTCTAATGGTTCTTCTGTTATCGTTGTTACAGTTTCTATCCATCTAGCTGCTGGTCTGCCTCTTCCACATTTTCCCTGGACTTTTCCTAGCATTAGTATCTTCTCCAGAGAATCAGTCCTCCTGATTCTTTGTCCAAAATATGTTAATCTAAGTTGAGTCATTTAGCCTTCCAAAGACCACTTTGGCTTAATTTGCTCCAAAATCCATTTGTTTGTTTTTGTGGCAGTCCATGGTATTCACAAAAGCTTTGTCTCTCTCTCTCTCTCTCTCTCTCTGTATATATATATATATATATTCTTTAAACTGGTTCATTTTTTCCATAGTTCTAATGCTGTTGTGTCTCATCAGGAAGCTTACTGCTGCCCCGCACACCAACCAGGGCTGTTTGCAGTCCTCCTCAATCCACCAAGAAGCCTCTTCAGCCTGCTTTAACCCCATCAGAATTCCCAGCCAGTTAAGAGAGTTTTGGACCTGGGATCTTTCAGAGATGCCTTCAGACAGTTATTCTCAAGGATCAGAATCATCAGCCTTTTGAAATTCTAAGAGGTCTTCTTCTTGGATCTTCCAGATAAGGCTTGAATGACAGCAAACACTGGTAGACTCTAGATCAAGGAGCGCTGTGTAACTGAGGTCCTGGTATTGAGCATCTCTGCCCAGATTATTTTTCTACCAAAACTTTCAGTCCTTGTTTCCCTACTCCTCAAGAACCTTCAGTGGTTGCCCATCCACCTCCTCATCAAACAGAAACTCCTTACCATTGGCTTTAAAGCACTCAATCCCCTTGGCCCTTCCCACCTCACCTCACTACCCTCCTATTGCAACCCACCCCATACACCTTGCTCCTCTAATGCTAACCTTCTCACTGTACCTTGATCTCATCTGTCTCGCCACCAACCTCTCACCCATGTCCTGCCTCTGGCCTGGAACACCTTCCCTCCTCATATCCGACAGACAATTACTCTACCCCGGGTTCAAAGCCTCATTGAGGGCACATCTCTTTCAAGAAGACTTCCCTGACTAAGCCCTCTTTCCTTTTCTTCCAGTCCCTTTGGCATCACCCCGACTTGTTCCCTTTATTCATCTCCCCTCCCAGACCCAGAGCACTTATGTACATGTCCATAATTTATTTATTTATATTAATGTCTGACTCCCCCTCTATACTGTAAGTTCGTTGTGAGCAAGGAATGTGTCTGTCATATTGTACTCTCCCAAGCGCTGAGTACAGTGCTCTGCACACAGTAAGCACTCGATAAATATGATTGATTGATGCTGCTGATCACCAGGAGACAACAGGGAGTCAATCAAGTTTGAGAGGTGTTGGACTCTAGCTAACCAGTGGACAAAGCAGATCTGGCTTTGAGTAATGATCCCCAAGACATAGTGGAATGGGAGACTAGGAGGTGTTAGGGGACTTTGAGCCTTTTTCTCCCAAGAGGGTCTTCGGGAAAAGATAGGCAGACTTCATTCCTCCTGTGCCTGGGAGATGCTTAGGCAATAAGCAGGCCTGGGTGTACAGGAACATGAAATGTTCTTTTCCTCCAATACAGGGAGGGATACTGAGAATTACAAGGGACTAAAACAACCCAGTGCCTGTGGATTTATTTTTCTTCAAAGAGCTTAAATCTTCTCTTTCTGCCCCTCTTCCCAGCCCTGACCATTTCCTCCCAACATTCCAGGGAGAACATAGAAGCTAGAAATTATGATGCCTGTTTGGCAGATGAGGAAAATGAGCCATAGGGAGGATGATACTTCACTTCACTCCACTTCTTGGATTATTTTCCTAATGTCTTCCCACTCAAAATCCTCCAGTGGTTGGCCATCCATCTCTGCATTAAACAGAAGCCCCTTACCATTGGCTTTAAGGCACTCAATCAGCTTGCCCCCTCTTTCCTTCCCTCACTGATCTCCTACTACAGTTCAGGCCCACACACTTCGCTTCTACTCTCTGTATTTCTAGCTGACCTATCCTGCTGCCAACCTCTTGCCAACATCTTCTCTCTGGCCCGGAACTCCCTCTTCCTTCATAGCCCCTGGACCACCACTCTCCGCTACTTGAAAAACCCTACTAAAATCACATCTCCTCCAAGAAGCCTTCCCTGATTAAGCCCTCATTTCCCCTACTACTTCTCCCTTCTGTGTTGCCTGCAAAGTTGGATCTGTACCCTTTAGGCAGTTGATATTCACCCCTCCCTCGGCCCCATAGCACTTACGTACATATCTGTGATTTATTTATTCATATCAATGTCTGTCTTCCCCTCTAGACCATAAGCACCTTGTGGGCAGGGAACATGTCTATCAACTCTGTTGCACTGTACTCTCCCAAAAACTAAGTACAGTGCTCTGCCCAGTGAGTACTCAATAAGTACCACCAATTGATTGATTAATTGATTGATGATGAAAATACCTAATACCATATGGCACATCAGTGACATAGCAAAAAATCAAGCATGAAATTCCTGCTTCTCAGTTTGGGCCTTTGTCCATGAAACCACCTTACCTCTGACCATTTGGAAGTCACAAGCAAACCCCAAGATTTCAGTCGGGTGGAATTTCATAGGACTCCAGATCCAGTACCTAGAACTGAGGTCCATGAAGAGGAGAAGCTGTGAAAAATGCTTTGGATTTCCATGGGACAAGGCAGGAAGGGTGAGAGGCTGGGAAGGGAAGGGACCAGGTTAAATGAGATAAAGCCTTGATATAAAGAGGTCACAGAATTCTGAACTAACCTTGTTATAACTATTGCTAGAACCACAGATTCCTGGAACAGGGCAGCTAAAACTGGGATATTATATTTCCATTACGGCAAGTTGAAAACTCCTTTTATCTGGACGACTCCAGCAGGGAGGAAATCTTGTTTTGTTTTCACACCACTGCTTTTTTATTCCTCTGGGGACAGCTTCTCTTCTCTTTGGTGGGGGTCAATCAACTCCTGCTGTGTTAATAAACCACAGGCTTCTTGCAGAGAGATTGTAAACAAAAGAACTCTGAGAGCTACTCTCTTATTGCTAAGAATCCCTACTCATTTGTAGCTATTACTCATTTGTAAAAATAATTATAATGATATTTACTAAGCACTTACTATGTGCCAACCACTGCACTAAGCAATGGGGTAATAATAATAATGGTGGTATTTGTTAAGCACTTACTATGTGCCAAGCACTGTTCTAAGTGCTGGGGTAGATACAAGGTAATCAATTTGGACATAGTCCCAATGGGCCTCACAGTCCTAAAAGATTTGGAGTCTAGACTACTGCATCGGCCTCCTCACGGACCTCCCTGCCTCTCCCCTTTCCAGGCCACTCTCTTGGCCAGATTATTTTTCTAAAAAATCATTCCATACACATCTCTGCACTCCTCAAGAGTCCTCAACGGTCACCCATACCTTTCCCCATCAAGTAAAAACTATGACCATTAGCTTTAAGGCACCTAAACAGTTCTCTCCATGCTATTTATCCTTGCTCCTTTCCCACTATACTCCAGCTCACACCCTCGGCTCCTCTCATGCCAACCTGCTCCCAGAATCTCCCTCTCATTTCTCTCTCAGCTGTCCTCTTGCTCACACCCTCCCTCCTGCCTGGAACTTCTTCTCCCTTCGTATGGAGCAGATAGCTTTTCTTCCTATCTTCAAAACCCTTCTGAAATCACCTCTCCTTCTCTCTTCCCTGATTAATCTATTGTCTCACAGCTCTATTTCCAACCCCTTCTGCCACTTCAGTACTTCCCTATCACCTTAAACCCTTGAGTAAACACCCTTCCCCACCACAGAAGCAATTAGGTGTGTATCTTTCAAATTCAGTTGCTTCCCCCTACCCTTTAATTTATTTTAGTGGATCTCTCCCCTGGTAGATTGTAAGCTCCTTGGGGGCAGGGAGCAGATCTACTACACTCCACTGTACTCTCCGAAGTGCTGAGTGCAGTGCTCTGCACAGAGTAGCCACTCAATAAATACTGTGGACAGATTGACTGGAGAATGGGCCTTTCATCCCCATTTTACAGATGAGAAACTGACTTGCCCAAAGTGACAGAGCTTGGACTACGAACTAGATCTCCTGATGGCCAGTCTTGTGCTGTTTCTGCGAGGCCCAACTTTCAGCAGCCCTTGAAAGCTCCAGGGAGCCCAGAATGCACAGGGCCCAGAAGCAGGACGACAGACCCAAGAGGTAACTGGGAAACCTCAATAGGAAACATCTCTGTTGTCTCTCAGAGAGAGCTCTTCCAAGATTCTCCTTCCTTAGCATGGAATACCTAAAATAGCTCAGAGGTCTGTATATCCACAGGGTCACCCACAGGCCCTTGCCCTATCCATATAGGGCACGTTGGCAGATTGTGGATGGCCAATTGGATGGATGGCAGGAAGTTACGTTGCCTGTGCTCAGGTCCTGCAGTTGTGGCAGTTTCTCCCCGGCTCTTAACATGGGGGACAGAGCAGCAGAATTCTGAGCTAGGGAAGTGTACTTGGCCTTCTGTACCCTGGGTAGCCTGCGAGGCCTTTGCTCACACTCTTGGGAGGCATTCAGGTATACTGCCTGAAAAATATTTTAGTTCCTTTACTGGCTTCATCTTAGAAGAATCATCCATCATGAGGAGTTATCATTGGCTTCATTTGTACTGCAGAGACATGCTCACCATTCCTGTTAAGACTCTGCTCAGTCGAGGGAACTAAGTCACAGGCGGCAAAGAGGCCGCAAACCAGGCCTCTGCTCCCAGTATAAGCCCAATTTTCCTGATCCTCATTGTAAGGTTACTCCTGGTCATAAATTGGGCACTTTGGGAGGAGCGTGAACTTTTTCAGACTATTAAGAGACTGATTGATACACTGCTGCCATGTAGGTGCAGTATATGCAGAGATGCACTAAATAATCACCCCCACGATTTCTATCATACTATTGTGTTATCCAACTACTATCATACTTAGACTGTGAGCTAAATGTGTGACAGGGACCGTGTCCAACTTGTTTAACTTGTATCTACCCCAACATTTACAGTGCTTCACACATAGTAAGTGCTTAATAAATAGTATAACAATGTTATTATTAATAATAATGATAATAATGTCAGGAATTCCTTAATCAATAATATTGATTGCCTACTTTGTACACTGTACAAACCACTTGGGAGAGTGTAGTAGTTTTAGAAGACACAAGCTTAACCCTCGAGGAGCTTAAAATCTAAGCGGGAAGACAAAGCCAACACAGATAGAAGGGAAATGAAAATGAGAATGAAAAAATGGATATGCGATGAATAATAATAATAGTGTGGTACTGGTTAAACACTCTGTGCCAAGCACAGTATTAAGCGCTCGTGATAGATACAGTATATAATAATAATAATAAATAATGATTATGGTATTTGTTAAATGCTTACTATGTGCCAAGCACTGTTCTATGCACTGGGTAGATACAAGGTAATCAGGTGGTCCCACTTGGGGCTCACAATCTTAATCCCCATTTTACAGATGAGATAACTGAAGCACAGAGAAGTTAAGTGGCTTTCCCAAGGTCACACAGCAGACAAGTGGCAGAGCCGGAATTTGAACCCACATCCTCTGACTCCTAAGCCCATGCTCTTTCCACTATACCATGCTGCTTCTCTATATGCTTCTCAGTATATGCAGATCAAACACAGGCCCGGGCCCATTTGGGGCTAACAGTCCCAGGAGGGAGAACAGGTATTGAATCCTCCGCATTTTACAGATGAGGAAACTGAGGGCCAGGGAAGTTAAGTGACTTGCCCAAGGTCTCACCTCAGGCAAGTGGTGGAGATGGGATTAGAACCCAGGTTCTCTGACTCCCAGGCATTTGCACTTTCAACTACGCCACACTACTTCTGCAAATCCTTAATTAGGAGAGTTGCAGGGCAGGGAATGTATCTGTTATATTGCCGTGTTGTACGCTCCCAAGCACTTAGTACAGTAGCCTGCACACAGTAAGCACTCAATAAATATGATTGATTGATTATTTCAATCTATATGCAGGAAAGTATTACTGGTGGTTGCCAGTGCTTAAATGTGGAGGTGGAGCAGAAGTGCTGCTGCGGTACCTCATCATCATCCATAGTATTTATTAAGCACTTACTGTGTACAGAGCACTATACTAAGCACTTGGGAGAGTACAGTACAATAGAGTTGGTAGACACGTTCCCTGTTCACAACAGTTTAGAGAATAGCTTGAAGGGTACGACTTGGAGAGGAGAAAAATTAACTGGGGAAGGCCCCCTGGAGGAGTTGGGATTTCAGAAAGACTTTGAAGATGGGGGAGCAGTCGTCTGGCCTGATTTCAAGGGGAAAGGAGGGGTCAGAGGTGGGAGAGTCAAGAATGAGGCACAGCAAATAGGATAGTTGGAGAGGAACAAAGAGTGAAAACTGGGGTGCAGTGGGAAAAGAGAGTGGATAAGTAAGAGTGCTGACAGAGTGCCTTTTTCTGCTTAAAGCAGGAGTTTCTATGTTATTTGGAGAATCATGGTTAATCATTGAAGATTTTGAAGGGCTGGGGAGGTGACTACAGAGTAACAGCTTAGAATAGGGATCTGGAGAAGGGAGAGGCTGGAGGCCAGGAGACCAGTGAGGAGACTGGATAGCAGGATATAACCTTGATGCCTGGAGGATACATTCTTTATCCAACAGCCCTGAAGATAGGGACAATAAATCCTCACCACCGACCCTCCCTCCCCCAACCACAACCCCACCAAATTGCAGCCAACCCTTCTCTCACTTACTAGCAGCCCAGAGACAATGCATCTGGAAGATGACAAGCAGACAGATACTTACAATCCCAGTTCTAGACCTGGAGGACAGTTTCCATTTTAATTTCCAAGCTTTCTGAGCATTTCTGATATCTGAACATTCCTCTTAGGCCCAGCCTAATTTCTTTCAGAAACTAGATGTATTGGCCCAGCTAACCCATGTAGCCAACTTTGCTCTGAGGAGCTCAAAGCACTCTTCAGAGGTAGAAAGTCTCTTTATGTGTCCAGGGAAAACACCCCCTGTTCTTTTCTTTGCATTTTCAGTGAAACCTTGGGGAATGGTCAGCTCATCCATGGATGTTGCTGTGGGTGACTTATATGCCCTCAAATTTACTGGGGCCTCCCCAGAGATTGAGGAGAGACTGCAACCCCCAGGACTTCTCTGAGCTCATCAGAACTACCGTAAGGCTGAACTCCCTCTACCTAAGGCAGGCCCCCAGAAGAGACTGGGGGCTAGAGTTGATCTCCTAGGGCAAGCCTCATACCTCCCCTAATTCTGGATCAACCCCCAAATCCCCCGAGGCCTTCCGGGTTTGGCTGTGCAGACCAGTATAGCCCTTTAAATCACTTGGGATTTAGCCTCCAGCCTCTTTCTGAGAATATTAGATCAGGGCCTGCAACTCCAAGCAATGCACTGAGGAAAAAGGAGTGATGCCTAGGCCATTAGTGGGGGATCAGGAGCAGGCAGGGAGGGAGAGTATTATTTTCTTTGAGCTCAGATAGTTGATATCTGAGCCTTACTTTGTGCTCTTACCTAGAGTACAGATACCACTCCTGAGCCATTCCCAGGGTTGGACAGGATTCACAACACACTTGGTTTGAGCCATTATTTGCTAGCTTTAGCCTAAGAGATATAAATAAGTCCCTCTCTAGACTGTCTGAGTCTTGTCCCTAGCCAAACTCCCTGCTTCCTACCCAGAGCCATCCATACCCAAGCATTTTTACACTTGTGATACAGTCCTGACCACCCCTCCACTATTCTCCTTGAGGTCTATTTTTTAGCTCTTCTGCCGTTAGGCAGTGACATAGGCTTGGCACGAGTGGAGGGGAGGGGCAGTGTCCCCTGCTTATCGTGGGCCACCCCAAACACTTGGGGCATCTAGAAGGATGACTGGGGGGTATCTGCTAGACACTCCATTGCCTTACCAGGCCCCTTCTTCACACTGCCGGGTTTACCTACGCTCCCAGGGCTGGGAAACTGCCCTCTCAAAGGTCACCGATGATCTCCATCTTGCCAATCCAACGGCCTCTACTCCATCCTAGTCCTCCTCGACGACTCAGATGCCATTGACACTGTGGACCAATCCCGTCCCCTGGAAAGACTTCCATTCATTCATTCAAATAATATTTATTGAGTGCTTACTGTGTGCAGAGCACTGTACTAAGCGCTTGAGAAAGTACAATACAACAATAGACAGTGACATTCCCTGCCCACAAGCTCACAGTCTAGAGTAGGGGAGACAGACATCGATACAAACAAATAAAATTACAGCTATGTAAGGTGCTTTGGGGCTGAGAGGGGGAAGAACAAAGGGAGCAAGTCAGGGAGATGTGGAAGGGAGTGGGAGTTGAGGAAAAGTGGGGTTTAGTCTGGGAAGGCCTCTTGGAGGAGATGTGCCTTCAATAAGGCTTTGAAGCGGGGGAGAATGGTTGTCTGTTGGATTAGAGGACAGGGGCCATTCCAGGCCAGAGGCAGGATGTGGGCTAGGGGTCAGTGGTGAGACAGGCGAGATTGAGGCACATTGAGAAAATTAGCACTAAAAGAGTGAAATGTGTGGGCTGGGTTGTAGAAGGAAAGAAGTGAGGTGAGGTAGGAGGGGGCAAGTCAAGAAGCCAATGTTGGCTTCTCTGGTGCTGTCCTCTTCTGGTTTTCCTCCTACCTCTCTGGATGTTCATTCTCAGTGTCTTTTGCAGGCTCCTCCTCTGCTTCCCACCCACTAACTGTGGGAGTTCCTGAAGGCTCATTTCTGGGTCCCCTTCTATTCTTCATCTACACCCACTTCCTTGGAGAACTCATTCACTCCCATGTCTTCAATTACCATCTCTAAGCAGATGATTCCCAAATCTACATCTCCAGCCCTGCTCTTTCTCCTTCTCCGCTTGAATCTCGTATTTACTCCTGCCTTCAGGACATCTCTGCTCGGATGTTCCGCCAACATCTCAAACTTAACACTTCCAAAACAGAACTTCTCTTATTCCTATTCAAACTTTTCCATCACTGTAGACACCACTATCCTCCCTGTCTCACAAGCCCCAAACCTCGGCCTTATCCCTAACTCATCTTTTTCATTCAACCTACATATTCTATCTGTCTCCAAATCCTGTTGGTTCAACCTTTACGACATCGCTAAAATCCATTTGTTCTCTCCATCAAAACTGCTTCAGTGCTGATCCAAGCAGACATCATATCCTATCTTGCTGAATCCTTGCCTCCTTTCTCTCCCCACTCCAGTCCATACTTTACTCTGTTTTCTGAATCATTTCTCTACAAAATTGTTCAGTCCTTGTTCCCCACTCCTCAAGACCCTCCAGTGGTTTCCCATCCACCTCCACATCAAACAGAAACTCCTTTCCATTGGCTTTAAAGCACTCAGTCATGTTGCCTCTCTCCTATCTTATCTCCCTGATTTCCTACTACAACCCAGCCTGCTCACTTCACTTCTCTAACGCCAACCTACTCATCATACCTCAATCTCATCTATCTCTCTGCCAAACCCTTACCCACATCCTGCCTCTGGCCTGGAATTCCCTTCCCCTTCATATTTGACAGATCATCATGCTCCCCATCTTCCAAGCCTTTTTAAAATCACATCTCCTCCAAGAGGCCTTCCCTGACTAAGCCCTCATTTCTAATAATAATAATAACAATAATAACAATAAATTGATATTGAGATAATAATAACAATAAATAATAACAACAAATTGGATATTGAGAATGTTAGTTAAGCGCTTAATATGTCCTGAGCAAGATGATTAGGTGGACGAAGTTCCTGTCACACATAGGGCTCACAGTCTAAGGTGGGAGGGAGAACAGGGATTCCATCCCCATTTTATAGAGGAGGAATCTGAGGTACAGATAAGTTCAATGACTTGTTCAGGGTCTCAAGCAGCAGAGTCAGGAATAGAACCCAGGTTCTCTTACTCTCACGCCTGTGCTCTTTTCACCAGGCCCTGCTACTTCTCTGCAGAGGTCAAGTAATTTGGGAGGCCTGGGAGAAAAATGGCTTTGAAGCTGCATTATTAAACCCCTGTTTATCTCTCTTCTGCTGTGACATCATTAGCATGGGGCCTCCTGGCTTCAGAAACAACAGGTAATTTCCTACTATTTCTCCCTCCTCCCTCTCCCTTCTAATAATAATAATAATAAAGAATTATGGTATTTATTAAGTGCTTAACTACGTGCCAAGCACTGTACTAAGCGCTGGGGTGGACACTAAGAGATTGGGTTGGACACAGTCCCTGCCCCACGTGGGGCTCACAGTCTCAATCCCCATTTTACAGATGAGGTAACTGAGGCCCAGAGAAGTGAAGTGACTTGCCAGGGTCACATAGCAGAATAGACGAGATGGAAGAGATGGAAGATGGAAGAGCCCATGTGGGACAAAATTGACTACCTTGTATCTATCCTAGTGCTTGGAACAGTGCTTGGCACCTAGTAAGCGCTTAACAAATACCATCATCATCATTATTATTATTATTATTATTATTAAGAGCAGTGTGTAAAATGGAATAATGGCCTAATGCAAAATGGCCTCCTCTGTAAAATGGGTATAATAATACCTGCTGTTCTACCTTCAATCATTCAATCGTCTTTATTGAGCGCTTACTGTGTGCGGAGCACTAGACTAAGCAGCCTGGTATAGTGGCTGGAGTGTGGGCCTGGGAGTTAGGAGGTCATGGGTTCTAATCCCTGCTCTGCCACTTGTCTGCTGTGTGACCTTGGGTAAGTCACTCCATTTCTCCGTGCCTCAGCCCCCTCATCTGTAAAATGGGGATGGAGACTGTGAGCCCCACGTGGGACAGGGACTGTGTCCAACCCCATTTGCTTGTAACCACCCTAGCACTTAATACAGAGCCCGAAACATTGTAACGCGCTTAAAAAGTACCATGATTATTATGATTACTATTATTATTATTATCGTTAAATGCTTCGGAGAATGCGATATAAACAATAAATGGACAAATTCCCTTCCCACAACAAACTTACAGTCTAGAGGGGCAGACAGACATTAATAGAAGTAAATGAATTACCTTCCTCGTCCGCACCTTAACCTTGGTGGCGTGGCTCAGTGGAAAGAGCCTGGGCTTTGGAGTCAGAGGTCATGGGTTCGACTCCCGGCTCTGCCACTTAATAATGTTGGTATTTGTTAAGCGCTTATTATGTGCAGAGCACTGTTACTTGTCAGCTGGGTGACTGTGGGCAAGTCACTTTACTTATCTGTGCCTCAGTTACCTCATCTGTAAAATAGGGATTAACTGTGAGCCTCACGTGGGACAACCTGATTACCCTGTATCTACCCCAGCGCTTAGAACAGTGCTCTGCACATAGTAAGTGCTTAACAAATACCAACATTATTACATTCCAAGCACTTAGTACAGTGCTCTGCACATAGTAAGTGCTCAATAAATACGATTGAATGAATGAATGGGAATAGAACCCAGGTCCTTCTGATTCCCAGACCTGCTCCCCCGCTCCCTCCCGCCCCTCAGATGCCCTCACCCCTCATCCCCCGGCCCTGGTTCTCAGATGTTCCCCACCCCTGGTCCCTCTGGAAGACTGAACCCAGAGGAAAGTCCAGAGTCCAGCCAGCAGGGCCAGGGGCTCCAGGTGGTAGTTGGGGGCTGTAGAGGTCCACCTCCCCCTTCCCTCTGCCCAGTGCCCCCTCCCTGGTGGCAGGCCCAGCCCAGCATGGTGTGGATCGGGAACGGGGGGGTTGCTAACGTCTGTCTCCCCCTCTAAACTGTAAACTCGTTGAGGGCAGGGATCATGTCTATCAAGTCTGCTCTATTGTACTCTCCCAAGTGCTCTGCACACAGTAAGTGTTCAACAAATGCCACCGATCGATTGACTGAATAATTGGAGGTGGGGGCACTGGGAGTGCACAATAAGAAGGGGGGGGCAAAGTTTTCATTTACCTCAGATCCAAACTCCCAAGAGAAAAGAGTCACAGTCAGAAGTTTCCTTGACTGTAAGGATGAAACCCCCTCTCAGGGTCACACCTGGAGAGTTTCTAGTACTCTACCAGTCTCAACTAGGGGAGGGAGAGTCAAGCCAAGGCATACCCATTCCATTCCTAGCTTGGCCAGTGTATAGCGAGTGGAAGGCAATCTGCTACAGGTCAAAACTCACCTAAGCTGGGCAGAAGCGGCATGAGAGAGAGTCGAGGGTGGAGACTCAAGTTTACTGCGTGGAAGGAGGCAATGGTAAACTACTTCTGTATTTTTACCAAGAAAACGCTACAGATACACTACCAGAACAATTGCAGATGGAGGTGGGGCTTTCTGGGACAGATGTGCCCATGGCGTCATTATGGGGCGGAGATGACTCGACAGCATAAGACGAGACACGATTTAGGATTTAACCAGCCAGGGAAAATCCCTGTTAGTACTCAGATAGTATTGTGATTTGGGCACTGTTATTCCAGAGGCTCTTCCTAGTTAAAACTGAAGGCATGTACCCCACTCTCAGATGGAGCAATACTGAAATGGTCCTTATCATCAACTAACAGCTGTTGAATAGCTCGTTTAATCACACCTTTAAATAGCTCACATAGAGGGCCCATTAAAACACCCTCACATTCAACAAGTAAGGGACTGGGGATAGACAAGGACTATTAGATCATCTCCACGGCTCCCCTCTTCCTCTGGATCAGGATGGGTCCCCAAAGTTTATTCTCCTCAGCACTGTCCATCTGAGTTTGAAATATCTCTAGCAGTGGAGTCTCCTCTGCCTCTTCCACTGAGAGTTGATTTCACGGTCTAATAGATTTCGCTGGGTCCCACGCACAACATGCATGAGCGTCAGGTCCACGCTCAGGAAGGGCCGTCTTTCTGTTTGGTCTCAACCTCAGTGCATTCGTACTCCAATATGTGCCCCCCACTATTCCAGGGCTATCCCCTGGATACAACTTCAAAACAAAATTCCTCTCCCCTCTTTGTGTTTACATCCTTCAGCTCTCCTTGGGTTCTTCCACAGCAGCCGTTAGGCCTGATGGAATGGACATAACAGTCCAACTTATGTCCATTCCATCAGACCCAGCAGCTGCACTGGAAGAACCCAAGAAAAGCATTCACAGGAGCCGTATTGGTTACTACATAAACTCAGCTTGAACTGGGAGCTCAGAGCCACCCAACATCAGCCCAAAGTTGCTCTGAAACTGGATCTGTGGGGTCACATGACTGGCTTGGCCTAAAAGCTCAATCTATTCCTAAGGAGCCCCAAATCTTCAAATCACATTTCCAGGAAAAAAAAAGGTATTCTTCTGGTGAGTTTTTCCAGTTTGGCCTCAGTCATTGGCTACCTGCAATGGTAAAGCCACAGCTATTGCTCCTGGAACTTCGAGGCCAATTTCAATTTCCAAACCACAGGCCTTTGTTTTTCCATGTGAAACAATGTCCTCTAAAAATAGGATTCAGGTTGGGTTGGAATGGACGAGTTGGCTTTCCAAAGCCAGAATGCCTTGGAAAGCCCTCAGATCTGCTGCTGCTGCTGCTGCTGCTGCTGGGAATGAGGTGAGAACAGAAAAAGAGACCCTTTTCCCAAGCCAAACTGTCAGTGAGGGGAAAACTATTGGGGAAATGGCAAGCCCTCTCTGGAGGCTTTGCAGCTTCTCTGGCACCAGCTCAGAGATTCAGCAGCCTAGCTCATTCCAATGGTTCAGGGCCATCAACCAAATAAAGCTACCCCAGCTCTGTTGTCTATTAAACTTCCACAAACTGAATGATCAGATGGAGACTTTATTTTGCTCCCCAGTTCATGGAAAGAGTTGAATTCTTATAAATCAGCCTACCATTTGGCTTCCACAATTCCTAGCACACTATGGGGCTATGGGGCCAGGCAGGACATGCCAGAAATTGCAAGAGAAAATATTTAATGGTACTGGCTCCCACCATCCTAGCCCAGCCAGCATCTTTCATCTTTTTAGCCAATTTGCTGTCACATTTGGTCACTTTCCACCATCACTTGGAAAAGATGAGTCTTGGAAAAGATGAGCCTGTACACAAATGTGGGTCTTTGTCATGGGGTCTGGTTGAGGTTGTTAAAAATGATGTGGCCTTTCTATTAGCATTTCTATTTCTATTATCTCTATTACTTTGGAGAGCAGAACTAAAACAAATTGGTTGACATTAAAGAAAATCAGGCAGTGGGACTCAAAGAAATTGAAGCATCTTTCTACCATATCTTGGGTTGGTGTTGCTCTAAACCTCATAGGCAGAGCAACAGCAAGAAGGACAGGTTAGAACTTGAAAGGCGTGGCTTGGAAATGTAAGTTGGAGGAATGCTGGATACTCAAATATTAGTTTGGCTCAAACAGCTATATTAAACATAAAGAGCGATCCCCTCATGCTAGACTGTAAGCTCCTCCTGGGCAGGGATGGGGTCTACTAACCCTATTGTGCTCTCCAAGAGCTTAGTACAGTGTTCTGCATAGACTAAGTCCTCAATTAAGTGTTACTGATCGATTGATTAACTGATTGTCATATGCAGCCAGTCCAACATGCAGCGTATGTGCTGCCTGTTTTACATGAATATTTAGTGGACAAGTTATCCATGTTTCAGAGGAGGCCAGAAGTCTAGTGATGCAAGTGCACTCAGCCAGTGAATTGCTGCTGATCGATTGAGCCTACAGATTGAGACAACATCAGTGCCGCAGGATCTGCCTGGCATGTCTGTGGCAATCCTCACTGGACATTATTATCATTATTATTGTTATCATTATTAAATTTGTTAAGCACTTACTGTGTGTCGAGCACTCTTCTAAGCCTTAGGGTAGATACGAGATAATTAGGTCAGATAGAGTTCCTGTTTCACATGGGGCTTGCAGCCTGAGAAGCAGGGAGAACAGGCATTAAATCCCCATTTTACCGATGAGGAAACTGAGGGGCAGAGAAGTTAAGCGACTTGCCCAAGGTCACACAGCAGGTAACTGGCAGAACCGGGATTAGAACCAAGTTCTTCTGACTCTCAGGCCCTTGCTTTTTCCACCAGGCCACACTACTTCTAATGTTCATTTGTCTGACTCAGGACCCCCGGAGGGTCTTTGTACTGTCCCATAGATCCAACAGCAACAAGGAGGTCTTCATGTTTTCCAAGGATCAAAGACTAAGTAAGGTCTCCCATTGCACTCCCCTCATTCTTTAGCCCCTAGGTCAACGGCATAAAACAGGTCCTTCCCTTTCACTCTTCAGCAGGTCTCATCAGTACCTCATCAGTGGTCAGGTGGCAAGCTGGGGAAGGTCCAGTGTTTGAAAGTCAAAACAAAAAAATAGCAGGAACCTTGGCATCCCCGACCACTGGCCCCA
Organism: Ornithorhynchus anatinus; assembly: GCF_004115215.2. Lineage (NCBI taxonomy): Eukaryota > Metazoa > Chordata > Mammalia > Monotremata > Ornithorhynchidae > Ornithorhynchus > Ornithorhynchus anatinus. The sequence goes on from NC_041749.1 coordinate 50,857,464, forward strand.
GCCCCCAGCCCCAGAGCTGCCCGTCACCCCAGAGTGGGGATGAAAATGGTAATGGCCGTGACAGAGAGAGAGCAGGCTTTCCAGACTGGGAGTGGAAGACTGCCACTGAAGACAAAGGCATGCAGGGTCTCGTGACAGAATAAAATGGAAGTGGTGGGACTGTGCCTATTGGCAACCAAAGAGACAGTAAGCAGCCAGGGACGGGATGGGGAGGGTGGGCAGCACAGCCCCTTCCCTATCTGACTGCTTGTGGGTCCGGTTTGGAACTTTTTCCCAGACGGTTCCATGTTACTTCCACCACTGGGAAAGTTGCTGCACAATCTACCAACTCATTTCTGTTGCAATTATTTAGAGGGCTTACGGGGGCCAGGGGAAGGGGAGAGTGTTTGATACTATGAAGGTCACATACTGGCTAATAAAGCAGGATAGCAAGCTCAATGTGTCCCTGCTCTTAGTGCCTCTGGCTGAAAGGCCAGGCAGGAAACCCAGGAGAGCATGCAGCAGAGGGGGCTTGAGAGAGGGGACAGGTGTGAAGGGGAAATAATCACCAGTTAATTATGATATTTAGGAAGCACTTCTTCTGTGACAAGCTCTGTGCTAGACAAATAGAAAATGATTCTCAAGGTCCCTCTAGCGAAACTCTTCCTAGGCCAAGCAGGAATCACTCAATCAATCAAACAATCAGTGATATTTATTGAGTGCTTACTATGTGCAGACCACTGTATTTAGTGCTTTGAAGAGTACCATAAAACAGAGTTGGTAGACAGGTTCTCTGCTCACCCAGAGCTTACAGCCCAGACGAGGAGACAGACATTAAAATCAATTAAGGATATGTTCGTAAGTGTTGGGGGGGCTAAGGATGGAGTGAATATGAAGTGTTTAAGGGTTCAGACCCAAGTGCACAGGTGATGTGGAAAGGAGAGAGAGGAAGGGAAATTGAGGGCTTAATCAGGGAAGGCCTCTTGGCAGAGAGGTAATTTTAATAAGGCTTTGAAGGTGGGGAGAGTGGTGTTCTGTCAGTTATGAAGGGAGATGGAGTTCTGGGCCAGAAGGAGGCTGTGGGCAAGGGGCTGGTGGTAAGGTAGAAGGGATTGAGGTATAGTGAGTTGGTTGGCATTGGAGGAGCAAAGCTTGTGGGCTGGGTTATAGTAGGAAATTGGAGAGATAAGATGGGAGTGGGCCAGCTGATTGAGTGCTTTAAAGTCGATGGTAAAGAGTTTCCATTTGATGAGGTGGTGGATGGGCAGCCACTGGCAATTATTCCTCAGGCCAGGTTGAGATTCTCTCCATACCTCGGTGGCCATTTTCTTCCCTTGGTAATGGGTCATCTCCCACTAAAACTTGAGCAGGCTTTGGAGAGAGGAAAGTTACTGGGCTTGGCAGGGGACCAACCAATGCATTGATAGCTCTGGCTCCCCGCCGAATGTAAATCCCTCACAGAGTCACCAGCCAGCACTCCCCCACACCTTGCTGCCCACACACACCCTCACCATGGGGAAACAAACACCACCCTTGGATGAAAAGGGCAGCAGCTCAGGGGGTCACAGCATGGCACTGGGGAGATCTGGGAGAGTTGAATTCCAGACTGAGTGCTTTAAAAAGAGATAAAAACAAAACACTTGGCAATGCAGATTGGGAGAAAGTAGGACTACCAGAAAAACACTAAGAGTTGGGGGGGGGGGGTGTCTGTGTGTATGTCCGTGTGTGTCCGCACCCAAGGCAAATGCAGTACCATGTTCTTGACCCCAGACTTTGGAAATTTGTTGACTAGGTAGTTGAACTTCCATGAAAGAGACAGAACAGATGAAATTGAAGACTCAGATTATTTCCCACCATGCCCCACAGTCTTGGCTCTCTTTGGGCAGCTAGAATACAAGGTCCTGGAAGGAAAGCTGGAGGCCTAAATGTGTTTGGGGGGAGTGAATAAAATTGAAGTTTGCTCATGGAGAAACTAGCGAAGTTGGGATTAAAAGGAGACAGAACATCTAAATGCAAAGAGACGGGGAATCCAACGAATAATCCGCAGCAGAGTTAAGGAAGAAGGAAATGAAGAGACATTGACACGCAGGGCCCACGGCCATGCAGATATTTGCAGGTCCCTGACTAGAATTGCCCCAGGGTGTGGAACACTGTAGTTCATGGCCTTACGCCACCTGCAGTCTTCCTAGGGAACCGCAGTATGCTCCATTGGCCAAAGTTTCTAACAAAAAATGGGGTCATGACACAATGACACAATGGGGTCATTTACCCACTGTCAATGACTGAATAGTTGACCAAAGTTCATATGTCACTCCATTGAGTATCCTAAGAAATTCCAATGATGAAACAGTCTGATCAAACATTGTCGAGACCCAGCAATAGGGTGGCCATTCATTCAGTTTTATGCCCGATAGTCTGGTTTCCCTGTCCGGTACGAATAAGGTACCAGATGCCTTTATGTCCAGGTTTTTTATTCTAAGCACCCAGAACCCCTCCACCTTGGCTCTTGCCACAGAGTTGCATGGCTGGCAAGTGACGCCTCTGTCTAGAAGGACCTGGAAGGGAAAGCAATGACTCTGGAGCATGGGGAGGTGAAGACGGGTCAGGGTTCCCCTGGAGAAGTAGTCTAGGGCCCAGCCCACTTCCGCAGCATGCTCCAGATAATAATTATTATTATTATGGTATCTGTTAAGCGCTTACTATGTGCCAAGCACTGTTCTAAGCATCATTACATGATGCTGTGTGTCTGGAGGTATTCCATGTAATGTCACCTGGGTCTGGAGGTCCAGTATCTGCAAATACTGGCCAACCTGACAAAGGCATAACCATTCCAGAAGCAAGCACGCTGATTCTAGACTATAAGCTACCCTCTAGACTATAAGCTTGCTATGAGCGTGGAACGTGGCTGCTAATTCTGTTGTACTGAACTCTCCTGAGTGCTTAGTACAGTGCTCTGTACATAATAAGGGCTCAATAAACACCATTGATTGATTGATTGACCTTTGCTGATTCTTTCCCTTTATTTTTCATAGCAAAAGATACTTACGTTGTCTTTAGCAAGCAGCCTGCTCCTGCTGATACTTTTTCTTCAGTTTTGCAGCATCCATGGCAACATCAATCAATCGACCAATCAATTGTGTTTATTGAGCATTTACTGGGTGCACCACATTCAGCGCTTGAGAGAGTATAGTACAACAGAATTGGTAGACACACTCCTTGCTCACAGCGAGCCCACAGCGAGCTGACAGTGTCATTCCCCCCCCCCCCCCCAAGCTTTATCAATAATAATAATAATAATGGTATTTGTTAAGCGCTTACTATGTGCTAAGCACTACTCTAAGGGGTGGAGTAGATACAAGGCTATCAGGTTGTCCCATGTGGGGCTCACGGTCTTAATCCCCATTTTACAGATGAAGGCTCATCTCCTCCAAGAGGCCTTCCCCAACTAAGCCCCCCTTTCCTCTTCTCCCAATCCCTGCTGCATCCCAGTCTCACAGCACTTATGTACATTCCTGTAATTTATTTAGTTATATTAATGTCTGCCTCCCCCTCTAGACCGTAGGGTCATTGTGGGCAGGGAATATGCTTGTTTATTATTATATTGTACTTTCCCAAGTGCTAAGTACAGTGCTCTGCACACAGTAAATGCTCAATAAATATGATTGACTGGCTGACTGGCCACCTTCCCACCCTCAGAAATAGGCATACCATTACTACAGGAAGTGCCTGACAAATACCATCATAATTATTATTATCAACAATTGGAAGTTTTAAAATACTATGGAGGGTTCCTAATATACTTGGATTTACTCCCACAATTGTTCTACTCTTGGGCATAATTTTGGTAACTTTAAAACAGGGGAGGCACTATTACACAGAGTGACATACGAATTCAATCTAGCAATGAAGGATAAAAAAGGAGGTAGAAAAGAGGGGAGAATGAAGAGAAAGGTAAGAGGGCATTTGTGACTGTGCCTTTTACTTCTATTAATTAATTCATTCATTCAATAGTATTTATTGAGCGCTTACTATGTGCAGAGCACTGTACTAAGCGCTTGGGATGAACAAGTCGGCAACAGATAGAGACAGTCCCTGCCGTTTGACGGGCTTACAGTCTAATCGGGGGAGACGGACAGACAAGAACAATGGCACTAAACAGCGTCAAGGGGAAGAACATCTCGTAAAAACAATGGCAACTAAATAGAATCAAGGCGATGTACAATTCATTAACAAAATAAATAGGGTAACGAAAATATATACAGTTGAGCGGATGGGTACAGTGCTGTGGGGATGGGAAGGGAGAGGTGGAGGAGCAGAGGGAGAAGGGGAAAATGAGGCTTTAGCTGCGGAGAGGTAAAGGGGGGATGGCAGAGGGAGTAGAGGGGGAAGAGGAGCTCAGTCTGGGAAGGCCTCTTGGAGGAGGTGATTTTTAAGTAAGGTTTTGAAGAGGGAAAGAGAATCAGTTTGGCGGAGGTGAGGAGGGAGGGCGTTCCAGGACCGCGGGAGGACGTGACCCAGGGGTCGACGGCGGGATAGGCGAGACTGAGGGACGGCGAGGAGGTGGGCGGCAGAGGAGCGGAGCGTGCGGGGTGGGCGGTAGAAAGAGAGAAGGGAGGAGAGGTAGGAAGGGGCAAGGTGATGGAGAGCCTTGAAGCCTAGAGTGAGGAGTTTTTGTTTGGGGCGGAGGTCGATAGGCAACCACTGGAGTTGTTTAAGAAGGGGAGTGACATGCCCAGATCATTTCTGTAGGAAGATGAGCCGGGCAGCGGAGTGAAGAATAGACCGGAGCGGGGCGAGAGAGGAGGAAGGGAGGTCAGAGAGAAGGCTGACACAGTAGTCTAGCCGGGATATAACGAGAGCCCGTAATAGTAAGGTAGCCGTGGTATTAAAGCCAATTACCATTGGCTTTAAAGTACTCAATCACCTTGCCCCCTCCTACTCACTCTTTTTCTGCTACAACCCAGCCCCCATACTTTGCTCCTCTAATGCCAACCTACTCACTATACCTCCATCTCGTCTATCTCACCGCCGACCTCTCGCCCACATCCTGCCTCTGTTCTGGAACACCTTCCCTCTTCATATCTGACAGACAATTACTCTCCCCACCTTCAAAACCTTATAAAAGGCATATCTCTTCCAAGAGGCCTTCCTAAGACCTCTTTTCTTTTTCTTCCACTCCCTTCTGCATCGCCCTGACTTGCTCCCTTTACTCATTCCCCATCCCAGCCCCACAGCACTTATGAATGTAGCTGTAATTTATTTATTTATATTAATAGCTGTCTTCCCCTCTAGACTGTAAGCTCGTTGTGGGCAGGAAATGTGTCTGTTTATTGTTGTACTGTAGTCTCCCAAGCATTTACTAGTGTTCTGCACACAGTAAGTGCTCAATAAATACTGTTTGATTGCAATATCAATCAATTGTATTTACTGAGCACTTACTGGGTGCAGAGCATGTTCTAAGCACTTGGGAGAGTACAGTAGAGTTAGTAACATGATCCTGACCCTCAAGGAGCTTACTGTCTAGTCGGGGGAGACAGATGCTAAAATCAATTACAGATAGGGGAAGTAACAGAGTCTAAAGCTATGTACGGAAGTGCTACAAGGGGAAGGGGGAAAAGTGAGTATGCAAGTGCATAGATGACCAGGAAGTGCTGAAGTGACCGAGACACTCTCCCGAGTACTGCATACAGCATGGCCTAGTGGCAAGAGCACGGGCTTGGGAGTCAGAAGACCTGGGTTCTAATTCCAGCTCCGCCACTTGTCTGCTGTGTGACCTTGAGCAAGTCACTTAACTTCTCTGTGCCTCAGTTACCTCATCTGTAAAATGGGGATTAAAACTATGAGCCCCACATGGGACAATAGTGATTACCTGGTATCTACCCCAGCGCTCAGAACAGTGTTTGGCACATAGTAAGCACTTAATAAATATGGTAATTATTATTATTACTATACAGTCAGTGAATTAACTCCCAGCTCCTAGGCTTCTTCTCCTCTCCCTCTCCACCCAGAGAGCACCTGCCTCAGGGAAAAAACTCCCCTTCCCCAAACAAGCCATCTCTGCTGCATATTCACATTCTGACTCTCTCTTGTCCCCCAAGCATTCCACTATCACCGCTTACAATTATGTGGTTCAGAAAACAGTCTTTTAGTTTTTCCTCAGAAACTGGGGTGGGGGCAATAGAGGCAACTATGTGATTGAAAATAAGCTGCATATGCTGATATGCTGCATTTCAACAAATAGCGTATTTCTTTTGCACATCTCTATTTGCAAGATGAACACTCCAGACTTTAAGGCCTTGAACTCATTGTCTGTACATTTTTGTACAGGGCAATTACAAGGCTAATGTAGAAGGAAAAAATGGGATCTTGGCTTTTCCAAATCCTTTCCCCAATTACAATTTTATTGATGGTATCAGCCTGGTTTTCTGGGTGAAAAAGATAAAATGATTCTGACTGTGGTTCCCCTCGAATCTTCTGGTGTTGTTGCCATGGCTACTTTATATGATAAACTCACTTCTTTCTGGACTTCTGAGTTTAACGTAGACAGGATCTGAGCTATTTATTGCTCTTCCCCGAGTGTAATTTTAAGGAATTTAGATTATTTTGGAAACATGCACATGGACTGAAAGCCTGAACATTAGAAAAGAAATCTTATTTCCTGGCGGGCTTTGTAAGAATCTTTTTTCCTCCGTCATCTCTTACTCTCATCTGAGACTGCTTCACTGATTCTAGGTTATTTGCATAGCATACGTCAATCCATAAAGTGCCTTACCTCAGGTGACCATACTTTCAAGTTATCAAAATGGCACTAGAGGTGGGGGTCTCCAGAAGGTGGGTCAAAAAGGCAGAAAAGGATAAGGTGACCATATTATCTAGTGTGCAAAGTGAGATATGGGGTGTGGCTTTTCGGAAGTGGGACCTCTAAGGGAAAAGGCCAAAAAAAGGCAGGCAAGAAAGTCAGAAAACAGAGATAAGGAAAGTGAGAGAAAGAAAGGAAGAGCTAGACAAAGAAACAGAGTCAGTGAGGGACAGAGACCCAGAGAGAAATAAGGAGCGAGAACCAAAAGAAGGTGAGCCAGAGAAGTGCAGATGCCACAGATTCACTTAGAGCAGTGGGTCTCTGTGTGCAAGCTTCTCTCCCCTGCTCCTCTGCCCTTTGGCAGGGAATCCAGCTGGGTCTAAGCCCTGATTCTTTTTTTAAAAAAATAGTATTTGTTAGGTGGTTACTATGAGCCAGGCACTGTACTAAGTGCTGGGGTAGGTACAAGCTAATCAGGTTGGACACAGTCCAGGTCCCACAAGGAGATCACAGTCTTAATCCTCATTTATACAGGTGAGGTAACTGGGACACAGAGAAGTTAAGTGACTTGCCCAAGGTCACACAGCAAACAAGTGGCAGAACCAGGATGAGAACCTAGGCTCTCCTGACTCCCAAGCTCATGCCCTATCCTCTAGACCATGCTGCTTCTCTTTTCCCAGGGTCCCTCTCCCTTCTGCGTCATCTATGCGTTTGGATCTCTGACCTTTGGGACCTTGATATTTTTCTCCATCTTCAACCTCACAACACTTATGTACACATCTTTCAATTGTATGTTATAAATTATCTATATTAATGTCTGTCTTCCCCTCCAGACTGTAAGCATGTTGTGGACAAAAGAGCGTGTCTGCCTACTCTGTTGTACTCTCCCAATCGCTTAGTACAGTACTCTGCACATAGTAAGTCCTTAATAAACATGATAGATGATGATGATGATAGACAGAAAGGATTTAGAAATGGAGGAAGCAGAAAGAAGGAAAAAGATATATCAGAGAGTGGCACAAATATGTCAGGATAAACTAGCTGAATAAATAATTGGATGTACATATAAACGAACATGATGAAGGTGGATATAAATACATGAGTGCTAAAGATCTCTGGTGTTTCACTGTGTTACACTGGATATGGCACTGGCATCTGAAAAATGAAGATGAGAGTGTGGCTGTCTATTTTTGCATTTGAATATTGGAACCAATTCCACCTCTCTAATGGGGTTTGGATGGTATAGATAAGAAAATGAGGAGGCAGGTGCAGTAATTAAGGCGAGCTAGCATAAGTGCTTGGATTAGCATGGTAGCAGTTTGGATGGAGAGGAAAGGGTGGATTTTAGCAACATCGTGAAGATAGAACTGACAGGATTTGGAGACAGATTGAATACGTGGGTTGAATGAGAAAAATGAGCCGAGGACAACATCGAGGTTATGGCTTGTGAGATAGGGAGGATAGTGGTATTGTCTAGAGTGAGGGGAAAGACAGAGGACAGAGTTTTGGCGGGAAGAAATGGAGTTCTGTTTTGGACATATTAAGTTTGAGGTGATGGCAGGACACCAGATGCCCTGAAGGCAGGAGGAAATGTGAGACTGCAGAAAAGGAGTTAGGTCAGGGCTGGTGGGGTAGATTTGGGAATCATCTGCATGAAAAGCAGCAAGGCATAATGGCTAGAGCATGGGCCTGGGAGTAAGAAGGTTGTAGGTTCTAATCCCGCCTCCTCCACTTGTCTGCTGTGTGACAATGGGCAAGTCACTTCACTTCTCTGTGCCTCAGTTATCTCATCTGTAAAATGGGGATTGAGACTGGGCGCCCCATATAGGACAGGGACTGTGTCCAACCCCATTTGCTTGTATCCACCCCAGCTCTTAGTACAGTGCCTAGTACACAGTAAGGGCTTAACAAATACCACAATTATTATTATAGTGATGGTAGAGTTCTCCAAAGGAGGGGGTGTAGATAGAGAATAGAATGGAACCTAGAACTGCATCTGGAGGGACCCCACCACTGTCAGAGGGTGGGGGGCGGAGGAGGAGCCTGAGAAAGAGACCGGGAATGAGCTGCCAGAAAAATGGACGGAGAACCGAGAGAGGACAGTGTTGGCAAAGCCAAGGTTGGATAGACAAGTTCCCTCCCCAAAACAAGCTTGCAGAGGGCTGTTTCCATGGAGTGAAGGGGGCAGAAACCAGATTGGAGGGAATCAATAATAATAATAATAATTACGGCATTTGTTAAGTGCTTACTATGTGCCAAGCACTGTTCTAAGTGCTGGAATAGATACAGGATAATCAGGTTGTCCCACGTGGGGCTCACATTTTTAATTCCCATTTTACAGATGATGTAACTGAGGCACAGAGAAGTTAAGTGACTTACCCAAGGTCACACAGCAGATAAGTGGTGGAGGTGGAATTCTAATTAGAACCCATACCCATGGATTAGAACCCATGTCCTCTAACTCTCAAGCCCATGCTCTTTCCACTAAGCCACGCTGCTTCTGGAGCAAGTAGAGAAATGGAGGAGAGGAAGTGGTGACAGTGGATGTAAACAACTCACTCAAGACGTTTGGAGAGGAATGGTAGGAGGGAGATGGGGCAATAGCTGGAGGGAGCCATGGGGTCAAGGGAGGGTTTTTTTTTAAGATAGGGGATATGTAAGCATGTTTGAAAACAGTGGGGAAGAAACCACTGGAAAGTGAACTGTTGAAGATGGTGGTCAGAGAGGGAAAAAGAGAGCAGTGGATTGTCTAGTAAGTTATGAGTGTCTTAATAATTACCACACCCCAGCTCATGCTCTCCCTTCCTTCCAAGCTCACCTTTCTGCTATGTTCCCAACCTTCCTGTCTCCCACCCTTGGCTGATGCCTTCCTCCTGCCTGGTACATCCTCTCTCCTTCAAATCTCCCAGACCACTTCTCTCCCCATCCTCCAAACCCTTCTCAGTCCCACCTTCTCCAGAAATCCTTCCCTAAATGCATCCTCCCTACTATCATTCTTGGCCCTTCTAAGCCATCTCTGCTTTTTTGCACTCACAACCTCCTATTGCACTTCTGTCCCCATTGATTTCACACTCAACTACTAGAGCACTTCCTCCTCCAATTTGTACAAGGATTATGCCTTCTACCTCCATTGTACTCTCCCAAGCACTTAATAGAATGCCCTGTACACAGTAGACAATAAATATTGTCAATTATTGTCAATTGTCAATAGACGATTGCTGAGACACTACGGGCTTGGCACTTCTCTCATCACTACAAAACATAAAGAAACGGTCCTGCTTTATTAGACACACCCTTAAGAAGATGTCAAATTCTCAGACAGTGTAACTCTAAGCAGCAATTCCCTCTGCTCTTTAGGATGACAATCTGGCCTTGTGAAACGAACCCAGATTAGAACTGGCAGCTTTTACGGTTTGAAAAGCTGGGAAAAAATCGCCAATTTGAAAAACTTTCCCTGAGAAATCTCCTCTCCCTCCCCACTTCTCTCAGGAGATTATTCCCTGCCCAATATGTGGTATGACTATTGACCTGGTAGATAAAAATCAACTAGCATGCAAAAATCCTTTACCCGGTCTCCAGTATCTTAGAAACGATGGCAGTGAGAACCCAGAGGCTGAAGAAACATTGGACTACCTTTATTGTCCTCTCCCAAGCACTTAGTATAATGCTGAGCACACAGTAAGCCCTCAATAAATACCATCAATTCTGAGCTTGTGCAAATTTGCAAAGCTGAACTATACTCACCTGAAAGAGTGCTTGCAGGACAGTATCGTGTAAATAAGCACTTTTGTGACTGATGCCTTTCCCTGCCGCCTAATAAGTGATTATACTGGGACCCCATTCCACTGTAGTATGAAGTACAGTCCGGCTCCATATGGATCCCACCTTGCTTGTTGATTTGGGGGTTTTTTTGACAGGAAGCAGAGGTGTGATCTCTGGGGTTGTGTGGACCAAGTCCCAAACTAGAGGAGACAGGTAATCCCTGCCTACGACAATACAGACCCTGTGGCAAATACTGGTCCCAAAGTGTGGTCGTGCAGGCCCGGGCTACCCTTCCTCTCCCTCCAGCCCCTACACAGCAGATTACTCTAACCACCTTACCTCCCTACACGTCCCCTCACCCAGGGCTGCAGCCAGCACAGGAGAACCCTGGTATCAGGGCAAGGGAGAAGAACTGCTGTCCTTTTCCAACCAGTACCCTGCTGTGTCCCCTGCTCTACCTCCCCAATCTTTACTAAATAGAAAAAAAAAACAAGATTAGGATCAATGTGGGAATTGAACCACCTGCCGAACCTGGGAATGTGACCAGATACAGAACCAGTGAATCATCTGCTGGGATCATTTATTTGCATTGTGTTGAATTCAGTTGCAGAATCTTCCAAGAGGCGCAGGGCAAGGCCGTCCATCAACTCCTTGTTGACAATTATGATTTGAAGGCTTTCAGAGTGGTCACGTGATTACCTAAGGAGAAGTACAAGCACATAGAATTTTGTTAGTTTGGTGGCCCAATACTAGCACAGCCAAAGCATTCACCACTGTCCATATCATCATCACCATCATCATCATCATCATCATTAGCATCGTCACTGGCCCAGGAGGAAACTAGGCAATCACTCTAATCTTACAGAAGGGAAGACAGAGACATAGTGTGATGAAGTCATTTTCCAAGGATATTAAATGTGTCAATAACCCAGTGGGAGGAGTGCCTGCTGAAATTTATACAGAGAATATCAAACCACACTTTAACCTCCCCACACTGAACTTGTTTCAAGGTGTTGGGAAGAAACGATCAAACTGATTTATTTGCTTTTCTCTCCTTACACCTGCTGCTTCCACTTCCTCTCCTCCAATTCTCTTTCTGGCCCCCTCCAATCTGGCTTCCACCCGACTCTAGAGAAATGGCCCTGTCTAAAAGTCACCAAGGATCTCCTTTTTCTCAAATACAACCTCTCAGCTGCCTTTGACACTGTGGACCAACCTCCTCTCTTGGAAATACTATCTAACATTGGCTTCACTGACATTTCCCTCTCCAGATTCTCCTCCTAGTTCTCTGACTGCTCCTTCTCAGTCCTTTTCACTGGCTCCTCCTTTGTTTCCCACCTCCTAACTGTGGGAGTCCCTCAGAGCTCACTTCTGAATCCCTTTGTATTCTCCGTCTACACGCATTCCCTTAGAGAACTCGATTCATTCCCAAGGCTTCAACTACCATTGCACAAATCTACCTCTTCAGCCCTAACCTCTCTCCTTCTCTGTAGTCTTGCATTTCCTTCTGCCTTCAGGACAGTGCTGAGACCTCAAACATAACATGTCCAAAACCAAACTCCTCATCTCCTACCAAAACACCGTCCTCCCTGTTGTATTTCCCACCACTGTAGAAAACACCACTATCCTCAATGTTCCACAGACCCATGCCTCGAGTATTATACTCGAGGCATCTCTCTTAAGAAGCAGCATGGCCTAGTGTGAGAGTAAGAGCCTCGGGGTCAGAGGACCTGGTTTCTAAGCCCGGCTCTGCCACTTGCCTGCTGCGCAACCTTGGGTAAATCACTTAATTTCTCTGTGCCTCATCTGTTAAAATAGGGGTTAAATCTTCCTCCCTCCAACTTTAGACTCTGAGCACCATATGGGATAAGGACTCTGTCCAACCTGATAAACTTATATCTATCTCAGTGCTTAGGACAGTGTTGGACGCATAGTAAGCACTTAACAAAAGTCATTAAAAAAAAAAGCCCACGTATTCAAACTGTCACCAAATCTCGGTGGTTCTACCTTCACAACATCTCTGGAATCTGCCCGTTCCTCTTTATCCAAACTGCTACAACACCGAGCTAAACATTTACCATATCCTGCCTTGACTACTGCATCAGCCTCCTCACTGACCGCCCTGCCTCCTGCCTGTTTCCATTCCAGTCCATACTTCACTCTGCTGCCTGCGTCATTTTTCTAGAAAAAAGTTCGATGTCTCCCCAGTCCTCAGTGACCTTGAATGGCTGCCCTTTCATGTCAGCATTAAACAGACACTTCTCACTACTGGCTTTACGGCACTCTCCCTCCTTCCTTATCTTGCCCATCTCCTACTTCCATCCAACTTGCACACTCCGCTCTTCTAACACCAACCTATTTATTGCACCTCAGTCTCATCTCTCTCCATCCCTTTCTTCTCTTTCCTCTCTGTGGCTCAGTGGAAAGAGAATAGGCTTGGGAGTCAGAGGTCATGGGTCCTAATCCTGGCTCCGCCGCTTATCAGCTGTGTGACTTTGGGCAACTCACTTCACTTCTCTGTGCCTCAGTTACCTCATCTGTAAAATGGGGATTAAGACTGTGAGCCCCACATGGGACAACCTTATCACCTTGTATCCCTCCCAGCGCTTTTAACAGTGCTTTGCACATAGTAAGCGCTTAACAAATGCCATCTTTATTATTATGATTATCCAAACTTCTACCACTTGAATACAATCACTCATCCTATCCCACCTGGATTACTGCATCGGCCTCCTTACTGACCTCCCAGCCTCCTGTCTCTCCCTATTCCAGTCCATACTTCACTCTGCTGCCCGGATCATTTTTCTACAGAAACACTCAGGATGTGTTTCCCCATTCCTCAATAATAACAACAATAATAATAATAATAATTCTGCTATTTGTTAAGCACATACTGTGTGCCAAGCACTGTACTAAGCCCTGGTGTGGATACAAACAAATTGGGTTGGGTACAGTTCATGTCCCACAGAGGGCTCACAGTCTTAATCTCCATTTTACAAATGAGGCACCTCAGGCACGGAGAAGTCAAGTGACTTGCCCAGGGTCACACAGAAGACAAGTGGTGGAGGTGGGATTAGAACTCAGGTCCTCTGACTCCCAGGACCGGGAGCTTTCCACTAGGCCATATGGCTTGCCATATAGTTTGTATTCAACTTGCTTATATATCTCTTTTACCAATTCAGCAAAATTTAATGCAGTAGAATTTTAGAAACAGTGATTAAATCGCCATTCCTACAGGCATTTCTAGCCTGGGAGAGCAATTGCAAATTCTCTCCCAATTACCTCCTTTGTAGTTCCACACTTGACTATATGATTGAGAGTAGGGCCTTTTGATTGAGGAAGGCAAACATTTAGTTGAGAGAGGCTTTTCTTATTCCCAATAAGGCCCCAAAGGAAAGTTGGTTAGATTTCCTATCCCCATGCCTTGGTTGCAGATTTCCTGCAACTAACCAGTTGACTTCCAAGAAGCTGAGAGAAGGGGAAAGGCTTAAAAACACTAGACCAATAAAATGATTCTCAACCTGTGGAGCTACCCAAATTGAGTTAGGAATTTCTTTTCATAGTGCACCATACACATTTTCATAACACTGGCCAGTTCATTCTAACATAACTCATTCTACACACGCTTTCACAGACAGGGTACAGCCAATCCTCTCTATCAAATGAGGTGTCAATTTCCGCCCCCCAGGACAACTGCCTAATTCTTTCTTCAACATTCTCATTCCTTCCTGAGCCTTAGCGATTCCCTCTCATCTATATTCACTCTCCCACTATCTCTTTAGAGCTAAGAAACTCCAGTGGTTGCCTGTCCACCTCCACATCAAACAAGAACTCCTCACCATTGTCTTTAAAGCACTGAATCACCTTGTCCCCTCCTATGTCACCTTGCTACTACAACCCAGCTCGCTCCTCTAGTGCTAACCTTCTCCCTGTGCCGGCTGGAGTGCCCTCCTTCCTCAAATCCAGTGTGATGTAGTGGGTAGAGCCCGGGCCTGGGAGTCAGAAGTTCATGGGTTCTAATCCCGGCTCCGCCACTTGTCCGCTGTGTGACCTTGGTCAAGTCATTTCACTTCTCTGTGCCTCGGTTACCTTATCTTTAAAATGGAGATTGAGACTGTGAGCTCCAAGTGCGACAGGGACCGTGTCCAACCCGATTTGCTTGTAACCACCCCGGCGCTTAGAAGAGTGCGTTGCACATAGTAAGTGCTTAACAAATACCATAATTATTATTATTACGAGCACATCTCCTCCAAGAGGTCTTCCCTGACTAAGCCCCGTTCCCTCTTCTCCCACTCCCTTCCGCATCGCCCCGACTTGCTTCCTCTGTTCATTCCTACTCCCAGCCCCACAACACTTATTCATTCATCTATTCAGTCGTATTATTGAGCCCTTACTGTGTGCAGAGCACTGTACTAAGCACTTGGGAGAGTACAACAATAAACGGACACATTCCCTGCCCACAACAAGTTTACAGTTTAGAGGGGGTGGGGGAGACAGACATTAGACATTAATCTAAATAAATAAATTACAGACATGTACATAAGTGCTCTGGGGTTGGGAGGGGGGAAGTTTAAAGGGTACTCTGCATTCAGCACTTAGGAGAGCACGGTACAACAGAGTTGATAGACACACTCCCTGCCCACAGCGTGCCCACAGGGAGCTGACAGTGCTATCTCCCTCCTTTCAAAGGCTTATTGAAGGCACATCTCCTCGAAGAGGCCTTCCCTGATTCCCTCCTTCCCTCCTTTCCTCTTCTCCCACTCCCTTCTGTGTCACCCTGACTTTTCCCTTGATTCACCCCCTGTCCCAGCCCCACAGCACTTATGTACATATCTGTCATTTATTTAGTTATAGCATGTCTGTCTCCCCCTCTAGACTGTAAGCTCGTTGTGGGCAGGGAATGTGTCTGTTATGTTGTGGTCTCCCAAGTGCTTAGTACAGTGCTCTGCACACAGTAAGTGCTCAGTAAATATGGTTGACTGACTGCCTATCAGGGGAGACAGCCACTAATATAAAATATAGGTAGATAAAGCCAATACCTATAATGATGGTATCTGTTAATAATGATGGTATTTGTTAAGCGCTTACTATGTTAAGCACTTACTGCATGCCAACCGAGGGGATAATTACAATATTATCAGATCAGATCTAGTCCTTTCCTCTCCATCCAAACCGCTACCACTTTAGTACAATCACTCATCCTATCCTGACTGGATTACTGCAGCAGCCTCCTTTCTGACCTCCCAACCTCCTGTCTCTCCCCACTTCAGTCCATACTTCACTCTGCTGCCCAGATTATCTTTCTACAGAAACATTCTGAGCATGTCACCTCCCTCTTCAAAATTCCCCAGTGGTTGCCTATCAACCTCTGTATCAAGCAAAAATTCCTCACTATTGGCTTCAAAGCTCTCCATCACCCTAGCCCCTCTTACCTCACCTCCCTTTTCTCCTTCTACATCCCAGCCTGCACACTCTGCTCCTCTGGTGCTAACCTTCTCACTGTGCCTTGTTCTCATCTGTCCCACGGTCGACCCCTGGCCCATGCCCTACTTCTGGCCTGGAACACCCTCCCTCCTCAAATCTGCCAATCACACTTCCCCCCTTCAAAGCTCTACTGAAGGCTCACATCCTCCAGGAGGCCTTCCTAGACTAAGCCCCCCTTTTCCTCAGCTCCCCCTTCCCTCCCCATCCCCCCAACTTGCTCCCTTTGCCCTCCCTTCCTCCCCCCAACAGCACTTGTGTATATATGTACATATTAATAATTCTCTTCATTTATATTAATGATGTATTTATATATCTATAAGTCTATATACTATATCTATAGTATATTGCTATTGATGCTATTGAGGCCTGTTTACTTGTTTTGATGCCTGTCTCCCCTCTTCTAAACTGTGACCCCATTGTGGGCAGGGATGGTCTTTATTTGTTTCTGAATTGTAATTTCCAAGCGCTTAGTATAGTTCTCTGCACACAGTAAGCTCTCAATAAATATGATTGAAGGAATGAAGGAATGAATGAACATGGGGCTCACAGCCTAAGGGGGAGGGAGGAAGTACTCTGCATTTTACAGAAGAAGAAACTGAGGCACAGAGACTGGCTCAAGGTCACACGTAGGCAAGCAGCGGAACTGGGATTAGAACCCAGGTCTGTTGACTCTCAGTCCTTTACTCTTTCCTGTAGGCCACATTAGGAAATGCACATAAGTACAACAGGGAATGTGGTGTGAGTATCCATGTGCTTAAGTGATGAAGAGGTACAGGAATAGGGGAAATAAGATGGGGATATTAGAGATTAATCAGGGAAAGTCTCCCAGAGGACATATGATTCCTGAAGGGCTTTGAAGATAGAGAGAGGAGTGGTGTGCTGGCTCTGAAGGGGGATGGAGTTCCATTCAAGAAAGATGGCAGGAGCAGGGTTCCACCGTCAGAACAAGACACAGTAAGTAGGCCGATCTGAGGGGAATGAAGTGTGAGGGCTGAGTTGTAGTGGGAGAGGAGTAAGGATAAATAGGGAGAGAGCTGACTGAGTGCTTTAAAGCCCTTGGGGAGAAGTTTCTGCTCGATGCAGACAGGAATGGGTAGCCACTGGAGGTTTCTGAGGAGTGGGGAGATGTGTGCAGAACGAAGTTTCAGAAAAAATGCTTCAGGTAGCAGAGTGTAGGATGGACTAGAGAGAGGAGAGTCTGGAAATAGGGAAGTTTGTGGGGAGGCTGATACACTAATTGAGTCAGGATATTCCAGGTGCTTGGGCCAGCCTGGGGGCAGTTGGATAGAGAGGAAGGGCTGGATTCTGGCGATGTTATGAAGGAAAAACCAACATAATTTAGTGAGAGAGAGAATAAGTGGATTGAAACAAAAGGAGGAGTCAAGGATAAGGCCAAAATTGTGGGTTTGAGAGACAGGGAGGATGGTGGGGTTATCAACGATTATGGAAAAGTTAGAGGAAGGAGCGGATTTGGGAGCGAGGATGAGAAGTTCAGTTTTGAACAGGTTGAGCTTGAGGTCACAGCAGGACATCTGTATGGTGATATCCTGGAAATAAGAGATGTGAGATTTCAGAAAAGGAGAGAGGTTGTGGCTAGTGAAATCAATTTAGGAGTCATCCGCAAGGAAGTGATAGTTGAACCCACTGAGGCAGATAAGCTCCCCAAAGGAGTGTGTTGAATAAGCAAAGAATAGGACCCAGAGCTGAGATTTGAGGGGCCCACATATTTAGGGAGTATAAGGCAGCAAGAAGCAGTGTGGCCTAGTGGATGGAGCACGGGCCTGAGAGTCAGTAGGACCTGGGTTCTAATTCTGGCTCCACTACTTGTCTACTGTATGACCCTGGGCAAGTCACTTAACTTCTCTGTGCCCCCGTTACCTCATCTGTGAAATGTGTAAGCCCCAAGTGGGACAGGGAATCTGTCCAACTTGATTTGCTTGTATTCACCCTAGAGTTTAGTATAGTACCTAGCACATAGTAACTGCTTAACAAATATTATTATATTATTATTGTTATTAAAGCAGAGGAAGAGCCAGCTAAAGAGATTGAGAAGGAGCAGCCAGAGAGAAATGAGAGGAAACATGAAAGGACAGTGTCAGTGAAACGAAGGTTCAGTAGTGTTTCCAGGAGAAGGAGCTGTTCCACAGAGTCAATGCTCTTCTATTTTAATGTGTAGGGAAACTATATCAATAAATTAACAGAATTGATCAAGTGTCTGCTCTGTGCAGAGCACTGTACTAAGCACTTAGAAGAGTACAATTGAATACAATCTGATTCCTGCCCTGGAAGAACTTACCGTCTAACAGGAGAGAATGACAGACACAAACCATTCACAAAATGCTAATCAATCAACAATCAATAGTATTTATTGAGTGCTTACTGTGCACAGAGCACTGTACTAAGTGCTTGGAAGAGTACAATATAACAGAGTTCGTAGACATGTTCCCCATCCAAAATGAGCTTACAGTCTAGAGGGGGAGACAGACATTAATATAAATAAATAAATCATGGATATGTATATAAGTGCTATGGGGCTGAGGGAGGGGTGGATAAAGGATGCAAATGCATGAGAGTGAGAGAAGAGGAAATGAGAACTTAGTCAGGGAAGGCCTCTTGGAGGAGATGTCCCTTAAATAAGGTTTTGAAGGTGAGGAGAGTGATTGTCTGAAGGATGTGAAGGGGGGGGGGGGAGTTCCAGGCCAGAGCCAGGATGTGGGCTAAAGGTCGGTGGCGAGATAGACGACATCGAGGTACAGTGAGTAGGTTAGTATTAGAGGAGAAAAGTGTGTGGGCTGGGTTGTAGTAGGAAACCAGCGAAGGCAAGAAGGCAGGAGAGAGTAAGGTGATTGAATGCTTTAAAGCCAACGGTAATGATGCTTGCTACTGTTGTTGAAAGGAAAATTATGGAAGGAAAGCTAAATAGATGACTGAATAATATGCATAAAAATTAAAGTGTATAAGCATAAGTGCTAGGGATGGGTGTTGGATTAGTGTAGCCTGGGAAGATGGAGAATTCCTTCCCAGACAAGGTGAGATTTCAGAAGGGTTTTGACAATGGAGAAAGCTGTGTTCTGGCAAATATGAAAGGGGAAGGAATTCTTGACTCTCAGAGCCTGGAGAACCTGAGAATGAGTGAGAAGGTTAACTTGTGAAAATCAAAGAGTGAGAGCTGGGATGTGGTGGGAGAAGAAGACTAAGTATTAATAATAATTATGGTATTTGCTAAGCTCTTTCTATGTACCAAGCACTGTACTAAGCACAGGGGTAGGTACAAGATAATCAAGTCCCATATGGAGCTCACAGTTTAAGTAGGAGGGAGAAGAATTATTGAATCCCCATTTTGCAGATGAGGGAACTGAGGCACAGAAATGAACTGGCTTGCCCAAGGTCATACTGCAGGTAAATGGTGGAGCCAGGAGCAGAACCCAGGTCCTCTGACTCCCAGGTCTGTGCTCTTTCCATTAGGCCATGCTGCCTAATGGAAAGAGGAAAGAAGAGAGAGAGAGAGAGAGCAGATGGAGTGACTTAGAAGCCAATGCTCAGGAGTTCCTGTTTGTTACAGAGCAGAATGAGTAACCCTTGGTGATTTTTGAGGAGTGGAAAAACATGTACCGAATGACATTTCAGAAAAATGATCTGAGCAGCAGAGTGAATAATGAACTGGAGATGGTAGAAGTTGGAGATAAGTAGGCCGGTGAGGAGTTGGATACTGTAGCCATGATATGATGAATGTTTGGATCAGGGGGATGGGCCACTTGTATGGTGAGGAAGGGGTGAATCCAGGAATAACTGTGAAGGAAAAAATGGCAGGATTTAGCCACAGAACAGATAATGAGAGTTGTAAGGTGGTGAGTTAAGAATTATCCCGAGTTTGTGGACTTCTGGAAAAGGCTGGATGGTGATGTGGTCAACTTCGATGAAAACTCAGATGGAGGAGTGGGTTTAGGAGAAAGGATGAGGAGTTCGTTTTAGGAGCCTGAGCTGAGCTTGAGCTGCCGGCTGGACATACAAGTGGAAGCAAGAGGAAGTTCAAGGTTGCAGATAAGGTGAAAGTCCACAGCTACCAAGGCAGATTTGAGAGCCATCCACATAGAAGTGGTGGCTGAAACCAGGAGGGAAGGCGAGATCCCCAAGCAATTGAGTGCCAAACAAGAAGAGTAGGGAATCCAGAACAGAGCCTTGAGGGACAGCAATGGTTAAGGTGATGAAAAGTGGAAGAGGAACCAGTGAATGAGACTGAGAAGGAGTGGTATAGTGGGTTAAGAGAGTTAAAAGAGAGGAAATGAAAGCAGTATGGACATCCCATTCAAGAAGAATTGGCAAGGACAAAGTGGAAAACAAAGTGAATGGAGAGTGTCAGAAGTCAGACCCAGTGTTTGGAATTTCTTCAGCGACACTGAGCTGCATAAGTGCGGAATCACAGGAAATCACCTGAGGGTATGACCCAAGTCTGTGAGTTGATGGTGTGAGAGAAATGGTGGGCCAAGGAATTGGAGTTTGGTGGAAAGGGCAGAGTTGAGGGTGTGGACTTTAGCATCAAAGTAAAATGCTAAAGTCCACATCCAGGATTAGAAAGATTAGGAGGGTCAGTAGGGAGCCTAGGAGGGGGGTGAAATACAGGGACAGGAGAAGCAGCATGGCCTAATAATAATAATTATTATTATTATTATTATGGTATTTGTCAAGCACTTACTATGTGCCAAGCTCTGTTCTAAGTGCTGGGGCTGACAGTCTTAATCTCCATTTTACAGATGAGGTAACTGAGGCACAGAGAAGCAAAGTGACTTGCCCAAGGTCACACAGCAGTCAAGTGTTGGAGTCAGGATTAGAACCACGTCCTCTGACTCCCAAGCCCGTGCTCTTTCCACTAAACCACGCTGGCCTAGTGGACAGAGCCCGGGTCTGGGAGTCAGAGGACCTGCCTGGGTTCTAATCCCGGCTCTGCCGCTCATCTGCCGTGTGACCTTGCAAGTCACTTCACTTCTCTGTGCCTCAGTTACCTCTCATCTGTAAAATGGGGATTGAATCCTCCTCCCTCTGATTTAGACTGTGAGCCCTATGTGGGACAGGGACTGTGTCCAACCTGATTATCTTGTATCTACCCCAGTATGTAGAAGAGTCCTTGACCCATAATAAGTTCTTTAACAAATACCAGAAAACAAAAAGTTGGTCTAGAGTCTGAAGGCTACGATGGCGGGGGGGAGATGAGGTTTGGAAGTAGTGGCAGTTTAGACGATTAGGGTTAGATAATGGAAGTGGAAGGTTGGAATTGAAGAATGAGTGGGTTTAGAGATGCCTGCATCTATATTTGCAATAAATTTTGAGATCCTAGGGGATGGGGACCTTGTCTGTTTATGATATTTGTGCCCCAAGCAAGTAGACAATTAATAAATACTCTCTGATGATAAATACTCTTCTGCTAATTCTGTTGTACTCTCCCAAGTGCTTAGTACAGTGCTCTACGCATAGTAAGTGTGCAATAAATAGCATTGATTGATGATGGCAATGGTAGTGATGGGTAGTGTTGACCCCTAACACTGTACAGTTTTCTGCATACAGAGGATGCCCAATCAGTATTGTTGACTTTCTGATTGGCAATATTGATTGACAAATGGTGGAATGGCCCAAAGGCAGGCTGAGAGGAGAAGAAATGGGCATGGATAATCCATAAACTGGATAATTCATCCTGAATAGCCAGAGGGCAGCGTGGCTCAGTGGAAAGAGCACGGGCTTTGGAGTCAGAGGTCATGGGTTTGAATCCCCGCTCTGCCACTTGTTAGCTGTGTGACTGTGAGCAAGTTACTTAACTTCTCTGTGCCTCAGTTACCTCATCTGTAAAATGGGGATTAATACTGTGAGCCCCACGTGGGACAACCTGATTCCCCTGTGTCTACCCCAGCGCTTAGAACAGTGCTCTGCACATAATAAGCACTTAACAAATACCACCATTATTATTATAGTCTCAGGAAAATGGGTCTTCTGCAGAAATCACTTTTAAATGTCTAGGCTGGTGGAACTGGGTCCAGCTCAACAATAGCTCTCCCCACTGCCAAGGCCTTTCAACTACTTAGCTATTCCTTGTCTCGTCTTGTCTTATGCTGTCGAGTTGTCTCCGACCCATAGAGACTCCACGGACACGTCTCTCCCAGCATATCCCACCTCCAACTGAAATTGTTCTGGTAGTGTATCCATAGAGTTTTCTTGGTAAAAATCCAGAAGTGGTTTACATCACTTTCTTCAGCGCAGTAAAGTCTCTGCCCTCGACTCTCTCCCATGCCGCTGCTGCCCAGCACTGGTGAGTTTTGACTTGTAGCAGAATGCCTTCCATTCGTTAGCCACTGCCCGATTTAGGAATGGAATGGGTATGACCCTGTTTGACTCTCCTTGCCATAGCCGGGCCTGGTAGAGTACTGGAAACTCTCCAGGTGCGATCCTGAGAGAGGAGCTATTCCTTAGTGGTTCCCAAATTTGAGGGGAGACAAGGAGAGTAAGGAAAAGGAGGATACTAAGAGACCAATAACTCAGGTGCTCTCACACTGCCCCTGTCACGGGACCTATCATGATTCCCGATCTTCCATCTCTGCTCCTATTTCTCCCCACCCACCACACCTCCCTGCTTCCTGGATCTAGCTACCCTCCTTTTTCACTTCCATCCTGTCATTAGAGTGGCCTCACCAAAGTCTAAGCAATAGAAAGATGACTCCCCATTCACGCTCCAGTGCTTCCTTTTCTGCCTTCTGTTTTCAGAGTTCTGCACCTTGAACTCCTTCTAGTCAAATATTGTCAGAGGATACTCTTGGATGTTCCTGGTTACCGGGATTGAAGGGTCATCCGGCCACGTTACTAGACTGTTGCCCATCTTCCAGAACTGAAATGATAGGAGTCTAGAAAGTACGTTTAAACTGCATTCTTCAGAGAGGAAAGCCCCCTTCAAAACAAAAAAAAAAAATAAAGATTCCAAGGACGTGTCCTCTGTTCATCCAAAGGGCGCTGTACTTATCAGGCTTCACAAGGCAGGGTTTCCCTTGAGTTTGGTACGACTAGCTAATCAGACAGCCCCCTTGAGACATTTTTGGGCAGTGACAGCAATTTACTGCAGGGGAATAACTAAGGCATGAGGCTATCAGCCGAATGGCTCCAAACACCCAAGAAGAGCCATAATCCCATAGCAAGTGCAGGGTGTCCGGTTGCTATTATGAAATGGAACCCACCACGTGCCAGCATATAAAAATAAAGGAGCCTGGCGAGACAGGCAGGCAACTAAGGGACACTGCCTATCTGCACAGGGTGTCACTGACAGCCAATCACCTCCCGATGTGCCCTACCTTCTGAGGGCCTTTCAGAACAAGGCCCCATGAATCACCGAGTCTCACCAGTCAGTGCCTGGATACCTTGCAAACACGACCTGGCTCTAACCAGACCCTCTGGTTGTTCTGCTTGCCTCTGTCGGCTTCTCTGCTCCTTGTGTGAAATAAACCAGCCACACCCCATTCTTCCCCTCCCCAAACACACATCCATATCACTCCATCTTTGGCTCTCGTGAATGGAGAATGGGTGGGAGCTGGTGGGAGCGAATGAGGCTATGAATGTTAGCGTGTAAGTCATCACCTATGAGTATGAGTGCATAAGCCTGAGTGAGGATTTGGAAGCAGCGTGGGTGTGGTTGCGGGGGGGTGGGCGCAGGAGGCAGGGGTGCACATGGCAAACAGGAGCAGAATTAACACTGAAAGCAGGGATCAAATAGGTTTGATGAGTCCATGCCCATGGAATTAAGTTATTCTGCTCAACTTCAGCTCTCAGGCAAGGACAAAGACCAACTTAAAGAGCCCTGGAAATAGAATTTATTAATGGAAACTGCAACTGCCACTTAACTCCATCAGCACCACCAGGCACGGCTATAAAATTTCTTTCCCTTATCTCATCAGCACATGAGTCATCTTCTGAGGCTCCAGAGACTGACAGCGTAGTGGGAAAGTAGGGCCCACATAATATATTCACAGGATGCTCTTTTAAGAAAAAAAAAAAGACTGCAACCCCACCACTGCAACTCGGTTCCTTCCAATGCAGCAATACTTCTGATCAACCGTTATTGCTCTGGACATGCTCTATGGACCCCTGCAGAGGCAGGCTCCAAAGGATGAGAGCTAGGTAGATTACATTTTTTACAATCCAAGTCTGCAGATAATCAGGATGTTCTTGGTTTGGGAATGCAGCATTCCCCATGCAGGAGGATCTGCACTTCCCAGTTGCATAGCTCAACACTAGTTCACTGAGACCTCCCCACTCGAATCTGGTTTCATTTTCTTCAGCGAAAGAAAAAGTCATTAATTACAGGATCCCATAGGCTCCTTGTGGGCAGGAATTGTGCTTACCAACTCTATTGTATTTATTTTCTCAAGCTCTACAACAGGAAGTGCTCAATAAATATGATTGATCAATTGATTGCTCCATTTTGGGGTTCCTTCAACCAGGTGAGAGCCACATTTCCCTCTTTATTTGTCCTCTCTCACATCTCGACTGGAGATTCAGCCTGTTCCAGGAGGTAGCTTTGTGGATGGAGTTTCCCTTTGTAAATGCTGGATGAGCCTCGGTCTAGTCAAGAAGACTTCAGGATCGAGACTCCACAAGAAGGAATGGATTCTAGTTCTGGTGGCTTGTACACACTCGCGCCCCAGCAGGAACATGACCGGCAGTATCATTCGGTGCTGGGGCACAGAATGCAATAAACAGACAGCCCATTTCAAAGTGCAGGCAAAACTTTGCAGACCAAACCCACTTATGGGCAAAGTGGCCAGAGAATAGTGTCGATGTTGTGTCCTATTGCCATAGACCAGCAAGTGGTTGTCAGGGTAATAATAATAATAGTAATAATAAATGTGGTATTTGTAAAGTGCTTACTATGTGCCATTCACTGTATTAAGCACTGGAGTACATACAAGGTAATTGGGTTGGACACAGTCCCTGTCCTAAATAGGGCTCACAGTCTTAATCCCTTTTATATAGATGAGGTAACTACAGCACAGAGAAGTTAAGTGACTTGCCTAAGGTCACACAGCAGGCGAGGGGTGGGGCTGGGATTAGAACTCAGGTCCTTCTGACTCAAGGCCCATGCTCTATCCTCTAGGCCATGTTGCATCTCACTAGGCCAACCTTAATAACCATCACACCTTCCCTGCACATATTAGCTAGCTATTTTCAGGATTTCTGCTGAGCCTGTCCACCATACAAGATACTCTAGGTGGTTTTTTGTTCAGAAACCTTCACCACTGATGGCAGAGCCCCAAAAGGCACACCCCTCCTTCTGGCTGTTTGACCCCTGTTCGCCGACTACTACAGTGAGGTGTGGAGATCATGTGATAAACTAGGAATCAGGAGACCCGTTGTCATTGTCCAGCATTTTCCTTTGCCTCTGCCTCTGTGATCATGGATATCACTTTCCTGATCTAGGCTCTGTCTCTTCTCCTCTGGACTGTAAGTTCCTTTTGGGCAGGGAACTTGTCAACCAACTCCATTATACTGGACTCTCCCATGTGCTTAGTACAGTGCTCTGCACACTGTTAATGCTCAATCAATACAACGGATTGATTGAGCTATAAAATGGAGATAATACTATCTTCCAGGCTGAGGCAGAGGGAAACTGGTAACTTGTTAGTGGCTGGGTTTTTTGGTTGTTGCTTTTACGTATTTGTTAAGCACTTATTATGTGTCAAGCGCCATTCGAAGCACTGGAGAAGATACAAGATAATCAGTCTCTGCCCCACACAGTCTAAGCCGGAAGCTGGAGGATTTAATCCCCACTTTACAGATGAGGTAACTGAGGCACAGAGAAGTTGAGTGACTTGTCCAAGGTCACAGAGCAGCTCCTCTCAATCCCAGGCCTGTGCTCTTTCCACTGTGCCACGCTGCTTCCCCTTGCTTATTCGCAGTTGTTGGATTAGCTGTGAATAAGCAAGGGGCACTCCTTCTGACTGAGCCCTAGTGCCTTTTCCACAGGTTCCCTTCCCCGGGTATATTCCCCTTCCTCCTGCATAACCACCCTTGCAAAGCAGACAAAGGTGATGGGAATCTTGAACATGGCCTCCTCCCCAGAATGGAGAAAAGATATATAAGGCAATGTCTGTTTATAGCTCTGAGTTCTATAAGAGAACATTGCTAGGCAAAGGATAGTTCTTATTTGTTGGTTTAAGCTCCTTTCATGCAGACCCACTTCTTGGGTTACCATGACAACATCCTGTGGTAAGTGCTAACAGGCACAGGAGCTACACACAGATGCAAACGAAACTTCTTTGTAAAATTTTCCAGGGCACCAATTTGCTAATGGGTCCACGTGGGTAAATGGTAGAGAGCATTGCTTTATGCTTCTTTGACTGAGGATGTTTTGAGGGACTATGATAAACTACAAGCCAGAAGGTAGGAAGTAATGACTCCTTTTTGAAGGTTCATTAACTCTTTGGAGCCACTGAGTACTATTTATTGTCTGGACAAGAGCATTGCTAAATAGTACACTGGGGCCCTGAAAAAGCAGTCCATGTCACACCTTCAGACTTAGTGGTCAATGTGTCGAATAGTATCCTGTACAAAAGTTTATTTGTCTGACTCTTTGATAAGATTGCTCTTATTCAGGAGATCAACTTCTCTCTCTGTCGCTCTGTCTCTGTCTCTCTTTCTCTCTCTCTCTCTTGGGTTTCCATTTTAGAAGGGAGATTCCACAGGTCTCAAGTCACTGATTTCTGCTGCAACTTCAAATAATAATGATAATTGTTGCATTTGTTAAGCACTTACTACATGCCAAGCACTGTTCTAATCACTGGGGTAGATACAGGATAATCAGATATTATTATTATCATTATTATTTTTATGATACTTGTTAAGCTCTTACTATGTGCTAAACACTGTTCTAAGTGCTGGGGTAGATTCAGCTTAGGCTGGACACAGTCCATGACCCACACAGAATTCACACTCTTAATCCCCATTTTACAGATGAGGTAACTGAGCCCCAGAGAAGTGAAGTGATTTGCCCAAGGTCACACAACAGACATGTGGTGGAAGCAGGATTAGAACCCATGACCTTCCAACTCCCAGGGACACAGCTGAGAGTCATATGGGACACAGCTCCCTGCCCCACATGGGGCTCACAGTCTAAGAAGGAGGGAGAACACCTATTTGATTTCCATTTTACAGCTGAGGAAACTGAGGCACAAAGAAGTGAAGTGACTTGCCAAAGGTCACAGTGATTATCTTTTCTCTACTCTAGTACTCACTCAAGTGCTTAGCATATAGTCAGTGCTTAACAAACACCATCATCATCATCAAGTAGTGGAACTGGGATTCAAACTCAGGTCTTCTGACTCCCAGTTTTGTGGTTTTTTCATTAGGCCTTGTGCTTCCCACACTGCATAAATTTATTCATTCATTTAATAGTATTTATTGAGCGCTTACTATGTGCAGAGCACTGTACTAAGCGCTTGGAATGTACAAATCGGCAACAGATAGAGACAGTCCCTGCCCTTTGACGGGCTTACAGTCTAATCGGGGCAGACAGGCAGACATTGGCAATAAATAGAGTCAAGGGGAAGAACATCTCATTAAAACAATGGCAAATAAATAGAATCAGGGTGATGTACATCTCATTAAACAAAATAAATAGGGTGATGAAGAAATATACAGTTGAGCGGACGAGTACAGTGCTGAGGGGATGGGACGGGAGAGGGGGAGGAACAGAAGGAAAGGGGGGAGAAGAAGGCTTAGCTGCGGAGAGGTGAAGGGGGGAGTAGAGGGAGCAGAGGGAAAAGGGGGGAGATCAGTCTGGGAAGGCCTCTTGGAGGAGGTGAGCTTTAAGTAGGGATTTGAAGAGGGGAAGAGAATGAGTTTGGCGGAGGTGGAGGGAGGGCATTCCAGGACCGCGGGAGGACGTGGCCCAGGGGTTGACGGCGGGATAGGCGAGACCGAGGGACGGTGAGGAGGTGGGCAGCAGAGGAGCAGAGCGTGCGGGGTGGGCAGTAGAAAGAGAGAAGGGAGGAGAGGTAGGAAGGGGCAAGGTGATAGAGAGCTTTGAAGCCTAGAGTGAGAAGTTTTTGTTATGTGCGGAGGTTGATAGGCAACCACTGGAGGTTTTTAAGAAGGGGAGTGACGTGTCCAGAGCGTTTCTGCAGGAAGATGAGCCGGGCAGCAGAGTGAAATTTAAAGGTATAAGCCAACAGAAAGTTATCAGGTATAAGCCAACAGAAAGTTAACAGTTCCACCCTAATCCTTTGTAATATAAAATGAGCGAGTGAGGGACACCCCTGCCTTTTGAACAACCTACATGGATAGGCTGGAACACCATGGGGGTGCTGTGTGGATGACTGCTGAGAGAAATAGAAAATCTAGAATTTGAGAAGACGCATTGATGCCCACTCCACGGAGGACGAAGAATGTGATCACCTCATGAGGTTGACATCACAGCAAGGGGAAGCTAGTGGATTTAGGGGTCAGCTTTTGGGGCAGGATAGACAAGTCATAGCTAGGGTGCTCTGCCCCTTGGAGGCAGAAATGGGCAGGATGTGGAGACAAGATGGCACCTTTGTATCTCACCCCCCGATGACAGGACCTGATCCCTGGTCAGGCCCTGGGCTTTGTGGAGCACTCTGATTTTTCTCACCCAGTTGTGAGGCCAGGCCAAAGCTGCTCTCAAGTCGTCGGGACCACTGTGCCCTTTTCCTGCCCGAAAGACTGCCTGTCTGCTGCCACCATCAACAGTGAGGATAGGCCAACCAAACCACTGCTGAAGTGACAGGTGTCATGCCAGGCAGAAAGGGAACACAATGACCCTGGAACTGTAGGTGGCACTTCCTGTCTTAGAAGCCCATAACCCTGGCATTATCCTTGACTCATTTCTCTCATTCAACCCACATATTCAATCTAACACTAAATCCTGTCAATTCCACTTTCACAACATAGCTAAAATCCACCCTTTCCCTCCATCCAAATGGCTACCACCTTAATCCAAGCACTTATCCTATCCCGCCTCGTTCACTGTATCGGCCTCCTTGCTGACCTTCCAGCCTCCTGTCTCTCCCTACTGTAATCCATACTTCACTCTGCTGCCCAGATTATTTTTCTACAAAAATGTTCAGACCATGTTTTCCCCACTACTCAAGAATTTCCAGTGGTTGCCTATCAACTTCTGCATCAAACAGAAACTCCTTCCCATCGACTTTAAAGCACTCAATTACCTTGCCCTCTCCTACCTCACTCCTCTTCTACTACATCCCAGCCCGCACTTCTCTCCTCTAATGCTAACCTACTCACTGTACCTCGATCTCCTCTATCTTGCTGCTGACCCCTCACCCACATTCTACCTTTGGATTGAAGGCACATCTCTAAGAGGCCTTCCCTGACTAAGCCATGGCTTAGTGGGTAGAGCATGGGCCTGGGAGTCAGAAGGACCTGGCTTCTGATTCTAGCTCCACTACAATTCTGCTGTGTGACCTCAGGCAAGTCACTTAACTTCTCTGGACCTCAGTTACCTCATCTGTAAAATGGGGACTAAGAGTGTGAGCCCAAAGTGGGACAGGGACTGTGTCCAATCTGATTAACTGTATCTACCCCGTGCTTAGAACCGTGCTTGCCACATAGTAAGCACTTATAACGTGCCATTAATATTGCTATTAAGCTCTCCTTTCCACTTCTTCTACTCCCTTCTGCGTTGCCCTGAATTGCTTCTTTTGTTCTATCCCACTCCCAACCCCACAGCACTTGTGTACATAACTGTAATTTATTTAAGTTAATGTCTGTCTCCCCTCCTCCAGACTGTAAGCCCGCTGTGGGAAGGGAATGTGTCTGTTTATTATTATACTGTACTCTCCCAAGTGCTTAGTACAGTGCTTTGCACACAGTAAGCACTCAATAAGTATGATTTCTGCCTGACACCCAAATTGGGCCTCAGGGCCTGGAACGAGAGCAGCCTCTGGATCCACAACTCCATGAGGACAACGGGAAACCCACAGATACCTGGCCAGGCTGGAGGTTGCACAGTCCTTGCTGATGGCAGCAACGTGTGGCTGGTCAACCGATGTGCCAGGCAGGGAGGGGCCACAGTGGCCCCTGATGGCTCACCCCCTTGGGAACCAGTGTGCTGATGATGAGCCAAGCGGCAGTAGTACTGGAGGAAGGTGAGATGGTGTCAAAGCAGCAGGCAGAGTGGGTTTATTCACTGGGTTCCCACTGTGTACAGGGCATTGCCCTAGAATCTTGAGTTGGGGTTGATGATGACGACAATGGAATTTCTCCTGGAAATCAATGGATGAGCCTCTATCCCAAAGACTCCAGGACTGAGAACCTGCACTTAATTACAATGTAATTACAATACAGTCTTAATCAATCAATCATTCAGTGGTATTTATTGAGTGCTTACTGTGTGCAGAGCACCGGACTAATTGCTTGGGAGAGTCGGTAAACACATTCCCCGCCCACCAGGAACTTACAGTTTGACCAGCTCCAGGGAATACTGGGCTTTCGAGAAGCAGCATGGCGCAGTGGATAGAGCACAGGCCTGGGAGTCAGGAGGTCGTGGGTCCTAACCCTGGCTCCACCACTTGTCTGCTGTGTGACTTTGGGCAAGTTGCTTCACTTCTCTGGGCCTCAGTTACTTCCTCTGCAAAATAGAGATTGAGACTTTGAGCCCCACGTGGGGACAGGGACTGTGTCCAGTGCAATTTGCTTGCATCCACCCCAGCGCTTTAGACAGTGCCTGGCACATAGTAAGTGCTTAACAGATGCCATCGTTATTATTATCATTTCTCATTGGCTTTGTGTGTATGGGCCAAGTATATTAAACCCTACACCTAAACCCAGTTCTATGCCTATCTAACTCTAACTCTGACCCTACCTGAACCTGAACCTTAACCTAACCTCCCCTTTCGAGAATCATCTGTGATTCCGAGTAGGTTAGATTTCTTCAGATGGCTGGCATTGGCCAGTTGACATCCATATGATGATTTAGGTTGCTCTGTCATTATCAGTGGGCATATTGGAGGTCCACTCTTTCCTGGTGGATGGGAAAAGCCAGTCTCAATAATTCTACACTGAGAAGCAGTGGGTGGCATGAGGTTATAAATTGGGAAGGAGAGAAGTGGGTGAAATTGCTCTTTGCCATCCAGGGGCAGGGAATCTCTTCTGTGGCCAACGGTCCCACTGGCAGTAGAGATAAAGAGGGGGAGAGGAGGGGGAGAAGCAGGAAAACTCAGCTTCAGCATTATACTGTAGTACTCAGCTCCCATTCCCTCCTCCCTTTCAGAGTCCATATTTCTAAGTGCTGACAAGCAGAACATGGCTCAGTAGCCACATAGATTGCTTGCCACTACCTTGAAAGGTATCTATGATACTTTTTCATAACCAAGCCTAGAATCAATGTAAAACCAACGGCTGCCTTAAACCTTGAACATTAGGTTTTTTAGGGCCAAGGAAACCCTGCTGATTATTAAGGCAGAAATTAAACCATTTTTTAGACCAAGGGTCAGGTCTGGGTGGGGCTGAGAGGGGTTTTCAGGACAAAGCTTCTGGGATCTTCTAATCCTATTCATTCATTCATTCTATAGTATTTATTGAGTGCTTACTGTGTGCGGAGCCCTGCACTAAGTGCTTAGGAGAGTACAATATAACAATAAACAGACACATTCCCTGTCCCCAACGAGTTTACAGTCTACAGGGGGAGAGAGACATTAATATAATTAAATCCTAGAATCCTAGAGCTTAAAGACTCATGAAGTCAACTGACTTCATGGATAAGTGAATAAGCAATATCCAGGGTATTTCTGTTTTAAAAGATCTCTAGGGATGGAAACTCCCAAATTCCCTTGGCAGCATCTTTCAGCACGGAATGGCCCAGGCAGTCAGGAAGTCCTTCTGTGTCAACAGTTAGAATTGTATTCTGTTCTTCAGCCAGCTTAGTGTCATCTGAACATTTAATGAGAATAGACTCACTTGCTTTAACCGGATCACTGGAAAAGTTATTGAAAAGCCCCAGTCCCAGGATCCAATCATGTGTGACATCATTCACTATGTCACCATTTCTATTTGATGCCAAACCATTGCTGGCCACATTGAGCCTGTTGGACTGCCCCCTAACACTAGCATAGGCTAGGCCAATGGGTCTATATATGAAGAATAAGAGAGAGAGAGAGAGGATGATGATGATGGCATTTCTTAAGCACTTACTACATCCCAAGCACTGTTCTAAGCACTAGGGTAGACAGAAGGTTGTCAGGTTGAGGCAGAGAGAAGTGAAGTGATTTGCCCAAAGTCACACAGAGAGAGAAAGCTGTCCTTCAGTTTCAAAGAGGGTGATGCTGATAGTGAGATCCTATCCATGCAACCACCTAGAAGAGCAAAAGACCTTCGGAGACAACTGACATGACAGCGAACAGGAATTGTTCCGGACATACCTAATCTCCTTTTATGATAGAATGACTGACCAGGTAGCCAAGGGAGACGTGACAGATGTAATCTGCGTTGAGTATAGCTTTTTTCATTCTGAACCACATTTTCATGCCGAGTTGAAAAGATTAATGCTGGGCCTATAATCCATTTCACATTGTGCATACATAAAAAGTATTCCTTGTTGCATCAATTGGTTAACCAGTTGCAGGACCAGGGCCAGTCAAGGTTTTTAAGATGGTTTCTTCGGGTCTCCAGCTTCACAACTGCTCCTCTCCCAATTGTTCCCCACCAGCCTGGCTTGCTGGATGTGGTTTTCCTCAAAGAATCCACTTTATGGGAAGCAGCATGGCTCAGTGGAAAGAGCCCGGGCTTGGGAGTCAGAGGTCATGGGTTCAAATCCCTGCTCTGCCACTTGTTGGCTGTGTGACTGTGGGCAAGTCACTTAACTTCTCTGTGCCTCAGTTCCCTCATCTGTAAAATGGGGATTAAGACTGTGAGCCTTGCGTGGGACAATCTGATTACCCTGTGTCTACCCCAGCGCTTAGAACAGTGCTCTGCACATAGTAAGCACTTAACAAATACCAACATTATTATTATTTTACATCACCCTATTAGAGGCTGCACTTCACTGTACTTGAGAAGCAGGTGGCCTAGTGGATAGAGCCTGGACCTGGAAGTCAAAAGACCTGGGTTCTAAACCTGGCTCTGCCACTTGTCTGCTGTGTGACCTTGGGCAAAGTCACTTAATTTCTCTGTGCCTCCATTGCCTCATCTGTAAAATGGGGATTAAGACTGCGAGCTCCATGGGGGCCATGGACTTTGTCCAATTTGATTAGTTTGTATCTACCCCAATGCTTAGTACATTGCCTGGCACATGGTAAGCGGTTAACAAATACCATAAAAAAACTGTCGTAAAAGCGTTTATTTTGCCCTCCCTCCCTGTGGGTACCCCTTTGCAGTTCACCCTTCAGCAGCTCATCGGGAATCCCCACTGTCTTCCATCCTCCCACCCACATGTGCTATCCAGTGGAGCTTTGTCACCATGACCGCTTCCTCAGTGCCTCAACATTTATCTTAATGTCTTTCTCCTCCTCTAGACTGAAAACTCATTGTGGGCAGGCAACTCTGTTGTATTAATAATAATAATAATAATAATAATGGCATTTGTTAAGTGCTTACTATGTGTCAAGCACTGTTCTAAGCTCGGTACAAGATAATCAGGTTGTCCCACATGGGGCTCACGGTCTTAATCCCCATTTTACAGATGAGGTAACTAAGGCCCAGAGAAGTTAAGTGGCTTGCCCAAAGTCACACAGCTGACAAGTGGCAGAGCACTGTACTCTCTCAAGGACCTAGAACAGTGTTGTTCTTTCAGCAAGCATTCAATAAATCTGATTGATTGCTGGTGAGCTGACTGTTGTTGACAATCTTGCCCTAACACTGGATGCTAAATGTGACTTGTAGGTGATGTGACTCAAGAAGTGTAATTAGTCTTTTGTGGTAGGTTCTAGTCTTAAAGTCAAAGGGTGGAAATCACCACAGCTTTATAGACCTTCAATTTAGCATGAAGCTTTAGTATTTAGCATGCCTCATTGTTGCCCAACTCTGTCAAACTCCCAAATGCCACGCTGGTCATCCTGATTCCATTTTTTACCTCTCTATTTGTGCTGGTGGTGTGGAGGGCTTCCTGGATCTAGGCTAGTACATGACCTCGCTTTTCTTCAGGTTTGATGTCAGTCCCTAACACTGGTCCTCTAGCAAAGAGTTTCCTTATCAGCTGTAAATCTTCAAGTGCACAGTCATCAGCATATAGCAGTTTCTGGATGACTGCCTCAGATATTTTCAATGATGCACGTGGCTTGGCTGAGTTGGAAGAGTTTCCAGTGGTTCAGAAGCATATTCTGACTCCAGTTTCCAGGCACCTAATTTATAGCCGTATGTACTGGCAGCCTAGAAAAGGGATAGGCAGGGCACCTTTAACTCCGAGACTCGACCCCGTAAACCATTAGAGAATGTCCAGACCCAGGACCGGGCCACAGAAAGGCAGCAGGTGGGATAAGCCACCTCTCTCATAACATTTGATTTTTACTTCAACTTGCACGTCCTTCTGTTGGCTTAGCACCTGGAAGGGGGGTATCTGAGGAAGGTTGGATTCCTGCCCTCCTAGCTCACATGGATGTGTACGTTATTTTATATCACCTCTTTTACTTTTGTCTTTTTTTCCTACTCTGTCACGATCTTCAGTGATCATCTTCCATGATCAAATTGCCAATACATTCTCTTGCGGGATTAGTGCCTCAGTTTTCTCATCTGCAAAATGGGGGTGATATATTTGTTCTCCCTCCCAACTAATAATGTTGGTATTTGTTAAGTGCTTACTATGTGCAGAGCACTGTTCTAAGCGCTGGGGTAAACACAGGGGAATCAGGTTGTCCCACGTGGGGCTCACAGTCTTAATCCCCATTTTACAGATGAGGGAACTGAGGCACAGAGAAGTTAAGTGACTTGCCCACAGTCACACAGCTAACAAGTGGCAGAGCTGGGATTCAAACTCATGAGCCCTGACTCCAAAGCCCGTGCTCTTTCCACTGCGAACTAGACTGTGAGCCCTATGTGGGGCAGGGACTGTGTCCAGCCTGATTCTCTTGCACCTTCTCCAGTATTTAGCACAGTGCTTGGCGCACAGTAAATGCTTAACAAATACAATTCTGTGTCACCCTGCCTTGCTCCCTTTGTTCTTCCCCATCCCAGCCTACAAGACTTGTATACAAATCTATAATCTATTTATTTATATTAATGTCTGTCTCCCTGGGCTCTAGACCATATGCCTGTAGTGGGCAGGGAATGTGTCTGTTTATTGTTGTATTGTACTCTCCCAAGCACTTAGTACTGTGCCCTGGACACGGTAAGCCCCCAATAAATATGACTGAATGAATGAACTATTATTACTCAACAAAGGTGAACAAAGTCTGAGAAGCAGCTTGGCCTAGCAGATAGAAAAGGGGCCTGGGAGTCAGAGTGTCTGGCAGGTAATCAGCACTTAACAAATGCCATTAAAAAAAAAAAAAACACCTGATCCAGGAAAGGACAGAAGGGCAGTAAACAGAAGAGCAATATCTTTTTATAATGTGTTCTTCCACTGGCCTAAGACAGAAAAGGGGGCTTCTGGGAAGTGTGGAACCCTTGCTCCTTGCTTCCTGGCTGGTATGGTACAATCTGTGGGTTTCTACGTTTTTTGGTATTAACTTTTCCTGTCCCACTTCTTCATTTCCAGGTGTCACTTCCATACCATGCCCCTTCTGATCGGGGCTCTGTAATACAATGAGAACAGTCATTGCTCAGAAAGGGGGTCTGGCCAGATATACTTAGCCCTGAGCAAGGCTTTATGGCCTGATGATGGATGGCTTAAAAAAATGGGCTTTGGGCAGACCTTGTTTTGGAGAGGTGGCTGTGGAAGAGTGTTTTTCACAGTCAGACAATTTCTAGGATCAGGCCTTCCAAATCTGGCCAGGGGTAGGGGTGGCCTTATCCCCTGAAACAAGTGTCTTTTTTGAATGTTCCCTGCCTTGATGCTTCTACTATTTTCTGGATCCAGTCTGTCAGTGCAAAAGCAAACATTTGTGTGTGTGTGTGTGTGTGTGTGTGTGTGTGTGTGTGTGTAGGTATAATTAACTTTGGTTTTCATTTCTCATTTTCATAAGAATATAGAAAAGAACCCCCTGGTTTCTAAGCTCGTTGTGGACAGAGAACGTGTCTACCGACTCTACTGTATTCTACTCTCCCAAGTGAGTAGTATAGTGCTCAGTAAATACCACCAACTGATCTTACTAAGCCAATCTGTGTCACATATTCACTGATGGCTGATGAAATGGTTGAGGGCACAGTAGTATCTGCTGCTGTTGAGGTCTCAGAGATATTCTGTTCTGTGACTACAGGCTGCATCCGTCTTCCTGCAGCCATCTCATAATGTGTGCAGTTGGGCCCAGGGCAAACCATCACAACTGCAAAAACAATTCAAGTGCATGTCCTCCTGGAAATGAAACATACCTTTCCCTTCTTAACCATAGGTACCTGAGCAAAGCTGATCCCAAATGACCAGGGGCTAGAAAAGGTGATTATATCTTCATGGGCACAGGGTGCGAGTGTGCAAGAAGTTCCCTGAGTGTCCCTCACACTCCTGAATACATTCTTGCTGTTAGAAAAATCATCTTTGAACAAAAGGACAACTGCATACTTTTGTAGAGTTTTCTGAGGATCTCGGTGAATTTCTACAGATACCGTCAAGATATTTTATTATAAAAAAAGCCTTTTCCCTAAACCATTTCAATCGAGTGTGTTCACAAGTCAATTTCCCTATAGCATGCTTCCCTCAGCCCCTTTATGGCCTCCGTAGTGACCTGCCCTGCTTTGCAGAACCACTGACTGTAACTGTGCCGTTTGGCATGAAAATGTGGGTCAGAATAAAAAAGCTAGATGTAGTCGAGACAGATTACATCTGTCACTTCTCCCTTGGCTACCTGGTCTCTCAATCTCTCATAAAAGGAGATTAGGTACGCCTGGCACAATTCCTATTCAAAGTCATGTCAGTGGCCTCCTAAGGTTTTTTGCTCTTCTAAGTGGTTGCAAATAGACTGTTTGGTGCTTTATTTTTATCTTTTTGGGTCAAAATTAAGATGGCTGATGGCTAATCCCAGGTCGCCCTTTTTTCAATTCTTTCCAAATTGTTACTGTATTCGGAGATGGGATACTGTTTGAAGCTCTTTCGATGAAGATGCAATAGAAATTCAAATACAGTATTATTAATTGGCATGATAATAATAATACTTCTCGTATTACGCACTTTCTAGGTACCAAACACTGTGGCAACCATTAGAAGGTTTACAAGAAATCAGATCACATACAGTCCCTGCCTCATGAGAGGATCACAGTGTGAGAGAGCATTTTATAGCTGGCGAAACTGGGGCACAGAGCAGTTAAGTGATTTACCCAAGGTCACACAGCAGGCCAGAGGCAGGCCTGGCTTTAGAACTCCTTTCTCCAGACTCCCAGTCACTTGCTAAAAATAACAATAATCGTGGTATTTGTTAAGCACTTATTCTGTGCCAAGAACTGTCCTTAGCGTTGATGTAGATACAAGATAATCAGATGAGGCATAGTCCCTGTCCTTCAAGGGGATCACAGTCTAAGGAGGAAGGAGGACAGGTTTTTCATCCTCATTTTACAGATGAGGAAACTGAGGCACAGAGAAGTTAAGTGACTTGCCCATGGTCACACAGCAGACTGGTAGCAGAGCTAGGATTAGAACCCAGGTCCCCTGACTCCCAGGCCTGTGCTCTCTCCATTAGGCCACACTGCTTCCCTGGAGGCATCACTCTTATTAGCGTCTGACCCTCCTTGGGTACAAACTTTATGTCTAATTGCATGGCCAGAGAAGATTAAAGTAAATTTAGTATAATAATAATGTTGGTATTTGTTAAGCGCTTACTATGTGCAGAGCACTGTTCTAAGCGCTGGGGTAGATACAAGGTAATCAGGTTGTCCCACGTGAGGCTCACAGTTAATCCCCATTTTACAGATGAGGTCACTGAGGCCCAGAGAAGTTAGTTAAGTGACTTGCCCACAATCACACAGCTGACAAGTGGCAGAGCATATCTTTGCCTCTCTGCACAATACCAAATCCCAACTATCTTTTCTCCTTTCCCTGGGTCCCTTTTACAGACCTCTTTCCCAGCCTCCTTTCCCTCCAATTATTTCTATATTCACTGCCTTGTCTCTTTCCCTCAGTCTTTTCCCTCTCCCCTCACTGGGCTGGTCTTTGGGAAGAAACAATAGTTTGTTCTCCCCAGTCTTAAAAAGAAGTCTCACCTTGAGGAAAAGGCCTTGGCAGATTTTTTTTTAGCACTCCTCTCTCTGATCCTCCCCCCTCCCTAACTCCCCTCTCTTTCCCTTACCTTTTCTCACTCCTCATGAAAACAGGCCTAAACCAGGGCAAGACCAGGAGCTATGTTCGGTCTGAAGGACATATAGGAGCCAGTTAGTTGATTCAGGGTGCAATCCTGGGTTTCTTATACTTTTGCCTGGCTTGGGATGTTCAAGACCCTCAGGGTGATGGTCACCCCTAAATGGAGCAGACCTTAACACCTCAGCAGCCTCAACCACCTAAGGTCCTACGGTTTCAGGAGGGAGAAGGGAGTTTGGAGCTGTTCATGAGATAGATTAGGCCTCCTGCAGCAGAAGGTAAGGTGCTGTGGACTTGGCGTTCACCCCATAGCATTCATTGCACTGCCAGAAACTAAGCTGGAAATTATTTGAGTGCCCATGGCTGACCACCTATTTCCACCTCACGCTGGGATCTCTATGAAATCATGACCAGCAGGCTTGACACCCAGAGAACAACCTTGTGGCTTTATAGAGCATGGAAAGTTTTCCTGGAACAGGGAGGCCTGCTTGGAAGAAATTCAAACTTCAAGGTCCTTCTCCCCATTTGGAGCTTTTCTGAAATATGTGCTAGGCTGGTCCTACCCAAAATGGGCTCCGTTTTGACACCCAGGAAGGCAGCCTCAGCTGTGGGGATGTGTTTCGGGCACTTGACAGGCCTAAGGAGGTGGGGCTGGGACGTCAGAGCTCTAGTGTTTCCTCATCTGGAAGAGTCAGCAGACACTTTTCTATTAATGAGCTATGCAGCTGGGGCAGAGCAGCATGTGAGTATGTGAGTATGTGAGCCAGTGTGTGTGTGGGGGGGGGGGTGTGCGTGCGAATGTGTGTCTGAGAGAGAGAGAGAGGGAGAGAGAAAAAAGAAAGAGATAGAGAGAGGGAGAGAGAGAGAGAATATGAATGAGTGCTTGGCAGTACATGGAACTTTATGTGCCTGCAAACAAAGAAGCCAGGGACACAGAGAAAACTGGAGTATATAAGAGAAATTAAGGTGGCTATGGATAGCACCGGAGAATACTGTCATTGAGATGCCTGTGATGTCATGTATTATGTCACACATGCATCGTAACGTGATGAGATAATATGTACCATTTTGTGGAAGTTTTCTGAGTTCACCTGAACCTGGAACAATTCTCTTCAGGGGACCTGTTCAGAGAGTTAGGAGGAATGGGAGAAAGGAGATGGACTGATAGGTGAATGGTGGGGTCCAGAGAAGGGTTTTTTTCAGGATGAGGTGATGTAAGCATGTTTGAAGACAGAGGGGAAGGAGCCAACAGAGAGTACGTGGCTGAAGATGGTGAATAGGGAGGGATAAAAAGTTGGGCCCAAG
The DNA here is from genome assembly GCF_004115215.2 of Ornithorhynchus anatinus. Taxonomy (NCBI): domain Eukaryota; kingdom Metazoa; phylum Chordata; class Mammalia; order Monotremata; family Ornithorhynchidae; genus Ornithorhynchus; species Ornithorhynchus anatinus. The sequence goes on from NC_041749.1 coordinate 50,897,171, forward strand.
TTTTTTAAAAAGGTGAGAAGTGACTGGGTCAGAGGCTGGGGAGGGAGGGTAAATTTTGAAAGCAAATGAGAGATTGCCTGTTGAGAGAGGGGGGACGAGAGAGTGGATGTCAGGGTGGGAGGGAAGTGGGGAGGTGAGTAGGAGCTTTGGAGGAATTTGGTTTCAGTTTTGTCTACAAAGTATTTGGCAAGATCATCAAGAGTGAGAAAGGGGGCAGCTGGAGACACTGGGGGCTTCAGAGAAGTTAAAGGTCTGGAATAGTTGGAGAAGGCAATAGTCATGGGAGTCCACAAGAGAGGAGAAGTAGTATTGCTGAGTGGAGAAGAGAGCAGAGTTCTAGCAAGGGAGGATGAATTTGATGTTGCCAAAGTCAGCCGGTGCCTAGATTTCCACCAACTGCACTCCCTGATGCAAGCATAGGAGCAGATGAAGTGTACTCTGCAAGTCTGGGTAGAGGGGTGAGTTTGGTTTTTTTAATGGTATTTGTCAGACACTTACTCGTGCCAGGGACCATTCTAAGTGCTTGGGGTAGATACAAGATATCAGTTTGAATAACTTGAATATCAGGTGAGTCCGTGTCTCCCACGGGGCTCACGGTATTAATCTTCAGTTTATAGATGAGGGAACTGAAGCTAGGAGAAGGTAAGTGACTTGCCAAAGGTCACACAGCAGACAGCATTAGAACTCAGGTCCTCTAACTCCCAGGGCCGTGCTCTTTCCACCAGGGCATGCTACTTCTTGTGCTGGTTGTGCTGCAAGATTTAAGTGGGGCCAGAAAGTGAGGGAGTTGAATCTTTGAAACAAAACAGGGTGATCGGGTAGGAAATCCAAATGGTACATGATGTCCTGAACTAAGTGGACAGATCGGCAATCTCTGTGGTGGGGGCAGGACAGTTTTGCATGGAAGGGAGTGCAAGATTGAAGGCAGTTTAGAAGGTTGTGGTCAGAGAATAGGTGAGGTTAGAAATGGTGCAGTGAATAGGGATGATGAGATCCAGTGGGTGTCCAAATTAATGCGTGGGTGGGGTGGAATGGATCAGGGATTTGGTAGAGTGAGAGGAAGCAGAGCTGAGGGATAACTGGGAATGTCCACATGGAAGTAGAAATGACCAAGGAGCAGTATGATCAGATCAGAAGGAGAAAAAAAAGTTGAAAAAGGCATCATCACTCAGAAAAGAGGAGGTGGAAGGGTGGGGGTGGAGGAGACAGTGTAGATGACAGTAATAGTAACTAACTGTAGTGGGTAGTAGAGGCTAGAAATGAATCTCTCAAAGACCAAATGGATGTGCAATAAGTAGTACTCAAAAGGATTTATTCCTGTAAACGGTGAAGAAATTGGAGATGTAGAAAGCTACAACTACCTCAGACAAAAAAAAAATAAGCCAGGCCATTACATTCCCAGGTGAAAAGGGCAGGAAAAGAAAAACAGCTTGAATCAAATTCAGTGAAATCAGAACATCAGCGATGGATGATGAGCTGGCCCTGAAGAGGAAAAGCAAACTTTTGGACCCCAGTATTTTGCCACCAATGAAATGGGCCCAATAATTTTGGTCAATAACACCTGGAGGAAGAGAGGGTGGCTGTAACGAAGGAGCAGTGCAGCGGAGCGACGGACACCTATGCAAAGTCTCACATTGAGCACACATTCAATCAATATTTAATGAGCATTTACTGTGTGCATTCCCAAAAAGATACTAGAAAGAGTCCAGAGGTCAAAGATGTGATGCAAGCTCTACATGAAGACCAGTGAGAGGGACAGCAAGAACTAGAAAAACATCCCTGTGGAAGACTGAGAACCCACTAGACAGATCCAATAACAAAATTTTTGGTCAGAGATGGATAGAATTAAACTGACCGGATGACCCGATTTTGTTGAAGCAATCCTTGGATTTTGCAAACCCTTCTGGGCAATTTTAGAAAAATACACAAATGTCCCAGAATTTGGTCTGCCCTGGATGAACTGGCCAGCCTGCAAGCAATCAATCAATGAATGTCATTTACTGAGGGCCTGCTAAGGGCAAAGCTTTGTTCTAAACCCTTGAGAAATGCAACAGAAGAAAGTCACGCATCCCTTGCCCTTGAGGAGTTTACAGGGCAGATGTGAGGAGCAGTGTGATCTAGTGGAACACAGGCCTGGGAGTCAGAAGGAGCTGAGTTCTACTCCCGGATCTGATACTTGTCTGCTGTGTGACCTTGGACAAGTCACTGCACTACTCTGTGCCTCAGTTACTGCATCTGTAAAATGAGAATGAAAGTGTGATCCCCACGTGGGATGTGGACTGTGACCAACCTGACTAATTTGTATCTACCACAGTGATTAGTACAGTGCCTGCCTTAACAAATATTGAAAAAAAATCAAATGAGAGCGTTTACAAACTAAAGAGGGAACTTACAGTTTAGTGCATCAAGCTTCCCAGTTGCTCTTAGTTTAAATGCTGGGAAACTCCAACCCCTGGGCTGGTGTATGCCTGGTACAAATGCTCCATTTAGGTCTCATAACATTTTGAGATTTGTAGGATGGGCACCCCAGATGTTGGGGAAATTTACCCCAAATCATTTCCTATCTGGCTCTCATGGTTACCAAGAAAAAAGGGAAAGACACACACCTTTAAGATGTTGTCCCAGTGCCCCAATTTTCAGCAAGAACATTACGGTCAGCCTCCATAGACTGATGTGCTACCAATAGCTCTTTGTGGAGGAATAAATAAGGATAAGTCACATGGCTTCAACTACCACCTCTATGCGGATGATCCCCAAATCTACATCTCCATCCCTGATCTCTCTCCCTCTCTGCGGTCTTGCTTTTCTCCAAGACATCTCTACCTGAATGTCCTCCCGTCACCTCAAAATTAATATGGCTAAAACTGAACTTCTTATCTTCCCACCCAAACCCTGTCCTCCCTCTCACTTTCCCATCACTGTAGGCAGCACCACCATCCATCCTATCTCACAAGCTTATAACCTTGGCATTATCCTTGACTTCTCTCTGACATTCAATCCACATATTCGAGCCATCACTAAATCCTGCTAGCTCTGCCTTCCCGACATCACTAAAATCTGTCCTTTCCTCTCCATCCAAATGGCTACCACTGTATTACTGTATTATCCTCCTTGCTGATCTCCCTGCCTCCTGTCTCTCCCCACTCCAGCCCATATTCCACTTTACTGACCGGATCATTTTCCTACAAAAATGTTCAGCCCATGTTTCCCCGCTCCTCAAAAACCTCCAGTTGTTGCCAATCCACCTCCACCTCACCATTGGCTTTAAAGCACTCAATCACCTTGCCCCCTCTTACCTCACCTTGCTACTCTCCTACTACAATTCAGTTGAAACAGTGAGCTGAAACAGTGGGGTAGAATGGGGTACACTCCTGTTCTGGGTTCCTACCCCAACAGCTTCTTCACTTTTTTCACGCTGTGTTACCCTCTATGTTGTATCTGAAGATGACTCTCTTACACTGAGCATCTATGTGTGTGCTTAAATGTGCCTAGACTGTAAGCTCCTCTCTAGATTGTAAATTCCTTCTGGGCAAGGAACATGTCTCCCGACTTTATTACATTGTACTCTCCCACGCACTTAGTACAATGCTCTGCACACAGTAAGTGTTCAATAAATACCATTTATTGATTGAATGATTGCTTGGTGGCAGCTAATCCGCCATTCATTCATTCAATCATATTTATTGAGTGCTTACTGTGTGCAGAGCACTGTACTAAGCGGTCGGAAAGTACAATGCAGCAATAAAGGGAGGAGATCCCCGCCCACAACAGTGTGAGCACAATAAGATAGTACTGGTGCTTTCCACATGCAGGGACTATCATTATTCCAAAGTGGCTTAATATCCCAATCTACCCAAAGTCTCAGCTCAAGAGGAACAACTTCTCTCCTGACAGCCAAATGTCATGGAGTTTTTGAAGCATTAAGACATTTAGCACTGTTTAGACTGTAAGCCTGTTGTTGGGCAGGGATTGTCTCTATCTGTTGCCAAACTGTACATTCCAAGCGCTTAGTACAGTACTCTGCACATAGTAAGTGCTCAATACAGTTGAATGAATGAATGAAGCTGTGCTTTTACTATTAAGTTATTTGTTCTGCTATTTCTGTTGCATATGCCTCATTTCAGCTAGCCATACAAAAACTGCTTGGATGCCCTGCTGTCATCCATTCTCCTCCTCTAACCAGTCAATCGAAGCTGTGCTGTGATGAACATTACCTTGATGTTGATGAACTGTTTACTTTTCAATGCTTCATTGCTGTGTTTGTTGAATATGGTGGCACTGATCAGCTTACTTGAAAAACTACTAGAAGCAGCATGGCCCAATGGAAAGAGCATGGGTCTGGGAGTCAGAGGGTCTGGGTTCTAATCCTGACTCTGCATCTTCTCTGCTGTGTGCTCTGCACACAGTACACTCTCAATAAATACGATTGAATGAATGAGTCTTTGGCAAGTCACTTAATTTCCCTGTACCTCATCTGTAGAATGGGGACTAAGATTGTGAGCCCTATGTGGGATGTGGACTCTGTCCAACCCAAATATCTTGTATCTACCCCAGTGCTTCTCACAGTGCTTGGCACATAGTGAGCGCTTAACAAACACCGGTAAAAACAAGAACAAAAAAAAAACTGTTTCTTCTGTGCTAGGACCTGGTCTTAAACAGGGCTGCTATGACATTGCTTTTGGCCACTGTTTTCATTTTCCAGGGGCTTGACGTAAAGCTATCTTGTGGTTCAGATGCCGCTTTGTTGGTAATAATAATAATGATGGTATTTGTTAAGTGCTTACTACATGCCTAGCACTGTTCTGAGTGCTGGGGTAGATACAAGGTCACCAGGTTGTCCCACGTGGGGCTCACAATCTTAATCCCCATTTTACAGATGAGGTAACTGAGGCCCAGAGAAATTAAGTGACTTGTCCAAGGTCACACAGCAGACAAATGACAGATCCGGGATTAGAACCCACGACCTTCTGACTCCCAAGCCCCGTGCTCTTTCCACTAATCCACGCTGCTTCTCTACATCAGTTATACTGCTAGGTTGAGTTGGGGACATATTCGATAATGGTTTGTCCAGCAATTTGCCAACTTCCAAAGGTGCAGGGAACCACATATCTTTCAAATTCCACAGGCACACATTGCTGTCCTCAGTGAGATCCATCCTGTAAGATTTGGGTGTGTCTCTTATATCTCCCCTGCCAATTCAACAGCATTATGTACTTACCTGTAATTTATGTCTGGCTCCCCCTCTAGACTGTAAGCTTGTTGTGGGCAGGGAATGTGTCTGTTTATTGCTATACTGTACTTTCCCAAGCACTCCGTACAGTGCTCTACTACAGTAAGCGCTCAATAAATATGACTGAATGAGTGAATTAACCCCCGCCCTGGGCCCCACACCTTGCATCTCGCACCCCGCACCCTAGGTCCTATCCAGGGGCACAGACACTGAACCCTGCAGCGAGAGAGGGAGAGGAAGGAGGGAGGAGGAGGAGGAGGGGCCCGGGAGAAGGACAAGGACAGGGGGTCACAGGAGGACGATAATGTGCAAGTTGGGGTGAGGGGGCACTTTGATTCCGGTCGGCTCCGCCACTTGTCTGCAATGTGACCTTGGGCAAGTCACTTCACTTCTCTGGGTCTCGGTTGCCTCATCTCTAAAATGGGTATTGAGACGGTGAGCCCCATGTGAGACAGGGACGGTGTCCAATTTGATTTGGTTATATCCACCCCAGTGCTTAGTACAGTGCCTGGCGCAGAGTAAGTGCTTAAGAAATGCCATTATTATTATTTGGTTCTCAGAAGACAGAGTTGTTCATTAATGAGCTGATGTGTGTCACGCTTAATGAGCGAGAGTAGACCATTGCTTCCTACAAAATCCAGTGAGTCTATCTGTATTTCAGCACTGTTACCCACCTATGGATTATATTCCTCCGTGATGATCAACCTGTCCACTTGTTTCTCCTGCAATGTATCTGGAACTCTTTACACAACTTTTTCTTTCTCTTTCTTGGTACTCCTCAGTGTTGGAGCATATATTTTAATGATAGTGGCAAAGCACTCTCATTTTAGAGGCAGGTAGAGGGTCATCAATGCTCATTTATGTCTCTGGGCAGATGTGGGAAACCTGACATTAAGGGTTGTCTGACTACTAATTCATCACTTGAAATCCAACGCTTGAAATCCACCGCTCTTATGGAAGTAGATCTCTCAAGATGCTGTATGCAGCACTTGAGTCCTTGAACTGTCCTTCATCAGGCAGTCTATTTTCACTCAATCCTTTGCCATTGGGCAATTTTCATTCAGAAGAAGCTGTTCTCCTTTTGGGGTGAACTGCTCATTACGATATCCTGACGTTCCATGTCACGAGAGCTGCTTTCTTTGTGGTGGTTCTTTTACCGATTATGGCATCACGATGTAAAGGACAACAGGTACAAGAATTTCAGTGAGCTAACGTAGAGTTTGGTGAGGTGGAAGCAGCAGTAGCAGTTATCGGTAGTAGCAGTCAGAGTATTTATTGACCATTTACTGTGTGCAAGAGCACTGGGAAAGAATACACAGCCGGGAATTAGACACAACCCTGTTCCTCAGGAGGCTCGCAATCTCAAAATATGACGGGGAGTGGAGATTGGCGATAGATACATATGGAGAGATGAAACAAAACTCTAAACTCTAAGATGAAAACAAAGATCTGAACGACAGCAGGACTGTAGGAGCAGAATTTGAGGGACTCCTCAGGCTTCAGAGTCATGTCCACGGCAGCAGCCGCCACAGCCTTCCCAAGGTTTTGTGGAGGTGGCGCTAGGCTGCAGCTGCTTTTTTCTTTCCCACCAGGTTGATGCAAGGAATGTTCGGGTGAAGTTCCTAGGCGAGATGGAGGAGAACTGGGGGCGGGATCCTAGGGAGGCAGTGTGACTACCTGGTAGGGGAGGACACTGGGGAGCCTGGAGTTGGCGGTGTGAACGTGACAGCTCCAGCAGATTTCTTGACTGTGGAGAGAAGACCGGTGGAGAGGCAGGCCTGGGAACCACTCTAGGGTGGCTTAGAGTCTCGTGGCCCACGGTGCACTGGGCATGCTGGGAACAGGGCCCTGGGATCCATGATGTGGAGGCAACAGTTTCTCACAGGATGTGAGCAACCATCATGGGGAGAGGCAGGCAATTCTTAGGGAACCTTTTCTAGCCTCTCTCTATTTTTGGGGAGAGGTGGATTCCAAAATAGAGCTGCTCAAATACCTAGTGTCATCTAGTGCCTCTTTGGTAATTAAATGATCAGATACTGCTATACTCTCCTTGGCTTTGTGCACCAATCGATCAATCAGTGGGATTTATTGAGAGCCTACTGTGTGCAGAGCACTGTATTATGTGCTTGGGAGAGTACAATACAGCAGAGTTGGTAGACAGGTCCCCGGCCCACAAATGAGCTTACGGTGTAGAGATGATCAGCCATACATTCGTCCACCATAGAAAGCTTTGGGGATGGGGTAATATTCACTACTTCAAGCGTGGAATTCTCTTCCCAGGAGGGTAGGTATGTCATTCCACAGAAGTAGCCTGTATTTCTGGAGACTGAGAAGGTAGTTGCTTAAATACAGTCATTAGGGAAATCCTCACTCAGTGTCCTCAGGTTTCCAGGTGATAAGACCAACACTCTCCCCCTCTTCTCTGCTGTCACCTCACCCCCACTACCCCCAAAAATAAACAAGTCATTCCTAGGGATTCAGAAGGCCTCAACCAGGACTCAGAAAGCACACCAATGTTTGAAAAGTTCTACACTCCCCCACCCTCTCATCTAAGAGACCCTCCTCTAAGAGGAAGAATAGTTGCTATAACCCTGAATGGAGAACTAAAATAATTCTTACAGGAATAAGTATGCTTGAACAATAAACCACTCCTTTACATTAGAGAGATTCAAAATTTAGCTAAAGCAAACGTTTTCATTCTCCCTTAGTAAAGCAAATACTACAATGCACTTTGTCCCACCTTCTAAGTACTCTCCCCACCCCCACAGCACTTCTGTGTATATTAGTATAAATCTGCTGCTTCCTCTATCTGCAATTTATTTTAATGTCTCTCTCCTCGACCGTAAGCTTCTTGAGAGCAGTGATCAAGTATACTTACTCCATCGTACTCTCCCAGTTGTTCATACGTACCCTGCACAAGTAAGCGCTCATAAATAACATTGTTCAATTTATTGTTACAAATTGTTATTCATTACGAATAACAATAATACTACTAAATAAGTTTACTATGTACCAAACACTATACTAAGCACTGGGGTAGATACAAAATAATCAGGTCAGACATAGTCTCTGTCCTACATGGGGATCACAGTTTAAGGAGGAGAACAGGTATTTATCCCTATTTTACTGATAAGGAAACCAAGGAATCATGAGGGATTCCCCCACTTAGGTGGTGGGTGGCAGAGAAGGAGCCCAGGAAAGAGACTGAGAATGAGCAGCCAGAGAGATAGAAAGAGAACCAGGACTGGACAGTGTCAGTGAAGCCAAGATTGGATGATCCCTACTGAGTCTCCAAATCCAAGCTACTATCCCTTGAAGACCAAATTGACACCCTCAACAACACCCTCTCTACTGAACTCAACTCACTTGCTCCTCTAGCAAAAGCCCCTTCCTTTGCTCCTGTGCTTGAGCCGCAGAGCTCCAGATATCCAGAAATCCAAATATCAGGCGACTTTGTCCATTTTGATTTCATCTTTGCCTGCTTTAATTCTGCTCTTTTCTCCACCCAGAAACATTATTTCTCCATCCTTCCAGACTCCCATGCCCTTTGCTCTAATCAATTGTTTCAAACATTTAATTCCCTCCTCAAATCCCTGTTCCCCCTATCCCCTCGACCCCATCTCTTGCCCCTAAAGACCTGGCTAGGTATCTTATTGAGAAAATTGAAATCATGAGGGGTGATCTCCCTAAAATCTCCCCTGCTCCTTTCCAAGTCCCTCTCTCCTCCTGCTCACTCTTCAACTCTCCCAGCTTTCCAACAGTATCTCAAAAGATCCCCTGCCTCTTTATTTTTTTTAGCAGTATTTGTTTAACACTTACTATGCACCAGGCATGGTACTAAGCACTGGGAAAGATACAAGCAAATCAGGTTGGACACAGTACATGCCCCACATTGGTTCCTCTGAAAATTTACCCCCTCCACCTGCACCTCTGACCCCATCCTGTCGCACCTAGTCAAAACACTTGCCCCCTCTCTTCTTCCCATCCTGACTGCCATCTTTGACTATTCATTCTCCAAAAGCTTCTTCCCCATTGCTTTCAAACATGGTCAGCCTCCCTTGACCTCATGACTCCCTCAGGCTCCATCTTCCTCCTACCATTCCTCCAAACTCCCTGAGTGAGTTGGTTACACCTGCTAAATCCACTTCCTCATCTCTAATTCTCTCTTTAACCTCCTCCAATCTGGCTTCCAGCCCCTTCTTGTCTTGTCTCGCCTTATTGCCGTTGAGTTGTTTCTGACCCGTAGCGACACCATGGACACAATCTCTCTCAGAACACCCCACTCTCCATCTGCAATCATTCTGGTAGTGTATCCATAGAGTTTTCTTGGTAAAAATACGGAAGTGGTTTACCATTGCTTCCTTCCGGGCCGTAAACTTGAGTCTCCGTCCTTGACTATCTTCCATGCCACTGATGCCCAGCACAGGTGAGTTTTGACTTGTAGCAGATTGCCTTCTACTCACTAACCACTGGCCAAGCTAGGAATGGAATGGGTATGCCTCTGCTTGACTCTCCCTCCTGTAGCCGAGACTGGTAGAGTACTAGAACCTCTCCAGGTGCTACCCTGAGGGGGGTTCCAGCCCCTTCACTCCACCAAAACTCCCCTCTCAAAGGGCACCACTGATCTCCTTCTTGCCACATCCAATGGCTTCTACTCCATCCTAATCCTCCTTGACCACTCAGCTGTCTTTGACACTGTCAACCACCCCTTTCTCCTGGAAACATGATCCAACCTTGGCTTCATTGATGCTGTCCACTCCTGGTTCTACTCCTATCTCTCTGGCTGCTCATTCTCAGCCTCTTTCCCAGGGTTCTCCTCGGCCACCCACCCACTAACTGTGGAGTCCCTCAAGGCTCAGTTCTGGGTCCCCTTCTATTCTTAATCTACACACACTCCCTTGGAAGACTCATTCACTCCCAAAGCTTCAACAATCATCTCTATGCAGATGATTCCCAATCTACATCTCCAGCCCTGTTCTCTCCTTCTCTGCAATCCCATATTTGCCCTTGACTTCAGTACATCTCTACTTGGATGTTCCATTTACACCTCAAATTTAACAAGTCCAAAACAGAGCTACTGATCTTACCCCCCAAACCCTGCCCTCCCCACTGTCTTTCCCTTCACTGTAGACACCACCACTATCTTCCCTCTCTCACAAGCCTGTACCCTTGGCATTTTCCTCAACTCATCTCTCTCATTCAACCCACATATTCAATCTGTCACTACATCCTGTTGGTTCAACCTTCACAACTTCGCTAAAATCCACCCTTTCCTCGACATTCAAACTACTACCTGAGACCAAGCATTTATCTTATCCTGCCTTGATTACTGCATCAGCCTCCTTGTTGACCTCCCTGCTACCCATCTCTCCCCACTCCAGTCCATATTTCTACAAAACCATTGAGTCCACATTTCCCCATCTCCTCAAGAGCCTCCAGTGTTGCCCACTTGGAAGGGCAGAATCAGTCTGTGCCCATGTATTTCATTGAGATGCAAACTCTTCTGCAGTACAAAGCTTTATAATGATCGCTATCACTGCCTCATTGCTAGGGCTTGGCTGAGTTGTCCACCGAACAGCAGGATTGCAGTGGAACACTGAATGCAGCTAATTGCTGGGGGAGCTGGAAAATAAATGAGAAGAATATACAGCCTTGGCACTGCCTGATGTTGCAACCCCAGGAGCTGATCCTGAGGCTAGGGGCCAGCGGAAGCCCTGTGGAGAAGGAGAGGAGAATAGGTCAGCTGGATGTGACTGAGCCCAGCTGGAGTGGCCTCATGGCTAAAAAAACAGGAAGGAGAAGGAAGAAACTGCTGTGCCCTTTTGGAGTTGAGACCGGTGATTCCAAGTGTTCAGAAATAGTCCTGGTTATTGCCCACAGGAATGGATCTGCCTTTTCTTTCCAACCTTGCTGTTGAGGTGAAGCAGTGTGATTGATTTCACTGTTCAGGTGTAAGGCACCTTCAAAGAGCTTTCTTCATCCTTTGCCTTTCTCACCCTGCCAACTAGCTAGCACTTTTGCAGAGAACAATCAATCGATTAATCAGTGGTATTTATGGAGTGCCTACTGTACAGTGTGGCCTGAGAGTCAGAAGGATCTGGCTTCTAATCAGGGCTCTGCCACTTGTCTGCTGTGTGACCTTGGGCAAATCACTTCACTTCTCTGTGCCTCAGTTGCCTCATCTGTAAAATGGGGATGAAGATTGTGAGCCCCGTGTGGTACAGGAACTGTGTCCAACTTGGTTATCTTATATTTACCCCAGTGCTTAGTACTGGCACATAGTAAGCGCTTAGGAAATACCACCATCATCATTATTATCATTATTATTACTGTGTGGGAAAGAAAAATAGATTCAGTAGACATGATGCCTGCCCTCAAGGAGTTTACAATGCAGCAGAGGAGATGGACACTAAAATAAATTACAGTTCAGAGGAGCTACTAGAGAATATAGAATAAAAATAAATACCTAAGTGCTACGGGGGGTTGTGCATACTTAAATGCTTAGGGGGAATGGAAGTTCTGAAGTAACAGTTGGAAGATATAAGTGGGAAATGAGATCTTTATTTGAGAAGGTCTCCTAGAGGAGATGTGAATTCAGAAGGGCTTTGAAGTTGGGGAGAGTGTTCTAGATGTAGACTTTAAGCTCTTCCTTTAGAGTGCTAGCTCCCAATCACTTAATACAGTGGTTTGCACACAGTAGTCGCTCAATGAATACCACTGATTAATAGAAGGGAAATCAGGAGAGGACAATGTCAAGGAAGCCAAGGTTGGAGAGTGCTTCCAGGAAAAAGGGCTTGTCTACAATACTGAAGGCAGTGGAGAGGTCGAGGAGGATAAGGATAGAGTAAAGGCCAATGGATTTGACGAAAAGGAAGCCACTGGTGAGAGTGGTCTTGGTGGAATGAAGGGGGAGGAAACTGGACCGTAGAGGGTCAAGAGGGGATCTAAAGGAGAGGAAGTGGAGATGGGAAGCATATTCCACTGACAGGAGGAGTTTGGACAGGAATGGGAAAAAGGTGATGGGGCAACAACTGGATGGTGCAATGGAGTCCAGAGAAGGGGTTTTTTTTTTCTTTTTTTACAATAGGGAAAATGTGGGAGTGTTGAAGGTATAAAAAAAGGAGCCATCAGAGAGCTGTTGTCGATAGTGGTCAGAGAAGGAAAAAGATTAGAAACAAGTGAGAAGGGATGTGATCAGAGGCATGGTTTGAGGGGGTAGATTTTTCTATGATTTTACTATTAAATCAACCCTCTATTCTGTAAGTTCCTAGTGGGCAGGGGTCATCTCTGAGAAGCAGCATGGCTCAGTGGAAAGAGCATGGACTTTGGAGTCAGAGATCATGGGTTCGAATCCTGGCTCTGCCACTTGTCAGCTGTGTGACTTTGGGCAAGTCACTTAACTTCTCTGTGCCTCAGTTACCTCATCTGTAAAATGGGGATTAAGACTGTGAGCCCCACGTGGGACAACCTGATTCCCTTGTGTTTACCCCAGCGCTTAGAACAGTGCTCTGCACATAGTAAGCGCTTAACAAATACCAACATTATTATTATTATTATTATCATCTCTACCTACTCTATTGTTTTGTACTCTCCTAAGCATTTAGTACAGTGCTCTGCATACAGTAAGCACTTAATAAATACCATCGATTGATCAATTCGTTCATTCAATACACACACACTAAGAGACCCACAACTTCGCAGCTATGATTTGTGAGCCAAGATGGTGGGCACTTTTTGTTATAGGAGAGCAACCTGCTCAACCACTTTCAATTCAACTCAAGGAGCAGTAGAATCTAGTGGGCAGGCCATTGGATTTGGCAAAAACAAACATGGTTTATAGTTCTGAACTGACAAATGATTTGACTTTTTTGTTCTAGAGTTTCTCCATCAATAAAATGGGGATAAAAAAACACCTGTCTTAACCAGGATTCCAGGGAAGGGATGGGGTAATTGCCACAATATTTGATCAGCATGGAAGCAGCATGGCCTAGTGGAAATAGCACAGACTTGGGAGTCAGAGGAACTGGGTTCTAATCCCGGGTCTATCCTGTACCTACTGTGTGACCTTGGGCAAGTCACTTAACATCTCTGTACCTCAGTTCCCTCATCTGCAAAATGGGGATTCATTACCTGTTTTCCCTCCTACTTAGACTGTGAGCCCCATCTGGGACTTGACTACCTTGTATCTACCCCAGTGCTTAGTACAGTGCGCAGTACATAGTAAGCACTCGACAAATATTACCATCATTATCATCATTATTATTGTAATTAGTAAATCCTTTAGAGGAAAGCCACTATGAAGGTCCATGGAGAAGCAGTGCTCTCCAGTTCTATCCCTGAAGAAACTGGGATCCCAGAAATGTCACATAGCACATAGTCACAGAGCATGACCTAGGTTTCTAATCCCAACGTTCTAGTCAGATAACTCTTCACTCATTACTTCTTCTGTTTTTGCCTCTCATTTCTTTCCCTCTTTGGATGTTCCTGGCTCTCTGGGTGGATCTGTCTCTCTCTGTCCCTCTGTCTCCTTGTTATCTGTCTCTTTGGTCCGCCTCTTTCTGTCTCTCTGACTTCTTGTTCTCTGTCTCTGCCTCTGTACTCTCAGCAGCAAATCAAAGAGTTTGTGGCAGGGTCGACAGTGTTCCGTGAAGTAGAAAACACAGACTTCCGTTTGTTTCCCTAATAAACCAACTAATCATTCGGTCAGCAGCATTTATTTAACAGTCCAAGTGTGCACAGGCTAGTAGTAATAGTAGCATTTATTAAGTGCAAACTTGATGCAGGGCATTGAACTCTTGGGAAGTATGGAAGAAAGGCGTGACCTATTAACTAGTTATACTTTAATGGGGGAGACAGAGATCAAAATACTTACAACCAGAGTGGTCAAAATAAAGAACTGAGAGAAGCAATGTGGCCCAGTGGATAGAGCACAGGGCTGGGAGTCAGAAGGACCTGGTTTCTAATGCCGGCTCCCCCACTTGTCTGCCATGTGACCTGGGGCAAGTCGCTTAACCTATCTGTGCCTGTTTCCTCATCTGTAAAATGAGGATTAAGATTGTCAGGCCTATGTGGGTCAGGGATTGAAATCTTCTGGAAGGAGAAAGAAATCCAATCGGCAAGCTTGTGAGAGGTTTTAAATTCATGAGGCAAGGAGCTCTCTCTCTCTCTCTTTCGAGCTCTCCCTCTCCCCCTCCACCCTTTGATTCTCTCTATATGTTTTCCCAGCTACCTTGAAGGACTGAGTTCAGTTCCTTCTTTTTAACAGACCAGAGTATTTGTGCTCAGGCCCCAGAAAGCATGTGCTTTTAGAAAACTCTGTATATTCAAGAAGTTTGCTTGTGTGTTTAGAGAAGCTTGTGTAACTGTAGAAGCTGGTATAATTAGGGAAGTGTAAGCATCTGAATCCGGTTGGTCTTCTTGTTTTCTCCCTATGCATTACACTGATTCCTCTGGGGCTGACATCGCTGTGGTGGTTTGGAAATGATGGGGGCCTCCCTGAACTCCTCCCCAGTAGGCCAGCTGTCACAAAATACCACATGGATTGTAATTGCAATCCTGTGCTGTGGAACCTGGAAGTAAGACATTCTAAAGATCTCAGAGTTCAACATAGAGGATCCATTCTGGAGAGGGTGATGATGGCAGTCACCTTTCTGGAAGTTGGAATGTGGGGCAAAGCCATTATATTTGCCTCTATAGTACTTGGGGCAGGGCAAGCAGCTGGCTATGGGGCAGCTAGAAGGTGGAGCAACCGAGTTGGCAGCTCAGTATTTGGCTTCTTCACCCACCTGGTCAGAGGATGACTCCAGGGACCATGGAGGGACCACCTGAAAAATTGGGGGACCCCACCCCTAACTACACATCCATCATCGCTGAATTGTAGGCCCACTGCCTCTCCCTCTCTGGAGAAGTGAAGTGCTGAGGGGAAGCTCTTGTACCTTATTTGGAATGCTGGGAGGGTTAAAGTGGTTTGGATCATGGCTTAGTGGAAAGAGCCCGGGCTTGGGAGTCAGAGGTCAGGGGTTCTAATCCTGGCTCTGCCACTTATCAACTGTGTGACTTTGGACAAGTCACTTAACTTATCTGTGCCTCAGTTACCTCATCTGGAAAATGGGGATTAAGACAGTGAGCCCCACGTGGGACAACCTGATTACCCTGTACCTACCCCAGCGCTTAGAACAGCACTTGGCATATAGGAAGCGCTCAACAAATACCATCATTATTTAGGGCAGCCCTGCCTGGAGCAGTCAGGCTCCTGAGGACTATTTCCTCCCAGCACGAATGCTCTGCTCTTGGTTTTAATTGGTGTTTTTGTAGATGTTACTCTGTTATTCTTTCCCTGTGTGTCTGTCTTCCCCAGCTCTCTCTGGATTTGAGCCCCTGTGGGCTAGAAACTGTCTGAATTAATGTTTTCACCATTCTGACCAGCCCTTTTGCTTGGTGCTTTGCACATTGGAAGTATTTAAGAAGTGTCAAAACCGCTACTAGTGCCCTCAGCCACACGGAGGGGCAAACTTCTGGGCCCTCCAGGTAAGAGTCCTCCAAGTGGGTCTGGGCCTCACAGCCCAAGGTGTGGCTTACTTTTCCTTCCATTTTGTGGTTTGTCTGAGTCTCTCTCATTTTCCTCTTTTGGGCTACCTCTGCCTCTCTCTATCCCTCTGCTTTCCCATTTCCTCTCTCTTTGGCTTCTGGCTCTAGTTGCCGGGTGCTGTCTCTCTGGCTCTCTGGCTCTCTGGCTCTCTGGCTCTCTGGCTCTCTGGCTGTAGTTCCAGACCTTTGGATCTGGAGAGGACTCCCTTTTCTGCCCCTGGAAGCCCTGCCCCAAGATCCTCCTTGAGCTCAAAAATCAGAAGTTGGCAACTATGAAGTCAAATCTGGCATACACATCATCTGCTACACATACAGCAGTAGAGACATGTGTAAGTGAAAGGAAGGGAGGGTATGTGGGTTGGGGGAGTGAATAGGAGCAGATGAGGCTAGTCTAGATGGCTGGCTTGGCAAATTTCTATCTTGAACAATGGTTTCAAGCAGTGGCAGGACAGTTTAGCAGAGACAGGGGAAGAAGGGTACCCTTGGTTGGGCAAATGGCAGGGGGGAATCATTCAGAAACTAGAGAGAGTGAAGCATAAACAGAATGGCAACAGTTTGCTGAGCTAGAACTAACCTAATCAGTGAGGTGGGTTCCACTGACTTGATAACTTTGCTGACCATGAAGATGGTTCTGCCATCTTGGCATTCCAAGTGTCCTATTCCTAGAGTTAGGAAGTCTTAAATGATATGACGTCGTCTTTCCTTTTCCTCCTTGATGATGACAATGATCACTGAACACTTACTGAGCACCCATGTGTCATATGTCTTACTTCTCAGCAATGCCAGTAGCCTGCTTTCCCGAAGCAGCATGGTCTCCCAGGCATGGAAGAAAGAGTATTAACTCTCCATGTCCCTACTGGCTTCATCCAACAGACTGGCAGCCTCCCTGGTTTTAAACGGCAGTGAAAGGGCACTTGTCTTGGCAGGGGAATGTAGGTCCAGGCATGAGAACTGGGAAGGGATGGACAGAATCTTTCATACAGTTACTGGCTTCACTGCCAACATAGTACCAGTGAGGTTTTGTAGCTGGCTTAGAATTTGGGCACAAGGCCACTGGTGGTAGCCATACACCTAAGCACTAGATAATAATAATATTGGTATTTGTTAAGCGCTATGTGCAGAGCACTGTTCTAAGCGCTGGGATAGCCATAGGGGAATCAGGTTGTCCCACGTGGGGCTCACAGTCTTAATCCCCATTTTACAGATGAGGTAACTGAGGCACAGAGAATCTAAGTGACTTGCCCACAGTCACAGAGCTGACAAGTGGCAGAGCCAGGATTCGAACCCATGACCTCTGACTCCAAAGCCCGTGCTCTTTCCACTGAGCCACGCTGCTTCTCCAAGATGAAGAAGTATGAAGATGAAGAGGTATTACTTCTGCCATGCAGAAAATGGCAGATGGATGCCAAGAGCTACTCTCCATGGTTCCTCCTCAGCCTGGGGGAAATTACTTCCACCGAAAGGAATTGCAGCTCAAGTCTCCGCTATTGCAAATTCACCAGGAAGTCAGCTGGGCCCCTCCTCCCTAGCCCAGACGGTCTCCCTAGTTCCTGTGGTTTTACACTCATTCATTCATTCATTCATTAAATCATATTTGTTGAGCAGCATACTGTGTGCAAAGCACTGTACTAAGCGATCAGGAAAGTACAGTACAACAATAAACTGACACATTTCCTGCTTACGATGAGCTTACAGTCTAGATGGGTGGAGACAGGCATTAATATAAATAAATAAATTACAGATATGGACATAAATGCTGTGGTGCTGGGAGGGGGGAAGAACAAAGAAAGCAAGTCAGGGTGATGCAGAAGGGAATGGGAGAAGAGGAAAGTGGGGCTTAGTCAGGGAAGGCCTCCTGGAGGAGATGCATCTTCAATAAGCCTTTGAAGGGGGGAGAGTGATTTTCTGTCGGATTTGAGGAGGGAGGGCATTCCAGGCCAGAGGCAGGACGTGGGCGAGGGGGCGGTGGCGAGAGAGGAGAGATCAAGGCACAGTGAGATGGTTAGCATTACAGGAGCGAGGTGTGCTGGGTTGTAGTAGCAGAGTAGCGAGGAGAGGTAGGAGGGGGCAAGGTGATTGAGTGTTTAAAAGCCAAAGGTGAGGGGTTTCTGTTTGATGTGGAGGTAGATGGGCAACCACTGGAGTTTACTGAGGAGTGGGGAAACATGTCCTGAACATTTTTGTTGAAAAATGATCCAGGTAGCAGAGTGAAGTATTGACTGAAGTGGGGAGAGACAGGAGGCTGGCAGGACAGCCAAGGAGGCTGATGCAGTAATTCAGGAGGGATAGGATGAGTGATTGTATTAACGTGGTAGCAGTTAGAATGGAGAGGAAAGGGCAGATTTTAGCGATATTGTGAAGGTGGAACTGACAGCATTTAGTGATGTATTAAATATATGAGTTGAATGAGAGAGAGGAGTCGAAGATAATGTCAAGGTTAAAGTCTTGTGAGACAGGAAGGATGGTGCTGCCGACTACAGTGATGGGAAAGTCAGGGGGAGGACAGGGTTTGGGTGGGAAGAGAAGGAGTTCTCTTTTGGACATGTTAAGCTTGAGGTAACGGGAGGTCATCCAAGTAGAGATGTCTTGAAGGCAGGAGGAAATGCGGGACTGCAGACGGGGAGAGAGATCAGGGCTGGAAATGTAGGTTTGGGTATCATCCACACAGAGGTGGTAGTTGAAGCCATGGGAGTGAATGTGTTCTCCAAGGGAGTTGGTGTAGATGAAGGGGACCCAGAACTGAACACTGAGGAACTCCCACAGTTAGGGGGAGGCAGAGGAGGAGGCCGCAAAGGAGACTGAGAATGAACAGCCAGAGAGATAAGAGGAGAACCAGGAGAAGACAGTGTCAGTGAAGCCAGCTTGCATAATGTTTCCAGGAGAAGGGCGTGTGGTCGACAGTGTCAAAGGCAGCTGAGAGGTCGAGGAGGATTAGGATGGATTTGGGCAAGGAGATTATCGTGACCTTTGATAGGATGGTTTCTGTGGAGTGGAGGGAACAGAAGGCAGATTTGAGTGAGTCAAGGAGAGAATTGGAGGAGAGGAATTAGAGAGCAGGTGCAGACAATTCGCTCAAGGAGTTAGGACAGGAATGGTAGGAGGGAGATGGGGTAATAACTGGAGGGAGCCATGGGGGTCAAGGAAGGGGTTTTTTAGGATACGGGAAACATGGGCATGTTTGAAAGGAGTGAGGAAGAAGCCATTGGAGAGTGAACAGTTGAAGATGGCTGTTAGGGAGGTCAAGAGGGAGGGGCCAAGTGTTTTGATAAGGTGTGAAGGAATGGGGTCAGATGCGCAGGTGAAGGGGATGGACTTTGAGAGGAGCCAGGAGATCTCCTGTAGAAATACTGCTCCCCTTCCTACACTCCAAACTCATCCTATCTCTCTGACCTCCCAACATCCTCCTCTATTTTACACGTATTCTTGTCACATTTATGCATTTTTCTACATTTTTCTACAGCTCCAATGCTGCTAAATCCTATTGGAGATATTGATGCTGCTCTTGCTGCTATTGCTTCCAGAACTGCCACATTTCCCACCTTCCAGGACTGCAGGTTTGGGGGATGGAGGCTGGACCAGGATGAGGTAAGGCTATGATAGGCGGAGGAGGAGGAGGAGGAGAGAGTGGGAAAGAAGGTTTGAGATTCCCTCCCACCCTTCCACCTTCACCTTTTCTTCCTCCACCATGGACAGCAGGACAGGTCCACTCTCCCCTAGCTCGCATCCCTCATCTCCCAAACTGGATTCCCTGGGTTTTGTAAGTAAATTCTGAGGTTCCCAGAATGGCGAAATTTGTTGCTCTGTGGATTACTAGCCCCATGCCCTCCTTCTCCCCCTTTGTCAGACAAGGCCAATAGCTAACAGTCCTTTGAGCTGACTGATTTGCACTCCTGCAGAGCAGATGTAGAAACAAAGAAGGTGAAAGGGAATTGATTCATTCTGGTTTATGGAGAATGAGGTGATGAGGTCCTCTTCAATCACTGGCAGGCAGGGGAATGAGGGTCATGGGGTCCCACCCACTGCTGCTTTAATTACTTGAAATCCTATTAGAGAACATTCTGAATTAAAAATTGTTTTTTGTCTAGTCTTTGAGGCTGTGACTATCCATTGCTCAGGAAGTGGTCAATTGCACTCTCTTGTCCCCAGGCGGTAGAAAATTCAGTAAGTGGGGAGTAGGTTGTAGCTTTCTGTGGTATTTTTGTAAATGCAAAATTGCTTCTTGGGGATTTTTCCCAAGGATTTTCCCTAGGGCGGCAATTTTATGGAGAAAAGCCTAAGAAGCAACTCTACAGTTGCAAAAACAATTTAGAAAACTCCACCTTTTTTCATTAAATAATGATTGGATTTGTTAATAATTATGGTATTTGTTAAGCACTTACTAGGGACCAGGCACGGTACTAAGCACTGGGGTGGATACTAGCAAATGGGGTTGGACACAGTCACTGTCCCATGTAGGGCTCACGGTCTTCATCCCCATTTTACAGATGAAGTAACTGAGGCCCAGAGGAGTGAAGTGACTTGCCCAAGGCCACACAGCAGTCAAGCAGAGGAGTGTGGATTAGAACTTTTGACCATCTGACTCCCAGGCCCGTGCTTTCTTCGGTAAACCACGTTGCTCCCTCCTTCTTCTTTACCACCTGCCAATGACCACATAATGCCATCCATTATTCTGCAGGTGGTGACCTATCATGAATCCCTTGTTTTTACTAAGGTGTTGTCAATCGATCAATGCCATTTATTGACCACTTGCCAGTGCAGAGCATTGTACTAAGCCTTTGGGAGAGTACACTACAACAGAATTAGTAGACACATTCCCTCCCCACCAGGAGCTTACAGCCTAGAAGGGGAGATGGGCATGGAAAACAATTAGGGATGCGTACCTAAGTGTTTTGGGGCTGGCTGAGAGTGGGGTTAATATGAAGTGCTTAAAGGGTACAGATCCTCCAAGTATGTGGGCTTAGGACTCTTCTGGAAAGATGAAAATTGAGAAAGGGCACGATTGAAGTTTTCAAAATCATGAAAGGTGTGGATGTCAAATTCTACAACCCTATTATGAAGGGGTACCCATTGAAGTTTGAAGGTGGTAGCTTCAAAACAAATTAGAAAGGATTTTTTTTCTCAGAACAGGGGGCAAATATATGGAATTTGTTACCATGGGAAGTTGTGCAGGCAGAAAATATCAGTAGTTTCAAAGAGAGGTGTGAAAAGTTAGGGGGAGAGAGAGTCATAATAAACTCATAAAGGTAAAAGTGAGGGATTATTATTATTATAATTAAATTAAGAGCTTACTATGTGTCAAGCATTGTTCTAAGCACTGGGGTAGATAAAAATTAATCAGGTCGTACACAATCCCTGTCCCACATGGGGCTCCCAGCCTAAGTAGGAGAGACATTATGTCAGCAGAAATTCAGGCACCAAGCCGACTTTAGGCACTTCAAATTCATCCTCCCCCTGCCCTCTCTTCTTCTCAGCAACATTACTTCTACACCCTCATGGATTCTCATGCCTATTTCCCCCACTACCTATTCCAGACCTTTAACTCTCTCTTGAAACCCCAGTGCCCCATATCCAACCTCTCTTGCCTCAATAACCTTGCTAATTTCTTTGTTGACAAAAATCAAACAGCCTCCCTGCAGGGGTGAGTTCCCCCACATCTCCCCCTCACTTTCCTATCTCCTTCCCACACCCACATTCACTTTCTCACCTGCTTTCTAAATCTATCCCCCCCATACACACACACCTATGCCTCTGACCATGAGGGTCCACTCCACAGGGGCAACTGCCCTACAGCTGTCTGAGCTGGGCTCCTGCACTCGTTCATCCCAGATCTCTGGCAAGACCCGTGGCTCTCCAATCAGAGCTGAAAATTCCCAAAATGGTAGTTTTCTGGCCTACTAGCTCACTGAAGCCTGTCTGGTCCCGTCCTCAACTCCTGCTAAAGTCTTTGTCCCCTTTTCACCCCCAATCTCTCAATCTGCCCTTCTGCATTCTGCCCTTGACTCTGCTTCTTCTCACCCTATGAAAACACATGTGCCCATTCTTCTTCTCTCCCTCACCGCTGTCTCTGATGGCTCCTTCCCCTCTGCCTTCAAATATACCCATGTCTCCTCTAGCCTACTAAACCCTTCTCTGGGCCCACTGCACCATCCAGCCATCACTTCATCTCCCTGTTCCCATTCGATCAATCATTCAAGCAATGGCATATATTGAGCATTTACTGTGTTCAGGGCACTATACTAAGTGCTTGGGAGAGTACAATAGAGTAAGTAGGAACTTATCACTTGTCCAAAGTCCTCAAATTCCTCCACTTCCTCTCCTCCACATCCCTTCTTGACCTTCTGAAATCCAGTTTCTGCCCCCTTCACACCAATGAGATTACTCTCTCCAAAGTCACCAATCCTAGCCCTGACCTCTCTCCTCTGCAATTTCACATTTCTTCTGCCCTCTAGGATATTTCTTCAGGGATGTCCTGCTGCTGCCTCAAGCTCAAGGTGTCCAAAACTGACTCCTCATCTCCCCTCTCAAATCCTCTCCTCCACCAAACTTTCCCTGCCAAATCTTGGCCCCATAACCTTGACATTGTTCTTGACTGCTCCCTCTCTTTCAATCTCCATATTCAGTCTGTCACCGAATCCTGTTGGTTCTTCCTCTACCACATTTCTAGAATCTTCCCCTTCCTCTCCATCCAAATAGCCACTACAGTGGTCAAGGCACCTCTCGTATCTCGAACTGACTACATCAGCCTCCTCACTCGTCTTCCTGCCTCCAGTCTCCTTCTCTCCAGTCCGTATTTCACTCTGCTGCCCAGATGGTTTTTCTAAACTATCATTATGCACAAATCTCACTACGCATTAAGAACTTCCAGTGATTGCCCATTCCCCTCTGTGTTAAGTAGAAACTCCCCACCATTGGCTTTAAGACACTCAATCATCTCTCTCCAGATCATCTCTCTCCACACTACCTAGCTACTCTCTCCTCCCACTACCTGCAGCTCACATTCTTTATTCCTCCCAAGTTCACCTACTCACTGAGCCTCATTCTCATATTTCCCACTATTGACCTCTTGTTTACAACCTTCCTCCTGCCTGAAAAACCCCTCCCTTTTCACATCACCTCCCCAACTGTCTCCCCTACTACACTGTAAACTCCTTGAGGGCAGGGATCCACATCTATTAATTTTAATGCACTCTCCCAATTACTTAGTACAGTGTACTCAGTACTAAGTACTTAGCACTTAGTACTGGCACTAAATAAATTCTCTGGATTGACTGATTGATTGATAGATTGAGACAAAATACAAGGTATGGACATTTGGTCTGATCCAATTGGTCTGATTCTAAAACTCTTGTGTAGGCAGGCTCATTCAATGAAGGTCCATTTAATTATTTGAATCAGTGCAGGTGAATCACTTAATATTTAATAGTTCAGTGCAAAACAGACCTTTGTAGGGGTTCAAAGGTGAAGAATAGCCCACATTTTAGGGAAATGAGTCCTGCAGTTCAAAAGCCCTGTCCCCTCAGTTTGACCAAATCATGTCTCTCCTCTCTTTCAAATTCCTCCTAAAGTATCACTCCTCCAGAGGTATCCTCTAATCAATCCCCCTAGCTACCTGGTTATGTCATCCCAGCAGCCACCTCAGCACTCATATATTGATGTTTGTTTATTCATTTAGTTAGTTCATTGTGGTATTCATTCACTTGTGCCTGTTAATTATATCTCTCCACTCACTCAATTCATATCTTGTCTCCCCTGCTGAGATTATCAGTTCCTCAGGGGCAAATACTGCATCTTGTATTTCTTTCACATGTTCCCTAGGCACACACATTAGGCACGCAATAAAACAACTTCCACCTGGCCCGCCCACATGAGGTACAGTAAAACATTCAGTCTTTTAGCTCAGGTAAAGCTCATTCTGTACCTGTGACCCTGAAACATTTTGGATCTTTGACCGTGAAGCCCTCAGAAAATGAAATTGCCTCCTTTGAAAGTATGAAGGAAATTCTCTCACATCTGATCCTTGCTATCCACCCCCACTCACTGGCAACTGACACAAACATAAAGATGCAACCTCTATCAGCCCTCGGCATAATGTTACTAACATCAGAACTCAAACTAAGAGAGATGTGCTGCCCAGAGCTCTACAAGCCACAGCCAGCCAAGAGGAATCCAAAGAAACATGGATTTTCCACTTGCTGACACCCACCAGGCCCTGCCCCGAGAGTCCTACTTGCAAGATGTACACCCAGGTACCAGCGTCAGTCATTACAATGACCATGGACACCTCAAATTCTTTCTGAGAGCAGAAGGAAGAGTCCAATTTGCTGGTGAACCAGTGGCTTTAAAAAAACCAAAAACTGTGGAAAGGGAAGCATTGTGATCTAGTGGAACAAGAACCAGCCTGGGAGTCGGAGGACCTGGGTTCTAATGCTGGGTCACCCGCTTGCCTGCAGTGTGATTATGGGCATATGGCTTAACTTCTCTGTGACTCAGTTACCTCATCTGTAAAATGGGGATGTGAACCCCATGTGGAACAGGGACTTTGTCCAAACTGAACATCCTGTATCTACCCCAGAGCTTAGTACAGTGCCTGGCACATAGTAAGCACTGAACAAGTACCAGGTGTTTTTTTTTAAGTGGTTTCCACATGGAACATTTCAGTGCTTTGATTTTGCAATCTCTTGGGTGCACTACCCCACCTTTAGGAGCTAAATCCTGGTCATGCTTTCCTGTGCCAGCCCAAACTGCAGCACCTGTCTCCAAGGGGAGGGACAGCCTCTTTTTAGCAACAGTTGGCAAGCCCAGATAGGTCTGCTATCCTCAGTGGACCACCAGTGTCCCCTGGAAAACCTTGCGAGATCATTCTGGTGATAAACAACTCCACCAGATGTTTCCTGTGCTTCTCTGCCCATGTTTTCATTACCCAATCTGAATCCCTGAGAGCACATTCATTGTTCCCAAGTTTGCCTACTTGTGTTGTTGATTTACCACCTGGAATCCTCATTCCATGGCCCTAGCAGACCAGCTCTTGGCTACAGAATTGCTTGTAATGTCACTGAGAGAAATTTGTGCTTGGCAAGTAAGGGGATGGCCAGTGGGAGAAAAGAAGGTATCAAGATACCAAAAAAACCTGCTTCAATTCCCCTGCGTCCTTAATAATACCAGGGGAGAAAATATGCAATCAGCAGCAGTGTCTGTGAGAAGAGCCTGTTCCCACCTTCCTTGGTGGATAAAGGTTAAAGGTTAAAAAACCTTCTGTTCTTATCATCCTTAACACAATGCCCTTAACACATACCACAGTGCATGCATTAAGCACTCAATAAATACCATCAATTGATTGATTGATCCTCTCATCCAAGCATTTCTCAGTTTTTAATTAATATTCACTTCCTCCGTAGGCAGATGGCAAGCTGGGCAGAGGGCGAAAAGGAGCTGGAGAGTCAAAGACACCTACCTAACACAAATCCAGAGTGAGGCCCTGAGGTAGGCATCAGGCCTAACTCACCAGCTGTTGCTCTCACCATTCGACCCTATTGTATCTGAGCAGGCTTGGTCCAGCATATCTGTTGGAATATGCTTCACTCTACATCCCCAGAGCGAAGAGGGATCCAGCATTATTACCTCCCAGAGGATATTCTAGAGAAGGATTTAGGCACTTCAGGGTTTTGTTTTTATTTGTTTTTTGTTTTTTATAGCATGTGTTAAGCCCTTACTATGGGCCAAGCACTGTACTAAATACTTGGATAGATACTAGCTAATCAGGTTGGACACAGTCCATGCCCCCAGGGGGCTCACAGTATTAATCCCCATTTTACAGATGAGGGACCTGAGGCCCAGAGAAGTGGAGTGACTTGCCCAAGGTCACACAGCAGACAAGTGGCAGAGCTGAGATTAGAGAGAGCCCAGGTCCTTCTAACTCCCAGAGCTGTGCTCTATCCACTAGGCATTCACACATGGTCCTCCAAGAACTTGTCCCAAAATGCAATGGGCCCCTACACAATGCATTTTAATACCATGCCTCATGGTTTGATGGCTATGTAAAAGAGACTAGTGAATCGATCCAGACCACTCTAGCATTTGCTAAACGGAATCGTTGACACCAACTGTGGGGACTTGCTAATAAATTGACCTAATTTGGGTATGAATTCTTGGAGTTAGGGATCACACTGGCCTACTTTGGACTCTCTGGGTAAATCCCCCCTCTTAAATTTGCAGCTTTGAGAAAAAATCAAACCAACATAAAATGGTCTTCTCTTTGCATATATTCTCTGCAATGCTGGGTGCATGTCATCTATGTTTAGAGAGCAGCTGGGTGCTGTCAGTGACTCTTTTTCTTGGGTGCAAATCATTTGCTGCACATGTTATATTCCTGCAGCTGACAATGACATTGGGTCGGGGACATGATGTCACTCCAAATGGAGAGTAAATGTGTTATTGGGAGGGACTCTAGCTTGTTGGCAGGATTCTTCTGCATGAATAGTTGTGTTTTTTTTTTACAAGTGCTGAAGTACTCTGCCTGCTGCACAGTCTGTTCTGTTCCTCTTTAGTGTCTACTGGTTGCTACACAGTAGGCTGGAGGATGAAAAATGTTGAAAGCAAATTGTGGTTCTGCAGTCTTTCTAACATAATTCGAATTCTGATCCTCTTTCTTTGGGATCAGTTCTTCATGATATACAGCTCATATCATTTTTTATTTCAAAAAGCAGATCTTAATAATAGTGATATTTGTTTAGTGCTTTCTATGTGCTAAGTGCTGGAGTAGATAAAAGATAAATCAGGGTGGACACAATCCCTGTCCCACCTGGGGTTCACAGTCTAAGAGGGAGGAAGAACAGGTAGTGAATTCCCATTGTAAAGATGAAGAAATTGAGGCACAGAGAAGTGAAGTGATTTGCCTAAGGTCACACAGCAGGTAAGTGGTAGAGCCAAGTATGAGAACCCAAGTCCTCTGTCTCCCAGGCCCGGGCTCTTTCTACTAGGTCATGCTGCAGGTATGACCTAGAGTCAGCGCTTAGAACAGTGCTTTGCATGCAGTAAGCACTTAACAAATGGCATCATTATTATTAGTAGTAGTAATAGTAGTGGTAAGTAGGTCTAACTTACTTCTTGATTTTGCCACGTCCTCTCATTGCCTATGCTCAGAGCTCGGCCAGACCTCACTGTGGGCAGTGACACTATCTCTGATATGACACTAGTGGGATCATATCAGCAGAACATGATGTCTCAGTAACTCAGTGGGTTAAACCAATCAGACAGATAGCTTTTGCCCAGTCACCCACTGTGACAGGTGACTCGTGTCAGGAAAACTGAGCTGCTGGGGGATGGAGAACTGGAGGTCCAGTCCACAGAGGCCTGGTAATATAAAGGATCCAGGGAAACTGAAGGAAAAGCCGTAGATCCCCCTGCTCCCAAAAGAGAACCACGGTTTGTATCTCCTGCCCTTATCCCAGGGAAAGGGGGTGGGTGGAAGAGAAGGGAAAGAGATGAGGGTTGAAATTTCATAAAATGTTTGGAAGGTTAGTGATAAATATATATATATTTACCTGTAAGTGCTCAGCCATGTCAGGGCTTCAGGCACCCAGAGAAAGTCTCAAAGATGCTTCAGGGGAGCCAAGAGAGGTGGTTTGGGACAGAGTTTAACTAGTGGTCCTGGAAAAAGTAGCAAAACCTGCCCCAGTTCCACTGCAGTGACCTCAGACAAAGTTGATCGCTGAGAGGATGTGGGGAACTTGAAGACTTGAAGGACCTGAGCCTCTCACAGATTGACTCTTTCCAGTCCCAGTACCTAGAAGCCCCAGGGGTATACTCAGAGCTTCCAGGGCTGAATTCCAGCAAGTCTTGGCAGAAACCTTGGCAAACCTGCTTTAGGATCCATCACCAAAGCCTGCCGGTCTCACCTTCACAACATCGCCAAGATATGGCTTTTAGACTGCGAGCCTGTTATTGGGCAGGGATTGTCTCTATCTATTGCCGAATTGTAAACTTCAAGCACTTAGTACAGTGCTCTGCATATAGTATGCGCTCAATGAATACTATTGAATGAATGAATGAATCTGCTCTTTCCCCTCCATCCAAACCGCTACCACGTTAGCATTCATCCTATCCCGACTGGATTACTGCAGCAGCCTCCTTTCTGACCTCCCAACCTCCTGTCTCTCCCCACTTGAGTCCATATTTCACTCAGTGCCCGGATTATCTTTCTACAGAAACGTTCTGGGCATGTCATCCCCCTCCTCAAAAATCTCCAGTGGCTGCCTATCAACTTCTGTATCAAACAACAACTCCTCACTACTGGCTTCAAAGCTCTCCATCACCTTTCCCCTTCGTACCTCACCTCCCTTCTCTCCTTCTACATCCCAGTCTGCACAGTCCGCTCCTCTGGTGCTAACCTTCTCTCTGTTCTCTGTGCCTCGTTCTTGCCCGTCCCCCCGACAACCCCTGACCCACGTCCTACCTCTGGCCTGGAATGCCCTCCCTCCTCAAATCCGCCAAGCAATCACACTTTTCCCCCTACTGAAGGCTCACCTCCTTCAAGAGACCTTCCCAGACTAAGCCCCCATTTTCCTCAGCTCCCCCTCCCCTCTGTGTTGCCCTCACTCACTCCCTTTGCTCTACATATGTACATATCTGCAATCCTATTTATTGATACTGATGCCTCTTTACTTGTTTTGATGTGTATATATCTGTAATTCTATTTATTTATACCGATGCCTGTTCACTTGTTTTGATGTCTGCCTCCCCACTTCTTGACTGTAAGCCTGGTGTGGGCAGGGATTGTCTCTCTTTATTGCTGAATTTTACTTTCCAAGTGCTTAGTACAGTGCTCTGCACACAGTTAAGAGCTCAATAAATACGATTGAATGAATGAATGAATGAATGGGATCAGGGCCAGCCCAAGGGACACAAGTCAACCCACAGTCCCCTGGGGAGAGGGTGGTATGCTCTTTAATTCTTAGAAAGCTTCGGCTGGCTGGTCAATTTGGGGTCTCCCTTCTTCGAGAGGTATGAAATAGTTTGGAAATACAGTGGGAGGCCAGGAACAACCCAATCCCCTGGGCTCCTCTCTAATTGGAACCGACTCCAACTCCTGGGGCAACTGTAGGTCCCGGTGACCTCCCCTGGTCCTGTTCAAAATGCCAAAGAAAGCCTGGGAGTTCAGAAACTTCAGAACCACCCCTCTTTTTGGGCAGCTCCCACAGGTGTTCTGAAGCCTGAGTGAAGATACACCTTATGTTATGGGGAGCCCAGGAACACCCTCAAAACCAGTGTCCACACCACACTGACCTCAGAGGGGTTCATTAAAGGACACTATTTTAACATGCCACTGCCCAGAGTACAGACAGGGGCCATGTTGTGACCCTAAACCTAGACAACATCCAGTCTGTTGTATGCTTAATGTTTGGTTTCCCAGGAGGAAGGACCCAGGAGTCAGAAAAGTATACTTCTGCATCTAAGACCTAAAGTCTCAACTACAAAACATGTTTGGGAGAAGGGCAATTTATTGGCTAGTGCTAGAGGACAAGGAATCAGGGCTAATCCCAGACCTAAACTGCTGTTAAGACTCTCAGGTAAATCCCTTAAACTCTCTGGACCATGTTCCTTCCAAACCCTCCTCTGGAAAAACAGAATGAGAGCCAAAACTCTATTCTCAGCCCTCCATGGGGCAGTTGGCAAGGGCTTTTACCAGGCAATTCATGTTTTTCTCCTGAGGTCATTTCCTCCCAAACATTACCTCAGCGTTTATGCACTCACAACCACCCACAGCTCTTTAACACATTTATTCACCTATCCATCCTTCCATTCTCCTATCTGTAAATTATTTTGAGCCTGTTCCCCCTTTTGGATTGTGAATTCCTTGAGGACAGGGAGCAGATCTTTTCAGTCTCTTGTACCCTTCAAGTGCTTAACACAGAACTCCGCTTACAGTAGGTGCCAGGAAATGCAAATGATTAATTGATTTCAGGCCCCTACTAGTCTGTACCTATTATATCTCCTCATCCTCATCATACTGTACAGGGTTCTTAGGAAGATAGAATGACAATAGAAGACCTGATCCCTTCCCCTTCACATCTGGTAGACCACTGCTCTCCCTACCTTCAAAGCCCTTCTGAAATCACATCTCCTTCAGGAGGCCTTTCTTAATGAATCTTTCATTTCCCCACTCTACGTTCCCCCCACTATCACCAACATCAACCCTACTGCCACTTCAGTGCTTCCATGTCACTTAATCCCTTGGATAACTCCCTTCCCCAACTCACCAACATAGCACTTGTGCATGTATCTTTAAACAAGACTGAGCTCCTCATCTTCCCTCCCAAACCCGGTCCTCTCCCAGACTTCTCTATCACCATGGATGGCACAACCATCCTTCCCGTCTCTCAGGCCCGCAATCTCGGTGTCATCCTTGACTCATCTCTCTCGTTCACCCCACACATCCTATCTGTTACCAAGACCTGCCGGTTTCACCTCTACAGTATCGCCAAGATCCGCCCTTTCCTCTCCACCCAAACGGCTACTTTACTGCTACGGGCTCTCGTTATTTCCCGGCTAGACTACTGTGTCAGCCTTCTCTCTGATCTCCCTTCCTCCTCTCTCGCCCCGCTCCAGTCTATTCTTCACTCTGCTGCCCGGCTCATCTTCCTGCAGAAATGATCTGGGCATGTCACTCCCCTTCTTAAACACCTCCAGTGGTTGCCTATCAAACTCCGCTCCAAACAAAAACTCCTCACTCTAGGCTTCAAGGCTCTACATCATCTTGCCCCTTCCTACCTCTCCTCCCTTCTCTCTTTCTACTGCCCACCCCACACGCTCCGCTCCTCTGCCGCCCACCTCCTCACCGTCCCTCGGTCTCGCCTATCCCGCCGTCGACCCCTGGGCCACGTCCTCCCGCGGTCCTGGAACGCCCTCCCTCCTCACCTCCGCCAACTAATTCTCTTCCCCTCTTCAAAACCCTACTTAAAACTCACCTCCTCCAAGAGGCCTTGCCAGACTGAGCTCCCCTTCTCCCTCTACTCCCTCTACCACCCCCCCTTCACCTCTCTGCAGCTTAACCCTCTTTTCCCCCAATTTCCCTCTGCTCCTCCCCCCTCCCTTCCCATCCCCTCAGCACTGTACTCGTCCGCTCAACTGCATATATTTTCATTACCCTATTTATTTTGTTAATGAATTGTACATCGCCTCGATTCTATTTAGTTGCCATTGTTTTTACGAGATGTTCTTCCCCTCGACTCTATTTATTACCATTGTTCTCGTCTGTCTGTCTCCCCCAATTAGCCTGTAAGCCCGTCAAATGGCAGGGACTGTCTCTATCTGTTGCTGACTTGCTCATTCCAAGCGCTTAGTACAGTGCTCTGCACATAGTAAGCGCTCAATAAATACTATTGAATGAATGAATGAATAAACTCTGTTGATTCCCTCCCCTGTAATTTATTTTAATATCTACCTCCCCCACTAGATTGTAAGCTCCTTGTATCTCAGAACTCTATTTCACTCTTCTAAGGATTTAGTCCTCTCAAGGTGGCACCTGGAGAGTTTCCAGTACTCTGCCAGACACAACTACAGGAGGGAGAGTCGAGCAGAGGCATTCCTAGCTTGAGCAATGGCTAGTGAGTGGAAGGCAATCTGCTACAAGTCAAAACTCCCCCACGCTGGGCAGTAGTGTCATGGGAGAGAGTCAAGGGCAGACACGTGTTTACTGCGCAGAAGGATACAATGGTAAACCGCTTCCATATTTTTACCGAGAAAACTCTATGGATACGCTACCAGAATGATTGCAGATGGAAGTGGGGTGTTCTGGGAGAGCTGTCTATGGTGTTGCTATGGGTCGGACATGACTCGGACATGACTCGACAGCATAAGACCACAAGAAGAAGGATTTAGTATGTAGCTTGGCACAGAGTAAACACTCAAAAAGTACTACTGATTAATTGATTGATTGATGGGGGAAGACAAGAGAACACAAATTACCAAATTAACAAACACCACTATTGTTGAGAACTGCTTTTTGAAATAAAAAACAAAAAAGGAGAAAGAGCATGGCTTAGTGGAAAGAGCACAGTCCTGGGAGTCAGAGGACCTAGATTCTAATCCTAGCTCTTCCAATTGCATGCTGTGTGACCTTGGGCAAGTCACTTATTTTCTCTGTACCTTAGTTTCCCCACCTGTAAAATGGGGATTAATTCTTCCTTCCCTCCTACTTAGACTGTGAGCTGCATATGGGATTAAGAACTGTTTCCAAATGATTAACTTGTAAATATCCCAGCACTTAGAACAGTGCTTGACACATAGTAAGTGCTTAGCAAATACCACAGCAATAATATAATAATAATCATAATCATAACATATAAAAAGGTACAGATGGAAAAATGAAAATAAAGAAGTAAATCAGTAATGAAATAATTAAAGAGATATACATATGAGTATTAAGATGGCTTGTGGGGTGAAAAAACAAGTAGTGATAATATTTCCCAGGTTTCAAGCCCTGGGGTAGATACATGACAATCAGAAGAAGTAGAAGAACCAGCGGGGGCTTAATGAAAAGAGCATGGGCTTGGGAGTCAGAGGACATGGGTTCTAATCCCGGCTCCCCCACTTGTCTGCTGTGTGACCTTGGGCAAGCCACTTAACTTCTCTGTGCCTCGATTACCCCATCTGTAAAATGGGGATTAAGACTGGGACAACCTGTCCACATGGGACAACCTGATTACCTTGTACTTGTAAGCCAGTACTTAGAACAGTGCTTGGCATATAGTAAGCACTTAACAAATACCATAACTATTATTATTATTATTAGATCAGATGCAGTTCCTGTTCCACATGGAGCTTGCAGCCTAAGTTGGAGAGAGGACAGCCAGTGTACCCCATTTTACAGAGGGGAAACTGAGGCCCAGAGAAGGTAAGTGACTTACTCAAAGTTATTCCTGCCTCCCAGCCCTGTGCTCTTTTCACTAGGTTACAGTGTACTTAGGGAGTTCCTCCTGGATGTGATGACTTTTTTAGGAGGACTATTGAAGGTGAAGAGGAATGTGGTTTGGTGGATTTGAGTGGGGCAGGGGTTCCATGTAGGGGAAAGGTTGTGAGCATGGGATTAGAGAGTCGTGAGTGAGAGACAATTCGAAGGAGGATTCTCAATTCTACCTGGAGAATGGAGAAACAGAAAGATAATGAAAGGAGGGGAAAATATGAGAGGGAGAGGCAAAATGATAAATAAACCAACAGGGCCTGACAAAAAGGAAATGAAAGAGGAGACAAAGGAGACAGAAAGTTAGAGCTACAGAGAAGTGGGGTAGAGAGGGGATGAAAGAGAGTGAAGTAGAGATAGAGAAACAATAGGAAATGGATGCAGTTGCGGAATCAAACTATGTTCTCTATGTCTCATTGCAGCCTGCTAATCTAGCTTCTGAAATCATCTTCTGGGAAGCAGAAGGAACTGTGTTGATGCTCATGCCTCTCATCAAGGTAAAGCAATTGATCCGTTAAACAAAAAACGTAGTGGAGCCAGGATCCACCATAGCCTAGCAAAGGACCAACAAAGTCAATGAGCCAAATCAGATTTGAAAGATCCAGGTCTGACGCAGTTAGGTGAGGAGGGCCTGTGATCCCAGAACTTTGTGTTGCCCGAGAGTCAGTCCATCCTCATCCTCCAGGATGGTTTTGAAAGGAGCTTCATACCCTGGTTCCTGCTCTTCCCCTGAATAACCCCCTTTCCTCCCTTTCCCTTCCCCTCACCCAGACCCTCCGATGTGCACTCTCACAGACTTGGCAGGCACCAGAGGAAATCACATACTCTGGGCTCCCAGGGCAGAGCCATGGTCAGAGCAGCTGCTTCCTCAAGTGCCTCTGCCCTCAGGTTGAAATATGAAGTGGTCAGGCTCTGCCTGCCCCACTGCCTTTGACCACTTCCTGTACAGCAATGTCTTCGCCACCAAGCAGGTGGGAGGTTATACTGGAACATCACAACAGGAATGTAGCCTCTGGCCCTACAGGGAGGTAGGAAATATAGAAAATTTGTAACTGGAGGAACAGAATTTCCATCTCATGGGAGAGAATGGAGTCAGGCTGTCCCCCTGTAAGGAGAGAGCTTCTTTGGGCCCTGTCCATCTTCTGCTATGCCTTAAAAGACTAGATCCCTTCCCTAAGAAGGTTGTCACTGGCCTGTGAGCATGAGACTAGAAGCCACATATCTCACTTTAACCATACCATATAATAACCGTGTCCCTATCTATCTTATAATGACATTCTGTATCGCTGGATCGATATACAGATAGATTATGGATATAGATACATTGTGTCATTATAAGACAGTTCTTGACTTTAGGCCTGATCTGCTTATAGGGTTACTTTGGCACCTCAGGGCATTTTATATTCCATACCCATCCACCCTAAGGTGACCAGAGTTACCAGATCCCAAGGCAGCATGGGATCATGGCTTCCAATGGCCATAGCCAAAAAAGGGGGAGGTGGGGGGCAGAGTGAGAGTATGAAGGACAGAGGGAGGGAAAGAGATAGAGAGGGAGCCAGAGGTAGGTCAAAGAGAGATGGGAGAGCAATTAATAGAAAATGAGGGAGAAGAGGAAAGAGGGGTAGAGAGGAGGGGAGGAAAGCAGAAGAGGGAATGGATAAGAAGAAAATAGAGGAGGAAGGGGAGGAGGGCCAAAGACCCTTAATGAAGCACTTTCAGCCATCATCCATCTCCAGCTCTCCTGTTCTCAGGTCCAACAGAACTGACCCATTCAGAGCAGCACTACACAGTGGCAATTATGTGGGTATGGCCATTCGAGAACTAGGTCTTCCAGAGCATTTCTGGAAGCTTCCAGTCTAGCCAGGCAATGTATTTCTGGCCTTGAAACTCCCATAAATAACCCAGAAGGGCCACCTCAACTGTGGCAGAAATAGCCACCACAAATGAGGAGGAAGAGGAGGCTGGGAAGCCTCCTCCTCATCCTTCTATCCCTCTGCTTCCTCCTCCTCCTTCCTCCTTTTCCTGCTGGGCCATTGCCATCACCTCGTGCAACTATGGGATTCTCTCTTGTTCCCCCTGGTTGAAAGCGGGACCCTAATAAATCCTGCATAGACCTTTTTAGGTGGTGGGGCAGAATCTCCAAAAGTGCAACCATCCTACCCATTTCATGATGTCTAGTCATTAGAATTAAACTACTGGTCACCACTCAGCTCAAATTTTAGTTATCACTAGCTACTGGGGAACCTCACTGTTATCTCTTGAGGATCTATTGGACAGTTCAGGGTTATAGAGTTAGGGAAAGCCTGTCAGGCAGGTGGTCCTTTTTATACCAGGGTTCACAGGGTTGGGTAGGAAGTGCATTGTCAGTGACTCCAAAACAGTTGACCCTGGCTACAAGATGCAGTCCTCACTACGTGGCTTAGTGGAAAGAGCACGGGCTTGGGAGTCAGAGGTCATGGGTTCTAATCCCAGCTCCGCCCCTTGTTAACTGTGTGACTTTGGGCAAGTCATTTCATTCAATAGTATTTATTGAGTGCTTACTGTGTGCAGAGCACTTCACTGCTCTGTGCCTCAGTTACCTCATCTGTAAAATGAGGATCAAGTCTTTGAGCCCCATGTGGGACAATCTGATTACCTTGTATCTACTCCAGTGCTTAGATCAGTGCTCAGATCAGTGCTCAGCACCTAGTGAGCACTTAACAAATACCATCATTATTATTAACTTGGTGCTTAATCTTAAGATTTCACCACATAGATTTGGACCCCCAAATGCAATTTTCTACCAGAAAATTTTCTCCAAAATACATGCTTGGCTTATGGACACAAAGGCCAATATTCCATGGAGCTGGTCAGACTGCTCTAAGCTCCTGGTGGGAAGGGAATGTTTCTACCAATTCTATTGCACTGTACTCTCCCAAGTACTTAGTATAATGTTCTACATGCAGTAAGTGCTCAATCATTCATTCATTCAATATGTATTTATTGAGCGCTTACTATGTGCAGAGCACTGTACTAAGTACTTGGAATGTACAATTCAGCAACAGATAAAGACAATCCCTGCCCAATAATGGGCTCAATCAATACCACTGATGGATTGGGCTACTCTGAACCACACAAAATACAGTTGGAATGTACAATTCAGCAACAGATAGAGGCAATCCCTGCCCAATAATGGGCTCAATCAATACTACTGATGGATTGGGCTACTCTGAACCACACAAAATACAGTTTTTATCAGTCAGTTGACTAGTAGCATTTATTGAGCCCCTACCTTTTGCAGGACACTGTACTAAGCACTTGGGAGCGCCTAAAATAAAGGTAGAAGAGTTTAGTCAACAGAGGAGTTTATAATCTAATGGATGACTGACACAAGAACAAACTCTGGGATCCAACTAGGCCAGCCTTGTAGTTGTCCATATTCTGCACCACTCCCACACCATCTTTAGGTACCTAGAACCCCTTATTTGCCAAGAGCCCAGTCCACTTTGCAAAGTTATGTCATGAGTGTCGAGAAAAGAGACCTTCAAGTTGAAAAAAAAAATAAAAACTAACAGAAGATAATAAACATGCCAAGGTGCAATACATTTGAAATTGCATGGAAATTTTGGGGGGGGGGGGGAGCGAAAGACATCTGTTCAGTGATGATTTATTAGCTATGGAAGGCAATGTAAGTTCACATGTTGGCAGCTCTTTTAGCTTAAAGTCTAAAGTGCTGCATTTCTAGGCAGCACTGGTAAAGATTCTCTATGGCAGAAAGCTCAGCTGAACTCATGAGGCTTACAGCGGTAAGCACTTGAGAACAAATCTGTTGGTAGATGGTAACAGTTTGCACCAGCAATTTGCCAGACGTTTGAAGTTTGATTGCAAAGCCAGTTGTCATTTTGAATTCATGAAGGGTGATGGCCACTCTTGTCACAGAAGGTGTTCCTCTTGTTTGTTTGGGGGACTTTTTTTCAGTCAGTCAACAGGTATTGTCCAGGTATTGTCAATCTTCTTCTGTGCTATTGGGCACATAGGATTTGCTCTGAAGGAAGTCGGGGAGGCCAAGCACCCACAAATCACAGCTCCCAAGTGTACTTACTCTTCAAAATATGTAAACAGTGAGCTCATTAAAGGATGGTCTTGGTCTCTGTTCTCAAGGAACTTCCGATCAAGTAGGGAGAAAAGGACAAGGAAACAGACAATTAGCATGAAAATATATTCAGGTAACAAGGTATTCAGGCTTGTAGAGGAAGAGAAATATTTAAGGCTCCCACTGCAGTAGATGCAGAGGAAAGAGGAAAGAAACTCAGGAAAGAGGAAGACTGTTTCACGCACTCACAACAACTTGCAAAATGTTTGGAGGTGGGAGAGGTAAGGCCAAGTGCTGGCCATCTCTAGCAGGCAAACTTGCCTAGAATGGAGAATATAGGTGGGGTTACATTGGAAACTTAGGTGACAACTTTTAATTTTGAGCCCGGTGGTGAACCCAGTGTTCGAATCAGTTAATCTTGTTACACTGACCCCAAAGAGGCATGCCCAGAAGATAAAAGTTGGATATATCCCTTAAAGGCTCAAGAGGTTGCTCTGTAGGAATGTAAAACATCCCAATGAGCAGCTTAAAACAGTATATTTGCAAACACAATAATCAGAGGAGGATTGGAATTAACAAGAGAAAAAGAGGGAAATTCCCAGAAAGTTCAAGCCCTTGTTTGCCTCGTCTCAGCTTTCCCACAAAAAATGACCCTTTGAACATAAAGATTAAAAACTCTTTATGAAGAGGGGACTATTAAGAGACCTATTCCCAGAGACCAAAGTTTCAGGAGTGTAGCAAAGACATCAGCAGCGGTCAGCCAGAAGAGAATCAATCAGTGTTATTTAATCAATGGTATTAATTGAGAGCCTATTGTGTGCAGAGCACACACACTAAGCACTTGAGCACTGTACTAAGTGCTTGAGAAGAGAGTAAAATAGCTCAGCATTCCGGTATTTAAGGCTCCCACCCCAGGAGGTGCAAAGAAAGACCTTCTAAGAGGTCTTGCTATTTCTGTTTCCTGCCTAGGAGCCTGAAATAGCCCTGTTTCTTCTGGGAGATGTAGTCAAATTTCTTTTTCCTTAAGGCTCTTAGCCCTTCCTCCAACAGGATATTTGGGTGCCTGTTTGGAAGACAAAACAGCCCCAGCATCAGAGGGGTGTTTCTGAGGGACAGAGCTTTGAGGAGGAAACAGAGAGATGTGGGAGGAAACAAGATGGGGGGAAGAAAGGGAGACTCAAGGGGAGATGGTGAGCCTCCTTTACCTCTTGCAGTGAGGTAGGCAAGTGCAGCAGTCCCTGCTGCTGCCGCTGTCGCTGTCGGCAGGGCCACGGGAGAGCCCTCTCCTAGCCACGGCCAGGAGAACCAGGAGCTTGAGCCAGCCAGATGGGTGCCAGTCAGAAGGGGAGCCACCATCTTAGTTTTTGAAGCTTCTGGCTGGTACCCATGCGACTCTAAGGAAGGAGGTGGGCCTCCGCTCGAAGTCTGATCTGGCAAATGAAATGGAGCCGGTGAAAGACTGTAGGTAGCAGAGAAACTGAGCATGAAAGATGATTCTGGCAGAGAGGTGCGGAATGATTTGGAATGCATAGAGGCTAGACACTGGGGAGGGATAAAAGGGAAATTCCAGTAGTCCAGGTGTGAGGGCACAGAAACTGAAGTCTGTCACCTGGAGCTATTTCCTCTTGTTTTTTCAAAACTTGGAGTATTATCCATGAAATTTAATCCATATGTTTGTTTTGCTCACTCTTACCTCATTAAAATGTTGTTCTGCAAAAGCCGTATGGTATCCAAGATGTTGCCTGGACATATTTTATCAGAATTTGTCTTATCCCCTGCTTTTCAAATCAGAAGGCTACCTCTTGCCAAGACACAGAGGACTGAAAAGTGGAAAGAACCAAGTTCAATGCGAAACTCCCAAACCACCAACTTCTAGGCGGTTCTAAACATGGCCAAAGCATTCTTCCACCACTCCTTCCCTCAGGCTCCATGGGTAACAGTGTTTTGTTTTTTAATTGGAAAAAAATGTTCTTTTTGCCACTATTTCCTTCCTTAGATGGATGGCCTTGTCAGCACCGCCAACTCTAAAACCGCTTCCAAGAGCCACTGAAAGAGCAATTTGGTAAAACTAGCATCATGCATGTCCATAATTGTACCTCCTCAGTAGGATACAGTCTCAGTTTATGCAGTTTCCAGCCTTGGAGCCCTGAGATGCCCGGATAGCAGGTTCGTTTTGGCAGCTGCCTCATTAGGCCAGAGTCCAAGAGTGCCTGACCTCACTCCAGCCAGTGGGCCAATCAAATAAAGGCCAGTCGGTCAATCAATGGCATTTACTGAGCGTTTGTTTTGGGCAGAGCACTATGCTAAGCACACTTGAGAGAGCACCAAGTAGTTGGTAGACACGGTCCCTGCTCTCAAGGAGCTTGCAGTCTTTAGCGATGGCTCTAAGGGATGTGTCCGCATTTTTCAGGACCTCCAAGTTGGAAGGAGGGCAGGTCCTTGAGAGACAGGGCTGAGGAGGCCAGAGAGACCACAACAGAGACAGAGTGTACAGTCAGAGAATATTCACCCCACTGCCATCTCTAGCACTTATGCATTTATTTATACCCATCTCAGCACTTGGGTCTAGATGTATATTCGATGGAACCTTCAGTTCATTCGTTCTGATTGGCATATTTGTAAATATTCTGTACCCCCCATTAGCGTGTAAGCCCCTGATGGGCCGGGAACATGTCCTGGGCTTCTGTTGAACTTTCCCAAGCACTTACTACAGTGTACGGCAATCAGTAGGTGCTCAATAAATACCATTGCTCTGCTAGCAGTAGTAATGCTGCTACTGCTAGAGAGATGTTTTTCTGTCTGCTCGCATATCCCAAGTTCAACTGGTCCCTAAGGCTCCCAACTGGGCTCTTCTGCTCTCATTTCCCCACCTGCTAAT
This sequence comes from Ornithorhynchus anatinus, assembly GCF_004115215.2. NCBI lineage: Eukaryota > Metazoa > Chordata > Mammalia > Monotremata > Ornithorhynchidae > Ornithorhynchus > Ornithorhynchus anatinus. The sequence continues at coordinate 50,936,895 of NC_041749.1, forward strand.
GAACATTCTCCCATCATAACTTCACCAGCAATGAAGGGATCGGGTCTACCACCTCTATAGTACTGTCTACTTCCAAACACTTAATACAACGCTCTCTACACAGTAAGGACTCGACAAATTCCGTTGATGATTGATTGAGCTGCATCAATTTCCTGATAGAGCTAAACAGGAGGAAACGCCCACTTCCCTCTCTACCATCCTCCTTGACTCAGACATGTCCCAAAACTGCAATACAAAGGCACAAGAAAAAGAAAACATTTGAAAGGGGGTCTGATGCCAATAGAATGTCTTTAAAGCCTTTTCTAGGCTTATAAATAAGAATGAGCAAAGGCCTGGGAGTCAGAGGCCTTGGGTTCTAATCCTGATTCGGTCACTTCTCTCCTGAGTGACCTCGGGAAAGTCACTTAGCTTCTCTGTGCCTGTGTCATTTGCAAAATGGGGATTAAATCCTCCTCCCTCCCACATAGAATGTAAGCCCCATGTGGGACAGGGACTGTACCCAACCTAGTTAACTTATATCTACCCCAGCTCTTCAAACAATGTGACACACAGTTATGTTTGGCTTAACAAATGCCATAAACACAGTTCCTAAAAAGTGATTATGATTAAATGTCCTGGGTGGACATGCAGGAAGTTCCCTTGTTTTGTTTTGGTATTTGTTAAGTGCTTTACTATGTGCCAAGCACTAAACTAAGCTCTGAGGTAGATTCAAAATAATGAGGTCGGACACAGTCCCTGTCTTACATGCGACTCAGCACTCTAGGTAGGAGGGAGGAGGATTTAATGCCCATTTTACAGGTGAGTCCACTTAGGCACAGAGAAGCTAAATGACTTGCCCAAGGTCACTCAGGAGACAAGTGGTGGAGCTAGGATAAGAACCCAGATCCTCTGACTCCCAGGCCCCTGCTCTTTCCACTAGGCCACACTGCCTCTTAAATGTAAGGGACAGGGAAAAGATGGTAACCACCGCAGATCCCCAGGAGTGAAAGGAAAAAGCAGGGCAACTGGATTCCCCAAAAAGAGTGGTGGGTCCAATGTACAAGGTCTTTCCCCTAACACGGCCGGTTTAGGAACAAATGAAAATGCCTTTTCCCGAAAGGTTTCTGACTGACATGTGTGCTGTCAATCACTGAGGAACTAACACCCTCTGGCATCTCCTGGAACATGGTATTTCCACAATATTTGGCACCTGGCGATGGTATTCCATCCATGACCCTGCTTATCCTTGCCCAGTAACTTCCTATCCCCTGGTTAGTGTGCAATTAGCAAACTCTCGCCCCTTTCTAATCCTCTGCCCTTCAGTCAACCAGATTCATTGAGAGTTTGCAGCAACAGCACCTTTTTTAGGTTCAGGAGTCTCTGTCCAAACAACTCATTCTGAATGACCCGATTCCTATAATAATGATAATAATAATAATATTTAAGTGCTTACTATGTGCCTAGCACTGCACTAAGTGCTGGGGTAAGATCATCATAAGATCATCAGGTCCCACACGGGGCTCTCAGTGTAAGTAGGAGGAGAACAGGCATTAAATCCCCATTTTTGCAAATGAGGAAACCGGGCACAGAGATGTTGCCCAGTGTCGCACGTTAAGCAAGAGGCAGAGCCGGGATTAGAACCCAGATCCTCCTACTCTCAGGTCCCTGCTCTTTCTGCTAGGCCATGCTGCTTCTCTATCTGTCTGTAGGCAGGTTTCTAAAGTAACCTCGTACTGTTGAGTTCATGGCTCCCTTCTGCATCACCTATGCAATAGGATCTGTACCTCTTAAATACTTGATATTCACCCCACCCTCAGACCGACTTATGTACAAGACCATAACTGATTTTCATGTCTGTCTCCCTATCTAGACTCTAAACTCCTGGTGGGCAGGGGGTATGTCTACCAACTCTCTTGTATTGTACTCACCCAAGCATTTAGTGCAATGTTCTGCACACAGTAATTGCTCAATAAATACCACTGATTGATTAATTGAGGGGAAATACCTTCCTCAGCTTTACTGGGACTGTGCCATTTTCAGGAAACTTCATGCAGGGGGCAAAATGTCCTAGAAAGCCATGTCCCCTTCCCTGCCCCCACTCCCGCAAAAAAAATCCCTGTTTCCTCTTTCTAAAAGGTTGGACAGCCTCATTGCACTTGAGCAGATGCTTGTTTACAAGGCCCTGGCCTAATGGACTCTTCGGACTATCCAGGAAGAAACATCCCTTTCAGGGCTCTCCAAACGCACCCCATGTCCACTTCCACTCAGAATCCTCCCAGCTGGTCGCTGCTGTCATGCAAACAAGGTGGGCCAGGGCTTCCCAGGCTAAGACACAGCACCCTCTGTAGCCATCTGCTGGAAAACCCAAAGACGTCCTTAATGTCTTTTAGTCTCCTAAATTTAGAAGAGGGATTGAGTCCAAGGGAATGGACTGTTATGCAACTTCCCCCGGGCTCCCCCCCCCCCCCAGGAATATTCAACCCTTAATCAGCTAATGATGAAAGAGCCACCAAATGCTGCTCAGAACCCCTGATGCAGCTATTACTCTTATGTAAGTAGCAACAATGTCCCAGTTTGTTTGCATGTTGCTTTAAAAAAAAAAAAAACCGAATGTGTCTGTCAGACGCCAAAACAGCTTCGCATGAAATGATAACCAGCCAACGGGGAAGGGGGAAGAGGATAAGAGGGTGGGGAAGAATGGTGAGGGCACCTTCCTAGATTCGATTTTGGCATCTAAATACAAAAAATCAATTTCATAAATCTCTAAAATCCTATTCTCCTAAGCACGTGCTCCTGGGTGCCCCAAATCAATTGGGGTTTCTAGATTGTAAACTCCTGGTGGCCAGAGAATGCGTCTATCAACTTTGTTATGTTGTACTCTCCCAAGTGCTTACTACAGTGCTCTGCACCCAGTAAGTGCTTAATCAATGCCATCTGTTGATTCTATGGGGTAAGGAGAGAAGGGGGCCCAGGTAGCAGATATCAGGAACCCAAGAAGGGTATGTAGAATAAAAGGGTACCCTCCTTCTTTTTCATGTCTTCGTTTCCTCTCCAAGAAACCCACTCACACCACCTGCTAAATATTTCCTTTAACACCTGGTGGAGAAAATGGCTTGTTGTCAAGGCGCTTACGCAGGGCTTTTTGATTAACCCCTGAGAACAGTACGGAAAAACATGACTGCCTAGGGCACTGCCATGACTAGATAATCCCTTTCATTCCTAGAGACTCTGCACAGCTGCAAGTGAACCATAAGATTCTGTTACCATTTGAGCTGAACCAGATCCTAAGACTATCATCCCCTGGGAGCCAAGGCACCTGAGTTGCCCTCAGCAGGTCAGCAGGAGACAGGGGAAGGAAGCTACATAGGGTAAGAAAGTTTGCCCCAACTCTTCTCCCCTCCCTTATTGCTGTCTTCAACTTCTCGCTTTTTGGCTTCTTCCTTTCTGCCTTCAAACTATGCCCTAGTCTCCCCCCACCTTATTTAAATAGCGTTCTCTCCATCCCAGAGCCCCCTCTAGCTATTGCTCCCCATTCTCTGCTCTCATACCTCCCCCAAATCCTGAAATGTGTTGCTTTTACACCCATGGTGTTTATTTTCTGTCCACCAACTCTCTTCTTGACCACTTCAATCTGGCTTTTGACTCCTCCGCTTCACTGATACTGAACTCTCTAAGGTCACCAATGACCTCCCTAAACCCAAATCCAATGGGCTCTATTCTGTCCTAATCCTCCTTGAACTCTCAGCTGCCATGGGCACTGTGAGCTACTCTCTTCTCCTTGAAACACTATCAGGCCCCAGTTTTGCTGACACAAAACCGTCTCTTCCTACCGCTCTGACAACTCCTCATTTTCATTTGCTGGCTCTTCTGCCTCTCTTCTTTTAACTGTTGATGTCCTGTAAGGCATCTCCCTTTCCTTCTCACTCTACACCCACTCCCCTAGGAAGCTAATAATAGTTGGTTTTTTTCCTTATGGTATTTGTTAAGCACCTACTGTATGCCAGGCACTGTACTAAATGCTAGGGTAGATACAAGATTATTGGGTTGGACATAGTCCCTGTCCCACATGGGGCTCACAATATTAATCACCACTTTACAGATGAGGTAACTGAGGCACAGAGAAATAAAGTGACTTGCCCAAGAACACACAGTAGACAAGTGGCGGAGTCAGAATTAGAACCCAGATCCTGTGACTCCCAGGCCTGTGCTCTTTCCACTAGGCCATGGTGCCATCTGTCAAGTTGTGTGCTTACTGTGTGCCAAGCACTATGGTAGATAGAAGATAATCAGGTCAGACTCAGTCCCTTTTCTTTTTATGGTTTTGGTTCAGTGCTTACATGTGCCAGGAACTGTACTAAGTACCAGGGTAGCTACAAGATGATCGGATTGGTCACCATCCCTGTTCCACATAGGGCTCCCAGGCTTAATCCCCATTTTACAGATAAGGTAACTGAGGCACAGAGAAGTTAAGTGACTTGCCCAAGGTCACAGAGCAGGCAAGTGGCAGAGCCAGGATTAGAACTCAGGTCCTCTGACTCCCAGGCCGGTGCTCTTCCCACTAGGCCCGCTGTTTCTCCCTGTCCCACGTGGGACTCACAGCCTAAGAGGGAGGGAGAACAGGCGTTGAATCCCCTTTTTACAGGTGAGGAAACTGAGTCCCAGAGAAGTTAAGTGACCTGCTCAAGGTCGTACTTGCCCTCAAGTGGTGGAGCTGGGATTAGAACTCAGGTACCCTGATGCCAGATCGGGGCTCTTTCCACTAGGCCACCCAACTGCTCACCTCCTCCCGTGTTCTACTAGCACTTTTACGCCTGTGTCCCCCCATTAAAGTGTAAGCTCCTTGTTGGCAGGCAATGAGTCACCTCCTTGTTTGGAACAGTCCAAGTTCTCATTACAGTGCCTTGCCCCCAGTGGACACTCAATAAATGCTGTTATTATGATGACTACTTCTAGGACTATTGTAATGTCGGTGAAAAAGAAAAGGAGGAATTATGTGGCGGCATGTGTTAATACTTACCCCGAGGTTTCAGGCTCCCTCTCCAGAGGAACCTTAAAGGATTGGGCCCTATCTATTCTCTCATCCCTCACAATGGTCTACTAATGGACGGAAAAACGGCAAAGGTGTCATAAGAAGGAAGCAGCAGGAAAACCTGATTCCCTTTGCTGCTAACAAGAGTAGCCATGATTGGCTCCCTGTCCTGAGTTTAGTGACCAGTAAAATGGATGTGAGACAGACGCATCAAAGGAGTTCCAGAAGCAAAACCACCCGTGGTCTGAGTGATTCAGGTTTGGAGCGGTTGGAGGTAGCCACCTCCCTCCTCCTCCCTATCTGAATCAGATGTCAGCTATCTGGATTTCCGGAAACATTATATAGTTCTCTGCCTGAGGACGACTAAACCGTAATCTGACCTGGGCCACTGAAGCCTTCCCCCACCCATCCCCAGCACTTTATTTTCCTAGTGGACACAGATGAGGGGAAATCTAGCTCAGAAAGCACAAAGCTGGACCTTTTGGGGGAAAGTCTAACGTCTCTTCCCCAGCAGTGGTTCTGCACCACCCTCTGTCTTCCCTGGGCAGGCTGGTACCTGAGATCCAGGGAACCCCAGCCACATTCTCATTACCGGAGATCATAAACAGCCCCAATACCTATTCCTTGTATTTTTGGAGGATTCTGCTTGCCAATCAGCTTTAAAACCTTTACGGATATCATCTCTGTCTGTCAAGGTCCTTGGAGAGAATAGGTTCCCAGGGATATCATTATGCATGCAAAAATAACAAAAAATATTCTTTCGTTTGGAGGTACAATCCATGGTACAGGAACAATCCATAGGTCTGTCCCTCCGGGTAAGCATGTGAGCATAACAACCTCTGTGAGATGTTGGTGCTGGGTCCCATTTTGGGGCTGGGCAGGATGTCCCCACTGACCGCAGGCCAGGGAGGGAGCCTGGTGTCTAGACAACAGATGGTGGAAACAAATGGACTCTGGACTCCTGCAAGCATGAAGGTTCCTCATGACATGAACTCCTCAGCACTGCCAATCAGCTCTTGTGCCCATCTCCGCTTGGCGGGCCTAGCCCTCGGTGGATTTCAAGCCTTTGCAAGGTTTCCCTGGCATCAGAGAAAATGAAGGCAGTAAGGTCTGTGAGCCAGCACCACCTTGGGGGAATGGATTTGTTGATCTGTTTCTGTTACCCTTGGGGTAAGGACAGGGGGCAGGGAGGGGAGGGAAATGCACATACAACTATATTTGCAAAAGACACAAAAACAAGCCGATGCGAACCAGATGTGAACATAACAAAATGAGACCCCTCGGAGCGCAAACACCACATTCTCATTGCAATTACAAAATCTCTCTTGGCAATGCTTAGCTAACAGGCGAAATTCCTCTGCTTCAAGGGAGGCAAAACAAGTCAGTCCGAAGCAGCCGTGCACATTTTTCTCATAAACAGGTTTCCCCAAATGAAGTGTGGTGCAGCATGCTTCTCGTGGGACGTGATTTCCCAGGATGTGGCTTTGGGGCTTGAGGACTCTTGGTGGCAATCAGATTTTGCTCTGCACCTTTGGGAAAAGTTATCAAGGTGTTTTACAGCAGGGCTTTCCACTGTTGATGGATAGTCACAGGCCACAAGGTGGTCCTAGATAACCCTGGCGATCCTTGGGCTCCTCCTCTGCCACCCACCCTCTAGTTGTAGGAGTCCCTCAAAGCCCAGTTCTGGGTCCCCATCTATTTTCCAACTGTACCCACTCCCTAGGAGAACTCATTCTCTCCCGTGGCCTCAACTACCACCCCTGCATGGATGATTCTCAAATCTAAATCTCCAATCCTGATCTCTCTCCTCTGCAGTCTCACATTTCCTCCTGCCTTCAGGACAGCTCTACTTGGATGTCCTGCAGACATGTCCAACTTAACATGTCCAAAACAGAACACCTCATACTCCCATCCAAACCCTGTCCTTCCCCCGACTTTTCCATCCCGACAGACAGCACCACCATCCTCCATGTCATGGCGTTATCCTTGATTCATCTCTCTCATTTAACCCACATATCCTATCTCCAAATCCTGGCAGTTCAACCTTCACAATATCACTAAAACCTGCCCTTTCCTCTCCATCCAAGCTACTACCACATTAATCCTAGACATGATTATTACATCAGCCTCCTTGCTGACCTCCCTGCCTCCTGTCTCTCCCCACTTCCACCCATACTTCATTCCACTGGCCAGATCATTTGTCTACAAAACCATTCGGTCCATGTTTTTCACTTCTAAAGAACTTCCAGCGGTTGCCCATCCACCTCCCCATCAAATAGGAATTTCTTACCACTGGCTCAAAAGCACTCAAACACCCTGCCCCCTCCTACCTTACCTCTCTGATTTCCTACTACAGCCCAGCCCATGCACTTTGTTTCTCTAATGTGCCACATGCACTATACCAAGTGCTGGGGTAGATACGAGATAATCAGGTCACACATAGGGCTCACAGTTTAAGGAAGAGGAAGAAAAGGGATTGAATTCCCATTTTGCAGATGAGGGAACTGAGGCACAGAGAAGCTGAGTGACTTGCCCAAGGTCACACAGCAGATAAATGGCAGAGCAGGGATTGATCCCATCCCTTGGACCAAAAAGCCTAAGGTGCGACCCATTAGGAATCTGTTTTAGGCTAGAATGGTGGAAGAGACCCCTCAACTGCTGCTTCGGTGGTGACAGTTAGCAGAGAAGAGGAAGAGGCTACAACAGAGTCTTCCCCTAATCTTCTGGTGGGGGCACCAGGCACCACTGCTGCCATCACCACTGCCATCATGGCTGAATTGGACTACCTGGGACTGGGCCCGAATGAGTTTCCCCCTTAGGCCTTGGCCTCTCTTCCACTTTCTCATCCCCCTCAGGGGCCTCACCTTTTGGATCATCTTGAGCTGGGGAAATTCTGGTCACCTTAGAAGCAGCATGGCCTAGTGGAAAGATCATGGGCCTGGGGGGTCAAGGGACACTAGGTTCTAATCCCGGCTCCGTCATTTGCCTGCTGTGTAGGCAAGTCACTTCGCTTCTCTCTGTCTCAGTTACCCCACTTTACAGATGGGGATTCAATATCTGTTCTTCTGTTTCTTGAGCCTGTGAGGCCCATGTGGGATAGGGACTGTGTCTAACCTGATTATCTTGTATCTACCCTAGGGCTTAGTACAGTGCTTGGCATACGGTATGAGTTTGACAAACACCTCAATTATTAGTATTTATTATTACCTTGGACTACTTACATGCCGTAGATCAGAAGTGGTCATCTGTGTGCTTGGGAAACCCTAGGGATAGTTCAAAGCATCATAGGAGGTAAGCAATCAGTTAATGGTATTTACTGAGTGCCTTCCAAGTTCTAGGCACTGTATGAAGTGCTTGAGACAGTAAAACAGAAGCAAGACATGTACTCCCTGCCAATATGGCCAACAATGGAGATAAATAATGGGCACTCCGATAAGAAACGGTAGTGCAGTTTCAGGTAATAAGAGTGTCTTAGGTATTAAGGAGAAGAGTACATGATTGGAAGCTGGAGGGGCGAGGGGCCTGTTTATGTATTGTGGGGATAACTGAAGATGAGGGCGGAGAAAGTGGGAGGGATTCTTCAGGGGAAAACTTGAAACTGCAGGGGTAAGTTTCACAAAGTTTCTTTTGCTTTAGATAACTGGTTGGGCCTCTAATGAAAATGAGTCAAAGGTTCGCTAAGTTTTTCTGAGTGCTGTTTGAATTCTCCACTTTATTCCTTTTTCCCACCAAAGGATCACCTGTGGTATAGGGAGGGGGAAAAGTGTGGACTTCAGTGCAACTCTCAAAAACACAAACCTGGAAATGCCCCTCTCACCTGCACACGCACACACACACACACACACACACAGAGATTCTCACATCTTCACACACTCTCACATACTGTCTCAGTTTCACACACACTCAAACACATAGTCACTTTCACCCACCCAAAAGTAAACTCACACACACACACACACTCATAAGCCCCTCACACGCCCCACATTCACAGAACCTATGAACCTTGATTTCCAATGCTCTCAATCCCATAGCTAATTGATGGTATTGACGCCTGACTACTTGTTTTGTTTTGCTGTCTCCTTCGTTTAGACTGTGAGCCCGTGGTTGGGCAGGGACTGTCTCTATCTGTTGCCGAATTGTACATTCCAAGTGCTTAGTACAGCGCTCAATAAATATGATTGAAAGAATGAACCAATGAAAAGAAAAACCAAATTAGCCTTTAATGTAAAAACAATCTGGCTGAGCCTCAAATTAAAATGGTGTCATGGCCCAGGACAGACAGGCTAAGTCATGGACCTTGCCCAGGTGAAACAGAAAGATAGGCTTCAGTCATGATCATTTAACCTGGTCCCAACCAAGGACCAATATGACTAGAGTCTCCACGCCATCCTGCAGAGTGTATAGGTGCCTGCCCAGTGGCCAAAGCTACCTCCCTCTCCCCCTCTAGACTTTGAGATCGTTATGGGCAGAGAACATGTCTGCTAATTTTTGTTGTATTGTGCTCTCCCAAGTGCTCAGTACAGTGTTCTACACACAAATGCCATTGATTGACTGACTGATTGATTGACCAAACACCATGGGAGAAAAACCTGACTTTCCTGCTGTGAGAGAACTGGGAAGATTGTGGCAGGACTGTGGACTAGGCCTGGAGTAGTGAGGGACCGAATGACTACCCCCTCCAAGTCCCATTTGAGCCTCATATGACAATGTTGATATTTTGGACTGTTGAATTTTAACTTGCTTTAATTGTTTTTGTCATGTATTCTTATTGTTCTGTGGGTCTACCCCCTCGCCTTAAATTCTGGGCCCCTGATGGATCAGGAACTGTGTGCTGATTGCTTTTTCAGTCTCTCCCCAGCACTTAGTACAGTGTTTTGCACATCGTTAATGTTTAAGATATGTCAGTCATAGTAATAATAGTAATAATAATGATAATAACCTTAGAAAGGTGCAGTGAGTCCATTTTCTTCAAATCTCTGATCTAAACCCCACTTCTTGGAGGAAAAAAACAACAACTAGATATAGGGAAACCCTCCCTATTTCAACCCCCAAATGTTACCGGCCCTCTTAGGTACTCTCTCTCCATCCATTTCTTTCAACTCCGAGTACCAAGGTCTTCCTTTCTTCTCAGGGATAACCCAAATCAAGAGCAGGAACAGCTTCTCAACCTCATTTTCAGGCAACCCAGCCCCTCTGGCCTCATATTGATTGACCATTATTCCCTCGAGTCTTCTCTTTTGAGATCCTGCCATCTTTCCCCCTGAGCAGAGTTACCAAGATTGGGATTTTCACCTATTGGGATGTCAGGCATCTACGCACATCCTCAAAACCCCACTTTCCTGCCTTCATTTGTGATGAAGGAATGTCACTCTCTAGGCCCTGATTAACGTTCTAGTCTGGTTCTCCATAAATGGGAAATGTCTTCAGTATAACTGAAGTATGAATAATAATAATAATAATGTTGGTATTTGTTAAATGCTTACTATGTGCTGAGCACTGTTCTAAGCTCTGGGGTAGATACAGGGTAATCAGGTTGTCCCACATGAGGCTCACAGTCTTAATCCCCATTTTACAGATGAGGTAACTGAGGCACCGAGAAGTCAAGTGACTTGCCCCAAGTCACACAGCTGATAGGTGGTGGAGCCGGGATTAGAACCCATGACCTCTGACTCCTAAACCCGTGCTCTTTCCACTGAGCCACGCTGATTCTATTAATGATCATTCCTGATCATTCCTGAATGATCAGGAATGCAATCTGTCACGTGCTCAAGAAGACCCAGGCTCAGCCCTGCAGGTGAAGGGGAATGAGGGTGAAGCAGGCCATTTTGGAGAAATAATAATGAAATAATGCTCATTTTAACTGTAAGCTGTAAGTTCAAGTTTTCAGAATTACTCAAATGTTTCAGCAAGCTTCACCAGCCCCCAAAACCTACAAAGCCAGAGGCTTGTCTTTCTCCACTCTGTGAGCCATTTTCCTTCCAAATGAAATGGCCTTTAAGATGGACTCATGACATCTGAGCATCTGCCTTGAGCCAATAGATGTGGTCCTCCTGCCAGTTCAAACCTGTATGCTACTTGTATGAAAATCTAGATTGCCCTAACCTCGTCTAGGGATTAGATATACCCCTTTAGAAACCAGACATCAAGCAAAGTATTTAATCTGCTCTGAAATGCCAGATTAAATGGCGTAAGGTCAGCCAGAAACCAGGAAACCTGCTTGGAGCTGTTTAGAGGACATTAAAAGGCAGTGTCAGGAAGGTCTGCTGGACTGGGATTTCAGCTGAGCAATGCATCTGGTTCTTCCTTCTTGCAGCCCAGGTTAAAGTTATTTTTCACACCCCATCCCAATCCTGGATCAGCTCCACCTTCACCTGTTTGGGTCTTGCTACCTGCCTCTCTCCCTGGTTTCTGGGAGTGGCTTCCTTAAGTGTTCTTCTGGCTCAAGCTCCATGCACTGTGTTCCACATTTCACATGAACTGGCCCTATTCCAACCTATCATGAGTCCCAGGTTCCTCCCAGCCTCACCCTCTCCCTCTGAACAGATTTGGACTCGGTGGAAGGAAGGACAGACGTGGCCTTAGATGCTGGTTTCAGACAAGTAAGAGGGCCACCTTAGGGTAGCCTCACGGCTTGAAAACCCTCTTCCCTTTTCCAGCTCCGTCTGTTCAGCCTCCCATCCTTAGGATTTTAGGTTCATTCTAGTCCCCCTAAATTCCCATATGCCCACAGATTTCCATTGGGCCTCTTGTATTCTTCCTCAGTTTAGGCTAGGGGAAAATGTGCCAAAGTAAAATTATGATTTTCAAATGTGACAAAGTAAAATCTCTAAAGTCCCCAAAATCCCTCTAAAGCTCTTAACAAGATTCGAAATTTCTCACAGTAGGGTTTCTCGGTTCCTGCTGCTACTTACTTAGAGTTGCCAGAAGAATTGGAAAGCATTTGCAGGCAAACAGCAGGCTCAGCTGCCCCAGGGACCAGAGACCTCGCTGGTTCTGGGGTGAAGACGACTGTCAGAAGCCTCTTTCCTTGAATGTAAAGAAATGTTGGAAAGCAAACACATTTTTAAATGAGTGTGAGATACCAAGAGATGAAATTGCTATTTCCCAGAATTGTTCTCATTTGGCAGAACTCACATGAGTTTCTTAGATTAGGGGGCCTTTCTCCGTTAACTTTTGCCTAACCTCTACCCTCAAAACCTGTGGAATGTCTCACTCAGAAAATGCCGCATGGACTAAAATTGCACACATTCCAGACTCTTCTAGGTCCCTAGACCCACTCTCTTCTCCTCTTGCTACCCTGCTTTCCCCCTCCTACCCTCCACCCCACTACACCAATGCCTCAGCTGAAAGGAAAAGATAGAGGAGCCTACCCTACAGCCTAGAGCAGTTTCCAGGCTGGTTTTTGAACAGCCTCTGCCAATTCTGAAGGCCAGATGAAATTGGCTGTAGCAGAACAGCTTGCTTAAATGAAAAATAACAACAATAACGATGCCATTTTTCTTGATTAATGCTGCATTAGGCAGGGAACTCAGAGAAAGGGATCTCAGCTTCAAATTTGGCTTAGGACCATCGCAATAAACTTTTGTCATTGTTCGTCAACCTTCCTTTTTCCCAACGACTTTTCAGTCACGAATGATGCCCCACAATACCCCTCTTCGCTTTCTCCCAAGTGGTAGGTATGCTTCAGAGATCTGAAGTAGCCCTGAATGGAACTCAACAGTTCCTTAGTGGTGGAGCAAAAACTGGAACCTGGTACTGCTGTCTTTCCGAGTTCTAATCCCGGCTCTTCCACTTGCCTGCTCTGCGACCTTGGGCATGCCATTCACTTCTCTGTGCCTTGCTTTCTGTGAAATGGGGATTTATTCCTGTTCTCCCTCCTTCTTGGACTGTGAAGCCCATGTGGGACAGGGACTGCACCCAATTTGATTATTGTGCACCTATCCCAGCACTTAGCAGAGTGCTCGGCACATAGTAAAAACTTGACAAATACCACAATTGTTATAATAATCAATATTATTATTATTTTCATTGTTGCTATCAGCCCTCTACTAACTGATCGGCTGTAGTCATGCCTCCCCTTTGATCAGGGGCCTCAGTTCAGAGCAAGGAGAGTCGTCCCATGAGGTGACGTTGTCGGCAGAGAACGTGTCCGCCAACTCGGTTGCGTTGTCCTGTCCCAAGCACTTAGCACATTGCTCTGCACAAAGTAAGCGCTCAATAGATACCACTGATGAGGTTAATCATCACATCCCAAATCTGTACAGTAGCAGTCACTTGATGACTTCAACAGAGGCCAAGAAGATACAACTGATTACCGACTGAGCATTCTATGATCGAAGAGGCAGATGCAGGAGACTCTAAGTAACAACTATACCCTGTATGCATAAAAATTGTCCCTGGAGCTGAAATACTTGTCAGTTGTTTTTTATTGTTGCTGTTGTTTCTTCTGATAGCACTTGTTAAGTGCTTACTATGAGCCAAGCACTGTAGTGAGCTCTGGGGTAGATACAAGATCATTAGGTTGGACCCAGTCCCTTGTCTTACACTGGGCTCATAGCCTAACGAGAAAGAAATAGGATTTAGTCCCCATTTTACCAATGAGGTAACTGAGGCACAGAGAAGGGAAGTGACTTGCCCAAGGTCACACCGCAGGCAAGAGGCAGAGCTGGGATTAGAACCCAGGTCCTCTCTCTCCCAGGCCTATGCTCTTTCTTCTAGGTGGTGCTGCTTTATTATTTATTACTATGCCTAATGCTGGTTTGGATTTTGCCTCTGGTTCAGGATCCTCTCCAAGCTTCTGCAGGAAAAGAGCCACTCTTTTCTTGTTTGCAGTGAAGCATGCCAGTCTACCATAGTTATCTCCCGGCTTTCAGCTGAGCTGTGCTTTTCCCAAAAACTTCCTCTGCCTGCCTTGCTTTCCATGACTCCTTGTAGCTCAACATTCAACAACATTTTGAGTATTTTACAATCATCTATTCTTTTCACATGTCCCATCCAGAGAAGTAATGTTTAGGTGAACAGAGCTTCAGTGATATTTGGCTGGTTTGGTTCCGGCATTTTATTGTTTCAGGCCTGCTTTGCCACTTCTCCTTTGATATGGCTTGGAAGTGAATCTGATGTAACTGCTCAAGTATCCAGATGTGGTGATTTGGAGGTGTCCAAGTCACACACCAGATAGGAGGTTGGACAGAATGACAACAGCTCTGTATACTTTCAGTTTGGTTTGAAGTCTGATGCCTCCACACTCTGGCCATTTCCTGAAGGCTATGCTGGCCTTCTCACTTCAATTTTCTACTCCCTTGTTTACGATCACATCATCGGACAGTGTGGTGCATAAGAATGCAGAATTCTGTGATGGCATTCAGTGAATGCTGAATTGAAGAGACTAAATTGAGGCAGGGTAAGCCATTAGTTGTGAAGGTCTCCGACCACAGAGCCACCTACAGTGTCTCGTGTGGTGGGCAGACTCAGCTGAAATTCTGAAAATAACTGCCTCACATGGGTGGTGAAGAACACGGTGGCTATTGGCAACTGCCTGCTGGTCTATATGTAAATAGTTGTCCTTTGTATTCAAGAAGACACTACTGACAGCCAAGTTCATCTGTGAATGTGTGTTTGGCTGAAAAGACCAATGTCGAACCCACGGCCCAGGCTACATTTTGTAGACAAAAAGCCCATCCCTTGCTGTGGTTTCTAATTTGTCTCCTGGTCTCTTGTTCCTTACAGAGCTCTTGCTTGAAGAGAGTCACTCTTTTTGGGATAGCAGCATGCCATGCCAGTCTGGCCTCAGCAATTCACTTCTGGTTTTCAGGTGAGATGCAGCATTGTCTGGGATATGATACTGCCATGTCCTTGAAACATTTCCTCTGCCTCCTTGCTTTCAGTTTCCCAATTTCAGTTCTCTATACAGCAGTTGTTTGGGTATCCTGCTGTCGTTCGTTCTCCTCACACATCCCACCCAGTGTAGCTATGGTAAGGTTAACATAGCTTCGAAGCTGGGAGACTATGATCTAGGACCTCACTGTTTGTGATCTTGTCTTACCATTTGATATTAAATATCAAAGAGAATAATAAATATGGTCCATAAGTGAGGCTGGTGAAACTGCTCAAAGAGCCAGACAAGGTGTCTGTGAGTAGCCCAGGCCCTACAGCCGCAGAGAAAGTTGGACAACACTACAGCTCTTTTTGACAGTCTCTCAAAGGATGTTTTGGCCTTCTTGATTCGGTTTTCTATTTGCTTGTCTATTTTTCTATCTGTTGGTCAGCGAGGTGCCTAAAATTCTGTCACAGCTTTTAACTCTATGTTGTCATGGCTTCGTGGAAAGAGCACAGGTTTGGGAGTCAGAGGACGTGGGTTCTAATCCTGACTCGCCACCTGTCTGCTGTGTGACCTTGGGCAAGTCACTTAACTTCTCCGTGCCTCAGTTACATCATCTATAAAATGGGAATTAAAAGTGTGAGCCCCACATGGGACAACCTGATTATCCTGTATCTATCCCAGCGCTTAGAATAGTGCTTGGCACATAGTAAGCGCTTAACAAATACCATCATTATCATTATTATTAATATGAATTTTGGGTTGGGTCTGGTTTCCCTGGTGCAAGACCTCTGTTTTCTTTAGCTTTGTTATCAGACAGTTGCACCTGGCTGATTTGGTGACGTAGTTTCCAATCATTTGCATGGCTTCTTGGGTTTGTGCCTCTAGGGCACAGTCACCTGCTTATAGTAATAATAAGAATAATTATTATTATTATGGTGCTTGTTAAGTGCTTACTCTGTGACAAGCACTGTTTTAAGCACTGGAGTAGATACAACAAGTTAATCAAGTTGGACACAGTAACTGTCCCACATGAGGCTCACAGTCTTAATCCCCATTTTACAGATGAGGTAACTGAGGCCCAGAGAAGTGAAGTGACTTGCCCAAGGTCACATTACAGACAAGTGGCAGAGCTGGGATTAGAACCCAGGTCCTTCTGACTCCCAGGCCCGTGCTCTATCCACTAAGCCACGCTGCTTCCCGTAACTTTTGAATGACAGTTTCTAGGACTTTGGATGACACTCTTCAGATGGATAAGTTTCCCAGAGTTTCAGAAGCCTAGTCTAACACTTGCATCCAGGTCTACTGTTGGATGACCGCAGAGAATAAGTTGACTAGGAACAAGCCCACTACACATTCTTGTTTTACTCCACTGACCATAGGGAATGGCTCGGACAGGGCACCCTCGGCCCTTGACCCAGCCAGCAACTCCATCATGAAGTTTGTCTCGGGATGTTGATGTTGATTCAGGGCAGCCAAGTTCACTTAGTCGTTTCCAGAGCCCAGATCTGCTGAGGGTATCAAATGCTTTGGTAAGGTCTACGACAACCGTGTAGAGGTTTTGGTGCTGTTCCCTGCATTTTTCCTGTATCTGATTGTGACCGACTGCCCCCACACCCACGAGGGTCCCAGATGAGGTAATTAAGGAGCTTGTGCCAGAAATGTTCAACCGGTGGGGCAAGCGCTCCAGGTCACCCCAGCGTATGGACAATCATGAGATGGGGATCTGCAGTGCTCAGCATTTCTGCATCTGGTGAAAGGGGGGCATCCCTTGTAGCTGCTGGGCAGAGACACCAGCTGGCCTAGGCCTGCTGCACCTATCCGCTGTGACAGGGGAGGCCTGCTCCGGGACCAGCCCGCGTTAGGACGGGGAACTCAGGAGGTCGATAACCGTCGGAGCCAGGAGTATTGAACCATCCTTAATCGGCCTGCCCCAAGGCATGCCAAGGAACAGAAATAGAGCTTGATAAATGCTAGCTGACTGAGTCTAACTACAGGGAAGTAAATTGAAGCACTTCACCGATTCTTCATCTACTTTGTTATTCGTGACCAATAAACGTTTAACCATTGTGCCACCTGGGGTCTCTCCTTCATTCTTGATTCGGAATCAATCAAACTCAGTGCCAATTCTTCCCCTTTGAAGTTGGTCGGCAACATCGACACACGGCAAAGATTGTGTACGCTGTGCCAATCTGTGGTCCCAAGACACACTGTGACTCTGGGAGCATCCAGTCGATGAGAATCTTTAGCAGGCGATCCAAGAGGACTCTGGCTAGGATCTTGCCGGCAGTGGAGAGCAATGAGACACCTCACTAATTACAGAAATCTGATCTTTGTCCCTTCCTCTTGAAGACGTTGATAATGGTGGCAAATTTGAGATCCTGTGGCATTTTCAGCGTGGCTCAGTGGAAAGAGCACGGGCTTTGGAGTCAGAGGTCATGGGTTCGAATCCAGGCTCTGCCACTTGTCAGTTGTGTGACTGTGGGCAAGTCACTTCACTTCTCTGTGCCTCAGTTCCCTCATCTGTAAAATGGGGATTAAGACTGTGAGCCCCACGTGGGACAACCTGATTCCCCTATGTCTCCCCCAGCGCTTAGAACAGTGCTCTGCACATAGTAAGCGCTTAACAAATACCAACATTATTATTTTCTCAATGGTCCATGTACCTGCTTGGGGCTACAGCTCAGCATTAGCGTTATGCTGCAGTCACTTTGACCATCAATGAACTGTTATGCTTAAAATCACTATGTGAGCTTTGCAACATACTGCATCACTGCCCTCCTGCTCATCTGATGTACCCACTGTGGGAACATGACTGACAGGAAAGGGAGAGCATTACACACGCCGCATAGACAACTGACACAATAAGCCATTCCTCTGCACAGGTTGTTGGTCCCCAAAGTCCCTGTAATTGGGTCAAGTTTCATCCAACTTGATGAGAGACTTCATCCTCATATTTGAGCAAAAAAAAGTTGCTACAATAGAGAAAAACGCAGGAATCGATCAGTGGTACTGATGGAGCATTCATTCATTCCATTCATTCACTCACATTTATTGAGCACTTACTGTGTGCAGAGCACTGTAGCAAGTGCTTGGAAAGTACAATTCAGCAACAAAGAGAGACAATCCCTGCCCACACCAGGCTTACAGTGTAGAATGGGGAGACAAAAATCAAAACAAGTAAATAGGCATCAATAGAAATAGAGTTATAGATATGTACATATATACACAAATGTCATGGGGCAGGTAGTGGGGGGTAGAGAAAAGGGAGAGAGTCAGGGCATTGTGGAGGTGAGGGGGAGCTGAGGAAAAGGGGGGGCTTAGTTTGGGAAGGCCCCTTGAAGGAGGGGAGCCTTCAGGAGGGCTTTGAAGGGGGGAAGTGTAATCACACTTCGTACTGTACTAAGTGGTTGAGAGAATACAACAGAGTTTGTAGACACGTTCCCTGATGGCCAGGAGCTTATAGTATAGTCATAGTGGATCACAGGCTAATATAAAATCAGGGCAAAGTGGCACAATGATCCTGGAATGTTTTAACAAGAGCAGGACATTAATGAATTTATCCATCATGGTATTGATTAAGCGCTGGGGGAGATATAAGATCTTCAGAACGGACACAATCCCTGCCTCATACAGAACCGACAATCTTACCCATGTAATCCTTCCATTCTACTCCCAGACCCCTGAAAAAATACTGCCTAGTTTGGATCAGCGTATTTTGAAAAGGATGTGAAGAAACTGGAGAGGGTCCAAAAAAGAGCCACAGAGATGATTAAAGAGATGGAAAAAGGGTCCTATGAGGAAAGGTTAAAGGAATTGGGATTGTTTATCCTGAAGACTAAATGGTGACTTAATAGCTGTCTTCAAGTTTACTAAGGATTTTATAAGGAGGCTGCAGACTGCTTGTTCTCCATGACCTGAGAAGACCAGCTTTGTTTACATAGGACCCAGGGCAGAGAGCTATCTCTGGGCTCCTCCCCCTTGGTGTCACCTGGACCACAGGAGCAGAAGGGTACAGAGGCTTAAAATCCTGGGAATTGTAGTGCCAGGATTCCCGTTCCAAGCCACAAAAGTCTGGCCTCACCTGCTGCACCATCACTGCCAGGATCACCGGGCTCCAGTGTTTCTTTAGTAATAAAAGAGGTTACCTGGGCTCAAATTTGTAACGCCACTGAAGCCCAGAGACGCAAGGGATCCCAACCGCCAAATCCAGGCTACTTCGAACAAACACCATCAAGCTCCCTCAACCTCAGGTCCCCCACCTCTGCCTTCAGCAAGGGGGCAGCACTATCCCAAAGAATGGAAGACGGGTTATCTAAAATCCAAGGGGCCCCAGGACAGCCACCCCAGTTGTCCCCATGCTAGCACCACTCCTGGAGAGAGAAGGACATGAGGAATTGGGCTTAGAATGCAGCCAGAGAGATTTCAGTTGAGTTGTAAGGAACAACTTTTTTGACTGTCACGTTGACAAAACTCTCCAGAATAGGATAGCAAGGAGGGTTCCATGTATGGAGGTTAAAAAAAAAAGAGAGAGAGCAGTCGGTCATCTGTCCTGGGTGCTTTAGTCACTCACATGCCTGGAGTTAGTGGGTTGGACTAGATTACCTGGCAGTGTCCCTTTGACTGCTAAAATTCTATGATTCAGTTCTACAGTGATTCAAAGTGAAATGTAGATTCCAAATAGAGAATGGTGGGAGGTGCTTCATGATTTCACCCCTCCATCCTATTGCTAATCGTAAGGAGAAATGTGCAGAAAATTCACTCCACAGTTCTCCTGTGCAGTAACAGTAACTCTGCTTCCATATGGGTCATTTCTAATTTTCTTTCCTCCACACTTTCACTTGGAGAGGAATATATGAAATTGAAATTAGCCTACCCGACCTTGATTCCCTGTAGGATCAATTAACAGCTGAATATCAATATGACTGAGATCACCTAATGCCCCTTCCTATTCCAATTAATGCTGCCATTAATATGCTATGTGCAGTTTGATGCAAGCTCTGTGTTGTAGTAGACCCAGAGACTAGAGTCAGAAAGCATCAGGACCTCTCTCTTCCTTATGAACAATCAGGGGAAACAGCAATAATCAGGAGGTATGATGTTTTTCGCATATAAATTGCTTGAGAATAAAATTGGGACATCAAAATGCAACAGTGAAACCAGCTTCCACTGTGTTGCCATTATTTGGCATTGGTAATTAATGCTACTCTTTAGCGCATCGAGCTGGCATTGAACATTTCTCTCATGGTACAAGATGTTTACTCTTTTCCAAAAGAAACTCAAACACAGTGTAAGTGTAGAGGCTCCAAGCAAAAAATACTTTACATAATTCTGGCGCCCACACGTACACACACACACACACACACACACACACAAAACAGAATCGTGCAGGAGCGCATATGACTTGGTTCCTTTTTTTTTTGTTTGGTCTGGATCCAGTGTCTGTTTTTATGTAAACAGAAAGGACTGAGCAATGCATCCTCAGTTGTTTTAAGGGGAGAAGGATCCCTCTGCAGAGGCAGGATTAGCTGAACTCCAGTCTCCTCAACTGTATCTCCCACTAGAGTACAAACCCATGAGTGGGAGGTATATCTGAAGGTAACCGGCAAGCACTGAGCTCTTACACTGCCAGCTATTTTCCTGTGTGCTAATTGGCTCCTGAGCATAAAACAACTAACTTGGAGAGCTCCTGAAATCCTGCTCCCCAGAAAGATTACACAAATCAACCGACTCAGTCAAGTGAGAATATAGCCTGGTTTTAAAGAGTCTCCCTAACCACCCATTTTAGTATGGAGCAGTCTGTCTGTCACAGAATTCTTCCTTTGATCTAACCCAAATCCCTCATGCTAAAGTTGGAGTCCATCTGCTTCTGTTCAAAGGGAGAATGGGAAATAGGTGGTCTTCATCTTCTGTTTTAGGGCCTCTACTTTTGAATTCACTTCTTGGACTTCTTTCCAGACTGAATAATTCCAATTGCTTCCATCTTTCTTCTCTGTATAGGTTTTCTCCAAAGTTGAAGATCCCACTGACACTGAAACTGATCTACGGCTGTGGATGAAAAATCCAATGAAGACTATTTTTTGTTGGGCTCAATCAATCAGTCAGAGGCTTTTACATTATGAGGGACTGGAATCATGTCCAATTCCTACCTGTGTATTCTTTTCTAGCTCTTAGTACACTCCTCTGCACACAGTACAGTAGTTAATAAATACTATTACTTCTAACTATTGAGCACCTACTTGATTGTATTGTAGCAAGTACAACAAAATCAAGATACACAGTCCTTGCCAGTGAGGAGCTCACAATCTAAAGAGGAAGACAAAAACAAAAATTATTTACAAATAATATGCAGAGAAGGATACAATTGGAAGTGGAACAAGTATTTCAAGGTGAATTAGCAGAATAAGCAATTGACTCAACAACAGAAAATTTAAATGAAATTGTCCAGATACATAAATACTGAAGATAGGATTTTTTTTAAAAAAATGAAGTACCTGGGTGTTAAGAGCAGCTGTTGGGTTCAATTCAATTCAATTCAATCATATTTATTGAGCGCTTACTGTGTGCAAAGCACTGCATTAAGCACTTGGGAAAGTATAATACAGCAGTGGAGAGAGACAATCCCTGCCCACAACGAGCTCACAGTCTAAAGGGGGGAGACAGACATCAATACAAGTAAACAGACATCAATATCAGTGAATAAAATTACAGATATATACTTAAACATTGTGGAGCGGGGTCGGGGGGAGAGCAAAGGGAGCGAGTCAGGGTGAGGTGGAAGGGAGTGGGAGATGAGGAAAAGTAGGGCTGAGTTTGGGAAGGCCTCTTGGAGGAGATGTACCTTCAATAAGGCTTTGAAGTGGGGGAGAGTCATTGTTTGGAGGATTTGAGGAAGGAGGGCGTTCCAGGCCAGAGGTAAGACGTTGGCCAGTGGTCGGCGGGGAGACAGACGAGATCAAGGCACAGTGAGAAGGGGTTGACATGACTTGGCTGCTATGAATGATTCAGTGAAGTTTTCCTGAAAGAGATGGGATTTCAGAGGTCTTTGAGATGGAGAAAGCTGTGGTCTGGTGGATTTCGGCAGGGAGGGATTTCCAAGCTGGGAAAAGTGAGTGAGGGGAAGGAGATGGGAGAGTCAAGAGACAGGTACAGTTAGAAGGGGAGCTTCAGAGGCACTTGGATCTGTGACCTTTGGACATCTGGTATTTGTTCATTCATTCATTCAATAGTATTTATTGAGCGCTTTCTATGTCCAGAGCACTGTACTAAGCGCTTGGAATGTACAAATCGGCAACAGATAGAGACAGTCCCTGCCCTTTGACGGGCTTACAGTCTAATCGGGGGAGACAGGCAGACAAGAACAATGGCAATAAATAGAGTCAAGGAGAAGAACATCTTATTAAAACAATGGCAAATAAATAGAATCAGGGTGATGTACGTCTTATTAAACAAAATAAATAGGGTGATGAAGATATATACAGTTGAACGGATGAGTACAGTGCTGAGGGGATGGGACGGGAGAGGGGGAGGAGCAGAGGGAAAGGGGGCAGAAGAGGGCTTAGCTGCGGAGAGGTGAAGGGGGGGTAGAGGGAGCAGAGGGAAAAGGGGGGAGCTCAGTCTGGAAGGCCTCTTGGAGGAGGTGAGCTTTAAGTAGGGATTTGAAGAGGGGAAGAGAATTAGATTGTGGGAGGTGAGGAGGGAGGGCATTCCAGGACCGCGGGAGGACGTGGCCCAGGGGTCGACGGCGGGATAGGCGAGACCGAGGGGCGGTGAGGAGGTAAAAGGCAGAGGAGTGGAGCGTGCAGGGTAGGCAGTAGAAAGAGAGAAGGGAGGAGAGGTAGGAAGTGGCAAGGTGATGGAGAGCCTTGAAGCCTAGAGTGAGAAGTTTTTGTTTTGTGCGGTGGTTGATAGGCAACCACTGGAGGTTTTTAAGAAGGGGAGTGACATGCCAGAGCATTTCTGCAGGAAGATGAGCCGGGCAGCGGAGTGAAGAATAGACTGGAGCGGGGCAAGAGAGGAAGGGAGATCAGAGAGAAGGCTGACACAGTAGTCTAGCCGGGATATTACGAGAGTCTGTAGCAACACAGCACTTATGTACATATCCTTAAATTATAGATTATAAATTATTTGTTTATTTTGATGCCTGTCTCCCCTCCTAGACTGTGAGCTCATTGTGGGCAGGGAAAGTGTCTGCTAATTCTGTTGTATTGTGCTCTCCCAAGCACTTTCATTAATTCATTCAATTGTATTTATTGGGCGCTTACTGTGTGCACAGCACTGTACTAAGCACTTGGGAGAGTACAAAATAACACTAAATAGACACATTCCCTGTCCACAATGAGCTTACAGTCTAGAGGGGGAGACAGACAGTAATATAAATAAATACATTACAGATATGTGCGTAAGTGCTGTGGGGTTGTGGGAGGGGGAGGTGAATAAAGGGAGCAAGTCAGGGCGACGCAGAAGAAAGTGGGAGAAAAGGACAGGACAACTTAATCAGGAAAGGCCTCTTGGATGAGATGTGCCTTCAATAAGGCTTTGAAGTTGGGGAGAGGCTGCACTTAGTAAATGCTCAATAAATACCATTGATTGAATGATTGAAGAGTTTGAGCTGGGGGGGGGTAACATGTAAAGAGAACTGACAGATTAGATGGAGTCAGTGGAGAATCCTCTGCAGGTAAATGAGTAAATGATCTAGAAGAAATGGATGTCCAATCAATCAATCAAGCAATAGTTGAGGGCTTACACTGTACTAAGCAATTGGAAGAGGACGATAGAGTAGATATGATCGCTGCCCTCAAAGAGCTGACAATATAGTGAGGCACCAAAACAAATTTAGGTAGGGGAAGGCAGTAGTGTTCACAAGTGTTACATTGGTGAGTTGGAGAATGGGAAGTACCCAAGTGCTTAGGTCACTTAACTTCTCTGTGCCTCAGTTACCTCATCTGTAAAATGGGGATTAACTGTGAGCCTCATGTGGGACAACCTGATTACCCTGTATCTACCCCAGCGCTTAGAACAGTGCTCGGCACGTAGTAAGTGCTTAACAAATACCAACATTATTATTATTATGCAGAAGTGCTGAAGTATCAAGTGGAAGGAAATAAATTGGGGAACTGAGAGATTAATCAGCGAAGGCTTCCAGGAGGAGATATGATTTCAGATTTCAGATTCATTCATTCATTCATTCATTCAATAGTATTTATTGAGCGCTACTATGTGCAAAGCACTGTACTAAGCACTTGGAATGTACAAATCGGTAACAGATAGAACAGTCCCTGCCCTTTGACAGGCTTACAGTCTAATCTGGGGAGACAGACAGACAAGAACAATGGCAATAAATAGAATCAAGGGGAAGAACAGATTCTCTATACTGTAAACTATTCTCTGGACTGAAAGCTCCTTTTGGGCAGGGATCATGTCTTTCAACTCTATTGTATTTAGTATTGTATTGTACTGTATCCCAAGCACTTAGTACAGTTCTCTGCACGTAGTAAGCACTCAATAAATACCACTGGCTGATTGATTGATAGATAGGTAAGCCTTGAAGGTGGGGAGAGTCTGTTGGATGTGAAAGGGGAGGGAGTTCCAGGCAGAAGGGAACCCACCCATAAGCAATAGGTCGATGGTGAGAGAGATGGCAATGAGGCACAGTGAATAGCTTGACTCAAGAGGAGTCAAGTATAGTAGTAGAGGGGCAAGAGTAAGTAGACTGTAAGCCCTAGACTGTAAGCATGTTGTGGGCAGGGATTATGTCTACCAACTCTTTTATATTGTACTCTCCCAAGGGATTAATACAGTGTTTTGCACACAGTATATGCTCAAAAAATGTGATTGATTGACAGTGGAGAGAAAGTTGATTGGGTACCTATCTTTTTCTTATGGCATGCCTGGGGTGGAAACACCTCAACCTTCCTCTGTAACCCGTTCCAGTGTTCTATTGTTCTAATAGTAAAGAAGTTACAATTTTCCTCGTGGCCTGCTAAACACTTTTATGTATTAATTTAAGGCCATTTCCTCTTAATTAGCCCACTCTGGATATGGAAAACAA
The DNA here is from genome assembly GCF_004115215.2 of Ornithorhynchus anatinus. Lineage (NCBI taxonomy): Eukaryota > Metazoa > Chordata > Mammalia > Monotremata > Ornithorhynchidae > Ornithorhynchus > Ornithorhynchus anatinus. The sequence continues at coordinate 50,961,771 of NC_041749.1, forward strand.
CTGGTCAGTATCCTCCTCATAAAAGCCCTCCATCTACTTTAAGATATTTATTAAGCCACTTCTTAGGCTTCTATTCTCTAGACTAAACAATTTCAATTCCTTTAACCCTCCCTCATAGGACTCTTTTTCCATCCCTTTAATCATTTCTGTTGCCCTTCTCTAGACTCCCGCCAATCTTTCCACATCCTTTTTAAAGTACAGTGACCAAAACAAAATACAGAACTCTAATAATTGTTGTGTCCAGACCACAGCTTCAGTTAGTCTTGCTCATGTTTTACTGATGGTAGGATATCTGGCTCATGATTGAGCACTGCCCAACTCACAACTTTTGAAATATTCACAAATCTGATAGTGGAGGAAGTCAGGGGATATGGTTTAGAAAGCCGGTACAAGTACCACTCTTCAGAAACTTGTGCCATCAAAACTTACAATCTACAGTAGATTAATCGATCAATCAATCAATCAAGAGCATTTACTGAGCACCCACTAAGTGCAAGGCATGGTACTGAGTGAAAAGAGCACTGGACTAGGAGTAAAGAGACCCAGATTCTAGTTCCACCTCTGTTTTGGCCTGCTGTAGAACCTTGGGCAAGTCACTTAACCTTTCTGGGCCTCAGTTTCGACATCTGTAAAATAAGGATAATGCACCTGCCTCTCCCTGTCCTTTACATGGTGAATCCGATTTGGATTCTAATTATCTTGTGCCTACCCCAGTGCTTAATACATTTTGGGGCACAGAGTAAGCACTTAATCAATCCCACAATAATTAAGTAATAATAATGGCATTTGTTAAGTGCTTACTGTGTGTTAGGCCGGGCCTGGGAGTCAGAAGGACTTGGGTCCTAATCCTGACTCTGCCACTTGTCTGCTATGTGACCTTGGGCAAGGCATTTGATTTTTCTGTGCCTCAGCTACCTCATCTGTAAAATGGGAATTGAGGCTGTGAGCCCCACGTTTCTCTAGAAACGCTCTGGGCATGTCACTCCCCTCCTCAAACATCTCCAGTGGTTGCCTATCAACCTTCACATGAAACAAAAACTCCTCACTCTTGGCTTCAAAGCTCTCCATCACCTATCCCCCCTCCTACCTCACCTCCCTTCTCTCCTTCTACAACCCACCCATACCCTCCACTCCTCTACCGCTAAACTCCTCACGGTCCCTCATTCATGCTTGTCCCGCTGTCGACCCCTGGCCCACGTCCTACCACTAACCTGGAACGCCCTCCCTCCTCAAATCTGCCAAACTAGCACCCTGTCCCCCTTCAAAGCCCTTCTGAGAGCACACCTCCTCCAGGAGGCCTTCCCTTTCCCTCTGCTCCTCCTCCCCTTCCCATTCCCCCTACTCCCTCCCTCTGCTCTTCCCCCTTCCACTCCCCACAACACTTGTGCATATTTGTAAATATCATTTATTACTCTATTTATTTTGTTAATGATGTGTATATATCTAGGATTCTATTTATCTTGATGATATTGACGCCAGACTACTTGTTTTGTTTTGTTGCCTATCTCCCCTGTTTAGACTGTGAGCCTGTCGTTGGGCAGGGATTGTCTCTATCTGTTGCCGAATTGTACATTCCAAGCACTTACTACAGTGCTCTGCGCATAGTAAGCGCTCAATAAATACGATTGAATGAATCAATGTGGGACAGAGACAGGGCCCAACCTGATTATTTTATATCTACCCTGGTGCTTAGAACAATACTAGAGACATAGTAAGCACTTAACAAATACCATCACTATCACTAAGCGCCGGGGTGGATTCAAGCAAATCGTGTTGGATACAGTCCCTGTCCCACGTGTGGCTCACAGTCTCAATCCCCTTTTACAAATGAGGTAGCTGAGGCACCAGGAAGTGAAGTGACTTGTCCACCAGCGGACGAGTGGTGGAGTCGGGATTAGAACTCATGACCTTCTGACTCCCAGGTCCAAGCTCTATCCACTAGGCCATGACGTGCTTGGGGGGACAGAAGCAAAACATACATCTCCTGCCCTCAAGGAGTTTGCAATCCAAAGGGGGACTAAAGAGAGCAAAAGTACTTACGAATAATGTAGTTTCTCCTTTTACCCTGTAAAGTCTGGATGTGCTCTATAGTTGTCAGATTGTGGCATATGATACTAAGCAAAGATATAAAGCAAAAAGCTTCTCCGAACAAGGCATTGGGGAGTATTTCTGTGGAAAACTTTACCTCAGAGTCCCACCTGGGAATCTCCTATCAATGGGCTTCCCCAGCAAGATGACCGGAGCCAAGCTCATTGATTCCTAGATGGATCTGGATGCACAAGGGACTGAATGGATCTGCCCTGATCTATAAATCCACTGGCCAGGGAATTAAATGATTGGAGTTGGCAGCTTTGGAGACCTGGGGCTAAACCTGCTTAATCTTCCTTGGGAGGGTAATGTTCCCTTGCTTGCCCTGGTTATACCCTGGCATAATAAAGGAAAGATGAACTGCCCCACCCCCCCAACACTCTGCCCCATCTTGCTCCCACCTTCTCTGTGGGGCCCCTCTCCACATTCTGCAAGCCTTTCTGGGACTACCCACAGGGCTGTTGCAATAGTTGTCTGCCCCCAGGGGAGCAGAAAATTTCAAAGAGAACCACCAGGACATATTCTGTGCCCCAGACTGGTCATAAGTGCCACACCTCTGCTGGTAAATGAATATTTCCCCTTCTGCTCCTTCCAACCCCGTCCCTGAACCCTTTCAAATCTCCTAGGTCGGGAAGAAACATTCACTCACTGAGTGAGGTGTGGAGAAGTGACTTATCCTGGCAGCTGTTTTATCCAGCCCATGCACGTACAACCGCTCAAGAAGGGAAGGCCCACTGGGTTGTTGGTATTTCATGGTCATTTTCACTCTAGACTCACTTTGCACTGAGCTAGGATTGTTAAGGCCGCCTTGTGCTATTGGCCCATCAGATTCCAGTCCTTCCCAGACCTGAGGAAGAGACTCATTCAGGATGGTGATGATGACGATGATGATGATGATAATATTTGTGAAGCACCTACTATGTGCTGAGCCTAGTACCACGCCTTGGGGTAGAAACAATATAATCAGGTTAGACACAGTCCCTGTCCCTCACAGGACTCATAGTCTCAGTAGGAAGGGAAACTGGCATTGAACCCCCATTTTACAGATAAGTAAACTGAGACCCAGAGAAGTTAAGTGACTTGCCCAGGGTCACCCAGCAGACTAGTGGCAGAGCTGGGATTAGAACCCAGGTCCTCAGATTCCCAGGCCTGTGCTCTTTCCACTAGGACGCCCTACGGGGCCCGGAACATAAATTTTTGCTGTTCTTGCCCTGCCCCGTAGCCTCATTCCCTCTGCAGCAAGGTCCTCTGAGGGTGAGGCCTTTAGGATTACTAGGCCTCTGGCCCTTTCTCCTCCCCACCTATCGCTTCTCTGAGGAGATTATTCCACAGGCTACTCAGTGATACTTCTAAGAAAGTGTTTCCTACATCCCCCTAGGATTTGCTGCTCTTCTTCAATTAAGCTTTCCCCTTGCCCAAGCTATGATGCCCTTCAAATATCTAAAGATAATTTTCAAATCATCTCTTAATTGGATTTGAGAGCCGAGCTGCATATATTTAGCTCTTCTAACCTTTCCCTGCTTAGTTTCTCTAAGTAAGGTTAGACTTTCCATCAGATCACCTCCACTTTCTTGTATCCCAAAACAGGGTGAACATACATTTTAGCCTTAAGGGCTCAATCCACTTAAATGCAGAATCTACCCCTTCCTCTCCATCCAACAGCCACCACCCTGGTCCAGGCACTTATTTCCCAGCTTGACTACTGCATCAGCCTCTTTATTGATCTTCCTGACTCCAGTCTTTCCCCTTTCCAGTCCATACTTCACTCTGCTGTCCAGATCATTTTTCTAAATGATTTTTAGTGAATTCTCCCCACTCCTCCCAAACCTCCAATGGTTGTTCATTCCTCTCCACAACCAGCAGAAACTTCTGACCATCAGTTTTAAGGCACTTAATCAGCCCTCTCCCCACTACTTACCCTTGGTCTTCTCCTACTGCACCCCAGTTCTCACACTTGATTCCTCTAACACAAGCCCACTCACCGTGCCTTGCTCTCGTCTCTCTCGCTGTCGACCTTTTGCTCATTTCCTCCCTTCTTCTTGGAACTCACTCCCACTTCAGGTCTGGCTGCTCTTTCCATCTTCAAAGCCCTCCTGAAATCACATCTTTTCCAGAAGGTCTTCCTTGCTTAATCTCTCATCTCACCCTATCTCCCTCCCCCCGCCACTTCAGTACTTTTGCATCACCTGAGCACGTGGGGGTATTCACTATTATTCACCTCCCCTCCCCGGTACCCTAAAGATACATACTGTAAATTTGGTTACTTCCCCCTACTTGTAGTTTATTGAATGTCTGCCTTCCCCGCTAGATTGTAAACTCCAGAGAGCCAGAATCATGTCTACTAGCTCTATTGTACTCTCCCAAGTGCTTAGAACTCTGCACAGAGTAAACACTCAATAAATATGATTTATTGAGTGAGTCTCTGACCCGGATACTTGACTGCTACCATCTCCCAGTTCCTGCTTCCACTCTATGACTACCTCCTAATAATAATTCAACCTTCTCAACCCCAAAGATGTCCTAGGTAATAGTCTGTGTCTAGACATATTATCGGGGTGCAAATCACCCAACTGTATCTGTCCATTCTTACCTCCACCGTGACCTTGTCCCCTAAACCTAATTACTATTAATATTAATATTGTTAATATTATTATTATTATATTATTATTATTAATATTACTATTAATTTACCCAGTCAACTCAGAGGGATCAACCAACTTCAGTGATGGTGGTCAGATATGGTATGCTGAGATTCTGGGGAAAGAGGAACGGATTGCCGGAAATGAATGTTGCGGAAGGTTGAGAGAGGATTTGGTTGGATTGTGGGCTGATGGTAGGAATTCCAAATCAGACACACATCTACTTTAGATTTGACCCCAAACTCAAACCTTTGAGTTTTGCATGGGCACCCCTAGGGCTGGCTTCAGATGGTAAGCAAGATTGCCTCAGAGTGGCATGCAGGAGTGGCTGCTACGTACCTCCACACCTTCCCTCTCACTTGGCCCAGTGGAAACAGCACAGTCCTGGGAGTCAGAGAAGCTGGGTTCTAATCCTGGCTCTGCCACTTGCTTGCTGTGTGACCTAGGGCAAGTCAGTTAACTACTCTGGACCTCAGTTTCCTCATCTGTAAAATGAAGATGCAATGCTTGTTCTCCCTCCTACTTAGCCCCATGTGGGACACACACTGGGTCTGATCTAATTAACTAGAAAGGTGCTTGACACGTAGTAAGTTAAATACCACAATAATAATAAAGATGGCACCTGAACCAGACCTGCTAATATGGCTGCCGCACACTCACAGAGTCCTTGCCATGACCTCCATTCCCACTGACATTGTTCATGCACAGAGGCCATCTTACGAAGGTTTTATTTTTTACAGCAATCCTCCAATCAAACATATTTTTTGAGTGCTTACTGTGTGCAGAATGCAGTACTTAATGCTTGGGAGAACACAATATAGCAAAATAGGTAGACATGTTCCCTGCCCACAAGGAGTTTAGAGTCTAGAGGGGGAGACAGACATTAATATTCATAAATTATGGCTATGTACATAAGTGCTGAGGGTGGGGTGAATATCAAGTCCTTAAAGGGTGTAAATCCATGTGCAAGGGTGACGCAGAAGGGAAAGGGTATAGGGGAAATGAGGCGCTCTCCATGTCCTCCTCCCTCCTCTAACATCTCTCTGGCTGGCCCCTGAAATAAAAATGCCAGAGTTGGGTTCTGAAAAGATACGTTTATTTATTTAGTTAATTAGCTAACATATGACATTATTACCTTGTGTTCTGCAGGCGGCATGCTGGGAAGGGGGTTAACCCAGAATGGAAAACTAAAACCACACTTCAAGGGACATGTCACTCTTTCACAGCAAATAATCCCTTTGCTTTAAAGAGGCCCAACAAGATTCACTTCATCTTTCCTTAACAAAGCAAGCAGTATGATGGTTCACCTAAGGGGCTTGAGGTTACCTGGGGTCCTGGGCAGGACCTTGAATTAAAAATGATTGCAGAGGGAGAGCTGGAGGTGTGTATGACTGGTCCATTTGCACCTCATTATTTTTGCCTCCAATTGAGTTGTGGTCACTGGGTTATCAGATATCGTGTCATTTCCTCGTGTTTCTTATTTTGCCCACTCAGCTCTCCTCTGCATTACTGCTGATATAAATCACCATCGTCAGCTACTGACTGAATGTGAGGCACCCATGTTTAGGAAGATGGGCTAGATACCCAAATAAACACAGTTCTGCATAAGATCACAGGAAGGACTTCACTGTCCTCCTGCCCTACAGGAAAAGCGAGCAGAGGGGCTGGAGCTGCGGGGCAGAGGGGCTGAAACAAATTAACTGGGAACTGGGAGAGCAGCTCCGCTCTCCATCCACACTATAGACAACCGTGGCAATGAAGCATTTTCTCACTGCTCCACCCTGCTCACCGTGGGTTCTCATAAAGTCCCAAGGCATTCTGTCATGTCAGAGGACTACTTGTCCAGTGCTAGAAGAAGGTGAGGTAGATCAGCAGTGGTGAGCCTAGTGAGGCCAGGAAAATGAGAGAGGAGGCTCTCACCCATTTACCTGGGCTTACCATGATAAGCCGTGTAGCCCCAGCACAACTGTTGAAGGCAGGAGGCATACCATCCCCTGGCTTCTTGGGCCCATAGAAATTGGTCTATCCAACTGCTGCTCAGTTACCGACATCAGGTTATTCAGTGCCTGAAGCAACTGGGTGTGAGGTGTGTGTGCACTCACTCACACACACACACACACACACACACACATCCATACACATGCACACATGCAGTGCCGGTTGCCTACATCATGCAGAGTGCTGTGCTGGACACCTACCATACACAGAGCATTGTGCCAGATGTCTACCGTGTGAAGAGCGCTATGCTGGAAGCCTTCCGGGTTCACAGCAGCGGGGTGTAGATATCTACTGTGTGCAAAACCCTGAACTGAACTGACAGAGTGCTGGGTGTAGGGCCCTATTCTAGGAAACTCAGAAGTAAGAGATGAAATCCCTGTGACGAGGAGTCTAGAATCTGATGGAGAAGGTAAGTTCACCCATGACAATACAGTAAAAATAATAATTACTATTATTATTGTGGGGTGCCCTTTTCGGTATTTGTTAAGTGCTTACTATGTGCCAGGTACTGTTCTAAGCGCTGGGGTCGATACAAGCTAATCAGGGTGGACACAGTCCATGTCCCACATGGGGCTCACAATCTTGATTCCCATTTTACAGATAATGATAATAATAATAATAGTGATGGCACTTGTTAAGCGCTTACTATGTGACAAGCACTGTTCTAAGCACTGGAGGGGTACAAGGTAATCAGTTGTCCCACATGGGGCTCACAGTCAATCCCCATTAAGATGAGGTAGCAGACACAGAGAAGTTATGTAACTTGCACAATGTCACCCAGCAGACATATGGAGGAGCTGGGATTAGGACCCAGGTCCTGCTGACTCCCAGGTCCGTGCTTTATCTACTAGGCCACGCTGCTTCCCTTTTTATTAAGCACTTACATTGTGCCAAGCATTATACACAAGGTTATCAGCTCAGACAGAGTCCCTGACCCACATGGGGCTCACAGTCTAAGGGGGAGGAAGAAAAAGTATTGAATCTCCATTTAACAGATGAGGAAACTGAGGCCCAGAGAAAGTCAGTGACTTGCCCGAAGTCACAGAGCAGGCAAGTGACAGATTGGGATTAGAAATTAGAGTAGATAAAGGAACAGATTAAAACGACAGCCATTTGTAAAGTAACGTGAGCGTCTCACAGTGGTCCGTAACCCAGCTGAGAGAACAGCAGGATTTACTGTCAAGGGAGAAATCCTATTCTGTGGCTGCAGACTGCATCCATACCCCTACCAACTGTCTTCCAATGTGCATGTTTGTTCACAAAGGGAGCTGGTGAGAGCATGTGGATGGCCTTCTCAACTTTTAGAACACTGGGAAGCTGGAGTCTCCCTGGACCCAGGACTACATCCACCTTCTGCCGTGGCTGTAGCTCTGATTATTGTAAATGTTGGACTCTGAGACTCAAGGAACCAGAAACTCATTAGCCACAGTGCCCTATGGCTCTTATTAGATTTTTTTTTCCTCCTTGCCCTTTGGGCTGTTTTGGGGTTTTTATTGTTTCATTTTTCCTTATGGTCCTGTTGCCATCGTGCTCCCTTGCCCTCATCCCGGCAACCTTATTATCTTCTATCTATGCCAGCTTGGCATGTAATGAGTACCATAATAATGACCATAAAGATGAAAACTCCCCAATCTAGCCATTAAATTACCACCCAGAATAACCAGCTGGGCAGACATTCAGATTTGGTCTCAGTCCTGTGACTAACTAGTAGTCTTTTCTGGATAAGGAGAACTCTGTACCAGGTTAGGCATGCATAGCTCAACCTATAACTGTTTATAAGGTGACATTTTTCAGATTGTCTGGCAGACAAGTACCATGCATCCCACCCCCCAGCCCCCACACACAGACCCCTGTTTGTCTACTTCATTGTGATCACAGAGCTCTGAGGCCCAAACTGTTCTTTCCAGAGGGAAGTAGTGCCTATGTTACCAGGGATTTGGGCAGGGAATGCAGTGGCTCTGGAGAAAATGTTTCCCCAGTGGGGAGGAAGGCAGATTCCCCCGAGAGAAACACTCAGGATTCAGGCAGACATCTGCAAAGTGTTGTATAGGCTGTTATGGTGTAACACATACAGTATTATGAGGTCTCAGTTCCTGTTGTCCATGAGGCAACATTCAGAGTTTGGATTTAATAATAATAATAATAATTATGGTATTTGTTAAGCACTTACTATGTGCCAAACACTGTTCTAAGCACTGGGGGAGATACAAGGTAATCAGGTTGTTCCACGTGGGGCTCACAGTCTTTATCCCCATTTTACAGATGAGGGAACTGAGGCTCAGAGAAGTTAAGTGACTTACCCAAAGTCACACAGCTGATAAGGGGGCGAGTTGGGATTTAAACCCACAACCTCTGACTCCCAAGCCCAGACTCTTTCCACTGGATTTAGAATGAGAAAACAGAGGGATGGGGAGAGCAATGCCCAAAGGACTGAGCTTAATCATGAATCATAAGAGCAATTTGTCCAGCTACCCTGCTACCATTTTCTCTTTAAAAATACTCTCTCTGCTCTTAAAAATACTCTCTCTCTATCAGCAGTCAGGACTTTTATGTCCAGATGCCAGAAGATTATCCACTAATTTTTCTGAATTGGTACTTCCTTAGAGTTTTTACTGATTTGGGGGCCAGTTTATTTTCATTTTGTTGGCTATGCATTTTAAAGTGCACTTTAAAATTGAGAGTAGGAGCAAAAAAGAGGTTGGGAAAGATACACAGCTCGATCAAGTTCCTTTCAGATACACTGGACCTGACAGCCAATCCCTCTGTCTGCTGTCATAGTACTTCACAGTATCAGAAATTGAATGATTTATATCACACATGATTTACTGTAGGCCTTTCTGGAGACCTAGCCATGTTTTAGAACCTTAGAAAAGAGGCTGAAATTAAAAGGAAGAATGAACAAACATGGAGCTATGCTTGGTTTGCTTTATTGTACTCATCCCCACACTCGATAATGGGGATGTGATTTACAGCTGTGATTACTCTCTCCATTAGGTATGTATGTATACACATATATATGAAATAATATCCATGCACAGTGGGAGAAGGCTGAAAAGACCTATCTGCAACTGACTGTGCATTCCACATTGTGAGCTGGTAAAGATAATTTACTAGCTGCAGTACCGTCTGTGACTTACAGGGCTGGTCGTTTTAGTAACTGCCATGCGGCATTTTTAGGTACCTGAAACCTACTCCAGGAGAGCAACTTCTTTCCTGATTGCTGTATGCAAGACTAGTCTGTCTGCTTCTTGTTGTCTTTCAAGAGATCACTGCTAAATTGGTATTTGATTTTGTGCTTCACTATGGTGGAAGGATGGTGGTACACTCTACAGTGATGGGAAAGTCGGGGGAGGACAAGATTTGGGTGGGAAGACAAGGAGTTCTGTTTTGGACATGTTAAGGTTGAGGTGGTGGGACAACCAAGTAGAGATGTCCTGAAGGCAGGAAAGAAATTCAAGAGTGCGGAGAAGGAAAGAGATCAGGGCTGGAAATGTAAATTTGGGAATCATCCACCTAGAGATGGTGGTTGAAGCCATGGGAACGATTGAGTTCTTCAAAGGAGTGGGTGAAAATGGAGAATAGAAGGGGACCCAGAACTGAACTTTGAGGGACGCCCCCCCCTCCCCGTTAGGGGGTGAGAGGCAGAGGGGGAATCCTGTAAAAGAGACTGAGAATGAGCAGCGAGAGCGATAGGAGGAGAACCAGGAGAGGACAGTGTCAGTGAAGCCAAGGTTGCGTAATATTTCCAGAAAGGGGTGGTCGACAGTGTTGAAGGCAGCTGAGGAAGGATGTGGATGGAGTAGAGGCCATTGTATTTGTCAAGAAGGAGATCATTGGTGACCTTTGGGAGGGTGGTTTTTGAAGAGTGAAGGGGGCAGAAGCCAGATTGGAGGGTGTCAAGGAGAGAATTGGAAGAGAGGAACTGAAGACAACAGATGTAGACAACTCGCTCAAGGAGAGGAATGGTTGGAGGGAGACAGGGAGATAACTGGAAGGAGCCATGGGGTCAAGGGAGGGCTTTTTCAGGATAAGGGAGACATTAGCATGTTTGAAAGCAGTGGGGAAGAAGCCACTGGAGAGAGAGTAGTTGAAGATTTTGGTCAGGGAGAGAAGAAGGGAGGGGCAAGTGCTTTGATAAAGTCCAAAAGGACCTTTGTTGTGATGTCTGCCTCCCCCTGGGTTCTAATCCTGTCTCCACCACTTTCCTGTTGTGTGGCCTTGGGCAAGTCACAAACTTCCTGAGCCTCAGTTCCCCCATCTGTAAAATGGGAATTCAATACCTGTTCTCCTTCCTACTGATGTGGGACCTGATCATCTTGTATCTATCCCAGTGTTTAGTACAGTGCTTGGCCCATAGTAACTGCTGAACAAAACCAAAATTATTAGTATTTAGGGTTATTCTCCCCCTCATTCTGGCTAAGAATAATTTCTCCCAGGGGATCCCACTCCCAACACCCAGAGATCTAAGGGAAAGGTAAATTTTTAAGCACCAGATACATGAACCAAGGTTAGTGTGTGTAATTAACAAGTCTGGCAAACTAAACAAAATCGGGCAGGGGCCTGTCTGAGCTAACCACAGTCCCAAATAGTTTACATAATCCACTTCCAAAAGGACCACGTTTCAAATCCTGCAATGCCCTTTCCCAACTCCATCTCTAGCTTTGGAATGACCCCGACTGTCGAAAACAGTAAGTGGTCATCCACCTGAAAGCTCAGGGGTAGACTAGACAACACTGAGATTCTAGAAAGTACTTCTCACTGCCAGTTTTTTGGGGAAGCACATGCGATAGTCCTAACTGCTATTTGGGAGGGCCTTGTTAAGTGTTTGTGTGTTGGAAGAGGTTGGGGGGAGTCTATTTGGACTACTGGGGGACTGTGAGGAAGCCTAAGGCTGGAAGGCCACGGAATGACTCCACAAAGACTACAGCATGGCCCAGGAAAACAAATAGTGGGTTCTCTCTACTTATTCACCTAGACCAAATCCAGATGTGAGAGTCAGAAGCCTAAAGTCCAAAGTTTGGGGAGTGGTCTCAGAGAGGAATAGAGCAGTCTGATATCTCAGGCCAGACTTTAGGATGTGAGGGGATTATTAGGTGGGCTGGGAGTAATGGGAGAAATGTAATGGAATCTCCCAGTCTGCTCTTTTTACCTTATTTCTCTTTCTCTCGCTCTCTCTCTCTCTCATCTGTCTTTCACTCACTCACACACTACACACACACACACACACACAGACTAACTGTTCGTTCCTTCCTTCCCCATTTGAACTGATACCTGCCCCTAAGTACATTACCTGACTTTGTTGATTCTGCAACTTGTGTCCTCATGACTTTATGTATTTATTTATTTATGTTTATTTTAATCGATGCTTACAAACTATTGTATATTTGCCACCTTATGTGCATTTGGAATAATAATAATAATAGAGTCATTTGTTAACATATGCCAAGCACTGTACTAAGTACTGGGGTAGATAATCAGATCAGACACAGTGCCTGTCCCATATGAGACTCACAGTGTAAGGGTGAAGAAGAATAGGTGTTTCATCCCCATTTTATAGATGAGGAAACTGAGGCACACAAAAGTGAAGTGACTTGCCCAAGGCCATACAACAGAGCCAGGATTACAGTCTCAGTCCCCTGACTCCCACACCCATGTTCTTCCACTAGGCCACACTGCCTGTCCATTGGGCTGTTAAGACACTTAAGGGCAAAGACTGAGTTTTATTCTGCTGTGCATTCCCTGAGTGCTCAATCTAGTGTTTTGTACAACGGAGGTGCTCACTTAATTCTGTGGGTGCTGACTGTAATGATGTATAGATCCTTTAGATTTATTTGAGCTGTCTGCACCTTAGGTCACTGACTCGTCTTGATGAATGTCTTTCCCTTCTCTATCCCTTCAGAGCACAGAGAATCTCCCTATCCCTGGGTATGAGCAACTGACCCTAAAACAACTCTTGCTGTGACTCATACAATGTATTTATGACAGCTTCCTTCTTTGAATTAAAAAGGATTCTGAGAACAAGATTTATACCAATAGCTCCATCAAACTGGGGATCAGGATTTCAGTGGCCCAATTACATCGCTTATTGATCGGGGCCTGGCCCATGTCTAATTCTGAACTGGACCTATTAATCAGATCAGTACATTTGACAAGGACAAATTTAAATAAAATTAGAGATGCAGAACGAGGCAGATGAGGGAATACTCTTTCCGGATGTTTCGAGCCCTTAGCCACGTTGTTAACAGACTGCCATTCCTTCTTAGTGGCACTAAGATTACCAGTAGCAGTAGTAATAATCCTGATTGAGTGCCCACTAGATGCAAAGCACTGTGTACTTGGGAAGTATAAAACAAAGACATGAACCTTTTTTTCCCTGTCAACCAGGAGCTTACACTCTAACCGGAGAAACATGCATACAAATATTTACAAATAGATTAGTCAAAGTAAATAATTGAATGTACAATTGAATAAATAATTAAGGGTTGAGGATGGGTATAAATAAGTATATAAGTGCTAGTGAAGGCTGAGAGGTTTATAAGACTTAGTTAGGGTTCTAGGAATTAATCAAGAGGACTTGGAATATGGGAAGAGCTGCGGTTTGTCAGATTTGAGGAGGGAGGGAGTTCCATTCATTCATTCATTCAATAGTATTTATTGAGCGCTTACTATGTGCAGAGCACTGTACTAAGCGCTTGGAATGAACAAGTCGGCAACAGATAGAGACAGTCCCTGCCGTTTGATGGGCTTACAGTCTAATCGGGGGAGATGGACAGACAAGAACAATGGCAATAAATAGAGTCAAGGGGAAGAACATCTCGTAAAAACAATGGCAACTAAATAGAATCAAGGCGATGTACATTTCATTAACAAAATAAATAGGGTAATGGAAATATATACAGTTGAGCGGACGAGTACAGTGCTGAGGGGATGGGAAGGGAGAGGGGGAGGAGCAGAGGGAAAGGGGGAAAAGAGGGTTTAGCTGCGGAGAGGTGAAGGGGGGGTGGTAGAGGGAGTAGAGGGGGAAGAGGAGCTCAGTCTGGGAACGCCTCTTGGAGGAGGTGAGTTTTAAGTAGGGTTTAGAAGAGGGGAAGAGAATCAGTTTGGCGGAGGTGAGGAGGGAGGGCATTCCAGGACCGCGGGAGGACGTGGCCCAGGGGTCAACGGCAGGATAGGCAAGACCGAGGGACGGCGAGGAGGTGGGCAGCAGAGGAGCGGAGCGTGTGGGGTGGGCGGTAGAAAGAGAGAAGGGAGGAGAGGTAGGAAGGGGCAAGGTGATGGAGAGCCTTGAAGCCTAGAGTGAGGAGTTTTTGTTTAGAGTGGAGGTTGATAGGCAACCACTGGAGTTGTTTAAGAAGGGGAGTGACATGCCCAGATCGTTTCTGCAGGAAGATGAGCCGGGCAGCGGAGTGAAGAATAGACTGGAGCGGGGCGAGAGAGGAGGAAGGGAGGTCAGAGAGAAGGCTGACACAGTAGTCTAGCCGGGATATAACGAGAGCCCGTAGCAGTAAGGTAGCCATTTGGGTGGAGAGGAAAGGGCGGATCTTGGCGATATTGTAAAGGTGAAACCAGCAGGTCTTGGTAACGGATAGGATGTGTGGGGTGAACGAGAGAGACGAGTCAAGGATGACACCGAGATTGCGGGCCTGAGAGACGGGAAGGATGGTCGTGCCATCCACGGTGATAGAGAAGTCTGGGAGAGGACCGGGTTTGGGAGGGAAGATGAGGAGCTCAGTCTTGCTCATATTGAGTTTTAGGTGGCGGGCCGACATCCAGGTGGAGATGTCCTGGAGGCAGGAGGAGATGCGAGCCCGAAGGGAGGGGGAGAGGACAGGGGTGGAGATGTAGATCTGAGTGTCATCTGCGTAGAGATGGTAGTCAAAGCCGTGAGAGTGAATGAGTTCACCGAGGGAGTGAGTGTAAATGGAGAACAGAAGAGGGCCAAGAACTGACCCTTGAGGAACTCCACAGGAAAAGCATGAGTGAGGAGACAGGAGAGAGAGCCTACAACAAGGTACAGTTAGGAGGTGAGCTTGGGAGGAATGAAGAGAGGCAGATGGTGAAGAGAAAGATAGGTAAGATGGGGTGAATTGGTGGAGCACCTTGAAGCTAACTGTAAGGAGCTTTTGTTTGCTACAGAGGGACACGGGAAACCAGTGGAGAGCTTTGAGGAGAGGAAAGATATGTGTTGAGTAGTGACGCATCAAGAAAATGATCCGTGCAGCAACGTGTAGTATATAGAGATTGAAGGGGGAAGAGGCTGGAGACAAGGAGACCAGGGAGGAGGCATATACAATAATCTAATCGTGATTAGGGAAGCAGCGTGGCTCAGTGGAAAGAGCCCGGGCTTGGGAGGCAGAGGTCATGGGTTTGAATCCCGGCTGTGCCACTTGTCAGCTGTGTGACTGTGGGCAAGTCACTTCACTTCTCTGGGCCTCAGTTCCCTCATCTGTAAAATGGGGATTAAGACTGTGAGCCCCACGTGGGACAACCTGATTACCTTGTATCCACCCCAGCGCTTAGAACAGTGCTCTGCACATAGTAAGCGCTTAACAAATACCAACATTATTATTATTATATGACCAGAACTTGGACCTGGGTGGCAGCTGTTTGGGTGGAGAAAAAAAGGCAGATTCAGGAGATGTTGTGTAGGAAGAGCTGGCAGAATTTGGCATGGATTGAACGTGAGAGTTGAAAGATAGCTAGATGTTGAGAAACAGCATAGCCTAGTGGAAAGAGCAGGGGTCTGGGAGTCAGAGGACCTAGGTTGTTTCTTTCGTTTGTTTTTTAAAGGTATTTGTTAAGTGCTTTCTATGTGCCAAGTACTGTTCTAAGTTCTGGGGTAGATATGAGGTCCTCAGGTTGTCCCACATGGGGCTCACAGTCTTGATCCCCATTTTACAGATAATAATGTTGGTATTTGTTAAGCGCTTACTATGTGCAGAGCACTGTTCTAAGCGCTGGGGTAGACACAGGGGAATCAGGTTGTCCCACGTGGGGCTCACAGTCTTAATCCCCATTTTACAGATGAGGGAACTGAGGCACAGAGAAGTTAAGTGACTTGCCCACAGTCACACAGCTGACAAGTGGCAGAGCTGGGATTCGAACTCATGAGCCCTGACTCCAAAGCCCGTGCTCTTTCCACTGTGCCACGCAGGCATAGGGAAGTGAAGTGACTTGCCCAAGGTCACACAGCAGTCAAGTGGTGGAGCCAGGATAAGAGCCCAAGTCCTCTGACTCCCAAGCCCATGTTCTTTCCACTAAGCCATGCTGCTTCTCTAAGGTTCAAATCCTGGCTCCACCAATTGTCTGCTGTTTGACCTTGGACAAGCCACTTCACTTCTCTTTGCCTCAGTTACCTCATCTGTAAAATGAGGATTAAGGCTGTGAGCCCCATTTGGGACATGGAATGTTTCCAATCTGATTAGCTTATATCTACCCCAGCACTTAGTACAGTGCATGGCACATAGTAAGTGCTTAACAAATACAGTAAAAAACATTAAGGCCAACAATGATGTTACAGGTTTTTAAGCCCAGGGAGGGAGATGGTGTTATCAACAAAGATGGGAAAGTTAGGAGGAGGGGGCAGTTTAGAGGGGAAAATGAGTAGTTCTGTTTTAGATATTTTGAAATTCGGGGTGTCGGCATAACAGCCCAGTGGAGCTGTCCTGGAGGCAAGAGGAGATGTAGGATTGCAAGTCAGATGAGAGGTCAGGGCTAGAGAGATTTAGGAGACGTCCATATAAAAAGCTGAAGCCGTGTGATAGCATGAACTCCTCAAGAAAATGAGTGTAAAGCAAGAAAGGTAGGAGACCCAGAACAGAACACTGCAGGACACCCACAGTAAAAGAATTAGAGGCAGAAGAGGAGCCAGTGAACAGAACCCTGTGATAGCAAAACTGAGGCCCGATAGTGTTTCAATGGGGGGAGGGGGGGGTGCAGGGGCTCACAAATATCTCCATCTCCTAAGAGAGTCTTCTGACCCCTCAAAATCATGCTGGAAAGCAGCATGGCCTAGTTGAAAAAGCACAGGCCCAGGAGTGAGAGGACCTGAATTCTAATCTGTCTTTGCCACTTGCCCGCTGAGTGACCTTGGTAAAGTCACTCAACCTCTCTGTGCTTCACTTTCCTCAACTGTAAAATGTTCAATAACTGCTGTACCTCCTACTTAGACCGTGAGTCCCTTGTGGGACAGGGACTGTGTCAGACCCGATGATCTTGTATCTACCCCAGCACTTAGTACAGTGCTTGGCACATACTAAGCACTTAAATGCCATTAAAAAATCATTTCTTCAGCAGCATGGCTTAGTGGAAAGAGCACAGGCTAGGGAGTCAGAGGTCATGGGTTCTAATCCCGGCTCTGCCACTTGTCTGCTGTGTGACCTTGGGCAAGTCACTCAACTTCTCTGTGCCTCAGTTACCTCATCTGTAAAAATGGGGACTAAAAAATGTGAGCCCCACTTGGGACAATCTGATTACCCTGTATCTAAACCCAGTGCTTAGAACAGTGCTCTGCACATAGTAAGAGCTTAACAAAAAGCATAATTATTATTATTATTAGAATTCACCCAATCTTTTGGACCACAGTGTTTTTCCTACAAAAAAATAATTTCAGAACAGTTTCCAGATCTGAGCCTGGCTGGGACATTGGTGGGAGATAAGGAGATAAGATTCATCAATTATGCAGGGCCCAGAAATCAGAACTTAATAGATGTCTGGTACTGGCAGGGGCAAGGTGGCTTCCATTTATCTTCTCCTAGTCTAAGGGTTTGCACTCCATCTGCTCTCTTAGTTGATCATGGTTTATTGAATGCCTATCATCTTTCCCCATTCATAGAGGGGCTATAATCCTGTCCCTGTTCCTGTGTTAGATTGCCTGTACATTTTCTAATTTCCTGAATGCCGTGGACAAGGAGTAATAAAGTATTGCATTTTGAAAGACTGGGTGGGCTCAGGGCTGCCTCCGAGCTCACTCGGAGGCCCCAGTTGTATGCAAGGGGCCCTGTGCCTAACCCTTCACTTCCACTTCTGGAGGCAGAGAACACAATCCCCTGTAACATGGAGGGGATCTGAGAGTGGGGCCACAGGTGCTCGATTCCAAGGTCCTATGCCCCTCCCCACCCCACTCATGTTCATGAAGCACCTGGGCACTGTAAGCACTATGCAGAGGGGATGGTAAGTGTGGCATTTGCCAGAGGCACTACCCACCAGGGAGATGCAATCCTGGCACCTCTGCCACTACAGGAGCTCACTTCTGGCTCTCTCAAGAAAGAAGAGGTGGTGCAAGCACAATATTTGGCTGGGATAGACCAGCTTTTCCTCAGACGGTGTCACTCAGTGCTCACCATTTGTCCTGATCTCACCTGGGGTCAGTGCCAGGGGGCGGGGTCCACTGACATTGCTTGCCCCAGGGAGAGGTCTTCTCTGGGAGGGAAAAGGGGCTGAGCCAGTGCATAGGGAAAGGCAGGGTCAGGTTGCCTCTCACCATCCCCATTTCTCTGCTGCGACAGAGGTAGGACAGAAAGTTGGTGGTCTGCCAAGAGGGTAAAAGGCCCTCCACTTTTGCCCCATGTGCCCATTCTGTCCAGGGCCTTGAGCAGGAAGAACCTTGTGACTTTTAATATGATTCTTTCCCCAGAACTTACTAGAAACATGTCCTCTTTGATGCTCAATATATGCCCATTCTTCTGAGAAAGATAATCAGGCATAGGGAAGACCAGATTCTGGATAAATGAAGGGTACATGTACATTTGATATATCTATGTCTGTCTCTCCTATAATAATAATAATACAGTATTTATGTGCTTGCTATGCACCAAGCACTGTTCTAAGTGCTGGGGTTGACACAGGATAATCAGGTTGTCCTATGTGGGGCTCACAATCTTAACCCCATTTTACAGATGGGGTAACTGAGGCATAGAGAAGTTAAGTGGCTTGCCCAAGGTCACACGGCAGAAAAGTGGGATTAGAACCCACATCTTCTGACTCCCAAGCCTGTGCTCTTTCCACTAAGCCACACTGCTTCTCTGGAAAATAGGGAACATATGTTGGAACATAAACTCCTTGGTGGCACTGGAACAAGTTCTGTTGTATTTTCCAAGTGCTTAGCACAGTGTACGACACTCAGTAAACACTGAATAAATATTCTTGCAATTGAAGTGCAAGTACTTTGCCTTCAAGGAGGAAGATGATGCTATAACTTTCCTTCTTTACCTAGAACTGACATTGGACACACAATTACTTATGCAGAAAATAACATTCAGAGGAATCTTCAGGTTCACACTCGATCTTGGTAACCCAAAGAATAAATTTCCCCAATTATTTTCATGGCAAGAAGCAAGCTCCACACAGAGTCGGTTTTCTTATGTGCATAGCTGTCCTTGGTTTTCAAAGACAGATTTCAATTTACCAGCTTTCTCTGATCCTCCCCCGGGGCCACTTCCCAGGGATCCTCCAACCACAAAAAAAAAAAAAAAGGCCACTGGTCTGTGATTATAAAAGAAGTTGTTTCACAGCTGATTGCCGCTATCTGATACCAATAATTAGGCAGGTGGCAACCTTCTCAACTGAGGGAGAAAGAGGCTGCAGAAAAGGATTTGATCACCACAAATGAACACTGCAAGCAGTGATTGATAAAACTGAACTCAAACTCGTCTCTCTCGTTCACCCCACACATCCTATCCGTTACCAAGACCTGCCGGTTTCACCTCTACAATATCGCCAAGATCTGCCCTTTCCTCTCCACCAAAACGGCTACCTTACTGCTACAGGCTCTCGTTATATCCCGGCTAGACTACTGTGTCAGCCTTCTCTCTGACCTCCCTTCCTCCTCTCTTGCCCCCCTCCAGTCTATTCTTCACTCCGCTGCCCGGCTCATCTTCCTGCAGAAACGATCTGGGCATGTCACTCCCCTTCTTAAACAACTCCAGTGGTTGCCTATCGACCTCCGCTCCAAACAAAAACTCCTCACTCTAGGCTTCAAGGCTCTCCATCACCTTGCCCCTTCCTACCTCTCCTCCCTTCTCTCTTTCTACCGCCCACCCCGCACGCTCTGCTCCTCTGCCGCCCACCTCCTCACCGTCCCTCGGTCTCGCCTATCACGCCGTCGACCCCTGGGTCACGTCCTCCCGCGGTCCTGGAACGCCCTCCCTCCTCACCTCCGCCAAACCGATTCTCTTTCCCTCTTCAAAACCCTACTTAAAAATCACCTCCTCCAAGAGGCGTTCCCAGACTGAGCTCCTCGTCCCCCTCTACTCCCTCTGCCATCCCCCCTTTACCTCTCCGCAGCTAAAGCCTCATTTTCCCCTTTTCCCTCTGCTCCTCCACCTCTCCCTTCCCATCCCCACAGCACTGTACCCGTCCGCTCAACTGTATATATTTTCGTTACCCTATTTATTTTGTTAATGAATTGTACATCGCCTTGATTCTATTTAGTTGCCATTGTTTTTTACGAGATGTTCTTCCCCTTGACGCTGTTTAGTGCCATTGTTCTTGTCTGTCCGTCTCCCCCGATTAGACTGTAAGCCCGTCAAACGGCAGGGACCGTCTCTATCTGTTGCCGACTTGTTCATCCCAAGCGCTTAGTACAGTGCTCTGCACATAGTAAGCGCTCAATAAATACTATTGAATGAATATTCAATCTGTTACCAAATCCTGTCAGTTCTACCTTCACAACATCTCTAGAATCCACCCTTTCCCCTCCACCCGAACTGCTACCATGCTGAGCCAAGCACTTATCATATCCTGCCTTGGCTAAAGCATCAGCTTCCTCTCTGACATTCCTGCCTCCTGCCTCTCCCCACTCCAGTTCATACTTCCCTCTGCTGCCCGGATCATTTTTCTAAAAAAAATTCAGTCCACCTCTCCCCACTCCTAAAAAAACTCCAGTGGTTGTCCACCCACCTCCACATCAGACAGAAAGTCCTTACCATTAGCTTCAAGGCATTCAATCAGGTCTCCCCTTCCAACCTTACCTCACTGATCTCCTCCTAAAACCCAGCCTTTACATTTTTCTTCTCTAATGCCAACCTACTCTCTGTGCCTCTATCTCATTGTCCGCCCCTTGTCCATATCTTCACTCTGGCCTGGGAACTCTCTCCCCCTTTATATCTGACAGATTCTCAATCAATCAATCAGTAGCATTCATTGAGAGTTTCCTGTGTGTAGAGCACTGTACTGAGTGCTTGGAAGAGTACAATGCAGCAGAGTTGGTAGACATGTTCCCTACCCACAAAGAGCTTACTGTCTAAAGGGGGCAGGGACAGATATTAAAATAAATCACTGATATGGGCATAAGGGCTATGGGACTGAGGGTGGTGGGGTGAATAAAGGGTACATATCCAAGTGCAAATCCCCACCTTCAAAGCCCTCCTAAAATCACACCTCCTCTGAGAGGCCTTCCTGGACTAAACCTTCCTTTCTCCTACCTGCCCTCCCAACTGCCTCACCTGTGCACTGGGATCTGAACCCCTTAAGCACTTGGTATTCATCCCACCCTCAGCCCCACAGCACTTATGGGCTTAAGTTTACACTCGGCCATTCCCCCTTATCTGTAAGCTCTTTGTGGCAGGGATAGGGTCAACCACTTCCATTGTATTGTACTCTCCCGCACACTTAGTACAAGTGCTCTAAACACTCAACAGATATGACTGATTGATTGATAGGGGCCTGGTAGGGTGAGGGGAGGAGAGAAGGTAGAGGAAGACTTCTTTGGAACTGCTTTGGATCTTTTACTTTTATGTTTCGCCACTATGGCAGGCCTTTAGAAGAAGCAAAAATTGTCCCAAAATGTCACCACCTCATTCCCCTGATGTCACTGTTATAGATCACATAGGATGGCCACTGAGGCAATTTAATACAAGGCTGCCCAATTTCCCACTGGCCTTTCCTCTGTTAATGTTTTAACATCTGGTTTTTTTTGAGGGTTTGTTTGGTTGTTTTTTTTTAAGCATCTAGCCTCCCACTGCATACGGCTGATGTGGCACCAGATTTCATTTGGACATTGGAAGGGTAGGCAATGGCTCTGGAGCAAGTTGGGGGGTCTGGGATCCCCCAGAGAAAAACTCTAGGATTGGATGAATGTAACATTGTTATGTTATGGGGCATGCCCTGCCAGGGCCATTTGTAGCCACCCCCTGAGAGGACCTGGGACATTCCAACCCCAAACAATGCCACCACCAAAGAAAGGGAATCAATCAAAAGAAAGCCTAATCAAACAGGAATGGATAGAAGTTGAAATGCTTCTATTTGAATTTTGCACAAGTCAAGGTATCTATTTGCACTTGTTTGGATATATTTAGACATTCTGGTTTTCTCATTTTATTTTTTAATAGAATTTATTGAGAGCACTTACTGGGCGGAAAACATTGTTCCAAGTGCTTGGGAGACTACAATATAATTATTAGACATGATCCCTTCCCTGGAGGAGCTTCCAATGGAGCAGAAAATACAGACACTAAAATAAATTACAGGTTAGGGGAAGTGTGAAGATATGTACACAAATGCAACACCATAGTGCTTAGGTGGTGCTGAAGTGCTGAAAGGACAGTTGGGGGATATGGGGGGGAGATTAGAAATCAAAGGGGTAGGTCTGCTGAAAGACATGTGATTTCAGAAGGGCTTTAAAGATGGGAAGAGTGGTTGTCTGTTGAATGTGAAGAGGGAGGGAGTTTGAGGCAGAAGGGAGGGTGTGAGCAAGAGTTCAGGAGTGGGAGAGACAAGAACAAGGCCTGAGAAGAAGCAAGAATGTGAGCAGAGATAACGGCTGTGTGCAGTGGGAGGCTTGATGCTAAAACTGGAAAAGCAGTTAAGTGAATCAATCAATCAAGCAACTGTATTTATTGAACGCTTACGCTGTGCTTAGGAAAGTATAATATATCCGAGTTAGTAGACATGCTCTCTGCCTACATGAGGGAGACAGACAATAAAATGAATTATGGCTTTGTACGTAAGTGCTGTGGGATTGAGGGTGGAGTGAATAAAGAGTACAAATTCAAGTGCAAGTATATTAAAGTGTCCTAAAGTGAATTAGAGTCAATGAGCAGGAGGTTTTTTGCTTGATGTGGAGAAGAATGGACAACCAATGGAGGTTTTGAAAGAGTGAAGAGATATGCGCAGAAGGATGCTTTAGAAAAATGATCTGGCAGCAGAGTGGCGTATGGACTGGAAAGGGGAGAGACTGGAGGAAGGGAGGCTGATGTAGCAGTCAAGTCAGGTTATGACAAGTGCCTGACATAGCATGGTGGCCATTTGGATGGAGAGAAAGGAATGGATTCTAGAATTGTTATGGAGGAAGAACCAACAGGATTTGATGACAGACTGAAGGTAGGGGTTGAAGAGAGGGAAGATTCAAAAGGTTAGGGGGAGGAGAGGAGGGGGTTTGGTAGGGAAGATGAGAAGATGGACACATTGAGGTTGAGAGGCTGGTGGGACATCCATGTAGAGATATCCTGGAGGCAGGATGAAATGGGAGGTTGCAGTGGAGTTGAGAGGTCGGGGCTAGGCGAGGTCAATTTGAGAGTCATCCACATACAGGTGGTATTTGAAGTTGTGGTAGTGAATAAGCTCCCCAAGAAAGTGAGTGTAGACTGAGAAGAGAAGGGGATCAGAACTGAGCCTTGGAGGACAATCACAGTTAGGGAGTGGAAGGCAGAGGAAGGAAGAACTAGTGAAAGAGATTGAGAATGAGCTGCCAGAGAGCGTCACAGTGTCAGTGAAGTCAAGGTTAGATAATGTTTCAAGTAGAAGGGAGTGGCCCACAATGTCAAAGGCAGGTGAGAGGTCGAGGAAAGTTAGGACAGTGTCTATTGGTTAGATTTGGTAATAAGGACATCATTAGCAATTTTGGGATCAGTGGAGTGAAGGGGGTGGAAACAGGATTGGAGAGGAATTGGAGGTAGCAGGTGTAAAACAATCAGTGAGTAGTATTTATTGAGAGTTTACTGAAAGCAGAACTCTGTATTAAGCTCTTGGAAGGCTACAATAGAGCGAGTAAACAAAATCCTGGCTTTTAAGGTATTTACAGCCCAGCAAGGAGCTTGCAGTTGATTGGTAGTTGAGACAAGACTGGAATTTGGAGCTATAGCTGAATGGTGTAATGGGATCAATAGAAGGTTATTTTAGGATAGGGGAGATGTGGGTGGGTTTTAAGGCAGAGAGAAGGGAGCCATTGGAAAGTAAACAGTGGGGGATATCAGAAAAGGAGAAGTGTAGAGAAAATAGAAACCAGCAGGCAAAAAAGGGGGAAATCATTTTTATCTCTCTCTCTCTGCCGCTCCCCGCAGCTCTCTTAAATATAAGATGTAGATAAGATGAATTTAAATCAAAAGGCAGCATGGCCTAGTGGAAAAAGCACAAGACTGGGAGTCAGGATAGCTGGATTCTAGTCCCAGTTCTGCAACTGGCCTACTGTATGACCTTGGGCAAGTCACTTCACCTCTCAGGGCCTCAGTTTCCTCATCCATAAAATGGTGATAAGATAGACTGTGAGCCCCATATGGGAGAGTGACTGTGTCTGATATGATAACCTTGTATCTAGCCCAAAGCTTAGCACATAGTAAGAGTTTCCTAAATGTCATAAGTATGATTATTATAACAGAATCAGCTACTTGCAAGCCACTCCCCTCAGCTTCTTCTCCCTTGGTGAACATTGGAAACACCTATCTGTGGACTTAACTTTAACGCTATTCTCAGCCCTGCACTGAAACTACTTTATGATTTAATTTTTTGCTTCCTATTTCCTTATTTCCCTACAGAAATCCAGGGTGGCGATGCCTTGGGGGCGGGGGTGGGGGCGGGGGAGGGGGGTTTCAGGCTAAACTAGGAAGGAGAGAAGGCGTTAAAAAGTTCCTGCCAGTCATTGATTTAGACTTGTATAAATGAACTGCTTGGGCCAGTCAAAACTGCACATGTGTTATGAGATGGGTTAAAATTTCCTAGGTATCCAGACAGACAAAGCAACAACAAGTCCAGATTAACTAGGTTGGGCTGCATTTCTTCTGGCTATAACTAGTAACTCATAAAAATCCAGCCCAAGTAAATATGCTCCATGTTTGTACGGGGACAGAAGGCCATACTTGACTGCAATTTTTTTTTTAGCCATTATTACACCATGGCTGAACCAAGCATTCCTTTTGGTCTATTTTATATGTAAATAAAATGTTTTTGTCCTCACCCCCTACCAAGAACAAAAGGGAATCTGTATAATTATGTCACCGAGGACAGGTTATCCTCTTGTGGTCCTGAGGGTGGGGTTGGGGAGGGAATCACAGCCAGAAACACAGTGGGGAGGAGGAGCAAGAGCTCTTGTAAAGGGATCAAATGCCTCAGAGAAAGCAGTGCAAGTCTACTAGGGCAAAGTACAGTGAGCTCTTGCTCCTCCCTTCTTCCAACAGTCAGGGGAAGGACTTGGGCTCCCTACTCACCCACCAGACCACACCTGGGACCCTACTTTCCATTCTGACAAGACCACAGAAGTTGAATGTGGAAGTTGGGATTTTTCTTCCTGTGTTATCACACAGGACTTTTACTCCTCAGAAGCTGTGTTGGGCTTCCTCCCAAGCAGAGATTTCCTGAATCAGACCACATTTAAGGGGAGCAAACTTCCTGGCTCCCAAATCATCAGGTTAGTTTGAAAAGAACCTTGGCTTTGGTTCAAAGAGGACCCAAGATTGGAACTGTAGGGAAACTTGTCTAAATCCTAGGGGAAGCCAAGGCCTTAGTGGAAGGACAACAGGCCTGGGAGTTAAAGGACCTGGGTCTTCATCCTGACTCCATCCCTTTCCCGCTCTGCCACCTTGGGCAAGGCACTTACATTTTCTGTGCCTCAGTCTCCTCATCTGGAAAATGGGGATTCAATACCTGCCCTCTCAGCCTCCTGGAGAATGAGCTTCATGTGGATAAGGGACTGTCTGACCTGATTATCTTGTATCAACCCCGGTGCTTAGTACAATGCATGGCTTGTAGAAAGTGCTGAACAAATGACATTATTATCCTTATCATTACCAGAAAGTGTGAAGACAAAGGAGCCTATGCTGATTAGGTGGGGACTCGGGATTGGGAAAACAGGCATTGATATTAGGACTGCCTAGTATTCCCGTTTTCTGGCTTCTTCTTCCTCCTCTTACCCTTTAATGGTAAGCATGCCACAAGGATCACATTCATTGTCTATTTCTTTCACTGTTGTGCATGAGCCGCAGAGCGCTGCTGGCAGAAATACAGATATCAGGCCAAACATGTCCACCTCAAACTCACCCTTGCCTCCTGTAACTCTGTCCTGTCCTCTATCCGGCAACTTCTCCATCCTTATTGGCTCCTATGCCCACTGCCCTCACCAGTTGTTTTACTCCCTTCCCCAACCTCCTGTCCCCCATCTCTAGCCCCAGTGACCTGGCCACTTACTTTAACAAAATTAAAACCATCAGGCGTCATCTTCCTACAATCTCCCCTGCTCCTCTCAGTCCCTACTTCCTCCTACCCCTTCTTTAACTCTCCCATCCTTCCCAACAGTATCTCAGGAGATCTGCAGTATCTCAGGAGATCTGCCACCTCCTTTCAAAATCCACCCCCTCCATCTGAGCCTCTAACCCCATCCCTTCACCCCTTATAAAAGCACTTGTCTCTTCTTTCTTCCCTCCATCTTCCCTGCCATGTTTAACTGTTCCCTCTCCAATGACTTCTTCCCCACTGATTTCAAACATGCTCATGTTTCCGGGATCAGAAACTCTAACCCCTCCCTTGGCACCTCGGCTCCCTCCAGTTATGACCCTATATCCCTCACCAAACTCCTTGAAGGAGTTGTCTACATCTGCTGCCTCTATTTCCTCTTCTCCAATTCTCTCCTTGACCCACTTCAATCTGGCTTCTGTCTCCTTCTCTCCACAGAAACAGCCCTCTCAAAGGTCACCATTGATCTCCTTCTTGCCAAAACCATCAGCCTCCACTCAATACTAATCCTCCTCGACCTCTCAGCTGTCTTTGACCCTGTCAGCCACCCCCTTCTCATAGAAACATTATCCAACCTTAGTTTCATTGACACTGTCATCTCCTGGTTCTCCTTCTATCTCTCTGTTGCTCATGCTCAGACTCTTCTGTGGGCTCCTCCTCTGCCTCTCAATCCCAAACTGTAGGAGTCCTTCAAGGTTCATTTCTGGTTTCCCTTCTATTCTCCATCTACACCCACTCCCTTGGAGAACTCATTTGCTTCTGTAGCTTCAACTATCATCTCTATGTGGATGATTCCCAAATCTACATCTCCAGCCCTGATTTCTCTCCCTCTCTGCAGTCTCACATTTCTTCCTGCCTTCAAGATGCCTCTACTTAAATGTCCTGCCGTCACTTCAAACTTATGTCCAAAACATAACTCTTTACCTTCCTATCCGAATCCTGTCCTCTCTCTGACTTTCCCATCACTGTAGACAGCACCACCATCCTCCCTGTCTCATAAGTAACCTTGGCGTTATTCTCTACTCATCTATCTCTCCTTCCACCCACATATTCAAACTGTCACCAAGTCCTGTTGGTTCAACCTTCACTACATCACTAGAATCCATTCTTTCCTGTCCATCCAAACTGCTACTACATTAGTCCATGCACTTATCCTAACCCACCTTAATAACTGCATCAGCCTTCTTGCTGACCTCCCTGCCTCCTGTCTCTCCTCGCTCCAGTCCATACCTCACTCTGCTGCCCGGATCATTTTTCTACAAAACCACTCAGTCCATGTTTCCCCATGCCTCAAGAACCTCCAGTGGCTTCCCATTCACCTCTGCATCCTACAAAAACTCCTCATCATAGGCTTTATAACACTCAACCACCTTGCCCCCTCCTACCTTACCTCCCAGATTTCCTACTACAACCCTGTCGTTGTAGTTGTACTATAACCTGTACACTTCACTCCTCTAATACCCATCAACTCACTGTACTTTAATCTCATCTGTCTCACCTCCAATCTCTCACCCAAATCCTGCCTCTGGCCTGGAATGCCCTCCCTCTTCATATCCAACAAACCATCACTCTCCCCACCTTCAAAGCCTTACTTAAAGCACATCTCCAAGGGGCCTTCCCTGACTAAACCCTCATTTCTTCTTCTCCCACTCCCTTTTGTGACACCTTTTCATTTGGATTGGCACCTTTTATTCACCCCTTCCTCAGGCCCTCAGTACTTACGTATTTATCGGTAATGTATTGATTTAATTATATTAATGTTTCTAACCCCTTCTAGACTGCAAGCTCAATGTGGCCAGGTAATGTGTCTACCAACTCTGATATACTGTACTCTTCCAAGTGATTAGTCCAGTGTTTTGCACAAAATAAGTGCTCAATATATACAATGCACTGATTCTATTCTTTCCTCATAGACTCATTCATTCATTCAATAGGATTTATTGAGCGCTTACAATGTGCAGAGCACTGTACTAAGCACTTGGAATGTACAATTCGGCAGCAGATAGAGATAATCCCTGCCCATTGACAGGCTTACAGTCTAATCGGGGGAGACAAACAGACAAAAACAATAGCAATAAATAGAATCAAGGGGATGTACATCTCATTAACAAAATAAATAGGGTAACAAAAATATATACAAATGAGCAGATGAGCACAGTGCTGAAGGGAGGGGAAAGGAGAGGGGGAGGAGCAGAGGGAAAGGGGGGGAAAGGGGACTTAGCTGAGGGGAGGTGAAGGGGAGGCAGAGAGGCAGCAGATGGAGCAGAGGGAAAAGGGGAAGCTCAGTCTGGGAAGGCCTCTTGGAGGAGGTGAGCTCCCAGTATGGCTTTGGAGAGGGGAAGAGAGTTAGTATGGTGGAGGTGAGGAGGGAGGGCATTCCAGGACAGCGGGAGGACGTGGGCCAGGGGTCGACAGCAGGATAGGCGAGAACGGGGGATGGTGAGGAGGTGGGCGGTAGAGGAGCAGAGCCTACGGGGTGGGCAGTAGAAAGAGAGAAGGGAGGAGAGGTAGGAGGGGGCAAAGTGATGGAGAGCCTTGAAGCCTAGAGTGAGAAGTTTTTGTTTCGTGCGGAGGTTGATAGGCAACCACTGGAGGGTTTTAAGAAGGGGAGTGATATGCCCAGAGCGTTTCTGCAGGAAGATGATCCGGGCAGCAGAATGAAGAATAGACTGGAGCAGGGAGGGACAGGAGGAAGGGAGATCAGAGAGAAAGCTGACACAATAATCCAGCTGGGATATTATGAGAGCCCGTACCAGTAAGATAGCCGTTTGGGTAGAGAGGAAAGGGCGGATCTTGGCAATTATTATAAAGGTGAGACCGGCAGGTTTTGGTGATGGAGTGGATGTGTGGGGTGAATGAGAGAGATGAGTCAAGGGTGACACCAAGGTTGCGGGTTTGAGAGACGGGAAGGATGGTTGTACCATCCACAGTGATAGGGAAGTCAGGAAGAGGACAGGGCTTGGGAGGGAAGATAAGGAGCTCAGTTTTGGACATATTGAGTTTTAGGTGCCAGGCAGACATCCAGGTAGAGACGTCCCGGAGGCAGGAGGAGATACGAGCCTGAAGGGAGGGGGAGAGGACAGAGGCAGAGATGTAGATCTGTGTGTCATCTGCATAGAGATGATAGTTGAAGCCGTGGGAGCGAATGAGTTCACCAAGGGAGTGAGTGTAGATGGAGAACAGAAGAGGGCCAAGAACTGACCCTTGAGGAACCGCTACAGTTAGAGGATGGGACGGGGAGGAGGAGCCTGTGAAGGAGACCGAGAATGAATGGCCAGAAAGATAAGAGGAGAACCAGGAGAGGACGGAGCCCATGAAGCCAAGGTGTGATAAGGTGTGGAGGAGAAGGGGATGGTCGACAGTGTCAAAGGCAGCTGAGAGGTCAAGGAGGATTAGGATAGAGCAGGAGCCATTGGATTTGGCAAGGAGGAGGTCATGGATGACCTTTGAGAGAGCAGTCTAGGTAGAGTGGAGGGGACGGAATCCAGATTGGAGGGCGACCAGGAGAGAATTGGAGTTAAGGAATTCTAGGCAGCAAGTGTAGACAACTCATTCTAGGAGTTTGGAAAGGCAGGGTAGTAGGGAGATAGGGCAATAACTGTAAGGGGAAGTGGGGTCGAGAGAGGGTTTTTTTAAGATGGGGGAGACATGGGCATGTTTGAAGGCGGAGGGGAATAAGCCATTGGAGAGTGAGCGGTTAAAGATAAAAGTTAAGGAGGGGAGGAGGGAAGGGGCGATGGTTTTTATAAGGTGAGCAGGAATGGGGTCCGAAGCACAGGTGGAGGGGGTGGCACTTGCGAGGAGGGAAGCGATCTCCTCTGAGGATACTGCAGGGAAAGATGGGAAAGTAGGGGAGAGGGTTTGGCGTGGAAGTGGGGGAGGCAGAAGAGGGAGGGGTGACTTTGGGGAGCTCAGACCTGATTGTGTTAACATTCGTGAATCCCAAGCGGGCAAACCACACCAACTGTTCCAAAACATTAATTTCCTCCTGAAGCCTCTGGTTTCCCCATTACTGCCCAGCTGAACCTCTGGCGACCTTACCAACTACTTTGTCAGTAAAATAGAAACCATCAGGCAAGAACTTCCCATATTCCCACCCTCACCTTCTCATGACTCAAACTCCTCCTCCCCCTCCTCCTTCTCCTTCTTCCCTGCGATCTCTCAAGAGGAGTCTCCCATCTACTCTCTAACTCTGCTCTCTTTACCTTTGCTTCTGACCCCATTCCTGCTCATGTGTTATAAACACTTGATCCCACTCTCCTTCCATCTCTTACCTCTATCTTTAATTTCTCACTCTTCTATGGCTCCAGTCTCTTAGCCTTCTCCAGATCACACAGCCCCTCCAGCTTTTGCCCCAACTTCCTCCTCCCTTTTCTGTCCAGATTCCTTGAAAGAACTGTTTACACCTTCTGTCTTCACTTCTTCACCCAATTTCACCAACCCATTTTGGCAAAATAGGAATTTGATGCCTGTTCTCCCTCCTACTTAGACTGTGAGCCCCATGTGGGACCTGATGATCTTGTATCTACCCCAGCACTAGTACAGCGCTTGGCATAGAGTGAACATATAACAAATACCACAATCATTATTTCTTCTTAACCTACGACAGTCAAACTTCAGCCCCTTTCACTCCACTGGGATGCCAACTGAGATACTCAGAAGCAGTTTAGCCTAGTGGAAAGAGCATGGGCATGGGAGTCAGAAGACCTGGATGGAAGAGGAGTCAGCAAAGGAAACGGAGAAGGAGCACTAGAGAGGCAGGAGGAGAGCCAGGAGAGTACTCTGGCAAAGCCAAGGCCTGAGAATGTATCAAGGAGGAGTAGGTAGCTCGCAGAGATAAGGGCGTTTGAGAGATCACAGAGGATTAGAACACAGAAGAGCCAGATGAGGTAACTGAGGCCCAGGGAAATGAAGTGACTTGCCCAAGGTCACACAGCAGACAAGTGGCGGAGCTGGGACTAGAATACAGGTCCTTCTGACTACCAGGCCCGTGCTCTATCCATTAGACCATGCTGCTTCTCTACCTCTTCCCTCCAGGACATCTCCAAAGGATCGCGCCCCTTATAGTCAACATGTCCAAAAGTGAACTTCTCAACTTCCCTCCTAAATCTTCCCCTCTTCCCTCCTTTCCCATCTCCACTGTGACCTCCCTATCCAGAATCCCATAACCCTGGTGTTATCTTGTAGCATGGTGTAGTGGATAGAGCACAGGCCTGGGAGTCAGAAGATCATGGGTTCTAATCCCAGCTCCACTACTTGTCTGCTGTGTGACCTTGGGCAAGTCACTTGAATCCTCTGTGCCTCAGTTACCTCATATGTATAATGGGAATTGAGATTGTGAGCCCTACATGAGACAGAGACTGTGTCCAACCTGATTTGCTTGTAACCATCCTAGCACTTAGTACAGTGCCTAGTAAATAGTAAGCACTTAACAAATACTAGTATTATTATTATTACCTTCAATTAATCACTGCTATTCAGCTCGCATGTCCCAAATAATGCTAGATCCTGCTGATTCTTCCTCCAAGACATTTTCCAGATCTGCCTTTTCTTCTCCAAGCAGCCATCATCTTATCATGATTAGAATACTGTATAATTGGTCTCCTTGCCCCCAGCTTCGCCCCACTTTAGTCTATATTCCACACTACCACTCAGGTCATCTTCCTAAAGCAGCTCTCCATGTGTCTCCCCTCGCCAAAAAACCCTTCCCTGGCTGTCCTTCACCCTCTGCATGACCCCAAAACTCCTTACTTACATATAGCCTTCAAAACTCCCTGCTCTCTCTATTATACAAATCGGTCCCCACTCACCATTTGCCAGCTCACACTCTTCAATCCCTTCAAACCTACCTTCTAACTGCACCCTGCTCTCACCTTGTCCACCTCCCATCATGTTGTCCCCCAGCCTGGAACTCCTTGCCCCCCCAAATCTGCCAGATCTCTGCCTTTTCCATCTCCAAAGCCCAACTAAAATCCCACCTCCTCCCCCGAGCTTTCCCTAATTAACTAGCTATACTTTGAGTCATATCAACCCAGCAGCTGTGTATTTATGTATAAATTACCCATTCTTTGTACTTATGTATAGTTTTTTTATTTCAAATGAATATCAAGTTTATTCTGATTTCACTGTTTGGAAATTTTTTATGTCAACTCCCCAGTTACATTTTAAGCTCCTTGTTGGCAAGGAACATGGCTCATGTTTTTCTATAATAAAAAAGATGGCATTTATTAAGTGTTTACTATGTGCCATGCTCTGGCATGGATATAAGATAATCCGCTCAGGCACAGTTCCTGTTTCACATAGGGTCTGCAGTCTAGGAGGGAAGGAGGACAGATATTGAACCTCTATTTTACAGATAAGGAAACTGAGGCACCAGAAAGCTAAGTGACTTGCTCAAGGTCACACAGCAGGCATGTGGCGGAGACAGGATTAAAACCTTGTTCTCCTGCCTTCCAGCTCTGTGCATCCTCTGGGTTCAGTGCACTGTACTAAATGCTCTACTCAGTAAATATTTTTACTATTACTACTTCTACAAACCTACCTCAGCAACCTTCCTTAAAATCTTGTATTTTGTCTTACCTTAGAACATCTCCAATGGATGACCCATTGGTACTTTAAATTCAATAGGGCAAACACTGAATTCCTCATCTCTCCTCCTAAACCTACTCTCCTCCCATTTTTCCCTTCATGGTCAATGGCACAACTCCCCTCACTTTCTCAGAAGTTCAGAACCTTGGTGTCATCTTTGATTCCTCTCTGTCTTTCAATCAATCGAGCGCTACTGTGTGCAGAGCACTATACTAAACGCTTGCAAGAGTACCATATGACGACATAACAGATACATTCACTGCCCACAATGAGCTTACAGTCTAGAGGGGAAGACAGACATTAATATAAATTAATAAAATGAGAGTTATGTACATCAGTGCTGTGGGGCTGGTAAAATGAGAGTTATGTACATCAGTGCTGTGGGGCTGGGAGGGGAGTGAGCAAGTCAGGGCAATGTAGAAGAGAGTGGGAGATGAGGAAAGGAGGGCTTAGTCATGGAAGGCCTCTCGGAGGAGATGTGCCTTCAAAAAGGATTTGAAGTTGGGGAGAGTAATTGTCTGTCAAATACAAAGAGAGAGGGTGTTCCGGTCCAGAGGCAGGATGCGGGCAAGAGGTAGGAGGTGGGAGAGACAAGATCGAGGTACAGTGAAAAGGTTAGTATTAGAGAAGTGAAGTGTGTGGGCTGGGATGTAGTAGGAGAGTAGCAAGATGAGGTGGGAGGGTGCAAAGTGATTGAGTGCCTTAAAGCTGACTTTAAGGAGTTTCTGTTTAAGGAGTCTGGAGAGGAATGGTAGGAGGGAAATGGGGAGATGACTGGAGGGAGCCGTGGGGTCAAGGGAGGGGCTTTTTTTTTAGGATGGGGAGACATGGGAGTGCTTGAAAGCAGTGGGGAAGAAGCCATTGGAGAGCGAACAGTTGAAGAGGGCAGTTAAGGAGGGAAGAAGTGAGGGGACAAGTGTTTTGATAAGGTGTGAAGGAATGGGGTCATATGCACAGGTGGAGGGAGTGGATTTTGAAAGAAGGCAGGAGATCTCTCAGCTGGGAAAATTGGGAGAGTTGAAGAAGGGGCAGGAGGTGAGGAAGGACTGAGGAGGGGCAGGGGAGATTGTACTATGTGCAGAGCAATGTAATAATGACAGTATTTGTTAAGTGCTTATATGAGTCAAGCACTGTTCTAAGCACTTGGGAAAGTGCAATACAACAGAATTAGCAGGCACATTCCCTGCCCATAATGAGCTTACATTCTAGAGGGGGGAGACAGATGTTAATATGAATCAATAATTTAAAGCTATGTACACAAGTGCTATGGGCTTGGGAGGGCAGAGGGGTGAATATCAAGTGTCCAAGGGTCACAGATCCAAGGGTGTAGATGACGCAGAAGGGAGAGAGGGCCGGGGAAAAGAGGGTTTAATCGTGGAAGCCCTCTTGGAGGCCTAAAAAGTCATATACTCAAGGGGTCTCTGACCAGGTCAACCTCCCAGCTACCCATGGCATTGAAGTGTATATCAGGTCACTTATTCCTCTTATTTAACCATGCATTGATTTATTTCCTGCTTGCTTTAGCCATTACTAATTTTATCTATGTTTCCCCTCTCATGTCTATTTTTGGTTCTTCTATAACCCGTTTCAGTACAGTGCACTGTACCCAGTGGACCCTCTATAAGTGCCATTTTAAAATAGATGATGGGTTCTAATTCCAGTTCTGACACTTGCCTGCTTTGAGACCTCAGTTAAGTTATGTAACTTCTCTGGGCCTCAGTTTCCTCATCTGTAAAAGAGGGATTCAATACCTATTCTCCCTCCCCCTTAGACTGTGAATCCTATGTGGGACAGGGACTGTGTCCAAGTTGATTATCCTGTATTGACCCCAATGCTTAGTAAAGTGTTTGGCACATGGTGTTTAACAAGTACCACAATCATTCTGTTCATCATCATTATTATTATTGTTATTTTGATTATTTCCACTATCACTTTTCACCACATGTTTTGGCTGGAATGTTGTTAGGGAATTGGGGAACCGGATAAAGTGCAAGGCAATGTCAGAAGACACTGTCCCGCATATGTCTGTGCAATGACTCCAGGTGTGAGTTTTCCTTAATACGAGTTTCACTGGGAACATAACCCCTGAAATATTGCACAATTGACCGTACTACCTGTACCTGCTAGTCTCCCCCATTAGATTGTAAGCGCCTGGTTCTCAAGGCCAGGGACCGTATTTTCATTTTATCCTTTGAAGTACCTGGTACACCCTTAAGACAAGAGTCACGTTCCCGGAAAACTCTGCATTACAGAAAACTGGTAGCACTCACCCATTTTGACACCACACCTGTGCACAAGGGCAGTTTCTTCAATAATGCAGCACGCCCAAACAGGCTTGAGATGTCCGAAGAATGTTCCCCTAATTCCCTGTGTGTTCTAGCTGAAACACTTTATTGAAAACACACATTATAACAGAACTGAATGTATATTCACTACTAATGATGATGTCAGGACAGAGAGGTACTAGAAGAGTTGTGTGGAGCTGAAGACCGATATGATAGAAAAGGCAACAGGATAGCTGTAGTGGATAATTCAAGTGGGCAATCAAGGGCAGAGAAGTGGCAGAAAGGTTTGAATGAGATGGCTTTAACGGATTTTGTGCCAGCCAGGCTCTGTCTGGGGAGAGACTGCAGGACAAGAGTGAGGGAGGGTGCTAACATCTGAGGAAGTCTTCTAGAAGTCAGCCTAGGATATGGGAAAGGGCCCAAGAAAGCTGGGTCTGGGAAGAGGTGGGAATCATCAGGAAGCTCAGAAGGATGGGGGGAAAGGGCTGAGAGTCCCTCCTGCTAGGGCTGTCTGCACTGAGCGGTTGTGTTTGCATTCCTCAAAGACCTAACATGGGGAAACCTGGTGTGAAGGGCAGGGAGTTCATCAGGACCCATCGTGTAGGAGAAAGGCCCAAGCCCTCTCCAATGGGCAAAGATACAAGGTGGTTGTATGACATAGGACAGATTGTGTAGAAAAGCTGGCTGTGTCAGTGACCTTAGGCTGCTTGACATTTTACCGGGGGTGGGGGGGACGACAGCAGTCTTTTTTTTGTTGTTTTTGCTTGAGGGGGGACTGCCAGAATGGAATGCTTTAAAGTGTCTACTGAGTTGCTGTCTGTTTGGAGATGCAGGGAAGCCCGCAACTCCCTAAAACATAGGGCCTGCTAGGTGGCAGATTATCAATCAACCAGTGGTATTTATCAAGAGCTTACTATGTGCAGAGCACTGTACTAAGCACTTGGGAGAGTGCAATATAACAGAATTGGTAGACACCTTCCCTGCCCACAAGGACCTTACAGTCTAGAAGTGACTTTCAGTCTAGAGGGTGTTCTGCCAAAAGCAGTGGGGATTGTCTCTATCTATTGCCAAATTGTACATTCCAAGTGCTTAGTACAGTGCTCTGCACACAGTGCTCACTCTTTAAGAGTGCCAACTTTGGTCTATATTTTGCTGGCCATCGACAGAAAAGACCCACGAGTACATAGGCATGTGCCCGGGTGATGCTGGGCTTTGCAGAGTCCAGAAAAACTCTTGTAATGTCCTGTAGCAACCTTACTGTACCCCATCTAAAACAAGCATTGGAGATTTCCATGGTTGGGACATCCTTCAAACCCTGGGGTTTGCCCAGCCTCTGAGATGAAACAAGAGAAGATACCCAGCTTTCTCCCCATCATCCCTTAGCTGCCCCCCATTCTCACCTCTGTGATATTTCTCTGGGAAAAGTGAGACTGTGAGCTTAGATAGACTGTGAGCCCCATGTGGGACAAGGCCTATCTGTGTCTGACCTGATTGTTCATTCAATAGTATTTATTGAGCGCTTACTATGTGCAGAGCACTGTACTAAGCGCTTGGGATGAACAAGTCAGCAACAGATAGAGACAGTCCCTGCCGTTTGACGGGCTTACAGTCTAATCGGGGGAGACGGACAGACAAGAACAATGGCAATAAATAGAGTCAAGGGGAAGAACATCTCGTAAAAACAATGGCAACTAAATAGAATCAAGGCGATGTACAATTCATTAACAAAATAAATAGGGTAATGGAAATATATACAGTTGAGCGGACGAGTACAGTGCTGTGGGGATGAGAAGGGAGAGGTGGAGGAGCAGAGGGAAAAGGGGAAAAAAGAGGGTTTAGCTGCGGAGAGGTAAAGGGGGGGGTGGCAGAGGGAGTAGAGGGAGAAGAGGAGCTCTAGTCTGGGAAG
Source organism: Ornithorhynchus anatinus (assembly GCF_004115215.2). Taxonomy (NCBI): domain Eukaryota; kingdom Metazoa; phylum Chordata; class Mammalia; order Monotremata; family Ornithorhynchidae; genus Ornithorhynchus; species Ornithorhynchus anatinus. The sequence goes on from NC_041749.1 coordinate 50,998,715, forward strand.
GCCTCTTGGAGGAGGTGAGTTTTAAGTAGGGTTTTGAAGAGGGGAAGAGAATCAGTTTGGCGGAGGTGAGGAGGGACGGCGTTCCAGGACCGCGGGAGGACGTGGCCCAGGGATCGGCGGCGGGATAGGCGAGACCGAGGGATGGCGAGGAGGTGGGCGGCGGAGGAGCGGAGCATGCGGGGTGGGTGGTAGAAAGAGAGAAGGGAGGAGAGGTAGGAAGGGGCAAGGTGATGTAGAGCCTTGAAGCCTAGAGTGAGGAGTTTTTGTTTGGAGCGGAGGTTGATAGGCAACCACTGGAGTTGTTTAAGAAGGGGAGTGACATGCCCAGATCGTTTCTGCAGGAAGATGAGCCGGGCAGCGGAGTGAAGAATAGACTGGAGCGGGGCGAGAGAGGAGGAAGGGAGGTCAGAGAGAAGGCTGACACAGTAGTCTAGCCGGGATATAACGAGGGCCTGTAGCAGTGAGGTAGCCGTTTGGGTGGAGAGGAAAGGGCAGATCTTGGCGATATTGTAGAGGTGAAACCGGCAGGTCTTGGTAACGGATAGGATGTGTGGGGTGAACGAGAGAGACGAGTCAAGGATGACACCGAGATTGCGGGCCTGAGAGACGGGAAGGATGGTCGTGCCATCCACAGTGATAGAGAAGTCTGGGAGAGGACCGGGTTTGGGAGGGAAGATGAGGAGCTCAGTCTTGCTCATGTTGAGTTTTAGGTGGCGGGCTGACATCCAGGTGGAGACATTCTGGAGGCAGGAAGAGATGCGAGCCTGAAGGGAGGGGGAGAGGACAGGGGCGGAGATGTAGATCTGCGTGTTATCTACATGAGCGAATGAGTTCACCGAGGGAGTGAGTGTAAATGGAGAACAGAAGAGGGCCAAGAACTGACCCTTGAGGAACTCCAACAGTTAAAGGATGGAAGGGGGAGGAGGCGCCAGCGAAGGAGACCGAGAATGACCGGCCAGAGAGGTAAGAGGAGAACCGGGAGAGGACGGAGTCCGTGAAGCCAAGGTGAGATAAGGTATGGAGGAGGAGGGGATGGTCGACAGTGTCAAAGGCAGCAAAGAGGTCAAGGAGGATTAGAATGGAGTAGGAGCCATTGGATTTGGCAAGAAGGAGGTCATGGGTGACCTTAGAGAGAGCAGTCTTGGTAGAGTGGAGGGGACAGAAGCCAGATTGGAGGGGGTCTAGGAGAGAATGGGAGTTAAGGAATTCTAAGCATCGATTGTAGACGACTCGTTCTAGGATTTTGGAAAGGAAGGGTAGTAGGGAGATAGGGCGATAACTGGAGGGGGAAGTGGGGTCAAGAGCGGGTTTTTTTAGGATGGGGGAGACGTGGGCATGTTTGAAGGCAGCGGGGAAGGAGCCATTGGAGATTGAGTGGTTAAAAATAGAAGTTAAGGAAGGGAGGAGGGCAGGGGCAATGGTTTTAATAAGGTGAGAGGGAATGGGGTCCGAGGCGCAGGTGGAGGGGGTGGCACTTGCGAGGAGGGAGGAGATCTCCTCTGAGGATACTGCAGGGAAGGATGGGAAAGTAGGGGAGAGGGTTGGTGGGGGGGAGGGGAGAGGCGGAGGGGTGACCTTCGGGAGCTCAGACCTGATTGTGTTGATTTTCGTGAGGAAATAGGTGGCCAGATCATTGGGGGTGAGAGATGGGGGAGGGGGAGGAACAGGGGGCCTAAGGAGAGAGTTAAAGGTCCGGAACAATTGGCGGGGGTGACGGGCATGGGTGTCGATGAGGGAGGAGAAGAAGTTTTGCCTGGCGGAGGAGAGGGCAGAGTTAAGGCAGGAAAGGATAAATTTGAAGTGTGTGAGGTCGGCTTGGTGCTTGGACTTTCGTCGGCAGCGCTCAGCAGCTCGAGCATAGGAGCGTAGGAGGCGGACGGAGGAGGTGATCCAGGGCTGTGGGTTAGTGGAGCGAGAGCGGCGGAGGGAAAGGGGGGCGAGAGAGTCGAGATGAGTAGAGAGGGTGGAGTTGAGAGCGGAGACCTGATCGTCGAGAGTGGGAAGTGAGGACAGGGCGGCAAGGTGAGGAGAGATGCTTTTGGAAAGACGGATGGGATCGAGAGAGCGGAGGTCTCTGTGGGGCAGTAGCGAAGATTTGCAGGGGGAGGGAGTGTGAGAGATGAGGCAGGTGAGAAGGTTATGGTAATAATAATAATGATGTTGGTATTTAAGCGCTTACTATGTGCCAAGCACTGTTCTAAGCGCTGGGGTAGACATAGGGGAATCAGGTTGTCCCACGTGGGGCTCACAGTCTTAATCCCCATTTTACAGATGAGGGAACTGAGGCACAGAGAAGTTAAGTGACTTGCCCACAGTCACACAGCCGACAAGTGGCAGAGCTGGGATTCAAACTCATGAGCCCTGACTCCAAAGCCCGTGCTCTTTCCACTGAGCCACGCTGCTTCTCCTGGTCAGAGAGAGGGATTTCAGAGTTGGTGAGGGAGGAGATAGTGCAGCGGTAGGAGATGACGAGATCGAGGGTGTGACCGAGTCGGTGAGTGGGCGCGGCATGGTGGAGGAGGAGGTCGGCAGAGTCGAGGAGGGATAGCAGGCGGGCGGCAGAGGAGTCATCGGGTACATCCATATGGATGTTGAAGTCTCCGAGGATCAGAGTGGGCAGAGAGAAGGAGAGAAGGAAGGTGAGAAAGGGGTCAAGGTGGTTGAAGAAGTCGGAGGTGGGACCGGGAGGGCAGTAGATGACAGCGACAAGTATCTGGAGGGGGTGGTAGAGGTGAATGATATGGGCTTTGAAGGAGGGGAAGGAGAGAGAGGGGGGAGGAGGGATAGTGTGGAAGCGGCAACGGGGCGACAGGAGGAAGCCGACGCCTCCTCCCTTACCGGTGAGTCTGGGGGAGTGGGAGAAGGAGAGGCCTCCGCTGGAGAGGGCGGCGGCGGAGACCGTGTCTTCAGGAGAGAGCCACGTTTCCGAAAGGGCGAGGAGGAGGAGAGAGCGGGAGAGGAAAAGGTCATGGACGAAAGGTAGTTTACCTGTAATAGAGCGGGGGTTCCAGAGGCCACACTTGAAAGTAGCTGTGGGTGCAAGGGGGGGGGGGGGACGTGTGGGGGGAGGGGAGGGTTTGGATGGGAAGGAGGTGGCGGGGCCCTGGACGGGGAGAGGGGGATGAGGGGTAGCGGTGGGACAAGAGGACTGGGATGGGGCGTGGGTGGGGAAGAGAGAAGGGGGGAGGGGGTGAGGAGGGGGTTTGGTGGGGGGGAGAGGAGGGGGAGGAGGAAGAGGGGTAGCACTGGTAAAGTGGGGTTCTAGGGCGGGGGAGGGGAGAGGGGGAGGAGACAGAGGAGAGAGCGGGAAAGAGCTGAGCAAGAGAGGGGAAGGGGAAGGGGAGGATAGGAAGGGGCGGGAGGGGGGGCGGGGAGGAGGGACATGGCGAGGCCAGAGAGGTGGGTGGCAGCACAGACAACAATAAACAGTAATAAATGAAATCGGTAATATAGCAACATGATACAGTATGATACAATACAGTAGTGCTAATATAGCAACATGATACAGTATGATACAATATAGTAGTGTTAATAAGCGGGCGATGACCAGGGTCGGGGGTAGGCTCGATTAAGGGGCGACCTGATCAAACTCAAAGTCTGATGTGCCTCCCACACTTAGCACAGCGCTTGGCACACAGTACGTGCTTAATAAAAATGATTATTATCATTACTGATATTAATAAATTAGAGGGCTAAGTCCCGTAGAACCTTCAATCTCATTCCAGATTTCCAACTGCAAAATGGTAGTCAGCCCCAAGTCCTGCAACTTCATCACCATTTGTTCCTCCACAGAGCATTCATTCCTTCAATCGCATTTATGGAGCTTTTACTGTGTGCAGAGCACTGTACTAAGCGCTACTAAGGCTATGATCCAGGAGAGCATGAGGACTGAAAGAGTAACAGAAGGACAGGCTGATCATCAACAGCATACATAGACAGGGTTATTAACGTTGCCAGGGGTCCTGGCAGATCCTCTACCTTTCACAGTGGGGACTGAGATAGCCGGTTCCACTTTTAGACGTTAACCGGCTATTGGGTTAATACCGAAGACTCCAAGAGTTTGTACAATAGATGCAAGTGTCTCACTCGACAGAGGGAGATGAACTAGGCCCCCAAAGGGTAAATGGAGATATTTGGTTCCATGGTCACGGACTACAACCCAAACTGCAGTCAGTCATCTCACATTGGGTATGATTGGGTACAGGGGGATTGGATGAGTATGAATTGCTCAGTGCAACTCATCAACATAACTGGAGAAACACATCAAGCCCACATCCTGCTGGGCATTTAATGCAAGTGGGTGATCCAGAATATTGGTCACTCGTTTGCCAAAGCAACAACAGTGCGTTTTGCTGTCTGTCTCCCCGTTTTAGATCGTGGGCCCATTGTTGGGCAGGGATTGTCTCTATCTATTACCAAATTGTACATTCTGAGTGCTTAGTACAGTGCTCTGCACACAGTGTAAATATGATTGAATAAGTGAATGAATGAATGAATGAATGGAAGTCCCCTGGCCCTCCAAGTACCTAAGCAACCCTTAGGAATGCTCAGTCTACATAAAGAAGGGACCAGAAAGGATGCTCCAGGAACATCCTGACTCTCCCACTTTAAAGTGGGAGCTCCTTGTGGTCAGGGAATATGCTTTGTAGTTCTATTGTTCCTTCCCAAGGGTTTAGTACAGAGTGTTGTACTCAGTAGGTGCAGAATAACAACCATCACCACTACTGCTCTTACCCCTAAATTTTCCATTAGATTGTAAACTCTCTGAGGGCAGAGATTACGTCGAACAACTCTATTGTACTCTCCCAAGCGCTTAGTACAGCCCACCCAGTGAGTGCTCAGTAAATACCACTGATTGATTACCAGAACCAGGACTGATGGTTGGGCTTTACCTCTGTGGAATGAACACTTACAGAATGACACGCAACAAAGAAAACGGTAACATCATCATGAAATATGAGGCTCCTAGACGGCAGTGAGAACAGCAGTGGTCCAAAAAGACTAGCCTTACCTGCCTGTAAGCTTTCATGGCTCAGTGGAAAGAGCACAGGCTTGGGAGTCAGTGGTCGTGGGTTCTAATCCTGGCTCCGCCACTTGTCAGCTGTGTGACTTTGGGCAAGTCACTTAACTTCTCTGAGCCTCAGTTACCTCATCTGTAAAATGGAGATTAAGACTGTGAGCCCCACGTGGGACAATCTGATCACCTTCTATCTACCCCAGTACTTAGAACAGTGCTTGGCACATAGGAAGCGCTTAACAGATACCGTCATCATTATCTCCAATAGCATCTCGCCTCACCTTGCCGCCCTGTCCTCTCTTCCCACTCTCGACGAGCGGGTCTCCGCTCTCAACTCCACCCTCTCTACTCATCTCGACTCTCTCGCCCCCCTTTCCCTCCGCCGCTCTCGCTCCACTAACCCACAGCCCTGGATCACCTCCTCCGTCCGCCTCCTACGCTCCTATGCTCGAGCTGCTGAGCGCTGCTGGCGAAAGTCCAAGCACCAAGCCGACCTCACACACTTCAAATTTATCCTTTCCTGCCTTAACTCTGCCCTCTCCTCCGCCAGGCAAAGCTTCTTCTCCTCCCTCATCGACACCCATGCCCGTCACCCCCGCCGATTGTTCCGGACCTTTAACTCTCTCCTTAGGCCCCCTGTTCCTCCCCCTCCCCCATCTCTCACCCCTAATGATCTGGCCACCTATTTCCTCACGAAAATCAACACGATCAGGTCTGAGCTCCCCAAAGTCACCCCTCCGCCTCTCCCCTCCCCCCCAACAACCCCCTCCCCTACTTTCCCATCCTTCCCTGCAGTATCCTCAGAGGAGATCTCCTCCCTCCTCACAAGTGCCACCCCCTCCACCTGCGCCTCGGACCCCATTCCCTCTCACCTTCTTAAAACATCGCCCCTGCCCTCCTACCTTCCTTAACTTCTATTTTTAACCACTCAATCTCCAAGGGCTCCTTCCCCTCTGCCTTCAAACATGCCCACGTCTCCCCCATCCTAAAAAAACCCACTCTTGACCCCACTTCCCCCTCCAGTTATCGTCCTATCTCCCTACTACCCTTCCTTTCCAAAATCTTAGAACGAGTCGTCTACAATCGATGCCTAGAATTCCTTAACTCCCATTCTCTCCTAGACCCCCTCCAATCTGGCTTCCGTCCCCTCCACTCTACCGAGACTGCTCTCTCTAAGGTCACCCATGACCTCCTTCTTGCCAAATCCAATGGCTCCTACTCCATTCTGATCCTCCTTGACCTCTCTGCTGCCTTTGACACTGTCAACCATCCCCTCCTCCTCCATACCTTATCTCACCTTGGCTTCACGGACTCTGTCCTCTCCTGGTTCTCCTCTTACCTCTCTGGCCGATCATTCTCGGTCTCCTACGCTGGAGCCTCCTCCCCCTCCCATCCTTTAACTGTTGGAGTTCCTCAAGGGTCAGTTCTTGGCCCTCTTCTGTTCTCCATTTACACTCACTCCCTCGGTGAACTCATCCGCTCTCACGGCTTTGACTACCATCTCTACGCAGATGACACGCAGATCTACATCTCCGCCCCTGTCCTCTCCCCCTCCCTTCAGGCTCGCATCTCCTCCTGCCTCCGGGACGTCTCCACCTGGATGTCGGCCCGCCACCTAAAACTCAACATGAGCAAGACTGAGCTCCTCATCTTCCCTCCCAAGCCCGGTCCGCTCCCAGACTTCTCCATCACCGTGGATGGCACAACCATCCTTCCCGTCCCGCAGGCCCGCAATCTCGGTGTCATCCTTGACTCGTCCCTCTCGTTCACCCCACACATCCTATCCGTTACCAAGACCTGCCGGTTTCACCTCTACAATATCGCCAAGATCCGCCCTTTCCTCTCCACCCAAACGGCTACCTTACTATTACGGGCTCTCGTTATATCCCGGCTAGACTACTGTGTCAGCCTTCTCTCTGACCTCCCTTCCTCCTCTCTCGCCCCGCTCCGGTCTATTCTTCACTCCGCTGCCCGGCTCATCTTCCTGCAGAAACGATCTGGGCATGTCACTCCCCTTCTTAAACAACTCCAGTGGTTGCCTATCAACCTCCGCTCCAAACAAAAACTCCTCACTCTAGGCTTCAAGGCTCTCCATCACCTTGCCCCTTCCTACCTCTCCTCCCTTCTCTCTTTCTACCGCCCACCCCGCACGCTCCGCTCCTCTGCCACCCCACCTCCTCGCCGTCCCTCGGTCTCGCCTATCCCGCCGTCGACCCCTGGGTCACGTCCTCCCGCGGTCCTGGAACGCCCTCCCTCCTCACCTCCGCCAAACTGATTCTCTTTCCCTCTTCAAAACCTTACTTAAAAATCACCTCCTCCAAGAGGCGTTCCCAGACTGAGCTCCTCTTCCCCCTCTACTCCCTCTGCCATCCCCCCTTTACCTCTCCGCAGCTAAAGCCTCATTTTCCCCTTTTCCCTCTGCTCCTCCACCTCTCCCTTCCCATCCCCACAGCACTGTACTCGTCCGCTCAACTGTATATATTTTTGTTACCCTATTTATTTTGTTAATGAATTGTACATCGCCTTGATTCTATTTAGTGGCCATTGTTTTTACGAGATGTTCTTCCCCTTGACGCTGTTTAGTGCCATTGTTCTTGTCTGTCCGTCTCCCCCGATTAGACTGTAAGCCCGTCAAACGGCAGGGACTGTCTCTATCTGTTGCTGACTTGTTCATCCCAAGCGCTTAGTACAGTGCTCTGCACATAGTAAGCGCTCAATAAATACTATTGAATGAATGAATGAATGAATGAATTATTATTATTATTCTTGCCTGCTACAACTCAATTCTGTCTTCTGCTCTACAAAACTACATTTCCTCCCTGGTCAAATCCCATGCCCATAGTCACCAACGATTATTCCAGACCTTTCAGTTCCTCCCCAAACCCCCAGTGCCCACAACTCTCCCCCTCTTTCCCCTGATCACTATGCCAACTATTTTGTAGGTAAAATGTAAACCATTACTTGTGAGCTTCCCACAGTCCCCTCTAGCCTCCTCAGTGATCTCAGACCTACCACTTCCACTCTCTCCTTCTTTCCAGTTGTCTTTCAAGAGGCAGTTGCCTTTCTGCATCTAGACTATAAACCCACTGTGGGAAGGGAAGGTGTCTACCAACTCTGTTGTATTCTCCCAAGATCTTCGTATAGTGTTCTGCACACAGTAAGTGTTCAATAAATACAAATGATTGGTTCTGCCTGATTTCCAAATATTCCTCCTCTTCCTACACCTCAGACTCATTCCCTCCTCGCCTTTTATAAGTACTTGCTCCCTTTGTTCTTCCTTCCTTCCCTAACTGTCACCTTCCATTTCTCACTCTCCAGTGTCTCTTTTCCTTCTGCCTTTATACAAGCCCAAGTATCCTCTATACTCTGGATTCCAACGTACCCTCTAGCTGTTCCCCTTACCTTCATGTTCCCCTTCCTATCCAAAGTCACTAAACAGGTTGGATACACTCCCTGACTTCACTTCCTCTCTTCTTGACCCACTACCATCTGGCTTTTGCCATATTCCCTTAACAGAAACTGCACTCTGCAAGATCACCAATTTCCTTCTCCTAGCCAAGTCTGAGGAGGTCAACTCTGTCTCCCATTGTTGTCAAGTGCTGAACTCTGATTAGCAATTTATCAAGAGGTGTAATCTGACCCACCTGGAAGTAATCTAGCTCCTGGAGAATGGAGAGATCTGCAAGGAGTCCATAAAATCCAAATCACCTTGAAGGAAGGCACCCCAGCTGCAAATTCCATTGTGAATGATGAACAGGAGAACTTCCAAGATGCCCTCTTCCAGGCATTCATAAACACTGTGGGTACTGTTGGCAGATGGCACCAAGACTGGTTTGGTGAGAGTGACTCAGAGATCAAAAAGTCACTTGCTGTAAATCAAGCAAATCAATGTCAACATGTTATAGCCCTTCATGATCCTGAAAGAAACCCCTTGAAAAGTCAATATTGCCACATACAGTTCAAGTTAAGGACTATGAAATGTAGTCAGAGAGACCCTCAGCTACTTAGACTGCCACCAAACTCTATCCTTTCTACAGCCCTGAATGGATTGATGATAAGAAACGGTTTATCGCAGCTCTGTAAATCAATCAGTCATATTTATTGAGCGCTTACTGTGCGTAGGGCATTATACTAGGCGCTTATGTACTCCAACACAACATAAATGGGTTGAAGAGTGCAGATAACTTTGCCATCTTCATAGACAAGGAAGGTCTTTTAGGGAAATGGGAGCAAAACTGCTACCCTGAAGGTAATCAGACCGTGAGAGTCCAGTGGAAAGGAGAATTTTTTCCACATTCCCAGGAAGGTTACTCTCAGTGAAGAGACCTGGAGTGAAGTAGCTGTCCCAGTAATAGTCATTCCAACCCTGACTTCCGATTACATTACAGCTGAGCGGGCCAGGACTCTTTGAACCTCAACAACTCCAAAAGAGAATAAAGACTGCTACAGAATGAACTAAATGATTGTCTTGGCTCCCTCAATAACAGATTATGGTTTTGCTCCATCAACCACCATAAGGGAGCTGATGCACAGCAGCTTCCCCTCATTAAAGGAAACCATGCACATGCTTTTCTTTCCAATAATCAACAAAGATATACAAATGCCAGTTTTTAAACCCCAAATGTCAGGACCCTTATGGATAGCATTATTGGCAAATTCCCAGGACCCTTTCCTGAAATAGTTGCCTACAAACTTAAATGATATAATATCAACATGGCAGGACTAAGTGAAACTCTGCAAGCAGGAACAGGGCAGGTTATAGAGCCCTGGGTTGGCCGAGCAGGGGCTGGAGTTGCTATGTCTTCATGTGGAAAAATAAACTGGAAGAAAAAGCCAACTTCCTTCAGCTGGCCTTGCTATTAGGATTCAACTTTGACTAGTTTCCAATTATACTTAATGAGCATCTCATGAGATCCTCCATTTTCAACCGGCAAAGAGAGACCATCTCCATGGCAGCAAATACTCCAACCCTTAACACTGCTGATGATATAAAAGTAAAAAAAAAAAAAATTACGCTAACCTTAACCAAATCCTCGCCGGCATTTTGAAAGGAGGCAGACTTATTCCACTCACTGAATTTAACACCAGAGGTGGAAGAGACTTGAAAATGTGAAATGGAGTCACTGGCAGAAAAGGAAAGAGGAGAAAAGTCTAATTCAAATGGCATCTTTCTTCTGAATGAGCATATAGAATATAAACTTGTTACACATAAAGCAAGAGAACCTGACAAAAAGTGACCACACCAACCTTCATTTCAACTTTAGAAGAAATCACCACCACAGTCAGACTCATGAATAAACATGACGCTCTTACCTTACGAGAGGCAGTATGGCCATATGGAGAGAGCACAGGCCTGGGAGTCAGGGGATATGGGTTCTAATCCCAACTCTACTACTCGCCTGTTGTGTGATCTTGGGCAAATCACTTCACTTCTCTGTGCTTCATTTTCCTCATCTGTTAGATGGGGGTGAAATACCTGCTCTCCCTCAGTCTGTGAGCCCCATGGGGGACGGGGACTGAGTTTGACCTAATTATCTTATATCTACGCCAGTGCTTAAAATAGTGCTTGGCACATAGTGAGCACTTAAAAAACTCCACAGTTATTGTTGTTATGTCACATGGCAAGCGGAAAATATTGTTAACCACATGATGTTAGAATTGCGGTGTGGCTTTAGACCGCGATGCAGAATGGCAGGCTTGAATTTTGATGCATGTTAGCTGTACTTCAGGAAACAATATTGAGACTTTGGTACTGCACTCTGTCTTTAAGGAAATATTTGATATCAACAGTAGACACGGGTTGTTTAAGATTCAAAACAAGTTTAACTGCACTGAGACATTCACCAGGGTGGTGGAAGTTGAATAGGTCTAAGTTACACAGGCAAAAACTGAATGAGGAAAAGCAGGTAAAGGACAACAGAACGATAGGGGATGATATAGGGCAGGGCAGGGCCATATCTCAGGCTTCTGTAGGTTTCCTGAATGCCTAATGAAGTGCTCTGCACATAGGGAGGCACTCAGTGAGGATTGTTGTTAACATTAATAGTCTACCGCAAACGGGCTATTAAATACTCCAGTAATGTGCTGCCATTATTTACAAAACCAACATGGTAGAGGGATGTGTTAACTAGAATATGACCAAGCAAGAGTTGGGAAGCAATCCTTCCACTTGGCATTGGTCAGACCCTTATTCGAGTATCGTGTTTCATTTGTTCCCACTGCCTTTGGAAAAGGTGTGAAGAAACCTGAGGAGATCCAAAGAAGAGCAATAGAAATGGATCTAAAGGAAGTAGGCCTTATGAAGAACAGTCTAAGGAATGGAAGTTGTTTATCATGGTGAAGAGAAGGCTAAGGGGTGATTTCCTAACTATCTCTAAGTATAAGAATGGTTTATATGGAGAGAACTGCTTTTTTCTCTCCATTCCCCAAAGGACTAAACAAGAGGAAATGGGCTTAAATTGCTAAGAAAGTTTAGTTGGACATATGGGAAAACTTGACTTTCAGGGCGATAAAACCATTCAAGAGGCTGTCAAAGGAAGTTGTGGACTTTCCTCTCCCTGGGAAAATACCCAACTAGGAAGGTAATGTATATATTCACCCACCTATAGGCAGGGAATTAGACCAGCAGAACCTTTGAGGTCCCTTCCAGCTATGAGTCGCCTTCTTTTAGTTTGTTATCCTCTCACTCACACCCAGAGGGGACTAGAGAGAGACAGAGACACGGAGAAGAAGGCTGAGAAAAGGGAGGTGGAGGCAGAGAAAGAGTTCTTCCTGCCAGAGGAACCGCATTCTCATAACATCTTCTACAAACACATGTGAGTGTTTATCTCCAAACAACAGCAGGCTGGAGCCAGGAGCCTGGTTTCACAAACTCAAGTGCAGACAGAACTCAGACGATGAGAAGAACAGGCGCTTGGAACAGCCCACGCCATTCCACCCCACCCTGCCCTGGGGATCAAACCCTATTAAAGACAAAGTGCCACGTGGGCACGGCGGAGAGCCTGGCTCTCACTCCATGACAGCCAGGCTGGCAATTAGAGCTTCATATCCCCTTCCTGCCAGCCGGTCTTCCTCCATCTGTAAAACTGGCTGAAAAGGGGAGCAGTATACGGAGCAGACAGGACTCCACCCAATGGACCCACGGGGCTAGTGCCACGAGAACGTGCTTGGGCCAAGGCCATGGAAACCTAATTCTTGGTCAAGTACTAGTTGTTGTAGTGGAAATGGTATTTAGTAAGTACCAACTGGGTGCAATGCACTGTACTAAGCACATGGAGAATACAAAACAAGCAAGTGGCTCATTTCCTGCCCCTTGAGAGCTTGCACTTTAATGGGGGAGACAGACACGAAAATACTGACCACTAATAAAAATAATAACAATACTTGTTAAGTGCTTACTATGTACCAGCACTTATAACAGTGCTTGGCACATAGTAAGCACTTAACAGATGCCATAATTATTATTATTGTTATGTGCCAAGCACTGTTCTGAGCACTGGGGTAGATACCAGGTAGTCAGGTTGGACGTAGTCCCTGTCCCACATAGGGCTCACACTCTTTATCCCCACTTTACAGATGAGGTTACTGAGGCCCAGAGAAGTAAAATGACTTGCCCAAGGTCACACAGCAGACATGTGGCAGAGCCAGGATTAGAACCCAAGACCTTCTGACTCCCAGGCCCATGCTCTATTCACTAAGCCATGCTACTTTTCTCCTGAGGGAGAACAAGGAGGCCAATAGGGAGAGTTGCTTCCAACATCTTAGGTCTCTGTTTTGCCACATAGGGGTGGAGACCAGATCCCCAAGTGTCTGGGGCAAGCAAATCATAGCCAGCATAGGCTTGGATATGAGGGACCCGGCTCTCAGAAAAGGAGCCAGGGTTTTGAAGCCGCCGATTCCTTAAATCCTCTTCTCTACCAATCAGCCCAGGGGTATTTATTGAGCACTAACTCTGTGCAGAGCACTATACTAAGGGCTGGAAAAAAAAATCTGCCACCCAATGTGGGGCTCAGACTTACAACCCTGAGATTAAGAGTCTCATGCTCTACCCACTGAGCAAGCCGAGTAGCTAGCCTGCTCCTCCATCTCCCAAACTCCTGGGTGGGTGTTAGCTTTTGCTTTGTTCTTGGGAAAGCTGTTTCCTCGCTCCGTGTCTCCATTTCCCCATCTGCCAAAAGAGAATAATGTGTTTTCCTCCCGGGGAGCCATTGTAAGTTGAAATGAAAATAGATGCTGCATGTACCATATGAAAGCCAAAGAGTAATGGAATAGGAAACCCTGCCCAGGGCCGCTGGCAATTTCAAATGGTTGGCACATGTTAGGATAATCTTCAGTTCCATTCTGACATCTCTCCATGTCTGTAAAGGGAGAAAGAGTAGCCAATATTAGTCTACCTGGAGGCAGCAGCTGGGAGAGGGTTCTGGTGAGGACACGGAAATAGCCACCTTTGGTCTAGTGTGACCAAGTTCAGGCCCAGAGAGGTTCCACAGAGCATCCAATCTCCTGTCGATCGTCACCCAACATTATATACTAGCCACAAAGCAATTACAAATTGTAACTGTGTAACTGTATCCGAGACAGAGGCGAGGAACAGGGTTGCCATCCCTCCCTGGGGTGAAGTCTCAGGTCCTCATTTCACGCTCCTCCACACTGACAGTACACAGCAGAGCAGGCCCAGTTCTTAGAGTTTCCTTTTCTCCTCCATAAAGAGCTTTAACCTAGCTATTAGGGTGTCCACATTCCCCCACAACTCACTGCACAATTCCCAAATCCCAGACAACACATGGAGTCTGAAAATCCTGCCTTGGTACTATTCCAATCCCATCTTCCTTGCTTGAAAACACAAGAACAGTAAATGCTCACAGCCCTCTTAGTCATTCACTCACACATTCATACACACGCACACAGTTTAGCCTTAGGCCTCAACATGTACAACCGATAAGCAGGAAAAGGCTAAAGATAGCTGGTGTTTGCCCCCAAGCAGCAGGTCAGATGCCCAAATAAAAGATGCAATTAACAGATGTCATCCTTTCACCTGGCTCAGGAGCCAGAGCCAGAGCCAGAGCCCGGCTGTTACTGGAACCAGCAGGAAATGGGGTAACAAACAACAAGTAAGGCTCTTTTCTGGTGCTGATCTGCCTCATTAACAGCAAAAATGCTTCCCCTGAGCCCCTCAAATTTAAAATCCAGGTTAAAAATGCAGTAGCCCAGACAGACATCCAGCAACATCAAAGATGCTAGCTGAACATGTTTGATTTTCAATCTCTGAGCCAAACATGCCTCTCCAGTGATAGCTGTGGGTTGGTACCCAGGTCAGGCTGAAATTTGGACACTCATTTCTGGTGATGGGATTTGGAAGTCAGGGCTGAGTTGACTGAGCAGTGATTGGGCCCAGGAAGCCAGGGATGGGAGATTGGGATTGAGGAACTCTGAGCCAGAAATGGGTCTGGGAGATTGGGATTGAGCAGGAGAGTAGAGAGCAGGTCAGGGAAGGTTTTGGAAGGACAGCAAGAAAATCTGTGTGTTTCTTTATCATCAACATCTACTGAGTTGCGACTAGGTATAAGGCGCTCCACTGTCTCACACGATATACGCATCCTTTGTTGCACTCTTGGGGAAGGAATACTTGGCTTCATGGTGCATTTTTTTGACACCAAGTGGTCTCGTGTTCTTAGGGAGTAATTCTAAGCCCAGTCAAAAACTATCGGCTCCAAATCTGAGCAGCCGTGGCCTAGTGGAAAGACAATGGGGCTGGGAGTTAGGAAACCTGGATTCTGATTCCAGTTCTGCCACTGCCCTGCTGTGTGACCTTAGACAACTCACTTTAGCTGTCTGGGCCTCATTTGTAAAATATGGATAAGATGCCTGTTCTCCATACCTGAGCCTCATGTAGGACAGCAACTGTGTCCAGTCGGATCTTTTCGAATCTATTCCAGCGCTCAGCCCATAGTAAGTGTTTAAAAAATTTTTTTAGGGTATTTGTTAAGCACTCACTATGTGCCAGGCACTGCCCTAAACTCTGGGGTAGATACAAGCTAATCAGGTTGGATACAGTCCGTGTCCTATGTGGGGCTCACAGTCTTAATCCCCATTTCACAGATGAGGTAACTGAGGCCCAGAGAGTCGACTTACCCAACAACAGACAAGTGGCAGAGCCAGGATTAGAACCCAAGTCCTTCTGACTTCCAGGCCTGTTTCGATCCACTAGGCCACGCTCTTTCTCAAAATAAATTCTCCGACTACATCTTCTGGAGGGCCCATTCAAAAGCGGCTCTGGATGGTCAGCCAAGGTAGCCACAGGGGACCTTCCAAAGGTGATCAAGCAATCGGTCAATCAGGCAATGGTATTTATCGAGCGCTTACTGCGTGCAGAGCACAGTACTAGGTGGTCGGGAGAGGACAGTCCAATAGAGTTGATAGACATGATCCTGCTCTCCATGTGGCTTCTGTCAAAGCTGGACACTGCTGCGGCGGGGCAGAAACAATCCATGAGTGGGGATTAAATTAGGGTTCCAGAACCGAGCTGCCTGAGGTGCTTGATTGAAGGGGTGGCACAGTAGTGGAGAAATTTTGAAAATTTTGAAAATGCAGCATCTGATGTCATCATGTTGTGCTGTGGGTACTTGTAGCATGATGTGAGGGTATCATGTGGAACTTGGGTGAGGGAGGGATGGCCAGATCATCCCTCTGCCTCAGAGCGTGCAAATGTCTAAAGCCAGCCCTGACCCCTTTAGTGGAAACAAGGGTCCAGGTTCTGTTCTTCGATTGTTACACAGTATACGAAATCAACTATAGGCAAATTTGTTGGAAAATGGATTTAGGATGAGAATCCTGCCAGGTTTCACGAAGCTAGAGATGACTTCTTCCTTGTGCTAAATCATGCCCTTGCCTGTTGCATACCATGGCCCCTAGCATGGGGCCCTAAGTGGCGATAGGTAGAGGGAAGAATCAAACCTGGGAGCTAATCCATTTGTACCTCTAGTTATACCCTTCACCTCCACTTCCAAATTCAAGACCAATGAAGTGCCTGAAAGGACAGAAGGTGGTTTCTTAGATTGCAATTTCTTTGAGTACAGGGGAGGGTCATAAACTGTGAGCATTTAAGAAAGAAAGAAATATCGCTCACTATACGAGAAGAAAGCATCCCTCTGGCAATAATCTCTGCATCGCCGGGAGAACAATAGACTCTGCCAGGGCACTAAGGTGGAATTTCATCAGTAACCTCTAGTGCCCTAAACAGTAACTTGTGGCCCAGAAAGGGTGGATTTGCTTCCAGGAGATGAACAAACCACTTCCCTGAGGAAAAAAAAAACTATTCAGTGCAGGGGATTTGCTGAATAATGGCACTACTGATCATGGCAAGATGGCAAAGCCCCCACCAGAAGGAAGAGGCAAGCAGGAAGGGTCAGGGTGCTCTTCACTTCCATTTCTGAAGGAAAAAAGTGATCTGATGACCCTTCTCCACTACATTTCCCAGTCCGTCCTCTCCAGGCTCTTACAAAAAGGGCCCTGGAACGGAGACTTGGGAGGTTGTGACCCCTGGTCTAAGTAGACCTTCAAAGCTTCCTGGGGGAGAGGGTCACCACTTGGATCTTCCAGAAATAGCTTTCACTGGGATCACCAAGGAAAGGGAAAATCTAGGAGAGTATAATATAACAGAGTTGGTAGACATGTTCCCAGGCCACAAGGGCCTAACAGTCTAGAGAGGGAGACAGATATTACAATAAATTACATATATGTATATAAGTGCTGTGGAGCTGAGGGTGGGATGAATAAACATTGCAAATCCATATGCAAGGGTGACACAGAGGGAGAGGGAGTAGGGGAAATGAGGACTTGGTCAAGAGAAAGCCTCTTGGAGGAGATGTGTTCTTAGTAAGGCTTTGAAGGTGGGGATCAGACAAGATCTCTCTGAAATCTCCCCTGTTCCTCTCCAGTCTCTCCTTCCTCTTGCCCCTTCTTCAACTCTCCCACCTTTTCCAGCAGTACCTCAAGGGAAGATCTCTGGCTTCCTCTAAAATTCCACCCCTTCCACCTGCGCCACCAAACCCATCCCTTTGTACCTTATCAAAGCAAATTGTACATTCCAAGCGCTTAGTACAGTGGTCGGCACACAGTAAGCGCTCAATAAATACTATTGAACGAATGAATGAATCAAAGCACTTCCTCCCTTCTTTATTCCCTCCCTAAACGTCATCTTTGACTGTTGGCTCTCCAGTGGCTTTTTTCCCCATTGCTTTCAAACATGCTCATCAGTGGTATTTATTGAGCACTTACTCTGTACTAAGCGCTTGGGATACTACAATACAAACAAATTTAGCAGACATATTTCCTGCCCATAACAACCTCATGCCTCCCCTAGCCTAAAAAAACCCTCCCTTGACCCCACGGCTCCCTCCAGTTATCGCCCCATCTCCCTCCCACCATTCCTCTCCAAACTCCTTGAGCGAGTTGTCTTCACCTGCTGTCTCCACTTCCTCTCCTCTGATTCTCTCCTTGACTCCCTCCTATCTGGCTTCCGCCCTCTTCGTTCCACAGAAACTGCCCTCCCAAAGGTAATAATTGGTAATAATTGTAATAAGGTCACCAATGATCTCCTTCTGGCTTAGAACAGTGCTTGGCACACAGTAAGCACTTAACAAATACCATAATTATTAAAACCAACGGTCTCCACTCTGCCCTAATCCTCCTTGACCTCTCAGTTGCCTTCAACGCTGTCAACCCACCCCCTTCTGCTCGGCTTCACTGACACTGTCTTCTCCTGGTTCTCCTATCTCTCTTGCCACTCAATCTCAATCTCTTTGCCGGGCTCCTCTTCTGCCTCCCATCCCCTAACTGAGGGAGTCCCTCAAGGCTCAGTTCTGTGTCTCATTCTATTCTCCATGTACACCTACTCCCTTGGAGGACTCATTTGCTCTCATGGCTTCAACTACCATCTCTACGGGGATGATTCCCAAATCTACATCTTCAGTCCCGACCTCTCTCCTTCCCTGCAGCCTCTCATTTTCTCCTGCCTTCAGGACATCTCTGCTTAGATGTCCCAGCATCATTTCAAATTTAACATATCAAAATCAGAACTCCTTATCTTCCCACCAAAATCCTGTCCCCTGACTTTCCCATCACTGAAGGCAGCACCACCATCCTACCTGTCTCACAAACCCTAACCTTGGTGTCCTCGACTCATCTCTCTTATTCAACCTATCATTAAATCCTCTCAGTTCAACCTTCACTGCATCACTAAAATCTGTGCTTTCCCCTCCTTCCAAACGGCTACCACATTAATCCAATCACTTATCCTATCCTGCCTTGACGGCTGCATCAGCCTCCTTGCTGACCTTCCTGCCTCCTGTCTCTCCCCGCCCCAGTCCACGCTTCTCTCCGCTACCTGGATCATTTTTCTCAAAAAATGTTCCATCCATGTTTTCCCACTCCTTGAGAACCTCCAGTGCTTGCCCATCCAACTCTGCATCACACAGAAGCTCCTTACCATTGGCTTTAAAGCACTCGATCACCAATCCTTCTTTATACACAAGGAAAATACTTGCAGTAAATAATAATAATAATAATAATAATGGTTTTCGTTAAGCACTTACTATGTGCCACGTACTGTACTAAGCCCTGGGGTGAATACAAACAAATTGGGTTGGACACAGTCCCTGTCCCATGTGGGGCTCACAGTCTCAATCCCCATTTTACAGATGAGGTAACTGAAGCAAAGTAAAGTGAAGTGACCTACCCAAGGTCACAAAGCAGACAGGTAGTGGACCCGGGATTAGAACCCATGACCTTCTGACTCCCAGGCCCGTTCTCTATCCACTAGGCCATGCTGCTTCTCAGGTAAAGACTTGGCTCTATCCAGTTCAGCGTATGCTCTCTGAGCCCAGGACAGGAGATCATTTCCAGACCAAGTTCAGCTCAATCTCTCCTCCAAACCTCTAAGTGACCATAACTGAATCTACCAGTTGAACCTGCTACAGCCTAAGGAAAAGGTGGGGATGAAGTTGAGGGTGGATTTTGGTTCTGAGAATCTCATTTCCTTCCCCACTCGCCCCTCTCTTCTCTCCCCCTCCTTCCCCCTTCAAAAGAGATGCTCATCTGCCCATCTGCCCTCCCTGTGCCTCTCAATGACTTGGGCTTGGGGCCAAACAGTTCTGTTCCAGCATCGAGTGGTTTGATTCATGCCTGTTTAATCAAGCAAAACCCGCTGGTTTACATAAACATCAGAAACATAACATGATGTTCAAACACGCTGTCCCTTATGGAGCCTTGTAGACTAGGATGATGACTTCACTCTCTGCTCCCTTAAAAAACAAATCCAGAAGATAGCGTCCTCTAAAAGGCCTTGGTTAAACCAGACTCTTTCAACCAGGCATGAAAAATCCTAAATTTCCCCAGATTCTCTCAGACTTCAGATGCGTCACTGGCCATGACAGCTCAGGGACAGGCATATTTTTCCAAAAGAATTTTTGAGTGGGAAATGTCTGTTGTTCAATCTAAATTTTGCCTGATCTTATGAACCAAGCTAAAGTCAGCAGGGATGACACTGTGCAGATAAGACTACCTTTACTGAAGGCACAAGTCACAGAGTCCCTTCTCAGAGACCACCCCAGGAACTCAGCCATCAGCACATCTACCTTTCTGACCGACTGCATTTTGGACTTGTCCATCATTCAGGTCTTTCTTGAACCAACAGCCACCCTATTCATTCATTCAATCTTATTTATTGAGTGCTTACTGTGCACAGAATATTGTACTAAGCACTTGGGATAGTTACAATAGAAGAATAAACAGTCATATTCTTTGCCCACAATGAGCTTACAGTCTAGAGTCCGGGAGACAGACATGTACACAAGTCCTGTGGGGCTGGGAGGGGGGAAGAGCAAAGGGAGCAAGTCAGGGAGGCGCAGAAGGGAGTAGAAGATGAGGAAAAGGGGGGCTTAGTCTGGGAATGCTTCTTGGAGTTGTACCCTCAGTAAGGCCTTGAAGGGGGGAGAGTAATTGTCGGATCCGAGGGGGGAGGGCATTCCAGGCCAGAGGCAGGATGAGACTAAGCCCCCCCCTTTCCCTCCCCTCCACATCATCCTGACTCACTCCCTTTACTCTACCCTCCTCTTCCCGCCCCACAGCACTTGTGTATATATGTACATATCTATAATTCTATTTATTTATACTGATGCTTGTTTACTTGTTTTGATGTGTACATGTCTATAATTCTATTTATTTAAGTTGATGCCTGTTTACTTGTTTTGATGTCTGTCTTCCCCCTTACAGACTGTAAACCCAGTGTGGGCAGGGATTGTCTCTCTTTAATGCTGAACTGTACCTTCCAAGCAGTGATCTGAGTGAGCGCGCAATAAATATGATTAAATGAATGACGAAGGCTAGGGGTCGGCAGCAAGACAGCAGAGATTGAGGTACAGTGAGAAGGCTGGCAATAGAGGAGCAAATTGTGCACGCTGGGTTGTAGAAGGAAAGAAATGAGGTGAGGCAGGAGGGACCAAGGTGGTGGAGTGCTTTAAAGCCAATGGTGAGGAGTTTTTGTGTGATGCAGAGGTGGATGGGCAACCCCTGGAGTTTTTTGAGGAGTAGAGGTGACATATTCCTGAATGCTTTTTGTAGAAAAATGATCTGGGTAACAGAGTGAAGTATGGACTGGAGTGGGGAGAAGCAGGAGGCTGGGAGGTCAGCAAGGAGGCTGATGCAATAATCCAGGCGGGATAGGATGTGGGATTGAATTTACATGGTAGCAGTTTGGATGGAGAAGAAAGGGTGGATTCTTGCTATGTTGTGAAGGTGGGACCAACAGGATTTAGTGATGGATTGAATGTGTGGGTTGAATGAGAGAGAGAAGTCAAGGAAAATATTAAGGGCTTGTGAGATAGGAAGGATGGTGGTGCCTTCTACAGTGATGGAAAAGTCAGGGGGGAGGACAAGGTTTGGGTGGGAAGATAAGGAGCTTTGTTTTGGACATATTAAGTTTGAGGTGATGGGAGGACACCCAAGCAGAGATGACTTGAAAGCAGGAGGGAATGTGAAACTGGAGAGAGGGTGAGAGATCAGAGCAGGAGATGTAGATTTAGAGAGCTTCAGGACAATGCTTAGGCAGAGTAGTGGGCAGACAAGCAGGTAGGTGCAAGAGCAGCACAGGGCCACCGGAATCAGCCCAAGAACAGCAATTAAGAGAAGGAGCGTGGCCTAGTACAGAGACTCTAGGCCTACGAGTCGGAGGAACGAGGTTCTAATCCCAGTTCCACCACTTATCTGCTCTGTGACCTTGGGTCAGTCACTTCACTTCTCTGGGCCTCAGTTACCCCTGTAAAACTAGGATTAAAGCTGTGATCAGCTGCCCAGATCATTTTTCTAAAACACTGTTCTGGGTACGTCTCCTTCTTCCTCTAAAACCTCCAGCGGTTGTCCATCCATCTTTGCATCAGACAGAAACCCCTGACCATTGGCTTTAAGATTCTCATCTCTCCCACTATCGAACCCTCACTCATAGCCTCCCTCCTGCCTGGAACTCCCTTCCCCTTTAAAGCTGACATAATAATAATAATAATAATAATAATAATAATAATAATAATAATTGTGGTATTTGTTAAGCGCTCACTCTGTGCCAAGGACTGCACTGAGTGCTGGGGTGGATACCAGCCGAAGGGGTTGAACACAGTACCTGTCCCTCTTGGGGATCACAGTCTTAATCCCCATTTTACAGATGAGGTAACTGAGGCGCAGAGAAGTTAAGTGACTTGCCCAAGGCTACATACCAGACAAGTGGTTGAGCTGGGATTAGAACTCATGACCTTCTGACTCCCAGGCCTGTGCTCTATCTACTATGCCATGCTGCTTCTCAGACCACCCCTCACCCCATCTTCAAAGCCCTCCTAAAATTATATCTCCTCCAGGCAGCCTTCCCTGACTAATCTCTCGTCTCCCTATCCCATTGTCCCTCCTTATTGCATCACCCATGCACTTGACCCTGTACCCCCTAAACACTTCTGTACTGACCCCAGTTCCCTCCATCACAGCATTTAGGGACTTACTTTTATATTCGGGTGCTTCCCCTGCCTGACTATTTATTGGCATGTCTGTCTCCCTCGAGGGCAGGGATCAGGTCTACTCACTCTATTGTGCTCTCCCAAAGAACCAGTACAGTGCTCTGCACTCTGTAAGCACTCAATAGATACCACTGATGGATTGATTGATAAGACTTCCAAGTCACTCCAGGAGGCATACTCAAGAAAATCATGTTACAGAATCTAATGCTTTTCTCTCTGTCCTGTAAGCTCATTGTGGGCAGGCAATGTGTCTATAATATTGCTATACCATCCTCCCCCAAGAGCTTGGTACAGTGTTCTGCACATGGTCAGTGCTCAATAAATACCACCGATTGATTGATTCCATTCTAATAATAATAATAATGATAATTGTGATATTTGTTAAGCGCTTACTATGTGCCAAGCACTGTTCTAAGCACTGAGGTAGATACAAGCTAATCAGATGGGACATAGTCCCTGTCCCACATGGGACTCACAGTCTTAATCCCCATCTTACAGATGAGCTAACCGAGGCACAGAGAAGTGAAGTGACTTCCTCAAGATCACACAGCAGACATGTGGCAGAGCTGGGATTAGAACCCATGTTCTCATGCAGAACCCATGCTGCACTGTGACCCAAACTACTAAAGTTGGCTCTGCTCTAAAATACTCCATGGAATTTCTGTGGAATTCTGTAAGGTGCAAGTCCAGGTTGCCCCACCCCCCCCATCCTCCAATGCCCTTTCCCCAGTCCTCTGTGGTGCCAAGGAATCTCCATGCCTTTGAAGGTTTGGAGGAATGGGCCACCCTGAATCATGGCTGCAGAGACATGGGTCCCAAGAACTGCGCTAGAGCAGGATCCCACTGTGGTAGTGACCCCGCTATTCTTAACAGACAAACAAGATGGAGCTGGTAAAAAGTACAGGAATTCTGCAAAATTATTCCTAAAAGACAATAATAATAACAATATTGGAATTTGTTAAGCACTTACAAGTGCAGAGCACTATTCTAAGCACTGGGGTAGATACAGGGTAATCAGGTTGTCCCACGTGAGGCTCACAGTCCTCATCCCCATTTTACAGATGAGGGAACTGAGGCACAGAGAAGTTAAGTGACTTGCCCACAGTCAGCTGACAAGTGGCAGAGCCTGGATTCGAACCCATGCCCTCTGACTCCCAAGCCCGTGCTCTTTCCACTGAGCCACGCTGCTTCTTAAAAGATCTTATATTTGCCCTGGGAAGATCCAGCCATTGTCTCCACAACAGGCACGGACAGACAAAATGATTCCAGGGCTTTGTTTCTCAGCATCAGTCCAGCAGGAATGATGGAACGATGTCGCACACAGGTACAGTCCTGCACACACGGTATGTATTAAGAGTCTTCGAAAATACAAATGTTTTCCATTTGGCCAGTGATGGCTACCTGGACACAGGTTGAGTAAGTGCTAATGAAGGAGGAGGTATGGGAAAACCATCTGCAAACATCTGAATGACTTGAAGAGAGAGGCCCTGCTATGCCCAGCTGTGAAAGAAATAAATGAATGCAGCCTTGTAGGAACAGACTCAGAGGGAGACAGACACAAAGGCATCACCATCATCATAATCAACAATGGTATTTATTGAGCGCCTACTATGTGCAGAGCACTGTAATAATAATAATTAATGACACTTGTTTAGTGCTTACTTTGTGCCAGGCACTGTACTAAGCGCTGGGGTGGATATAAGTAAACTGGGTTGGACACGGTCCATGTCCCACACGGGGCTCACAGTCTCGATCTCCATTTTACAGATGAGGGAACTGAGGCACGGAGAAGTGAAGTGACTTGCCCAAGGTCATACAGCAGACAAGTGGCAGAGCACTTGGGAGAGTACAATACAACAGAGTTGGCAGGAGACATGTACCCTGCCCTCAACAACGCTTACAGTCTAGAAGGGGAGACAGACATCAATATGAATAGATAATTTCTAATGGGCAGAAAGGGACAGCCCCTCTCAGGATGGCAACCTGGAGGGTTTTCAGTACTCTACCAGCCTCGACTACAGGAGGGAGAGTCAAGCAGAGGCATAGCCATTCCATTCCTAGCTTGGCCGGTGGCTAGCGAGTGGAAGGTAATCTACTACAAGTCAAAACTCCCCTGTGTTGGGCAACAACAGCATGGGAGATAATCGAGGGTGGAGACTCGGGTTTACTGCACGGAAGAAGGCGACGGTAAACCGCTTCCTTCTTTTTACCAAGAAAACTCTACGGACACACTACCAGAATGCCTGCAGGTGAAGGTGGGACATTCTGGGAGAGATGTGTCCATGGCGTCGCTATGAGTCGGAGACGACTCGACGGTATAAGGCAAGACAAGAAAGGGATGGAGAGTGAATGAGGCAGAAGGTGAGAACGATGGATGCTCAGCCTCCACAAAATCACCAAGACACACACTTTGCTCCCATACACCGAAGCGGAGACAGTGATTCACTTACTTACTAATACGGATGTCCTTGGCATGGAGTGGAGAGGAACAGGAATGTCAGTAGAAGATAAGTAAAAAGGACAGCGGGCACAGGCACCACCATCGCCATGGCAATCCCGGCTGGCCAGACAGAACTCCTGGCTCAGACCCCATAAGAGCTGAAAGAGGCAGGAAATCCAGGCAACCAGGGTCAGGGATAGGAGTGGTGGAGGGAGCTGTACCTGGACGCAGCTTCCCTTACCTTTTCCTGCCACAGCTGCCACTGCTGCAACAGCTTTCCAGAGACCCCCCCACCCCCCAATGCTGCTTCAGGGTTGACTTCAGAAGGTACTTGAGGTAAGCAAAGTGTGTTAGGGTTCAGTGTCCAAGTGAGGTTTAGAGGGGGCACCAGTGTGAGAGCAATGTCAGAGGGGCACTGGGGGGTGGCAATACTCTCTGATGCAAGTACAGCAGGGGTGAAAAACATGTAAGCACCCAAGAAGCAGTGCCTGTGTTAAAAGGGACCTGGGGTGGAGGGTTGGGGCTGGGGGCGTTGGGACATGAGGGTCCTTGAGAAACCGGGGGCAAGTTAGAGTTCTCGTGGAGAAATGTTCTAGATTCGGGGGGTCGGGGCTGAGGGGGGCGGGTGGAGGTTTCATATGGTGAAACGTGATAACATCACATAGAGCCCAACATGTGCCCACAGCCTAATATGAGAATGCCATGCAGAATGGGAGGGAACATCATCTTTTTCCCTGCCTCATGCAGCCAAATGTCTGAAGCTGGCCCTGGGTTGCTGGCTGTTTAGATTTTCAGTCTCCATCAGCTCTTATGGGCAAACCTTCCGTCAAACTGGAAAACGTCATCCAGAGCACAGCTTCCTTTATGGAGGCTAGGAATCTAGGGGCAAAATGGCTTTCTTTCTCTTAGCCTTAGTTACTTCTTCTCAAAGGTTTGTCTGTCTTGGAGGACTGGAGGTGGTGGAAGGAAACTGGCTAGAAAATGTGATTGGAAAGAGCAGGATATTATTTCAGCACCACCACTCCCTGTGTAGCAGAGAAGCTGCTGCCCACTTGATGTATCTCCGGGCCCCCCAGCCTGGAAAGAGAAGGTAGACTGAGGTAAGGCAGAACTGAGAAGGAAGGGTGGTTTGGTGGGTGGCTGAGGGGCGGGGGCAGAGGAGGTGAGTGGACAGAGAAACAAAATTAACCAATAAGACATGGTCCCTTTCTTCCATGGGGCTCACAGTCTAAAGGCAAGAAAACAGACACAGAGGATGATAAGAATGAAGTATGAACCAGAATCAATTACAAAGATAAAGAGCGACTTCAAAATCTAACAGTCCAAGTTGACAATATGAAAATAAGTGACTAAACAGTGCTGGGAGGGGACAAATCTTCAGGCTCCTCCCTGCTCCAGAGCAACAGTCCTTGATGCAGGCTTTTCTCCTTCTCCCCCTTTCTGGAGCAGATGCACATTCCTAGTTCTGTAGTTCTGTAGTTCTTCCCTCTTCAGCAGTATCTATCAATCAGTGGTATTTCTTGAGCATCAACTGTGTACTGTACTAACTTGGTAGACTCGATCCTTGCCCACATGGAGCTTACTTTCTCAAGGTGGAGACAGACCTTAAAATGCATTGCTAAGAGGGGAAAATGGCCAAGTATAAGAATACAGGCGGAAGTGCTGCGGGGTTGGGGTATCAAAGTGCTGAAGGGGTACAGATCCGAGTGCACGGTCGACAGGGAGAGGAGGGCAGGTAGAAGAAATGAGGGCTTAGTTGGGGAAGGCCTCTTGGGGGAGTTGTGATTTGGGGGAGTGGGCTTTGAAAGTGGGGAGGGTGGTGGGTTGTCAGATATGAAGGGGGAGGGAGTTCCAGGATAGGGGGAGGACATGGACAAGGGGTCAGTGGTGGGTTAGATGAGATCCAGTTGCAGAGAGCACTTTGGCATTAGAAGAGCCAAGTGTGTGGATTGGGTAAGGAAGGAGGGAGAGAGCTGATCGAGTGCCTTAAAGCCGACCGTCAGGAGTTTCTGTTTGATGTGGAGGTGGACAGGCAACTGTTGGAGGTATTTGAGGAGAGGGGAGATATGAACTAGATTCAGACCAGTAGCCAGAAAAAGAGGGGGATCTTACTGTTCAAACATCTGGGGCAGCTCGGGGGGTGACACCACCCCCAAAGCCTAGACAGTCTCTCCTGATGGCCCCAGTGAGCCCCACACCATTTCCCAGTTTGCCCAAAGACTAAAGTGGCCCTTTCTAGCAGGTGGTTTCAATCACACTTTCCTACACACCAAGGGGAAGAAGAGGACTCCTTAGAAGCCTGAGAAGATAATTTAATTTGGTGGACATCTCTCACAAAGAGTCCTAGAACACCACTGAAGTTGGCAGCCAAATCCCCTTCATTTTCAGTTCAACTTTAAAATATTCATGGAAAGTTTTGCAGGGAACGAGTCCCAGGCCAAGTATGTGTATATGAATGTGTCTGCACCCTGTGGATACTCAATAAATGTTAACTCTTAATGATGTCAGCCTACTCTTCCCCTGAATTTCAGACTTCTCTGATGTGCCATTCCTTCTAATTCTACACTATGCTGTTCCTCTACCCATAACATGGTTTATGGGAGAGGCAAAGAGAGTGTGAATGGGACAGGGATAGGGATGATTTTTTTTCAAGAGAATTCAAAAGCCACCCGACCACTCCTAGGTTTTAGGATGAATCAAGTTGGCAGCAAAGGAAGACTTCTTTGCACTGATATAAATCCCATATCCTCACCTGCAACTCCAATCAACTTTAATTTCTAAATCCTCTGGTAAATAGCTCAGGGATCAATCGTGCTGCACCAGCACCAGCAGACTTGATTAGAGAGTACGGTTTGATTTCTCTGGGCTTGACTAAAAATGAGGGTTGGCAATCTTTTGAGGCTGAAGAGCCCAGCGAAATGAAAGCTTTGAGCAGTTGGTGCACCAAGAGCCAATCTTACAGTTTAAACACACAGTCATGTAACATTTCATTGTAAGTCTAATGGTTTTAAATGCTTCATCCCTTACCCCACCCCAGACTAGGGCTACTTTGATTTGGGGGGCCCCCACGAGACACGTGACATGTGACATTGTCCTACTGCACATGGACCGATGGGATGATGTCACTGTCCCACGCCACTGCTTTATAGCAACAGCTGTTACCAGCAGAGAAAGGGAGAAAGAGAGGAGGGAAGGAGAGGAGAAAGGAAAAGGGGAGAAGAAAAGGGAGGGCAAGGGAAGGAAGAGGGTGATACCTCGGGCTGGCACTGACAGAAATTAGTCTCTTTCTCTTCTTCCCTTTCTTCTCCTTTCCTCTCTCTTCTTCACACACACTATGGGAGCTGCAACATGATCTCTGGGACAGCTCAGAGCAGAACACCATTCTTTCCCATCCTGCAACAATTGACAGATTTTGGCTGTGCCACTTGGCGGTGGGGAGAGGGGAAGGGTTTCTTGGGGCTGAGTGGTGGGCAACTAAGATGTGCTGCTGCCCCTGTTCCTGCCCGGCCCTTGCCTTTGCTCCCAACTACCGCCCCCGCCTCCCTCCTTCTATCTCGGCTCCGAAGAGCTGGGTGGGAGGAGATCCCTTTCCACAAAGGGGAGGGAACTCCCTCCCCGGGTGGAACGGGGCAAGGACTCACCTGGGGCAAACGGTGCTGGGTCAGCGGTCCGAGCGGCCGTGGGTCCGGCCCACGGGGTCCCTGTGGTGGAGTACTGAATCCGTGGTCTTCTAGGGGTCGGCACCGAACCACCGCAGCTCGCCAAGGGCCCTGGAAGGGCCTCTTGTAGCTGTCCCCTCTTGCCCCCAGCGGCCATAGGCTGGACGGAAGCGACCTTGGCACCGCAGCTTGTGGGGTGTTCAGTGGGGGTCCCCTCCACCCCAGCTTAGCTTGAGGTCTCAGGAGTGATTTTAAATGTCTCCACCCCCACACTTCCTGGCTTCATTTGGGGTTTTTGGGGGTTTGTTTTGTTTTTAATGGTACTTTATAAGCACATAATAATAATGTGGTATTTACTATGTGCCAGGCACTGTACTAAGTGCTGGGGTGGATACAAGCAAATCGGGTTGGACACAGTCCCTGTCCTGCGTGGGGCTCACCGTCTCATTCCCCATTTTATAGATGAGGGAACTGAGGCATAGAGAGGTGAAATGACTTGCCCAAGGTCACAGAGTAGGCCCAAGGTCACAGTAGAAAAGTGGGGGAGTCTATGTGCCAGGCACTGTACTAAGCACTGAGGTAGATAATAGCTAATCAGGTTGGGACACGTGGGCTTATAGTCTTAATTCCAATCTTACAGATGAGGTAACCAATCAATCAATCCATCAATGGCATTTACTGAGCACTTACTATGTGCAGAGCACTGTATTAAACTCTAACTAAGGTAAAGAGAATTTAAGTGACCTGAAAAACTAGATAGGGTTCCCAAGCTATAAGTTGTAAGCTCCCTGACTTAAAGCATGAGAAATAGAAGGTTGAAAGCCTCTAGGTCCACTGGATGCTCAACAGACACTTGACAGGGCTCTTAACCCTAAACAGGAGAGCTCCAGTCGATAGTACCGTGAAGCTGGTTTGCTCTAATGTGTCACTAGTCTTCAGACTTCAGACAGGAATTCAACACGTCTGCAAACTTTTTCCCAGCTGCTTGAGGAAAGTGTAAAGTCTTCTCATTAATGTTTCCCTGCTCCAAATGCTTAAAGCTCCCTGGGAAACAGAAACGAGCATCGTAATGTTTACATAGCACCCCTAACCCCTAAAGAGCATTACAGATGGATTGTAGACTCTCTGTACAAGGTGAGAGCTCTAGAGAAATGCGGCTATCTTTTGGGTGAGATGCAATAGCTGTCTAACCAGGCAGGAGGAAGGCACTCTGGCCTAGGGCTGAGAACACGGACCTAGGAAAGCTCAGATCTGCAATCAGACTTTGGCACACCCGAGAACCCTGGCAGCCAGCAAGTGGGCAGAGACCGTGCCTTTTTCCTGCCTTGTGCCTGTATGGTAAATGTGTTCCAGTGAGTGTTCACTGGATGATGATGCAAGGTGATGGCTTTGCATCTTGGGCTTTCAGTTTTTCTATCTGTTGACATTAAATGGTGCAGTATTACAATGAGAGGTCAGACAGGTCTGAGAAACGCTCACAGTAAGAGACCCCCGAAAGTCAAATTCCCTTGAATGGAGGGAAAAAAAAGAGAATATTAGGTTTTCACACAATTCTTTTAATAATAATACTAATAATGATAATAATAATAATAATGGTACCTGTTTAGCACTTACTATGGGCCAAGCACTGTTCTAAGCACTGGGGTAGATAGAGGGTAATCAGGTTGTCCTACGTGGGGCTCAAGTCTTAATCCGCCTTTTACAGATGAGGTAACTGAGGCCCAGAGAAGTGAAGTGACTTGCCCAAGGTCACACAGAAGACAAGTGGCAGAGCCAGCATTAGAACCCAAATCCTCTGACTCCCAAGTCCCAAGCTACTAAGCCACACTGAGCAGACCCCGGTAGGGTAAAGCTAGAAATTTTGTTTTGTTTCCACACCATCGTTTTGCTTTGGATTTTTCTCCATCTAACGGAAGCTTGTCCCATCTTGATTACCGCACCGGCCTCCTCACTGAACTCCTTGCCTCCAGCCTCTCTCCGCTCCAGTTCGTACTGCACTCTGCTGCCTGGATCACTTTTCTAAAAACATCATTCTGAGCACATTTCCCCATTCCTCAAGTGCCCCTGCTGGCTGCTAGGTATTCAATCAGCTAGCTTTCCCTTCTACTTGTCCTCATTCCTCTCCCTCAACCCGCCAGCTCACACAATTCACTCCTCTAATCCCAACCTACTAACTGTGCCTCGCAACTCATCTCTCTCACCAATGACCCCTCCCTCCTGCCTTCATCTCTGACAGGCCACCACTCTCCCCATTTTCAAAGCCCTACTAAAATCACAACTCCTCCAGGAGGCCTTCCATGATTCCCCATTTCCTCTCCTACTGCGTCACCTGTGCTCTTAAATCCTCACCCCCTAAGCACTTGGGTGCTCACCCCACACCCTCCCTCCCCGGCACTGAGTTGCTCAACCCCCCCTCCCTTTCCGTTCCCCCACCACCACACACCACACACACACAAACACGCCCCACAGCACGCCACTCTATGGTACTCTCCCAGGTGTTCAGGACAGTGCTCTGCCCAGAGTAAACACTCAACAGATACTGATATTGATTGATTGACTGATTGATTAGAAGCTTTGGTCAAACAAAGAGAAATGTCTTAAAAGTGCCATCTCCAAGGAGTGTATTCCCTCTATTAGTGCAACTTTAAACAAGATAGCTCCTCCTGTAACAGTGATTTTTGTTATGGCATTTGTTAAGTGCTTACTAGGTGTCAGGCACTGTACTAAGCTCTGGAGTAGATACAAGCTAATCAGGTTGGATATATTCTGCGTCTCACACGGGACTCACGGTTTTAATTCCCGTTTTACAGATGAGGTCACTGAGGCATAGAGAAGTTAAGTGACTTGCCCAAGGTCACAAGCGGACAGGTGGCAGAGCCAGAAGCAGAGCCCAGGTTCTTCTGACTCCTACCCACTAGGCCATGCTGCTTCCTTTCTTCCTTTCCATGGCATTATCGATGGGCTGGGTTTTATTTTCTCAGTACAAATAGGGCCTTGTTGCACAATCTACTTGCTCCATCAGGGATTCACTATAATGCCTATTTCCCTTCCGACTGCCGGGCTTATTGTCCTTTGTGTTCCAAGGTGACACAGTTGACAGTGTTGCCTTCTGTATGGGCAAGTGCCACTGAAAAGACTACTGCATGACCAGCAGCCCTTCCCACACTGTGTACACATGGAAACTCTCCTTCGGTGTGTGGCTGCAGGCTGTTTTCGCAGAGCCTGGCCAAGTGTACCACTCTATTAGCATTTGCCCTGCTGCCCAACTCCTTTGCTTAAAATAATAATAATAATGATGGCATTTGTTAAGCGCTTACTATGTGCCAAGCACTGTTCTAGGCGCTGGGGGGGATACAAGGTAATCAGTTTGTCCCAAATAGGGCTCACAGTCTTAATCCCCATTTTACAGATGAGGTAACTGAAGCAGAGTAGTGAGGAGACTTGCCCATAGTCACACAGCTGACAAGTGGCGGAGCCGGGATTGGAACCCATGACCTCTGACTCCCAAGCCCGGGCTCTTTTCACTGAGTCACGCTGCTTCAATCCAACCACTCCCCAGTTGTCGTCCCCCATCTCTGGCTGGTGCACATGTCTATCTACCTCTGTGATTTCCCAGCAATCTAGAGCTTTATGGAATCAGTTGAAATTGTATTTCAGTGGGCTGTTATGTTATGACAGAAGATGGGACATCCTGAAGAGGGTGTGTCCATGGAGTCGCTATGGTCGGAAACGACTCAACGGCATTTGAAGAAGGGCCCTTACAATCGGCAACAGAACAAGTCCAGAGCGAGCCCTCGGACCAAGTTCAAGGTCAGAAACCCTCCCTAAAGTAGGTGTCTATCATGAAGTGGGGGAGGCTGAGAGTCTTAAAGCCCTCCTCTCCCCAGCCTGCCTAGCAAGCAGTTTTTTTGAACCAATGAGTAGCACAGCTGGGGAGAAGGGAGGAGGCATGCTGATGAGTTAAGAACTGGGAGGCTTTCAGCTGGGTGTAGCGAATCCTCGGGAGCACATGGTGGCATGTTTGGTGGGTCGAGGGTTAGCAAATGGGTGATTGTCACATTTTCGTCTCCTGGTCCCATGTTCCCGGAAGCTCCTCGAGAGCAGGGATCGGGTCTACCAATTCTACTGTCTCGTACCCTCCCGAGCGTTTGGTATAGTTCTGTGCATACGGCACATGCTTCATAAACACCACTGATGATGCCCATGATGATGATGATGATGAAGAAAGTTCTTTCAGGAAGAGACACCCATTGTTCTGCAGTTGAGTGACAGAACTCCCGACTCCATGGGGGCAAAGGGCAGGCAGAGCCAGACTGCAGCCAGGGTATGCAGTTCTCGGAAGAGATCTCTGGCAGCCCTGTGCACCTACGGTGGTGGTGGGCCCTGGGTGACTGATTAAAGCAGCCCTGGCCAGTGAAATGAGCCTGACATCTCTGCTCATCCATCACTCATGTCTCCAAGCATGATGATGATAATAACTGTGGCATTTGTTAAGCGCTTACTATGTGCCAGGCACTGTACTTGAGCGCTGAGGTGGAGACAAGCAAATCAGGTTGGAAGCAAATCGGGTTGGATACAGTCCCTGTCCCTCTTGGGGCTCATGGTCTCAATCCTCATTTTACAGATAAATGAGGGAACTGAGGCACAGAGAAGTGAGGTGACTTGCCCAAAGTCACACAGCGGACAAGTGGTGCAGCTCCTAAACATCAATTAATCAATCAGTGGTGTTTGCTGAGCACTGACTCTGTGCAGAGCACTGTACTAAGCTCTTGAGCGTGCAATGAAAGAGAGTTGGTACAATCAGGTGTGGGAGATAGACAGTAAAATAAATCGCAGATAGGGGCAGCAGCAGAGTAGAAGGATGGGCACCTAAGTGCTGAACGTGAGTCGGCAAGATCTAAATCATCTGATGGCAATCTTGAAGAACCTGGCTTGAATGGCTACGAGAGTCAAAGGAAAAAACTGTCAGTCTTAGCTGACAAGCGCATCTCTATGAGAACGTATATTTACGACCTATATTCTCACGAGATATGAACCTGGTTTGTTTACTGAAGCAAACAGACACAGTGCTGTTCGTTGGGAGCGTGTACTCTTTTGGTTGCGCTGCGGAGGTGCCCCTGGTAATTACTGCCTTTGTGTTTAGGAAGCGAACATCACCTACAGTTCTAAGCTTCAGCAGGCCATTAAAGAGAGGTTGCAAAAGGCATCTGTCATAAATGCTTACCAACAGGGCTCTCCTGAGGAATCGTTCAAGGCATTGCCAGCGGGACTGACCCCCTGCCAGGGCAGCGAAAGCTAAATGGAATTCTTGGGGCAGGCAAATCCTTGGCCTCCAAGGGGCCGCTAAATGGTTTTGGAGTTAGTTATCGCCCATAGGTTAGTGCTGAGTCGGGCCAAAAGACCAGGGACGGGGAAGCATTCACCCTGTTGACATTATCGGCATGGGAACCTCATTTTAACAAGAGGTCATAAAACCCTGGAAAACGTTCACTGCAACAAGCACTCATTATATCCAAACACAGCCACGGGCCTGCATGCAGCACAGTTGATTTCATGGTGCCTTTCTTTTCTGATCTGGCTACAGTGAGGTTTTCACTATGGATTATGCTTTTGATAAATGGTTACATCTGTAGTTACAGAAAGGACTAGAGAGAAGCTAGCCCACGCGTGTTCCACTCTTCCAAGTGCTTAACACAGGGCTCTGGCCACGGATTGATTGGTTGGTTGATCGATCGATTGAAACAACTTTTCCATGGCCATTGGGTGGGACAAGGGGATGGATCATCATCATCATCACACACATACACACACACACACACACACACACACACACACACACTTTCTGGCTCTTCAGTCTCCTGGTGTACAAGGTGAGAGTAGGAGGTGGGGGCTTAAAGGCCTAAAGCTTTCCACAAAATGAAATCTAAGATAGGGCTTACTACTTGCCCTGAGTGCAATATTGGGATACTTGAGGAGAGGCCCTAGAATGGCCCCAGTGGCCCATAGAATACCAGGGCCCTTGGAGACCTGCCCCAGTTTATCCCAGCAAAGTTATGCCCAAATCCAGGTGACAGGGTAGGGACAGAATAGATGACCTTTGTGGATCTCTTCCATCAGCCTCACAGTTCAGCCAAGATCTTCTGTGTAGCAATCTACCCCCACCCATGTCAAGGGACAGCGGAGACTGATAATAATCACAATGATAATGATGGTATTTGTTAAGTGCTTACTATGTGCCAAGCACTGGGGTAGGTAAAATGTAATCAGGTTGTCCCACGTGGGGCTCACAGTCTCAATCCCCATTTTCCAGATGAGGTAACTGAGGCACAGCGAAGTGAAGTGACTTGCCCAAAGTCATACAGCTGACAAGTGGCAGAGCCGGGATTAGAACTCACGACCTCTGACTCCCAAGCCCATGCAGTTTTCACTACGCCACGCTGCTTCTCATAATTAATAATTCTGATAATTCTCCCCTCCCTGGTCTTTCCCCATGACCTTCACTTCTGAATTTTGTTGGGACTCTGGGAAGTCAATCACTCATGTGCCTTTTACTCCTTTTTTACTTACCCAAGCGCTCTGTACTGGGTATCACAGCTGGTGGGTGCTCAATAGCTACCATGAGAAGCAGCGTGATCTAAGAAAGGTTTCCTTTCATTCATTCATTCAATAGTATTTATTGAGCTCTTAATATGTGCAGAGCACTGTACTAAGCGCTTGGAATGTACAAATCGGCAACAGAAAGAGACAGTCCCTGCCCTTTGACGGGCTTACAGTCTAATCGGGGGAGACAGACAGACAAGAACAATGGCAATAAATAGAGTCAAGGGGAAGAACATCTCATTAAAACAATAGCAAATAAATAGAATCAGGGTGATGTACATCTCATTAAACAAAATAAATAGGGTGATGAAGATATATACAGTTGAGCGGACGGGTACAGTGCTGAGGGGATGGGACGGGAGGGGGGAGGAGCAGAGGGAAAGGGGGGAGAGGAGGATTTAGCTGCGGAGAGGTGAAGGGGGGGGTAGAGGGAGCAGAGGGAAAAGGGGAGTTCAGTCTGGGAAGGCCTCTTGGAGGAGATGAGCTTTAAGTAGGGTTTTGAAGAGGGGAAGAGAATTAGTTTGGCGGAGGTGAGGAGGGAGGGCATTCCAGGACCGCGGGAGGATGTGGCCCAGGGGTCGACGGCGGGATAGGCGAGACCGAGGGACGGTGTGGAGGTGGGCGGCAGAGGAGCAGAGCATGTGGGGTGGGCAGTAGAAAGAGAGAAGGAAGGAGAGATAGGAAGGGGCAAGGTAATGGAGAGCCTTGAAGCCTAGACTGAGAAGTTTTTGTTTGGTGCGGAGGTTGATAGGCAACCACTGGAGGTTTTTAAGAAGGGGAGTGACATGCCCAGAGCGTTTCTGCAGGAAGATGACCTGGGCAGCGGAGTGAAGAATAGACTGGAGCGGGGAGAGAGAGGAGGAAGGGAGATCAGAGAGAAGGCTGACACAGTAGTCCAGCCGGGATATTACGAGAGCCTGTAGCAGTGAGGTAGCCGTTCGGGTGGAGAGGAAAGGGCGGATCTTGGCGATATTATAAAGGTGAGACCGGCAGGTCTTGGTAACGGATTGGATGTGTGGGGTGAACGAGAGAGCTGAGTCAAAGATGACACCAAGGTTGTGGGCCTGAGAGACGGGAAG
This sequence comes from Ornithorhynchus anatinus, assembly GCF_004115215.2. Taxonomy (NCBI): domain Eukaryota; kingdom Metazoa; phylum Chordata; class Mammalia; order Monotremata; family Ornithorhynchidae; genus Ornithorhynchus; species Ornithorhynchus anatinus. The sequence goes on from NC_041749.1 coordinate 51,034,564, forward strand.
GATGGTGGTACCATCCACGGTGATAGGGAAGTCAGGGAGAGGACCGGGCTTGGGAGGGAAGATGAGGAGCTCAGTTTTCTGTTTCCTTCGATTAGACTGAAAGCTCCTTGAGGGCAGAAGCCATGGCTCTTACCTCCATTGGCTTTTCCCAAACGCTTAGTCCAGTGCCTTGTATGCAAAAGGTGCTTAGTAGGAGGAGGAGAAGAAATAATACAGCATTTGTATTTGTAAAGCACTTATTATGAGCCAAGCACTGTACTAAGAGCTGGGGTGGATACAAGATAATCAGGTCAAATACGGTTCCTGTCCCACCCGGGGCTCACAGTCTAAGAAGGAGGGAGAATAGGTATTGAATCCCCATTTACATATGAGGAAACAGGCACAGAGAAGTCCAGTGACCTGCCCAAGTTCACACAGCAGGCAAGTGGTGGAGTTAAGGTTAGAACGCAAGTCCTCTGACTTCCAGGCCCATGTTCTTTCCACGAGGCCACGCTGCTTCTCACGGTAGCTACTGAGCACCCACCGGGTGCAATACACAGTACTAAGCGGTTGGGGTAAGTAGAGCAAAAGCAAAAGGCACACGAGCGATTGATTAACTTCACAGAGTTTCAGTGAGATTCAGAAGTGAAGGTCATGGATGGAATTCCATTTGTTCACACCAACGTGGCTCATCTACTGTCCTATGGAAAGATCTCAGGATATGCCTCTTGGTGGGGTACCAGGGACCTTTTCGTAGAAGAAACAGTCAATGTAGAAAGTACACATGATGCTAATGATTGAAAGAGGGTAGACAGGCCATGCACATCTAGGAAGGGAAAGGGAGCATGTCTGTGAGAGTTAAGATAGAGTTCATCCTGGGCTCTTAGAGGAACAGAAGAGAAACCTAGGGCTCCCCATTACAATAAAACATTCCACAGTGAGCTACGTATGGGGAGACCATCAAAGAATCTAAGAAACCCATCCCCCAGTCACGTCAGTGAGTCATACCAATGGCTCATCTAGCTCAGTGTTCTGTCTCATAACAGTGACACAAGGATGCTTAGTGGAACTGCGTGGCGATTATCCTCATTCATTCAATAGTATTTATTGAGCACTTACCATGTGCAGAGCAATGTACTAAGCCCTTGGAATGTACAATTTGGCAACAGATAGAGACAATCCCTGCCCAATGACGGGCTCACAGTCTAAACGGGGGAGACAGACAGCAGAGCAAAACAGAACAAAACAAAAACAAGACAACATTATCAAGATAAATAGAATCAAGGGGATGTACACCTCATTAACAAAATAAATAGGGTAATAAATAATATATACAAATGAGCACAGTGCTGAGGGGAGGGGAAGGGGAAGGAGCAGAGGGTGGGGGGAAGGGGGAGCAGAGGGAAAGGGAGGCTCAGTCTGGGAAGGTCTCTTGAAGGAGGTGAGCTCCTTAGCATCCATTCCGCTAGTTGTTAATGGAATCTCCTGTTGTTCATTCAGTCATATTTATTGAGCACTTACTGTGTGCAGTGCACTGTATTAAATACTTGGGAGAGGACAAAATAACAATATGGTTGAGCCTCGGTCTTGACTTAGGGTCTAGAATCCCCGGTAGAGGTATTGGTTCCAGCGCGTAGTGCCGATGCAGTATCGTAGCACCAAAATCCACCATCCACCTAAGTCGCCACCACCCATGTTAACCAGCACTGTGTGGAGGCGTGGTTTTTCATATGAAGGAAGAAAATCTGGAAAATCTAGAGTCTCAAAGTTCTCATGCTTTCCCCGAGTCTTTTCAGCTCAGCTTTAAAAGGCCCCCAAAGGAGGCTCTATCTGCTACAGACTTACAACTGAATTCTCTGAAGCATTCATTCATTCATTCATTCATTCATTCATTCAATCGTATTTATTGAGCACTTACTGTGTGCAGAGCACACACACGAATACCTAATCACCCAATTAAGATCAGGGTTGCTAAAATGACTTCTCAAGGAATTCAGCCTGACCGCTCACTTCATAAGAGGAAAAATCTTATATAAAGAAATTATGCAGATGCACACCCTACCGGTTACCTGTAAAAAGCCCTGAGGGATATACTTATCAGGAGAAACAAAGCATGTGAACCAAATTGTCTCTTTCTAGCCACTGGGACAGAGAATTAAAAAATTCTCTAAGCCAAACTGTTCGCAAACCTGCGAGCCACACTCAATTACTTAAACAGGAGAAACCAACAAATACCTTCCTTGTGTAAGACAGCAGCCTCAGAGGTTCTAAAATGAAAGGAAAATCTACATTTTCTCTCTCAGCCATTATGCTGTCCGATCACTTTCTCTCCTTCACTCAGGTTGAACAATCACAGACTCAGGGATGATTTCCTTGAGAAACCTTGAGAGACCTTGGGAAATAATTTGGCCTTCAGGCAGGAAGGACAGAGCACAAACCGTTCCAAACAAATGGGTGTTGTGTCGATCTGATTTTTCAGGACCTAAGGGAGGAAAATCCACAATTTTCCTTGATCCCCTTCCTGGCAGACTGACTTCATCTTTGAGGTTCCACTTAATTTATCTTCTTTCTTTCCTCCCAGGAGCACCATGCTGTTGTTTCCCCTCAAAAAGAGGAGCAGATGAAGTTATCAATAGACATGAAACCCTAATCATAGACCTTTACAACAGTCATTCACATCCAAGAGGCATGGCTTAGTGGAAAGAGCACGGGCTTGGGAGTTGGAGGTCGTGGGTTCTAATCCCGGCTCTGCCCCTCATCAGCTGTGTGACTTTGGGCAAGCCACTTAACTTCTCTGTGCCTCAGTGACTTCAGCTGTAAAATGGGGATTAAGACTGTGAGCCCCACGTGGGACAACCTGATGACCTTTTATCTCCTCCAGCGCTTAGAACAGTGCTTGGCACATAGCAAGCGCTTAACAAATGCCACCGTTATTAATCAAGGTTGTTTTTATCAGAATCCTTTTTGTCTTGTGGCTTGCAAGACTTTTAAACTTGGTGGCTAAACCATGATGTCAATCCTATCAACCAGTGGTGCTTATTGAGTGCTTACTGTGTGCAGAACATTGTACTGAAGCGCTTGAGAGAATATGATACGACAGAATTAGCAGACACTTTCCCTGCCCATAATGAGTCTACAGTCATGTAGACTACATAATGTGTGCCCATATAGAGTCTACAGTCTGTCCTCTTTTCTCCCCCTCCGTACTGAGGGTGGGCAGGCTGGGAACAAGGACGCAAAGAGATGGAAGAACTCTGCTCCAGTGACCATATGGCTTACAAGGGTAGCAGGTCGGAGATTGTCTCTGAAAACACTGATAATGATGAATGGCAGACATACCAAGATTGAGTCAGTCTTTGGAGTAGCAATTGGCCACGGCCAGAGGGAAAAGATAAAGAGGTCAAGCACTGTCCCTGTGGATTATATTCAAGTTTTTGGTTTGTTTTCCCAGAAAAACAAAGGGTCTCTCTTTTTTCCCCAATGCGGCCAGGGACAGACAGGTTCCCTAGCCCTTTCCCTGAACTCCAGAAAAAGAATCACTGGGAGATGAGAAACAGCGTGGCTTAGTGGAAAGAGCACGGGCTTGGGAGTCAGAGGAAGTGGGTTCTAATCCCGGCTCGGCCACTTGTCTACTGTGAGACCCTGGGCAAGCTACTTAACTTCTCTGTGCCTCAGTTACCACATCTGTATAATGGGGATTAAGACTGTGAGCCCAACGTGAGACAACCTGATTACCTTGTATCTACCCTAGAGCTTAGAACAGTGCTTGGCACATAGTAAGTTCTCAACAAATGCCATTATTATTATTATTATTCTCCTTAGTTAAATAGGCCACTTTCTCTAAGGTCTTCTGTCTGTCTCAAAGCCAGTAGTTGCCCAAGTCTTGCCACTTGCAAAATATTCTAGTTTTAAACCTGTTTCTGATCGTGTGAACATGCTGTCCGAGTCAGCCTGCTTGTGACCCCCTTAAGGTGAGAGACCTCCAGCCAGGTCACATAAATGATAAGCATCAGAACTCAAGGGTACTTCTTTTGGCCATGTTTATCAAAGATGCCCTGTGTTTAGTACAACTCGTCCTTCCCAGAGCTCTAAGCTCTCTAGTCAATCACTCAATTGCCAGATGCTTACGGGGTGCAGAGCACTGTACTAAGCATTTGGGAGAACACAACAGAGTTGAAAGGCACCTTCCTTGCCCACCAGGAGCTTACACTGTAGTTGGGCAAGAGAGACAATAAAAGAAATTACAGATAAGGGAAGCAACAGAGTACAGTTTGTACAAGGCTTTGTACATTTGTGGTGTGGAGGTGGAGTGGGATGAGTGTCAGAGTGCTTAAGGGGTACAGACCCAAGTGCACGGGTGATGTACTAGGGAGGGGATGAGAGAATAGTCAGGAAAGGCTTCCTGGAGGAGATGTAATGTTAGTAGGGCTCTGAAGATGGAGAGAGTGGTGGTCTGTTGTATATTAAGGGGGAGTTTCAGGCAGGAGGGAGGGTGTGAACAAAGGGGGTTAACACGGGAGGTGAGATCAGGGTACAGTGAGTGGGTTGGTGTTAGAGGAGCAAAGTGTTCAGAATGGATTGTATTGGAGAGGAGTGAGTATAGGTAAGAAGGAGAGAGCTGATTGAACGCCTTGAATCTAATGGTGAGGAGGGTCTCCTTGATGTGGTGATAGATGGGCGACCATTGCAGGCACTTGAGGAGTGAGAAGATATACGCAAAGTGATTTTTTTTAGAAAAAATGACCCAGGCAGTAGAGCGAAATATGGACTGAAGAGGGGAGAGACAGGAGGCAGGGAGGAGGCCGACTCAGCAGTCGAGATGGGATATGACGAAGACTTGGCCCAGCAAAATAGTCCGGATGGAGAAGGGGAAGATTCTAGAGTTGTTGTGAAGATAGAACTGAGAGAATCTGGTGACTGACTGAATATGCAGGTTGACGGAGAGAGATGAGTTGAGGAAAATGCCAAAGTTATGGCCTCGTGAGACGGGGAGGATGGTGGCATTCACAGTGATGGGAAAGCTGGGGAAAGGAGTTTGGATGTTCTGCTTCAGGCATGTCAAGTTTGAGGACGTTGGCAGGACATTGAAGTAGAGATGTTCTGAAGGCAGGAAGAGAAGCGGCGTGGCCTAGTGGAAAAACAGGCCTGGGAGTCAGAAGACCTGGGTTCTAATCCCAGCTCTACCACTGGACTGCTGTGTGACCTTGGGCAAGTCACTTAACTTCCCTGTGCCTCGATTACCTCATCTGTAAAATGGGGATTGAGACGGTGAGCCCCACGTGGGGCACAGAGACTGTGTCCAACATGATTCTCTTGTAACTACCCCAGCACTTAGTTCAGTGCCTGGCACATGTAGTACCTGGCACATTTTTTAAAAATGGAGGAAATGTGAGACTGAAGAGGAATCTAAACTGTAAGCACATTGTGGGCAGGGCACACGTCTACCAACTCTGTTGTACTGCACTCTCCTACAGTAAGCACTCAATAAATATTACTGATTGATTGAATGATTGAGAGAGGGTAGGGCTGAGGAGGTAGATTTGGGAATCATCTGTATAAAGGTGGTAGTTGAAGCCATGGGAGCAAATGAATTCTCCAAGGGAGTGGGTGTAGATGGAGAATAGAAGGGGACCCAGAACTAAACCTTGAGGGTGAGAGGCTGAAGAGAAGCCCTCGAAAGAACTGAGAATGAGCGAGCAGAGAGATAGGAGGAGAATCAGGAGAGGACAAGGTCAGTGAAACCAAGGTTAAATAGTATTTCCTGGAGAAAGGGGTGGACTGCAGCATCAAAAACTGCTCAGAGGCAGAGGGAATATGGTTTAGCCAAGGCCTAGGATATCTTGGTAGGAGATCTGGAACCCAGCATTCAGAAGGTCCCACTGAAACAGCCTCCTAATTGACATCAATGCCTTTTTTCACCTATGGATGCTGGTTCTGGTTCTGACACGAAAAAAAAAATCACCATGAAAATTCTGAAGATCAGAAAACATTCTTATGTCCTGAAAATTTTGGATCTTGTCTGAAATACACTACTTTCCCAGCATGGGAGCTGAGATCAGGGTACCAGAAGGATATTTAAGAACAAACACAGAGCACTGGTCATCTTAGCATCATTAGGCAGGAGGTATATGGAATTGTCCTTTATAAGTCAAAGATGCACCTCCGGGGCCTGTGTGTGGCTGACAAGATCCATGTGTAGTGTGCAGTCCCAGCCTTGCTGACTGCACAGGTTGTTCTTCATCTGGTCAATAATAACTGAGGTGTTAGTTAAGCATTTCCTATGTGTCAAGCACTGAACTAAGCACTGGGTTAGATACAAGACAATCAGATCCTACCTCAGCTCTTAGGACAGTGCTTGACACAATTAATAATAATTGTGGTATTTGTTAAGCGCTTACTAAGTGCCAGGCACTTTACTAAACACTGGGGTGGATACAAGCAAATCAGGTTGGACACGGTCCCTGTCCCACGTGGGGTTCACAGTCTCAATCCCCATTTTTATAGATGTAGGAACTGAGGCACAGAGAAGTGAAGTGATTTGCCCAAGATCACATAGCAGACAAGTGGTGGAGCCTGGATTAGAAGCCATGACCTTCTGACTCCCAGGCCCGCGCTCTATCCACTACACCATGCTGCTTCTCCATCTCACGGGGCTCACAGGTCTGCTGCCTACGGTGCCCATCCCCCTTTCCAGCTCTATCTCGTTGCCCCCCGACAATTTGACATCACGCTGACCAAGAGTACCCCCCGTTTTTGACCCGCTTTGGGCCAAAACCCCTAAAAGATGGAAAAGACCATTGGATTCAGTTGGCCGGTCTCTCTGTGCCTCTCTCCCCCAGATCACCCTTAAATAATAAGCAGTAAACTCCCCCTCGTATCAAATGTTCTTGCAGCGGGAGGACAACCGACTCATGACTCTCCCTTGACAAAGCCCAGGGATAATGAGGGCCTGGTGTACCTTTGATACACATGGAACCAAACCACGAAATAACAGAGTAAAGGTCACTTGATTCAAGTGGACAATGTTTTCCCTCCCGCCGTGTAAAGTCCCAGAATGGGTCAGGCCAATAGTTTGAATGGAGCAAGCGGAGGGCAATAGCTAAGTCAGCGTGAAGTCTTCGGTACAAGCAACAGGAGAAAGTAAAGAATGTTCAGCCAGGCCAGATTGCCGACCAGCTGAGCATCCCTGGTTGTTTTGCACCAGGAATGGCAGCACAATCAATCCACGGGAGAAAAGGGTAATGTGTTTGAACTCTGATCATCAACACGTCGCAACCTCAAACAGCATTGATCGCGGCGGTGAACCCTCCTTTGGTGGGAAACGGCTAAGTCAATAGATCCCCTGCCGTAATAAGCTGCTGCCACCTTCAGCAAGTTAAGGCGGGGGAGTAGGGGGGGATGATTGCATAAAACTCAGTTATCACGAAACCACACGCTGAATGGTGCCAGGGACAAAGGGCAGGGAAGCAGTACCAGCGGGGACAAAGATCATATCCAAAAGTCAATATTTTACTAAGATCAAGTGATTGTGACAAGTGAAAAACTAACAAAACTTTAGGGCAAATGACATAAGGTGGTGTTGACTGGTGATTGTTATTTTGAACACGGGCAACCAGTCCCACATCCAGGCTCCATCGATTTGCACGGCTCCACATCTCGGCCTCCCCCGGCTCCGTTGCCAAGCAGCACCGCCCTACTGTATGTATTGGCCAGGGTTCAAATTGGAATCCTTAGAGTCTGCTGGTCTTGAAGAACAGGCCTCTCTGAGATAGCAGGTCTATTTCTGACTGCTCAGAACGCAATAGGCCAAGAATGATCAGGAACCCTATGTTCCAGCCTTGTTCAGAATCAGATCGACCCCCTGGGCCTCAGCATTGGGGGCCTTTTGCTGTTGGGAGCGTGGGGCCCGATTCGGGGAGGGGCAGCGAGAGGGTGGAGTTTGAGGGGGTGGGGCTTTATTAGGGCAAAATGGAGAGAGTTAAGGGGAGGGGATAGAGAAAAAGAAGGAGGGGGGAGAGGAGGGAGAGAAGAGGAAAGGAAAAGGAGGGGGTGAAGTGGATGATTAAGAGAGTTCTTGAAACTGTCTTTTACTTCTCCTGTAAGCAATCCCTTTGGGCAAGCTCTCCTTCTGTCGGCTTTTCATGGGCAGCGATAGTGTTTACCTGCTCTATTGGACTGCACTCTCCTCAGCACTTAGTTCAGTACTCTGCACACGGTGAGCGCTCAATAAATACCATCGATTGATTGACCGAGGCAGGAGGCTCCATCGTCATTATCACCCTCCCAAGTCTAGTTCACTCCTGGCCCGGGGCACAGCCCACCTGCTCCCAACCATCAGGGCATGCTGGACCTGGCAGGGGGACTGCTCTCATCCCCCGCTCTGGCACCCATAGGAGAGTAGGGGAGAGAGGTTCCCTTTCCTTACCTAACTTGGCTGGCCTGTCCTCAGTGCCGCTCTGCTTGCTGATGGTGGCAATAGAGGGGAAGAGCTGGGGCGGGGGGGTGGGCATCGGGAAAGGGGATGGATCTCCCCCATGGGTGCCAGAAACAGCTCTGGCTCACCTCTCAGCCCGGTGAGGATCGTGATAACCCCACAGGTCCCTTGCCTGGGCTAAAGCCGCATCCTGCCAGCCGAGGGCCAGGAATGAGGTTGCCATCTTGGCTCTACCTCCAGCCCCTTTCTGGCACAAAAGAGCTGAGAGTGGGCTGGCTATGGCTATTCTTCCCGTCACCCTCCCAGGGCCCAGGCCCCCTCGCCCCCATGGAATGGTCGCCTTCGGGCCTCACCGACTAGACCCCGTCCACCGGGTCTAATTGGACTCCCCAGAAAGTGGTGGGAGTGGCTCAGACGTGACTTGGAGGCTCCAACTAGGACAGGGTGGCTCCTTACCCCACCCCATCCACTCTCTCCACCACCATTCAAGAGCCAGTACGCGGCTTAGAGACAAAAGAGGCCACAGAGGCAAATGTGTCCATTTCTGTTTACTGTACCTTTTGTTGGATCGTAAGCTCTCTAAGGGAGGGGACTGGATCTTTTACTTCTCTTGTATGTGCACAATCACCTAATGTAGTATTCAGTAGAGGCTTAAAAAATATCAATAGATGCGCAAGAGTTTTGAGTTCCTGAGGGAAAAAATATAATTATTCCCATGATTTTCACATGCAGTTTCCAGTAAAATAATCAAGTAATCACAATAATGAATGTTCTCAATGAAAATTTAATTTTGCATGTACTTTTTTATGTTTATTTTCCTAGACACTTTCTTCTTAAAATCATCTCTCATTATTAGCCTAATTTTTAAAAGGTACACAACCCCAGCTAGCTATTATTTGAAAATCACTGTGCTTCAGTTATTTCAGGTTATTTGTACTTATTGAGTGCCTCCCAGCTGCAGAGCACTGTACTAAGCATTTAAGAAAGTATAATAGTGGTAATAGTGGTAATAGTCCCAATTCTTGCCCTTGAGGAGCTTGAAGTCAAGCAGAGGAGACTGACGCTAAAAAGATTTACAGTTATGAGGAAAAAGGAAAATGGATACGTATGTGAGTGAGTGCTTATTTATTTTAGTGCCTGGCTCCCCTGCTAGATTGTATGCTCCTTGTGGGTGGGGAACATTTCTGCCAATTCTGTCCTACTGTAGTCTCCCAAGCACTTAAACACAGTGCTCTGCACACAGTAAGCACTCAACAAATACCGCTGATTGATTGATTAAATAATAGGATATACTGTACAAAAGTCACAGGTGGCTATGAGTGAGTAAAGTCTGTAGTTGCCACAGAAGTTCTGAGGGGGGATTTTGGAGGATTAAACCAGGGGAAAGGATAAATGCATTGAGTTTTGTACTAGCTTGACCAATCAATCAATCAATCGTATTTATTGAGCGTTTCCTATGTGCAGAGCACTGTACCATTAAACATTTGGGAGAATACAATATAACAAAGTCGGTAGATACGTTCCCTGCCCACAGTGAGCTTGACGTCTAGAGGGGGATACAGGCATTGACATAAAAAAATAAATTACAGATATGTACATAAGTGTGGCGAGAACGAGGGTAGAGTGAATAGAGGGTAAAAATCCAAGCGCAAAGGTAACACAGACAAATGAGAGAAGAGGAAATGAGGGCTTATTAAGGGAAGGCCTCTTGGAAGAGACATGATTTTAATAAGGATCTGAAGGTGGGAAGAGTGATCGTCCATCAGATATGAAGGGGGAGGGAGTTCCAGGCCAGAGGCAGGAAATGGGCCAGAGGTTGGCAGTGAGATGGACAAGTTCGAGGTACAGTGAGTAGATTGGCATTCGAGGAGGAAAGTGTACAGGCTGGGTCATAGTAGAAAATCAGACAGGTAGGAGGGAGCAAGTAATTGATTGCTTTAAAGCCTACGGTAAGGAGTTTCGGTTTGATGCAAGGGTGGATGGGCAACCACAGGAGGTTTTTAAGGAATATGGAAATGTGGCCTGAATGGTTTTGGAGAATGAAAAAATGATCCACGCAGTTAAGTATGGACTGGAGAGGGGAGAGACAGGAGGCAGGGAGGTCAGCAAAGAGGCTGATGCAGGAATCAAGGCAAGAATAAAATAAGAGCTTGGATTCCCGGGGTAGCAGTTTGGATGGAGAGGAAAGGGAGGATTTTAGCAATGTGTGTGAAGATGGAACCAACAGGATTTAGTGAAAGATTGAATATGTGGGTTGAATGAGAGAGATGAGTCGAGGATAACACCAAGGTTACGGGCTTGCGCGGCAAGGAGGATGGTGGTGCTGTCTACAGTGACGGGAAAGGCAGGGGGAGGGGAGGGTTTGGGTGGGAAAATGAGGAGTTCTGTTGAGACATGTTAAATTTGAGGGGTCAGTGGGGCATGCAAGTAGAGTTGTCCTGGAAGCAAGAAGAAATATGAGACAGGGAAGGAAACAGAACAGGGCTGGAGATGTAAATTTGCAAATCACCTGGAGGTAACTGAAGCCATGGGAGTGAGTGAGTTCTCCAAGGGAATGGGTGTAGGTGGTAAACAGCAGGGCACTCAGAACTGAGACTTGAGGGACTTCACAGTTAGGGGGTGGGAGGCAGAGGAGGTGCTCACAAGCGACTGAGAATGAGCAGCCACAGAGATAGGAGGAGGACCAGGAGAGGACAGTGTCACTGAAGTCAAGGTTGAAGAGTGTTTCCGGGAGTGGTCACCAGTGTCAAAGGAAGCTGAGAGGTCAAGGAGGATTAGTATGGAGTAGAGACTGTTGGATTTGGCAAGAAAGAGATGACTTCTGAGACCTTTGAGAAGAGAGTTCCAGTGGTGGGAAGGGGGAGCAAGATTGGAGCATGTCAAGGAGAGAACTGGAGGAGACAGAGTGGAGGCAGCGGGGGTAGAAAACTCGCTCAAGGAGCAGCGAAGTAGGGAAGGAGAAGGGAAGCAGTGTGGCACAGTGGAAAGAGCATGGGCCTGAGAGTCAGAGGACCTGGATTCTAATCTTGACTCTGCCACTTGTCTGCTGCGTTAACTTGGGCAAATCACTTAACTTCCATGTGACTCAGTTGCCTCAACTGTAAAATGGGGATTGAGACTGTGACCACTATGTGGGACAGGGACTGCGTCCAATCTGATTATCTTCAGTGCTCAGTACAGTGCCTGACACGCCGATTGTTCTGGACCTTTAACTCTCTCCTTAGGCCCCCTGTTCCTCCCCCTCCCCCATCTCTCACCCCCAATGATCTGGCCACCTATTTCCTCACGAAAATCAACACGATCAGGTCTGAGCTCCCCAAAGTCACCCCTCCGCCTCTCCCCTCCCCCCCAACAACCCCCTCCCCTACTTTCCCATCCTTCCCTGCAGTATCCTCAGAGGAGATCTCCTCCCTCCTCACAAGTGCCACCCCCTCCACCTGCGCCTCGGACCCCATTCCCTCTCACCTTCTTAAAACATCGCCCCTGCCCTCCTACCTTCCTTAACTTCTATTTTTAACCACTCAATCTCCAAGGGCTCCTTCCCCTCTGCCTTCAAACATGCCCACGTCTCCCCATCCTAAAAAAACCCACTCTTGACCCCACTTCCCCCTCCAGTTATCGTCCTATCTCCCTACTACCCTTCCTTTCCAAAATCCTAGAACGAGTCGTCTACAATCGATGCCTAGAATTCCTTAACTCCCATTCTCTCCTAGACCCCCTCCAATCTGGCTTCCGTCCCCTCCACTCTACCGAGACTGCTCTCTCTAAGGTCACCCATGACCTCCTTCTTGTCAAATCCAATGGCTCCTACTCCATTCTGATCCTCCTTAACCTCTCTGCTGCCTTTGACACTGTCGACCATCCCCTCCTCCTCCATACCTTATCTCACCTTGGCTTCACGGACTCTGTCCTCTCCTGGTTCTCCTCTTACCTCTCTGGCCGATCATTCTCGGTCTCCTTCTCTGGAGCCTCCTCCCCCTCCCATCCTTTAACTGTTGGAGTTCCTCAAGGGTCAGTTCTTGGCCCTCTTCTGTTCTCCATTTACACTCACTCCCTCGGTGAACTCATTCGCTCTCACGGCTTTGACTACCATCTCTACGCAGATGACACGCAGATCTACATCTCCGCCCCTGTCCTCTCCCCCTCCCTTCAGGCTCGCATCTCCTCCTGCCTCCAGGACGTCTCCACCTGGATGTCGGCCCGCCACCTAAAACTCAACATGAGCAAGACTGAGCTCCTCATCTTCCCTCCCAAACCCAGTCCTCACCCAGACTTCTCTATCACCGTGGATGGCACGACCATCCTTCCCGTCTCTCAGGCCCGCAATCTCGGTGTCATCCTTGACTTGTCCCTCTCGTTCACCCCACACATCCTATCCGTTACCAAGACCTGCCGGTTTCACCTCTACAATATCGCCAAGATCCGCCCTTTCCTCTCCACCCAAACGGCTACCTTACTATTACGGGCTCTCGTTATATCCCGGCTAGACTACTGTGTCAGCCTTCTCTCTGACCTCCCTTCCTCCTCTCTCGCCCCGCTCCAGTCTATTCTTCACTCCGCTGCCCGGCTCATCTTCCTGCAGAAACGATCTGGGCATGTCACTCCCCTTCTTAAACAACTCCAGTGGTTGCCTATCGACCTCCGCTCCAAACAAAAACTCCTCACTCTAGGCTTCAAGGCTCTCCATCACCTTGCCCCTTCCTACCTCTCCTCCCTTCTCTCTTTCTACCGCCCACCCCGCACGCTCCGCTCCTCTGCCGCCCACCTCCTCACCGTCCCTCGGTCTCGCCTATCCCGCTGTCGACCCCTGGGTCACGTCCTCCCGCGGTCCTGGAACGCCCTCCCTCCTCACCTCTGCCAAACTGATTCTCTTTCCCTCTTCAAAACCCTACTTAAAAATCACCTCCTCCAAGAGGCGTTCCCAGACTGAGCTCCTCTTCCCCCTCTACTCCCTCTGCCATCCCCCCTTTACCTCTCCGCAGCTAAAGCCTCATTTTCCCCTTTTCCCTCTGCTCCTCCACCTCTCCCTTCCCATCCCCACAGCACTGTACTCGTCCGCTCAACTGTATATATTTTCGTTACCCTATTTATTTTGTTAATGAATTGTACATCGCCTTGATTCTATTTAGTTGCCATCGGTTTTTACGAGATGTTCTTCCCCTCGACGCTGTTTATTGCCATTGTTCTTGTCTGTCCATCTCCCCCGATTAGACTGTAAGCCCGTCAAACGGCAGGGACTGTCTCTATCTGTTGCCGACTTGTTCATCCCAAGCGCTTAGTACAGTGCTCTGCACATAGTAAGCGCTCAATAAATACTATTGAATGAATGAATGAGTACATGCTTAACAAATATACCATAAGAAAAAGGAGTTTAGAGAGGAGTGGTAGGAGGGAGATGGGGTGATAACTGGAGGGAGTCTTGGACATCAAAGGAGGGTTTGGGGGTTTTTTTGGATAGGAGATATATGAGCATGTTTAAAAGTAGTGGGGAAGAAGTTATTGGAGAGTGAACAGTTGAAGATGGTAGTCAGGGAGGGGAGAAGGGAGGGAGCAAGTGCTTTCAGTAGGTGCAAACGATGGGAACTGAGGTGCAGGTGGAGTGGGTGGATTATGAGAGGAGAAGGAGGGAGATCTCCTCTTGAGGTACTCCTGGGAAAGATGAGAGAGTTGAAGAAGGAGCAGGAGGAGGGAGGGACTGGAGAGGAGCAGGGGAGATTTTAGGGGGATCCTGCCTGATGTTTTCAATTTTCTCAATCCAGTATGTAGCCAGGTCGCTGGGGCAAGAGATGGGGGTGATGAGGGGAGACAGGAGGTTTGAGAAGGGTGTTAAGCATGTGAAACAGTGGGCATGGGAGATGATAAGGAGCATGGGAGATGATAAGGATAGAGGAATAATTTTGCCAGGCTGAGAAGAAGGCAGAGTAAAGCACACAATGACGCATCTGAGATGGACAAGGTCGGCAGGATACCAGTGCTTCCAGCAGGTCATGCACAGGAGCAAAGGAAGCAGACTGTGGAGGTGACACAGGGCAGTGGGTTAGTGGTTCGAGATCGGCAAAGGGATAGAGAAGCCTGGGAGTTGAGTTCAATAGAGTGGGTAGGGTTGGTTTAGACTAAATTTGGTTTCGACTAAATTACCAATATTCTCTACAAACATGAGGTCTTCTCTCCTCTTTTGGCTCCAGCAGGAACAACGGCATGCCCTCAAAGTCACAGGTCAGACAGACCCAGAGCAGAGATTTACCGCCAGTTATCCGGTGACCTCTCTGCCCATCTACAATGCAGCTCCCCAGTGACTCTCTTAGAGACATGCATGAGTTCCTTTATACAAGGGACAAGGTGGTTGCCACTGTACGTCTACCAGAAATCTCCAGCAAAACACAAAACTGCTCGTTGCACCCCCAACTGACCTCAGATGGGCAGTGGGGTTCAGGTTCTCAGGCATGAACACTGCACAGTGTCTTTGGAAGTTGGGCAAAGAGGAGACCTGCTCTCCTCTTGCAGGTCCATGGACAACTGACAGTCCGCTCTCTAGCACAAACTCATCAATTATTATTGTCTGCCTGAAACGATTTAGGCAAACCCTACCAGGAGATGAGAGGTTGGCAAGATGACCTTTGAAAGTCCCTTTGTGTGACTCTATCACTCTCTGATGTGATTCCAATCCAGCACCGTTTGGAAGCAGCTTGGGAACTGCACGTGGTCGCAAGAATTGCTACAAAAGATAGTAGGGACAGCAGAGAATATCCTAGTCCCTCTCAGCTACCATGATCTAACACATGGCAATTGTAAAACCCTCCTTTAAGAGCTGGATCATTTTCAGGCCCCTATTAGAATGAGGAATATGACTGTCCCCGGATCTCCACAGAGCCTGAGGAGGAAGGGGACCACGAGGACTCCTGCTGCCCTGCACATTCTACAAAAAGGATATCATTTCTTCAGGGAAAACCCCCTTGAGATTCCAGTCAAAGGGGCAATCTTAGACCATCTGAGTTCCTGCCTATTTAACTGGTGCCTGGCCTCTCCCTGGCCTGTTCAGTCCCCACAAAGGCAGGACATGTACAGGGCCGGTCAAAGTCCAAGCCAGTCAGGCAGCAGTGATCCCTCTCTGTGTGGGGATTAAGTAAAACATTCCTTTCTGAGTAATCAAGAATTGGTGTGTAAGTCCGAGTTTGGTTACACAGCAGCTAAGCCAAGCGGATTTGGCAGAGTAGTGGAACCGATTGGGGGAAGAGGGAAAAAATGATTTTACTTCAACACTCGATAACTCTGCTTTGTTTTTCCACTGGTATCTGAAAACCAAGATGAATTACAATTTCATCTAGGATGCTGTCACCGTCCAGACATGTGAATATTTTCTTGTTTGGCAATGGGAGAGGAGCTTAGAGAAGGGGAATAGGTCACCCATGGAACTTAAGAAAATAAGTACAAGTCACAAGCACAGGTACTATAACCATTCAGCCACCCTCATTTCTCTTAGTCTAACTACAAATAACAGATACTATGGTAATACAACTACTAATAATAATTGTGGTATTTGTTAAGCGCCTATGATGTGCCAAGGTCATCAGGTTGGGCACAGTCTAAGTGGGAGGGAGAACAAGTATTGAATCTCCATTTTACAGACGAGAAAGCTGAGACACAGAGAAGTTAAGTGACTTTCCCAGGGTCATATGGAAGGCAAATGACAGAACTGGGAGGAGAACTCAGAACCTCTGACTCCCAAGCCTACGCTCTCTCCCCTGGGCCATACTGCTTCTCTACAACAGTTAAACTGAGCCTGAAGAGGTTCTGCGATCATCCTGGAGTGCATGCCGGGACCGGGATCGGCCTGGAGGACCCGTTCCATTTCATATCTGTCCCGGACTGTCTGTGTAAACAGATGAGATACAGTAAATTGGGAGTAAGGAAAGCCTCATTCCTACGCAAGCAGTAATTGGAGTCAAGAAGAAAACCTGTTTAACACTGAAGATCTGTAAAGGCAGAAGCAGTTTTCACTGGTGTAGGATGCCTGGTCTACTTGAAGGCAGAGTGGGTGACATGGTATGTTTTCAAGAGCCTGTCCAATACCATGGCTTGATAGACTCAATTCTCTACAAATTCTGTTGTCCTGTACTCTCCCAAGTGCTAAGAACAGTGCTCGTCACATAATAAGCACTCAATAAATATCACTGACTGATTCTACAGAAGATGAGTATGGCCTACATAAACCTTAGCTTACTTTATAGAAGGGGAGAATCACTGCCATCCATCCATCCATCCATCTCTCTCTCTCTCTCTCTCTCTCACACACACACACACAAATTGTAAGAGGAAGTATGGTGGTTTTACAACCTTAGTATACCCAGCTCAAAGTGAGTGTCACTGCCTGAGCCAGTAGCAGGCCCAATGGTCACCTGTGACCAGTAATTCTTCAATAGCCACTCTGCTCCCTAGCAGGGGAAGCAGTGTGACCTAGTGGAAAGAGCACGGGTCTGGGAGTCAAGACACTGGGGTTCTAATCCTGGCTCTGTCACTTGTCTGCTGTGTGACTGTGGACAAATCAGTTTACTCTCTATGCCTCAGTTTCTTCATCTATAAATTGGGGATAAAATACCTGTTTTCCCTTCCCCTTAGGACTGAGTCCCATATTAAGACAGGACTGTGTCTGCCCTGATTATTTTGTCTCTACCCCAGCACTTAGCCAACAGTTAAATACTTAACAAATACCATTACTCTCATCATTGGGTACTTGCCAAGGGCCCACCACCATCAAGGCCTATCCCTTTCTCGCCCCTTGGGACTTCCTAAACCTGATCCAGCATCATCTCCACACTGTACTTTACCTCTGCTACACTGTCAATGAAAAGTCACTGCCCAAGAAAAACAGCATGGCCTAGTGAGAAGAACACGGGCCTGGGAGTCAGAGGATCTGGGCTCTAAACCCAGCTCCACCACTGATATGCTGTGTGGCCTTGGGTGAGTCACTTAACTGCTCTGTGCCTGAGCTACCTCATCTGTAAAATGGGGATTAAGAGTGTGAGCCCTAGGTGGAACAGGAATGAGTCCAACCTGATTATCTTGTATCTACCCCAGAGAAGCAGCGTGGCTCAGTGGAAAAGGCACAGGCTTAGGAGTCAGAGGTCGCGGGTTCTAATCCCGGCTCCGCCACTTGCCAGCTGTGTGACTTTGGGCAAGTCACAACTTCTCTGTGCTTCAGTTAACTCATCTGTAAAATGGAGATTAAGACTGTGAGCCCCATGTGGGACAACCTGATTACCTTGTATCTACCCCAGTGCTTAGAATAGTGCTTGGCACATAGTAAGTGCTTAACAAATACCAGCATTATTATTATTATTATTAGTTAATTGCCTGGCAAATAGTAAACATTTAACAGATTCCATAAAAAAGTCACTAGATTTGGAGAGACTCGAGGGGAAACGGGGAAAACAGGCAGGGTTAGGGTTAGGTTTAGTCTTGACCTTGACCTTGAGTCTTAGTGAAGGCATAAGGCTTAATAAAGATGTGGGCAAAGGAGGAGGAAATATATATCTATATATCTATATATCTACATATCTATATCTATATAGATATATAGATATATATAGATATATATATATCCAATGGCTCCTACTCTATTCTAGTCCTCCTTGACCTCTCAGCTGCCTTTGACACTGTCGACCATCCCCTTCTCCTCCATACCTTATCTCACCTTGGCTTCACGGACTCCGTCCTCTTCTGGTTCTCCTCTTATCTCCCTGGCTGGTCATTCTCGGTCTCCTTCGCAGGCTCCTCCTCCCCCTCCCATCCTCTAACTGTTGGGGTTCCTCAAGGGTCAGTTCTTGGCCCTCTTCTGTTCTCCATATACACTCACTCCCTCGGTGAACTCATTTGCTCTCACGGCTTCAACTATCATCTCTATGCAGATGACACACAGATCTACATCTCTGCCCCGTCCTCTCCCTCTCCCTTCAGGCTCGTATCTCCTCCTGCCTCCAAGACATCTCTACCTGGATGTCTGCCCGCCACCTAAAACTCAACATGACCAAAACTGAGCTCCTCATCTTCCCTCCCAAGCCCTGTCCTCTTCCTGATTTCCCTATCACTGTGGATGGTACAACCATCCTTCCCGTCTCTCAAGCCCGCAACCTTGGTGTCATCTTTGACTCGGCTCTCTCGTTCATCCGACACATCCAATCCGTCACCAAAACCTGCCGGTCTCACCTTTATAATATCGCCAAAATCCACCCTTTCCTCTTCACCCAAATGGCTATCTTACTGTTACAGGCTCTCATAATATCCCAGCTAGATTACTGTGTCAGCCTGCTCTCTGATCTCCCTTCTTCCTCTCTCATCCCACTCCAGTCTATTCTTCACTCCGCTGCCCGGCTCATCTTCCTGCAGAAATGCTCTGGGCATATCACTCCCCTTCTAAAAAACCTCCAGTGGTTGCCTATCAACCTCCGCACAAAACAAAAACTTCTCACTCTAGGCTTCAAGGTTCTCCATCACCTTGCCCCCTCCTACCGCTCCTCCCTTTATTTCTTTCCACTGCCCACCCAACACGCTCCGCTCCTCTGCCACCCACCTCCTCACCGTCCCCATTCTCACCTATCCCGCCATTGACCCCTAGGCCACGTCCTCCTGTGGTCCTGGAATGCCCTCCCTCCTCACCTCCGCCAAACTAATTCTCTTCCCCTCTTCAAAACCCTACTTAAAGCTCACCTCCTCCAAGAGGCCTTCCCAGACTGAGCTCCCCTTTCCCCTCTGCTCCCTCTACCCCCCCTTCACCTCTCCTCAGCTAAGCCCTCTTTTCCCCCCTTTCCCTCTGCTCCTCCCCCCTCCTTTCCGATCCCCTCAGCACTGTACTCGTCCACTCAACTGTATATATCTTCATCACCCTATTTATTTTGTTTAATGAGATGTACATCACCCTGATTCTATGTATTTGCTATTGTTTTAATGAGATGTTCATCCCCTTGATCCTATTTATTGCTATTGTTCTTGTCTGTCTGTCTGCCTCCCTCGATTAGACTGTAAGCCCATCAAAGGGCAGGGACTGTCTCTATCTGTTACCGATTTGTACATTCCCAGCACTTAGTACAGTGCTCTGCACATAGTCAGCGCTCAATAAATACTATTGAATAAATGAATATACATAAAGAGAGAGAGAGAGGAGAGAGAGACAGAGAAGGGTACAAGGAGAGGAGGAGAGAGGAAAGGGGAAAAGGGAGAACGGGAAAAGGAGAGGGGGGACAGGGAAGAAGAAGTCACAGGGTTCAGTCTCACTATCCTAGTCAAAGGTAAAACCTTTAATGGTGGGTCCTGCTTAGGGGCTTAGGGTGGTAGGGCAATATCCCCAAAGCTTTGATTGGCCAATTTAGAGAGGGATATTGAAATCATATTTAAAAAGAGTGTCGGGGAGAGCAGAACATAGAGCCTGCATGGCCTAGTGGATAAAGCCCGGGCCTGGGAATCAAAGGACCTGGGTTCAAATCCCCGATCCTCCACTTGTCTGCTGTGTGACCTTGGGCAAGTCACTTCACTTCTCTGTGCCTCAGTGCCTCATCTGGAAAATGGGGATAAGACTTGTGAGCCCTAAGTGGGGCATAGACTGTGTCCAGCCTGACTAGCTCGGATCTACCCAGCGCTTAGTACAGTACCTGGCACACAGTAAGCACTTAACAAATACTATTAAAAAAAATCTGTGATGGGGTCAACAGGCTTCGGGCCAGCATAGAGGAGAGGAAGTGAATGTGAATCTAGAGGACCCCGACTTGAATTGCCCACCAGAGCCTGACATGGGACCCACTGTAAGGGACTTTTCTGTGCCCTCAAATAGGGCACTCCATCTCTGTGAAAAACTAGGGTGTTGCAGGAGCAAAGCAGGTTTTTTGTTTGTTTGTTTGTTTTTTCCATCCTGGCCCAGTAAACACCTATTTCCTGGTCTGATGGAAGAACCGGACTGGGCAGTTTTGTGATCTACATAAGAGTTACCAGAAACCTCTTCTCCCCATCTTGTTCACTGAAGCTTTTCTTTGGAGAGAAAACCCAGAGAAGAAGAAATCCCTGGGGTCCTGGGATTAAGGGATCCAATTGTTTTTTGGGTAAACAGAAGCCCCGATTTCTGTACATTTGCCTGCTTTTTGATGTTGCTTTCAAGAGGCCCTAACTCCAAGTTGCTAAGTTAAAATACAATAAATGAGTTTAATTCATGCCACCAACTGGGATTGGATCCAAAGCCCATATTCAGGCTTTGCATGCCAGAAATAGCTAACAAATTAAACCCCGGGAGTTGGGGGAGCAAAGGCACATACCAGCCAGAAGACCCTCCTCTCTCCCACAGCCCCGGGGTGGGGCGTCGGGTGAAGCTGGTAACCTCTCTTCACTCCCCCATTATTATTAATGTCCTATTTATTGAGTGCTTACTATTTGCCAAGCACTGTTCTAAGCGCTGGGGTAGACACACGTTAATCAGGTTGGACACGGTTCCTGGCCCCCGTGGGGCTCACAGTCTAAGGAGGGGTTCCTCCCACGGGCTCCCTGTGGGGCAGGAGGTGGCCTAAAACCTGGGCCAGTTCCAGAGACCAGCCGCTTCTGGGAACAAAGGGAGGAAACTATGGGCTGTTCCCTGAATTGGGAGACATCTGAGAGCCCCACCTGAGATAGAACCACCTCCTCCTTTGTTGCGTCTTTCTGATTTGGCTCTTGTGGGGTGGAAGGTGTATTAGCAGAAGTGACAGATTTGCAGTGGATGGTGACAAACCTCCAACAGCTCAAAAGGAGAAACTGGGTCAGGAGGGTGGGATATGGAAGAAAGAGGACAGGAGGGGTTGCAAATTATTAACTTTGCTTTCACCCCTCTGACTGGAAAGTCCCTGCCATCTGGATCCATCCATGTCTGTTTGTTCCTGCTCCCTCTCTCTTTCTTTCTCCCTCTCTCCTCCCGCCCCCAGAAAATCTTTGAAATAAGAATCAGAAAAGAAATTACTTGGAGAAAATCTAGTCTTCGGTTTCCTGGGGCTTCTCCTCAAAAACACCAAAGGGTAATCAAACTTCAGAAGCTTAATGTACCTTGAGAAGCCCCAAGAAGCTGTAGAACAATTTACAGGGGGAGCCCTTGGTCCGCTGGGTCGGGCTGGACCCGAGGAAGACTTCCCAATCTCACCTGAATTGTCGATGAGCCCAGGAGATTCCCAAGCCCCAAAAGGAAGCCTGTCCCTGTCCTCTGGCACTTATGATGGCAGTGCCAGATGAGCAGTGTGGTCTAGCGGAAAGAGCACGGGCCTGGGAATAAGAGGACCTGGGTCCAAATCCCGGCTCCTCCACCAGATTGCTGTGTGAAACCCTGGGCAAGTCACTTCACTTCTCTGTGCCTCGACGCCCTCATCTGTAAAGTGGGGATTCAGTGCCTGTTCTTCCTATTTAGATTGTGAGCCCTGTGTAAGACAGGGACTGTGTCCAACCTGATTACCCTGTATCGTCTCCAGTGCTTAGAACAATCCTTGACAAATACCACAATTACTGTCATTATCCACACTTTCTGCACACTGTTTTCCAACCCAGTTTTACTCTCCTTCACCCCTAGAGTATGCCTGTCATTTTATAATAATCATCATCATAATATTAATAAACATAATAATCACTGTGGTCTCTGTTAAGTGTTTACTATATGCCAAGCACCGGGGTGAATACAATTCAATCAGATCGGACACAGCCCCTGTCCCACTTGGGGCTCACGGTCTAAGAGGGAGGGAGAATAAACGGGCATTGAACCCCCATTTAACAGACGAGGACACCAAGGCACAAAGCAGTTAAGCGATCTGTCCAAGGTCATGTAGCAGGCGAGTGATGGTGCTTGGGATTAGAACCTCGGTCCTCTGACTCACAAGGTAAGAGTACAAGCAGCTCAGGGAAGCAGTGTGGCCTAGGGAAAAGAGCACGGGCCTGAGAATCAGAGGAGCTGGGTTCTAATCCCACCTTTGCCACTTGCCTGCTGTGGGACCTTGGGCAAGTTGTTAAATTTCTCTATGCCTCAGTTTCCTTGTCTGTAAAATGGGGGCTCAATATTTGTTCTTCCCTGTACCTAGATGGTGAGCCCCACCGTGGGGTAGGGACTGACCGACCGCGTGGCTTAGTGGAAAGAGCATGGGTTTGGGAGTCAGGGGACGTGGGTTCTAATCCCGCCTCCGCCACTTGTCTGCTGTGTGACCTTGGACAAGTCACTTAACTTCTCTGTGCCTCAGTTACCTCATCTGTAAAATGGGGAGGAAGAGGGTGAGCCCCACATGGGACAACCTGATTACCCTGTATCTACCCCAGCACTTAGAACAGTGCTTGGCACATAGTAAGTGCTTAACAAATACCATTATTATTATTATCCTGTATCTATCCCAGTGCCCAGTACAGTGCTTCGCACATTGTAAGCATTGAACAAATATCGCAATTGTTATCATGAATAGGTAATGCTCCCAGGTAGAGCCACATGGCCCACGGCAAAGTCCTCGTGAATCTTTCTACCCTCCACTGGGATTCTCTTACCCGATGATCAATTAATCAGTACTATTAATTAAGTGCCTACTGTATCCACCCATAGGAGGGGACAGTAGAATTAGTAACTGAGTTTACAATCTAGAGGGGGAGACGGACGCGGAAATAAATTCCAGGTGGGGACGTCACAGCCAGGTTTGTTCTAGGGAGACTGTTCTAGGGAGACAGTTGAGAAAGGCAGGAAGGATTACACGATTAACTTTGTGCAACATTGCCACCCAGAGGTGACTAAATCCTAAACCCAAAGAGACCTGCCATGCTTTTCCCAAATATCACATGCCCGGCAACTCGTTGCCTTTTATTCCCCGTCCAATACAACCAAAGAATTTACAGTCCCTCGTGCTTTCAATCTGAAACAGAGTGAGAAACCTCGGGGGTCCCGACCCAGAACCTCGGTAGCACCCTCTACTCCCGGGTAGCTTCTGACTCTCACGTTCAGTCCGTCACTGAGTCCCATTGGGTTTTCCTCCACGGCATTTCCCAGATCCATCCTTTCCACTCTATTCATATGGCTACACCTTGGTTCGGGCTTTCATCATACCCCAACTATTCTTCCTGGCCTCACTTCCCCTAGCCTCTCCCTTCTCCAGTCTATACTAAACTCCATGGCTTGGACTGTCTTCCTAACGAATCGTTCTACTCATCTCTCCACTCCTCAGAAACTTCCAAAGGCTACCCATTTCTCTCTGCTTTAAGGAGGAACTCCTGACCTATGCATTCGAGACTTTCCACCGACTCTTTCCCGCTTTTCTTCACCCACTACATCCAAGCCCATGGCTTCCATTCCTCCCAAACTAACTCTTCTGACATGCTCTCAACTTTCCTGCCTTCGATACGATTGACTGATTGACCGATTGATTTGATCTCATTGCTCAAGTCCTCCCTCCTGCCTAGAACTGCCTGGAACTCAATCACATTTATTGAACACTTACTTTATGCAGAGCGCTTGGGAGAGTACAATATAAGAGTTAGTTGGTAGACATGTTTCCTGCCCACA
Source organism: Ornithorhynchus anatinus (assembly GCF_004115215.2). Classification (NCBI taxonomy): domain Eukaryota; kingdom Metazoa; phylum Chordata; class Mammalia; order Monotremata; family Ornithorhynchidae; genus Ornithorhynchus; species Ornithorhynchus anatinus. The sequence goes on from NC_041749.1 coordinate 51,058,503, forward strand.
GTGAGCTTAAAGACGAGAGGGGAAGAGACGCATTAAAATAAATTATGGAGATGTTCATAGGTGCTGTGGGGCTGAGGGTAAGGTGAATAAAGGGGGCAAATCCAAGTCAAGGGGGTGGCAGAAGAGAGGGGGAGAAGTGGAAATGAGGACTTAGGGAAGGCCTCTTGGAGGAGATGAGCCTTTAATAAGGAGGAGAGAGTGATCCTCTGTCCGATATGAAGGTGAAAGGGAGTTCCAGGACAGAGGCAGGACGTGGGCAAGGGGTCAGCGGCCAGATAGACGAGCTCAAGGTACGGTGGGTAGCTCTCCCCATTTTTAAAGCCCTCCTGAAAACACACCTCCTCCAGAAGTTCTCTCCCAGTTGGTCTCTACCTCTCCAGGTTGTATAAATCCTATAACCACACTTAAGATGGGTTGTTATTCACCACTCCTTAGCACTTATGTATCTCTTGACAGGCTGAATTTCACTCCCCTTTCTATTAATCCTGCCATACTCCTGCTATCAAAGTTGTATTATTATTATTATTATTATTATTAGCCTTCCTCCTCCCAATCTTTGCAAATGATTTTTGTCAGTCCATCTCCCCCATTAGATTGAAAGCCCTATGAGGGCAGGACCTGTGTCTTCTTACTTCAATTGTGCTCTTCCCAAGGGCTTAGTACAGTGCTCTGAACACAGTAGAGGCTAAATAAACCCTCTGATTGATGGTATTTTCTCACTGAATTTGGTATAATTAAACTTCTAATCCCAGCTCTGCCACTTGTCTGCTGTGTAACCCTCAAGTCACTTCACTTGAGAAGCAGCATGGCCTAGTGAAAAGAGCACAGGTCTAGGAGTCAGAGGACCTGGGTTTTAATCCTGGCTCCACCACTTGTCTGCTGTGTGACTTTGGGCAAATCACTTAACTTCTTTGTGCCTCAATTTCCTCATCTGTAAAATGGGGATTCAATCCCTGTTCTCCCTCCTACTTATGCTGTGAGCCCCATGTGGGGCAAGGACTGCGTTTAAAGTGAATACCTCGTATCTACCCCAAGGCCAGAAAGAGTGTCCGACACCTAGTAAGTGCTTAACGAATACCACAATTATTATTATTGTTAGTATTATTATTATTACTGCTATTACTACTCTCTCCTACTTAAACTGTGAATCCCATGTGGGACAGGGACTGTGTCCAACCTGATCCCATTGTATTGACCCCAGTGCTTAGTACAGTGCTTGGCCTTAATAAGTACCATTATTATTATTATTATTAGAATGCATAACAGACTTACTAAGACAAAGAGGCTGTAAAACATCTCGGAGCGGGTGTCCTCAAGTTGCTTTCTGTAGTATATTTAGTCACTGGAGGTCAGAATCGAACAGAACAGACACTGGAGTTTGTAAACCGAGTGGGGATTTTTAACAAGACCCATGCTCTTTTTTAAACTGAATATGTATTCAAGGACCAAAAAGGTGCCTGAAAGAATACGATGCCTTGTGTGGGGACTCTCTAATGTCCCCTTGGAGCTGAGGGAATAGGGACAAATTGGGGAGCCACATGGACCCATGCTTTAAGAAGTTCCCAGTGTAATTAAGGTAATGGAGTTCTTTGCCAACTGAGGGTGTATTTTCAACCAGTTTTTCCCCTTGAACCTGCCAAGAAAAGAACACTGTTGCCAAGTATGAGATCCTTTGAGAGCTCTTCTACATCAGCCTGAGTGAAAATGTCAACCCAGACATGTCAAAAACAAATCTTCTCCTCTCTGACTCTGGGTGAATTGGGCAGTTGATGGGTTAAAGGGACTCCTGAAACAAGTAAAAATGAACAGTAGTTTGGGTACTACTTGAACACTCTTCCCTCTCCTCCGTAAGTCTACCTCTTGAGAATGGCCAAGAGACCTCCTGCAGTCTGGCAGCCATGTGAGGAGCCACTCTCCACTATCCGAGCAACCCAGATAATCACCTCTGAGGTCTTTCTAATTCTATCCACTCCAGGACAGGACCGCTTTTTAGAGATGATGCCTTGGGTTATGTATGGACGTTGCTGCCTCCCTGGAAGGAGGGGCAGGGGTGGCCATTCTCTCACTGTGTTCACTGACTCATTTCTTCCTCCTCCAGCAAAAGTCAACAACACGCCATTCTATCCAGCTTCAAGCAGGCTGCTTCCCGCTCTGGCCAAAAATGTAGCTAATTGATCTGCCCAGCCTTTCGCTGTCTCCTAAGTGAATGGTTCCTGCTCCTTGGGTCCAAACTGCTAAGGTGGAAAGTCTCTCCGTTGCTTGGCCTGCAAGCTATACAATTTGTGGATCTTTCTTTGGCTTCAAATATAGCACGGGCCACATCTTTGCCACCGGTTTGTTTGCTTCTGCGGGGAAGCAGAGTGGCTTAGTGGAAAGAGCACAGGCTTGGGAGTCAGAGGACGTGGGTTCTAATCCCGGCTCTGCCATTCGTCTGCTGTGTGACCAAAGGCAGGCCGCTTAACTTCTCTGTGCCTCAGTGACCTCATCTGTAAAATGGAGATTAAAACCGTGATCCCTCCCCGTTGGACAACCTACCTCGTATCTACCCTAGCGCTTAGAACAGTGCTCGGCACATAGCAAGCGCTTAACAGATACCATAATCATCGTTATTATTATTTTCTTTATTTGGAATGTTGACCAATTCCGCTCAAAATATTATTGATGGCAAAGCAGTTGAGTCAAAAAGTGCTCTTTTCTTCTTCATGGGGATCCCACCATCCAACAGTGGCATTGTGATTCGATTGAAATTGAGACACGCGGCAATGTCCATTCATAACCCAAGGCACCATCTCTAAAAAGGGGTCCTGGCCTGGAGTAGGTCGAATTAGAAAGACCTTAGAGGTGATTACCTGGATTGTATCAACTGTGTAAACTCCATGTGGGCGGGGAACATGTGTATCGATTAATCCCGGCTCCGCCACTTGTCAGCTGTGTGACCTCAGGAAAGTCACTTAACTTCTCCAGGCCTCAGTTACCTCATCTGTAAAATGGGGATGAAGACTGTGAGCCCTCCATGGGACAACCTGATTACCTTGTATCTACTCCAGCGCTTAGAACAGTGCTTGGCACATAGTAAGTGCTTAACAAATACCAACAGTATTATTATCATCATCGATTCTGTTGCACTGTCCTCTCCCCAGCACTTAGTACTGTGCTCGGCCCAAAGTAAGCGCTCAAAAAATATGACTGATTGAATGACTGATTGTGTCTTTCTCCATTTAGCATTAAATGGGTGTCACCTTGGCTTATTTCCCAGCTAAAGTAGATGTAGCTCCCCACCCCTTCAGATTCTTTACCCTTTGTACAAACGGATCCTTCCAGGAAATTGTTGTCGCACAACCGCTTGGCCTATGAGAGATCCGTCTCCGACCTATCTTCGTACAACTACTTCTGCAAATCTTGGGCTTTCCATTTCCAACCTGCACCATCCTTTGCGAATGATAACAGTTGTCAGCAAAGAGGAGATGCCTCAGTTCCTTCCTTTCGGGACTAATTCTTTTCCCAATAGTGACGGGTGAAGATGCCGACAGCTTTGCCAACATTGGGTTTCCCTGCTCAGCTGTTGTTTAGGGGGAATTCCGTGACTCGGGGAGGAGGCAACTCATCTCTTCCATGGATCTGAGACAAGCTGGTTTCAGCTTAGTTGAACACCTTGGAAAGCGGGTGACATTCCACTGAGTCTAACATATTTTTGTAATTAATGAATACAAAGCAAACCAAATTGGTTCTTTTGTGCATCTTCTGTTCACAGGAGGAGGGAGGGGGTGTGGTCGGTAGTTGAGTATCCTGTGCATTATTCACCGGTTCTTTGCTGGTATACACTTGGAGAGCAACCCTGAAGGAGGTGAGTATGCCACTAATAAAAATTTGTGTATTTGAAAGAGAGTTACTGGATGGTAATTTTTAATAATGATGGCATTTATGAAGCACTCATTGGGTGCCAAGCACTGTACTTAGCCCTGGGGTAGATACCAGATAACCAAGTCGGACACAGGGACATGGAACTCATATCCCTACTTGCAGCCCGTGTAGGAGGGAGTAGGATTTAATCCCCATTTTACAGACATGGCACGGAGAATTCAAGCGACTCGCCTGAGATCACACAGCAGGCCAGTGACAGAGTGGGATTCAAACCCAGGTCCTCTGCCTCCCAGGCCCTTGATCTTTCCACTAGGCCACACTGCTTCTTTTTTTCCCTCAAAAACCTTATTTTGTTCTTTGCCATACACAATCCCGCGAAATAACTGTTGCGCTGTTGTGCCAGCACATTGAATAAAGGCATGCTTCTTGCTTTGAGCTGTTCTAGCCATATGCTATCCATTCTTGAGCTTCCTCCACATTTCACATTGCAAATGGTATATTCAACATTCTTCCAAAATTACTCTAGGGACTAGGTCCAGGCTAGCTCTCGAATGAATGCATTTTATTGTAACTTTAGATGAGTGGGAATCACTGTAGAGATTTTATATCTATCTGTGGATGGATAGATAGATAGATAGATAGATAGATAGATAGATAGATAGATAGATAGATAGATACTGTTCATTGCCTTGTCTCTCTTTTCACTTTTCAGTGCAACTGGACTATTCCATTTCAGCCTTAAATTATATTCTGGAGGACAGGTACCATGTCTTTTATGTCTACTGTTTGTTCACTAGTACATTACTCTGTGAATCTGATGCTCAATAAATGCTGCTGCTAATGATGTGCTATTTAACTCTGTTCAAGCTCTCCTTCGTTTTTGCTAACAAATTAATCAGTGGCATTTACTGGGCACAAATCACTGTATTAAGCACATAGGAGATTAGAAGATGCACATTCTCTGTCTACAGGAGCTTATAATTTAATGGGGGAGACAGACATCAGAACATATTTACAAATGATAGGAAAAAGAGGAAGAAGAAGGATAAAATAAATAGACTGCAGGCTTCTGGGACAGGAGAGATGGTGAAAGAAATGGAAAAGTTAGGAGGAGGGGAGGGTTTGGTCAAAAAGACGAGAAGTTCGGTTTTGGACCTGTTGAGTTGGAACTACCAATGAGACTTCCAAGTGGAGATGCCCTGGAGGCAAGAGGAGAGATAATGATCATTATTATTGTTGTTATCATCATTAATAATAGTTGTTACGGTGATTATTAAGTGCTTACCATGTGTTGAGCACTGTACTAAGTGTAGGGTTAGAGAGAAGATAATCAGGTTGGATACAGTCCCTGTCCCACATGATGCTAACAGTCTAAATAGGAGGGCTATGAGAATGAATAGCAGGAGGTTCCTGACTAAAGAGATGGATTTGGGAGTCATCCGCAGAAAGGAGGAGGAGAGTCTGATTTATTTAGGCTGTGAGCCCCAGGTGGGACAGGGACTGTGGCGTCCAACCTGACTGTCTTGTATCTACCCCGGACTTGGTAAAGTGCTTGTCATATAATTATAACAAAAACCATTAAATAAAAAAAAGGTGAATCCTCTGATGGCTTCACTTCTCAACTTCTCCTTTTGCAACTCTTCACAGTCTTTTAAGATCATCTTTTGAACATCCTTGCAAAACGCCTAGGAATTTCTTGTCACATTTTCCTTCGACTGTCATAAGTGCCCTTCCAGCCAGCACTTTCAGCATTTCCTCCTTGATCCTTTTTTTGCTTTTTACCTTATTTGCGGAAGGCCGGCGTGTCAAACACATTCCCATGGATGGATTGCTTATGCAGTTAGGCTTTTAAAGAGTTGCAAACTGCTAATAAATTATGGATAAAATTCTTAACAACCCAATGCATTAGAATTCCAAAGATAACAAGGAAAGGAAATTGGTGAACAGAAGTCTCTTTACTCGTTTTCTTGCAGATACAGTGTTGGCCAGGATAGGCTTTCACGAAGGCCACTTTTTTCACTAGGAAGCGGAAAAAGGGGAGAAAGGGAGAAAAGGGGAGGGATGGAAAGAGGCAGAGAGAGAGAGACGGAGGCAAGGGAAGAAAAAATGGAGAGCCCATGTGGGAGAGGGACTGTGTCCAGTGTGATTATCTTGTATCCACCCCAGCACCTAGTCCCGTGCTTGGCCCATATATAGGAAGTGCTTAACAAACACCATAGTAATTATTATTATTAGATGGCGAGCCAGGCAGTTAGAATGGGATAGATAGGGACACCACACACAAATTAGCACCCACAGATTCACACTCCCACAACTATAGACACACATGCACTCTCCCAGATGATCTTCCCCCACACACAGCCTGCTGGCAGTGGGAGGCCAAGGAGGGTCACAGCTGAGCCTGCCGCTCCCCAGCCGCTGCCGAGGGCCCTGCTCTTTACTTCTGCTCCAGGTTAGATGTAGCGGTATTGCCAGGGACCCTGGGACACCTGGAGTTTCAGAGGGACTGTATGCGAAGTGGCTCCCTGATATTCATTCCCAGAAATCCTGAAGTACAGCCCTTTCTTTGGCAGCAGGAGAGGTGGCATCTCCAGGCTGAAGCAGGCGCAAATGGGGATGACGACTGTGAGCCCCGTTTGGGACATGGACTGTGTCCAACCTGATCACCTCGTATCTACCCCAGTGCTTAGAACAGTGCTTGGCACATAGTAAGCCCTTGACCAATACCATTAAAATTAAAAAAAGAGTGGGCTCAACTGCATCTCTCTCCTCCTGTTTCCCTGCCACCAGCCACAGGCTGCAGACAACCTCCCAGTCAGCAGCTGGTGGGCCTCAAGTTTGACACACCTGCTGTACCAAATGAATCAAGACGGAGTCCCGTGATCAGGATACCGATGACGACGACTGGAGGATTCGCTAGGCACTTGCTATGCGCAAAGCAGTGTGCTAGGCACTGAGGTAGATCCAATCAATACAACCCGACTGGAGACAGTTCATTCACTCATTCATTCAATCATATTTATTGAGCGCTTACAGTGTGCAGAGCACCGTACTAAGTGCTTGGAATGTACAATTCAGCAACAGATAGAGACGATCCCTGCCCAACAACGGACTCACAGTCTAAAAGTTCCTATCCCACAAGGGCCTCTTGATATAAGCGGGAGGGAGAAGTCGTTTAATCCCCAATTTACAACTGGGGGAACTGAGGCGATGGCTATCTCCCAAGCTGAAACAGTGCTGCAAGTCCTCTCCCCTAGCCTTCTCTCTTCTCTCTCACACTCACAACACTTCCAACATTTGCCCATCACTTTCAGTTGAGGTGGGTTAGAAAATTATTGGCATATAACGTGTTGAAGAGGAGGGGGAAAGATGTATTTCCTCGACCTGCCCCAGGAGCCTGGACCACAAGACTCCTTCTTTTGTGGGCTGGGGTAGAGGAGAATCTCCTCCATAAGCACAAATCTCCTTTCAACTTTTTTATTTTCAAGTAGCATGCAAGTGGTGCTTGGCCCCCATCCCACACTGCTGGTTAATTCACTGACAGAACCAGCATGGAGAACTAAAACAACATTTACAGACACCCATCATCAGTCAATCAATCATATTTATTGAGTGCTTACTGTGTGCAGAGCACGGTACTAAGCGCTTGAGAGAGTACAATATAACAGAGTTGGTAGAGACTTTCCCTGCCCACAACAAGCTTACAGTCCAGAGGACAGACAGAACAATTACCTACAGTGAACTCCTTGTGGGTGGGGATCGTGTCCACCAACTCTCCCGAGTTCTTTATAAAGTACTCTGCACACAGTAAGTGCTCAATAAATGCCACCGGCTGGTTGACACAGCAAACAAGTAAGCATAAGAATGAACATAAGCAAATCCACCAGACCACAACTCTGCTCTATCTTCAAAACCCTTTTGAAATCACATCTCCCCTTGGAGGTCTTCTCCCAGATCTTTTTCCTTCTCCCTAGGACATAACCGCCCCCCACCCCCCACCCCACCCCCACCATTACCACTTCAGCATTTCTGCTCCAACCATTCATGTATACACTCACATCCTCCCCACCATAGCATTTCTGTACCTACCCAGGTACCCTCCTATTTCTTTTATAGTATTTGTTAAGTGCTTACTATATTCCAGGCACTGTACTAAGTGCTGGGATAAATACAAGTTAATCAGTTTGGACACAGTCCCTATTCCACATAGGGCTAGCCATCTTAATCCCAATTTTACAGATGAGGTAACTGAGGCACTGAGAAGATTTTCCCAAGGTCACAGAGCAAACAAGTGTTTGCCTGTTTACTTGTTTTGATGTCTGTCTCCCTGCTTCTAGACTGTGAGCCTGCTGTGGGCAGGGGTTGTCTCTCTTTGTTGCTGAATTGTACTTTCTAAGCTCTTAGTACAATGCACATAGTAAGCGCTCAATGAATGAATGAAGTGGTAGAGGCAGGATTAGAACCCAGGTCCTGCTGACTCCCAGTCTCATGCTCTATCCACTAGGCCAGGCTTGCTTCTCAGCAGTAAATACTATATACGTACTATACGTACTATTTATGTATTTGCTGATCTACATATCCGTTTTTCTTTTCTTCTTCTCTCTAAACTATTTTACGCCCATCTCGACAGTAAACACCTCAAGGGCAGGGATCGCGTCTTCTAACTCTCCTGTACTCTCCCAAACGCCTAGTACGATGCTCTGCTCGCAGCCGGCACTCAATAAATACTATTAGGGGATGGATAAGGAATATCAGCCAAACCAACTGTTCTTCCGGTCCAATATTCTGTGTCCAGCAATGGCAATACAGGATGCTCACAGGAGCGAAAGACGAGCCTCATCCTCTCTTAGTAAGTACTATCGAGGTTCATCTAAAGGGGATGGGCCAGATTCCACCTGATACGACTTTAAATGCTGGAGGTCCATACTAAGTCCATAGTGCTTTCCTACAATGGCCAGGCACAGGCAAGTTTGTTTTTTGTTTTTCTGGTGGCACAGAATGATGGATGCACTTCTCAAGGTGGATGGGGGAAGATACAAATGAGAACCACACACAAACATCCCAAAGCCATTTTCAACTCCAATCCAGAGGAGAAAAACACAATCCAGAATTCATTAGTGTTTCTCCAAGCCACACTCTGTGCCCAGATTCAAAACAGATCTGGGCATCAGACAGAAGGAAGGATGAGATATGCACTCTCTGGAAATAAGGCCAAATAATAATGAACACCAGACTAGACAAATGGACAGTAATTTGCTGCAAAGAATTTACAGTGTGTTGCTTTTAATTGGTTAGTGTCACATGTATCCAATCAAAGCCCAATCATCCTAGATGCTCTACTTTGGACATTTACAACATGTGTTTTAGCACTACCCTCAATAGAAACTGTATTGGCAGCTGATTAGAGAAAATTCTAACAGACTTTCAGAGCTGGACACATTTCAAGTCTTTATTCTGGTTTGGTCCTTCTTTTGGTTATGTAAGGGGCTCGGGATCTGGTCTTTTCGATGAATGCATTCTGTACTTGGCCCTCTCCTAGGCCATAACTGGGCTGGACAAACGTAGTTTTTAAGATCATTTTTTATTAGGAAAAAAAAATCTGTGTTTCGCAAACCTAAGGTGAAAAAAAATCTAACGCTGGGGAGGATGCACTCTGCAGGCATTGTCCTGGAGCCCAGCTAAGTCATTTACCCTCCAAACTCTCCGTCAGCACATCCACCTGATCACAAGCTGCATTTCCAGCTCCTCCACTAATAATAATGATAATGATATTTGTTAAGCGCTCACTGTGCCAGGCACTGTACTAAGTGCTGGGGGGGGGGGATACGAGTAAATTGAGCTGGATCCAGTCCCTGTCCCATGTGCGGATCGCAGTCTCAATCCCCCTTTTACAGATGAAGTAGCTGAGGCCCAGAGAAGTGAAGTGACTTGTCCAGGGTCACATAGCAGACAAGTGGCAGAGCTGGGATTAGGACCCATGACCTTCTGACCCCCAGGCCTATGCTCTACCCGCTACACCGTTCTGCCTCCGTACCTATTCCGTTGATTGCCCAGCCTCCTCTGTGCAGGCTGGGCCCCCTATGCCCAGTGAGAGATCATTTTTGACTGAACAAAGACCAGCTCGGCCCTTCTGTGCTAAGGGAGGCTGGCTACTGAGTTGGATGGTGGCAATACCCCGGCAGGCCACAGAGACCCCACAGAATGGTTGCAGGTGCCTCTCCCCTTGGGATGAACGATCCTGTCCTGATATGGCTTGCGCTTGCAGGAGAAGCTAGTCAGCACTGGAGGTAGAAGGACATCAGACTGGCTTACTGACTTGTCTGCTGTGACCTAGGGCAAGTCACTTCACTTCTCTGGGCCCCAGTTACCTCATCTGCAAAATGGGGATTAAGAGGGTGAGCCCCACGTCCAACCTGATTAACTTGTATCTACCCCAGCGCTTAGATCAGGGCTTGGCACATAATAAGTGCTTAACCGACACCTAAATTATTTTCACCTTTATGGGAGAGATGGTGTGGAGAGACCTTGGGACCCCTGAAAACCGTCCCTGCAGAGCAAAAGCAAGAGGCTGATGTGGTGGGGGCCAGAAGGCTGAGCCTCTGGTTTCAATGGCTGGGCCCGCCCGCCGAAGCCTCTCATTGCCCCTCCCTCAGCCCCAACTCAGAGGATGGGGGAGAAGATGATTTCCTTGGGTCCTTCCAGAGTGGGGCAGCTCTGGGGAGCAGTGCATGCACTGGCTCCAAACCTGCAGTGTCATCGGCTCCCTCTGGGGTTCCAGCAGGGCCTGAGGTAGCCGGCCTCGATCTCGGATGGGTCGTCGTGGACCGGAGCGGGGAGCCAGGGCAGAAAGAAACCATCTCCTACTTGTTGCATCTCGAGAGCTTCACGTTTCGCGACACAAGACCAGCATGAACCAGTTATCCGCAACCTACAGACATCACATCCCAGGAAAGCAGGAGAAGTGGGAGACTTTCTTTGCCCCAGAGTGGTGGCAGAGCTGAGTCTATTTAAATAGTCTGGCTACCCCACAGCAGTTCTCCGCTAAATTGGCCCTGTGGAGGGAGCTGGCCAGAGAGGGGGCTGGGAGCAGGGAGTGTGGGAGGTGGAGGGAGCTGTAATGGTGTGGAATCTGCTGGGAAAAGAAGGGTGTCCCCCCCCAGACTCTCAGCTCACTAATGGGCAGGGAAAATGCCCGCTAATTCTGTCGAATTGTACTCTCCCAAGCACTTAGAACAGTGCTGTGCACACAGTAAGCACTCAGTAAATACCACTGATTGATTACCTCTATCAAAGTGACCTACGATTCAGCCTTCCTACAAAATACTCTCTAATAATAATAATGATGGTATTTGTTTAGTGCTTACTATGTACCAAGCACTGTTCTAAGCGCTGGGGTAGATACGAGGTAATCAGGTTGTCCTACGTGGGGCTCACAGTCTTAATCCCCATTTTACAGATGAGGGAACTGAGGCCCAGAGAAGTGAAGTGAGCTGCCCAAAGTCACACGGCTGATAAGCAGCGCAGCCAGGATTAGGACCCACGACCTCTGACTCCCAAGCCCAGGCTCTTTACACCAAGCCAGGCCACTTCTGGTGCTTCTCTACCAGGCAGTATCAAAGACAGTTGGGATCACCAGAAGAAAACACAAAGACTGGCAGGTCAGAATGACTCTGAGATCAAAGAACTACTTGCAGTGAAAGCAGTGCATTATAGACACCTTACAGGTTGTTATGATCAATAATAATAATAGTATTTTAAGTCCTTAGTACTAAGCATTGGGGTAGATATAGGATAATCAGGTCAGACACAGTCCCTGTTCATTCATTCATTCAATAGTATTTATTGAGCGCTTATTATGTGCAGAGCACTGTACTAAGCGCTTGGAATGTACAAATCGGTAACAGATAGAGACAGTCCCTGCCCTTTGACGGGCTTACAGTCTAACTCGGGGAGACGGACAGACAAGAACAATAGCAATACATAGAATCAAGATGAAGAGGATGGAGAGGAGAGGAAAGGAGAGCGGAAAGGGCGGATCTTGGCGATATTGTAAAGGTGAGACCGGCAGGTGTGGGGGACCGATTGGATGTGTGGGGTAAATGAGAGAGCTGATGTCCAAAGTCTCATCTCATCATCTCCTCATTAATTCTTATGTGTCTCTCAAGAAGAGATCTCCCACCTGCTTCACATGTGCCGACTCCAACTCTTCACACTTCTATAAACACTTGTACTCCCACTTCTTCCCTTCTGACCGCCACCTATGACGACTCGCTCTGATGGGGCTCCTTCCCCGCTGCCTTTAAGGCACACACCCACTTCTCCCCTATCCTAAAAAACCCTCCTTTGACCCCACCTCTCTCCTACCGTCATCTCCAAACTCAAGCGAGTTGTCTACACCCTCTGCCTCCATCCACTTCCTCTCTCCAATTCTCTGCCATTTGTGTTTTGCCCATTATGCTCCACCCAGACTGCTCCAAGAGAAGCAGCGTGGCTCAGTGGAAAGAGCACGGGCTTTGGAGTCAGAGGTCATGGGTTCGAATCCCAGCTCGGCCACTTGTCAGCTGTGTGACTTTGGGCAAGTCACTTCACTTCTCAGTGCCTCGGTTACCTCAGCTGTAAAATGGGAATTAAGACTGTGAGCCCCACGTGGGACAACCTGATTCCCCTGCATCTTCCCCAGTGCTTAGAACAGTGCTCGGCACAGAGTAAGCGCTTAATAAATACCAACATTAATTAAGGTCACCAATGCCCTCCTTTCTTACCAAATCCAACAGACTCCATTCCATCCTAATCCTTCAGCTGCCTTTGACACTGTGGAGCCATCCTCTTCTCCTGGAGAGTCTCACCTGGTTTCGCTGACAGTCCTCTCCTCTTTGTCCTTCTCTCGAGCCGATCCTTCGGCCCGTATCGCCGGCTCTTCCCCTGCCTTCCGTTCCTTAACTGTTGGGGGTCCCTCAGGGTGCTGATCTAGGTCTACTTTTAATAACTCTGAGAAGCAGCAAGGCTCAGTGGGTACAGTGTGGAACTGGGAATCAGGAGGACCCAGGTTCTAAACCCAGCTCCGCCACTTATCTGCTGTGTGACCTTGGGCAAGTCGCTTCACTTCTCTGGGCCTCAGTTCCCTCACCTGTAAAATGGGGATGGACGCTGTGAGTCCCATGTGGGACATGGACTGGGCCCAATCTGATTACCTTGTATCTACCCCAGTGCTTAGAATGGTTCCCGGCACATAGTAAGCACTTAAAGAAAGCAAAAACAAAACTAAAAATGACAGCTGGACTTGCTCCCAGGTTTAGAACCCGGGTCCTCTGACTCCCAAGCCTGTGCTCTATCTCTTGGGGCACGTTGTTTCCCAGTCCCATCCCTCTTCCCCACTCCATGCATTCTGGATTCTGGAAGTAGGTGAGTGGAGCTTGGCCCGCCCCTCCCCAGCACTCAGTCCGGGGTTGGAGAGACCCCAGGCTTTGCTCCCAGCGCGCTGGAATCCAGCACCTCTCTTCGCCCAGCTATCGAACCCTGGACACCCTGCTGGGTTTGCTGTTACCACGGAACTATGGAACTGACGAGAGGCAACGGAAAATTTACAGAGGCATGCCTGTCTGGGGGAGGGAATACGTAAAACAGGCAAACCAGTAAAAGGCCAGATTTGCAGGCCTGGTGCAAATTTGCTTTGCACCTGGACCTGTGAACATGTGCTGGGACTTCCCAAGAGGAAAGGGGAATAAAAGCACTTGAACTGGAGTGAGCTGCTGTTCAGGTGTTTCTATGCTACACCTCTCCTGGAAGTGGTAGCAGAACTAAAGATCTAAAATAGTTGTCTTTCTGTTTGTTTGTTTTTTTACCCTCTGTGTATGTAGGGGGGGAGGGGGGGAAGAGATTCCTAACGTTACATATTTTTTTAAACTCCCATTTAAAAAAAAAAAAATTGCCCCCCAAGTCATAAACTTGGAAGATTTAGAGGTTCTCAATGTTTGGTAGCATTTCAATTTCAGATGCCTGAGAAAACTGGATAAACTCTGATAGCCCTACTCCGGGTTTCTCCTGTTCGTTTACCCAGATGTTCCAAAATGACGCTTGGATAAACCCAGAAATGCAGTGCATAAAAAAAGACTTTCTTTTGTATCAAAAGCTGGGCAGTGCCCATCAACCCCAGATAGCTTCCATAAAAATCCATTAATACACACAGTTGCCGAATTGTACATTCCAAGCACTTAGTACAGTGCTCTGCACATAGTAAGCGCTCAATAAATACTATTGAATGAATGAATGAACACATTCCTGCATGATTCATCCCTTCAAATGAACTCTGACTTATCACATCCAGGGAGTCTCCCAACCCTCCTACCTGCACCTCTCCACATATCTTAAATGCATTTGTTTTCCTTCCCACTTTCACTGTCTTCGCTTGTGCTTCCATTACCGAACCTCTTGTAGCCGCCAGTATTTTATACACCAGAAGTGAGAATTTCAATCTTGGCAAAAGTTGATTCTGAACAAATATAGCATACCCCGCCCTCCCCCCCACCCCCCCACCCCTGCCATCCATGGTTCATCTAGTGGAGTCAGGTTTTCCAAAAGGAATTTACTTTTGAGGTGTAGCTGTAAAATAAGTCTGGAAAAAACAGTTTAAGAGTAAATTCAGGGGGAAATTTCAAAATAAAAATTAACTTGCAAAATATAACATAATCTAACTCTCATAATATCCAGACTGGATTACTGTGTCAGCCTCCTCTCGGATCTCCCTTCCTCCTGTCTCTCCCCACTCCAGTCTATTCTTCATTCCGCTGCCCGGATCATCTTCCTACAGAAACGCCCTGGGCATGTCACTCCCCTCCTCAAAAACCTCCAGTGGCTGCCCTATCGACCTTCGCACGAAACTCTGCCTCACCTCCCTTCTCTTTCTACTGCCAACCCAGTACACTCCGCTCCTCTGCCGCTCACCTCCTCACTGTCCCCCGTTGGCGCCTGTCCTACCGCTGTCCTGGAATGCCCACCCTCCTCACATCTGCCAAATTAACTCTCTTCCCCTCTTCAAAGCCCTACTGAGAGCTCACCTCCTCCAGGAGGCCTTCCCAGACTGAGCCCCCTCTTTCCCTCTGCTCCTCCTCCCCTCCCCGTTCCCCCTCTCCCGCCCTCTGCTCTTCCCCCTTCCCCTCCCCTCAGCACTGTGCACATTTGTATATAGTATTTACTACTCTATTTATCTTGTTAATGATGCATATATATCTATGATTCTATTTATCTTGATGATGTCTGCGCTAGACTGCTTGTTCTGTTTTGCTTTGCTGTCTGTCTCCCCCGTTTAGACTGTGAGCTTGTCATTGGGCAGGGATGGTCTTTATCTGTTGCCCATTTGTACATTCCAAGCGCTTAGTGCAGTGCTCTGCACATAGTAAGCGCTCAGTAAATACTACCAAATTAATGAATGAATGTAACGACACAGCAACCATAGAGTTTATGTAATCTTAATGCACTTTATTTACAACACTTCACTGCTTGTCAATGTGACCTTGGGCATGTTCCTTAATTGTTTTTATTGAGGGCTTATTGTTGGCACATCACTGAAATAAGCGCTTGGAAGGGTACAAAATAACAGAGTTGGTAGACAACTTCTCTGTGCCTCACTTTCCCCATCTGTAAAAAAGGGATTAAATCCTACTCTCTCCTACTTAGCCCCCTCTGGGGCAAGAGCTGTGTCCAGCATGATTATCTTGTACCTAACACCAGTGTTTAGTACAAAGTGCTTAACAAGTACCATTTTTTAAAAAAACCACAAAACAATACCCTTCTTGAAGAAACAAAGACTGAAATTAAGACTTCCAGCCAGAAATTTAGATTCAATTGAAATCAAATCCAGTTAGATTTCAGTGTTGGGTATTAGAATGAACATATCTTCAGCATATTTACACTACACATTCTGGGGCGACAAAACAGTTTACTTAAGGATGTGATTTTTTTTTTTTAATTCAGGCGATCCGTTTCAGTCCATAAGAAACATTTACCACTCAACCTGCAAGCGTCGGCTCATTGCAATTTAAAATAGAATTAGCTCTCTGCTCTTAGCCACTTCAGATCTCATGTGGCCATTAAGTGATAATTATTAGCTCTCATCTTATTGATGACTGCTGATTCTAATAAAATAACCAGGAAGCTGTGTCAATTATTTCTTTGGCTTTATTCCCCGGTGAAAATAGCTGCAAAAGCATTAAAAAAAGGCAAAGAAAAACAGCATGATTGTGTGCACGACCAATGTGGAACCAAATGAGAAAAGCCTAAATCCTAGCACTGCACCAATTATGCTCCTGACCATTGGCTTTCAGACATTTAATCACCTTGCCCCTCCTATCTTACCTCACTGTTCTCCTACGACCCAGCACGCTCGCTTCGCTCCTCTCCTCTAACATCAACCTATTCACTGTACCTCCACCTCTCTCACTGCAGACCCCCTCACCCACGTCCTGAGACCTCTTTCCTCTTCATATCTGACAGATGATCCCTCTCCCCACCTCAAAACCCTTATTAAAAACACACCCCCAAATGGCCTTCTCCAACTAATCCCTCATTTCCCCATCTCCCTCTCCGTCATGCATGGCCTTTGATTTCTGTTGGCCCCACGGCACACATGTACATATCTGTACTTTAGTTTAATGTCTGTCTCCCCCTCTAGAAAGGAAACTCTTTGTGGGTAGGGAACGTGTTATACTCTAACAGTAATAATAATTACAATATTTCCACATGGGGCTCACAGTCTAAGTAGGAGAGAGAACAGGTATTAAATCCCTATTTTACAAAGAGACAACTGAGGTAGAGGAGTTAAATGTCACACAGCAGGCAAGTGATAGAACTGGATTGGAACCCAAGACCTCTGACTTCTAGGCCCACACTCTCTCCAGTAGGCTGGGCTGCTTCTCAGCGATTCTGACAAAAGAGATTTTTACTGAAATTTGTAGGCTAGCTAGCACGTGAAGCAAGTGGAGGGACACCAGGGCTGAAGAGATACAAACAAAGCTTCACAGACAGAAACCAAACCAAGGATTCCCATGCATCCCTGAAGAGTGAATTTGGACCCCTATACCAATCAATAGTACTTATTCAATCAATCCTATTTATTGAGTGCTTACAGTAATAATAATAATAATAATGTTGGTATTTGTTAAGCGCTTACTATGTGCCAAGCACTGTTCTAAGTGCTGGGGTAGACACAGGGGAATCAGGTTGTCCCACGTGGGGCTCACAGTCTTCATCCCCATTTTACAGATGAGGTAACTGAGGCACCGAGAAGTGAAGTGACTTGCCCACAGTCACACAGCTGGCAAGTGGCCGAGCTGGGATTCGAACCCATGACCTCTGACTCCAAAGCCCGTGCTCTTTCCACTGAGCCACACTGCTTCTCTATGCAGAGCACTGTACTAAGCACTGGGGAGAGTACAGTGTAACAGAGTTTATAGACACATCCACTGCCCACAGCGTGCTTACAGTCTAGAGCGAGAGGCAGACATTAACATAAGTAAATAAATTTCAGATATACCCATAAATGCTGCGGAGCTGAGGGAGGGGTGACTATCAAAGCCACAGCACTGCTGAAGAGCATAGCTGGCCCGATCCTCAGCATAAAGAGAAAATCTTATAGTGATGGCAACTACACTTCAACCATCTCCAACAATCTCCTTGACACCCCTGTTACCACTGGGGAAGACACAGCTTTCATTTCATCCCTGCAGTTACAGCTGGGCAAAATGGCAAAACTCCTGGCTCCGGCGGTTCATCTGCCAAGAACTCTAGCAGAGAGGGGCTGTTCTGCTCAGTTGCCTGCACAAGCTCTTCCTCAGTATGTGGAGGGCTGAGGAAATCACAACCCCTTAGTTGCATCAAACCCAAAAGCCACTCCTTAGTGCTAACCTACTCACTGTGCCTAGCTCTCATCTCTCCTGCTGCCAAACCCTTGCTCACACCCTTCTTCCTTTTTGGAACTCCCTTCCTCTTCATCTCCGGTCAAACCCACCTCCTCCAGGAGGCCTTCCTAGTTAATTTCTCTTCCCCCCAGGCCATATCCTCCTAACTACCTGTCTTTAAAGGGCTCACAACCACCCGTAGCACTTCAATACATACCAATTTATATAAGCTACCACTCATCCACATATCCATCTTTCTATTCTCATTTTCCTGTCTGTAAGAATTTTGGGCCTAGTTTCCTGCTGGGGATTGTATCTTCTAAACCTATTGCAATCTCCCAAGTACTTAGTACAGTGTTCAGTACCCAGTAGGTGTCCAAGAAATACTACTGATTGATTGATGAATTTTATTTCATTTCCTATCATCAGCACTTAGGTATAGTGCTCATTTAATTTGGATTTTTATTTGTATCTTCAATTCCTCCTTCGGCTACTTCACCCTGCTATACTCAAATCACTTCCTAGTATATCCTTCTATTGTCTCCCCCTTTAGGTTGTGAGTTCCTCGAAGGCAGAGACCATGGGTCTTGCTTCTGTTGTCCTCCCCCAAACACCCATAACAATGCTTCATGCTCAGTAGGCTTCACACTCGCTAAATACCACTGATTGTTTGACTGATCGAGGATTTCAAAGATGGAGACGTTTGTCATTAAAGCCGACTGCAGGATCACACCGATGGTTGGCTAGATCCTAGCTGGGGCCCTTCTAGACCGACTCTTGAAGAAAACGCTAACTGGGCGCTCCCAGAATTGCAGTGAAGGGTCTGATAGGATCTCTGTTGCATTTCGGATGCAGTAGGCTTGTAGGGAACATCAAGATCTCAGCATGGTGACTGTAGTCTTTGTAAAAGCCTTTAGCATCATCAGTAGACCTCAGCTCTGGGAAACTCAAAGAGACATACTGGCTAGGTAGCTAGTCTTGGGTGCAAACCAGAGCTTTGTAATGGAGTCCACCATCTTCCTTCTGTCCATATGGGTATGACCACGTGTCAGCTTGACAAGGAAAGGCACTAAAGAGTAGGGGGCAACAGGAAGGTGGTTGGGGCCCACCCAGAGTTCTGCAGGAGTTGGATAACAGTTAAGTGTTAACGAGGATATTACCTCCTCCGGAAAGGCCGCTTTCGGAAGTGAAAGCAAATCATGGAGGTAGGAGAGACAAAGTGGTGGCAACAGGACATTGCAGGGATCGGAGAGCCAATACTCACGCAGCAGCATCCGCACAGACATTACCCTTGGACACGGGGTCAGGAGAGGAGGAATGTACCACACAATTCACAACAGCGAGAGATTCGGGTAGCGAGACTGCCTTTGAAAAGGGATGCAACAAGGATAGGGATTCTTGTTGCCAGAGGGAACCAAAATCATACCAGGAGTACGTTTAGATCGTTCTGCTCTGTCCGGAGGCCAGAACGCGAGCACGAGTAAGAGCAACTAACTCGGCCTACTGTGCGGAATAATGGGAAGGCAGGGCCTGGGATACCGGAACGGGCAGACCCAAAGCAGACCACATAGCCTGATTTCAGCTGCCCTCGATCACCCCTAAGGCAAGAGCCATCGACGAACAACAAGAGGTCAGGGTTTTGCACAGGCCAGTGCTGTAAATCTGGGTACGGTCTTACTATGCAATTAACAGCAGACTCACCGTCATGGGGATTTCCCTCGTCCTCAGTTGGGTAACAGGGTAGCAGGATTTGGAATTGCCCAGCATGTGTGGGGTAGCCGGACCTGATCCAAATCATTCCTTAAAGCCTAGGAGAATATCAAGGGGGAATCTATATATCCCCAAGGGAGACGAGCCCAGGTATACTGGTGGCCTTGATTCATAAATTACTTGGCGACGTCAAGTTCGCTTCGGGCCGACCACAGTAGGGATCGGTTGTGCACACAGACAGTAGGCCCGTCTGTGTGCAAACCCCCGTACATATCTGCAGTTTCGAAGGGAACGGGGTATCCAGGGGTTGTGCTTCAGGGAAAGTGCATTCACACATAGCAGGGGGTGTTATTTGTTAGATTAGCAGCCTGGAAAGTAGTGGCCTCCCAGATTCCGAGTATACAAGGTAAGAGAGTACTTATGCTTACACGTGGCTGACAAAAGTTTCTCAACTTAATTCTGTTTTAGTTAACTCTTATTAGCCATTTTGAGAGCTGGGGTTTTTAGGTGGACCTAAAATCCCTTTGTAAAATAAGGACATGTTCCACTCCTGGGTCCTTTTCCCCCAAGAAATCTGTGCAAACTTGTAGGCCTCCGGTGCCTAACACAAATTCTTTAGGTTCTCCTTTCATTTCCATCCATGAAAAATACATATTCAATTGTTACAAATTTTCCCCCTTCGATCTTAGTATTACCCTTTTTTACCCCAAAAAACATTTCTTTACACCCAATTTCCATATTCCCATTTATCCAGAATTGTATAGGAAAGGAACATATATATTTCTTTACATTCCTATCTTTTTTTTCCTCCTCTTTTTGCCTACACATTGTTGGTTCCATAGTGAACATATCAAGACAAGTTTCTTTGCTCAGGCCATCACGTTTATGCCGGATGGATATAAAGGTGAAAGTTTGCATTCACCTTGCTCATATATCCCTTTACCAAATTAGCAAAATCTACAGTTAACACTTCCCTCTCAGGGTCACACCTGGAGATTTCCAGTACTCCACCAGTCTCAACTATGGGAGGGAGAGTCAAGCAGAGGCCTACCCATTCCATTCCTAGCTTGGGCAGTGGCTAGCGACTGGCAGGCCATCTGTTACAAGTCAAAACTCACCAGTGCTGGGCAGCAGTGGCACGGGAGAGAGTTGAGGGTGGAGACTCAGGTTTACCGTGTGGAAGGAGGCAATGGTAAACCACTTCTGGATTTTTACCAAGAAAACTCTACGGATACACTACCAGAACGATTGCAGGTGGAGGTGAGGTGCTCTGGTAGAGAGGTGTCCATGGCGTCACTATGGGTTCAAGACAACTCGACAGCATTAAGACAAGACGGTCAACACGGTAGAATCTCCGACAAGGTATTTGAATCATCACCCCTGTAGGCATTCCTAGCCCGAAAGAGCAAATCCAAAGTTTTCACCTCCGTTGCATTTTCACACTTACCCAATAGAGAACTAACTTTTCCCATAATGAGATACATACTTCACAATAAATCAAGCTAATCGCTGCTTGAGGGAGGTGCCTTCCCTCAAACCGATTTTCACTTTTGATCTTCTAAAGTGGTAGCTCCAACCACACTCTCAAACTGTGGAGCTTCCCAAATTCCATTAGGAATTCCTCCCTGCAATACACAACACACACTTCCACACAGACACACGGGTACAGTCAATCCTTCCTGAGAAGGCATTAGTCTCCATCTTCTCAAATGCCTAAATTCTTATTCAAAACTCTCATTCCTTTCTGCTAGGTACAGATTCCCTCTATTCAACTTCAACTCCACCATTATCTCTTTAGAAATAACCCTTCAAGCCTTTCACTCTTCTTCTTCTTCACCTACATTCATATACATAATCTCCCTATAAGTACCACATCAAACCTCAACTCTGTGGCATTCTCAAAACATCCTACATTGTACACACACTAACACAAGGGGGATCTCAATTCCAACATATTCATGCAGTCTTTTTATCACTTAAAACGAAACCCTTCTCCCCCTACCATTTTTATACAAAAATGAAGGTGCACCCAAACTCAACATATTCACCCTCTCTTTTTGGCACTTAGAACGAAATGTTCTCAGGTCATCATCAGGGACGTAAAGTATCACGGTACAGCACTCAAGGTCTGCCTCAGACACTAGCCTTACGTGAGGCTGGTCTGGTGCCTGCCCCTTAAATTTGGTAACTTGGTTAGTGCTGGTTTAACCATATACTTCAATAAAAAAAATAAATTGTGGTATTTGTTAAGCGCTTACTATGTGCAAAGCACTGTTCTAAGCGCTGGGGGATACAAGGTGATCAGTTTGTCCCACGTGGGACTCACAGTTTTAATCCCCATTTGACAGATGAGGTAACTGAGGCACAGAGAGGTTAAGTGACTTGCCCGAGGTCACACAGCTGACTAGCGGCGGAGCCGGGATTAGAACCCGTGATCTCTGACTCCCAAGCCCGCGCTCTTTCCACTGAGCCACGTTCAATCCCAGGAGAATCCCGGATGGGTTCTCATTTTACAACTTTCATTACTTGGACTCTGGGAGGACAGAAGTCCAGGCCAGGTAAATGTTCTGCACACAGTAAGTGCTCAATAAATACGAATGAATGAATGAATGAATGAATGAATGAATGAATGAATGAAATGCAAAGAAAATGCTCAGAGGTTTCACTGAGCTCCTTTTTTTCTGATACCTAACACTGAGCTAAGTCATCTGGTAGGCTTAATGCTGAGGAGTGAGTTTCTTTCAGATGCACATCTAACATAAACAAAAAAGAAGTTTAGGGCAGAGGTGGGTGTGCGAATAGAATGCACCACCCAGGTATTTTGCAACTTGGACATGGAAGTTTCTGAGTATGGCCATCCGAAATGGATGTTAGGGTGTCTGAGGTGACTTGCCAATGGCAGCAAAGTAGACAAGGCACAGAGAAATGACCGAAATGCTTTCCTTTTGGGGAGGAATACACCTGGCCTCTTGGCGATCTCTCCATTCTTCCTGAGAACTTCTGTCTCCTGCCTTTATTGGCACCCTGCAGCCCCCTGCAAGGAGTCCAAGAAGTTCCCCTTCTACTACCCAGTGCCTCCCCTGGGGAGGAGGAATAAGGAGGTGGCGGGGTCAGGAGGATGGTGTTCTCCTGAACATCTTCCTGGCCTTCAGCCTTACTGTCCTCCAGGCTTAGGAGTTGAGCATAAAGTGGTTGGGGAGGGCCAAGGAGGCTGTAAGGAGGTACATGGGTAAGGAGACTGTCAAAACCCCTTTTTCTTTACCTACCTTTAATTTATCTTTAAGTTTTGAATTCAAATCTTTGAGGCCTCAAAGATTTGAGGAGAAGAGAGGAGGAGTCGTTTAGGGTTCTGGCTAACAGTACTTTTTCACGTAAACACTTCATTTTCACGAAAGCAATTAAGAGTGCTAACTAGGGTAGAGTGGTATGTAATCTGACAGGTGCAAATTCTAAGAGCTCATTAAGGGCAGGGAAACTGCCTGCTAATTCTGATGTATTGTACTCTCTCAAGCTCTTAGTATGGTGCTCAGCACACAGTAAGCGGTCAATACATACAACTGATTGATTGAAGAATGGCTTGGGGGAAGATACGATCTAGGATTGGGAACTAAGCCCTCATTTCCCCTACTCCCTCTCCCTGTGCATGGAGACCTGCACTGAGCCCCACAGCACTTATTGACATATCTCTAATTTATTTATATCAGTGTCTGTCTCCCCTTCTAGACTAGAAAGTCCTTGAGAGCAGGGAACATGTCAACCAACTCTGTTGTACTATATTCTCCCCAGCACTCAGCACAGTGCTCTGCACACAGTAAGTGCTCAATAAATACCATTGATTAGTTGAGAGAGTGAGATTTCCAGAGTGCCTTGAAGCTGGGGAATGCTGCGATCTGGCAGATCTGTTTCTACCATTAGAGTGTAAGGCCCCTGCAGGCGGGTAATGTGTCATTTTTGTTTTGAATTCCCCAGGCGCTCAGTACAGCACATTGCATCCAGTGAACACTCAATAAATAGTACTACTGCTATTTAAAGGAGGAGGGAGTTCCAGACAGAGGGAAAGGCTTTCGCAAAGGAGCGGTGAGTGGGAAGGCTAGCTTGTAGAATGCATGCTGGGAGATAGTGGGTGAAGAGCTAAAGTACATAACAATAATAATAATAATAATAATGGTATTTGTTAAGTGCTTGCTATGTGCCGAGCACTGTTCTAAGAGCCGGGGGAGATACAAGGTGATCAGGTTGTCCCACGTGGGGCTCACAGTCTTCACCCCCATTTTACAGATGAGGGAACTGAGGCCCAGAGAAGGCAAGTGGTTTACCCAAGGCCACACAGCAGACGAATGGTAGATCCGGGATTAGAACCCACGTCCTCTGACTCCCAAGCCCGTGCTCTTTCCGCTACGCCATACTGCAACAGTTAGGACTGCTGGTGAATAAACCAGCACTTCTTCCAAGTCTTTCTGGAAGGTATAATTACACTTCCCATTGGAGCCAACCTGGTTTAAGAGCCTCCTTCTTGGAATGGAATCACAGGAAGGTCTCAACTTTAAGGACCCACTGGCAGCATTTCCAAGAGTTTATTCAGCCAACTTTCACATGCAGGAAACTGTGAAAATAGGGCAGATTTACAAAAACATAGACAGAGCATCAAATCTACGATCAAAGTCTCCTTCTCTGCCTTTAAATGATAGCTGGGCTCCTCTGGAGAGTTGCAAGGTACCCACCCAACCCCAGTCATCAGGGGACCACAAACTGCTGAAAAGTAATATCTCCATCTTCAATATCATGCCAGTCTCAATCCCGATCTCTGTCGGAGGCAATGAAGCCCTTCGAGTTTTAAGGTCCACAGGAGGCAGGCACTGCGTTCATTCACATGCGTCCAACCTGATTGACTGCTACCAACCCCAGCGTTTAGAAGAGTGCTTGACACGTAGTAAGCCCTTAACAAATACCATAATCAATACCATAATCATCATTCTCCCCTTGACGAGTTGTGCAGATTGAATCGGGTACAAAAAAAAGAAAAAAAATACAATGTGATCAGCCTGCGGCTCGTGGGCACTACTGTGTCGTTTAGATAGGGTTCCTATGCTGAAGAGTCATCACTTGTTCAAGCACCACCCGTCCTCCGAAGGGAAGAGCCATGTTCACTTGGGTTTAGGCGGGTCCTTGAAGATGGCATCAGGAGTCTCCACGCCTGCGTCGACATCCTCCCGAAGTTAAGCTTGGTTTTCCTACCCAAGACTCCTCAGGGCACAGCAACGCCCCTCTGGGAAGCTGCAGAGAGGAAAGCCGCCTCGCTCCCCGGCATTGCTACCTGAGCAGGAGGTAAATGGGCTGTCTACCTACTTTGCTCTCTCTCAATAAGGCTGTTTAAATTACCCTGAAATGCCAGAAGGAAGCGGAGAAGCAACAGCTTCACTGAAAGCAGCATCCCAGGCAGTATATGATCGCTGACACACTCTCATACCATCCCTGAGTATACCTCGAAATCATTCAAACACAGTCCTTACTGTAGGCACGCATACTCGCTCTCTCCAGCCCATTCAAGAGCTTGTAGGCATCTCTTCACCAACTTAAGGAATCAGGCTCAGGATTAATATCTGGATTTTACACGGACGTCATGAAACTTGAGCCACAAGGTGTAGCTTGTGAAGAGATGCCTCTGACTGCTTGAGTGGGATGGGGAGAGTGAGTAGGCGTGCCTACTGCTCTCTACCCCACTCACACAGAGCAAGGAAGCTCTGTCAAGGCCTTGTGGGGGGCCTACATTCTGGGTGTGTAAACCTTTAGACTCTAAGCTCCTTGTGGGCAGGGAACATGTCTACCAACTTTCTTGCGTTGTACTCTCCCAAGCACTCAGCACGATGCTTTGCCCACAGTAAGCACTCAGTAATAAATAATAAATAAATAATAATAAATAAATAATAATGATGGTATTTGTTAAGCGCTTACTATGTGCCCAGCACTGTTCTAAGCACTGGGGTTGTCCCATGTGGGGCTCACAGTCTTAATCTCCATTTTACAGATGAGGTAACTGAGGCACAGAGAAGTTAAGTGGCTTGCCCAAGGTCACACAGCAGATGAGTGGCGGAGCCGGGATTAGAACCCACATCTTCTGACTCCCAAGCCTTTTCAGAGCCACTCTTTCCACTAAGCCACGCTGCTTCTCTGCAACTGATTGATTGATTTTGACCTACACTCAGGGATGGGCTGAGAGTGGGTCAGTGATGGAATACGGCCTGGGATTCCACTTTCAGTGACGCTATCCAGCCCTGATCTCTCTCCCTCTCTGCAGTCTCATATTTCCTCCTGTCTTCAAGACATCTCTACTTGGATGTCCTCCCGTCAACTCAAACTTAATATGTCTAAAACTGAACACCCAAACCCTGTCCTCCCCCTGACTTTCCCATCACTGTAGATGGCACCACCATTCCTCCTGTCTCACAAGCGCGTGAGCTTGGCGTCATCCTCGACTCCCCTCTCTCACTCAATCCACATAATCGATCCATCACCAAATCCTGCCAATCCTCTACATCCTGCCGATTCCACCTACACAAACTAAACAGACTTCACAAACTGACTCTGGCTCCCAGGTCCTGGCTCCTTCCGCTAGGCCGGGCTGCTTTTATTTCTTAAGTGCTTCCCACATGTCAAGCATTGTACTAAGCGCTAGGGTAGACACAAAGGTAGTCGGGTCAGACACTGTCCCCGCCCCACACAAAGTTCACAGTCGAAGGGAATGCAAAGCAACCCCCTCCTCAGAGTCCACTTCCACCTTGTCAAGGGTACCAAACATCTCATTCATTCATTCAATCGTATTTATTGAGCGCTTCCTGTGTGCAGAGCACTGTACTAAGCGCTTGGGAGAGTACAACACTAAACAGACATCCTCTACATCCAAACTGCTACCACATTAATCTAATCACTTATCCTTGATTACTGTATCAGCTTCCTCGCTCACCTCCCTGCCTCTCCCCACTCCAGTCCATACTTCACTCTACTGCCCACATCATTTTTCTACAAAAACTTTCAGGCCATCTTTCCCCACTCTTCAAGAAACTCCGGTGGTTGCCCATCCACCTCCGCGCCAAACAAAAACTCCTCACCGTTGGCTTTAAAGCACTCAGTCATCTTGCCCCCTCCTACCTCACCTCGCTACTCCCCTACTAGAACCCAAGGCACACACTTCACTCCTCTAATGCTCACCTTCTCACTGAACCTCGTTCTCACCTATCTCGTTCACATCCTGCCTCTGGCCTGGAACGCCCTCCCTGCTCATATCTGATGGACAATTACTCTCTCACCTTTCAAAGACTTACTGAAGGCACACCTCCTCCAAGAAGCCTTCCCTGACCAAGCCCTCCTTTCCTCTTCCTCTGCCTTATGCATCACCCTGACTTGCTCCTTTCATTCATCCCTCCCTCCCAGCCCCACAACACTTATGTACATATCTGAAATTCAGTTTATATTAACATCTGTCTCTGCTGCTAGACTGTAAGCTCGTTGTGGGCAGGAAAAGTGTCTGTTATATTGTATTCTCCCAAGCCCTTAGATCAATACTCTGCACACAGTAAGCACTCAAAAAATACAACTGAATGAATGAATAAATGAATCCAGGAAGATGTGGTCCTAATGATATCCCTGAGAAGGAATATTGGTATCCAAGAGTGCTCTTAAAAGAGCCGCCCTGGCCACCAAAGGGCCTGCGGTGGACATTGCTGATGGGGCGCCAAGCCCCCACAGCAGGAATTCATGTCACCGCAACCTCGAAAGCAGAGAATCCCATTGAAGTGCAAGGAAAAGGTCAATGTCATCTATTTATTTCCCAGGGTTGGCCTCCCGGAATGTGCCCTGCATTTGCACGCATAGCACTTGACATTCACTCTGCTCCAGGAGATGGGGCCATAAACTCCATGGCTAAATTGGGGGCTCGAGGGACGCACTGCCTCCCTGATATGCGGAGAGCTCTCCTGGGCTCTTAGAGCACCAGGATGGTGCAGGGCCCGTCTGACTCTGGCTCGAACGCTGAAGAGTGGCACAAATGGTTGGGGCAGGACTCAAATTTGCCACTTCTCCAGTGTAAGTCTCCTGTCACGATGTAGTCTAGGTATATAAAAACGGGCTGAAAATCTTCACCGAAATCTGTCCCAGGGGACTGAATCAGTCTCTCCCTGGGTCTGTCGCTTGGAATCTCAGCACCCTGGTTTCATTACAGGAGGACAGACTCGCTGCTCCAGTAAATAATTCAAACCAGTGGCCGTTCTACCCAGGCAGAAGGAACTTAATAAAAACCCAATGCTGATACCGAACAGCATGTTCTTGGATTTAGGGACACTGTACTCTCTTGCAGGTTTTAAAGCATTTATTTAAACAGTGGAAGCTGGGATATTTGCGGCTCAGTTTTTCCCAGAGCAATGAGATGGCTCAGTAAACAACTCTGAGATCAGTTGAAAACAGGCAGCTTCTTTTGAGGCCGATGAGCTCCAATATTTGAAAGGATTTTAACTAGGCAGCAAAGAGGACACTAGCCCAAAAAACCAAGTGTACGCTAATGCTAATTGAAGTACTGTAAACTTGACACCTGGTTAATCCGGAAAACAGGTACAACCACTTGACAGGGTGGCTTCGGATACTTGAGAATTCCTGTTTGAACAAGCTGCTTCAGGAGGAGTCTGGTCAGACCACTCCTGATGGAAAGACGGTGAGTCCCGTGTGAGACAGGGACTGTGATTGGTCTGGCAATCTTGTGTCCCAGCACAGTGCTTGGCAAATGGTAAGTGCTTAGTGTATGCTACTATCATTTTTATTATTATTATTGTTATTAGGTAAACCTTGATAGCTCCAGGAAGCTATGGCTCGTCCCTGAGGCTGGTACTGAGAGGCTAGACCTGGGTAGGGTTGCTCTAACTAACCACTGGGCAAATCTTGGGGATGGTGGACAATTGCCATGGGTCCATCATCCTCTGGGAGCCCCCCCATGGCTACTGGAGGACTGTCAGAGTCATCTGAGAGGCCATTATGGCTAGTAGCAAAGCATCCTACTCTCCTCGTGTCCATTCTTTTCTCTCTGTCCCAGATACAAATAGCTCCAGGAGTGGGTGCATAAAGTTAACAAATTCATAGGACACTTATTTTTCCAAAATCCACGCACATCAGTGATCTTATTTGTTTCTCACAACATCCCTGTGAGGCTAGGAAAGGAACAAATTATTATCCCCATTTTACAATCAACCAGTAGTGTTGACTGAGCCCTTGCTATGTGCAAAGCACTGTCCTAAGCACTTGGGAGAGTACAATACAACAGAATTAGTAGATACATTCCCTGCCCCATAAATGTGAGTAAACACAGAAATCAACGGGTGGAAGTTAGGATTAGAACCAGGTCTCCTGACTTGCAGACCACACACATTCCCCTAAGTCACACTGCATGTGCACCCTAGGAAGGGCAAGGAAAGCGTGAATCTGGGCCTAGGGCTGGGCCTGGCTTCTCCTCCTAGGGCCCTTTAAAACTCTAAACTTGCCCTGGCCTTGATGAAATGAGCTGGTGATAGGTAGTACGGGATTTGTTGATTTGAGTTGCCCTGGCTTCTAGGTACTACATCGAAGCCTACCAACCTGTTACTTATAGATCATCTAAGATTATGACAAATGGTTCAGAATTCACATCTTCAGTTTCACAGCAAATTTTGTTAGCTGCTTTGCTTATTCACCCAAGCACACGATGAGCCGAGGGAAAGCGATGTCTTCCGTGCGGGCAGTCCCCGAGCAAAATCTGCTGGATTTGGTACCTCCTGGATGAAGTTTGATTTTCTATTGTTGCGAGGCAGTGTTCCCTAGTGGAAAGAGCAGGGACCTGGGAATCAGAAGACCTTGTTTCTGGCCCCAGCCCTCCCGCTCATCCGCTGTGTGACCTTGAGGAAATCACTTCATTTCTCATCTGTAAAATGGGAGTAGTATACGCGATCTCCCCCCAGACCGCGAGCCCTACCGCGGGCCAGAAACCGTGTCCGAACTGATTATCTTGTATCTACCCAAGCACTTGACATAAAGCAAGTGCTTAATAAATACCATCATTACTTTGATTATGCTCCTAGTTGGTACAAGCGGAAGAGTTTCTCAGATGATCAGAGGCCTATCAGAGGTCTCCCAATCCCTTCTTGTGTCCTCCAGCAAAACTGAATAAGAATAGACCTACTAGGCAGTCATGATTTAATCTACAGTTGACTGGGAATGAGTCAGATAAGGCAGCTTGGCTTAGTGGAAAAAACCCAGGCTTGGGAGTCAGAGGTCATGGGTTCTAATCCCCGCTCCACCACTTGTCAGCTGTGTGACTTTGGGCAAGTCACTTCACTTCTCAGTGCCTCAATTCCCTCATCTGGAAAATGGGGATGAAGACTGTGAGCCCGACATGGGACAACCTGATTACCTTGTATCTACCCCAGCGCTTAGAACAGTGCTTGGCACATAGCAAGCGCTTAATAAATACCAACAAGGCACCTTCAACTCGAATACAGCGGGCCATGCTACCACGGCGGCAATCCAATCGTGCTCAGTAACCAGTCTGACAAATATAGCGTCGAGTGGGCTTGGTGTGGGGCCCTGCACGGCGGACATGCAGAGATCACGTCTGCTGGGTTGCCCTGCAGTCTAAAGCTACGGTGCAGTTCCACAAGAGGCTTCTTAACAATTCTGTCCTCTAGCTGATCCAGAAACATTCTGGCCAGGGTTTTGCTGCAAATGGAGAGCAACAGAATGTCACAATGCCAGCTTTCACACATTTCTTTTTGAAGATGCCTCTTCAAAAGAACGAATGAGTCTTGGGCTCTCCAGTTGAACCCTAGCTGATTTCACCACATTTGAAGTTTGTCTGGAAAATGATCTTCTGTTTGTTTCCCTTTACTGGCCATAACTGAATCGAACAGCTCACCCTAACGGCACCGTGCGTTGGCCCCTGTTGCATAAACTGTCCCCTGAGCCAGGTCTCCTGCCCTTCCTGAGTTTGTTCTCATTACATCAAAAGAAAGGGCAAACTACCCATAGTCACACAAATCACCCTAATAGCTGCTTGCAATCAGGAGAATTAATGACAGTATTGTTTGGCCCTTCCAAAAGCATCCATTATTGGGCAAACTGAGGTGAGATTATAATATCATGGAAACAAAGGACTTGGGGAAGCCATTAAGCAGGACTATACCTCTCCGGGGTAGAGTTTAATCTTCTTTTTCAAGGTTTGTCTACAAAGTCAACTTTATCATTCACTTGGGGAAAGTTTATAATTAAGCCAACTTTATCATTCACTTGGGGAAAGTTTATAATTAAGCCAATCAACTTGATTCAAGAGCAGGCATGCAAAGTTTGACACACAATGATGCAACAGAATGGCCTTCCTTACATTTTTAGTCTTTCTAGTGAGAAAGGACTCACAGGGCCTCTTGATATACAACTGGAGGGCAGTCTAAGACAGTAATTTTCGAACTGAGAAACGGCGTGACCTAGCGGATAGAGCCTGGGGAGTGAGAAGGACCTGGGCTCTAGTCCCGGCTCTGCCACTTGTCTGCTGTGTGACCTTGGACAAGTCACTTAACTCTTCAGTGCCTCAGTTATCGTATCTGTAAAATGGGGATTAAGACTGTGAGTCTCATGTGGGAACAGGGATGGTGTCCAACCTGATTAGCAGCTACCTACCCCAGCGCTTAGTACAGTGCGTGGCACATAGTAAGCACATAACAAATGCCATAAAAAAGACCAAAAACAAAAAAGCCATCCTGCCCAATCTTGAGTCAAACACTGGGTTACTAGCCTGAGACATCAACAGACACTCCTTGCTTCCAGAAGTAGGGGGCTCCCCACCAGGTTCTGCAGTGAGGGAGTGGGAGATAAGGAAATGGGGGGTTACTCAGGGAAGGTCTCCTGAGATGTGCCTTCAATAAGGCTTTGAAGGTGGGGAGAGTGATTGTCTGTCAGATATGAAGTGGGAGGGCGTTCCAAGCCAGAGGCAGGACGTGGGCGAGAGGTCGGCGGCAGGAGAGACGAGATGGAGGTAGAGTGAGTAGGTTGGCCTTGGAGGAGTGAAGTGTGCGGGCTGGGTTGTAGTAGGAGAGTAGCGAGGTGAGGTAGGAGGGGGCAAGGTGATTGAGTGTTTTAAAGCCCACGGTGAGGAGTTTCGCTTTGATGTGAAGGTAGATGGACAACTACTGGAGATTCTTGAGGAGTGGGGAAACACGGATTGAATGATTTTGTTAAAAAAAAAAATGACCAGGACAGCAGAATGAAGTAAGGACTGATCACTAGAGTGGAGGGAGACAGAAGGCAGGGAGGTCAGCAAGGAGGCTGATACAGTAATCAAGGTGGGATAGGATAAGTGTTTGGATTAACATGGTAGCAGTCTGGATGGAGAGAAAAGCGGGGATTTTAGTGATGTTGTGAAGGTTGAACCGACATGATTTAGTGATAGACTGAATATGTGGGTTGAATGAGAGAGATGAGTAAAGAATAATGCCAAGCTTACGGGTCTGTGAGACAGGACAGACGGTGGTGCCATCTACAGTGATGGGAAAGTCAGGGGGAGGATAGGGTTTGGGTGGGAAGATTAAGGAGTTCACTTTTGGACATGTTAAGCTTGAGGTGATGGCAGGACATCCGATTAGAGATGTCTTGAAGGCAGGAGGAAATGCAAGACTGCAGAGAGGGAGAGAGATAAGGGCTGGAGATGTAGATTTGATAATGATCCCCACAGAGGTAGTAGTTGAAGCCATGAGAGTAAATGAGTTCTCCAAGGAAGCAGGTATAGACGGAGAATAGAAGGACACTCGGAGCTGAACATTGAGGGACCCCCACAGTTAGGGGGTGGGAGGCAGAGGAGGAGCCCACAAAGGAGACTGAGAATGAGCAGCCAGAGAAATAGGAGGAGAACCAGGAGAGGACTTTCAACCCCTTTATGAATTGGAGATGAACTGGAGAGACGGCAGCTAGGGTAATATTGGGACTACAGCTGGAGTGGTGGGAATGTGGCTGAATAAATGTCAAGAGAGGCAGCAGTGCCAGGGATAAATGAGGAGCCAGAGAGAGTAAAGAAAATAGGACAGAGAGCTGGAAGAACATGGGTTTCCTGCTTCACTCTCCATGCCCGGCCCTCTTGATGTCTTCCCAGGGGACTAGAAGAAAGAGGAAAGCATTAGGGATGAGGGTGGCCTGGGAGTCTAGTGGAGAAGAGACTATGGAAGCATGAAGCAGAGACGCAGTGTGGCTCAGTGGAAAGAGCACAGGTTTGGGAGTCAGAGAATGTGGGTTCTAATCTCGGCTCTGCCACTTGTCTGCTGTGTGACCTTGGGCTAGTCACTTTACTTCTCTGGGCCTCAGATACCTCATCTGTAAAATGGGGATTAAAAGTGTGAGCCCCACGTGGGACAACCTGATTATCCTGTATCTAACCCTAGTGCTTAGAACTTGGCACATAGTAAGCGCTTAACAAATACCATTATTATTATTATTAATACAAGCAGCAGCATGGCCTAGTAGCAAGAGACCGGGCTTGGGAGTCAGAGGTCATGGGTTCTAATTCCGGCTCTGCCCCTTGTCGGCTGTGTGGCTCTGGGCAAGTCACTTCACTTCTCTGTGCCTCAGTTCCCTCATCTGTAAAATGGAGATGAAGACCGTGAGCCCCATGTGGGACAAACTGATTATCTTGTAACTACCCCAGCACTTAGAACAGTGCTTGGCACACAGTAAGCACTTAACAAATATCACCATTATTATTATTATTATGAGGGGCTGTGGCACAGAAGGGGCACACGTGGCCAAGGTGCCAAAGACCTTTCTGTGGGGGTTGCACGAATCAGTGTTCTTCTTCTACTGGAACACAAGAAAAAACAGTTGAAAAACACCGCAGTAGGGAACAATCTGCTCAACTGTCCCCCTCCTCCTCCCTGGGATCCTCCAGGACTTTGGGATTTATGCCTTATTAATTGTCCTCCTGACTGCACACGGTCTAGAAAATAGCAAAACACTCAGCAAAACACGAGGGTAGAAGTCCCAGCTCTATAGGCGAGCAATGCACATACCCTGGCCTCACCTGCTCCCAGTCCCCAGCGAACCCCAGGCCACGTCTTCTTTCTGCATTTGGGGCCAGGAACACTTCCCAGCGCCGATGCACAGGAGAAGATATTTTTCCCCCACTCCATCCCACCCCACCCTACATAAAAGGACAAGCCAAAGTATAGCTCCACTATCCTGTTCCTTCTTTAGTGGAAATGAGGGGTGTGGGCCTGGGGAAAAGGGGAAAAGCCAAGCTAGAAAGAAAAAGGAAATGTAGTCCCGGCAGAACTGTAGTCAGTGGAGCCCTTCAAGGGCAACCCCTGGAAAACGCCACCTTATACTGTGGACCTGTCTAAACTTGAGTGTAGGTCTATCAACAATCTGTCTGTGAGTCTCTGAAAGGTGCTATGGTTCAGAACACAAAAGAAGAAACTGATATTTTTGCTTCCAGGCCGCTACCCCTCATCCCCCTCTCCCCGTCCAGGGTCCCGCCACCTCCTTCCCATCCAAACCCTCCCCTCCCCCCGCCCTTCCCCCCCTCCCCTCCTTGCACCCACAGCTACTTTCAAGTGTGGCCTCTGGAACCCCCGCTCTATTACAGGTAAGCTACCTTTCGTCCATGACCTTTTCCTCTCCCGCTCTCTCCTCCTCCTCGCCCTTTCGGAAACGTGGCTCTCTCCCGAAGACACGGTCTCCGCCGCCGCTCTCTCCGGCGGAGGCCTCTCCTTCTCCCACTCCCCCAGACTCACCGGTAAGGGAGGAGGCGTCGGCTTCCTCCTCTCGCCCCATTGCCGCTTCCGTACTATCCCTCCTCCCCCTTCCCTCTCCTTCCCCTCCTTCGAAGCCCATATCATTCGCCTCTACCACCCCCTCCAGATACTTGTCGCTGTCATCTACCGCCCTCCCGGTCCCACCTCCGACTTCTTCAACCACCTTGACCCCTTTCTCACCTTCCTTCTCTCCTTCTCTCTGCCCACTCTGATCCTTGGAGACTTCAACATCCATATGGATGTACCCGACGACTCCTCTGCCGCCCGCCTGCTATCCCTCCTCGACTCTGCCGACCTCCTCCTCCACCATACCGCGCCCACTCACTGACTCGGTCACACCCTCGATCTCGTCATCTCCTACCGCTGCACTATCTCCTCCCTCACCAACTCTGAAATCCCTCTCTCTGACCATAACCTTCTCACCTGCCTCATCTCTCACACTCCCTCCCCCAGCAAATCTTCGCTACTGCCCCACAGAGACCTCCGCTCTCTCGATCCCATCCGTCTTTCCAATAGCATCTCTCCTCACCTTGCCGCCCTGTCCTCTCTTCCCACTCTCGATGATCAGGTCTCCGCTCTCAACTCCACCCTCTCTACTCATCTCGACTCTCTCGCCCCCCTTTCCCTCCGCCTCTCTCGCTCCACTAACCCACAGCCCTGGATCACCTCCTCCGTCCGCCTCCTACGCTCCTATGCTCGAGCTGCTGAGCGCTGCTGGCGAAAGTCCAAGCACCAAGCCGACCTCACACACTTCAAATTTATCCTTTCCTGCCTTAACTCTGCCCTCTCCTCCGCCAGGCAAAACTTCTTCTCCTCCCTCATCGACACCCATGCCCGTCACCCCCGCCGATTGTTCCGGACCTTTAACTCTCTCCTTAGGCCCCCTGTTCCTCCCCCTCCCCCATCTCTCACCCCCAATGATCTGGCCACCTATTTCCTCACGAAAATCAACACAATCAGGTCTGAGCTCCCCAAAGTCACCCCTCTGCTTCTCCCCTCCCCCCCACCAACCCTCTCCCCTACTTTCCCATCCTTCCCTGCAGTATCCTCAGAGGAGATCTCCTCCCTCCTCGCAAGTACCACCCCCTCCACCTGCGCCTCGGACCCCATTCCCTCTCACCTTCTTAAAACCATCGCCCCTGCCCTCCTCCCTTCCTTAACTTCTATTTTTAACCACTCAATCTCCAATGGCTCCTTCCCCGCTGCCTTCAAACATGCCCACGTCTCCCCCATCCTAAAAAAACCCGCTCTTGACCCCACTTCCCCCTCCAGTTATCGCCCTATCTCCCTACTACCCTTCCTTTCCAAAATCCTAGAACGAGTCGTCTACAATCGATGCTTAGAATTCCTTAACTCCCATTCTCTCCTAGACCCCCTCCAATCTGGTTTATGTCCCCTCCACTCTACCGAGACTGCTCTCTCTAAGGTCACCCATGACCTCCTTCTTGCCAAATCCAATGGCTCCTACTCCATTCTAATCCTCCTTGACCTCTCTGCTGCCTTTGACACTGTCGACCATCCCCTCCTCCTCCATATCTTATCTCACCTTGGCTTCACGGACTCCGTCCTCTCCCGGTTCTCCTCTTACCTCTCTGGCCGGTCATTCTCGGTCTCCTTCGCTGGCGCCTCCTCCCCCTCCCATCCTTTAACTGTTGGAGTTCCTCAAGGGTCAGTTCTTGGCCCTCTTCTGTTCTCCATTTTCACTCACTCCCTCGGTGAACTCATTCGCTCTCACAGCTTTGACTACCATCTCTACGCAGATGACACGCAGATCTACATCTCCGCCCCTGTCCTCTCCCCCTCCCTTCAGGCTCGCATCTCCTCCTGCCTCGAGGACGTTTCCACCTGGATGTCGGCCCGCCACCTAAAACTCAACATGAGCAAGACTGAGCTCCTCATCTTCCCTCCCAAACCCGGTCCTCTCCCAGACTTCTCTATCACCATGGATGGCACGACCATCCTTCCCGTCTCTCAGGCCCGCAATCTCGGTGTCATCCTTGACTCGTCTCTCTCGTTCACCCCACACATCCTATCCGTTACCAAGACCTGCCGGTTTCACCTCTACAATATCGCCAAGATCTGCCCTTTCCTCTCCACCCAAACGGCTACCTTACTGCTACAGGCTCTCGTTATATCCTGGCTAGACTACTGTGTCAGCCTTCTCTCTGATCTCCCTTCCTCCTCTCTCGCCCCGCTCCAGTCTATTCTTCACTCCGCTGCCCGGCTCATCTTCCTGCAGAAACGATCTGGGCATGTCACTCCCCTTCTTAAACACCTCCAGTGGTTGCCTATCAACCTCCGCTCCAAACAAAAACTCCTCACTCTAGGCTTCAAGGCTCTACATCACCTTGCCCCTTCCTACCTCTCCTCCCTTCTCTCTTTCTACCGCCCACCCCGCACGCTCCGCTCCTCTGCCGCCCACCTCCTCACTGTCCCTCGGTCTCGCCTATCCCGCCGTCGACCCCTGGGCCACGTCCTCCCGCGGTCCTGGAACGCCCTCCCTCCTCACCTCCGCCAAACTGATTCTCTTCCCCTCTTCAAAACCCTACTTAAAACTCACCTCCTCCAAGAGGCCTTCCCAGACTGAGCTCCTCTTCTCCCTCTACTCCCTCTGCCACCCCCCCTTTACCTCTCCGCAGCTAAACCCTCTTTTTCCCCTTTTCCCTCTGCTCCTCCACCTCTCCCTTCCCATCCCCACAGCACTGTACTCGTCCGCTCAATTGTATATATTTATTACCCTATTTATTTTGTTAATGAAATGTACATCGCCTTGATTCTATTTAGTTGCCATTGTTTTTACGAGATGTTCTTCCCCTTAACTCTATTTATTGCCATTGTTCTTGTCTGTCCATCTCCCCCGATTAGACTGTAAGCCCGTCAAACGGCAGGGACTGTCTCTATCTGTTGCCGACTTGTTCAACCCAAGCGCTTAGTACAGTGCTCTGCACATAGTAAGCGCTCAATAAATACTATTGAATGAATGAATGAATGGGAAATTCCTTTTCCTCAAAAGGGCTGGAAACATTCCTGCAAGTTCTTAAAGCCGTCCTCCAGGAGCTATTATCCAGTTATGACTGTGTTCTTCGAGTACAAATATAAGACATGTAAATGATGGTAGATGCTTTCCAGAGTGAGTGCAGCACTAAGCACTGGCAATGAACCTGAAGAAGTCCGAGGTCTGTGGACCCTCCCACACCTGAGAATCCCAATACCGGGTAGATATTCCTTGCTGATTCATAAGTTGAATGTTGTCCCTGAATTCTGCTCCACAGATACACACTTGGTTGTGCCCGATTCTCCCACGTGGAGTCACTGGGGGGAAAGGAGTCTATCTGGCTAAACCAGTCAATTCCGGATTATAATGGGGACAGGTGAAGGGAAGAGGAGCGACAGGAGAAAAGAGGCAAAATAGGAGCCTAGTAAAAAAAAAATATATTACATGAACAAAACCAAAATTCTTACCCTTTTTTTTCCCCTTCTGGAAGCCATCCAACATTTTGTGGTTCCACCTGTTTATTTTGGGTTGAGCACAGGACAAAAGAGAGCCCAGTATCCCTATCATTCCAGGGTGTCCGGGATGCTTTGCACACCTAGATGATGGAACTGTAATGGGCAGTCTCTTGCTGGTGGTTTCCTTCATCCTGGAGAGGAATCTATTTGAGTCTGCTGAAATAAGTGAAGTGTCAGCTAGGAAGCCAGGGCAATTACGAAAGCTTTCCACCAGGGTGCCATTTTCGGGGTTA
The DNA here is from genome assembly GCF_004115215.2 of Ornithorhynchus anatinus. Lineage (NCBI taxonomy): Eukaryota > Metazoa > Chordata > Mammalia > Monotremata > Ornithorhynchidae > Ornithorhynchus > Ornithorhynchus anatinus. Next base: position 51,096,513 of record NC_041749.1, read on the forward strand.
TCTTTAATTTACTAGACATTAAAGAGTCTGTTGCTATTAATCCAACTATTTCTAAATGGTGATTACAAATCACCCAACAGGATCAAGAGCCGATCCAGGCCCTCCCTGTTTGGCTACAAACCAAGCTTCTCCTGATATATCAAATTGCAATTTTCTCCCTGGCTCAAGTGCATAGGGGAAGACAAAGAAGAATTTGTTCTGAAACCTCCCTTAGGACAATAAGCATTGAATGTCGTGGAAAGGATAGAAAAGTGATTCGAGAGGAAATATCTTCCATTTCTTTTCAGTCGACAGAGGGAAGGAGTTCACAGGGTTATCTGTGTCATCTGTTCTTTTAATGATAAAACACGCCCCCCCCCCTCCCCCCAGTAAAGTACTGAGTCAAGTTTTAAGCTTCATAACTTAGAGTGAGCTATGCAGAAAATCATGAGGGGGGTGGTGAAAGAAAGCAAAATGAAAAAATTAAGGAGTTGGAAAATAGGACCCATGATGATAACAGGTAATTAGAATTTCTGCATTTAGCCAAAAGAAAAGAAAATTGAGAGGTAAATTGATGGCCACGTTCACATATCCCGAAATCCTGCCTCCTTCACCAAGTCTGACTCATAATATGTCTACCATGGGCAAACTGTATGGCAATTTCCAAAAAGTAAAAAGAAGCTGAGGGGACACCACCTGGTGCTGATTGGTCACCGCAATACCCATCTCAATTTCAGGCTAATGAGAGAGTAATTTTATGGTCACAAACCAGCATAATCTACCTCGACAATGGAGACTATTAGGTTCTTGGAAAAAAGGCAGTATATCCATATATAGATTGATTCCTTTCAGTCATTTCCTTTCCACCCAAACTGATACCCCATTAATCCAAGCACTTATCCTATCCTGCCTTGTTTACTTCATCAGCCTCCTTGCTGACCTCCCAGCCTCCTGTCTCTCCCTACTGCAGTCTACACTTCACTCTGCTGCCCGGATAATTTTTCTACAAAACCATTCAGTCCTCAAGAACCTCCAGTGGTTGCCCATACATCAAATGGAAACTCCTTCCATCACCTTTAAAGCACTCCTCCTGTGCCCCCTCCTACCTTACCTCCCTGTTCTCCTACTAGAACTCAGTCCACACACTGCACTCCTCTAATGCCAACCTACTCAAGGTACCAAGATCTTGTCTAATTCGACTTTGACCCTTTGCCCACATCCTGCCTCTGGCCTGGAACTCTTCCCCCTTCATATCCATCATCTCCCTACCTACAAAGCCTGAGGAGTTTTTTTTTTAATGTTATTTAAGTATTTACTGTGTGTCAGGCACCGTACTAAGCACTGGGGTAGATATAAGGCTTCTCTCTGGGTCGCATCTGGAGAGTTTTGATTACTCTACCAGTCTCGACTACAGGAGGGCGAGTCAAGCAGAGGCATTCCATTCTTAGCTTGGCCAGTGGCTAGCGAGTGGAAGGCAATCTGCTTCAAGACAAAACTCCCCGGTGCTGGGCAGCGGCGGCAAGGGAGAGAGTCGAGGACGGAGACTCAAGTTTACTGCGCGGAAGGAGGCATTGGTAAACTACTTCTACATTTTTACCAAGAAAACTCTAAGGATACACTACCGGAACAATTGCAGATGGAGGTGAGGTGTTCTGGGAGAGACATGTCCGTGGCGTCGCCGTGGGTCGGAGATGACTCGACAGCATAAGACAAGATACAAGGCTAACCAGGTTGGGCACAGTCCGTATCCCACATGGGGCTCACACCCTTAATCCCTATTTTACAGATGAGGTAATTGAGGCACAGAGAAGTCAAGTGATTCATCCAAGGTCACACAGCAGACAAGTGGCAGAGCTGGGATTATAACCTGGTCCTTCTGACTCGCAAGCCTGTACTCTTTCCACTAGGCCATGCTGCATCTCTATTAAAAAAGGCTACTAAAAGCATATCTCCTCCACAAGGCCTTTCCCCACTAAGCCCTCATTTCCTTCTCTCCCACTCCTTTCTGCATCACCCCGGTACTAGGATTCGCACCCTTTATTCACACCTCCCTCAGCCCCATAGCACTTATGTAGATATCCGTAATTTATTTATACTCATGTCTGCCTCCCCCTCTAAAATATAAGCTCATTATGGGTGGGAACATATCTACCAATTCTGTTATATTGTATTCTCCCAAGCGCTTATTACAGTGCTCTGTGCACAGTGAGTGCTCAATACACGATTGATTGGTTCCTTTTACATGTCGCTCATTGCGGGATGGTGGAGGACTCTCAAGACTCTATTCAGGTTCCCTTCTCTTCTTAATTTACACTTGCTTACTTGGTGGGGGTCATCTGCTTCCATGTCTTCAACTCTCACCTTTCTGCAGATGACTCCCAGATCTATTTCATTAACCCCATCCTCTCTTTTATTTATTAAGCAGCGTGGCTTAGTGGAAAGAGCATGGGCTTGGGAGTCAGAGGTCGTGGGTTCTAATCCTGGCTCCACCACTTGTCGGCTGTGTGACTTTGGGCAAGTCACTTAATTTCTCTGTGCTTCAGTTACCTCATCTGTAAAATGGAGATGGGACTGTGAGCCTCACATGGGACAATCTGATTACCTTGTAGCTACCCCAGTGCTTAGAACAGTGCTTGGCACATAGTAAGCGCTTAACAAATACCAACATTATTATTGCTATTATTAATAAGAGCTTATCGTGTGTCAAGAGCAGACTTCTCTGCAGTCTTGCATTTATTCCTTGACTCCTCCCTTTCAACACTGATATTTAATCTGTCACTAAATCCTGTCAGGTCTTCCTCCATATAATTTCTGAAATCCGTCCCTTCCTCTCCATACGATGGTCACCCCACTGGTCCAGGTACTTGTCATATTTCACCTTGACGACTACATCAGCCTCCTCATTGATCTCCCGCCTGTGTTCTCTCCCCATTCCAGTCCACCCTTCACTCTGCTGCCCAGATCAGTTTCCTACAATGTCATCCTACTGATATTTCCCCACTAGGGAAGCAGGGTGGCTCAGTGGAAAGAGCCTGGGCTTTGGAGTCAGAGGTCATGGGTTCGACTCCCGGCTCTGCCACTTGTCAGCTATGTGACTGTGGGCAAGTCACTTAACTTCTCTGTGCCTCAGTTACCTCATCTGTAAAATGGGGATTAACTGTGAGTCTCACGTGGGATGACCTGATTACCCTGTATCTCCCCCAGCACTTAACAAATATGAATATTATTATTATTATTACTCAAATACCTGCAACAGTTGCCCATTCCTCCGTGCATGAACAGAAACACATCAGTATTGGGCACTCAATCAGGTCTCTCCCTATTATTTATTCGCTCTCTATCCACTACACTCCAGCTCCCACTCTTCATTCCTCTCAAGCTAGCCTACTCACTGTGTCTCCTTTTCATTTCTCCCACCACTGACCTTTGCTCAAACCTTCCCCTGCCTGGAACTCCCTCCCCATTCATTGCTGCCTGACCACAGTTCTCCCCATTTTTCTCCCCATTTTCAAAGCTCTTCTGAAATCACAGCTCCTCCAGGAGGCCTTTCTCAATAAACTTGTAATCTCCCAATTTTAGATCCCCTCAATAACCACTTGGGCATCATCTAAGCACTTATAATAATCGTGGCATTTGTTAAGCGTTTACTATGTGCCACCCACTGTACGAAGCACTGAGCAAATCAGGTTGGACACAGTCCCTGTCCCACATGGGGCTCCCAGTCTCAATCCCCATTTTACAGATGAGGTAACTGAGGCCCAGAGAAGTCAAGTGTCTTGCCTAAGGTCACACAGCAGACAAGTGATGGAGCAGGGATTGGAACCCAGGTCCTTCTGACTCCCAGCCCTGTGCTCTATCCACTAGGCCACGCTGCTTCTCTAAAGTACTCACAACTCACTACAGCATTTATGTCTACTCCTCTCTCCGGCGCCATCTATGTACTTGGATCTGTACCCTTTAAGAACTTGATACTCGCCACACCCTCGGCCCCACAGCACTTATGTATATATCTGCAATTAATTTCAATGTCTGTCTCCCCCTCTAGACTTTAAGCTCTTCGTGGGCAGGGAAGTGTCCACTATCCCTGATGCAGCATTCTCTCCCAAGGGCTTAATACAGTGCTCTGCACCCAATAAGCACTCAATAAATTCCACCGATGGATTCCTGTCTGCAATTTATTTCAGTGTCTGTCTCCCTGGGCTAGATTGCAACCTCCTTTTTTTTAATGGTATTTGTTAAGCGCTTACTATGTGCCAAGCACCTCCTTGAAAGCAGGGATCATGTAAACTAACTCTACTGTACTCTCTCAAGTGCTTAGTACAGTGCCCTACCAGCACTGTAGTAGACACGATTATTATTATTATTATGGTATTTATTAAGCACTTACTATGCTCCTATGCACTGTTCTAAATATCCACTACTGTTTGATGAATGATGAAGCTTCCTGATTGACGTGGGAGCAGGCAAAATTGACACCTGATGTCCAGGGGTGTGATAACTCTTTCTTGTCTTGACCATACTGCTGGCCTGCCTGGATCCTGGGGCCTGTTCTGAAGCCACCTAGGCTAACAGTGGGTGGGAGGAGAGGCACGGGGGCCAGGGAGGACAGGGGTAGGGGAGAACATGGAATACCCCAGATGCTCTCTGACAATTGGGATACTACTGACAACTGGGCCGAGGGATAAAAGCCGTCATGTTAGCTCTTGACGTCCCCCACCACTGGACAGCGGCCATGCTGTTTCCCCGATAACTGGAACTGACTCTCCTCTGCACCATTAAGGAGATGCCATCCTGTCCTGTCTTCCACCACCCTGGTGGGAAAGAGAAAAACCCTCACAACATGAGGCTTCCATAAAACCTCAGGCAGACTGGTAGCTGCTGTAGGATGCGCCTTGAACTATGAGCCACCAGGAGGCTGAAATTCTGCTCCTCTAGCCACAGCATTCTGCTGATTTTGTTTTTATTCTGTGTACCTGTCCTTGGGTTTTATGGTGCCTTAGTGCTTTATCGTTTTGTCGGTCCTGCCGTATCTGCCTCCAGCCCCTTCTCTCCGCACTCATATTCTTAAATTGTGAGCCCCCTAAGGGAGAACAACCACGTCTAATTCCCACCTGTGGATTCTCTCCCAGTGCTCTGCACAGAGTAAGCAGTCAATGAATACTATTTCTACTTCTACATCAGGGTTCTCAGGATAGATTTGAAGGTATAAATGGTGGGGTATTTCCTGGTAATAATAATAATAATATTGGTATTTGTTAAGCGCTTACTATGTGCCGAGCACTGTTCTAAGCAGTGGGGTAGACACAGGGGAATCAGGTTGTCCCATGTGGGGCTCACAGTCTTAATCCCCATTTTACAGATGAGGTAACTGAGGCACCGAGAAGTGAAGTGACTTGCCCAAAGTCACACAGCTGACAAGTGGCCGAGCCGGGATTCAAACCCATGATCTCTGACTCCAAAGCCCGTGCTCTTTCCACTGAGCCACGCTGCTTCTCTAACCGTTGCATTAAACACTCTGAATTAGTTAAGTGCTAAGCATCCCTATGACACGATGGCCAAAACAGAACTATAGGATGAAAATAATCACTTAGGAAAAGTATTGCTACTAATAATAATTGTGGTATTTGTTAAGTTCTTAATATGTGCCAAGCACTATACTAAGCGAGGTGGTGGATACAAGACAGTCGGATCAGACACAATCCCTGTCCCACACTGGAACTCGTGGCCTAAGAGGGAGGAAGAACAGATGTTGAATCCCCATTTTACAGGTAAGGAAATTGGGGCCCAGAGAAGTGAAGTGCCTTGCCCAAGGTCACACAATGGGCAAGTGACAAAGTCTCTTTGCTCTTTCCATCAAGCCACACTGCTTCTCTGGTTTAGACACAACCTCAAATCCTAGCCATCCCAATCACCTGCTTATGCAGCCCTCTCAGGTTTTCTTCCATGTCCACCCAATGTAATTGCTCCAAAACAAGATAGGGTTTTGGGGTGACATTTTTGGCACTAAAAACAGTAGCCATCTCTTGTAGATGAGAATAATTTTTCCCTCATTTTTATTACTGAGTTCACAGGTGACTAAATAGGCTGATTTGAGGCCAGCAAGAATTGCTACAATACGGGCAGCTCTCCACAGGAAGAAAATGATACAGGATTTTCAATTTGTTGCTTCTGACAAACCTCTCTCTTCACCTCCTTTTGACAGAACAAAGCTGTGAAAATTTGGGTTCCTTGTGTTACAGTGAAAAAAAAAACCCTAAAGAATAAAGGTTCATTTTATAATAGCAATCGTCATCATTTACTGAGTACCTACTATATACAGAGCACCGTATTAGATACGTAAGAGCTTAAAATAATTTTAGTCAAATGCTGTGACAAGTGAGGCCCCTTCATTCCCTCCCCTCTCACCTTTTTCTTTTCAAATCTAAACAGTGCTAAAAGAAGAAAATGCTGGAGTAAAATCAAAGTCTGTGTTTGCTTTTTGCCCTTGCCCTTTTGTCTGTGTGTCCATAGCTCTATCTCTTCTATTTTTTATTTAAATCTCTTTGTGTCTCTTTGCTTTTGTATCTCTCTCTGGTTGCATGTTTCATCCCCAGATGTTTCAAGTCTCCATCTGCCTGATTTGGTTAATGTACACAATGGTGAATCAAAATAAAAAAGCGAGAGGAATTCTCGCTTCTCTGCAGTCTCACACATTTCCTCTTGCCTTCGAGACATCTCTACTTGGATGTTCTCCCTTCACCGCAAGCCTAACATGTCCAAAACAGAACTCCTACCTTTTCCTTCAAACTCTCCCCTCCCCCTGACTTTCCCATCACTTAGAAGGCACCACCATCCTTCCTGTCTCACATACCCATAACCTTGGGGCTATCTTTGACTCCTCTCTCATTCAACTCACATATTCAATCTATCACTGAATCCTGTCGGTCCCACCTTCTCACCATTGCTAAAATCCACCCCTTCCTCTCCATCCAAACTGACTCATCCTCTCCTGCCTCTATTACTGGATCAGCCTCCTTGCTGAACTCCCAGCCTCCTGCCTCTCCCTAGTCCAGTCCATACTCCACACTCTGCTGCCTGGATCATTTTTCTACAAAAATGTTCAGGACATGTCACCCCCACTCCTCAAAAAACTTCAGTGGTTACCCATCCACCGCCACATCAAACAAAAACTCCCCATTGGCTTTAAGGCACTCCACCACCTTGCCCCTTCCTACCTCACCTCGCTACTCTCCTACTACAACCCAGCCTGCACGCTTTGCTCCTCTAACGCTAACCTTCTCACTGTGCCTCCATCTCGTCTATCGCGCGGCCGACCCCTCATCTGTGTCCTGCATCTGGCCTGGAAAACCCTCCCTCCTCAAATCTGACAGACAATTACTCTTCCCCCAGCTTCAAAGCCTTATTGAAGGCACATCTCCTCCAAGAGGTCTTCCTAGACTAAGTGCCCTCTTTCCTCTTCTCTCACTCCCTTATGTGTTGCTCTCTTTGTTCTTCCCCCCTACCCCTCCCAGCTCCACAGCACTTATGTACACATCTGTAATTTGTTTACATTGACATCTGTTATATCGATGACTGCGAGCTCCTTGTGGGCAGGGAATGTGTCTGCTTAGTGTTGTACTGCTCTCCACATGGTAAGTGCTCAGTAAATATGACTGAATGAATGACTACAACTCCTTTTGAACTTACTATTGGTTTTCGGCTCACATGACTTCCTTTTGATAGGTCATCTTTTCAAAAATGGGATGCTCACCTGAGCAAGGAGAACTTAAAAGTCCATAAAGAGTAGCAGATCAATCACTGGCACTTATTGAGCACTTACTGTGTGCAGAGCATTGTACTAAGCATTTGGGAGTCTACAGTACAACAGAGCTGGTAGGCACATTCCCCGCCCACCAGGATCTCCTGGTCTAGAGAGGGAGAAGTACAATGTGCAAACATGAAATTAAACAGGTCCAAAAGGAATCTGTCAGGATTAAGAAAAGATTCTTCCAAAACAGCAGAGGAAGTCCTCAATTTACAACCATCCAAGTTTCAACCCACAGCACTCATCCCTGAATTTATACCTAGCTTTATGTTTCGCACATCCGCCTCCAAAACTAGGCATTACACAACCCCGCTGTCTCTCGCCTTTGTTGTTCTCCTCCCCTGCCTTCATCCTCCTGTTTCTTGCGCTACCTCCTCTGCTTAATGCTGCTCCCCTGGCCTCCCTCAGAGCTGTTAAACTGGGGGCTGGATGAGAGTGGGACAGAGTAGTGGACCAGCAGTAGCCGCTGCAGGATTACTGTACAGACTGCTGGCCCTTTCTTGCCCTGCTGGGCAAGCTGTTTCACTTCGGTGGAAGAGGGATTCACTTCAGAGCACTTGCCTCACACAAACACTCCCTCCCTCCTCCATCCATTTACAAACCAGCTGCTTTTCAATGATGTGTTTCACAACCCCAGGTTCACCAGAGTGTAAGGTCCTGGAAGGCAGGAATCATGTTTACCAACTCCATCATATTGTACTCTCCCAAGCCCTTAATACAGTGCTCAACAGATTTCACTGACTGATTCCCAGCCCGATACCCTCCCCTTTTCAGTCTCCTAGAGGTTAGATTTCTGTAAGGGGATGCCAGGCCTCACTCATCAGCTGAAGTCCTTTGGAAGTTTCAATAAGCTTGTACAGAGAGAGGGACCAGTTGGTATGATACATTTAGATCAAAGGCTTCTGATGAAGTTCCTCACCAAAGGTTTTGAAAATATAAGGGATCAATGAGAATGTTCCATCAGAGACAGAAAAAATTGGCTGAAACAAAGGGTAAGGATAAGTGCCTATTAATAATGATGGCATTTGTTAAGTGCTTACTATGTGCCAAGCACTGTTCTAAGCAATGGAGTAGATAGAAGGTAATCAGGTTGTGCCATGTGGGGCTCACAGTCTTAATCTCCATTTTACAGATGAAGTAACTGAGGCACAGAGAAGTTGAGTGACTTGCCTAAGGTCACACAGCAGACAAGTGGCGGAGCCGGGATTAGAACCCACGTCTTCTGACTCCCAAGCCCGTGGCTCTTTCCACTAGGCCATGCTGCCTCTCTATTTTTCAGGACAGCCAACAACAAACAATGGAGATGCACAGGAACCTGTACTAGAAAGTTTTTATTTAACATGTGCGTAAATATTCCGGACAAGGGTGTGTGCAGTGAAATCTCCAAGTTTGCAGATGACGCTGAACTTATCTAGATGGTGAAATAACATGCAGATAGGGGTGAACTCCAGGAAAACATAAATAAAATGAGTGAGCTGAAAAATGGCAGATAAGCTTCACTGTGAAACACACCTAGGGAAAAAGTAACTCAAAATACAACTACTCGATTTGGAGCTGTCACTCACAATTCAGGAAGGAGATAATAATAATAATAATGAAATTTGTTACGTGTTTACTATATGCCAAGCACTCTTCTAAGCTCTGGGGTAGATACGAGGTAATCAGGTTGTCCCGCGTTGGGGCTCACCGTCTTAATCCCCATTTTACAGATGAGGTAACTGAGACACAGAGAAATTAAGTGACTTGCCCAAAGTCACAGAGCTGGTAAGTGGTGGAGCCAGGATTAGAACCCACAGCCTCTGACTCCCAAACCCATGGTCTCTCCACTAAGCCATGCTGCTTCTCACATAGCTATTGGTTTACTATGTGATGGTAGCCATAGGAGTCAACCAAATGCTGGGCATTATTAGGAAGAGGACAGAAAACAAAACAAAAAGAACAATTTTGCCCCTATCTAAAACCATGGAGCATGGATACATGGAATACTTTTTAGAGTTCCGCTGCTCTCTCTTAGGATTGATATAATCAAGCTGGAGAAGGAATAGAGAAAAGGAACCAAGATGTCAAAAAGATGGAAGCTGAGTGAGGCCAGGTATTCCGCACATAATGAGTGGGTGAATTCATCAGCACAGGAAGTTGTGCAGGTAGAAAAATATCCATAGGTTCAAGAGGTGAGCTCACCTCCTCCAGGAGGCCTTCCCAGACAGCCCGCCCTTTCCCTCTGCTCCTCCTCCCCTCCCCATTCCCCCTACTCCCTCCCTTTGCTCTTCCCCCTTCCTCTCCCCACAGCACTTGTGCATAATTGTACATGTTATTTATTACTCTGTTCATTTTGTTAATGATGTGTTTATATCTATGATTCTATTTATCTTGATGATATTGACCCCAGATTACTTGTTTTGCTTTGTTGTCTGTCTCCCCGGTTTAGACTGTGAGCCCGTTGTTGGGCAAGAATTGTCTCTATCTGTTGCAGAACTGTACATTCCCAGCATTTAGTACAGTGCTCTGCACATTGTAAGTGCTCAATAAATACGATTGAATGAATGAATGAATGAATGAATGAATGAAGAGGAGCTTAGATAAAATCATTAATCAACAGTCAGTAGTAAAAGTATTTGTTGAGCGCCCACTTGGAGCGATCCACTGTACTAAGCACTTGGTTTCTCCCCTCTGAATCCTCTCCAACTTTATCACACCCTTCCTCTGTGTTCTTATTTTGCCTTTCCTCTTTCGTTCCCCCGGTGTTTGCCTGAATGGAAGAGTGAATTGTTCTGCCATTTTGAAGCATCGGATTTGAGGAAACCTGTCTCAGATCTGGGGTTGCCTTGATTTCATTGCTAGAGCTCTTTCTGAAGGCATTTATCTTGGGCAGTTATTTGTATATCCAGTTCTTTATATGGTTTGTCATTACAAATCTGTTTGACCTATGGAGATTCACTTTCATCAGTGGCTATCGGAGAACAAGTTCTCTGCAAACAAGAGAACTCAAAGTAAATGTTTTGTAGCAGTCTAATAGTCTGCTATTAGAGAAGCAGCATGGCTCAGTGGAATGAGCCCGGGCTTTGGAGTCAGAGGTCATGAGTTCGAATCCCAGCTCTGCCACTTGTCAGCTGTGTGACTGTGGGCAAGTCACTTCACTTCTCTGTGCCTCAGTTACCTCATCTGTAAAATAGGGATGAACACTGTGAACCCCACGTGGGACAACCTGATTCCCCTGTGTCTACCCCAGCACTTAGAACAGTGCTCTGCACATAGTAAGTGCTTAACAAATACCAACATTATTATTATTAATAGTCAGCGCAAGTTGTTCTTCGCTTCTGCTGAGGAAAGAGTGTGGGACAGTGGTCTCAAATTTCAGTAGAGGTTTACACTAAATGACAGGGGGAAGCTTGTCCGAAATTGTCAAGGGGCAAAGTAAATATCTGTTTGAAAAAAGTTACAAAATCTACCACTTTCTATATAATCATTCTTACTATTGCATTTTTAAGTGCGTGCTATGTGCTGCTGAGCAGTGGGGTAATCAGGTTGAACAGACTCCCTGTTCCACATGGGCCTCCCAGTCTAAGCGGGAGGGAGTAGGATTTCAGCCCTATTTTACAGATGGGGAAATTGAGGCCCAGAAAAGTGAAGTGACTTGCCCAAGGTCACACCGCAGACAAAGGGAGGAGCCAGGATTAGAAGCCAGGTCCTCTGACTGCCAAGCCTGTGCTCTTTCCACTCAGCCATGCTGCGAGGCCACCCTGTTTTCAACCAAACAAGGAGGGAGTGGGCGAGGCCTATGCTTCCATAGCGTTTAGTGCAAATTAGCAGGGAACTGCTGATTTTTTTCCATGAGATGGGTCTGTCGATGTTATGTCCAGCCAGATCTCTGATGGTGATCAAGTGGCGGGCAAGTGGGGACGGGGATAGACCGAGGAGGCCGCCGAAGGCCCTTGGTCACAAACCTGCATGCCGGAAGTGCAAGGCTGACGGTCGTTCATCGTTGATCTGAAGCAACGGTTGCTCCTCACTTGGCAGAGCAGTTCTTTTCAGAAATTGCACTGCTCTCCTGAATCCGGGGAAGGGGGAGAAAATGATCCCTGAAAAAAAAAATGGCTCCTTTCAGCTCTGACTTGTTGGCCAGCCCCAGCCAGTTGGTCAACCATCTCAGAGGTAAGAAATCAAGGAAGAAATCTCAGACTCTTGGTTTTTGGAGCATTCCTACACTGTCAGACGACAGTTACCTCAAACAGTGATCACCATCAGAGATCTGGCCAGGTATGACATCAACATAGCTGCACTGAGTGAGACACAGCTGTCCAACAAATCTGGTTTGGAGGAAGCTGGTACTGGGAATGTTTTTCTAGTGGATCAGCAAACTGCTTCAGGAGCAAACTGCAGGCTGGTGGAATTGGCTTGGCCAATAAGACACCTCTCCTCCGAACATCCAATTCCACCCCCAGAGAAGTCAGCACCACCCAGACCTAATGAAGTCACGCGTATTTATTGAGTGCTCACTGTGTGCAGGGCACTGCTGTCATGAACGCAGAAGCCCAACCCTAACCCATCTGATGAAAGGAGTGCTGCGGTTACCCTCTATCATGGGTTCTAATGCCGGCTCTGCCACTGGCCTGCTGTGTCAACTTGGGCAAGTCACTTTACTTCTTTGTGCCTCAGTTACCTCATCTGTAATATTGGGAATGAGACTGAGCCCCACGTGGGACAGGGACTGTGTCCAGCCCTATTTGCTTGTATCCACCCCAGTGCTTAGTATATAGTGCCTGGCCTGCAGTAAGCAATTAAATACCTCAATTATCATTATTATTATGCTCTGCCCAAAGTACGTGCTCAATAGATACCACTGATTGATTGGCTCAGGGGGACCTAAACGATCGCATCAAGGCACTCCCATGGAAGGACCACCCCATTAGATTGCAAGCTTTGAGATGGTCACATTTGTGCATGTTGCTTCTATTGTAAGAATTTAGTACAATGCCTTGCACTCAGCAGGTGCTAGATTAATACCATCGGTGAGGACGATGATGATTACTTGCAGAATCTTGTAGGGTTTTCTTTCCCCAGCAAAATGTGCATATGAAATTTCCCTAAAAATGTTTTCATCCAAAACTAACAAAGTGAAAAACTCCCCGAAGCACCAAGAGTTTAAATGTCCAGGGTTAGCTTTCTAACATCTGCCTCAAATATTTTATTTGCTGTTTTCTTTCCAAAATAAAAATATAATAAAAAGAAATGAACTCTTCAGAGATGGAAAATGAGACTTACGTCTTATAAAATATCTTGCTTTCTGTTCTATCTTTTTCCACTGTGGGCCCTGCCATAAGGAGTTGATAGAAGTGACCCAAGCAGGCTATTTTCTATCAGCGTCATTTATTTCATGGCACCTTTCCACCTCTTTCCAGAACCCAAATAATCAATTAAGGGCTGAAATTTAAGGAAACGCCTTTGGATAGGACCTCCAAAAACAGTGCCATGTCTTATAAGAATAGTCCTTACTTATGGTTTCTCTCCAGTAAAATTGCACGGTCCCGGAGTCCAGGGTAATCGCCCTTAGCAGGAACCGCATGGCTTCCTTTATTCCGCCCTGTCAGCCTACGCACAATTACCTCTTATTCATTCATTCAATGGTATTTATTGAGTGCTTACTATGTGCAGAGCACTGTACTAAGGGCTTAGAATGTACAAATCGGCAACAGATACAGTCCCTGCCCATTGACGGACAGCCACGTTAAGAGCCCAGTATGTGCATTAATAATGGAATTCCCATTCTTTTTCTATATCTAGTAGTCGACGTTCAGTAGAAAACAACAGTTACAGTCTGGAACCCTTGCAAGATTTTCACTGTGCCAAAGAAACATATGGATTTCACTATAATTACAATGTCAGGTGGGTACCTGACATCATACTAAAACAACAAGCAGGTAAGTGTAAGGGAGAGGAAGCCAAGGCTGCTCACCCTCCTGCAATATTGCCATACCTACTGCTGCATGGCTATTTCTTTTCTTATAGTCTTTGTTAAGCTTTTTACTATGTGTCGGGCACTGCACGGTGCACTGTGGCAGATCCAAGATAATCAGGTTGGGGACAGTCCCTGGCCCAACACAGGGCTCACATCTTTGATCTCCATTTTACAGATGAGGGAACTGAGGCCCATGGAAGTTAAGTGACTGGACCAAGGTCACACAATAGATGTGAGAGGCAGTGTGGCCTAGTGCAAAGAGCACAGACCTGGGAGTCGGAGGACCTGGGTTCTATTCTCAGCTCTGCCACTTGCTTGCTGTGTGACCTTGGGGAAGTCACTTCACTTCTCTGGGCTTCAGTTATCTCTCTGTAAAATGGGGATTAAGCCTCATGTGGGATAAGGACGGTTTTATTATTATTATTAAGTGCCGTCAAGTCATTTCCAATTCATAGCAACTCCATGGATATACTTTCTCCAGAACTTCCTGTCCTCTGCCATAATCCGCAACCTTTCTAATGGTTCTTCTGTTACTGTTGTTATGGTCTCTATCCATCTAGCTGCCGGTCTGCCTCTTCCACGTTTTCCCTAGACTTTTCCTAGCATTAGTGTCTTCTCCAGAGAATTAGTCCTCCTGATTATGTGTCCGAAATATGCTAATCTAAGTCAAGTCATTTGGTAAACCACTTCCATAATTTTACCAAGAAAACCCTATGGATACACATACCAGAACGACTACAGAAAGTTGGGCGTAGGGACTGTGTCCAACCTAATTATCTTGCATCTACCCCCAGCAGTTAGTACGGTGCTTGGCACAGAGTAAGCACTGAACAAATGCCATTAAAAATTAAAATGAAATAAAGCTGTAACGCAACCAGTGTGTTTGGAATCTGGCAGATTAATGTAATCAATTATTCGATGGTAGCTCTTGAGTGCTTTCCAACTGTAAAGCACCTGGAAGATTACACCAGAAGTCAAAGACATGGTTCCAGTCCTCAGGGAGCTTAAATCTAATGGCAGGCAAACGTTATTTTCGGATAATTGGAGCATGAGGAAGACCGAAAATACAGCCAGTAGTAGCATGAGTATTTCAGAGTGAAACCGGTAATTAATTGAATGCACAGTGAGAAGCAGCGTGGCTCAGTGGAAAGAACCCGGGCTTGGGAGTCAGAGGTCATGGGTTCTAATCCCGGCTCTGCCGCTTGTCAGCTGTGTGACCTTAGGCAAGTCACTTAACTTCTCTGTGCCTCAGTTACCTCATCTGTACAATGGGGATGAAGACTATGAGCCCTACATGGGACAACCTGACTACCTTGTATCTACCCCAGCTCTTAGAACAGTGCTTGGCACATAGTAAGCGCTTAGATACCAACATTATTATTATTATTATTGTTATTATTATAGAGCACAAGTCTGGTAATCAGAAGGACCCGAGTTCTAATCCTGACTCTGTCACGTGTCTCCTGTGGGACCTTGGGCACATCCCTTAACTTCTCTGTGCCTCAGTTACCTCATCTGCAAAATGGGGATTAAAACTGTGAGCCCCATGTGGGACACATGGGCTGTGTCCAACCTGATTAGCTTGTATCAATAATAATAATAATGTTGGTATTTGTTAAGCGCTTACTATGTGCCGAGCACTGTTCTAAGCGCTGGGGTAGACATAGGGGAATCAGGTTGTCCCACGTGGGGCTCACAGTCTTAATCCCCATTTTAGAGATGAGGGAACTGAGGCCCAGAGAAGTTAAGTGACTTGCCCACAGTCACACAGCCGACAAGTGGCAGAGCCGGGATTCGAACTCATGAGCCCATCAGTATCAGACCCCAGCGCTTAGTACAGTGCCTGGCATATAGTAAGGGCTTAACAAATACCATTAAAAAAACACACAATTGAACATATAGACATCCATGAGCGCTAAGAGTGGGTATAAGTGCAAAGGTGCCAAGGATAAGGTTTTGGGAATTCATCTTGGAGGAGGTGGGATTTTCAGAGGACTCTGAAGATGGGGAGAGCTGTGGCTTGGCGAATTTGAAGAGGAAGAGAATTCCGGGCAAGAGAAAGAGTTTGAGCAAGAGGCCAGAGTGGGAAAATTGAAAGCAGGGTTCAGTCAGAAGGTGAGTTTTGGAGGAGCAAAGAGCATGATCTGGTGAGTAGCAAGGGAGGAGAGCTGATACGTAAGATGGAGAAAGCTTTAAGAGAGCCTTGAGGTTCATGGTATGAAGATCCTGCTTGACGTATCTCTCAGTAAGAATACCACATTCTCCTCCTCAGTGGTCTCCCACTCCAGTCTCTTCTCTCTTCAGTGTAGTCTACAATCTGCCTCCCAGATCGCCTCTCTGTTCGCTTCTCGTTCTTCCTCAAAAAACCCCCAGTGGCTCCCCATTTCCCTTTGAGTTTAGAAAGGAATGATAGGAGGGAGATGGGAAGATACCTGCAGGGAGCCGTGGGGTCAAGGGAGGGTGTTTTTTTTTTTTAGGATGGGGAGACATGGGCATGCTTGAAAGCAGTGGGGAAGAAGCCATTGGAGAGCCGACAGTTGAAGATGGCTGATATGGAGGGAAGAAAGGACGGGGCAAGTGTTTTGATAAGATGCGAAGGAATGGGGTCGGATGTGCAGGGGAAGGGGGTGGATTTTGAGAGGAGGCAGGAGATCTCCTCTAGAGATACTGCTGGGAAAGATGGGAGAGTTGAAGAGGGGATGGGGAAGGGGGTCGGGGGCTGAGGAGGTGCAGGGGAGATTTTAGGGAGATCACAACTGATATAAAGTTATGTACAGAAGAGCTATGGGGGAGAACGATGTTGAGTACCCAAGTGCTTAGGTGGCATGGCAGGGCTGAAGTGGCAATTGGGAAGGAGAAATTAACTGGGGAAGGCCTCCTGAAGGAGATGAGATTTCAGGAGGGCTTTGAAGTTGGAGAGAGCAGTGATCTGGCGGATGTGAAGGGGGAGGGAGGTTCCAGGCAGAAGAGAGAGCAAGAGCAAAAGGTCAGCAGTGAGAGAGGAGTGCGCGACTCATGGAGGAGCAAAGCAGGTGAGGTGGGTTGTAGTGGGAGAGGACTGAGGATAAGTCAGGGGGAGAGAGCTCAGTGAGCATTTTAAAGCCAACGGTCAGAAGTTTCTGCTTGGTGCAATTCAGGTGAAATCCCTGATGATTTGAATTATAAAGCTTCATATGAGGTGCATCCCATTTGAAATTTTCTTTGGAAAATATTTCTTTAAAAAAATCCATTTATCCTATGCAGACCTATCCGTATCACTTATCCTATTCTGCCTTGATTACTGTACCTACCACCTTGCTGACCTTCCTGTTTCCTG
The DNA here is from genome assembly GCF_004115215.2 of Ornithorhynchus anatinus. NCBI lineage: Eukaryota > Metazoa > Chordata > Mammalia > Monotremata > Ornithorhynchidae > Ornithorhynchus > Ornithorhynchus anatinus. The sequence continues at coordinate 51,113,568 of NC_041749.1, forward strand.
TCTCTCCACACTCCAGTCCAAACTTCACTCTGCTGCCCAGATGGCTTTTCTACAAAAAACGTTCAGGCCACGTTTCCCCACTTCCCGAGAACCTCCAGTGGTTGCCCATCCACCTCCGCCTCAAACAGAAACTCCTCACCACTGGCTTCCCAGAGGCCTTCCCTGACTAAGGCCTCTTTCCCTTTTCTTCAGCTCCCTTCTGCATCACCCTGACTTGCTCTCTTTATTCATTCCCCCCTCAGCCCTAGAGCAGTTATGTACATATTTGTAATTTATTTATATTGGTATCTGTCTCTATCTCTGTCTCTAGACCGTAAGCTCACTGTGGGCAGGGAACGTGTCTTTTATACAGTTATATTGTCCTCTCCCAAGCACTTAGGACAGTAAGTGCTCAATAAATACGACTGACCGACCCATCAACTGTTTGACCGGGGGGGTGGGGCAAAACGGACAACTAACATTTCCTACAGGATAGCTAAATTTTGTTAAAATACAGCTTGACAACTTAAACTTTTAGAAATCCTGTCCAGATAGGCTATTCATCTACACAAAATTAGCCTTCAGATCACATTAAGGTGATGTTTAAAGATGTGAGCAATCCACCCGGTGAAGTAATACTTTCAATTTTAAGAAATTGGCATCCTGATTCCCAGTCTCTTGAAGATCATCATTTGGTTCTAAAAAGCAGAGTAGCCTAGTGGAGAGATCACAGGCCTGGAAGTAAGGGGACCTGGGTTCTAATCCTAGCCTGTTCCTCGTAGGGGCAGGAGGTGGGTAAAGGAGAATCTCATTTACCAGACTGGGGATGAAGAGTGGCAGTTAAAAAGGCATCAAGCTATTGCCCTGAGCAAATTTGCCAGCATTTCTTCAAATAGCACGCTATCTTTGAGATTTAATTGCTATTTTTCAGTTTTCTAATCTGTAAAATGGAGACCTGCTCTCTACCTCTTAGATTGTGAGCCCCCTCCTGGACAGGGACTGAATCTGATCTAATTAGCTTGCAATCCACCCAAGCACTTAGCACAGGGTTTTGGCCCACAGTCAATGCCTACTGAGTACCATCATTATTACTGTTGTTATTAATAGTATCTGAATCCCTCCAATTTTTCTGCTTCACAACCACAATCCACTTCCTAGGGAAGTGAGCCACGAATAACTCTTCTTGGATTCAAATACGGCTCTCGAGCACAGATGCCCATCCACCAGTTTGGCCCCCTGACAGCTACATCATTGTTATCACCTTTTTCTGGTTTGTTTTGTTTTTATGGTACTTGTTAAGCTTTTACGAGGTGCCAGGCGCTGTACTAAGTGCTCAGGTAGATAGAAGCTAATCAGGTTGGACACGGCCCCTGTCCTACATAGGACTCACAATCTTACTACCTATTTTACAGATGAGGTAACTGAGGCACAGGGGAGTGAAGTGACTTGCCCAAGGTCACTCAGCAGAGTTGTGGCAGAGCCGAGATCAGAACCCAGGTCCTTCTGGGTTCTAGCCTTCTAGTTCTCCCCCACTTATCAGCTGTGTGACTTTGGGCAAGTCACTTAACTTCTCCGGACTTCAGTGACCTCAGCTGTAAAATGGGGATAAAGACTGTGAGTCCCACATGGGACAACCTGATTACTTTGTGTCTACCCTGGTGCTCAGAACAGTGCTTGGCATATAGTAAGCACTTAACAAATACCATTATTATTATTATTATTATTCTGACTCCCAGGCCTGTGTTCACTAGGCCCCACTGCCTCTCAAAGCACCTTTATAGCAAAAGCAGAACGCGACTGGGCTGCCCCATCTTTTGAAGCCAGAAAGGGGCTGAGGGGGGGAGCCAAAATGGCAGCTCCATGCCTCGCCGGGGTGAGTCCAAGCTCGATTCTGATTGCGATCCCTCCGTAAGCTTCACCTCCAGGCCACAGCACGCAGCGGTGGCCAGCCTAACCAGACAGGGAAGGGGGATCACTCATCCCCAATACCAGTGAGGGCCAAGGGCAGTCCCCATGCTGGCCACTGGACATGCAAATAGCAGCCGCAGGTGGGCTGAACACTGGGCGAGGAGTGAGCTCAGCAACACGGCTTCAGGAGCAATAAGCAGTTCGATTCTCTCTCTCTCTTCAGCCCTTTCCCCCCATCACTGCCAACTCCCACTTTTCTTCTCTCTCTCCTTCAGTCGGGTAGTACCCAGTCTTTCCAAACCCCCCAGCCTCATCCAGCTTCTCCTGCTGGTACTCGTAAGAGTGGAGACTTTCCCCTGAATCTGTCCTGAGGGTTGGGCAAGAGTTGGGGTGGTGCCCAGAACCCGGCCTCCAGTCTGCCTCCTTCCCTTTCTTGCTCAGCAGCTTTTCAGGACTGGGAAGTTGAGGGAGGAAGGGAGGAGTTGCAGGGCATGGGCAAAAGCTGGCTGAGAAGCTGTCAAGTGCACGGGAGCATCCAAGGGGGGGCAGAGATTTTGTCTCCCTCCGGCTGATACCTGCAGTGGAAACTCCCTCCCTGGACAGATTGCAGTGTGGATTTACCCGTCAGAGCAAGGCCCGGGCCTTCTGGGGCTACCTATTGCTGACTCCCTTCCCTCCTCCTCCTCCTCTTCCCCCCCGCCCCCATCTTAGCTGGAGATGGCAATTGCTAAGTAGCCCAGGATGGTGCAACGTCACGTGTCACCTGGAGAGTGGCAAACTTCATGGTTCTTCACACAGCAGCCGTGCAAAGGTTTCATTTGGTTTGGTCCCTCTGCAAAGAGAGGTTGCCAACCCCTCCACTAGACTAGAGTTTCCAATGGAGTCTGGGCACCTAGGGTACGCTTCCAGGGGCCCTGTGAGATTTTTGAGGGCCAAAAGCAGCCAGTGGAGGAACAGACGAAACAGGGTCAGGTCCAAGAGTGTGGGAAGCAAAGAGAGGAACCATCCCCGGGGAGGAAGAATCAAGAGATTTGAGATGATGTGTGGACGGGACAATTAACTTTTAAATGAGAATAAACACATTCAGATTTCATCCGTTTTTCCCCTCCCCTTCAAGATGCTTGTGCTCAGGTTCCCCGTTTGACTTACTTTTTAAGTGTCCTGGCTGGGTCACTTGTTCACATTTCTGTTTTGTTTTGCTCAGTTTGAACTGAACTTGGCCTTCGGCCGGTGATTTACAACCACCCGTATTCGTAGAGGGTAAATGGGCCCAAGTGTCCACGGGGTAAACAAAAATTCTACAGGGAATGACTAACTGCGGATTCTGCTTCTGGGTGAAGGTTAAGGTGGATGCTTGAATTGGCATCAAGAATAAGGGGCAAAAACAGTGCCTTATTCCAGACAAATTGGTTTCAGAAGGGCAAAAGGTCACCGATTCCTTGTCTTTTCAGCAAACCATTTGGCTCTTTCTGCATAACCCAGAAGTTTAGGTAATTGGTATCAGAGGTCAGGATGAGATGGCTTCATCGTATTTTCCAGCCTTAGGGGGCGAATATGCCCGTGTTTGCAGCACTTATACCATAGGGTATAGGGCAGAATTGAGCACGCCGCTTGTACAGAGATTTGGAATTGTACCATGTAAGGAAACCAAAAATCGATAAAGTTCTGCTTTATGGAATAGAAGAGAAAGGAGGTGGGTGGGCTATCACGACACCGCAGTTTCAATCTCATCCTACCGGACCGTCATGGGTTTATAACCAAGAGGCAGTTTCATTTCAACAATGCTGATGAAGACTTCAAGATTTTACCTGCAACTTCCAATCCTCAAAGGAACGTTGCATAACCGATCTGCTTGGCTTGAACTATGTTCCTGTCACAGTATCCACATTCTATTTTGATTCTATCAGTTCATGAACTTTCTTCTAGGAAAAAAAAAACCCACACGCCAGTGATATTTTGTTGTTATGAACATGAGAGGTGCGGAATTAATTGACTAGGGGCAAATCAAGCACAGGCAAGTATTACGCAACCTACCCCTGAATAATTTTAGCAATACTGCTGGGCTCTGATACTTGACCTGGGTCTTCACACAGCTCTGTCAACATTCCACGGACCTGACCTGTACTTTCCTTTGGTTAATTTGTGCCCTGGGCTTTTCCCAGACAGGAACCGTCAATGATGCGATGTTGCTAAACGATAGACCCCAAGCTCAGAGAGCCAATTTCACTTGTAACCTAAAAGCAGAACAAAAAAAAAGGCTCGCGAGGGGAAAGTTGCCTTGAATTAATCCCTGCCTACCCCAGGCACTGCCCCCCACTGCCCTCTCCTTCCCGCTTGATAGCCTTTATCAAATCAAGTGAGGCTCCAAAATTAAAAGGTGAAAAACAAGGAAAGCCCCCTTTGGTACAATTGGGAAAAGGCATGGAAGGAATTTAAACTAGGACAGGAAGTGTGGAAATCGTTTGGGTTCATAACCGTGAGGTGTTTTTTTCATTTTAAAAAGAAGTCAAATTCTACCATTTTTTCATCCCCGAAATACAGTCCCCATCCATTTTATGGCACAGTCACTGCCTTCTGAGCTCTACTCTTCAATCTTCTCTTTGGATGAGTATTTAAAACGCAGTGGAAAACAAAGTCTTTGCGTGTCACGTGGAACTGCCGAATTGTAGATTCCAAGTGCTTAGTACGGTGGCCTGCACACAGTAAATGCTCAATAAAGACGACTGAATGAAAGCTGCCCTGTTGGATTCTCTTTTTAATAATCTGCCAGAACAACTCCGCTACCAACCCGTTTTACCTGAACAACAAGATCGATTTTCACAGTTTACTCACGGCAACACCCAGAGCTTGTAGGGTCACAATCCATAAAGGATGGGACCAAATGAGAACTGTGGATCAGTTTTGCCGGTAAAACAGAAGTTGAAAACCAAAAGCTTACAGCCCCATCTAGCGCTTAGAGTGAAAACTTGAGCTGAAGATGAGTTGGCATTTTCCCACCTTACCCCTCTGGCACAGGCCAAAAGCTGCAGGAGAAACCGCTCTTCCACCTTCCCGTCTGGAGATCTGCCAGCCTCGAGGCAGGGACTCTTTCAGGATAAACAAAAAGAGGAGAGCAGTTGTAGGATTCAAGCCTTACACCTAGAAAGTAAGGTCACTTGAGACATTAGCCTCCTAGGAAGCGGAGACAGTCTGGCTCTCATTCCATCCCTCTGTCCCTGTGATTTTTGCCCCTCAAAGGAGTCTGCAGTAAAAAGTTGAAGAAGTCAAGCCTCCGCACCTGGTCCAGAGGGAAAACCGCCTGCTAAGGAGTACGAAACTAGGAATTTACAATTGGATGATGGATGGACGGGGCATCCAGTGGCCGGAAACTCCGCTAACAACCTAATGGGAGAGCTGACAATGGGCCAATCTTGTGGAAGGTGGGTAGGTAATAATAATATTAACTGTGGTATTCGCTAAGCACTTACTATGTGCCAGGGACCGTACTAAGCGCTGGGGTGGATACAAGCAAATAGGGTTGGACACAGTCCCCGGCCCACGTGGGGCTCACGGTCTCAATCCCCACTGTACCGACAAGGTGACTAAGGCACGGAGAAGTGAAGTGATTTGCCCAAGATCGCACAGCAAACAAGGGGCAGAGCCAGGATTAGAACCCATGACCTTCTGACTTCCAGGTGTCGATCCACGATGCCACGTATGCTGCGTCTGCCCTGACCAGACAAAGCAGTGCTACCCCTGGGGGTAGCACAAACAGGAAGCTGACAGTTGGCTTGCAGGGGCGGACAGCAGCAAAGTGCTTCTGACCCCATTTCCTCTCACCTTATAAAAACTCTCACTCCTTCCCTCCTTAACTTCCATCTTCAACTGCTTACTCTCCAACGGCTTCTCCCCTTCTGCCTTCAAACATGCCCACATCTCCCCCATCCTACAAAAACCCTCCCCTTGACCCCACTGTCCCCTCCAGTTATCACCCCGTCTCCCTCCTACCCTCCCTTTCCAAACTCCTGGAGTGAGTCATCTACACTCACTGCCCGAAACTGCCCTCTCAAAGGTCACCAATGACCTCCTTCTTGCCAAATCCAATGGCTCCTACTCTGTCCTAATCCCCCTTGAACTCTCAGCTGCCTCTGGCACTGTCGACCATCCCCTTCTCCTCAAAACATTATCCAACCTCGGCTTCACGGACTCGGTCCTCTCCTGGTCCTCCTCTTGTCTCCCTGGCCGTTCATTCTCAATCTCCTTTGTGGTCTCCTCCTCCTCCCCCTCCCATCCCCTAACTGTAGGGCTTCCTTAAGGGTCAGTTCTTGGTCCCCTTCTGTTCTCCATCTATACTCACTCCCTTGGAGAACTCATTTGCTCCCAAGGCTTCAACGACCATATCTACACAGATGATACCCAAATCTACATCTCCTCGCCTGTTCTCTCTCCCTCCCTCCAGGCTCACCTCCTGCCTTCAGGACGTCTCCACCTGGATGTCCACCCGCCACCTAAAACTCAAGATGTCCAAGATTGAGCTCCTTATCTTCCCTCCCAAACCCTGTCCTCTCCCTGACTTTCCCATCACTGTGGACTGCACTACCATCCTTCCTGTCTCACAAGCCTGCAACCCTGGTGTCATCCTTGACTCCGCATTCTCATTCAACCCACGCATCCAATCCGTCACCAAAACTTGCCGGTCTCACCTTCACAACATCTCCAAGATCCGCCCTTTCCTCGCCATCCAAACTACTACTTGTTAGTACAATCACTCATCCTATCCCGACTGGATTACTGCATCAGCATCCTCTCTGATCTCCCAACTTCCTGTCTCTCCCCACTTCAGTCTCTGCTGCCCAAATTATCTTTCTACAGAAACACTCTGAACACGTCACCCTCCTCCTCAAAAATCTCCAGTGGTTGCCTATCAACCATCGTATCAAGCAAAAACTCCTCACTATTGGCTTCAAAGCTCTCCATCACCCTGCCCTCTCCTGCCTCACCTCCCTTCTCTCCTTCTCCAGACCAGCCCGCACACTCCGTTCCTCTGCCGCTAACCTCCTCACTGTGCCTCATCCTCACCTGTCCCACCGTCGACTCCTGGTCTACGTCCTACCTCTGGACTGGAATGCCCTCCCTCCTCACATCCGCCAAACTAGCACACTTCCGCCCTCCTGAGAGCTCATTTCCTCCAGGAGGCCTTCAGAACATCTCTGCTTGGATGTCCCACAGACATATGAAACATGTCCAAAACAGAACTCATCTTCCCACCCAAATCCTGTCCTCCCCCTGACTTTCCCATCACTGTAGACACTACCACCATTCTCCCTGTCTCACAAGCCCATAATCTTCAGCATTACCCTCAACATCTCTCCTCTCACTCTCCCCTCCTTCGAAGCCTTATTGTCTGTCCGTCTCCCCCGATTAGACTGTAAGCCCATCAAACGGCAGGGACTGTCTCTATCTGTTGCCGACTTGTTCATTCCAAGCACTTAGTACAGTGCTCCGCACATAGTAAGCGCTCAATAAATACTATTGAATGAATGAATGAATTAAAATCCCATCTCCTCCAAGAGGCCTTCCCCGACTAAGCCCTCATTTCCCCTACTCCCTCTCTCTTCTGTATTGCCCTTGCATTTGTACCCTTTATTCACCCCACCCTCAGCCCCCCCAGCACATATGTACATATCCATAAGTTATTTTTTAAAGTCTGCCTCCCCCTCTGGACCGTAAACTCCTTGTGGACAGGGAAAATGTCTTCCAACTCTGTTATACTGTACTTTCCAAAGTGCTTAGTAGAGTTTCTGCAAACAGTAAGCATTCGACACAACTGATTGATTCTATTGCCCCAAGGACTTGCCCAGTGCTTTGAACTCAGTGAGCACTCACTCTACCATGGCATCCATGCATACACCCTCATCTATGCCCCTCCACGGTAAACATTCAGTGTGCAAGGAAGTGGTGGTGAACTATTTACCAGGTTAAAGCAAATGGTTATACTTTTACCCAGACAACTTTTATCAACCTGTGCTTAGAGAAGCAATTTGGCTTAGTGGGTAGCACACGGGCCTGGGAGTCAGAAGGACCAGGATTCTAATCCCGGCTCTGCCACTCGTCTGCTGCGAGACCCTGGGCAAGTCACTTTGCTTCCCTGGGACTCAGTTACCTCATCTGTAAGACAGGGATTGAGACTGTGAGCCCCCTGTGGGACAGCGACCGTGTCCAACCACATTTGCTTGTATCTGCCCCATTCATTCATTCGATCGTTTTTATTGAGCGCTTACTGGGTGCAAAGCACTTTCCCAAGTGCTTAGGAGAGTACAATATAAGAAACAGACACATTCCCAGCACTCAGTACAGTGCCTGGCACGTAGAGCTTAAATGCTACAATTATCATTATGACGACAACTTGGTATTTGAGATCTTGGCCCCAGGGTGAAGTCAGAGTTGAATTAGTTACATAATTATGGATAGAGAAAATTATACAGAGATCTATGGATATGGAAAGGTTCTAACTTATTTGAGAAACATGATATGAAAACATTTGCTGGGAAACGTCTTACAAACAGGGAATGGATTTTTTTGAGAGATTAACCCGATTTCTATCCACAGGATTTTTGTTATAGGATTAAACCCCTCAAAATCAAGGGGGTTTTTTTGAACATTTTCACTGCCAAACTCAAGTCCAATTACATATCTATCTACCTTGGGCATCAATTGAGTTGTCAGTTTAGCAACCGTGTGCGATGTACAGGCAGTCCAGAACTGACACTGCTGGATGTTGCAAAGCACAACCAGGGCTAAAGGAAAATCGGAACCAATTTTCCGTACTCACATTACAGATAAGAAAACTTTTTAAATGTATTTATATGCCCTGCTGTTGGTCCAGTGAGAAGAGCACTTCTCTGGGAATAGGGAGATGTGGATTCTTATTTCCAGTTCAGCCAGCTGGGCCTGTGTCATCAGCGGGGAAGGTTTCTGAGTCGACCCATCTGTGGCACACGGCCGGCTTAACGTGGGCGGCAAAGACTGGTAACCACCTAGTTGGGTCAGGTCATGGCGCTACGGCACAGCTTATGCCAGGGGTCGCGTCAGTCGTAAATGAGTCTGGCACGTACAAAAACCTTTGTGTGCATTTCACATTGTGATGATGACTGAAAACTCCCCGCGGGCAGGGATCATGATTACCAACTCGATCACGCTGTACTTTCCCAAGTGCTTAATACACTGCTCTGCACACAATAAGCAATACCCCACTATACCATGATCAAAAGAATTAAGACTGCTTAATGTGTGATGTCTGAACAGTTTGGTCATTTTTCAACGGCTTCATTTTTTCCCTTGGGCAGAGTTCCCTTCTTTCCATTCTGTAATGTCTGACATTTCTTTAGGTAACTGTCATCCAGGGTCAGTTTTTAATTCATCTCTAGGGTGTCATCATTCTTCTTGCTCTGAAAGAACCCTCCCACCTCAAAAAAATCCAAGATTAGATAGATGTTGAAGTCCAATATCCTAGGTTAAAGCAAAGTTGCCAAACACTGTTTAATACGCCAACGGGTACCTCTAAGGGCACAAACAGCTCTTCGGCCAGATCCGAAAGAAATATTACTGGAAAGATGCTTGCTTTGCAGGATGTTCATTCATTCATTCATTCAATAGTATTTATTGAGTGCTTACTATGTGCAGAGCACTGTACTAAGCGCTTGGAATGTACAATTCGGCAACAGATAGAGACAATCCCTGCCCAATGGCGGGCTCGCAGTCTAAACGGGGAAGACAGACAGCAAAGCAAAACAGAACAAGCAGTCTAGCGCAGACATCATCAAGAAAAATAGAATCATATATACATATCATTAACAAAGAGTTAGAGGTCATGGGTTCGAATCCCGGGTCTGCCACTTGTCAGCTGTGTGACTGTGGGCAAGTCACTTCACTTGTCTGGGCCTCAGTTACCTCATCTGTTAAATGGGGATTAAGACTGTGAGCCTCACGTGGGACAACCTGATTACCCTGTATCTACCCCAGCGCTTAGAACAGTGCTCTGCCCAGAGTAAGCGCTTAACAAATACCAACATTATTATATATACAAATGAGCACAGTGCTGAGGGGAGGGGAAGGGGGAAGAGCAGAGGGTGGGAGAAGGGGGGAATGGGGAAGGGAGGAGGAGCAGAGGGAAAGGGGGCTGAGTCTGGGAAGGCCTCCTGGAGGAGGTGAGCTCTCAGTAAGGCTTTGAAGAGGGGAAGAGAGTTAGTTTGGCGGAGATGAGGAGGGAGGGCATTCCAGGACAGCGGTAGGACATGGGCCAGGAGTCGACAGCGGGAGAGGCGTGAACGGGGGACGGTGAGGAGATGAGCAGCAGAGGAGCGGAGCGTACGGGATGGGCAGTAGAAAGAGAGAAGAGAGGTGAGGTAGGAGGGGGCAAGGCGATGGAGAGCTTTGAAGCCAAGAGTGAGGAGTTTTTGTTTCGTGCGGAGGTTGATAGGCAACCACTGGAGGGTTTTGAGGAGGGGAGTGACATGCCCAGAGCGTTTCCGTAGGAAGATGATCCGGGCAGCGGAATGAATAGACTGGAGTGGGGAGAGACAGGAGGAAGGGAGATCCAAGATGAGGCTGACACAATAATCCATACTATGAGAGCTTGTACCAGCACGATAGCCGTTGGGATTCATTCATTCATTCAATAGTATTTATTGAGCGCTTACTATGTGCAGAGAACTGTACTAGGCGCTTGGAATGTACAAATCGGTAACAGATAGAGACAGTCCCTGCCCTTTGACGGGCTTATAGTTTAATCAGGGGAGACGGACAGACAAGAACAATAGCAATACATAGAATCAAGATGAAGAGGATGGAGAGGAGAGGAAAGGAGAGCGGAAAGGGCGGATCTTGGCGATATTGTAAAGGTGAGACCGGCAGGTGTGGGGGACCGATTGGATGTGTGGGGTAAATGAGAGTGCTGATGTCCAAAGTCTCATCTCATCATCTCCTCATTAATTATCTGTCTCTCAAGAAGAGATCTCCCACCTGCTTCACATGTGCCGACTCCAACCCTTCACACTTCTATAAACACTTGTACTCCCACTTCTTCCCTTCTGACCGCCACCTATGACGACTCGCTCTGATGGGGCTCCTTCCCCGCTGCCTTTAAGGCACACACCCACTTCTCCCCTATCCTAAAAAACCCTCCTTTGACCCCACCTCTCTCCTACCGTCATCTCCAAACTCAAGCGAGTTGTCTACACCCTCTGCCTCCATCCACTTCCTCTCTCCAATTCTCTGCCATTTGTGTTTTGCCCATTATGCTCCACCCAGACTGCTCCAAGAGAAGCAGCGTGGCTCAGTGGAAAGAGCACGGGCTTTGGAGTCAGAGGTCATGGGTTCGAATCCCAGCTCGGCCACTTGTCAGCTGTGTGACTTTGGGCAAGTCACTTCACTTCTCAGTGCCTCGGTTACCTCAGCTGTAAAATGGGAATTAAGACTGTGAGCCCCACGTGGGACAACCTGATTCCCCTGCATCTTCCCCAGTGCTTAGAACAGTGCTCGGCACAGAGTAAGCGCTTAATAAATACCAACATTAATTAAGGTCACCAATGCCCTCCTTTCTTACCAAATCCAACAGACTCCATTCCATCCTAATCCTTCAGCTGCCTTTGACACTGTGGAGCCATCCTCTTCTCCTGGAGAGTCTCACCTGGTTTCGCTGACAGTCCTCTCCTCTTTGTCCTTCTCTCGAGCCGATCCTTCGGCCCGTATCGCCGGCTCTTCCCCTGCCTTCCGTTCCTTAACTGTTGGGGGTCCCTCAGGGTGCTGATCTAGGTCTACTTTTAATAACTCTGAGAAGCAGCAAGGCTCAGTGGGTACAGTGTGGAACTGGGAATCAGGAGGACCCAGGTTCTAAACCCAGCTCCGCCACTTATCTGCTGTGTGACCTTGGGCAAGTCGCTTCACTTCTCTGGGCCTCAGTTCCCTCACCTGTAAAATGGGGATGGACGCTGTGAGTCCCATGTGGGACATGGACTGGGCCCAATCTGATTACCTTGTATCTACCCCAGTGCTTAGAATGGTTCCCGGCACATAGTAAGCACTTAAAGAAAGCAAAAACAAAACTAAAAATGACAGCTGGACTTGCTCCCAGGTTTAGAACCCGGGTCCTCTGACTCCCAAGCCTGTGCTCTATCTCTTGGGGCACGTTGTTTCCCAGTCCCATCCCTCTTCCCCACTCCATGCATTCTGGATTCTGGAAGTAGGTGAGTGGAGCTTGGCCCGCCCCTCCCCAGCACTCAGTCCGGGGTTGGAGAGACCCCAGGCTTTGCTCCCAGCGCGCTGGAATCCAGCACCTCTCTTCGCCCAGCTATCGAACCCTGGACACCCTGCTGGGTTTGCTGTTACCACGGAACTATGGAACTGACGAGAGGCAACGGAAAATTTACAGAGGCATGCCTGTCTGGGGGAGGGAATACGTAAAACAGGCAAACCAGTAAAAGGCCAGATTTGCAGGCCTGGTGCAAATTTGCTTTGCACCTGGACCTGTGAACATGTGCTGGGACTTCCCAAGAGGAAAGGGGAATAAAAGCACTTGAACTGGAGTGAGCTGCTGTTCAGGTGTTTCTATGCTACACCTCTCCTGGAAGTGGTAGCAGAACTAAAGATCTAAAATAGTTGTCTTTCTGTTTGTTTGTTTTTTTACCCTCTGTGTATGTAGGGGGGGAGGGGGGGAAGAGATTCCTAACGTTACATATTTTTTTAAACTCCCATTTAAAAAAAAAAATTGCCCCCCAAGTCATAAACTTGGAAGATTTAGCGGTTCTCAATGTTTGGTAGCATTTCAATTTCAGATGCCTGAGAAAACTGGATAAACTCTGATAGCCCTACTCCGGGTTTCTCCTGTTCGTTTACCCAGATGTTCCAAAATGACGCTTGGATAAACCCAGAAATGCAGTGCATAAAAAAAGACTTTCTTTTGTATCAAAAGCTGGGCAGTGCCCATCAACCCCAGATAGCTTCCATAAAAATCCATTAATACACACAGTTGCCGAATTGTACATTCCAAGCACTTAGTACAGTGCTCTGCACATAGTAAGCGCTCAATAAATACTATTGAATGAATGAATGAACACATTCCTGCATGATTCATCCCTTCAAATGAACTCTGACTTATCACATCCAGGGAGTCTCCCAACCCTCCTACCTGCACCTCTCCACATATCTTAAATGCATTTGTTTTCCTTCCCACTTTCACTGTCTTCGCTTGTGCTTCCATTACCGAACCTCTTGTAGCCGCCAGTATTTTATACACCAGAAGTGAGAATTTCAATCTTGGCAAAAGTTGATTCTGAACAAATATAGCATACCCCGCCCTCCCCCCACCCCCCCACCCCTGCCATCCATGGTTCATCTAGTGGAGTCAGGTTTTCCAAAAGGAATTTACTTTTGAGGTGTAGCTGTAAAATAAGTCTGGAAAAAACAGTTTAAGAGTAAATTCAGGGGGAAATTTCAAAATAAAAATTAACTTGCAAAATATAACATAATCTAACTCTCATAATATCCAGACTGGATTACTGTGTCAGCCTCCTCTCGGATCTCCCTTCCTCCTGTCTCTCCCCACTCCAGTCTATTCTTCATTCCGCTGCCCGGATCATCTTCCTACAGAAACGCCCTGGGCATGTCACTCCCCTCCTCAAAAACCTCCAGTGGCTGCCTATCGACCTTCGCACGAAACTCTGCCTCACCTCCCTTCTCTTTCTACTGCCAACCCAGTACACTCCGCTCCTCTGCCGCTCACCTCCTCACTGTCCCCCGTTGGCGCCTGTCCTACCGCTGTCCTGGAATGCCCACCCTCCTCACATCTGCCAAATTAACTCTCTTCCCCTCTTCAAAGCCCTACTGAGAGCTCACCTCCTCCAGGAGGCCTTCCCAGACTGAGCCCCCTCTTTCCCTCTGCTCCTCCTCCCCTCCCCGTTCCCCCCTCTCCCGCCCTCTGCTCTTCCCCCTTCCCCTCCCCTCAGCACTGTGCACATTTGTATATAGTATTTACTACTCTATTTATCTTGTTAATGATGCATATATATCTATGATTCTATTTATCTTGATGATGTCTGCGCTAGACTGCTTGTTCTGTTTTGCTTTGCTGTCTGTCTCCCCCGTTTAGACTGTGAGCTTGTCATTGGGCAGGGATGGTCTTTATCTGTTGCCCATTTGTACATTCCAAGCGCTTAGTGCAGTGCTCTGCACATAGTAAGCGCTCAGTAAATACTACCAAATTAATGAATGAATGTAACGACACAGCAACCATAGAGTTTATGTAATCTTAATGCACTTTATTTACAACACTTCCCTGCTTGTCAATGTGACCTTGGGCATGTTCCTTAATTGTTTTTATTGAGGGCTTATTGTTGGCACATCACTGAAATAAGCGCTTGGAAGGGTACAAAATAACAGAGTTGGTAGACAACTTCTCTGTGCCTCACTTTCCCCATCTGTAAAAAAGGGATTAAATCCTACTCTCTCCTACTTAGCCCCCTCTGGGGCAAGAGCTGTGTCCAGCATGATTATCTTGTACCTAACACCAGTGTTTAGTACAAAGTGCTTAACAAGTACCATTTTTTTAAAAAAACCACAAAACAATACCCTTCTTGAAGAAACAAAGACTGAAATTAAGACTTCCAGCCAGAAATTTAGATTCAATTGAAATCAAATCCAGTTAGATTTCAGTGTTGGGTATTAGAATGAACATATCTTCAGCATATTTACACTACACATTCTGGGGCGACAAAACAGTTTACTTAAGGATGTGATTTTTTTTTTTTAATTCAGGCGATCCGTTTCAGTCCATAAGAAACATTTACCACTCAACCTGCAAGCGTCGGCTCATTGCAATTTAAAATAGAATTAGCTCTCTGCTCTTAGCCACTTCAGATCTCATGTGGCCATTAAGTGATAATTATTAGCTCTCATCTTATTGATGACTGCTGATTCTAATAAAATAACCAGGAAGCTGTGTCAATTATTTCTTTGGCTTTATTCCCCGGTGAAAATAGCTGCAAAAGCATTAAAAAAAGGCAAAGAAAAACAGCATGATTGTGTGCACGACCAATGTGGAACCAAATGAGAAAAGCCTAAATCCTAGCACTGCACCAATTATGCTCCTGACCATTGGCTTTCAGACATTTAATCACCTTGCCCCTCCTATCTTACCTCACTGTTCTCCTACGACCCAGCACGCTCACTTCGCTCCTCTCCTCTAACATCAACCTATTCACTGTACCTCCACCTCTCTCACTGCAGACCCCCTCACCCACGTCCTGAGACCCCTTTCCTCTTCATATCTGACAGATGATCCCTCTCCCCACCTCAAAACCCTTATTAAAAACACACCCCCAAATGGCCTTCTCCAACTAATCCCTCATTTCCCCATCTCCCTCTCCGTCATGCATGCCCTTTGATTTCTGTTGGCCCCATGGCACACACGTACATATCTGTACTTTATTTTAATGTCTTGATGGGAAACTCCTTGTGGGTAGGGAACGTGTTATATTGTAACAATAATAATAATAATGATTACAATATTTGTTAAGCGATTACAATGTGCCAAGCACTGTTCTAAACACTGGGGTTGACACAAGGTAATCAGATTGTCCCACGTGGGGCTCACATTCTTAATCCCCATTTTACAGATGAGGTAACTGAGGCACAAAGAAGTGACTTGCCCAGAGTCACACAGCTGATAAATGGCGGAGCCGGGATTAGAACCCATGACCTCTGACTCCCAAACCCGTGTCTTGTACTCTCCCAAGTGCTTAGGACAGTGCTCTGCACACAGTAAGCCCTCAATACAACTGATGCACTCGCAGTGCAAGTTTTCTTTCCTCTTCAACTCTAATACACTGCGACCTCAGAGACTAATTCTGTACCTCTACACTGTACGTTTCTTGAAGGAAGGGGACGTGTCTACCAACCCCACTGTATCATACTTGCACTTGAGCACAGTGCCCTGCACACAGTAAGCATTCAAATACCACTGACTGATAGAGAAGCAGGTAAACATTTTTACAGAAATCACGAGACAATTGGCCGGTGAAAAATTGGAAGGACAAAGCATATTTAATAAAAAATAGATTAGAGCAACTGAAAGGAATAAACCAATTTTGCAGGTAAAGTTTCTGCATTATAATGTGTACATTTGAGGGGGCTAGGAAAGCAAAAAAAGATAAAGGCCTTGTACATTTTGAAGTTGTTAACTCACAGATAGCTTGTAAATACACATTCTGGCAAAGGGAGAAACACAGTTGTGGGTGGCTGTTTTTGCAAACTCTTTTACAGGAACAATTGTATAGAGTCCCCGATTTTCCAGAGTAAATCCTTAGTTTCAACCAACTCGCAAAGGAGGGGCTACCAGTACAACACCATCGCCTCGAACAAACAGCATGGGAATATTCCGCTTGGTGGACTGAGAAGAAGAAGAAGAAAAAAAAACCTCAGAGGTGACATCCAAGATTGATGCTTACGCATCGTTACATTCAGAGATGTGGAAATCACCTGAATTAAAAATGCACTCAGAGCAGCAAAAACCCAATTGGTTGATCAGTCGGTTATTTTTCCCAGCAAAATCCAGGGAATCCCACCAACAAGTGTCACGAGAGTGTCTTCCACTGCACTATTACCCATCCACAATCTGCAAAACTGCAAAAATTAGCAAAACTGAATGTTATCGAGGGCCCTCCGGATAATCTGCACCCCATCACCTGAAATCTTTCTGTCACCGCCTGAAGGCGGGGGGCCATTTAGGTCCAACTGCTATCAAACCAGTCCTCCTCTCCTGCTTGTCCCTTGGATTGAAGGAGGGATGTTAGATGTGGGGAAGCAGTTCCCAGCCAAACACAGAGAGACATTATTGACTGGGTGGGGGTGAAGAGATGAAAATCTGTGGGGGACGGGACTGGCTCTAAAATGCTAATAGGCCAGAAATCCACCATTCTGGGTGTTTTCAGACCTAACTGGAAACTCTCAGAGGTCTTGTTAAAGACCTAGAATGAGCAGGCACAAAAAGCTGACAAAAAGCCCCATCACCCCCATGGAGTGGGTACCTATAATAAATGCAAAGGAGGAACAGTCCCAGTTCTCAGCTGGCATGTAAAGAGGAATCACCACCCAGTGTTAGTCGACTATTCTTTCATTGGTCCTAATATTGCTCCTCCTCAATTCTAACTCTAGCAGTCTAAGAGTACATCTGCTGGGTTGACCTCTTTTTTTGTTTTGTTTTTTTGGCAGGGGAGGGGGGCAGAAAAGGCACACAAGTCATACAGGCACTAGCATTCTGGGCTATCTTTGGCCGGGCTGGAATGCCACTGTTTTCGGTGCCCGCTATCCTCTCTGTGGATGGTCCTCAGGCTTTCCCTGCCCTTTGGCCATCTTGCCACTCACTGGCAACTCCATAGGAGCCAAAAGTGAGAGGAGGTGAAATTCCAATCAGTAAAGCCGTGCCTGCATTCTCCCACCAAATTTTTTTTAGCAGTCTGGTAAGCAAAGTTTGGGGGAGATAAAATTTTGGCAAGTGCTACTAAGGTGAATTCAAACAACCAGCAAATTAATAATGATAATAATAATGGTTTCTGTTAAGCACTTACTATGTGCCAAGCACCGTTTTAAGCGCTAGGGGAGACACAAGGCAATCAGGTTGTCCCACGTGGGGCTCACAGTCTCAATCCCCATTTTACAGGTGAGGTCACTGAGGCCCAGAGAAGTCAAGCGGCTCGCCCAAGGTCACACAGCAGACAGGTGGCGGAGCCGGGATTAGAACCCACATCCTCCGAGTCCCAAGCCTGTGCTCTTGCCACTGAGCCATGCTGCTTCTCGCTAAGACACTGATCTCCCAAAAAGAAATTCCGCATGAGGGCGAACAGAACAACTTCACTTACTTTATATATCTCTTCGTAGGTTTCTTCATCAATTTCTATAGTTGTCACAGTCTCCTCCACATCTCCCAAAATCATATTTAAGTGCTGATCATAAGCCTACGGTAATACAAGAAACAGTAGCAAACTGAATTGTGAGGGAGGGGACCGTAAGCTCCTCGTGGGCAGGGAATGCAGCCGTCTCTTGTTATGGTGGTACTCTCCCAAGTGCTAAGTACAGTGCTCAGCGCACAGTAAGCACGCGACAGAGACCATGGTCGACAGGCACGCCTGCTACAAGGCTGTAATACTTTCCTTGAAAATGTGCCCGTATTACGCTCGGGCTACTGCAACCGCTCCCGGACCCCCGAGAAATTCCCACCCCTGGAGCACGGGGCTGACATGCTTGGGCCCCCCGGCCACCCTGCTCCCTACCCCGGAAAAGATCTCAGCCAGCCACGAGGATGGCTCCGGACTCGTTGGCGACCACCTTCGCTCTCCCTTTCTTGGGCACACCCCTCCTCACTCCCTCACAGAGCCCCGTGGCCTCCGGTCCCCAGCAGAGTGGCCAGCCTCGTCACCAGGGCCAGCAGGAACCACATCGACAGGGCAGGCGGAGATGCCAGCCCACTATACCAAGGGACTGAAGTTGGGGGGGGGGGGGGGGGAACTGGGGCAGCCAGCCACCGTAGCCCAAGCGGGGCCCTGAAAGCATGGGGCTCAGGCACGCACAGTGGGGGACAGAAGGTCAGACCTGACAACGGCGCGAGGAGAGGCGGTGGGTCAACCCGAGCCAACTCCCTGCCGCCCGGGATGGAGAAACAGGGCAGGACCCAGGTGCTTGGCCACTGAAGGAAACCCGGCAACATCTCCCTACGCCCCTGCTACCGGTGGCCCACGGCTTGGGGTCTAATCCTGGCTCCGTTACATGGCTGCTGTGTGACCTCGGGCAAGTCACTTCACTTCCCTGTGCCTCAGTTACCTCATCTGCAAAATGGGGCTGAAGACTGTGAGCCCTCCGTGGGACAACTTGATTACCTGCTTAACAAATACCATTATTATTATTATTATTAAGACTGTGAGCCCCACGTGGGACAACCTGATTACCCTGTATCCACCCCAGTGCTTAGAACAGTGCTTGGCACATAGTAAACGCTTAACAAATACCATCATTATTATTACTTACACAGTTTATCAAGAGCCAGAAGCATCTGAGAGACGCTCCTAACGACAGGAGATCCCTTATGGTCACACATGGGTAAGAATACGAACAGTCATCCACTACGCAGGCTCCTGGCACAATCTGCACCCCCTTCGTTCATCTGTTCGTATTTAGTGAGCGCTTACTGTGGGCAGAGCACTGTCCTAAGGGCTTGGGAGAGTACAATACAGCAATAAGCCATCACATTCCCTGCCCACAACAGGTGGGTATCAATACAAACAAATGAAATTATAGGTATGTACATAAGTGCTGTGGATCTGGGAGGCGGGGCGGACAGACATCAATACAAAGAAATGAAATTATAGGTATGTACGTAAGTGCTGTGGGGCTGGGGGGTGGGAGGAAGAGCAAAGGGAGCAAGTCAGGGCGATGCAGAAGGGAGAGGGAGATGAAAAGTGGGGCTTAGTCTGGGAAGGTCCCTTGGAGGAGATGCACCTTCGGGGGGGGGGGGGGGAAATAAAGAGTAACCATCTCAGATTTGAGGTTTGAGGAGGAAGGGTGTTCCAGGCCAGAGGCAGGACATGGGCAAGGGGTCAGTGGCAAGACCCCTTCCACCCCCTCCCCAGAGCTAACTCTTTGCTTTCAGATATTGGACCCAGTTCTGGAGTTAGGATTCCATTCATTCATATTTATTGAGCGCTTCCTACATGCAGAGCACTGTACTAAGCGCTTGGAGTGTACAATTCAGCAACAGAGAGAGACAATCCCTGCCCAAAAACGGGCTCACAGTCTAAACGGGGGAGACAGACAACAGAGCAAAACAGAACAAGCAGTCTAGCACAGACATCATCAAGATAAAGACAATTGTAGAGATATACACATAAATAGGGTAATAAATAATATATACAAATATGCACAGTGTTGAGGGGAGGGGAAGAGGGAAGAGCAGAGGGCAGGAGAGGGGGAATGGGGAGGGGAGGAGGATCAGAGGGAAAGGGGGGGGGCTCAGCCTGGGAAGGCCTCCTGGAGGAGATGAGCCTAGATGGAGCAGGAAGGAAGCACCATTCGTTTGCGGAGCCTTTACTCACATGTAGTCTTCCTCGGAGCTCTCGGTCATTTCTCATTTTCACATAAATCCGTTCATCCAGACTGAGCCTGATTAGGTCCAGGGGCTCCTCTACAGTGTTGGTGGTCTGTTGCTGGTAAAGAAAAAACATTTGGATAAGATAAAAGAAATGCCCCCAAGCCTTTGAATCCGGTCCTTGCCATTCTTTGTCTTCAAAAGTAAGCCATAACGGAAAGTTTCGTTTTTCCTACCGGCGACCCATTCGTAAGATCGTATTTACTGGGCGCTCACTGCGTGCAGAGCGCCGTACTAAGCGCTTAGAATGCAGCAACGGCAGTGTGGCTCAGTGGAAAGAGCCCGGGCTTGGGAGTCAGAGGTCATGGGTTCGAATCCCGGCTCTGCCACTTGTCAGCTGTGTGACTGTGGTCAAGTCACTTCACTTCTCTGAGCCTCCTCAGTTCCCTCATCTGAAAAATGGGGATTAAGACTGTGAGCCTCACGTGGGACACCCTGATGACCCTGTATCTTCCCCAGCGCTTCGAACAGTCCTCTGCACACAGTAAGCGCTTAACAAATACCATCATTATTATTATTATTATTAACAGAGACTATCCCTGCCCACGAGGGGCTCACAGCCTAGAAGGGAGGGATAACCCAGTTTTCCCCGGGGCGAGATCTCCATCGGGAGCATTTTAGAAGGCGCAGGGAGGGGAAAGAAGTCACTGGGGCAGCCTTGCTGGGGGGGAAGAAAGGGTCTATGAAGGGTAGTCATTATGAGCCCTCCGACGGGGATGGGGAAAGATGCGGGAGCAAGGGCTAAGAATAAGAAAGAATTTAACTGAGGTGCACCGAAGAAATCTTTAGGGCGTGGCGAGGGGGAGGAAAAGGTACAGGAAGGCCAAGCAAAACGTGGACGGGAACACTCACTCTTCACCCACCTGATCCGCGTCGTCCGCCATCTTTCAAACGCGGTCCTTTTTTTTTTTTTCCTTTCCTCCCTCCCCCCTTTCTCTCGTCTCCCCACTTCTCGCGAGACGAAGAGGCTAGCGCGCGCGGGCGCCATCTCCTTTGAACGGGTGCCACGGCGTCGACGTGATGACGTAGGAGGCCGAGCTAGTGGCGGGTGGTGAGGAACGGTTTGTCTCTTCGGGAAAGTGAAAATTAGGTAAACTAAAATGGAGTGGGGTGGAGGCAAAGAGGAGGGCGGAGCAACAGGAAGCGGGGTTGTGGAGTGGACCACAGTTCTAGAGGCGGAGTTTGGTATTCTCCCTCTCTCCTCCCCCCCCCTTCTATTGGGCTGGTAACGGTCGAGGGGCGGGGCGGGTGTCGGCTGCCATCGCTCGTCGTCTTTACCTCAGCCGGCCGTGGGAGTCGGGTTCGTGTGCGTGTGTGAGGGGGAGAGAGTGAGAGCGAGCGAGGTTGGGTTCCTCAACATGGCTCGGAAGCGCCTGGGCCCCGGGGAGCCGGCGAGGGAGTTACCCGCCAAGAGACGCAAGGGCGATCGGCCGGCCACGCGGTCGTGCTCCACCTGGCGGCGGGGGCAACAGTGGGAGGCTGCAGAAGATGAGAAGAGTGAGTGAGAGAGAGAGAGGAGGGAAACAGGGACGCGGCTCGGCAGGAGAGTGAGATCCGGTGGTTAGGACCGGACTGGACTGGCGGGGAGCAGCGGGGGCCCCCGAAGCCCGGAGAGGCGGTTGTGTAAGTGGTTACGTAGCCGTGCATCTCAACGGTTGTGTAAGTGGCCGCGCCTCCCAGGTGGCTCTCCCCCCCCCACCCCCCCCTACCCACCCCCATCCTTTCTTCTTGGAGATTCTCGAATTTCCAGAGATGTGGGAGTTGGCCACTCGGGGCAGTGGCCCATCCTGACCTTTGGAAACACCTTAAATGTTCACAGAGAGGTAGGATCCCGGTTTTTCTACATTTCCCCCTTCCGCACCGTCGCCCCCAAACTCGGAAGAAAAAAAACAAAAACCCAAATCACCGTCGGGCCCTGCGAGGGTTCTCCAGAAGGTAGCACACGATGGGGGAGAGGTCGATGAAGGGCTGATTGCCCCCCCACCCCACCCCCTTGGAGAAGAAAAGGAAGCGATTCACCATGTAACATAACGTGGTTGAGATAGTAAAGGCGTGCTGTTGGCTAGGTAAGGGTTTGACTTTCCAGGTTTCCTACTCAAAAGTACACTTGAACCTCAAGTATCTTTTTTTCTTTGTTTTACGTCGAAAAACACCTAAAATCCCCAGTTTTCACGCACTGCATTTCCAAATTGAAATTCACAAATTCCCCCCCCCCCCAATCGTCTGGAAACCTGACCCGGCAATATCCTGGCAGCTGGGGCTCTGCCGTGAGTCTTTAGGAATGGGATTTTCTTTGGATCGACGGAGATTACCGAATACCCCCTGGATACATCAGCACCCGTGAGGTGCCATGCTTCGGTAAATGCACTTTGAGAAGAAGCGCCCTTCTTCCAAAAACTAAAATGCACTTGCCGAAGGCCTCGATCTCGAAGGTTAGCCAGGGTTTGTGTTTAATGGTAAACATATAAAGGCGCAGATGCCTTAAGGTGCCTCGATGGCTGTGACGGTCCAAGATAGGCTAGACCCGCACATAAAAAGGAGGGAAGCGCTAGAGGTTCCCAGACCGGAGAAACAACCCACTCCTCCGGATCCCTCCCTGGGGGGAAAGCTCTCATGCAAAAGATGCCGTTCACTTGGCTGTGTTTCGGTTGATGCCAATCCCAAGGGAGAAGGGGGTTAGGAAAGTGTGGGAAGAACCCCAGAAGCCAAAGGAGAGAGGAGTCCGTGTTAGGTGTCTATGAAGGGAATAGGGGTGGTGTTCGCCAGGAAGCCTGCAGTTCAGCAGGGTGAACTGCCGAGGAAGGGTCTCCTGGATAGTAATGCCTACAGAGGAGCCGTTAAGGAAGGTTCGGGGCGCAGCCTGTAAATACAACACGGGTCACGTTCCTTGAAAACGTGGTTATTGTGGGGCATGTTTCCCCTGGATTGACGTGCCA
Organism: Ornithorhynchus anatinus; assembly: GCF_004115215.2. Classification (NCBI taxonomy): domain Eukaryota; kingdom Metazoa; phylum Chordata; class Mammalia; order Monotremata; family Ornithorhynchidae; genus Ornithorhynchus; species Ornithorhynchus anatinus. The sequence continues at coordinate 51,136,560 of NC_041749.1, forward strand.
AATTAGGCTCTGATCTGTACCGGAAGCCCTGGGAAAAACAGAAGTGACTTTATTCTCCATCTATTGCACTGCTAAACCATCGCTAAGCTGTCATTTCGACTTTGTTAAAGTAGTTCAACTTAAGTTGTGATACGAATGGGAATCTTTGCAAGAGGCTGCAGAAGTACGATCTTGCTTGGCTGATCACGGTAGTGGCTTCTCAACTTTAGCGAAGAATCTGTCCAGCTTAGGTTGAACGGCAGCCTTCTTTTCGTCATAAAGTACCTTGTAGCAGGTTAACTCTTTCCGAACACCTCTAAGCATCTTTGAACTCCTCACAAAGCACGCTGTTCGGGGTGTTCTTCTGAACTAGGTGAGTAATACCATCCCCTATCTCCTCCACTCCACCCTCCGCTCCCTGCAGCTCCTCTGCACCCTAGATTTGCGCGCGCCCAGCCCCTTTGCCCCCCACACACCCAACTGCACTGTACAGCACCCTAGCTCCCTTTTTCATCTTCCTCTTTAACCCCAGCGACTGCCACAGCGGTCACTGCCTCCCCTCGTCACCCTCCCCCTCCCACCCCCCATCAACCAGCCCCTACAGTCCTTCCCGTCTGGCCAGAGCCACTGAGACAGGGACACTTCTGCCTCCGTACCCCGCTCCATCGTTGTCTCCGTCCCAGTGACTCTGGTTGGGGTGGGTTCGTGGGATCGCAAGCCAGAAAATGGGCAATGTTGGGAGGTCGCAGGGGGCAGAACGGTCGGGTACAAAGGAGGGATGGCCGCAAAACAGCCGGGAATGGAGGGAAAAGAGGGAACAGGTTGGAGGGTGATGATCTGGCGGTGACAACAGGGTCAGAACGTAGGGTTTGTGAGCGAACCGTAGCACGTATTATGTGGCGGGCGGGATGCACGTTGCGGTAGGTATCAGCAGGGAGGTAACGCCCGAGTTGAAATTAAGAACAACTTCCCGATTTGGGACAAGGAGGGATTCCTGGATCTAGTTTAAGATTCTGTTGTACCCATGTTAGCCATTTCCCACCACATCTCTGACTGTTGACTTCCAGGCTTGCTGCTGCTTCTCTCCTTCCTGCATATCTGCTCTTTTCACATGTTAATACGCAATTGGAGCTCACGTTCTCACCCTGCCTCCCAGTCTAGCATCTCCTGGATTTGACCCGATGCTCCCACTCTTTCCCGCCCCCCTACCTGAAATCCCTCCCCCTTTCAATGGGTTTAATGGCAGAAGGGCGAGTCGGTTATGTGACTTCTGGGTAGGCATTTTACAGAAGGAGGGAAAGCAAAGAGAGAAAACCTTCAGTAAACCGGGAATAGAGTCGATATTGGAACCCACGTCTTTCCTTTCATACTAAGACGTGCGCTGAAAACAACAGTATCGCTGATGTGCCCACTGTTTTTCCTTGTGACCACCCAAATGTGCTTATAGGTCAGATTCCTGCAGAGAACACACATCCCTCGAAAGTTCTACTCAGAAAGAGGAAGAGAAGGTGTAAGGGTCCCGGAGATCCAGCAGGGGACATGGCTGAGAAGCAAGGAAAGGCAAAGGCAAAGCTGAAACACCTCAAAGATGAGAAGGATAAAGATGATGATGAATGGGCAGGTTTCAGGTAAGCTGGTTTTTTGTGTCTCGGAACATATTAGCGCAGAGTGCACCTACCGTCAAGTTTTTGGGGGGTGGGGGGGGAAACAACTTTTAACTACTGTATTGGTTCTCAGTGATGACGTTACCCTATTCATTATAATAACCTAATAAAAGCCAGTAACTAGCTTCTTTGTAGTTACTAAGCACGCTATGACTAGAGAATACTAGGCTGAGCACAAGCAGGTAGAGTATCCATGCCACGGGATTATTCTCCATTGCAGCTCTCTATCAGTCAGATTTTTTTTTATAGTATTCGTTAAGCACTGTTAGGTGTCGAGCACTGTTCTAAGCTCTGGGGTGGATAGAAGTTTAACGGGTTGGACGCGATCCCTATTCTGGGCGGGGGGCGGGGGGTGTCTCACAGTCTATGTGAGAAGGAGTAGGATTCAGTCCCCGTTGTACAGTTGGGGAAACTGAGGTCCAGAAAAGTGAAGTTGCTTGCCCAAGGTCACACAGCAAACAGTTGTCAGAGCCAAGGTCTTTGATGCCAGGGGTTCCTTAGGTTCCGAGTTGGGATTACTGCATTGTGTCCCTGTATCGTGGTCGCATGGGGCACTGCTAGTGTTAGGTGGGGAGCAGAAATCTAATTTTCTACTAAATGGTGATTTCCCCAAAAACACGGTCCTTTCGAACAGCATATTCTCAGGCTTTTCCCGTACTATGAAAAGTGTTGGCGGCAATATCTACTTACTCCCTGCGCCCCGGTGATAGAGTACTACCCTCTGAAAGGTCTACAGAATGTCCTCTGCCAGGCCCAAACTGGGAATAATGAGAGGCAGTGAGCTGTTTGACCTTGTAAGAGGATCGTTTTTTGGTTTCAAAATAGAAATGATGAGAAGAGGTAAAACTGAGGCCATTCGGATCTTAAGTCGGGCATTGGGGGGGGCCTACCGAGATCTTAACCCGCCAGGATGTCCCCAGGTTAGCGTCATGGAACATATATTTTATAAGGGTGTGTAAGTAACATCGAAGAACAGGGCCTGGCATTCATTCATTCAGTTGTATTTATTGAGCGCTTCCAGTGTGCACAACACTGTACTGAGCACTTGGGAGAGCACAGCAGAACAAGAAACAGACACATTCCTGCCCATACCGACCTCACGGTCTAGAGGACAGCATTATTACTGTTAACTCCCCTGAATGAAGATGATAGCATAAGAATCAAGCCTGTGTCTTGATCAGCGAGGGTTAAATCCATCAATGGGGTTTATTGAGCACTTACTTTGTGCGGAGCACTATACTGAGTGCTTGGAAGAGAACAGTGCAATAGAATTGGGGAACGTGTGCCCGGCCCATGATGAGTTCATGAATATAAATTCCTGAAACCCCACTTGCATTTGGCTTTTCTGCTAAATTTATCCTAATACATATTTCTGCTTTTAGATAAAGCCATCACCTTTAGATCATGTTTAAGAATCATTTCTGTTATCAGAATAGTTTTTTGAGATAGGTAGCAATGGGTGGTATTCAACTGTTTTTTGTTCTTTAATCAGCCTGTTAAAATACATCAAGGTAATTTCCTCAGCAGTTGGAAAACAACAACAAAAGAAAAGTGAACAGCACTTACTGAGGCATTAATTATTTCCGAACGTATTTTTTGAAGCCAGCGAAAAGGAGCTTGGAAACTATTATTGTAGTTACTATAATGGTGTATTTTTTTTTATGGTATTGATGAAGCGCTTCCTATGCCTGGCATTGTTCTAAGCGCTGGGGCAGATTCAAGGTAATCAGGTTGTCCCATGTGGGGCTCACAGTCTTAATCCCCAGTTTACGGATGAAGTGACCGAGGCACAGAGAAGTGAAGTGACTTGCCCGAGGTCATCCAGCAGACAGGTGGCAGAGGCAGGATTAGAACCCAGCTCCTCCAACTCCCAGCCCTGTGCTTTTTCCACTAGGTCACGCCGCTTCTCAAAAGCAAAATGCCTGGTTGCATCCGAACTCCGATCGCTTAGCAAATGCTCGGTTGAGATATTGGAAACGAGGCAGCGTGTCTGTGATGTGTGCTTTCTCGTATTTTCTTCTTGATTGCCTGGAAACGTAGATGATGTCCAGGGGCCGTGGGCCCTGTGCTCCTTCCCTATCCTGCCACTAGCCTCCTTGGTTCTGGAGACTATCCGGTGGCCATCCAGACTGGTGGCAGAAAAGAGGGGTAGGGAGAGGAAGTGGGAAGGCATGCGATCGTCTTGGCCAACCAGGTGGACCTAGATTCCTAGGACAGGTTTGGTAGCACAGGTGAGGTGTGATTTTCCTGATTTTTTGGGAGTTTCAAGGTAAAATTATTTCTTTAATTGAATAATTCTCTCCAGCAATCACGCATGCCTCAAGTAGGCTTATTAGGTAAATTAGTAGCCTAACCCGTGTGTGGTGTTCCTTTTCAGACACATGCTGATGAGGGAAGTCAAGCCTACTTGGAAGAGAAACGTATTCACACAATTGAAAAAAAAGGTTAAGGATGAAATGCTAGGGAGAGGGGGCATTCTGTTTACATTTTAACAAAATACTCACTTAAGTTCCTTTGTGGGAAAAGGATGGGTCCTACCTGATAAACGTGTATCTACCCCAGTGCTTAGAACGGTGTTTGGAGGAGAGTAAGCACTTTAAAAAGTAGTACTGAAATGTTTGAACCTTATCTTTTTTTAAAAAAAATACTTACAGTGGCCGTCCAAGTGCCTTCAGAAGGGAAGAACCAAGAGAGCCAGCACTTAAAATTGCCAGCAGCGATGAGGATGAGTGGGAAGATGTAGAAGGTAAAGCCATTTTTTTTCTTTTGTCTGTCATAATGTAAGGTCTGCCCTCACTGCCGAATTTAATCAGTGGCCCATACAGCCCAAATATTCTAACAGTCACGGGATGCTTGAAGAAACCACGTGATGGTTGCTCTCCTTGAGATCCATTCTAATGATTAAGGGTTGGCCATCCAACATTCCTAATTTTCCTTCTAGGAAACCATTATAGGCTGCTCCTCCATGACAGTATGCTTCTTAAACCTACTAATCTTTTCTGCCTGCACAACTTCCTGTGCTAACAGATTCCATTGGCTTACTACCAGTTGTGTGAAGTGGATCCTTTTGGGGGTTTGTTTGTTTGTTTTTAATCTACCACAGTCGAGCCTCAATGGGTGTCCCCTTGTCCTTGTGCTGAGATTATGTGAACAGCGGCTTCCCCAGTTTCAGCTAACATTTCCTGATCATGTTCTTCCCCCTAGTTAGGTGCCCTATAGGAGTTTGGAATTCTATACAGAGATTCGCTCCTTATCCAATAAAATTTGTGTGGCGTTATTCTTTGTTGCCCCTCCCAGTTTCAACTCTTGACTTTGTGCCCATCCTGATCTTTCCTACAGTTCCTATAATCGTATCGAGGGCTTAGTAAAGTGCCCCGCCCTTGGTAATACAACAGAATTAGCAGAAATGGCCCCTGCCCGTAACGAGCTTACGGTCTAGAGGGGGAGATGGACATTAATTGGAATAAATAAATAATTTATAATATATTATTTAAAGATATGTGCACGAGTGCTGTGGGGTTGGCGCAGGGAGGGTATCAAGTGTTCAAAGGTCACAGATTGAAATGCATGGACGACACAGAAGGGCAAGCAAGATGGGGCAAAGAGGGCTTAATCGGGGAAGGCCTCTTGGAGGGGATGTGGCCTTAGTAATACTTTGAAGGTGGAGAGAGTGGTGGTCTGGTTTATATGGAGGTGGAGGGAGTTCCAAGCCAGGGGGATGACGTGGGAAACGGGTTGGCGATAGGTGAGATCAAGGTACGGCTGATGCTTAGAGGAGCAGAGTGTGCAGTTTGAGCTGTAATTGGAGATTAGTGAGATGAGGCTAGCTAAGTGAGTGTTCTCAAGACAGTAGTAAAGGGTTTCCTTTTGATGTGGAGGCAGATGGGCAGTCATCGGAGGTTCCTGAAGAGCGGAGAGATGTGAACTGAATGTTTTTGTTGATAATCTTTCTTTTCTCTACTGTGTCTCCTTGCTTTTCTTCCCTCCACCAAGTCTGAGATGCCAACTTGGCACAGGTCCTCACTAGGCATCATTTAGTTGTTGGGCATCTAGCAGTTATATATTTTGACTTGGCTTTTTGTTCTTTTTCCTTTTTTTCCCCTCCAATTTCCACACCTGCCACCCTCCCAATTTGATGAACAATCAAGCTAATCCTTATTGTTTCCCCAATAACCCCTCTTTTTTATGGTATTTGTTAAGCACTTTCTACGTATCAAACACTGTTCTAAGCACCGGGGTGGATACAAGTGAATCAGATTAGACGCTGCCCCTGTCCCACATGGGGCTCGCAGTCTAAATAGGAGGGAGAACTGAGGCACAGAGAAGCCAAGCGACTTGCCCAAGGTCACACAGCAAGCAGTCGTCAGAGCCGGGATTAGAACCTGGGTCCACTGACTTCCAGACCCGAGTTCTACCCACTTGATAACTGCTGGATTTCATCAGCCCTCCCTTTGACGTTGAGCCATCTGCCTCCCAGGAGTGGGATGAGTCTGGGTCTCATGCTTTTCCCTACTCACTGACTTTTCCCTAAGTGATAAAGCAGTTTTTCCAGGCCAGCAGCCTTTCACAAAAGGCTCCCCGGGTCCTAATGTGTGTGAAGCTCTCATCTCTGCACCACTGTTGTACCACACATTGAGACCTTGGATCCTTGACTGCCTCTGGGCCCTGTGTGTGGAATCTCTAGTTTTAGGGACCTAGGGATCACCGTCATGGCGATCTTGAACTTAAATGTGGCCTCCCACAACTCTCTGCCTCCTTTTCTACTGTGCCCAGGGGCTCCTCTCCCACCCCTAACCTAGTCCCACACGGGGTTCACAGTCTAAGTGGGGAAGGAGGGCAGCTATTAAATCCCCATTTTACAGATGGGGAGACTGACATCGAGCAGTTGTGACTTGCCCAGTCACCCGGCCAGGCCGGTGACAGAGCTGGGATTAGAACCCAGCTCTCCCGATTCCCAGTCGAGCACCCTTCCCGCTCGGGCAGGCTGCCTGGCGAGCCCACAGAAGCAGAAATTCGTGCTGAAATCACGGTCTCTAAGTGGTCTCTGTTAGGCTGACTTGGAACTTCTTGGTTTAGTTTAATGTTGATTCTCCCATGTCTCCTTCTCCCTTCCTGCACTCAGTGGAAGTCGTCGTTCTTTAGGTTATGTTTTATGAATATTAATTGTATTCCAAGACAGACACTCTCAGTTATATATGCTGTATATGCTGTAGTACATGTTTTCGCTAGGCGATTTGACTAGTATGCTATTCAGGAACATTCACACAACAACATGAGCCCGTCGGGACACAATACACCGTGGCGATGGAAGAATCAGTTTGCGTGCATGCAGGCCATGTCGGATAGAATGTTACAATGTGACTTTTCTTTATTGTTGGGTTTTGCAAGAATGCAACCCCTGCACTGTAGGAGAGCTGAGTGTGTTGCAGATATATTTTTGGCCTAATTGTGGTTCTTCCTCCATGCCCAGAACTTTTGAGGCAGATATGTATCTCTAAGAAGAGAATCATCACAGACAAAGTGGGCTGCTCTGAATCAGGGCCAGGATTCAAGAAACGGGTTCCAATCTCAGCTCCTCTCTCTGGCTTGCTAAGCGGGACTGTATAAAATCGTGGTTTGGGTTTTGGGGTTTCAGTAGAGAGCACTGTACTATATAGGATGAGGTGGATATCCGATGTCTAATTACCACTATTTTTGGTTGCTGTGTACCGTAAAGGGACCTTGGGCATGGACTGATGGTAATGTTTTGTTGATAGAACTTACAGACTGCATGCCGTATGAGAAGAAGGGATCTTCTTCTTCCTTTGAGCCATTCTGGTCTAGCAAACCTGTGGAAATAGAGATTGAAACCCCGGAGCAGGCAAAGCTAAGAGAGAGAAGGTAAGATCAGTGGGGCTGCTCAGTTTTAGGTCCCCCTCCCAAATAAGAAACGGTACCTGCTATACTTGAAACTGCTTATTTATTCCCATTAACGTCTGTCTCCCCGTCTAGATTGTAAGCTTGTTATAGGCAGGGAACGTGTCTGCCGATTTTGCTGTCGTGTACTATTCCGAGCGCTTAGTACGGTGCTTTGCACATAGTAAGTGCTCCATAAATCCCATTGATGGATTGAAACTTTTTGATCAAGGAAGGGATGCAGAACACTGACAGCTATCGAACCTGATCGGGAAACTCCTGGCTTCAGTGTGAGATGCGAAGGGATAGTGGAGACTTCCTGGACACTGCAGAGCCTGGGATGTTTCCCACTTTGGCATGGAGCTAACTGTTCCACCTCCTTGTCCCCCTGCAGAGCAAATAGGGTTCATGGAAAGGGGTCTGGAGGGAGCAGAGCGGCAGATCTCAGCGCTGGGGCTTCCTCAAACCCATTTGCCTTGAGAGTCCAAGGAAATGAAGGGCTTAGTCTGGATAGGCCTCTTGGAGGAGATGTGATTTTAAGACAGTTTTGAAGGGGAGGACAGCAGTGGACCATCAGAAAGGGGGCAGGAGTGCCAGGCCAGATAGGGGACGTGGTCAAGGGGTCGGCAGCGGGATAGACAAGATCGAGGTACAGAGAGTAGATTCGTGATAGAGGAGCAGAGTGAGCGGCTCGGGTTGTAGTAGATCAGTGAGGCAAGGTAGAAGGGAGAGAGCCGACTGAGTGCCTGAAAGCTGATGGTAAGGAGTCGACGCGGAGGTGGATGGGCAGCCATTGGAGGTTTTTGGGGAGGGAGGGGATATGTGGACTGGATGTTTTTTCAGAAAAATGATCCAGGTAGCCGAGTGGAATATGGACTGGGGAGGGGAGAGGCAGGATGCAAGGGAGGTCATTGAGGAGGCTGATGCAGTAGTAAAGGTGGAAAATGATTCTCACCTAGAGGGCAGAAATTGTGTGGGAGTTTTTTTGTGTTTTTTTTTAGTTCCCCAGGTACCTAGTACAGTGCTTTGCACCCAGAGGTTACGCAGGTGCTATTGATGGTAGTCGTGGCTGCTACTTTTAATCTTTCTGTCTTCTGAAATCAGTCAGTGGTATTTGAGCTCTTACTTTGTGCAGAGCAATAAGTGCTTGGGAAAGTACAGTGCAATAGAGTTGGCTCATTAATCCTTAACATGGCATTGCATTTTGAATAGGGCTTCGTCCTTTTGCTAGGTGTGAAGAGAACTGAGAATTCTCTAGGATGGAAACTTGAAGCTAGTAAACTGGCTGACCGAAAGCTTAAAAAACAGATTTTCTTTTCACTTTAATGTCACAGTTATTTAATGTATGCATCCCCATTTTTTATTGGGTTTTTGTTTTGTTTTGTTGAGCACTTACTACGGGTCGGGCACCATACTAAATGCTGGGGTAAACACAAGACAGGTCGGACACAGTCCGTGTCCCCCTTGTGGTCCACAGATTTAATTCCCATTTTACTGATGAAGTAACTGAGGGCTGGAGAAGTTAGGTGACTTACTTGCCTACGGTCACACCTCAGACAAGTGGCAGAGCCACTATTAGAACCTGGGTCCTCTGACTTCAAGGCCTGTACTCTTTCTCCTGGGACATGCTGCTTCTGTGCTTCCCAAGTTACGTTTCCCTTAACTCGTCTTCACACTGACTTTTAATAATAATAATAATAATTTTAATTATTATTTATTATTATTTAATTAAAATTACTTTTAATATTAATAATAATAATAATTTTAAATCCTGAAATAACTTTTCAGGATCAAGTTGTAATTTTTCACTTGAGAAATATCTCACATAATCGTAGAATTAAGAAATTGGCACAAGAGCAGCTATCGAGCAAATGTGTGGTGCATACTTTTGGCTTAGAATGGTTGTAATATATGTAGCTAGGCACTCATTTAATAAGAAGTGATGACAAAACTATGACATAAAGATAACGGGTATAAATGGCTTTCGTGCTAGCTAGACGACGAGATCAGTGACTCTAAATTAGGCAATTTTTGATGTACCCTGTTTAATATCTATTTCAAAATCCACCATGCCACTGAGGCAAAATTCAGTATTATTACCCCCATAATTCATTTTTCCTTACAGTACTACACAGAAATTCCATACTGTCAGTGTCACTGCACCATTTTGAAGAATTGATATTTATTTGTTGTACATTAGAGACATATATGGCTAGATCCGATTTACTTTCTTCACCCTTTGGTTTTGGATTGGTTGCAGAGAAAAGGAGCAAATTGAATTTCAGACTTATCTCCGGAGAACAATCAAGCGTTTTCATAAGGAAGTCACTGAGGATATGCACAAGGTGGGAAGATGGTCTGAAAACAAGTGTTTTTTAATTAGAGTATGTCTAAGGGAACTGAGTTCTCGCCTCTAACCCGCCTCTCTTCGCCCCTTCACACCTCCACCCTCCCCCCAAAAAATTGATTCTTCAGCCAACATTTCTACTTGGTTTCAGTCTGAATGTTTTTCTTCCCATCCCTCTTAAAAGGTTCATCTGCTCTGCCTCCTTGCCGATGGCTTGTATCGGAATACTGTCTGCAATATGGCAGATCTTCAAGCCATCAGTTTCTCCATCATCCCAGAGGAGTTTACGACAGTACCGCCCAGAAATGTTAATGTCTTCTATCTCTCCAACTTGGTAAAATGGTAAGAGCTGAAAAGACCACACCTTTCCCTCTCATTCAAAACCTTTCTAAAATCCGACCCCCAACAAGCCATCCCCCGTCGACTCCCCAACGCTCCGAGTCACATGAACTAGAACTGCTTTTGGAATGTGTATACTTCTACGCTCCTTCGTCACTTATATATCTATAGTTGAACGTTCAGTTAATTTATTTTCGTTACTCTGTAGGTATTTTTATGTCTGGCTCCACCGTTAGAGGGTGAGCTCTGTGTGGGCAGGAAACATAGTTCATACTTCTCTCGTACTTTCCCAAGTGATTAGTACACTGCACTGTACGGTGTGAGGACTGAATTTTTTTTTTCTTTGCTATTACTACCACCATTTCTAACACTGCTGTCATCTTGTTAATGATGGGACTTTTCATTTACCCCAGATGAGTAGTCTGGTGAATTTAAATTAGTAGAACCCTTTTCAGGCTAAAGCCCTTAGGCCTGGCTACCCCAGTTTAAATCCATATCAGTCATTCAGTGGTAGCTGGGCAAAGCACTGGGGGAAAACACGAAAAAGGAAGAACGAGACTCTGTCCCCAACCTTTAAGGAGCTCATAATCTAAATACCAGCGCTAAACATCCAGTGAGTGAAACAGACCAACACCCTCCCTCCTTCGATCCGACAGACAATTACTCCCCGCTCCCCCCCAAAGCCTTACTGAAGGTACATCTCCTCCAAGAAGCCTTCCCCGGCTGAGCCTCCCTTTCCTCTTCTCCCACTCCCTCTTGCGTCGCCCCGACTTGCTTCCTTCAGTCTCCCGAGCCCCACAGCACTTGTGTACCTATCTGTAGTTTATTAATGTCTGTCTCCCCCCTCTAGACTGTAAGCTCATTTTGGGAGGGGAATGTGTCCGTTTATTGTTGCACAGTACTCTCCCAAGCGCTTAAGTACCGTGCTCTCCTCACGGTAAGCACTCAATAAATACGATCTAATGAACGACAGGGACTGACACGTCTGGAACTCTCACTGGTTTCACAATTGTGCTCCAGCTGCTGCACCATGGGCCCCTCTGGTCTGAAACCCAGAAATGGAGTTTCTCCCCTCCCTTTGGCACTCCTCTTCGTAGCCTCTCCAGCCTGGTTTTCTCCCTTGCCATTCTGCCACTCCAAGGTGGTGAGGGTGGGAAGGGACCAACGTTGGTCAGAAATTACCCATTAGTTCTGGTAACCTACCCGTATCCTTGCTCTATTGACATAGTAGATATTTCGCCCTCTAAGGTTCACTGCAACATTCACGATCAATCCCAACCTCCCTACTGAAGGTCAGAGGAGCATGGAGTACACCTTAAGCGGACGATTTGCTATCTATTCTGCACGTGATGAAGAAGAATTAATCCACGTAAGTAGAGCCTTCTGTAATGATGATCGTTGTCTTCATTTTTAGGAATATTCAGTATTGTACTCTCCCCAGTGCTTAGTATGGTGCTCTGCATGGAGTAAGTGCTCAATAAATACGATTGAATGAAGGAATGACGGAAAGACTGCCACTTGCCTGATGTGTGAACTTGGACAAGTCACTTAACTTCCCAGGGCCTTTGTAACTAGGCCATTTCTCCTATTCGCCCTCCCTTCTGCATCAGCTATGGCCTTGGATCTATACCACCCCTTATGCACTTGTTATTCACTCCATCTCCAGCCCCCCAACCCTATGGGCACATCCCTATACTCTCCGTGTCTCTTTTCAGTAATTTAATGTGTCTCCCCTCTAGATTATAAATTCCTTGTGGGCAGGTGCCGCGTCTGTCCATTCTACTGTATTGTTCTCTCCCAAGGGCCTAGTACAGTATATTACGGCCCAGCATGTAGTTAGCGCGCAGTGTATTGATTGTTCTGTGTCTCGGATTTTCTCATGGGCGAAATAGGGATTAAGTACCTGTTCTCCTTCCTGGTTAGTCTGTGAGCTCTATGTGGGGCAGGGTCTTTTTGCCCTGATCATCTCGTATGTACTCCAGCACTTAGTACAGTGCTTGGCACATAGCAAGTGCTTAACAAATGCCATAACTATTACGATGGCTAGTTCTGTTCATTCTTGGAACTCCTCCCTTCTCATTCCTCCATCCCCGTAAAATGTCCTCACTCACAATGAAATGTCGGCATCCACGGTCCCAAATCTAAACCTATAACTCCTCGTTTTGAGGATAAAATACGAGACGTATCGATCCTTTGGAATCCATCTTGGGTTCATTCAATTGTATAGCACCACTTTTAACTGTCAGAGTAAAAACCTGTTTCTTTGTGGATCAAATATGGGTGGGTTGCTCCATGCCTCTCCACCATGTATGTACATATCATACATATCGCAGTGCTTATGTACCAATCTGTAATTTATTTATATTAATGTCTGTCTCCCCCTGTGGACTCTAAGCTCGTGGTGGGCAGGGAGTGAGTCCGGTTATTGTTACATTGTACTCTCCCAAGTGCTTAGTATAGTGCTCTGCACACAGTAAGCGCTCAATAAATAGGATTGAATGAATGAATAAGTGCCATTGATTGATTCATGGAGTATTTTAGTGTTTCATTAGATGCTGTAGAAAAACTGTCACTATTCTTCCCTGAGGGCCTGTGACTTGAGTCCATAAGTCCATATTATCTTCTCTTGACAGATGAGGACACCAAGGCATAGTGTCTTCATGGAGATCCCGATCCATTTAAAATCTGGTTTACTACTTTACCCCAGCTAGGGCTCTTAATCAGTTCCATAAAAATACAGTGCCATTAATGATGATGGTAATAATGACTGTGGTATCTGTTAAGCACTTACTCTATGCCAAGGGTGGAGATAGATACCAGAGATTCGGGGCAGGCACAGTCCCTGCCCCTCACTGGGCTCACAGTTTGAGAGGGGGGAGAGAGAGAGAGAGACAGAGAATGGGTATTTAATCCCCATTGTACAGGTGAGGAAACTGAAACCCGGCCAAGTGAAATGACTTGCCCAGGGTCACACAACAGGTAAGCGGTGGAGCTCAGCTTAGACCCCAGGGCCCCTGTGGCTCCCAGTCCTTTGCTCTGTCCACTAGGCCATGCTGCCTATGAGTGTTAAAAGAACGCTAAACAGAGAGTAGAGTAATTTTCTATAGGAAATAATGTACAATGTATTAATGCATTCCTAAAATTCAAAAAATTGAGCAAAACATAAATATATTAAGCATCTATGTTATATAATCACATATTAATATACAATGCTATAGTATATATTTTATGTTACAGTTAAAAACACTATAGTTGTGTGATCGTAGAGCGCTATTAATATAAACCGATAGTGAAAGAATTTTAATTTGATGCTTTTATGGACATAAAGTAAATGTGGAATGGAATTTTTGTAGTGTCATCTTTCGCATCTTATTCAGCAAAAAGACACTTATTATCTCTGCTAAAACGATCTGTTGTCATTATCTCTGCTAAATAGAAGTATTAGCGTTATTTGCTGCCCAATTGAAATGGGTTGGTGATGGGGTAGTCAGGGGAAGGGACAGGGTTTGGGTGGGAAGGTAAGGAGTTCTGTTTTAGACGTGGCAAGTTTGGAGTGGTTGGTGGGACATCCAAGGAGAGATGTTTTGAAGGCAGAAGGAGATGCGAGACTGCAGAGAGGGAGAGAGATCAGCGCCGGAAATGGAGAGGTGGGAATCATCTGCATAGAGGTGGTAGTTGAAACCGTGGGAGTGAATGAGTTCTCCAAGGGAGTGGGTGTAGATGGAGATTAGAAGGGGACCCAGAACTGAACCTTGAGCCCACAGTTAGGGAGTGGGAGGCAGAGGAGGAGCCTGCAAAAGAGACTGAGAATGAACAGCCAGAGAGATGGGAGAAGAACCAGAAAGGACAGTGTCGGTGGAGCTGAGGTTGGGTAAGCATTCTTAAGCATTAAGTGTGCCAGAGCACTGTGTGGGTCAAAATACTTCAGAGGGAGGGAAAAGGGAGCGCTTAAACCTTGATGAACTTTGAAGCTTATTTCAAAATGAGTGCTGTAAGCAGACCAGAAATTTAATTATTCTATCACAAAGGAGTTCTAAAAGAAGAGCTTTATCACAGGCATGATCATGGCTTATTTGCAGATTCATTAACAGCAGAGCCTAAATCTAATACATCCCAATTGCCCAGGAGAGTGCTCTGCAATAAATACTGTTGACTGCCTGACTGGGGGGGGCGGGGTGAGGGGCATGGTAGTGAGGGTGGTAACACGGATCTACACTGTGAATGTTAGAATGTGTCCTAAGCCCTGTAACTTGGGAGAATAACACTGGCAGTTACAAGGCCAGTGTCTGTCTAGAATACGGGGACATTGTTGACTTGACCTAAAATGATTTAACTCCAGGGTATCAACTGCATTTATTAAAATATTAGCAATAATAATCATGTAAGCGTACATGAGTTTCAGAACAATAGAGGAGCTCTCTGATTCTAAGCCTTCAGTATTCCTGTTACATTTTGATAACCAGAAAGTCTCTGGGGATATTTGTTCTTCTCATTGAGCTTGTTTTACTTGTGAGAGTGAACTTTTGAGAGAGAAATGAAAAAAAAAGGCACAGTAAACATCAGTTTACCTTCTCTGAAACTACGGACAGCCAGGGAGCTGTTGATCAATTTAAAGGGTCCGTATCCATTCTGCCGTACTGAGCTGACAAATTTAAAAATTTTTGAGGCTTGAGGTGGACCAGGCCCCTAATTTTACAAAGCTTCTTGGGTTCAGATTGGGAGAGGTCAGGCCCTAAATATCTTGCAGTCCAGCCTAGTGGAGCGGGAGAACCAAGTAACAAGTGACCGGCCACTGGAGTTATAGTTAGTAATTATGGTATTTGTTAGGCACTTACTAGGTGCTAAGCACTGTTTGAAGCACTGAGGTAGAAACAGAGTAATCAGGTTGGCCCACGTGGGGCTCACAGTCTCAGTCCACATTTTGCAGATGAGGTAACAGGCCCAGAGAAGTCAAGTGGCAGAGCCGGGATTAGACCCCACGTCCTCCGGCTCCCAAGACCGTGCTCTTTCCACTAAGCCACGCTGCTTCTCTATAGTTCTTTATAGTTCTTCAGTTTAACTTGAAACAGACTGAATTTCTCTGAAATATCTCACGTATCCCTCTGAATTTCTGTATTTCATATCTGAAATATCCTTTCACTGTCAGAGAAGGGACCCTAGATTTGTTGCTTATGACCACTGTTCTTCCTCTACCAGGCTATAATATTGGCACTTTGGGGGGGTTTTCTAACAGATATAGCTTGTTGACATTTCACAGTGAAATCTAACCCCGTATTCATTCATTTAGTCGTATTTATTAAGTGCCTACAGTGTGCAGAGCACTGTACTGAGCGCTTGGAAAGTACAATTCAGCAAAAAAGAGAGACAATCCCTGCCCACACCGGGCTCACAGTCGAGAAGATTCTCTAGAATCTAGAAGATTCACATGTTCTCTAATGTTATTGTCCTGGACAGAGCTGGTCTGAAATTAAATTCCCTTGATACTTGCCAAGTCCCCGTGGTCTAAACATCATTTTGTTTTTGTATGCCTTGCTCTTAAAGAGAGATGTGGAAGAAAAATATTCCCGGGGTTATGGGTAAACAGTCTTCGTCTACATGACCTTTAGCCTTGAACAAATCAAATTCAATTGTATTTATTGAGTGCTAACTGTATGCAGAGCACTGTACTAAGCACTTTCAAATCTTTCTGTGCTGTCGTGCTCTGACCTCAATCATAGGATTATGCAAAGGGTTTGCAAACATGTAAGAGAACATGTTTAAGGAATTTGAGATCAGGGTGGGGGGATGGCGCTGAAAGGCACTGTTAAAGTAAGCTATCATTGTTCTCGTTAGTGTTATCATCTCTGCTTAGATGTTTTAGCTAACCTGCTCCGAGGAAGAATATTTACTTTACATGCCTCAAATCTCTTGAACCATCTAGGGAGGGCAAAAGAACTTACATTAATAGAAGTTTCCAAGTGACCTTGCGTCCATCAGAGAGATTGACGTTTTGCTTCATTCTCTTTTGTTCTGTTTTTACACAGATGTTTTTACTGATTCTCCGATCATTGCAATTCTTCACTCGACTGGTTTTGTCCTTGCAGCCCATTCCTCTGAAATTGCACCTTGCAAAGGTAGGATTTTCTGAACTTCAAGAATAGAGGGAAGAACGGTCATAAAAAAGTGAGAGAACCTTTCAGGCTGTTTCGAAAAGAAGCCTTTCTAGTTGTGCTCCGGGTCTCCAATCCAGATTGCAGCCCCGTCACAACCCAGAACATTCTTGCTTGAAAGGCAGGCTAATTAGTGGAGTATAGAACTGATCTTGGGTCTCCAGACTCTACCACCGAGTTGCTGATTTATTTGGGGCAAATTGTATAACCTCTCTGAGCCTCCATTCCCTATCTTTAAATAACCAGTCAATCGATAGTATTTATTGAGCACCTGACTGTGCAGAGCACTACTAAGTACCTGGTGGAGTAAAGTAGAATTAGTAGATGTGATTGACAATCTCCAGGATTTTTCAATCGAGACAGAGTAGTGTGGATGAGGCTTTTCAGTGGTTTGTTTTTTTTGAGTTGGTTTTAATAGGAATGAATCAAGTAGAGTAAAACTTCATTAATTTCAATATGAATATTTAAAATTGGCACAGATGCTCACCGCTGCTTAATGGCTCTCTGCTTCCTCCCCTGCCCTCTTTACTGTCTCCAACTTCACCAGCCAACTTGAAAGAAGGAAGAGCTTGATTTATACTGTCTTTTAATATACACTGCTGATGCGGGCAGCAGGAGGTAACCACT
Organism: Ornithorhynchus anatinus; assembly: GCF_004115215.2. Lineage (NCBI taxonomy): Eukaryota > Metazoa > Chordata > Mammalia > Monotremata > Ornithorhynchidae > Ornithorhynchus > Ornithorhynchus anatinus. The sequence goes on from NC_041749.1 coordinate 51,153,560, forward strand.
TGCAGCAATGGGGAGAGACGGACAGCTTGCACTAAATCTCATCAGCCATTGACAAATTTTGCTAGAGAAAGAGATATCCACACAGACATTGGCCAGCTAAGCCCAAATTTGACTCCCAAGGAACACACCCAACCACTCTTAAGTGGTTTTAAAAGTTAATTTTAAAAAAACCACTTCTACATTTCAGACTTTTCAAAGTTTCAAGTTGGACCTCTTCCTCCCCCCCAAATTCAAATTAGTGAGATTTTACTCTATAGGTATGAGGAAGATGTTACCCGAAACCCTGTAGGTCCAGAGATGATAGGTGGCTGGACAGACGAGGAAAGTAGAAGAGCAGGGCAGGAAAGCTAGTGGTGAGATGGAGTGTGAGAGGAGAGAGGCACAGAGGAAGTGGAAGAGGAAAAAGGTGGAAAAAAAGGGTTAAATTCTCATTGCTGCTCCTTCAGATATTCCATTCATGAGTACTGCTCCCGTTCTTGTCTCCTGGCGATCTTCCTTTGTTTTGGGGGTAGAAGGAAAAAAGTGAGGTGGTATTGTGAATGAGCGGTACATTCTGCACACGTCTCCCCATTCCTCCAAATCTTCCTTTGGTTGCCCATCTATCTTCACATCAAACAAAAAACTCCTCACCACTTTAAGGCACTTGGGCAGGTCTCTCTTCTCCAGTCCAGTCCGGCCTACACACTTTACTCTCCTGTTGCCAACCTACTTGACTGCACCTCACTCTCTCCTTTCTTGCCTTTAGCCCTTTGCTCATGCCCTCCCTCCTGCCTGGGACTCCTTCCCCCTTCACATCTATCAGACCACTTCCCTCTTCACCATCGAAGTCCTACTAAAATCACAGCTCCGCCGGGAAACCTTCCCTGACTGAACTGTCATCTCCCCACCCTATTTTCCCTCCCTTCTGCACCCCCTAAGGACTCGGGTCCGTATGCCCTAAGCCCTCTGTTACTCGCCCCATCCCCACCCCCAGAACACTTATGACATATCTTCATGCTCAGTTGCCTCCAGTACTTGCAATGTATTTCAGTGTCTGCCTCCCCGACTAGATCATAAACTCCTTGAAAAAGGGAAAGTGTCTACTTACTCTGTGGTCTAATTCCCACCCGTGTACTCTTTCCCAGTGCTTTAGAAGAGTACTCTGTGCAAGGTAAACCCTTAATAAATACTGTTCTCTTGTTCTCTCCCAAGTGAGTAGTACAGTGCTCTTCACAAACGAAGCACTCAATAAGTACCATCAATTAAACTGATTATTGAGAAGATCCATCTTTGAAGTTAAGGCAACCTGTTTGCTAAAATTCTGGGCATTTTTAGGCTCATTTTTTTGAGGATGCCTTCTGGTCTGCTAAATATGGTAATTACTCTCTTGCCGTTTTTCTGGAACTCCCCCAACTACTGGACAGAACTTGACTCATTGAGCAACAGAGCAGCATCCCTGCTTGGTAGAGAGAGACAGGATGAGTAACCAGTTAGATTCGTGCATTCATTCAGTCGTATTTATTGAGCGCTTACTGTATCCAGAGCACCATACTCAGTGGCCAAGTGGCCAGTGGCCAAGCTCAGAATGAGCACCAGGCTTGTGCTGCTCAGGCGGTGGTGATCTAGGACCAAACAGACATTTTCCATGTCACTTCCTTTCAGAGTAAGAAGACCTCCAAGTTCAACTTCCTTGAAGGTCCTGGGGTCTATACCGGGAAGCCTGAACTGGCCGACCGAGGAGAACATGGAACAAGTTATTTTAGAAGCCTGTGGGATGACAAAGGTCCAGAGCATTCCAGGGACCCACTGTTCATGGACAGGTCCCAACTGGACAGAGAGGATTGGGAACAGCCTACTTCCAGCAAAAAATGCAGAGCCGAGGAAATGCAGGAAGCCCAGAGGACCAGGAGTGCCACGCGGGATCGCATGACTCCACAGGTGCGGTACAAAGAGGAGAGTGATAGTGACACAGACTTAAGACTGATTAGTGGAGATGCCCTACCTAATGTAGATTATAAGCTGGCCACTTGGTGCCCCAAACCAAAGAAGAAGCCACAGAATAGTGCCAGAAAGCTCATGGCGACGGGCCCCCTGGAAATTAAACAGCCCACGATCGAGGCCAAGACTCCGAGCTCCTCAGGGACCAGAAGGCGTAAAATCACTTTCACTGACGAAGAGGAGGAAATGAGGCGAGCTACTGGTACGGACCAGTGGCTGGAAGTGTTCTGCAGCGAGGATGATAAATGGGTTTCTCTGGACTGCGTGCACGGGGTGGTGGGGGAGCCCGAGATCTGCTTCAAGTACGCCTCAAAGCCCGTGTCCTATATCCTGGGCATTGATAATGACGGCTGCGTCCAGGACGTCACCAAGAGGTATGACCCAGCCTGGATGACGACCACTTGCAAGAACCGTATAGATTCGGCATGGTTGGCCAAGACCTTGACCCCGTACGAGACCCCTTTCAGAGCAAGGAGAGAAAAAGAAGAATTGGAGGTAACTTTCCGTGTGGAGTAATCACTGGGTTCCTGGAGACTAATCCTGTCAGTTGATAAACGTGGGGTTGGGTGAAATTAGGGTCGACCGATCAGGATGTATCACTGACCGTATTAAGTGAAAGGGCGTAAGGAAAATGGGCGGAAAGGGGACAGGCTATTTAGGCCCTTACGTAGGCACAGAGAGAGAGAACATTAAACTCTTGAGTAGAGAAAGGTTCAGCCTAGTTTTCCACCTGCCTTCTACCCGAAAGCGACATTCTGCCAACTTTACAATTAAAAATGGGGATGAGGTCCCAGGTCCCTCTAGGTTGAGCCACTCCCTCAACTTAATCTGTTATCCTGACTAGCCGACTAAAGACAACCCACCTGCCCATTTGGCATCAGGGTTGCCTTTACTTAAGCTGACCTGGGAAGAGAGTGATCTTTAGTGTCAGTTCTCCGTAGGAGTCTTAACTGGGCGATTGTCTCTGTCCTACGTCTGTAGTGCTGACAGCAGGTCAGTTGGCATCTCAGTGATGAGACACTGTTCCGCACTTCAGACGGAGTGGGGTGTCAGTTGATCTCTCTTTCGCCCCCAAAAATGTAAAGAAAAGGAAATAGATCAGAGTTATAGCAAGAAACTTAAACTTCTGTGGAATTGTGGAAGTGTCGCACATCATTGTCTGGTGGGCTTGTGCAGTTTCAGACTAAGCTACAAGATCAGCCTCTGCCCACTGCTGTTGGAGAGTATAAGAACCACCCTCTTTATGTCCTGAAGAGGCATCTCCTGAAATATGAAGCCATCTACCCAGAGACACCCCATATCCTTGGGTACTGCCGAGGGGAAGCTGTATATTCCAGGTGAGATAAAGATCAGAGAGAGAGAGTTTGTGTGTGTGTGTATGTGTAATATGTTATGTCCACACACGCCTGCTTCATCCTGGTCTGAGGTAGACATCTCGTTCTGTGACAGATGAGCCTGTATGTCTGTTGTGTAGCCTGCACACAGCGTATCTAGTAACCTATTTTGAGATACTGTCCACTTGATGCTTTAAATATGAAACCTATGTGATAGAAATTATAACAGCATTGCATTCATTCAAGTGTTTTCCGTCGTGACAAAATTCTCCATCTCTTACCCGCCTTTAGCAATATGAATCAGTGGCGGGTGAAAATTTCTGATAACCTGGTACGAGCCAGTGTCCGTTCCTCCTATTGCTCATGGGGAAGGATTTTAATAAAGATAGGAAAATTTCACAAAGTAACACTCTTGTTAGTTTCTCCATCTCTCTCAAAATATTTGCAAGTCATTTTCTCTGGATTCCCTTACATTCCGATCTGGGGGATATGGTGCATCTGTTTTTGTGATGCCTGATGAGCTGCTGCAGCTTAACCCTAAATTAACCCTACGACTTCAGCACCAGAAATATTTATGATGTGTCTGTGTGTCTCTCTTTCCATCCATCATTCAAGTGCAAAACAGGCAGCTGAAGTTCAAAACAACGGGTAATGAAAGGGTTCACGCCAAATAACCAATGCCCAGTGCAGCTAAACCCATAGTAGTAGAATCAACTACTGTGTGCAGAGCACTGTACTACCGCTGGGAGAGAATGCACAGGTGGGAATAGAGCAAGGGAAACGGTAAGGAGCAAACAGCTTGGGAGAAGAGGATTAAGGGAGCAAGAGCAGAATTATCTCGATGTGCCAGGGAGGGAAATGATTAAAGGGATGCTAGGGCTAGAACGAGAGCAGTCTGGAGGGAGCTAGGGATAGAAGGCATGGAGGAGGTTAGCTGAGAAAGCATTTGAAGGTCAAATTTTGGAGAGAGAGTAGAGAAACAGATTCCAGATTCTGCTGATTTTTGACTATTTTTAGTCAACATTTAACCGAATGTCTACTGGAGCAGCTCTTGGGTTCTGCAGGGTGCTTGACAGAAAACTCAAGTTGCTCACCAGTTGGACTTGAATTTCAGAAATTTTTCTCCCCGTTGCTTCATTTAGGAGTTGTGTGCATACTCTGCACTCCAAGGATACCTGGTTGAAACAAGCAAGAGTGGTGAGGTGTGGGGAAGTGCCATATAAGGTAACTGGACTTGGGAAACACAACCTATGGGCTGGATCTGGATTCCAGGCAGATTTACCTGCCTCCAAGGTTTGATAAAGTGGGAGGGGAGCAGGGACGGTTTGGCAGGGGTTGGGGGAGGAGGGGTACGGCGCTGCGGGACAATGAATGGAGGCTGGGAAGTGATTGGGGAGAAGCAAGGATGAGGAAAAGGGAGGCTCCTGCCATCCAGGCGTTCAGACAGATCTGACCGATGTAAATCAGATTGGAGTTGAGGCAGAATGAACGTGCCTCATGTTGAACTGTACATGTTTTGTTCATCAGTTGTAAAAACATATTCTCCCACTGCGGGCAGAGTGTTCTTCCTTTAAACTATTGGCAGTTCGTGAAACAGTCCTAGGGATTGAGGCAGCAGAGCTTTCCTGTGCTTTTTCTTGCCGTGGGCCTGATTTGACACCCAGCAACGTTTTGCAAACTCTTGTTTTAATTTTTACACTTCCTTTTTCTGATCTTCTCCCCCAATCCCCCAAATATCTGTCAGCCCAGGTTCAATTTTTAGTCCTGTAGGAATATACTTCCTAGCCCTTTCTTACTGCTGACCGTTGATTCTTCTCCCAAGATCCCTACATAAATTACAGAGAAGGTCTGAGGATCCCCAGATCACATTTTTGGAAACATCTAAAGAATTCACTCGGAGTACAGAATCCTAGGCCTGGCTAGGGCTCTAAAGGGGCCATCTGCCCAGCTCCCTGTATCTGGGCAAGTGAACACCTTACTGCTAGCCAAAGGAAGATGGGACGTTAGGCATACTCACCCTTGGTAGCTTACTCCCAAGGTTTTATCACTCTGAGTGAATATGTTTTTCCCTATGTCCAAACAGACCTTCAACCCTAACTCCTTTATGAACTCACTGCATGTCCCCGGTCAAAACACTCCCCTTCTCACCCTCTAAATTGAAGGCAAGAATATGGGAGTATGGACATCCCAGAATGTCGTCATGGGATCCGTTCAGAGAGTCATTCCCTTTGGTGTTTTCTCTCCGAGATGCCCCGGAAGAGGTAAGCCATGTCTGTTCCCTCTGGTGCAGATGGTGAAAGGATATTCCAATCGAGCCCGGAAAGCCCGGCTGGCTGATCCCCACGGCCAAGATCAAGACGACTTGGCACTCTTTGGCTTCTGGCAGACGGAACCGTACCAGCCCCCAGTGGCAATGGATGGAAAGGTAAATGGCCTACGCTGATGGGATTGGCGGTCATAACTGAGATGCGTGATTTTCAGAGTGGCCTCTCTGACCGGCCTGATTCCTTCGTGTCCGTGGCAGGTTCCCCGAAACGCCTATGGGAATGTCTACCTCTTCCAGCCCTGCATGCTTCCTATCGGCTGTGTCCACCTGAAACTGCCCAACCTGCATCGTGTGGCCCATATACTGGGCATCGACTGCGTCCAGGCCATCACTGGTTTTGAATTTTATGGCGGCTATTCACATCCAATGTACGTGAGGCACTGACCTACTTGGATCCAGTGTGAAAGGGCTGGAGGTGGCTTTTCAGAGATGGGGAGTGGGAGGTGGTTCCGGGAGTGCTTGGTGACAGTCATCCGGTCACCTTGATTTTTGGTGGGTCACATGCTTAACATGTTTATAGGAATCATCCTCCACTAAAATGTTGTAGCAGCAATCCCCCGCAGAAAGTACAACTTTTTTTTTTAATCTACTCACCTGGCATTAGAGCTATTCAGCATTCAGAGAGGGGGCATTTAATTTGTGGCAGTGACAGATGAATCAGGGAAGGCATCCTGGGGGAGATATGATTTTGGTATGGCTTTGAAGATGGGGAGAGCAGTGGTCTGTCAGATGTGCGTGAGCAAGAGTTGGCGGCGGGGGAGATGAGAACCAGGAGCAATGAGGAGATTGGCTTGAGAAGCACAGAAAATGCCCGAGAGCCCCCTCATCCTCAGAGCTGGCTTGCTCCAGGATCAAGGGGCACGCTGTACCACAGGGCAGGTCAGACCTCAGAGTTGGCAACTTCCCTCTCTCTTCCGAGTTCCTGTAGTTCAGCATGTGACTGTGTTTTCTCCTCTGCAGAACTGATGGCTATATTGTCTGTGAAGAACACAAAGAAATACTCATAGCTGCTTGGGTCAACGAGCAGGAAATTATTAAACAGAAGGAGAGCGAGGTGAGCGGCCACAGGGTTTCCAGAGCTCTGCCTGCTGTCAAGACTGGTGGGGTATGGGGTAGGACAGCTACGCAGCGTGGGACCCAGGTCTTCGAGATTTTCCCACCCTGCCAGCATGTGGATTTGAGAACCCACTTATGGACACCCCTAGTGTCCTCAGGCCTGGGAGGTGTGACTTACCCGTCTGGTTTTGTTCTGCCCCGGGTTCCCAAAGACCACCTCCGAGCCAAGCTTACACACTGCAAGGCAAAGGCAGGTTTGACTGCAGTTCACTCAGGCACAGACACACTTTTTCCCTGTGCTATTGGAAGGGGCCCGGGATCGGTGAGACAAGAAATGCTTCCCTGCTTAAACCAGAGCATGATTTAATGAGGGTGGGTCTTTAACCGACGATGTCTCTTAGCCACTTTGTCTCTATGGGCCAAGAAAACTGGAGGTGACATGCTCCAGGTTGGGAGTGCCGCTGCTGATCATTAAAACCGGACCTTGGGTTCCCAGAGACCTGGATCTAGGTCTAGACCCGCCACTGCTTGACCTTCCCATCCCTCGAACATCCCACCAGGTCCAAGATTCAGAAAATAGCAGGGTAAAGAAATGAGGTTTTTTAGCCTTTGGAGGCCGGATCCCTTTTATCGAGAAGACTTGGGATGAATGCAGAGTACTATTCTTTTTAACTCCCACATCCCCAGGATACTCCGAAACGAAAATCTGGTTGTAATTTGTACCTCAGAAATCACTAGGCATTTTTTTCTCCCTGATTGTTGCTTTTTTCCATCTAGAAACGAGAGAAGAAAATACTGAATAAATGGGTGATGCTGATGAAGGGACTTCTCATTAGAGAGAGACTGAAAGTACGCTATGGGATCAAGGTAACTAACTCCACGTTGTTTTAGACGGGTTCCATTATGGAAGAAATCCAGTGTTACTTCAAGGCTATGCCTGATTCCCATTCATCGCGTAACAATAATAATAATAATTATGGTAGTTGTTAAGCACCTACACCTGCTCATCCGACCCCATTCCTTGGCACCTTATGAAAACTCTTGCCCCCTCCCTTCTTCCCTTCCCTGACAGCCATCTTCAACTCTTCCCTTTCCAATGACTTCTTCCCCACTGCTTTCAAACATGTCCATGTCTAAAAAATCCTAAAAAATTCCTCCCTTGACCCCACAGTTCCCTCTACCTATCACCCCATCTCCCTCCTACCATTTCTGTCCAAACTCCTTGAGCGAGTTATCTACACCTGCTGTCTCAAATTCCTCTCTTCCAATTCTCTCCTTGACCCCTTCCAATCTGGATTCCGTCCCCTTCACTCCACAGAAGCCTTCCTCGCAAAGGTCACTGATGATCTCCTTCTTGCTAAATCCAAGGGCCTCTACTCCATCCTAATCCTCCTCGACCTCTCAGCTGCCTTTGACACTGTCGACCATCCCCTTCTCCTGGAAACATCCAGCCTTGGCTTCACCGACACTGTCCTCTCCTGGTCCTCCTCTTATCTCTCTGGTCGTTCATTCTCAGTCTCCTTCATGGGCTCCTCCTTTGCCTCCCATCCCCTAACTGTGGGGGTCCCTCAAGGTTCAGTTCTGGGTCCCCTTCTATTCTCCATCTACACCTTCTCCCTTGGAGAACTCATTCGCTCCCATAGCTTCAGCTACCACCGCTACGCAGATGATGCCCAAATCTACATCTCCAGCCCTGATCTCTCCCCCTCTCTGCAGTCTCACATTTCCTCCTGCCTTCAATATATCTCTGTTTGGAAGCCCTCCCATCTCCTCAAACTTAACCTGTCCGAAACCGGACTCCTTACATTCCCACCCAAACGCTGTCCTCCCCCAGATTTTCCCATCATTGTAGACGGCACCACCAACCTTTCTGTGTCACAGGCCCGTAACCTTGGCGTTATCCTCGACTCCTCTCTCTCTCATTCAACCCACATATTCACTCCATCCCTGAGTCCTGTTGGTCCCATCTTCACAACATCGCTAAAATCCTTTTCCTCTCCATCCAGACTGTTACCACACTGATTCAGTCACTCATCCTATCCCGCCTGGATTACCGCATCAGCCTTCGTGCTGACCTCCCAACCTCCTGTCTCTCCCCACTCCGGTCCATACTTCACTCTCCTGCCCGGATCATTTTTCTACAAAATCGCTCAGGACTTATTTCCCCACTCCTTAAGAGCCTCCAATGGTTGCCCATCCACCTCCACATCGAACAAAAACTCTTCACCATTGGCTTTGAAAGTATTCATTGCCCCTTCGTACCTCACCTCGCTGCTCTCCTATCACAACCCAGCCAGCACGCTTCACTCCTCTAGTGCTAACCTTCTCATTGTTCTTCGATCTCATCTCTCTCACCGCCGACCCCTCTCGCACATCCTGCCTCTGGCCTAGAACGCCCTCCCTCCTCAAACCCGACAGGCAGTTATCCCTCCTTCAGAGCCTTATTGAAGGTGTGTCTCCTCCAAGAGGCCTTCCCTGACTGAGCCCCCCCCTTTGCTTTTCTCCCACTCCCTCCTGGGTCACCCTGACTTGCTCCCTTTGTCACCTCCCTCCCAGCCCCACAGCACCAATGTATATATCTGCAATTTATTGATCCCTATCAATTTCTGCCTCCCCCCGCCGCCCGTCCCGAGATTTTAAGCTCATTTTGAGCAGGGAATTTGTTTATTCTTGTATTGTACTCTCCCAGGTGCTCGGTACGGTGCTCTGCACAAGGTAAGCGCTCAATAAATACAATTCAGTGAATGGATGAAAGCAGCATCTTCACAGACTCATATAACGTGGGCAGAATAAATACACCGAGACGGAGCAGGGAGGGACGGGGCACTAACTCCTGGCTGCACAAAAGGGACGGTTCCTTCCCAGGCTAGGTACTCTGGGACCGCGGCGGTTTGCTGGGCTCCCGCAGCTCTTCAGCCACGATGGGCATCCTTATCTATCCAGCTCCACCCTGTCCCTTAATGCTGGGTGAGGTAGAAACAGACGTGGAGGTATAAGATAGTGGCTCCACTACAGTTCTGCCGGACTGAGCAGGGGCCTTAACTCACCCCTGCTGAGATGAGAGTGGGAGATTGTTGTGCCACTGCCAGACTCCGTGGCCAAGACAGGGATTTTTCTCCCCTCTCCAGAGCCCAGGGTCAGCCATTTGGGTTTTTGCACTCTGGCCTAGGGTGGGAGCTTTTACTTCCGGAAGCCACGCTTCAGGTTTGCCCCCGCGGTCAAAATGAAAATATGGCAACTACGGGCAAGGCTCCACAGGGGCAAGGAGGGAAGACTACAAAGCAGGAACCAGTGGGAGGTGGGTACAGTGGTGAGAGACAGAGGTGGGGGTGGGGGTATACAGAATGGTGAAAGGAGAGACTAGGGGGTGCCTTATCCATGCCCCAGTGTGGATTGCCCTCTGACAAGTCACCTTCTCTGGGCTTCAGTTTCCCCATGAGATACCCTTAGACTTGAACCCCATGTGGAAATGAGTCTGAACTTATTGCATTACGTCTGTACCCCAGCACTTAGCGGAGTGCTTGGCATGTACCAAGCATTAAACAAATACCGCAATTATTATTATTTCGGAGTTAAGTTTATGACAGGGTGGGCCTTGTCAGCGCTATCATAACACGCCCCATTATTCTTCGTGTGGTCATACACTGTGATATTGATGATTATCATAAATACACTCTGTTCTCCCAGAGTGCGGGTTTACCTTCCCGATGAGCGCCGTGTTAAAGAAAAACTCACGCTGTAGCATGTGCAGCTTGTTCAGCACTGGACTTGTGCATACAGACCGTTTCTTGTCTTTATGACACATTCTGGCCAGGTCAGTGTGCCTTACTAGAAGAACGTTCTTTGATGCCCTAACGGTTTTTGTGTCATTTTTTACGGTAATGGTTAAGTGCTTACTATAGGCTGGGCACTGTACTTAGCACCAGGGTAGATAGACGCAATCAGATTGGACACGGTCCATGTCCAAGATGGGCTTCGCAGTTTTAATTTCCCATTTTACAGATGAGGTAACTGAGGCCCAGAGAAATTAAAGTGACTTGCCCAGGTCCAACACACAGCAGACAAGTGGCGGAACTGGGATCGGAACTCATGTCCTCCGCCTTCCAGGCCTGTGCTCTTTCCACTGGGTCACCCTACTTCCCAACATCATTTGCTCCAAAGTGCATCGGAGAAACACGCATTATGGGAAAACTGAGTATATTTGCAGTTTTCTCTGTGGTCCATCTTCCCTAGGAGTGAGTTCCTTGAAACTATCGAACTGTCTTCTTTGTTCGGTAACATTCCCTGGCTCTAGGTACTGAATGAGGGGTTGGTGATGAGACTGAAGATAGGCTTCTGTTTCACGTTAGCTGTGGTCCCATTGTAGTTTGGAGGTGTGGTGGTTGTCCTTTTCATTGTAATTCATTTTTGTTTATTTTTTAATGCCATTACAGTGCCTTATGAGGAACCTTGTGGTGCCCTGCTTGACCCTTTTTTCTCTTTTTTTCTGTGGTATTTGTTACGCGCTTACTTCGTGCCAGGCAGCATGCTAAGTGCTGGGTTCTCCCTGTCCCACACAGGGCTCACTGTTTTAATCCCCATTTTATGGATGAGGTAACCAAGGCACAGAGAAGTTAAGTGACTTGCCCCAGGTCAAATAGACAAGTGTCGGAGCCGGGATTAGAACGCCTCCACCTTGATGACTAGGGCTACGCCATCCATCAGCCTTTCCCTCCACAGCCCTACCTTTTCCTCTTGTAACCCACTAGGAGCCTCTCATCCATGATTTATCCAAACCTCTCTTGAACCTCCTGATCCAGACCATTTCTGCTGTAATGCAGTGGTTGTGTTCTTGAAGGATTTTTGGTGTTCTGGGAAAACCGTGTGGTAGGAACCATCGATTCAGTGAAAATTAACGGGCTAGGGGAGAGAGAGTTCAACTACACTACCATGATTGTTTTTTCTAAAAGAGATTCCTGTATTATCGCTCCGCCCACCACTAGCAGAATTCTCTCCACTCTTGTCACTCATTATTTTATTGTATTAGATACACAAAGTTGTGAAAACATAAAATACTGTGATTGGAAGGCAGGGGCTGGGGAGCGAGGCAAAAATCAACCCTTGGTTGACACAGTGTTGTGCGCAGTAATTTCTCCTACCTCCGCCGACTTCTGGAACGTGTTACTGTAGGAATAGACTTGTGGGAAGGAGGAAAGTTCCCCTATTCTTTCAATCCTGTTATATCCAGATTGCATGATGAAAACACGGGTTATAGCAGGACTGACTTATTTTTGACTTGCTGCGATAAGAGACTTCATGAGTTTACTGCCCATTGTGTTCTAGACTGTGAGCTCCTTGTGGGCAGGAATTTGTTTTCCCAAGCATCAGTACAGAGTTCTGCACACAGTAAGCACTCAATAAATACCATTGATTGTGTTCAAGAAGGGGTTCCTTTTGTTTTGAACCTAGCCCACTTGCGGGATTTGGTCAACGATAATTGCTCGTTTGCCCTAGCTACCCCCTAAATGAGTTTATAGATTTCAATCATGTTCTCCCTCAGCCTGTGCCACTTGAGTCTTCTTAGCTCTGTTACGAAGTCTCAAGTGTCTTCTTAACTCTCTTCTCCTAAGATAGCTCCTCTCACCTCCTGCTCATCTTGGGTGACAGTCTCCAGCTATTCTGTGACCTTCCTAAAACAGGGCTCCTGGAACTCGGCAAAATTCCACATGTTCCATCTCCCCTCCCCTCCTGGGTTCCGATCTCCTTGAAGTCAGGGATCTTGTCTCCTCATTCTTTCATACTTCGCCAAGCACACAGTAGACAATAAATACTATTTATCGAATGATTTAAGTGGCAAAACTCTGGCATTTTTGAACTGACCACCAGCACAGGAGCAATGGGTATGGGGAATGAAGAAATCTAAGTTCTCTTACCAGACCCAAGACTGCTGAGGTAACAGGCAGGTCCCCATGCTTAAGACTTGAAGAGATCCGTGCCCAATTAACTTTCAAATTTCCATCAGAATAGCTTCCATCTCAGGCCTTGGGAGTTACTTCTAGCCTCTCGCTTTGCTTCCATTTGCTGATTTTGGCTCTGGAATTTTAAGATGAGCAGGAGTGGCGTGGGCTGAGACTGGGGAGCAGGTGGAATGACTGGAAAGGCCCCTATTTTCATCTAGCTGTTCCTTTCCCAAAATTGCTACTTCTGCTATCCATCCCATCGCCCAATATCCTGGGTAAAGTTCCTTAGGTAAATGGTAAGTTAGCTCAAGACGTATGACCAGGAAGTCTTCATAGACGTAAGCAACGAGAACCGACACCCAATTACCTTCTTGTCTTTTCAGAAAGGATTGGTGCCTCCACCTGCAAAAGCAGAAGGATTTTCTTCTGGTGAAGAAGGTACCAGCTCCAAGGCAGAAGTCAAGGATTTGGCTGTCTCTGGGGCCCAAAACCGCCAAGCCAAAGAGGTGTCAGAGGAGGAGGAAATGAAGAAGACCAATGGGAAAGAGGGAAAAGAAGGCGCAGACCCGTAGCGAGGAGCAACGTGCTGATTGCTCTGATCCTGCGAGCCTTATTTCAAACCCCTGATCATTAATTGCATTTTAATTCTCAGTTTACAAGTTTTAAGGAGAGCGTTTGCACTGTATGTGTCCAGATGTTAAAAGGCAATGGTTGTATGTGTTCAAAATTCAAATGCATACAATTCAAATTTGCAACAGTTTATAGAGTTCAGATTGGCAAGAGGTCAGGGTTCTGCCAGTTGGGAGCTGGGCCAGTTGGGAGCTGGGCCAGTTGGGAGCTGGGCCATTTCCGGGCTGCACCAGCTATGGGATTGGCCGGCTCGGAGCCGCACTGCATCCGAGTCGGACCGGTTCGGGGCTGGGCCTGGTCAGGGCTTGGCCAGTTTGGTGCTGGTGGCAGAGTTCAGGGTTGAGCCACTTTGAGGTTGGGCCAGTTTGGCGTTGGGTCAATTTAGAGTTCAGGGCGGCACTAGTTCAGCATGGTGCCGGGGGGGCAGGGGGAGTTCAGGGTTGTGCTTTGGGTCCGGGGAGAGGGGTTCAGGGTTGTGCTTTGGGTCCGGGGAGAGGGGCGTTGGGGGGCGGTGGGAGGTGCTAGGGTTGGCCGGGGTGGGGGTGGGGGTGGTGGGAAGGAAGGGGAGGATGCTAGGTTTGACCTTTGGGGGATATGGGTTGTGGGGGGTGGGGCGGGTGGGTGTTAGGGATTGAACCAGGTCTCAGTTGCCCCCATTCAGGGTTCAACAGTTACCAGTTGTGCCAGTTCAGACTACGTGGTTCACCAGTTCAGGGTTCCACCAGTTTGGAATTTCAGTTCGTACCAGTTCTGAGTTTCAAGTTGTATCTCTTCAGCCTTTAGAGGGCCATTTTGCAACCCTTCAGGCTGTTAGGGCACAGCCTCTCAGGGTACAGCCCTCCTTGGCTACAGGGTTGCGGCTCTTTGGCATTTTAGAGTACAGGATTTGCAAACAGTTCAAGTTTTGAAACCACTTCTAGAATTCCAGTTTCTAATTTGCAACACGGAGTGGAAGTTCACACCATTCAAAAGTTCAAGTTTTATGTATTTATGTGTTTTTTACTTAAACTTTACATTTAACCACCGTCTTCCTGTCATCATTCTTTGAGTTGATGAATGCAAACTCTCCCCATAAGAAGTCAGAAAATGCTAGGAGTATATTCCTTCACAGACCTTAATGTCTACTTACGGTTAAGTGTTATTTGAGGAGATTTCTAGAGAATACAGATCTACCCATGCCGATACAGCGTAGTGGGATGAGACGTAGAGACCTGCAGCTACTTTTCTTGGGTAGGTTTTGGTTATGCTAAAGGCTCCTTTAGAAAAGCTCCAGGCAGAAAATTTTCAAGATAAGAAAAAAGAAATTAAATGGGCCAAAACATAGCAAATAAAACCCCCCAACTTAGAGGTCTAAACAGCGTTAACTCGAAATAAAAGAAAGATAATTGAAACATTGGAATATGCTAAAACTTTTCCTTTACTCAGATTTTTTGCTTTCACTTGAGACACGTTGGAGGGGAAAACATCGTAAGACGTAATACTTCAGAGTGCCTAATGAAGGCAGCGCACTGTATTAGGGCCTAAGGGGAAGTACGTCAAAAGGACGAGACACAATCCCTGCCAACAAGGAGCTTACAGTCTAAAGTGGGGAATTGGATGTCGACGTATGCGAATAACTGAGTATAGAATTCAGTATACATATATGCCCAAGTGCTGAGGGTGGCTGCAGACAGTGTTAGAGATGGCCAGGTGTTGGGCAGGGATTGCCTCTATCAGTTGCCTAATTGTACATTCCAAGCGCTTAGTACAGCTATCTGCACTCAGTAAGCGCTCAATAAATACTATTGAATGAATGAATAAATATGATTGAATGAATGAATAAATATGAATGAATGAATGGTATGACAAGCCATGTTGTGGGCAAAATGAGAGAAGGGTACATTTAATAAAGTTTGAAGAATTGTGGTACTGAGCACTTACAATGGGCCAAGCACTGGGCTAGATGCAAGGTATTCAGTTTCTGTCTCACAGGCCGGGGGGGCGTCGGTCTAACGGGGAGGGCGAACAGATATCGAACCCGCATTTCTCAGATGAAGAAATTGAGGTCCACAGTCCCACAGCAGGTGAGGGAAGAGAGATAGCCGGCAACCTTTCAGGAAGGTGATCCAGGCCACAGCAGCAGCATCGACTGAAGCAGGGAGAGGCCGGAGGCTGATGCAGTACCCTGGCGAGGACAAGGGCCCGGACCAAGGTCGCGGACAGCGGGTGGCTAGGAAGGGACTGAGCCGGAAGCAGTCGGAAAAAAAGCCAGCAGGATTTGCTTAGTGATGGGTTGAACGTGACAGGAGACAGCGAGGAGGCAACCGTGGTTGCCGGTTTCTGAAGTTTTCAAGGCTAACCCCAGAGTTCAAGCAGGTAGTGGCTATTTGGGACCAGCAGGTCTCTAATACGAGCCATCAAAGGTGTGTTCTTCATTAGGTGGGGACCCTCGCCTGGTCACCCCAAGCCCTCTCATGGCATTCTTTAATCCAAACAGTGCTGAATCGCGACAGACTACTAGTTACTCCCCCCCATTGTGCTGGATTGAAAACGAGGCTAGGAATGCTAGTTTCTTGAAAGTTTTTCTTCCCCCCAGACTGCTGTGAAGTTTCTCTGAGAATTACAAGTTTGAAAGAACTGTGTAATGGTGAGGAACAGGCATCATCTGAATGGGAAAGTGACTGTTGCTTTGAAATCAGGGAGTGGGATGTTTTTGCTGGAATGACTGCCCGAGAAGGCAGTGAGCCAGTTGCCTCTCAAACCATGAGCCTTTGTGGGGCAAGTCACCTTCCCTGCTTTTGTGACAAGTGTCAAAATGGATGTAGATGAGGTGGCTACATGCCCTAAATAACTCTACCCGCTTATATCAGTCACTGAAGACCAGCCCGGTAAGGAAACGTACACATGGGGTCGACTGATTTGAACGGAACTGGAAGACCCAAAAAATATTCCCAGTATCTGACGGGGGGTGAGCCTCAGTCGACCGAAGTGCAGACCTAGCCCTATCTGAGTCTAGGACAATGCTGGAAACACCACCGTAGGCCAGGACTCTGTGCTGTAACAGGCTCAGGGATAAAATGAGGAGTAGTATATTAGAATGGGTGCTATGAAAAGCATAAGAGCCTAGAGTTCTAGTTGCTTTTTTTGACCCCGTGAACCACCCCCTGCTCCGAAAAACACCATATAACCCTTGAAGAGGGGAAGAGAATTAGATTGACGGAGGTGAGGAGGGAGGGCATTCCAGGACAACGGGAGGACGTGGCCCAGGGGTCGACGGCGGGATAGGCGAGACTGAGGGATGGTGAGGAGGGGGACAGCAGAGGAGCAGAGCATGCAGGGTGGGCAGTGGAAAGAGATAAGGGAGGAGAGGTAGGAAGGAGCAAGGGGATGGAGAGCCTTGAAGCCTAGAGTGAGAAGTTTTTGTTTTGTGCGGAGGTTGATAGGCAACCATTGGAGGTGTTTAAGAAGGGGAGTGACATGCCCAGAACGTTTTTGCAGGAAGATGAGCCAGGCAGCAGAGTGAAGAATAGACTGGAGCGGGGCAAGAGAGGAGGAAGGGAGATCAGAGAGGAGGCTGACACAATAATCCAGCTGGGATATTATGAGAGCCCGTACCAGTAAGGTAGCCGTTTGGGTGGAGAGGAAAGGGCGGATCTTGGCGATATTATAAAGGTGAGACCGGCAGGTCTTGGTGACGGATTGGATGTGTGGGGTGAATGAGAGAGCCAAGTCAAAGATGACACCGAGGTTGTGGGCCTGAGAGACGGGAAGGATGGTCGTACCATCCACGGTGATAGGGAAGTCAGGAAGAGGACAGGGCTTGGGAGGGAAGATGAGGAGCTCAGTTTTGGACATGTTGAGTTTTAGGTGGCAGGCAGACATCCAGGTTAGAGACGTTGTGGAGGCAGGAGGAGATACGAGTCTGAAGGGAGGGGGAGAGGACGGGCAGAGATGTAGATCTGTGTGTCATCTGCACAGAGATGAAAATTGAAGCCGTGAGAGCGGATGAGTTCACCGAGGGAGTGAGTGTAGATGGAGTACAGAAGAGGGCCAAGAACTGACCCTTGAGGAACTCCAACAGTTAGAGGATGGGAGGGGGAGGAGGAGCCTGCGAAGGAGACCGAGAATGACTGGCCAGAGACATAAGAAGAGAACTAGGAGAGAACAGAGTCCGTGGAGCCAAGGTGAGATATGGTGTGGAGGAGAAGGGGATGGTCGACAGTGTCAAAGGCAGCTGAGAGGTCGAGGAGGATTAGGATAGAATAGGAGCCATTGGATTTGGCAAGAAGGAGGTCATGGGTGACCTTAGAGAGAGCAGTCTCGGTAGAGTGGAGGGGATGGAAGCCAGATTGGAGGGGGTCCAGGAGAGAATGGGAGTTAAGGAATTCTAGGCAGCGAGTGTAGACGACTCATTCTCGGAGCTTGGAAGGGCAGGGTAGTAGGGATATAGGGAGATAACTGGAAGGGGAAGTGGGGTCGAGAGAGGGTTTTTTTAGGATGGGGGAGACATGGGCATGTTTGAAGGCCGAAGGGAAGAAGCCATTGGAGAGTGAGCGGTTAAAGATAGAAGTTGGGAAGCAGCGTGGCTCACTGGAAAGAGCACGGGCTTTGGAGTCAGAGGTCATGGGTTCGAACCCCAGCTCTACCACTTGTCAGCTGTGTGACTTTGGGCAAGTCACTTAACTTCTCAGTGCCTCAGTTACCTCATCTGTAAAATGGGGATTAAGACTGTGAGCCCCACGTGGGACAACCTGATTCCCCTGTGTCTACCGCAGCGCTTAGAACAGTGCTCGGCACATAGTAAGCGCTTAACAAATACCAACATTATTAAGTTAAGGAGGGGAGGAGGGAAGGGGCGATGGTTTTTATAAGGTGAGCGGGAATGGGGTCCGAGGCACAGGTGGAGTGGGTGGCACCTGCGAGGAGGGAGATCTCCTCTGAGGATACTGCAGGGAAAGATGGGAAAGTGGGGTGGGGGGGAGGCAGGAGGGGGAGGGGTGACTTTGGGGGTTCAGACCTGATTGTGTTAATTTTCGTGATGAAGTAGGTGGCCAGATCGTTGGGGGTGAGGGATGGGGGAGGAGGAGGAACAGGGGGCCTGAGGAGAGGCTGCTCTCCCTAGCTGCTCTCCCTCAGCCTCCCGTTTGAGGGCCTCAAGGCTCAGTTCTGGGTCCCCTTCCCATCTCCATTTACACACACTACCAGAAACCACCCGATTCCTCTCCATACAAAACACCACCACACTGGGCCAGGCACGCGTCACAACCCCTTTCTACTACGGCAGCAGCCTCTCCCCTCTCCAGTCCATACTTCACTCTGCTGCCTAGATCATTTTTCTAAAAAGCCATTCTGCACCCATCTCCTCAAAAACCTCCAAAGGTTGGTTGCCCTTTCCTCTTCACAAGTGGAAACTTCTGCCCCTCCGCTCTAAGGACTCATTCAGCTCTCTCCCTGCTATTTATCCCCACTCCTCTCCCATTAAATTATCTGACAATGACTCTCCCCCACCATCGAAGCCTTACTGAAGGCGCATCTCCTCCACCAGACCTTCCCTAAGTCCTCCTTTCCTCTTCTCCTGCTCCCTTTGGCGTCATCCTGACTTGCTCCTTTTATTCATCCTCCCTCCCAGTTCCAGGGCACTCTGTATTTTATTTATATTCATGCCTGTCTCACCCTCTTGACCGTAAGCTCGTTGTGAGCAGGGAATGTGTCTGTTACCCTGTACTCTCCCAAACACTTAGAATAGGGTTCTGCGCACAGTAAAGACCATCACAACTCAACCCACACACTTTGTTTCTCTAATTCACTAAATGATAAGATCCTTGAGGGCAAGGACCGTGTCTACTTTATTATACACTCCCAAGCACTTAGTACAGTGCTTGACTTATGGTAAGCGCTCCATAAATACCACTGATTTGATTGGGAATGCCAACCTATTAACTGTGCCTTGCTCTCATCTCTCTCGCCACCAACCTCTTGCTCACACCCCATCTCCTGCCTGGAACTGGCTCCCCCTTCACATCTGGCAGACTGCCACTCTTCCCATCTTGAAACCTATACTACTATTACATCTCCAGGAAGCCTTCCCTGACTCTCAGCTCCTTATCCTATGTGTCTCCCTCCCCAGCACATCACTGAAGTACTTACGGTACCCACTCCATCCACAGCACTTACCTACTGGTCTTTACTCCTTTGCTTCCTCCTACCTGCGAATCATTTTAGTGTCTGTCTCCCTATTGCGACTCTAAGTCCCTGAGGGCAGGGAGCGTGTCCACTAACTACTGTACTCTCAAATCTATTGTGTCCTCAACTAATCAGTGTTACTTAGTGCATACCATGTGCACAGTGCTGTACTAAGCACTTGGGAGAGCATACCAGATGGTTTACAATCTAGCCAGGGAGACAGACGTTAAAAGAAACTGTAAGTAGGAGAGGCCACCGAGTATAAGCGCCCAAGTGGGTTGAGTAGCAAAGTACTTCAGGGTAAAGGCGCCACAGAAAAGAAGGGAGATAGAGTGGGGAGACGAGAGATTAGTCAGGAAAGGTTCCAGGAGGAGATATGATTTTAGTTGGACTTTTCAGAGGGGGAAGGAGTTCCAGCCAGGAGGGAAGTGAAGAGTGGGGCTCAGCGAATAGTTTTGGTGTCAGAAGAACAAAAATGTTTGGATCAGTTGTGTGGGAGAGAGCTGATCAAGTATCTAAAAGCCAATGGTCAGGAGTTTCTACTGGACACAACGATGGAAGGAAAACCCGTGTAGGTTTTTGAGGAGTGGGGAGACGGGCGCAGAGCAACGCTTTAGAGAAATGATCCAGGCAGAGTGAATAATAATGGTGGAATTTATTAAGGCCTTACTATGTGCCAGTCACTCTACTAAGTGCTGGGGTAAATATAAGATAATCAGGTTGAACACAATCCCTGTCCCATATGGGGCGCATAGTCTAAGTAGGAGGGAGAATGGGTATTGAATCCCCCTTTTCCAGAGGAGGAAAATGAGGCATAGATAAGCCACTTGCCCAAAGTCACAGTGGAGAACAGACTGGAGAGGCTGGAGGCAGGGAGGCGAGGAGGCTAATGTCATAGTTGAGGGGCTATAGGTACTGACCAGTGTGGCAGTAGTTTGGGTGGAGAGGGAAGGGGTGGATTCTAGAGATCTGGTGAAGATGGGACCCCCGGGATCTGGTGACTGAATATCTGGGTTGATGTAATCTGATGCAAATTTATCTAAAAATTCCCCAGGACACAGATGTTAGGAATGTGAGTATATTTTGGCTAAGCACGACAGAGATGATTCATCTTGTAGCAAGATCCTGGACCAGTGCAAACATGTTGAGAAACAACTGTAATGTTCCTTATAGAAACCCTATTCCCAGTAAAGGCAAAATTTGAATTTAAATTTCCTGTAGCATGAAATCTTACCTTTTCTTTCAGTAAGCTAATCAGTTTGCGTCATCTGCACTTGTCCTCAGAGCAATGCTGAATCTGGGGAGAAACCTCAAAGTTTCAGGTCCATGTCATCTCTGTTATAAGGATCCAAAACATGAGACGGTTTTTAAAATGCAGAAAAACTATCCCAGGTATCTGTGGCTTTAACGGTGGATTTCAATTCCCAAAGTGACTTAACCCTAAATATATAATTCATCCTCTGGAAAAAGCAACTTTCCATTTTTTTCGTGACCTGTAGATCCGCAAAGCTAACGATTATCTAAAAGAAAGTGGATGATGGATTCTTCTAGGCTGTTTCTAGAGGATAATGGGGGTCACCTGATTTAGAAGCCAGTTATTACAGAACATTAGTGCACCCTTCAGTATAATTGCACAGCATCTGAATGAGGTAACTTTCATAACTCATTTAAATTGGTAAAGGCTGCAAAAGAGGAAAACATCACATTTACAGTCTTGATGCAGAGACATTTAAAAAATTTTTTAAGAAATTTATTCTTCTTAGAAACCCAAAAGGTCAGTATTCAGTTTTCACTGAAACATGCCAACCATTTTCAAAATGACATTAACAATATTTAGCTCGAGAGCAATTTAGAAATCGGCAGATTTTTGGAGCTCGCACGAAAGAGCAGATAGAGACAAATTGCTTTCCAAATCACCATTGTCTTCAGTGTTGACAATTGAAGTTACTTGTGTTCAAGAACCATCTTTCAAGAATTTCAAATTGTAAATGAGGAAGAGCAACACCCAGTGTTTTCTGCTTACCCAACAAGGAGTAGCCATTCTAACTTATTTTGGTAACTAAGTAGAAACATCACAATTTAAAAAAAAAAAAATGTAATGAGGATTCTTGACATTGGCCTTGCTCCCGAGATACGAAGGGGAACATAAGAACAAATGATGTACTTAGGCTTCAACATGTCTTACTCCAAACCGGAATCCTAACTGATCTAAGAAAAGAACCATTTCTGAATATTTAACAGAAGAAAATAACACCATGCACCTTCCTACCTCTGAGGTTACAACATCGTTATCTTTAAAGGGTGGGAAAGTGATTGAGAAAGGAGGATTGCTTGAGTTGACTGGTTGGGCGGTAAGAGATCGTTGTTGCCAGTTACGTTATGGCAACAGGTAACCCGCACCAAGAAACTTTACTGACAGCATTTAGATTAGGTAGCCTGTATCCAGGCTTCTCCCTCAATCACCCAGATGGGTAAAATAGCAACCTCAACAGGTCCCCGCAAGAGAGAACCTGTTCCGTGACACTTGATTCCTCCGGATTAGGCACTCTCTAATAACCAAATCGAGACCCCCTTTTCCTTAATTTCCTATTGATGTCCCACTTCTTTTCCCTGTTTACTAAAAAGAAAAAAATATATCTGCCAAAAAGTAACCCAAGGAACTGAAAGAGCACTGTATTGTAGTTGGATACCTTTGGTTCAATTTCTAGCCCTTTCTTTTTAAAGCTTCAACTAGTCCTGCCCATCTAAGAAACCCATAAGTGTTTTAAAGTAATAAGTACTTTGCCAAAAAATTGCATTGAAAATTTCATAAAGCATATAATTAGGATAAATGTGAAGACCTTTCCCTACTGCCCTCTTCCCTTTTCCCTATCTTCCCTCCTAGTCCCCAGCCCACCACAAAAAAAAAAAAAGGGTTTCACTAACGATTTTTGGCCAAGTGACGTTTGACTTCAAGATCGACAAATAGAAAATCGCAGGGAAAAACGCCTGAATGGTCACTTTACCCAGTGAAAAAGATTCCTTTAAATAATTAAACCTCCCCCTTCCCACTCCTCTCCGCCCCCCCCCCCCCAACAAAGCTTTACTAGGCAGGAATCCTATTTTTCTACATCTACGCAGAACTAATTTTCAAAGAGAGAGCTGCATGTATTGTTGTGTAACAGCCTGAAATGCTGACAAAAGTTAAATGAAAAAGAAAACTCAAATCTCTGACCTAAAGTAATTTTCTTCTTAAAATAGGATATGGAAGCAACACTGTTATTCCCAACAGAGGAAAAACTGGACGAGAACCTACTAAAGAGAGCAAGTTATGAATTTTTATACATAAGCTCAAGTTTGTTCAGCCACGAGGGCAGCACACCTCTGGCCACCGCCCCCTCTGGGTCTTTTCATTAGTAGGGTAGGTTGACAATACTTTGCACAATTAACACATTTTATTAGAGGATCTTGCCTTGTGCGACAGGCCAGTTCCTTCAGCTCTATCTTGCCAAAGGGTCAAGTACAATAACAAAAAAGCCTCTGCTGCCCAGCCAAAACCACCGCCTCCCACTTGCCAAAAGCTGTCAGGAAGAAGAGAGGGAGGCTTAAGCCAGCTGATCCCCACCACCTAGATCTTTGGGTCTCTGAGGCTGTTATCGTCTGGAGGGAGAATGAAAGATTTTTAAAAAGGTCCCGTGCAGAAACTTTGGTGCCCAGAGTTGACGACAAAATGGCTGTCGGCCTGCTGGGAGGGCCTGAACTGTGACAGATGCTCCTTTGGGGTAAAACACTCTTCACCACGGTGAAGGCAGAAAGAGAAGAAACTGGAGCCATCTTCAGTCATGCTTCTTTGCTTGCACCCGGGATCGGGCGACGACGATGGGAACCGTAGCCAGCAAGCCGATGAACACAGCCCAGAGGGGACGGTAGAAGAGCCAGCCGACGGCAATGGTCAGCAGAGTCAGGGAGGTGGCCACACAGAAGGCAAACGCCTTCAGTCCGATGTTGACCAGATCGCGGATGAGGGGAAACCAGTCCACTGTGGGGAGAGGAAGGCAATGAAGCTGCTGCTGATGCAACCATTTGGAGACTCACAAGCGACTGACCATTCAAATATCCTACGTGTCTCTAACATGCAGCCTACACAAAGATGGGGGGAACGGCGACGGGATCAGAGTCGGTCTTGGCCGTGACCACGGTAGACCAGAGGTGGTCAAGGAAGAGGCGTGATGCCTAGCCAAGGCTCCTGGCTGCTGCCAGAGCAGGTTATGCCAGACGGGGTGTGCTGACAGGAACCCTCTGATGCCCATGGCTGGGGCTGTCGACGACAGAGGGTCTCGGCCCACCCCAAGAGGCAGGGAGTACACAGGAGAGGCTGACCCAGCCCTGAGGATGGGGCGAGGAATCTATAAATAGGGCCTGCTCCCGTGCAGAGACTATACGCCTGCTGGCCTGGCTCCAGCTCATCCCCAGAGAGAGGGCCAAGGGAGCCAAGGCAATTCTGAAGAGACCCAGGTTTTGGGTTCACTCCAGGGCAGGCTCGGGCCTGGTCCGACTCCCTCAACTCCCAGATTATCCCTGGAACCAAACTGACCCCTAGGGAGTCATCCAAGGCTGAGAATGGCCAAGGCTGCCCATCTGCTCTGGAAAAGACTCCCAGAAGAGGAGGGCTGCCGATGCAAAGTTCACGGGAGCATTAAGCTTCGCTGTGTGACTGTCGGTCCGTGAGGGGGACTAAGGTGGAAGGGGAGGGGGTGGAGGAGGGCCTAGGTGCAGACTCTCCAACCCCGCCATCTGGCTAAATCCAGGTAAGTCACCGACCCCCTTGAATTACAATCTCTTTAATCATTGTTACACAATATAGATGGCCCAAGTCGGGGCTCTGGAACCAACCTACCCAGAGTATAAAGAATTCTAGTCATGAGATTGATGCCAACAAACATAGCTAGCCAGCCTGCGCCTCGCAGGCCCCAGGTCTTCATTGTGTTGCTCTGGTGCTCCTTCTGGAATACCTCCTGGAAGACAAACATCAGGAATGACCCCTTTCCTCCTCACCCTTTCTGCTAAGAGATTTTTTTGAAACCTCAGGCCCCATCCCCGAGCACGGCCCTGCCCAAATCTTTCTGAAGAGATCCACGAAGGGCAATACAGGGATAATCTTTGGCCACGCTGATCAAGAACCCTTCTTCCTCACCCCTCAGGGCAGTTGTATCCATCCCAAGCTGAGTTGGCTGGGGAGACGGGATCTCGAGAGCAAGAAGCCAGCCTCCAGAAACCAGTCCCTTCTGAACGGACTGCAATGACACACCTAGTCATCTGCTTATCTGCTTCACATCAGTCACACAGTGATTGTGCTCAACACTCAAGCGTCCATGTCTTACGGATTGGATGAGGGGCAAGTCCTTGACCGTTTTCTTTTATTTTTAAATTCGAATGATTTTTTTTTTTAAGCGAACATTTCAGAGAATGCATGCCAGGGCAAAGGCACATAGTTCAACAGTAGAGTTAGGCATTTGTCAGGCAGGGAGTTAGATGGCTGGGTAGCGTGAAGAGTGGAGCAGGGAAAAAGCCACCTGGCCACTCTAGGGGTTGCAGCTTCCACTTTCTACATAGTGAGAAGCAGTTTGATTGAACTGAAAGTAAAGAGGTACAGCGGGACAAAGAACAAAGAAAAAAATCCCGTCAGAACACCACGGTTTATTTTACTTCCTGTCTGGGGAACCTCCCAGAAGCCTTAACATGAGGATGTCACCCGAGTGGGTGAAAGACTTGTTGGCCCTGGATACCGTAGTACCAGTGAAAACAGTGACTCACAATTTGAGCTGCTGAAACACGCCAGACTCCCTGGGACTGGAGCCCAAAGGCTCCACCCAGAGATGGCAGTAACAAACATGAGGGAATTTGGGCCTTGGAAACCAGGCTGACAGTGACTGGAGTAGAGTACACGGAGTCCTGCCACTCGGGGAAAAGGGAAACTCCTGGTACAAGAAGAGTTTAGTCTTAGGTAAGACCGTTTGCCCTCGGCCAGAAAGAGGAAGGGGGCTGAGAGGCAAAGAAGGATGTGAACTTTCTTCCTGCAGAGGGGCAGCGACTCACCTCGGCCGAGAAGTCCCCATGGTGCAAAAGCAGCAGCGAATCCCCAGATTTGGTGGAATAGGCAACCAGCTGGTCTCCCCTTTGGCGAGCTATGACAGTCACCTTCAGAGAAGCAAACAATGGACAAAGGAGAATCATTTACCGTGCCCTTAGAGAGCCTGCCTTCTGCTCTGCTCACCGCAATCCCGTTCTCCTCTCGTGCTGCCAACCCAAACCATCCACTCCCAGCCTCACACTGGGTCAGCTCACTCTCACCCAACCCGATGGCCACCCCTGTTGTCGTTCGCCTCCTCGGTCCCCTCTCCGCCTCACGACCTCGCCTAAATACAGCCTATGGAAGCCCCGCTCCATCATCGGCAGGCTCCTCTTCATCCTCGACCTGTTCCCGGCCCTGAAGCTGTCACTGAAACCAGGCTCTCCCCAGAGGGCACCTTTTTCCCCCACTGCTTTCTCCTAAGGTGACTTCTCACCTTCTCCCAATCCCCTCCCAACCAAGGGGGAAAGGGAGAGGAGTCCACTCGCTCCTTACCCCTCTAGTTCCCTCCCTCTCACACATACCTCTGATCTCTAGACCCCTTCCACTTATTCCAAACCTCCATACCCTCATTTGAATCCCCTACACAACCTTCCCCTCTCTCGTTACCCAAATCCACACCCTCCATCTTCACCCTTCCCGCCAAATTCAATTCCCTCACCCCTGCCGGTCTCTCTCACCACAAGAACCCAGCCCTGGATCACCTCTATGGTCTTGCACTCGTGTTACGGAGTGCTGTTGGCAGAAATCCAGGCTGATTTTGGTCTCTTCAAAATTTATCCTTACTTGCTAGAACTCTGCCCTCTCTTCCACTCATTCATTCATTCAGTAGTATTTATTGTGCACTTACTATGTGCAGAGCACTGTACTAAGCACTTGGATTGTACAATTCGGCAACAGATAGAGACAATCCCTGCCCATTGACAGGTTTACAGTCTAATCTACACTCAGCATCACTGCTTCTCCTCCCACTGTCTCCATCAACTATTTAACTCACTGGGCCTGGTTCTCATCTCTCCCATCGCTGCTGACCTCTTGCTCATGCCCTCCCCTCGGCCTGGAACTCCCTCCCCCATCATTAGAGAAGCAGCGTAGCTTAGTGGAAAGAGCCCAGGCTTGGGAGTCAGAGGATGTGGGTTCTAATCCCAGGTCCACCACTTGTCAGCCTCTGACTTTGGGCAAGTCACTTAACTTCTCTGTGCCTCAGTTCCCTCATCTGTAAAATGGGGATTAAGACTGTGAGCCCCACGTGGGACAACCTGATAACCTTGTATCTATCCCAGTGCTTAGAATTGTGCTTGGCACATAGTAAGCACTTAACAAATACCATTATTATTATTCATTTATTTTATTGTAATTTTACTTATTAAGGTCTCTTTTCCCCTCTAGACTGTATGCTCCTCTAGATGCTTGCTGAGGGCATCTGTTACACTGTACTCTCTCCAGCCCTTAGTACAATGCTTTGCACACAGTAAGCGCTCAATAAATACAATTGACTGACTTCATATTTGAAGATGTGGTCTGTCAAAGCCTTGCGGAAATCACATTTCCTCTACAGGGCCTTCCCCAATTACTTTTTACTCTCCCCACTTTATATCCTCCCAACCTGAGCCTTTCCACGCCAAAAGGACTCAAGCACTCGCAATCCCTCAGATCACTTATGTCCACATCTTATGTGCTGTATTACTTCCCCTCTCTGTTTTTATGTCTGTCTCCTCAACTTGATAAGGTTTTTGAGGGCAGGACTCATGTATACCAATCTTGTTCAACTCTATCAAGCCTGAATAGAGTGCTCTGCACACAGTAAGCACTCAACAAATGCCTTTGTTTTTTGTTTTTTTTAAATGGCATTTTTAAGCGCTTACTATGTACCTGGCACTATACTAGCTATAGGGTAGATACAAGTAAATCAGGTTGGACACCATCCATGTCCCACATGGGGCTCACAGTCTTAATCCCCATTTCCAAGATGAGGTAACAGTCACAGAGAAGTTAAGTGACTTGCCCAAGGTCACACAGCAGACAAGTGGTGGAGCTGGGATTAGAACCCAGGTCCTTCTGACTTCCAGGCCCATACTCTATACACCAAGCCACGCTGCTTCTCACTGCAGGCTCAAAGTGTTTTACGGAATTTTATCCAATCATAAAAGCATTCCTCTCAGTGCAGTGTTTGTTAGCTACAATTTTATGTGGGGGAAAAAAAAGAGAGAGAGGAGAGAGAGAGGAGAGAGAGAGGAGAGAGAGAGAGAGAGAGAGAGGGAGGGAGGGGAGGGAGAGGGAGGGAGGGAGGGAGGGAGAGGGAGGGAGAGGGAGGGAGGGAGGGAGAGGGAGGGAGGGAGAGGGAGGGAGGGAGGGAGGGAGAGGGAGGGAGGGAGAGGGAGGGAGAGGGAGGGAGGGAGAGGGAGGGAGAGGGAGAGGGAGGGGGAGGGGAGGAGGGGAGGGGAGGGAGGGGGAGAGCGCGCACAGGAGGGCTAGGCATCTTATTCAAAGGCACATGAACACTTTTTCAATCACAGAGATGCAAGCTGAGCATTAGAGAGGCCAGCCCTTGTAAAGAGTTAAAATTTTTACATTTTGATGGGCCCACTGGAAAATGGAGGAACAACAAAGGAGCCACAAGGCAGGATGCCAAGTTAAGCAAATTAAGTTATGGGAGAAGATGAATTTACCACATGAGACGGGCCCAGATTGGGGTCATCTCCACTTAACCCTGCATAGGAAAAGGAAACCCGGATGTCTCCAACCTGAAACAAGAGGAAAAAAAAGATAACTCCTGAGTTACACCTCATTCAAGACTTTTCGATGAAGACAAATGTGTGTTTTTTGGGGGGGGGGGGGGGTGGCAGGGAGAACACAAAGATGACGTTTCA
Source organism: Ornithorhynchus anatinus (assembly GCF_004115215.2). Taxonomy (NCBI): domain Eukaryota; kingdom Metazoa; phylum Chordata; class Mammalia; order Monotremata; family Ornithorhynchidae; genus Ornithorhynchus; species Ornithorhynchus anatinus. Next base: position 51,181,963 of record NC_041749.1, read on the forward strand.
AGTAGTTCTGACAAGTCAGCAATTAAACAGGGAGTGGAGAAAGGGGAGAGCTGAGTGCTGACACTAGTCTGAAATGCTCCTTAATCATCTCATATTTCAATCAGGCTGCTTTAATGCCATTTTTATACCACTGCCCCATCTCCGTAAGCTCTTTGTGGGCAGGGAACTTGTCTTGTGCTTCAGCTGAACTTGCCCAAGGCCCTTAGTGTACCACCATGCACCCAGAGGATGCTCAAGAAATACGCTTAGTACGAGTCAAGGGGTGCTTTACCTTTTTTTTTGGGGGGGGGGAGGGCTTACTTTAATTTGCCCAACTTGTCCAGTGCGAAGGGCAAGTCCCAAGACAGGGACCAACCTCACTTCTCAAGACTCTGGCCCCTCTGTGGCCCCGGGAAGCCCTCAGTTCCCAGCACCACATCAGCAACTGGCATCAGGACTGCCAGGGCACCTGGAGAGTTATGGAACGGTCGAGGGAGAGCAAGGAATCACGGACCACTCTTGGTAGCTTGAAGGGTCTGGGGTTGGTTGGACCTCACTGGGTTAAATCGCCAGTCGATTTTCTGGCCACATCCCCCTTCTTACCTCTGGATACTTGGGGTTCTCGCTGTGGTAGAAGTGGTCTCCTCTCCGAATGATGTCCACATGCGGATCCTCCAGTCTCGACAGGCTCAGGGGTTTAAAGTTGTCAATCTTGTCAATGAGACCTGAACAAGGTCAAGTGCCATTCTGTCAATATGAGTTTTAAAAACCAACAGGAAACTATGCAACAGACAGAGTCACCCAGAGCAAGATGACAAACTCTTCCTTGTGGGTTTAGAAACCGTTTCCCTTTCAAAACATCAGTGTGTGCACTCTCCAGCTTCCCAGGGTTTGCAACACATGGCAAGGTAGTTTTTCCCCCATTGGTTTCAGACCCCTGCCACTCTTCCCTTCCCCCACCGTCGTTCCTCTCCCAGCTCCTTCCTCAACCTGAGGTAACCCAACTGCCGCTGACCCCTCAGGACACTGACCCCTCAGCAGCTATCTGGCCTGGGACCTAAAGTTTCCACGCACTGAACAAAGTGTCCTGGTTAAGGAGAAAAGGGACCAGAAAGATCCACCCCGACTGCTTGTGGGCGAGAGTCTGGAGTCAGGAAGAATGCTGCATTTTGTGTTTTAATAATGGAATCAAACCCACTTCAAATGACATTTCAAATTTAGGAGAACAAGACTTACCAGCTGAAAGGAAGAATCTGCCAATCTGGACAAAAGGAGCAACTGCAGTAAATGATTCCACAGCCATAGCACTTCAGGGGAGAGGAAAATCAGGAGATGATTACCCGATCATCACCAATGCTATTGGGTGGCAACTCTGTGCAGCACACTCTACTAGGTGCTGAACAAGATGCAACCCATACAAGCACATACACATATATCTGGCGGGAGGAGAGTTCCTGGTTTCCCCCAGGACCAGGCAGAATGAAGTCATCTAGGAGTTAAGCATTGAGTTACACTGGGCCCATGAGACCAGATCACACAAGTCACTCCCTCATCTCTGCTGTCAATTCCGGAGACACATTCATCCGAAGAGACCAGTCAGACTAGTTTGGGAAAGACTTCTTTAAAACAAAACCTCAGTTAAAACATTTTCTTCTGGCCTGAAAAAAGAACACCTGCAAACATCAAACTCGCCTATATCCAAGTCATCCCAGATTGGGGTCTGCGTTTCGTTTCTGATGTTTCATTCTGACGTGCTGACGTTCGACTCAAGGGCACCGGGCCTGATTCTCTGCCTTGTACACTGGCTCAGGGAAGGACCAGAGAGGGATGATCAACACAATGGAGGGGGTGGGGATGGAGTGGGGGGGGAAAGCGCGAGAAAGAAGCTCAGGAGTCCAGGAAGCATTTCTATCTGGAAAGGCTATCTAAGGACCTAAGGTCTACTCATTTCATCTCTAGTCTGTAAGCTCGTTGTGGGCAGGGAACATATCTACCAACTGTGTTGTACCCAGCTGCTTAGTACAGTGCTATGCACTCGGTAAGCACTCAATAAATACCACTGATGGACTGGAGAGGCTTTGGGGGGGGGGAGGGGGAGGCGCTGATCCTTTTGCATCGACGAGGAGAAGGGAGCCAAGGGAGGGAAGCGACTCACGGTAGTCAGTCAGCGAGTCGGCAGTAAGACTGAGGCTATAACGCAGACGTTCCTCCGCCCACGTCACAGGCCTAAAAATGTAGCTCTGCCCCCTCCCGAGTCAGGGGAAAAGCTGCAGCTTCTGAAAAACGTGACTTACCTGGGGTTCTTATGACCAATCTCTCGATCAAAGTTCCTGCTATTCACAACTTCTGCTTTCCATTCAGTGTCTGGAGAGAAAAATTAATCTTTGAGAAAAGAAAGCCCTGCTTTGGGGTTGTCCCTACAAACCCCTCACCCCTTGGCCTGCTGTCTCTTTTCTGTATTATCTGTACCACACCTCCTCTCCCCTAGTATGGATAATTGAGGGATGACTGTAGAGCTATGCAGGACAGACTGAGTGCGAGGTAGATCCTTGGTGGAAAATCTCCTCAACCCCCTTGGCATGGCTTCTTGCAGATGTATTTGAAAAAAAACCCCAAAAAACTGCACTGATGCCTCGGTGAGCTGGGCTTTGCTACTCAAGGCTAAGAGGTCTGTCCTAAGGACAATGCAACACATTCTTCAAAGGAAGGAGAACAAACAGCTCCTTGCCTTCCTCTTCCTTCCACCTCTGATTCCTCAGAAGGCATCCAAGTTAAATTTCCGGGTAATGATTCTGCCCGACCCATCTCAGGCTTCGATAGAGAGCGGAGGTTAGAGAAAAGGGCATCTACAACCCACACAACCTAAAAACCTTCACTGAAACGGTCGGGAATGACATCTGGATGTGTGTCACATAGCTTCCGGTGGAGAGCAACTGTGTCATTTACATGCTCTATGCACAGTGCAGCCTCAAGCACCAAACTACAAGACTACTACGAGAGGGGCAATGCCATCAACAAGTAAAGACTCTTCTTTCAGCCACATCGGGCACCTGCAGACCTCAGCTTGAACAGAGGACAGTTGCTGTCGGCCCAGGCGGGCTTACGATACTTACTATACGAGTATTTTCTTTCCGTCTTCACTTGACCATCTTCCTTATATTCCCTGCAGTGAAAAGAAGTGTACACAGCATGATTGGCCAACCCAGCCCCCAAGCATCATGGGCAATTCACTGTAGAGAAGGACAAAGGGACAAAAGAGGGAAGCAGCCCTGCCTCCACCTCTGAAATTCACTCCACTTATGATATCACTGCCCCAGGCATGTTAGGAAAAACACCAGGAACTTAAAAGAGACAATTTCCTGCCGGGAGGCTCAATGAGCTCTCTGGTGTCTTTAAATGCTTCCCTCCTACTAAAAAATGCTTCACTTTCAACCAGATCCTGAAGTACTAAATTTGGCATTTTGAGATTTTACAGCATTTTCAACCAGTGGATTTTGCAGACTCCCCCGACCCCAGTATTTATTGACTAGCAATGTTTCTGGATCTTTATGTTTTCAAGTGGCCAGTTCTGAGGTTGGGATTTATGCAAACTGAACATTTTGAGAGGCTGGATTTTCAATTGCAAAAAAAAATTCTGAAGAGGAGAACAGTCTAGCCCACAGTTTAACCTTATACGGATTCGTTTCCACTTTCTTTTCCTGAAGCATCGCAAGCAGCAGACTTTTCACATTCCAAAAATTTACCTGGATTCTTCATACTCCACCCACTGGTACATTTCCACTTGTCGCTTCAATTTCACCGCTGGAATGTAGATCCCATAGTTTGGATCAGAGAGGAGCTTTAAAAATCAGAAATATTCTAGTCAGCACAGACAACATCCCGCAGGTACAGTCACCTTTCAACCACAGGTAGGAGATCCCAACAGATGCTTAGAATTCAGTACCCAAAGGGAAAACCAACTCCCTTGAAGAAAAAAAGAATCCACAGATGTAAAAAGTTAACTTGCAGGTGACCCAATTTTGAAGAACAGACAAATGCAATACTTTGGACAAAAATACACAATATTTTCTTGGTCTTCCCACCATAAATCTTACAGAACAAGTTTGAAGTAGACATATTTCATTTTTGAGGAAGATAACTGAAGCAGGAAAAATAAAGTCCATCACGACAGACCAGTCAGCAAGAGAACCCATGGAATGCTGTTGCTGAAAAGGTCTGAATACTGAATAAGTAAGCTCGTCCTCTTGGCTGTAAAACCGTTGTGGACAGGGAATGTCTGTTTATTGTTATACTGTACTCTCCCAAACGCTTACTACAGTGCTCTGCACACAGTAAGCGCTCAATAAATACGTCTGAATGAATGAACCCAGCAGTCCTGGCATCCTGGTTCCTGTGCTCTAACCACGCTAATGTAGCCTAAGGCCCCAGAACACTAAAGCACAGCACCTAAAGAAGACTGACACAGCCTTTTCCTTCTCAGGCCCCACTGCTTCGCTGGAACTGTGGGGCCTTATCGCCTTTTTTTTTTTTTTTTTAACCGATTCAGGGACTTTTACCTTTGATGTTCGAAGGGAACCAATCAAGTGTACAAGCCTCCCCTCATTTTCTGGAGCCACTGAGTGAATGCTGTCAAGGGAGACCACGAGGGAAAGCCCTTCAGCCAGAGATGTCGCAGTCCTCAAGGCTCGGCCCTATCAGAGAGGGGGACAAGACAGCTAGTCAGTTCCGGCTCCATGGGGTCACCGTTAATAATAATAATGAAACGAACAACTTATTAATATTAATAATAAGAATAATGTTGGTATTTATTAAGCGCTTACTATGTGCCGAGCACTGTTCTAAGTGCTGAGGTAGACACAGGGTAATCAGGTTGTCCCATGTGAGGCTCACAGTCTTAATCCCCATTTCACAGATGAGGTAACTGAGGCATCGAGAAGTTAAGTGACTTGCCCAAAGTCACACAGCTGACGGGTGGTGGAGCCGGGATTAGAACCCATGACCTCTGACTCCTAAACTCATGCTCTTTCCACTGAGCCATGATTAAGCACTTTACTTACAGGAATGCATGCACGTGCTTCTTTTTTGTTTGTTTTTTAATGACGTTAATTAAACGCTTACTAAGTGCGAGCCACTGTGCTAAGCACTGTGGTGGCTAGGAGCCAATCAGGTTGGACAGAGTCCCCATCCCATGTGGGGCTCAGCGTCTTAATCCCCATTTTACGGATGAGGTAACTGAGGCCCAGAGAAGGTGAGTGACTTGCCCAAGGTCACACAGCATGCAAGTGATGGAGCCAGGATTAGAACTCAGTTTCTTCTGACTCCCAAGCCCGGGCTCTATCCGCTAGGGAACCCTGCTTCTCACAAGGTATCTGACATTTTCATCTATTAGTAAGCGTGCTACAGTGGTTGAAACAACAACAGAAAAAATGTCCTGAATAAATGCTCCTCCTCCACATAGGTAACTAACTAAACAAGTCCAAACCCTGCATTGAAAAAAATACTGAAAAAGAGCAATGTTTTAAAACTCTCTGTAACATAAAACGTGAAGAGCCTTCCAGCTCCTCCCAACTCAGGATTAAGGGCCGAAGTCAGAGGCTCCGATCCAAACCCTGTAACTTCTCGGAGGCAATAAACAAGGGAGGAGTTTTAAAAAGGAGCCACCGGGAGGTTCAGGAAAGGGCATCCCGGTGTGCTAGATAAAATCTTCCCATCAATGTGAACAGGGCAGGCACATTTTAAAGAGCACAAACTATTAACGCTTAAAGCTTTGGTACTTTACCTCGTTGGTGAAAATCAGGTAAAAGGAGAGTAAGAATGTCACTAATCCAACAAACATTCCCCCAGAAGTCTCACTGAGACGCTCCAGGAATCCTGGCTGATTGTCACTTGTAACTTTGACATGTTCTTTTCTGTTACTTGTGTCAGAGAACTGGGGAAGGAAAAAAAAAAAGGCAGAATGAAATTTAAAGGATTTCATTTCCACTTAGGAACATGAGCATAACTGGGAATATAAAAGCCAATCAATCGATTGCACTTATTGAGAGTCTACTGAGTGCAAAGCACTGTACTAAGCACTTGGGGGAAAGTAGGACGCTACAGATCCCTGCCCACAAGGTGCTTACAATCCACATGGGGAGACAGACTTCATTCCGACCAAAGCCTAGACACAACCTCACCACACCTCCAAATAAAAAAAAAAAATCAAGATTTTCAAAAAGGATGATGAAATTAAAAAAAAAAGTTGGTATTAGTCAATTCTTCTATAAGAAGCAACTGCAAGCAAAGAGATTAGCATCATCAAAATCAATGGCATTTACTGAACGCTTACTGTGCACAAAGCACTGTATTAAGCACTTGGGAGAGTACAGTACGACAGAGTTGGTAGGTATGTTCCCTGCCCACAGTGAGCTTACAGTCTAGAGGGGGGAGACAGACGTTAATATACGGAAATAATTTTTAATATATTCATATATATATACATATGCTTATATATAAATTATCTATTAATAGATGAAGAAACCACTTAAAGATGGTGAAGTCCTACCCCAAGAAATGCAATACGGCAGCAGATTGTTAGAAGACAATAGTGGTAGACAGACCAAGCTATGTAAGCAGCAATCAGGAACGTGTGTCTTCTCTGAATACGCTGGACAACTATGCGGGGCGGGGGGTGGTGGTATGTGCATCTCTTTTTGAGCAGAAGCTTGGATAATAATTATGGTACTGGTTAAGCATTTACTACTTGCCAAGCACTGTTCTAAGCACTAGGGTAGATACAATTCAATCAGGTCAGACAAGGATATTCATTCATTCAATAGTATTTATTGAGCGCTTACTATGTGCAGAGCACTGTTATAGCACTGATCTTTTCAGTCACAACCACGAGCTGAAAAAGTTCAAAGTTGGTTGGGGCTGTCTTCAAAGGGCAGCTATATGTAAGCAGTATGTGCTCAAAAAGAGGGGCGGTGTGCCGAGGGAAGAGAAAATGGGGGAAATGAAGAAGTGGAATGGTTCGTGAAAGTGCAGAGAAGGTTCCAAAGCCACTAAAAAAGCAGTGGCTTGGTTTCAGACCCTCTTAAAAAAAGTGGGGGGTGACATTCTTCTTCTCACCACCCAGCTCCAGGACTTGCCTGCTGGGTGACCTTAGGCAAAGTCATTTCACTTCTCTGTGCCTCAGGTACCACATCTGTAAAATGGGAATTAAAGCTGTGAGCCCCATGTGGGAAAGGGACTGTGTCCAACCTGATTAATTTGTAACTACCCCAGCTCTTAGAACAGTGCCTGGCACATAGTAAGTGCTTAAGAAATACCATAAAAACAGGCCACCTGGCAATTTGCACAACATTCTTAGTGACCTGAGCACATCACTAATCCCCAAATAATGCCATCATGAGGAAGGGAAAGGGAATGAATTAGATAATGTCTGTGAAATGTTTTCACCTTAAAGAGAGGCACAACAGATAAATGAACTGTGTCAAATCTGAACACAATCACCCTATCCATTGCCCTATAAGCAATATTCTATGGACCACAGCTTGAAAGGTTTCTGCCCATTATCAATCACTGCATTACATTCATTCAATAGTATTTATTGAGCTCTTACTATGTGCAGAGCACTGTACTAAGCGCTTGGGATGAACAAGTCGGCAACAGATAGAGACAGTCCCTGCCGTTTGACAGGCTTACAGTCTAATCGGGGGAGACGGACAGACAAGAACAATGGCAATAAACAGTGTCAAGGGGAAGAACATCTCGTAAAAACAATGGCAACTAAATAGAATCAAGGCCGATGTACAATTCATTAACAAAATAAATAGGGTAACAAAAATATATACAGTTGAGCGGACGAGTACAGTGCTGTGGGGATGGGAAGGGAGAGGTGGAGGAGCAGAGGGAAAAGGGGAAAATGAGGCTTTAGCTGCGGAGAGGTAAAGGGGGGATGGCAGAGGGAGTAGAGGGGGAAGAGGAGCTCAGTCTGGGAACGCCTCTTGGAGGAGGTGAGTTTTAAGTAGGGCTTTGAAGAGGGAAAGAGAATCAGTTTGGCGGAGGTGAGGAGGGAGGGCGTTCCGGGACCGCGGGAGGATGTGACCCAGGGGTCGACGGCGGGATAGGCGAGACCGAGGGACGGTGAGGAGGTGGGCGGCAGAGGAGCGGAGCGTGTGGGGTGGGCGGTAGAAAGAGAGAAGGGAGGAGAGGTAGGAAGGGGCAAGGTGATGGAGAGCCTCGAAGCCTAGAGTGAGGAGTTTTTGTTTGGAGCGGAGGTCGATAGGCAACCACTGGAGTTGTTTAAGAAGGGGAGTGACATGCCCAGATCGTTTCTGCAGGAAGATGAGCCGGGCAGCGGAGTGAAGAATAGACCGGAGCGGGGCAAGAGAGGAGGAAGGGAAGTCAGAGAGAAGGCTGACACAGTAGTCTAGCCGGGATATAACGAGAGCCCGTAATAGTAAGGTAGCCGTTTGGGTGGAGAGGAAAGGGCGGATCTTGGCAATATTGTAGAGGTGAAACCGGCAGGTCTTGGTAACGGATAGGATGCGTGGGGTGAACGAGAGGGACGAGTCAAGGACAACACCGAGACTGCGGGCCTGAGAGACGGGAAGGATGGTCGTGCCATCCACGGTGATAGAGAAGTCTGGGAGAGGACCGGGTTTGGGAGGGAAGATGAGGAGCTCAGTCTTGCTCATGTTGAGTTTTAGGTGGCGCGCCGACATCCAGGTGGAGACGTCCCGGAGGCAGGAGGAGATGCGAGCCTGAAGGGAGGGGGAGAGGACAGGGGCGGAGTTGTAGATCTGCGTGTCATCTGCGTAGAGATGGTAGTCAAAGCCGTGAGAGCGAATGAGTTCACCGAGGGAGTGAGTGTAAATGGAGAACAGAAGAGGGACAAGAACTGACCCTTGAGGAACTCCAACAGTTAAAGGATGGGAGGGGGAAGAGGCTCCAGCGAAGGAGACCGAGAATGATCGGCCAGAGAGGTAAGAGGAGAACCAGGAGAGGACAGAGTCCGTGAAGCCAAGGTGAGATAAGGTATGGAGGAGGAGGGGATGGTCGACAGTGTCAAAGGCAGCAGAGAGGTCAAGGAGGATCAGAATGGAGTAGGAGCCATTGGATTTGGCAAGAAGGAGGTCATGGGTGACCTTAGAGAGAGCAGTCTCGGTAGAGTGGAGGGGACGGAAGCCAGATTGGAGGGGGTCTAGGAGAGAATGGGAGTTAAGGAATTCTAGGCATCGATTGTAGACGACTCGTTCTAGGATTTTGGAAAGGAAGGGTAGTAGGGAGATAGGACGATAACTGGAGGGGGAAGTGGGGTCAAGAGCGGGTTTTTTTAGGATGGGGGAGACGTGGGCATGTTTGAAGGCATTAGGATACTGATGCTCAAGTAATAATGAGAGGGTAAGGGAAGAAAATCACTAACACTGATTTCTTCCAGATGAAGCTAAGGCAACCTTCGAAATCAGATACCATTTCTTAAAGGCTGAAAATGCTTCAAGTTAAAAGTGGTCTGGTTAACGTCTAACGTGACACTTAAGCTTCAACTAAAACACTGGCTTCGCCTTAAAAATAATCAGTGCTGTCCATATCATATATGAGCCTGTGATCAGAAAAACAGGCCACTGGACTCAGACACACTGTACTTACCTTTTCTAATAAAGGAAGCTGCTCGACCTCCTCCCAGATACCCCTTTTCAATCCCAGCTCTCAGCCACCATCCTAGTCCGGGCCCTGACTGACTCACACCTCAATCACTGTCAACAATCTCATCTCTAGTCTTCCCACCTCTAGACCTATCAGCTTTCCAAGTCTGTCTATCCCACACAGCAGTAAGAATCATCTTTCTTCAAGATCACTAGCTATGGTTGGCTCCCAGATGCTACTCACGACAAAAAGCTGGGACCTCAAGTTACAATGAAGTTGAAGTCCAGCTGAAAAGAAGAACGGGGAAGTCTGCTGAAGTGAAAACCCCCAACAGAAGAGATTTGCTCGATTTTAAAAAGATCTCCTTAAAAGGGGATACTGCAAACTAACTTGGTCACCCATTTCAATAATAATAATAAGTATTGAGGTGATATGTACCAAGTACCGTGTTAAGCGCTGGGGTAGAGACAAGACAGTCAGGTCAGCAGAGTCCCTATCCCACACAGGGATGGGATGGTCCACAAACTGAAGTTAGGCAATTCTTCCTACGGCAACATAAATCCCTCAAACTGCAGGTGAAACCCACTTCCTCTTGTTTTTGTCCTCAGTGACGATGACCAAGTAGACAGCCAATTATCTTCTATGTAAAAGCCGTTAATATGCCTCTCAACTATTAGCAAATCATCCCCTGAAGTGCTGAATCCTAGTTCCTCTATTAATATGAATTTAAAAATAGCAAATAGGTGATGAACAGAAACAACAGCTCGAGCTAATGGCATATATCACTCCTTTTCAGAAGGAGATTAAATTCGACGGGCATGTTCTCCAGGAAGCCATTCTTGAAATTATCCAGAAACCCCTTCCCTTCTAGTTTTGCAAATGGTTGCTCAATGATTTTTCACCCCATGATTTTCCCAGGTAGAGAATCAACCATATTTATCGAGCACTTGTTGCTATATTACCGATTTCGTTTGTTACTGTTTACTGTTGTCAGTGCTGCCACCCACCTCTCTGGCCTCGCCATGTCCCTCCTCCCCGCCTCCTCCCTCCCGCCCCTTCCTATCCCCCCTTCCCCTTCCCCTCTCTCGCTCAGCTCTTTCCCGCTCTCTCCTCTGCCTCCTCCCCCCCTCCCCTAGAACCCCACTTTACCAGCGCTACCCCTCTTCCCCCTCCCCCTACTCTACCCCCCACCAAACCCCCTCCTCACCCCCTCCCCCCTTCTCTCTTCCCCACCCACGCCCCATCCCAGTCCTCCTGTCCCAACACTACCCCTCATCCCCCTCTCCCCATCCAGGGCCCTGCCACCTCCTTCCCATCCAAACCCTCCCCTCCCCCCGGTCTCCCCCTCCTCCCCCCCTTGCACCCACAGCTACTTTCAAGTGTGGCCTGTGGAACCTCCGCTCCATGACAGGTAAACTACCTTTCGTCCATGACCTTTTCCTCTCCCGCTCTCTCTTCCTCCTCGCCCTTTCAGAAACGTGGCTCACTCCCGAAGACACGGTCTCCGCCGCCGCTCTCTCCAGCGGAGGCCTCTCCTTCTCCCACTCCCCCAGACTCACCGGTAAGGGAGGAGGCGTCGGCTTCCTCCTCCCACCCCGCTGCCGCTTTCGCACTATCGCTCCTCCCCCTTCCCTCTCCTTCCCCTCCTTCGAAGCCCATATCATTCGCCTCTACCACCCCCTCCAGATACTTGTCGCTGTCATCTACCGCCCTCCTGGTCCCACCTCCGACTTCTTCAACCACCTAGACCCCTTTCTCACCTTCCTTCTCTCCTTCTCTCTGCCCACTCTGATCCTCGGAGACTTCAACATCCATATGGATGTACCCGATGACTCTGACGCCCGCCCGCTATCCCTCCTTGACTCTGCCGACCTCCTGATCCACCATACCGCGCCCACTCACCGACTCGGTCACACCCTCGATCTCGTCATCTCCTACTGCTGCACTATCTCCTCCCTCACCGACTCTGAAATCCTCTCTCTGACCATAACCTTCTCACCTGCCTCATCTCTCACACTCCCTCCCCCTGCAAATCTTTGCTACTGCCCCACAGAGATCTCCGCTCTCTTGATCCCATCCATCTTTCCAAAAGCATCTCTCCTCACCTTGCCGCCCTGTCCGCACTTCCCACTCTCGATGATCAGGTCTCCGCTCTCAACTCCACCCTCTCTACTCATCTCGACTCTCTCGCCCCCCTTTCCCTTTCATTCATTCAATAGTATTTATTGAGCGCTTACTATGTGCAGAGCACTGTACTAAGCGCTTGGGATGAACAAGTCGGCAACAGATAGAGACAGTCCCTGCCGTTTGACGGACTTACAGTCTAATCGGGGGAGATGGACAGACAAGAACAATGGCAATAAATAGAGTCGAGGGGAAGAACATCTCGTAAAAACAATGGCAACTAAATAGAATCAAGGCGATGTACAATTCATTAACAAAATTAATAGGGTAATGAAAATATATACAGTTGAGCGGACGAGTACAGTGCTGTGGGGATGGGGAGGGAGAGGTGGAGGAGCAGAGGGAAAAGGGGAAAAAGAGGAGAGGTAAAGGGGGGGTGGCAGAGGGAGTAGAGGGAGAAGAGGAGCTCAGTCTGGGAAGGCCTCTTGGAGGAGGTGAGTTTTAAGTAGGGTTTTGAAGGGGGAAAGAGAATCAGTTTGGCGGAGGTGAGGAGGGAGGGCGTTCCGGGACCGCGGGAGGACGTGACCCAGGGGTCGACGGCGGGATAGGCGAGACCGAGGGACGGTGAGGAGGTGGGCGGCAGAGGAGGGGAGCGTGCGGGGTGGGTGGTAGAAAGAGAGAAGGGAGGAGAGGTAGGAAGGGGCAAGGTGACGGAGAGCCTTGAAGCCTAGAGTGAGGAGTTTTTGTTTGGAGCGGAGGTTGATAGGCAACCACTGGAGTTGTTTAAGAAGGGGAGTGACATGCCCAGATCGTTTCTGCAGGAAGATGAGCCGGGCAGCGGAGTGAAGAATAGACTGGAGCGGGGTGAGAGAGGAGGAAGGGAGGTCAGAGAGACCGCTCTCGCTCCACTAACCCACAGCCCTGGATCACCTCTTCTGTCCGCCTTCTACGCTTCTATGCTCGAGCTGCTGAGCGCTGCTGGCGAAAGTCCAAGCACCAAGCTGACCTCACACACTTCAAATTTATCCTTTCCTGCCTTAACTCTGCCCTCTCCTCCGCCAGGCAGAACTTCTTCTCCTCCCTCATCGACACCCATGCCCGTCACCCCCGCCAATTGTTCTGGACCTTTAACTCTCTCCTTAGGCCCCGTGTTCCTCCCCCTCCCCCATCTCTCACCCCAAGTGATCTGGCCACCTACTTCATCACAAAAATCAACACAATCAGGTCTGAGCTCCCCAAAGTCACCCCTCCGCCTCTCCCCTCCCCCCCACCAACCCTCTCCCCTACTTTTCCATCCTTCCCTGCAGTATCCTCAGAGGCGATCTCCTCCCTCCTCACAAGTGCCACCCCCTCCACCTGCGCCTCGGACCCCCTTCCCTCTCACCTTATTAAAAACATTGCCCCTGCCCTCCTCCCTTCCTTAACTTCTATTTTTAACCACTCAATCTCCAATGGCTCCTTCCCCTCTGCCTTCAAACATGCCCACATCTCCCCCATCCTAAAAAAACCCGCCCTTGACCCCACTTCCCCCTCCAGTTATCGCCCTATCTCCCTACTACCCTTCCTTTCCAAAATCCTAGAACGAGTCGTCTACAATCGATGCCTAGAATTCCTTAACTCCCATTCTCTCCTAGACCCCCTCCAATCTGGCTTCCGTCCCCTCCACTCTACCGAACTGCTCTCTCTAAGGTCACCCATGACCTCCTTCTTGCCAAATCCAATGGCTCCTACTCCATTCTGATCCTCCTTGACCTCTCTGCTGCCTTTGACACTGTCGACCATCCCCTCCTCCTCCATACCTTATCTCACCTTGGCTTCACGGACTCCGTCCTCTCCTGGTTCTCCTCTTATCTCTCTGGCCGGTCATTCTCGGTCTCCTTCGGAGGCGCCTCCTCCCCCTCCCATTCTTTAACTGTTGGAGTTCCTCAAGGGTCAGTTCTTGGCCCTCTTCTGTTCTCCATTTACACTCACTCCCTTGGTGAACTCATTCGCTTTCACGGCTTTGACTACCATCTCTACGCAGATGACAGGCAGATCTACATCTCTGCCCCGTCCTCTCCCCCTCCCTTCAGGCTCGCATCTCCTCCTGCCTCCAGGATGTCTCCACCTGGATGTCTGCCTGCCACCTAAAACTCAACATGAGCAAGACTGAGCTTCTCATCATCCCTCCCAAGCCCGATCCGCTACCAGACTTCCCTATTACTGTGGATGGCACGACCATCCTTCCCGTCTCTCAGGCCCGCAATCTCGGTGTCATCCTTGACTCGTCTTTCTCGTTCACCCCACACATCCTATCCGTTACCGAGACCTGCCAGTTTCACCTTTACAATATCGCCAAGATCCGCCCTTTCCTCTCCACCCAAACGGCTACCTTACTGCTACAGGCTCTCGTTATATCCCAGCTAGACTACTGTGTCAGCCTTCTCTCTGATCTCCCTTCCTCCTCTCTTGCCCCTCTCCAATCTATTCTTCACTCCGCTGCCCGGCTCATCTTCCTGCAGAAACGATCTGGGCATGTCACTCCCCTTCTTAAACAACTCCAGTGGTTGCCTATCAACCTCCGCTCCAAACAAAAACTCCTCACTCTAGGCTTCAAGGCTCTCCATCACCTTGCCCCTTCCTACCTCTCCTCCCTTCTCTCTTTCTACCGCCCACCCCGCACGCTCCGCTCCTCTGCCGCCCACTTCCTCGCCGTCCCTCGGTCTCGCCTATTCCACCGTCGACCCCTGGGCCACGTCGTTCCGCGATCCTGGAATACCCTCCCTCCTCACCTCCGCCAAACTGATTCTCTTCCCCTCTTCAAAACCCTACTTAAAACTCACCTCCTCCAAGAGGCCTTCCCAGACTGAGCTCCCCTTCTCCCTCTACTCCCTCTACCAGCCCCCCTTCACCTCTCCGCAGCTTAACCTTCTTTTCCCCCCATTTCCCTCTGCTCCTCCCCCTCTCCCTTCCCATCCCCTCAGCACTGTACTCGTCCGCTCAACTGTATATATATTTATTACCCTATTTATTTTGTTAATGAAATGTACATCGCCTTGATTCTATTTAGTTGCCATTGTTCTTACGAGATGTTCTTCCCCTTGACTCTATTTATTGCCATTGTTCTTGTCTGTCTCCCCCGATTAGACTGTAAGCCCATCAGAGGGCAAGGACTGTCTCTATCTGTTGCCGACTTGTTCATTCCAAGTGCTTAGAACAGTGCTCTGCATATAGTAAGCGCTCAATAAATACTATTGAATGACTTAATGAATGTGCAGAGCACTGGACTAAGCGCTTGGGAGAGTACAACAGAGGCAGTAGACACGTTCCCTGCCAACAAGGAGCTCACAGTCTAGAGGAGCTTACAGATCTCTGATTTACAGGGTCATCTTTTCCCCCTTTTTAAATGCTTTGAGAGAAGGGACTGTCCTGATTCAAGGCTTAACTGTTATGACCACAAAAACATTTCTGCCTCCCGATCCGACTGGGTAATATAATAACAACTGTGGCATTTGGTAAGCACTTACTAGGTGCCAAGCACAGGCTGTGAGCTCCCTGTGGGCAGGTACTGTCACTCTTTACTGCTGTATTGTACTTTCCCAAGTGCTCAGCAGCATGCTCTGCACACCTACGCACTTGATGATGATGATATTGAAGCGCTTCCTATGGGCCAAGCACTGTTCTAAGCACAGGGGTAGATACAGGGCAATCGGGTTGTCCTACCTGAGGTTCACAGTTAATCCCCATTTTACAGATGAGGTAACTGAGGCACAGAGAATAATGGTGATATTTATTAAGTGCTTACTATGTGCAAAGCACTGTTCTAAGCACTGGGGGATACAAGGTGACCAGGTTGTCCCACGTGGATCTCACAGTCTTAATCCCCATTTGACAGATGGGGTCACTGAGGCCCAGAGAAGTTAAGTGACTTGCCCCAAGTCACCACAGCTGACAGGCGGCGGCGCGGGGATTAAAACCCATGACCTCTGACTCCCCAGCCCGGGCTCCTTCCATTAAGCCACACTGCTTCTTAATAAATAAGATTGAATGAATGGGGTGGGTATGAGATAACCAGGTCCACACATGGAGCTCGCAGTCTAGGCGGGAGGGGGAACAGGCATTCGATCTCCTTTTTCGGATGAAAGAACTGAGGCGAAGAGAAGCGAAGTGACTCGCCCAGGGTTACACAACTGTCAAGTGGCTGAGCCGTGATTGGAACCCAGGTCACCTGACTCCCAGGGCTGGGCGCTTTCCCAGCGTGGCTCTGTGGAAAGAGACCGGGCTTGGAAGTCAGAGGTCATGGGTTCGAATCCTGACTCTGCCCCTTGTCAACTGTGTGACCGTGGGCACGTCACTTCTACAAAACGGGGTTGAAATCCTCCACCCTGTGACTTAAGAGCGTGAGCCCCATGTGGGATAGGGACTGTAGCGTGGCTCAGTGGAAAGAGCACGGGCTTGGGAGTCAGAGGTCAGGGGTTCTAATCCCAGCTCTGCCGCTTGCCAGCTGTGTGACTTTGGGCAAGTCACTTCACTTCTCTGGGCCTCAGTTCCCTCATCTGTAAAATGGGGATTAAAACTGTGAGATCCACGTGGGACAACCTGATCACCTTGTATCCCCCAGCGCTTAGAACAGGGCTTTGCACATAGTAAGCACTTAAATACCATCATTATTCTCTGTGCCTCAGTTACCTCATCTGTAAAATGGGGATTAACTGTGAACCTCAGGTGGGACAACCCGATTACCCTGTATCTACCCCAGCGCTTAGAATAGTGCTCTGCACATAGTAAGCGCTTAACAAATACCAACATTATCATTATTATCATCAGTATTATTATTATTTTCCCCTAGGCCACACTGTTTCACTCCGTTTTACACACCCGAAGCCAGGCGGCATTCAAACGGGACTTTTTACCAAAAAGACCCCGCTCAAATGTCTCCCCCACTCTCTACTCGGCTCCTCGGGGATCGCGCCTAGCAGCTCCGTTGTACTGTAGCCCCCTAAGCGCTCAGTACAGTGCTCCGCGCAAAAGCTCGGTGTGGGCAGGGGACGTTTCTACCAACTCTACTGTCCTGTCGCCTCCCAAGTACTCAGAGCAGGTGCTCAGTAAATGGGAAGGGGCGGGGGGGAGGATCGAGGGGGCGACCGAAGAGCAAGCCATCGAGTCACCGCCTCCCCGATCCCATCGCCGGGAAAGCTGACCCTCGCAGCACTGGGAGAAAATGGGAACAGCGTCAGGAGAGAAGTATGTGGCCCTCGGCACCTCCCTGGGGCTGTGAGGCCCGGGCGGGCGGATCCCGGGCCACCGAGGAGACGATGGGTGTGGCGCGAGCGAGGAAAATACTTACATTCCTGGACATGGTCAGCCTCTACTGCCGTTGCTCCCCCTTCGGACGGAGCTCCGGTAACGGGGAAAGGCCAGGACCCACCGACGCAGGCGGAACTCAGACTTCTTCCCGGACCGCGACCGGGCTCGCTACAGAGCCACCAGCCGGCATGCAAGGGGTGGCAAGAAAAGGATGCGCCTGCGCATTGCACCGCCGCCGCCTACTGCGCTCCTTCGTAAAAGCGTTCTTCTGGGCACCTCCCAACCCCCCGACCCCTCATCCGGCCCGAGGCCTCCTGGGAGGTGTAGTTCTCGCCGGAATGGCCACCGTTCATTCCTTGGTCAGAGCGGTGCACCCTGGGAATTGGAGCCCATGGTGTGTGTTGGGGGGGGGCGGCGGAGTTGTCGTCAGGCGCGCGACGGGGCAGCCCGTAACGGGTCGGGGTCCTTGCTCGCCCTCTCGCCTGGTGAGCCGCGGTGGTAGTGTGGAGCCGTTACTGCCCAGCCGGAGCCAGGGGCTCAGGGAACGGGAGGACAAAGTCAGGGGAGCCAGCCGGCCCAGCCATGTCCTACTGCCGTCAGGAAGGTGCGAGTGGGGCGGAAGGGGTGGGGTGGGACATGGCGTTCGCCGCGGGGTCGGGGGGCTGGGTCTGCCGGGGCCATGAGGCCGGAGAGAGGCTTTGGGGCCCGGACCCTGAGGAGAGGAGAAGGCTCCTGGGGTGGGGGAGAACGGCCCCCGTGAAAAATCCTTGGGCCCAAATCGGGGTGGCCGGCTGTGTGTGGAACGTGGTGAAAGGGCGAGAGAGGGGCCCCTTCTTGCCAGGACGGAGGAGATTCATTCATTCAATAGTATTTCTTGAGCGCTTACTATGTGCAGAGCACTGTACTAAGCGCTTGGAATGGACACTTCGGCGACAGATAGACAATCCCTGCCCAGTGACGGGCTCACGTCTAATGGGAACCCCTAGGGGCCTACTGGGTTGGGGGGGAATAAGTGCCTCTCAACTGGGTTTAACGGAGAATCTTCCCGCGAGGCGCTTGTGTTCAGAAAAAAGTACCGAGGCACTCTTGCCCTCCGACTCCCTTTTTTAATGCGTCGAACCCCGCATCTCCTCCTGGGCAGGAGGCCGGGGTCTTGGTCGACTTCCCAAGCTAGTTCGGGGAGGGCTTTGGAGAGCGGAGGGGGGGAAGGCCTTCCTGACCCTTCGAGAGCAAACGAGAGGGTGACCTCCGAGGCCCAGAATCTTTGAACTCGTGTGGCATGCAGGGAGGTGATTGCTAGGATTGCATCATAGCCCCGGGCTGCAATTTGACCTTCACCGCCACACGTTTCTCTAGAAGAACTCCTTTAGGCCTCTTTCCATAGTTTAGACGGAAGTATTACAAATGAAATCCAAGGTGATTTGGTCGATGTCGTCCGGCTTCCCTGTAGATCGGGTAAAGTGCTTGCCGTCCCGCTGGCGAAAAGCAAAAGGTGTCTCCGGTATCGCTCTCGCCCAGTGCCTTTATTGAGTTATAAGTTGTTTCGACACTAAAAAAAAAGCTGCCTTCGCTTCGTAGCCCAGCCATGTGCACAAAATTAGCAAGTGTATTATTTATCAAACGCAGCTAATAGTGTACGCGCTAATAAAGCGCTTACCGTGTGTCGAGCAGTGTTCTGAGCACCGGGTTAGATGTACTCGAGCAGGAGCGTGACTCCGTGGAGAGAGTCTGGGGAGACAGAGGTCGTGGGTTCTCATCCCCTTCTGCCACTTAGCCGTGCCTCATTGGGCAAGTCACTTCACTTCTCCGGGTCTCAGTCCCCTCATCTGGAAAATGGGGATAAAGTCTGTGAGCCCTACTTGGGGCACCCAGATTACCCTATATCTCCCCCAGCACTTAGAAGAGGGCTTTGCGCATAGTAACCGATTAAATGCCATCGTTATTATTTTCATTATACAAGCTAACGCTATTCAGCTCTGTCCGTGAACTGGTCATATCACCTTTCCACTCCTGACACAAGTGGTTAGGTTTGGATGAAGAAATCTCCATATGAATCTTATGAGTTAACATGTCATGTCTCGCAAATACAATCATAAAGATCAAGTACTGTAACCTTCTTAAAAATGATGTATTTCGATTTAGATGAAAAATTTTCATAATAAAATGATTCATTGAGTTTTGTGTGGACTCTTTTGTTTTGCTGATTTTATTGAAAGCATACATTGCGTATTTGCAAACCCAGCCTAATTTGTAACGTTACTCCCCTTTAAGACTCTAGGATTTACTTTTTGCCCCAATGTCTTTCTCTACTGCATTTTTGTCAGGATTTCCCTAGGCTTGTTCTCTTTCCCTCTGCTTATTTCCATTTTATTGCCCATCCGTGTGTTTTTCTCCCAGTTTCCCTTCATGGCATTTCACTTTAAAATTACACTAGCAAAGATGTGGTGTGTTGGGTAGCCAAGGAAGAATCCAAGCTCCCACTCGCTGCTCATGCTCACCTTATCCTATACGGTCTCAGAGCACAGCATGTTTTAGTCCCCTACTCATATGGACTCAGGGAGCTCTCCTTATCTTCACGAGGGTGGCCATTTTGGATTCACCAGCGGTAGCTTGCCAGGGGGCCCTGTCTGGCCCAGTATGCTGTCCTTGGGAGGAGGAAACCAAGAGTTTCTGCTGAAGGCCTAGGTCAGGGAGAGAAATGAAAGGCTTTCGACCAGCGGTGTCCTTAGAGCAGGCTGCAACAGAGAGACACGAGGAGGGAGGCCACATAGATGCCCGTTCCATACCTGAGCTCGACTCCTGGCTCCTACTCTGGGCTGAGCGGCCTGTCGCTGCTCTCCAGAAAGAAGGTGTTTCCGGGGGTGCTCTGCAAGAGGTTCCCGTGTGCCCGAAACCCGAGAGACCAGTGGTGATGGCCCTTTAAACCCTGAGCGAGGAGCTGGGCTGTTTGGCAGACTAGAAGAGGGGTCCCCATTCTCCAGCCCCCTTCCCGTTTTTGCTGCTGAAGCTTTGATTGCTTCCCCGGGGGTAAGGGGTGGAGAAATCACCTGGGTGAGCTTGGCATGTCTGGGTTTCCCTTCATGAGACTGTGGTTCCTGGCCCTGTGGAGCAGTAATCTCAAACTTTTGTGGCCCACGCATGGAAGTGAGTGTGATGTGGTTGATCAGAACTCATCTTGGCCCAAATTCCCATCTTGTTCTAACAAAGAGAAGCTAACCAAAGAACAGATCCAGAAGAACATTGTATTTTAGTCAGGTGGGGTTAGACTGGACGTTTTTGAATAAGGGATATATATACACATAATTACGTGTACATATTACATATATATATGTAATTCCTTGCCAAGTCAATAAACTTTAGGCAAGGCCTTGATTTCCGTGTTGCTCTTTGTTTTCTTCAGAAGCAGTGGGGTTTTGATTGTATTTATCAACTGTAAATTTAATGGCCCATATTCTTTCCAGTCATTGCCAGTATCCAATACAATACCTACTCCTAGCTAGGTACACTGTTTCATTCAGTAGTATTTATTGAGTGCTTACTATGTGCAGAGCACTGTACTAAGCGCTTGGAATGTACAGTTCGTCAACAGAGACAATCCCTGCCCAATGCGGGCTCACAGTCTAAACGTTTGTTAATCGCAACCTTTTATAAGACTCGGGTGACTCGCTGATGTCCCATGCTTATGTTTACCCAAAATGGTTTTACTGATCTTTCCGTATCAGTGCTTGCTCCTCACTGGTAGGTCACATCTGAACTCTCAGTGATGAAAAATATTTCCACACTGAGCACTCGAACCTGGCCTGTCCAAGTGAAAGGAATAACTAAGCATCACCATCATTCATTAACCCTTAATTTGTAGTGTTAATCTCAGATTTTAATGAATGCTAGGGATATGCTGTGGACAAAAATAGCCCTTTAAAACTGTGTAACGCCCTCTGAGCTCTAATTAAACTTGGCTCATTTTCTTGCGGCATGTTTTTAAGCCCCAGAGCCAGAATTGTTCAAAGCCACCAAATGACTCTTACCTTTGTACTGGCCTACTTCATTCTTTCATTCAATAGTATTTATTGAGCGCTTACTATGTGCAGAGCACTGTACTTAGTGCTTGGAATGTACAATTTGGCAACAGATAGAGACAATCCATGCCCAATGACGGGCTTACAGTCTAATCGGGGGAATTGGACTAATACTTCAGTCAGGTACGAGACCCAGGTGCCCGGGGAAGTCACTGGGGATAGTGGCAGCAGAGCCTTGCACTGATTGGGCCTCATCCACAGGTCCTGAGTTGGTCTGAGTCTGGGTGGATTTGGATCCGGACAGAGAATGGGTGGTAGCACAATGGCCAAGGGGCTACATGGTGCCCTGGAGTACCAAGACCAAATGGCTCTGTGGTAGCCTCCTCCCAAGAAGGGAACTGAGATGGAATTTTGATTTGGTATCCGGAAACAGGATACAGAAGGTTGGTAAGGATCTAAAAAGCTGTACGTGTCCTTATACTCTGCTATTTGTCTCCCCCTGTAGACTGTGAGCTCCTTATGGGTAGGGATCCTGTCTACCAACTCTGTTGTATTGCAGTTTCCCAAGCACATAGACCAGTGCTTTGCACACAGTAAGGGCTCAATAAATACCTTTGGTTGAGTGATTGATTGATAAGCCGCAACTGGGGTTTAGAGGCCACAGCCAGCCATCCGGAAGAGATGAATCCAGTTGGACTCGTGCCGGCTCGGCCAGCCTCCCGGTCCTGCGGCCTGTCCACTGCTGCGCTAAGCAGTCAGACGAGACCATGCTGGGGTGAGAGCCGTATTACGTTCTGCCACTTAACAAGGTTATCTCATTATTGAATGTTGACCCTGCCACTCAGTCTCCCCCCGCCCCCCGCCAATTTGGGATCAGGTGGGCTGGAGTCTTAATTTCTCAGTGCCTCAAGGGTTTGGGCCAGGTTGGGCTGAACCCTCAAAATCCAGCCCTCACCAAGTGTTGGTCTGATTCCCAGTCACTCAATCGTATTTATTGAGCATTTACTATGGGCAGAGCACTGTAGAAGAGTACACGGTAACAGAATTAGCAGACACGATCCCTGCCCTTAATGAACTTACAGTCTAGAGAGGGAAACGGACATTAATATGAATAATTCCCATGAGATCCCTCTAAATTAAGCTCCCTTTGGGCAGAGAACATGTCTCCCAAATCAGTTATACTCTCCCAAGCACTTGAGTACAGTGCTCTGCGCATAGTTAATGCTCAATCAATGATACTGATTGAGTGACTGGGAATTTTCAAGTGAAGAAAATTCAGAGGTGAAATAGACTGGATCATTCTTTTATTAGTCATCTGGCAGAAATCTCTACCCCCTGGGTGACTGCACGGGTTTCGGTATGTTTAAGGATGTTTCTACTAACTCCCCATGAGGAGGCCTATGTAACCTTTAAGATGAAACCTTATGGAATCTTTTCATCCGGGAGAGCAAACACGGTGGGCTGCTTGCGTTGGGGTGCGATTCGTCCTGCCATCCCAGAGTGTCTAATTGCACCCTGAAATCCCTTTCAGCTTCCAGAGCTCACAGCTTCTATCAGTCCAGTTAAGCAAGCGAACAAGGCTTTCAGTATTTCTTAAATTACCCTACCTCGTCTTAAGCTCATTATTTCTCTTCTCTCCTCATTAATGAGAATAATTGATGCCTGCTCTCTTTAGAAAAGTCCCTTTCTGTTTGTAGACAATTTTGTTTGCCTTAGTCATCCTTTTTCTTCAGACTAAAATCCCTCGTTCTCTTAACCTTTCCTCCAAGGTCTGATGTCTTTTGGAACTATTTTCATCATTTTTTTTGTGGCGACTCTCCTTTGAACCCCCTCCAACTTGCCTCTTCGGGAAAAGAAATCGGTCCCCTGAACTAGACTGTGCTCCAACTGAGCCGTAGCCAGGACCAAGTAGAGCAGAATAATTAGCTCAAACACTGAATGCAGCTGTTTATACATGGTGAGCAGTTCAAAGACTTATACTGGGCAACAGCTCTGTGAACAGACTTTTAAGCTCTCTTTATCTCTTCTTTCAAATGATAGGAAAGGACCGCATTATATTTGTGACCAAAGAAGACCATGAGACTCCAAGCAGTGCTGAGTTGGTAGCGGATGATCCCAACGACCCTTATGAAGACCACGGTCAGTAAACTGTAACAGCAAAGTGAAAGGGCAGTGGAATCATAGCCATAGGTTCTGTCAGATAAAAGCTGTTAGCGAGTCCCGTACACGTTATTAAAGAATAATCTGAACAGGATTGTCGTTTTCAGGGGTAGTTCCTTGATTCTGGATGTTTCTCTCGGTAGTTTTACAGTGCTTCAAAGTTGAGGCTTCCCCAAATTCTCAAAATCCACAGCTTTTATTTTAGTTTCCATATT
This sequence comes from Ornithorhynchus anatinus, assembly GCF_004115215.2. NCBI lineage: Eukaryota > Metazoa > Chordata > Mammalia > Monotremata > Ornithorhynchidae > Ornithorhynchus > Ornithorhynchus anatinus. The sequence continues at coordinate 51,205,373 of NC_041749.1, forward strand.
GAAAAGGCACTTGTTGGCAAGAGTAAACCAAGAAGGAAGCTGGTTCCGTAACCAAGTTTTTGAGCTTGTGTTTGTTTCTGGATGTCGTCTTTAACTCCCTTCTCCCCACAGGGTTGGGAAAAGGTGGCTCTTCCTAACCGAGCAAATAGTTGCCAATTTGTGGTAGGCTTGTGAAAACTCTCTGTTTTTGAAGTTGGACAAAAGAGAATGAGAATTTTCTTTGCAGATTTTGCCACTGTTGTTGGAAACTCTTCAATGAGCTATTTGGGGTGCAAGGGACCTGCAGAAAGGTTGATAAGCTGGGTCTGGTGTCAATAGAGTTGATTTCTAGTCCTGGCTTTACCTCTGACTAACTCAGAAGACTTTGGACAACTTAACCCCCTCGAATCTCTGTTTCTGCATGTGTACACCAGGGGTAGTCCCTGTCCACCTCTTCCTCATTGGAATGTTGGAAAAACAAATTGAAATAGTGCCTGTGAAAACCCTTTGAGCTCTTAAAAAGATGAGTCTAAGATATGTCTTTTTCTGTTTCTCAGCTTGATGCATCGTTACGTATAACAGTGTGCATGCCCATAGTCTTTGTAGAAGCAAGATCTCCTGGTTGTGATGGTTCTAAATTGATCCTAATGCATAATGAATCCAAAATCTCCAACTCCGTAGTACGTTTAAGTATGTAGAATGACCTCAATCTCCAAACCTTCATTTTTTGTTGGCTGTCCTCTACGATGGTGGGTCTTCAATCTCCACATTTAGCCACCAGCCCCTTATTATGTACACATCTTTAGATTATTATAAATTATTTGTATTAATGTCGGTCTCCCCCTATAAACTTGAAGATCATTATGGGCAGGGAATGTGTCTGCTAATTTGTATTTTACATTCCCAAGTGCTTAGAACAGTGTTCTGCACATAGTAAGCACTCAATAAGTACCATTGATTGATTGATACTGTACCCACTTTCCTCTATATATGTTCTTGGGGTATTTCTGCTTAGGAGAACAGCATTATCAGTAAGCTTCACTCTTTGAGTAAGCTCATCAAAAGCCAGGATGTCCTATCCCTTGGTCATACTTGGTCTTCTTCAATTCAGCCTCCCCAAGTTAGCTGATTTCCAAAAGGTAGTGAGTGAATGAACACCAGATAACTTGCAGTCGAGGGCTATATGATGATGGGCTTTTTCTACAGCCATGTTTCTCACGGCAGAGGCATTCTCCCAAGTGGCATTCTCCACAGTAGATGCTCAATAAATGCTACTGATTGATGAATTGGATTGGCTCAGCCTCCAATAACATGGGTTATTGTCCTGTTAACAGGTGTGTGTGTGTGTATGTACATATATACATATGTGTGTATATATAAGAAGTTTTTGAGTTAAGTTTAGCACTTAAAATATTTCTAAGTGTTCCCTTTGTTTTTAACTATTCAGTACTAAGCCTAAGTCCTGAGGCTTGGGGAAAGCTCTGGAGAAATAGGGGAACAATTTTGAAAGCGACAGTGGGGGATGGAATGGGGGAAAAGTTTGAAAGATGGAGGAAGGGGTTACCTGATCATCAGGTGAAGTCACCAGGAAGGGTCAAAACATTCTTTTTACTTCCAGTGAAGTGAAAGTCTGCTACTCTATTGTGGAACCTCTCAGACTTAATCAAAAAAATACAATAAAATAGCTATTATTACCTATCTACCAGCCAAGCAGCATGGCCTAGTGGAAGGAGCACGGGCCTGGGATTCAGAAGATCTGAGTTCTCATCCCGGCTCCACCACATTACCTACTGGGTGACCTTGAGCAAGTCACTGAACTTCTCTGTGCCTCAGTTCCCTCATCTGCTAAATGGGGATTCAATACCTGGAGAAGCAGCGTGGCTCAGTGGAAAGAGCATGGGCTTTGGAGTCAGGGCTCATGAGTTCGAATCCCAGCTCTGCCACTTGTCGGCTTGTGACTGTGGGCAAGTCACTTAACTTCTCTGTGCCTCAGTTCCCTCATCTGTAAAATGGGGATTAAGACTGTGAGCCCCACGTGGGACAACCTGATTCCCCTATGTCTACCCCAGTGCTTAGAACAGTGCTCGGCACATAGTAAGCGCTTAACAAATACCAACATTATTATTATTATTATTACCTGTTCTCCCTCCTACTTAGATTGTGGGACCTGATTATTGTGTATCTAGCTCAGTGCTTAGTACAGTGCTCGGGACATAATAAACACTTAACAAATGTCACATCATTATTACTATTACAGTCGAGTATACAATTCTGGGTGGTTTTGTTAAAAAAAAAAAGATATAATAATAATGTTGGTATTTGTTAAGCGCTTACTATGTGCCGAGCACTGTTCTAAGCGCTGGGGTAATGTGCTCTTTCCACTGAGCCACGCTGCTTCTCAGATGAGGTAACTGAGGCACCGAGAAGTTAAGTGACTTGCCCAAAGTCACACAGCTGACAAGTGGCCGAGCTGGGATTCGAACCCATGACCTCTGACTCCAAAGCCCGTGCTCTTTCTGCTGAGCCACGCACCTTGGCTCAGGAATCAATCTCCAGTTTATCACACTGTGCCTATGAGAAAATCGGTTTCGACTTTAGACGCAGTTGTCAGGAACCAACTGTGCTGTGAGCCCAGGCAGTGTCCGGAGAGTGTTATTTTTTTTTTTGGAAGGAGTTTAGCCGTATGGCAAATGATGCACACTGGGTGTGAGGTTCTCGTAACAGTTTGTGAAAAAAAACTATTAACTCCTCTTTGGGGAAAAAAAAAGAATGAAGGAGAGAGATATAGGGATGTTTCATGGGTTAAAATGAAACATAATGGGCAAACATGGAGGAGACTATAAAAGTACAGCTAACAGAACCATCACATCGGGACTCTCCTGGAAATGCTTTCCTCTTTCATCTGAGGTACGTAAAATATTACACTGTTCAAGAGTTAACCAATAAGTGTTGTTATTGCCGCTAAGACATGGGAGTTAATGTATAAAAGCTCCCTCTGCCACCTCTATCCTTTTTTGGAAGCTCAGTCAGCCTGCAGAGAACACTTTTCTGCCCCTACCCATTCCAGCACAGCTCCCAACACACTGCCTTATAATTCCCTCTGATAGCTCGGTGCCCCCGAGAGGCACGTGGGAGAGATGGAATTGGCAGTGATCCTCTAGACTGGAAGCTCATTGTGGGCAGGGAATGGGTCTACCGATTCTGTTATTTTGTATTCTCCCAAACGCTCAGTGTAGTACTCTGCATCAAGTAAGCGCTCAATAAATACGGTCGATTGGTGCCGACAGCCACTGCCAGTGGAACGATTCAGCTCTCTGGAAAGAACGAGGAAAGAGTGGAGGGAGGTTGTTAGTGAATTAAGAACTCCTTGGAGATTCAACTGTGAACCGATGTGACTTGAATAAACAGGTATTTTTTTAAAGAATGGTATTTATCTAATTTTCTCAGTTATCTTGAGAATGTTTCACCATGCTTGAACGTATTCAGTGAGGCCTGTAGTCCCCTCTAGATTGTAATCAGGGATCAAGTGTCTACCACCTCTCTGATGACGTACTCTCTCCCAAGTGCGTTGTCCAGTGCTCTGCGCACAGTACGCACTCAAAAAAATAGCACCGATCGATTGATTGATGCCCGGATGAAGTGTCAGAGCAGCTCAGTATGGAGCAGTCCATACGGGATGCCTACACAAAATATGAAGCCGGGTTAGTGTGTACCAAAGGTGGGCAATGGGCCACCCGAGGGCTGCATTCCATCCACCGATTGATTCTCTGTGGCCCACCTCTACAGCAGCAAGTGAAGATCTTTCTAGCATCACTGCACATGAGCATTCCTCTAACAGGTTTATAGGGATTATAAACGTGTTTGGAAATGAACGGAAGTGTTCTTGATCCAGTGGTTAAGTACCGTAACAGGTTTACTTCCAGGTATCGTGAAGGCTAATTATTTTATGGGTGTGACTCTCAAATGCTTACCAAAATCCTCCAGCCCAAATATCTGCCCCCAAACTTAAAATGATAAACCTGTAGTAGAGATTTATTTTACAAGATAATTGACTTGGGAGGAGTGTAGTGGATAGAGAACGGGCCTGGGAGTCAGCAGGTCATGGCTTCTGCCGGGTGACCGTGGGCAAGTCACTTCACTTCCTTGGGCCTCAGTTACCTCATCTGTAAAATGGGGATTGAGACTGTGAGCCCCACGTGGGACAGGGACTGTGTCCAACTCGATTCGCTTGTATCCACCCTGGCGCTTAGTACAGTGTCTGGCACAAAGTAAGCGCTTAACAAATACCATCATTATTAAACTCACCAATATGTTCTGGAGGGATCTCAAGCCATTTGCCTGAGAAGCAGAGAGACGAGGGCTACATGCCTAGCCAAAGGTTGTGGTCATTTTCAAACACTATTTTATGGGCACAGATCTTCCCCTATCTGTCTCCTAAGTCAGGGTGGGCAAATCTTTTCCTGATGGCCACATGAGCGTCTGGAAATTATGTGATATGGACCATGGATATGGTCTTTACAAATTAACAGGCCTTGATGTCCTTTTCTGCCTGCCCCCTGCTCCCACGGTGGGCAGGGTTTCTGCACAACAGTGATTAGTACCAATGTGATTGTTGGTGGCTCGGGTTGCAGTAATCCTTCACCCACCCCTCAGTCTCAGGCAGTAGAGCTTGAGGGCCAGCTGAACTAAAAGCCTGGCAGGCCAGATGCAGCTTCGCTCACCGCCGTGCTGGATCCTGGAAAAGAATCCAGGCATCTCACAGGGTTCCAGCCACTCTGTTATACATACAACCCAGGGAACCCGCTGTGGTTGTTTGACACCTTGGCAGTCCACTACATCGTAGTGAGAGGCCAAACGAGATGGAGAAGTTACGCTCTATCCACCACCAGTTGAAGTTTGGGGATTAAGAAGTCTCGCAGCAGTTGTGAAGGAAAAAAATGACTTTAGAACAGTGATTCTGAGGGACAGAGTTTAAAATGTGAAGAGGTGTTCCAAAGGAGTTGGCCTGCTCCAAGATACTCTGCAAAAACAAGAAGGGTGTGGCTCAATCTAAGTCGGAACGATGTACCGCGAAAGTTGAAAAACCGCTACCCCAGTCAGCAGAATAAGTTTCTGCTTTTGCAGCTTCTTGCAAAGGTTCATCCTCGCATACTACAGCTCCTCATTTGGTTAGTTATGCTTTGAATTACTTCAGCAAATATTAGTTTAGTGACGCTTGATGAAGCAGTTATTTAGCATGAAAATAACTGCAGTTGCCTATTATTTTTTTCAAGGGTGTTGGAGCAGACCCTTATTTATGACATGTAAATCTCTATGGGAAAAATGTACACCAGGAGACAGCCTGTTATATCTGATATATCTGGGTTTCCGAGGACTACATCAGGGCTATATCTTGGGGTACACCCGTATTGGTATAGAGGTGAACAAGATCAATGCTCAGTGGTTCAACTGGCAAGGCACCCGCACTCATGCACTCACAGTCACGAGGAGAACATTTCTGGATAGGGTGTCCTCTGGTTGTTCGGCCAGTTTGATATATGTATATAGATATACCTGTGGCTATATCTAGATAGATCTGTATCTATCTACAGATATAAATATAGGTATATCTCAATCAGTGGTATTCGTTAAGCATTTTCTGTGTGCAGAGCTTGGGACAGTACAGTACAACGGAATTGGTAGACATGTTCCCTGTCCACAAGGAGCTTATGGTCTAGAGGGGGAGACGGATATTCATATAAATGAATATAATGAACTATAAATGAACACTATAATCGAACCATTCCTTGAATGGTCTGTGGTTAAGCCAAGTTCTGGAACCAGATATGAAACCCTAAGGGGCAGCATTCAAGCACACTTTGGTGGGTCCAGAGGGGAGATGCTCGATCATAACTAGCAAAAGTGATTGAGTTTAAAACCTGTTTTCTTGTTTAATTAAAAAGTAACCTCTTCATTTTCACACATGGGTTTGTGTTTAAATGAGCAGAGTTTCCAAGGCTCCCGCTGGTTCAGGTCCTGATGCCTACATTATTTGAGAACCGTAAATCCACTGAATTTTATGATTGCCTAATTGAAAATGGGGGGAAAGAAGGGAGTCGTGGCTTTTGTAACAAGTTTGATTTTGGTGATTCTTTCAACATCAAGCAAACTGTCTTTTAAGGTACAACAGACCATTTCCTACCACTCGATGGATTACAAAGTCAGCAGTTCCCGTTGGAGTTTAGGTCTTCCTATTGAGAGTTAAACGGTAGTCTGGAACAAGTGGCCATCAGGATGTCAATTTATTTGCCCCACTGTACAATTGTTTAAACCAGTGAGGTGAGGCAAGAAGCTGCCTTGCCATGGACCCATCAAGAATTTCACGACAGCCCAGTAAAGAACAGTCCAGAGTTATATTTAGTTTTATAAATCCTCTGAAATAAATGAGCACTGCTATTAATGAGAAGGCTTCTAGTCTGGTGTAGCGTAAACTAGGAATTCATTATTGTTACAGTATTCACCCCAAGTCCGACTGTCCAGATTTCTTCAGTTCCACATACAGAAGAATTTATACCGCTAGGAGCCCTCATTGCTCCATCTCTAGGATTCTTTCCCCCTTCCTCTCAGTTGTCCACAGAGAGCCAGAGTACCTTTTCTCTAAACCCAGTTTTCCGACCCTTGATCCTGGGCAACCATCCTCCGTTCCCCTTCCTTTTCTCCAGGAATGCACGCCCTCTTCCCCGACCATGCCCCTTTTCTATTGGTCAGCTCCTGTTCTTCTTCTTGTGCTCTTTTGAAAAACTGACCCACAGAAGCCCATGAGAATTGCAGGAAATCCTTCTGATTTTCTATTGTTAATCTAAATATATGGCCCTCACTTAATATCTCTTTTCCTATTTTCATCAGCAGTGCAGATCTGACTTTAGGAACTGTGCCCGACCTTAAACTTTTTGATTCAGAGGGGGCTCCACTGTGGAAAGAAGCGGGGAGAAAAGGAATGCGTGTTTGCAAAGGTGAACTTGGGTCCTGGATCTGACTTCAGAGGAACCCTTTGGACCCTCCTTGCTCGGGGTCAGCTCTGGTCCCAGCTTCACTTGTGCAAAAGTAACACTCCCATTCTCCTCTTCCTTAAAAGTTGGCCAGCTTTGAAACTGTTTGCCTTCAAGGAAGGGGAAAAGTGGGAGTGCAGATTCCTGCCACCCTGAAGAAGGGGCTCTGGGTGATAGGGCCGTGCATCACTGGAGACCCCTCGTGCCCAAGGGGCCTCGTGATAAGCCTCCTGCTGTGCATAGGTGGACCGTCTGAGGGCATGCAACGTGTCTGCCAGCTTCTTGTGACAGCCACGTGCCACACCAGCACACTTCGCTGCTCCAGTGCAGCTTACTCATTATGCCCTGATTTCATCTGTCTGGCTGACGACCCCTTTCCCACATCCTTCCCTTAGCCTGGAGCTTCTCCCCCTTCATATACACCAGACCACCACCCTCGCCACCTTAAAAGCCCTATTAAGGTCACATCTCCTCCAAGAGGCTTTCCCCAATTAAGCGCTTACTGTGTGCAGCGCATTGTATTAAGCACTTGGGAGAGTACAATGTGTCAGATGCATTCTCTGCCCACGACAAGCTTACAATCTAGAGGGGGGGAGACGGGCATTAATATAAATAAAATAACTATCCGTATGTACGTTAAGTGCTGTGGGGATTGGAGGGGCCTATTCATTCAATCGTATTGTGTGCAGAACACCGTACTAAGCACCGGCCTGGACACTTGAATCTGTGACCTCTGGGCATCCTCAACCCCACAGCACTTAGGTACATATCTATAAATTATATGTTATAAATTATATGAATGTCTCCTCCTCTAGACTGTAAGCTCGTTGTGGGCAGGGAATGTGGCTGCCAACTCTGATGTATTCTCCCCTGTGCTTAATGCAGTGTCCTGTGCACGGTAAGCACTCAATACTGATGATGATAATGGCACTGCCTTCCAGTAGGGTATATAGTCTGTGCAGGTTAGTACGGTATGTAGTATAGTCTATAGGTGGGATGAGAGAAGCTGCCTATGTGGCAATCCTTGTGATAAGCCAGCACAAAAAGACTGATAAATATCATGTTGTGACACTCTAGAATTTGAAGCTGAAGTGACCAAGCAGTATCTACCGACTCAGGAGCGGTGGTACAATCTCACTAGTTTTCCAAGTGTTTAGAGGTGAACTGCTTGATGTCATTAATATTTATTCGTTCATTCAATCGTATTTATTGAGCGCTTACTGTGTGCAGAGCACTGTTCTAAGCGCTTGGAAAGTACAGTTGGGCAACAGATAGAGACAATCCCTACCCAACAAAGGACTCACAGTCTAGAAGGGGGAGACAGAAAACAAAACAAAAAGACAGGCATCAATAGCATCCAAATAGATAAATAGAATTATAGATATATACACATCATTAATAAAATAAATAGAATAATAAATATGTACAAATATACACAAATGCTGGGGGGTGGTGGAGGAGAGCAGAGGGAGGGCATCGGGGCGATGGAGAGGGGAAGAGGAGCAGAGGAAAAGGGGGGCTCAGTCTGGGAAGGCCTCCTGGAGGAGGGGAGCTTTCAATAGGGCTTTGAAGGGGGGAAGAGAGCTAGTTTGGCAGACGTGAGGAGGGAGGGCGTTCCAGGCCAGAGGTAGGACGTGGGCCAGGGGTCGACGGCAGGACAGGCGATGACGCGGCACAGCGAGGAGGTTATCGGCAGAGGAGCGGAGTGTGCGGACTGGGCTGTAGAAGGAAGAAGGGAGGTGAGGTAGGAGGGGGCACGGTGATGGAGAGCTTTGAAGCCAAGAGTGAGGAGTTTTTGCTTAATACGAAGGTTGATAGGCAACCACTGGAGATTTTTGAGGAGGGGGGTGACATGCCCAGAGCGTTGCTGTAGAGAGATAATCCGGGCAGCAGAGTGAAGCATAGACTGAACTCTCAACCCCTTCAAGATGTAAAGAAAGAATTGGCTGTCTTGTTCTCTGACTGGCAGTTTCTGACATTTCAGGAAGATGGATGTGATTTTTAAGTATAGCGTCTGCCCCTTGCCTTACTGTTCATAGTGTCAAAACATTTTCATTTCTGTCTCACTGGCAGAGATCCACACCCACTCATCACATCACTGAAAATTAGTGAATAAAATACTCTTTTTAAAAATAAAGTGGGTATATTTAAAGAGATTCTTTGCCTTAAAAATAAATAGAACTGCATCAAGATCCATGGAAGGGAAGGGAAGGGGTTTACCCCCCTTCTTTCCTTGTCCCCCACCCTCCCTACAATTTGCAAATATTTAAGCAATATTAAGAGACACAGAGAGAGGCTAAATGGCTTTGTTCAGTTTCCATGGATAATAGAGGAACTGAGTGTAAATCTCAGTCCTAGGACTCCAAGCCTAGTGATTTTCCCTTGGGTCGACAACTGTCCATAGGTCTCCGTCTCCATTCGGTCCATAGGTCTCCGTCTCCATTCGGACTAAGGAGTTAGATTTTTTTGCCTGTGGCAGATAGAACCTTTGAATAGAAAGTGGGATTGACCCCTTTTAAACCCTAAAAAATCATGTTTTGAGCTTTTCATCTGTCTTACTGAATAGTCATACCACTGGGCTGTGTATGCATCGAGTTTTTCAAACTTGTCTTTCTGCCCAGATAGTGCTGCCATGAAGTTTCCCAAACACAGGATTTCAGGCTTACGATCACTGGGTTCCCTGGTTTGGGGGCTTAAGCGTTTTGACTTGGGATCACCGTAGCTCATATTGGGAGGATTCGGAACTTATAACTTGAAACCCAGCACCTCTTCTGGAGAGGAGTGGTTTTGTTTCAGCACAAATGGTGGACCATATTTGAACAAGAGAACTCTGTTCTTCTTCTTGGATGCAGGTTAAAGTGGAGGTTGGGCAGCGAGATCAGGTGCTTTTGACGGCTTTGCGTATAGCTCTACCTGTGGGCAGTCTCTTCAGCCTGGGGTCTGGCAGGGAGGAAAAATGCTTTCCTTTGGGAGATCATTAATAATAATAATTGTGGTATTTGTTAAGTGCTTAGCACGTGCTGGGTACAGTACCGAGTGCTGAGATAGATAACGCAGTCAGATCAGACACAGTCCCTGTCCCACATGGGCTTACAGTCTAAGGGGGAGGAAGAACAGGTATTTCATCCTCATTTTCCCAATGAGGATACAGGCCCCAAGAAGTTAAATGACTTGCCCAAGGTCACACAGAGTCATTTAGATCTGTCTGGTTCCTTCTTTCCTCCTTGAGAGCTAAGTTTCCAGCCTCTTTTTACTATGCCCATCAAAGAAAGTACCAGATCGGATGTACTGTGAGTTATTGCCTGAAACAAGCGTTTGAGGCCGCTCCAAGGAAACCCCAGAGTGCTGTGAGATGGCCAGAGGATAACTGCTGGAAAAAAAATCGGGAGGCATTTTGCATAGGGGAAACTTGACTGCAAATCGTAACATCCCGAAGAGGTAGGTATAGCAAGTATTATTCCTCATTTGTTATAGTTCAGAAATAGTGCTTTTAAAGGCTCACTTTGTCAAAATGGTTCTCCAAAGGTGGGTAGTGGACGTGCCAGATGGTCACTCTGGTAGCCACTCCTGGATGCCCTCAGGACTTGCCCTTGGAAAGCTTAAAGGGGCTACCTCCCAGGAGAGCAACAGCTTGACCAGAAAGAGGTCAAAGCTCCGCTCCTCCCATGGATCTAAGGAGGCCAGCTCCTTCCGCCTCCAGTTTCTCTCCTGACATGTAGCAGTAAGGACCTCAGAAGAGTTCTCCTTCAGGTAAGCTAAATTTGGGTCCAGGCCTGGGGAAAGTGTATCTCCCCTTCCCCCAAACCCACCCAGTCGCATGACCATCTGCTTGCCAGGCTCCAGCGCTATTAACTCAGTTTGGTCCCCAGTTCCTCCCCTTCATTCTCACACACTGAAAACTGACTGGGAGAGGAGCTGCCGTGCCAACCCGATTAGTGGTCCCCTGATTCTGCAGAAAAACAAAAGCTTTCCCCTTTTCTACCAAGACCACTTCCAGTTCGCCCAGGAGCTTTGGCCCCAGACCACTACCCGGCTGCCACGATGCACAACAGGTTGGAAGGGACCTTCATGTAGAAGTCCCTCCCCGGGCCATAACCCCCTCCACCCTTCCCTCCTACCTTCGGGAAGGTCATGGCTGCCTGGACAGGTGTGGTCTTAGCCCTGCCTAGGTGGCTGCCCCATTCCAAGTAACCAGTATTATTCCTCAGTTTGTCTACCGTATCCCCATTAGATTGTAAGCTCCTCAGGGGCAGGACTGTTGGCTGTTCTTTCTTCTATCCACTCACCAGAGCACCCAGGAGACGTTCAACCAATACTGTCAATTGCGATACTATGGTTGTGTTTCTTTGTGCATCAGAACTCTCCCCTGACAGGCTGTAAACCGTTCCGAGACGTCCCCTCCAGATATTAGGCTCGGGACCCCACTTTGTCCCACGTCTCCTCCCTTCCCCCCCGTCAAAAATAGAAGAAAAAGACAAAACAACTGCAAGACCTTTATTTTTTCAGGCCCCCACAGCAAGTTCAACCACTCAGTTAATGGTGGCAGTTGAAGGCTTGACCATCAACAGGTGTCCTATGCCCCACTGCATTCCCATAATCACCCACGCTCGCCCTCTCCACCCTTCACACACAGATCCCCCCCATCACATTTCATGTGTCAGGTGCACATTTCATCAGATCAGAAATGGAGACGGGGGGTGTTGATTGACTCATTTACAGTTGTTTTTCTGGGGTTTCTTCCACCTCAGCTCTAGGCCCAGTTCAGAGACCTAACAGGTGATTATTTTTGCCTAGCTTTGCTCCCTTGAGTTTGCCTCTCATGTAGCTGGAGCCAGGAGATGTGGAATTTGCCTGCAGTGCATAGACTTAAGATCCTTCAGTCATACCATCATAGAATCAAATTCTGAGTCTTCAGGTGATTCGCTTGTTTGTCCACCTTTACTCACCCCAGAGGGCAAAGTCTTCCCGGTCTCCGTCGACCCCACAAGTCACTGAGGCCATGAAATCCCCTGTCAGATTTCATGGCTCAGCAGATGGTGACTCTGTAAACCCCTTGCCTCTTACATCAAACTCCTTGCCCCGCCCTGCCCTTCTGTTCTCCTAGAACATTTCTAGGGTACCCTCTGCTCTTGAACGGGGAGGAGTTTCAGGGGATGGTTAGCCAGGATTCATCTGAAAGCCATTGGCTTGACATGACTTTGTTCCTCATAGGGAACGCGATGCTATCCCGCAGTACCGATCTTTTTCATAGAATTATTGGGACCCAACAATTCTCAAGAGGTCATCTCAGAGGAAAAGTAGAAATTCGAAGCATGCTGTGGTAACGCAAATGTAATCCTCCCAAAGGTCCATCAAGAACAGATCCTTAAGATTGATAATTAGATTCTGGGTAAAGCAGATTTCTTTATTTGTAGTATTTAGTGATGCTTTGTGCTTACTTACTGGTCACCTCAATGGTAGTTTGCTACTATTTTGCCTTCACTGCCTTTGAAGGTTGTTAGGCAGAGATTTTACATGTAGGTCGACCTTTCTAACCTAAGCTTGTTCTTCATTAACTCTGGATTTCCCAAGGGACCGTTTCTGTTTGAGCACCGGAAAAGTGTCATGACAGGTGATGGGCCTTCAGGGACAGTGTGGTCCTTGAATCTCTATTCTAGGCCAAAGCTTAAAAAAAGCTCTGAAACCACTTGAAAATTGTGATTTCCAGGTTCCTTGAGTAGCTTGTCCTTTCACAGAAGCGAAAACACTGTTCGTAGTTCAACCCGAGGGATTTACTTCAGGACATAAGGACAAGGGGATGGGAGATCCTAGATTTAGAGCTGACTTCAAACGATGGGGGTCCGCCTGATGCCTGTGTATCTCAGCTTTGAGCTATGTTATAGATACTTGAGTCAGGGATCCATAAGGACCATCTGCTCACTGGTCATAGCCCAGCAGAGCACCCAGCTCCTCACCTTCAGAAGACCGTGCACGGTTTCTAAAGATGGGCTCGATCGATCCTCCAACCTGCAGCTTGGCATAAATCCATGGAGAGAGTTTTCCTGCCAGTGCCATAATACAGCCCTCTGCTATTGCTTAACTCACCAGCTTGTCCCAGGAGTCGTTGCTCACAGGGGACAGGGGCCCAGCAGCAGCTGTCCTAGAAGTGTCTTTGCAAGGTTTGGGAAGCTGCTTTGTTGGCAGCCACAAAGGCTTGAGAAGTTTGTCTCCCCTTCTCTCCCCTCAGCTTTTCTGAAGGACATACTCTGGTGCCCCATGGGAGGAGGTGCAGGTTCACCGGTGTCGGCCCGATCCCTCTTCTTACTCTTTCTCGAAAAACCAAGGTTTTCAGTGACCCAGTGAAAACCAGCATTCCTTTTCCTCCTTCTCATTGGTTCCTCTGGCCCAGGGTTTAGGTCTAAAAGCAGTGGTAGATCACAGCAGCTTATGCAGCTGCTGGTCTTGCTGTACATGATCACTGCAGTTCGTGGAATTTTCACTTAAACTCCAGTTTTGCTTTTTTGGAGGTTTTATAGTGCAGGACATGAAATATTCTCTGTTTCCTTCTTCCCTCCCAGGATTGATTCTGCCAAATGGTGACATTAATTGGAATTGCCCATGCCTTGGGGGAATGGCCAGTGGCCCCTGTGGGGAACAGTTCAAATCGGCCTTCTCCTGCTTCCATTACAGCACAGAAGAAGTAAAGGGATCTAATTGCATAGATGAGTTTCGGGCCATGCAGGAATGCATGCAGAAGTATCCAGACCTCTATCCTCGGGAAGATGAAGAGGAAGAAGAGAAGGCAAGTGGAGAGGCTCAGACCCCTCCTGCAGAGGAGAAGGTAACCAAAGAAGAGGAAAAATTGAACTAATAAAAACAAAGGGAAGAACGGGTCTCCCTCCAGTCCTTCAAGTTCAAAGATATGGACCTTGGGCAAAATGTCTTCTACTTTGTTGTCAAGAAGTCACTTACCACTTCAGGTTGTGTGCACTGTATTGAAATAATTTATTTTGTTGGCAAGAGTCTTCTATCCTACGGCATAAACGTTGGAAATCAAGGTGGAGCGTGCATGCATACTTGTCAGCAGATGTAACCCCTGCTTTTCTTTCTCCAGAGCACCCCGAGTTTGCCATACGGTTAACATGTTCTCACCGACCCAGACAGATGCCATGGCATCAGTCGATCAGTTAATTGTATTTATTTGCTGCTTATTGTGTGCGGAGCAATGTATTAAGTGAATAGGAGAATACGGTCGGACCTTATCAGTCTCCACGCTTGAATCTGGTCTCAATTTTTAATGTATTTAGAAAGTCTTCATAGGGAACGTGAAGTATCGTATTGAAGAGGGTTGGTATTTGAACTGCTCCATTTTTAAGAAAGCAGTCTCTGATGTCACATCGTGCAGAAGGAAACTCTTTTGAGTTCTCATTCTCAGTAAAATCTGGGGAACAAATGTGATTGTACGGAAAGTATGCATTAAGCAACCTCCAACTGGAATTCCAGAGTGTTAGAAAAATGCTAATCACTATGTTCGCTGTTCAGGAAGTGCTGGTTTAGAACTTTGTTCTGTCTTAACAATCTGAGTGGTGGAAACAGTTACATGAAGTCACTACTTCATGGAAAATATGTGAATTTAAGTGCACATTAAAAGAAAATATTTTCATCTGGCTTTGAATCTGTTGGTATTTTTTATTATTAGAGAATTTTCAATTAAGAAAGGGTAGGTTATGAACAGTTGTGTTTATATTTCTCTTGAAAGATCTTTTCAATCTAGGAAAATACAGAATATTTTACTATAACTCTCATGCAACCCCACAGGTGGGGAAAGTGAATTTTGTGGAGTTAAAAGAGTGGCTTTGTTTTTTGGGTTTTTTTGGCCACTGAAAATAGTGTCATGTAAAATCCTCACTTTAACTACTAAGGCCTAAGTGTTTAGTTTAATACTTTGCACTCAATAAATACTTCCCTCATGATAGAGAAGCAGCGTGGCTCAGTGGAAAGAGCGTGGGCTTTGGAGTCAGAGGTCATGAGTTCGAATCCTAGCTCTGCCACTTGTTGTATGACTGTGGGCAAGTCACTTAACTTCTCTGTGCCTCAGTTCCCTCATCTGTAAAATGGGGATGAAGACTGTGAGCCCCACGTGGGACAACCTGATTCCCCTGTGTCTCCCCCAGCGCTTAGAACAGTGCTCTGCACATAGTAAGCGCTTAACAAATACCAACATTATTATTTTTATTATTCTTAAACTTAAACTATGTCCTTTTCAGCAGAGATAGTCCCAGATTTTAATTTTAACGGTATTTGTTAAATGCTTACCATGTGCCAGGGACTGTCCTAAGTGCTGGGGTAGATACTAGATAATCAGGTTGGACCCATTATCTGTCGCACTTGGGGCACACAGTCTTAGCTCTCATTTTACAGTGAGGTAACTGAGGCATGGAGAATCAATCAACCCGTCATAATTGATATGCGCTTGGGAGAGTCCAGTCTAACAGAGTCCATTCATTCAATCATATTTATTGAGCGCTTATTGTGTGCAGAGCACTGTACTGAGCACTTGGAAAAGTGCAAAGCAGCAATTAACAGTGACATTCCCTGCCCACGACAAGTCTAGAGGTGGGGAGACGGACATTGATACAAATAAATGAAATTACAGAGATGTACATAAGCGTCGGGTGGGGCTGGGGGGGGGGGGAGAACAAAGGGAGCAGTTCAGGGTGACGCCGAAGGGAGTGGGAGATAAGGAAAAGTAAGTAGAGCTTACCCTGGGAAGGCCTCTTGGACAGATTGGTAAACACGTTCCCTCCCCACAACGAGCTTACGGTCTAGAGAAGTTAGGTGACTTACCCGGGGTCAAACAGCAGGCAAGTGGTGGAGCCAGGATTAGCACCCAGGTCCTCTCTGACTCCCAGGCCTGTGCTCTTTCCACTAGCCCACAATGCTTTAGACTATTCCAGACAATCCTGGCAGTTGCTGTCAAAATCATTCATTCATTCAATAGTATTATTGAGCGCTTACTATGTGCAGAGCAATGTACTAAGCACTTGGAGTATACAAATCAGCAACAGATAGAGACAGTCCCTGCCCATTGACGGGCTTCTGAGACAAGGCCCCAACATACGTACTTTTCTTCTCCCACCAAAAAAAGAAAGTTGTACTCCCTGTGTAAATGAGAAGCACCAAAGGGTTCCTAATCCCAGAATCTTGAAATCTGCAACAAGCCTTTACCAACAATAGTAATAATAATATTAGTGGTATTTAAGTACTTACTACTTACAGTGCCAGGCACTGTACTAAGCACTGGGGTATGTACACACAAATCGGGTTGGACACAGTCCCTGTTCATTCATTCTTTCAGTCGTATTTATTGAGCACTTACTGTGTGCAGAGCACTGTATTAAGTGCTTGGGAGAGTACAATATAACAATAAACACACATTCCCTGCCCACTAAGCGCTTATAGTCTAGAGGAGGAGTCAGACAATATAAATAAGTAAATTACAGATCTGTGCATAAGCGCTGTGTGACTGGGAGGGGAGATGAACAAAGGGAGCAAGTCAGGGTGATGCAAAAGGGAGTGGGAGAAGAGGAAAGTCAGGCTTTGTTCATTCATTCAATAGTATTTATTGAGCGCTTACTATGTGCAGAGCACTGTACTAAGCGCTTGGAATGAACAAGTCGGCAACAGATAGAGACAGTCCCTGCCGTTTGATGGGCTTACAGTCTAATTGGGGGAGACGGACAGACAAGAACAATGGCAATAAATAGAGTCAGGGAAGGCCTCTTGGAGGAGATGTCCTTTGATTAAGGCTTTGAAGATGGGGAGAGTAATTGACAGATTTGAGGAGGGAGGGTGTTCCAGGCCAGAGGGGGGTCATGGGCGAGGGATCGGTGGCGAGGTAGACGAGATCGAGGTATGGTAAGAAGGTTAGCATTAAAGAGGCAAAGGGTGCGGGCTGGGTTGTAGTAGGAGAGTAGCAAGGTGAGGTAGGAGGGGAAAGGTGGTTGAGTGCTTTAAAGCCAAAGGTGAGGAGTTTTTGTTTGATGCGGGGGCGGGTGGGCGACCACCGGAGTTTCTTGAGGAGTGGGGAAACACATCATGAACGTTTTTGTAGAAAAATGATCTGGGCAGCGGAGAGAAGTATGAAGTGGGGAGAGACAGGAGGCTGGGAGGTCAGCCAAGGAGGCTGATAATAGTAATAATGATGTTGGTATTTGTTAAGCGCTTACTATGTGCCAAGCACTGTTCTAAGCGCTGGGGTAGATACAAGGGAATTAGGTTGTCCCACGTGGGGCTCACAGTTTTCATCCCCATTTTCCAGATGAGGTAAGTGAGACACAGATAAGTGACTTGCCCAAGGTCACACAGCTGACAAGTGGAGGAGTGGGGATTCGAACCCACAACCTCTGACTCCCAAGACCGGGCTCTTTCCATTGAGCCGTGCTGCTTCTCTAATACAGTAATCAAGTCCCACTTGGGGCTCACAATCTCAATCCCCGATTTACCGATGAGGTAATCGAGGCCCAGAGAAGCGAAGTGACTTGCCCAAGATCACAGAGCAGACAAGTGGCGGAACTGGGGTCAGAACCCATGAGCTTCAGACTCTATTCACTACACCATGCTGCTTCTTGTCTTGCAAATCAAATCCCTACTTTCTTACTTTCACAGTACAACCTTAAGTAAGGAAGTACAATAGGTGAATTGCTTCTCCTGAGAGTCGGAGGACCTGGGTTCTCACCCTGACTCCCCATTTGTCTGCTGTGTGACCTTGGACAAGCCCTTTAGCTTCTCTATACCCCAATTTCCTCATCTGTAAAATGTGGAGTCAATGCCTGTCCTCCTTCTTAGACTGTGAGCCTCCGTGAGGGTCAGGGACTGTGTCCCAGCAGATTGCATTGTATCTACCCTAATTCATTCATTCATTCAATCGTATTTATTGAGCGCTAACTGTGTGCACGGCACTGTAGTAAGCACTTGATATGGTGCTTGGCACATGGAAAGCACTGAACAAATCCCGCAATTACTCATCCTCCTCATTACAGAAGAGTTAGGTCACAGCTGGTCAAAGGATGGGTATGCTAATTAATTGACTGATTTGAACTTTCAAATCACCTCCACCCCCTGTTCACCCTGTTGTGAACAGCAGGAGTTGAAGCCAGGGGCATGGATAATCCACAGTTAGGGTCATTCCTGGGTAATTCCCTGCAGAACAAATGAGAAATAGGTGTATGCTGACCGCTATCCCTTAGCTAAGGTCCTTAAAAGGATTTACGCTTTTCCTTGATCCCTAGTAACTAGTTATGGGAGGTGGAAGGACCTCAGAGCTTCCAGTCCTGTTCTCTCAACCTTCAGCAGTTTAACATGGGACTGAGGCTGTTTGCCTTAAATATCATGTGCAGCTTGAGTTGGGTCGAGCACTCACTTTGGGTCCTAAATTCCAGAACCTGTTACTCAAAGCATTAGCTGCCCCGTTTCCCCAGAAATAGAGCTATATATCTCAATTTGGGTAATTTATCTAGCACTCAGGTGGCCCGTTTTGTTTTTTTAATACATTGTAGATTTTCCCCTGGCAGTGAAGAGGGGAAGCAAGATAGCAAGAAGGACTAGAAGTAGAATTACCTCTACTGTATTTGGCCATTTGTCACAGATTCCCAGAACAGGGATTTGGATTGTATGGCACTCAGAGATTTACCCCAAATCAGTTAGGCTAGCTAGCCTAATGGAGTCAAGGAACACACCAATATTTCTATGAGCAAATCACAATTTTATTGATTCACTTGTTATCTGCTGGCATATACCTCCCTACTGCATTCACACACATACGTACATGCCTCCCCACAATCACATAAATACCTCCTCCAGCTCTTAGCTGGCCAGGCTCAGGGCGAGAGGTTGAGCTGAAGCTGGGAAACCACTGCACTGGACTTGGGAAGATGAGATGGTTCTGAAGGTCTCAGTCCCTGATATCCTTCTGGCCTATAAGTGTTCAGGATACTTACGCACCAGATATTAGTCTTATTTACTGAGCACTTACTGTGTGCAGAGCGCTGTACTAAGCGTTTGGGAGAGTACAGTGTAACAATACAACAGACGCACTCCCTGCTCACAATGAGTTTACAGTCCAGTCATATCTGTGCTTATTCTTTCTTCCTTTTGACCTGACCGGTCTGATTTCTTCTGGCCTTCAGATATTGCTGACTCCTCTCTAATTATACCAAAATATCCGTGTTTCACCAAGGGCATCCCCTAATCCAGATTCCTCCTCTGGATCTGAATAGAGGGAGGGAGGGAGAGGTTAAAGCTGTGGAGAAAAATTGGGAGTGATCTGCTCATTGCTAATAGAAGAGGTTATCGAAGGGGATCACGTTTGTGGCCTAGTGGAAAGCACAGGGCTGGGAACTCGGAGATCTGGGTTCTAATCCGGGCTCCGCCACTTTCCTGCTGTGTGATGTGAGGCATGTTACTTACTTCTCTGTTCCTCAGTTTCTTCATCTGTAAAATGGGGATTAAATACTTGTTCTCGGCCCCCTTCCCTCCCTCCGCTTAGACTGTGAGCCCCATGTGGGGCAGGGACTGTGTCTGATCCAATTATATCTGCCTCACTGCGTAGCACAGTAGGGGACACATAGTAAGCACTTAATAACCACCACAATTATTATTATAATAAGAGAGCTGGTATTGAGCGAGAGAGGGCAGAGCAGTGAGGGGATAGCCACATAGGTGGAGTGGGGAAAAGAGAGCAAGCCATCAAAGGATCATGGAAGGAACAGGAATAGGTAGAGGAAGAGGGTGAAGCCAAAATCTGATTCTCACATGGTCTAGTGGAAAGAGCATGGGACTGGGAGTCAGCAGACCTGAGTTCTAATCCCAGCTCTTCCACTCACCTGCTGGGTGACCCTCAACAAGTCATAATAATAATAATAACAATAATAATGTTTGTTAAATGCTAATTGTGTACTAAGCACTGGGGTAGATACAAGATAATGAGATTGGACGCTTGGCCTGGGGACCGAGTGGGTGAGTGGATGGATTAGCCCAAGCCTTCACCACTTAACTGTGAAAGCAATTCAAGTGCAGGTCATTCCTTCAATCATATTTATTGAGTGCTTACTATGTGCAGAGACTGTACTAAGTGCTTGGAATGTACAATTCAGAAACAGATAGAGACAATCCCTGCCCAGCGACGGGCTCACAGGACCTGCTAGGGGGAGTATATACCTTTCCCTTATTAACCCCTGGTGTCTGAGCAATGCTCACCCACAATGGCAAGGGGCCAGAAAAGGTGCACAAAGCATGGAAGAAATTCTCTTTCAGACATTCATACTCAGGGTTGAGGTCTCACTGTTGGCAGTGTCATCTTTGAACCGAAGGTCAACTCTTTTAACAAGCAACTCTACTGACAACTCTACTTAACAACAAGTACCGTAATTATTATTATTACTACTGCTTTCTGGGACGATTTCTCTCCCCCCAGTATTCAGCGTCCGTTGTGTTGTCAGCAGAAAGCAGGGACGCTTTACAGAGGTTGTAAACAAAACTCCAACCTTTTCCCCTGATGGAGCATTTTGTAAATGATTGATTCATAATGGCTTGCTTGGGGTGCATCCCTAACTTGTTAGGGTTAGATGTCAAGGAAGAGTAGCTTAGTTCCTCTCAGTGCCCTATTGCTACAGAGACGATACTGGGCTGGATGGACCACTGGCCTGACCTTGACCTTGACCTAACCTAGCGATGGCATTGTTCCTATTCTTTTTAACTTAAAAGGGAACTTGTTTTCTCAGAGCTGCTTGGGGCAATCAGGGTCATGACCTGCTTGGGCAAGATGGTATTGGGAGAAGAGAGGGGTTGAGAGAGGATTCCATCTCAGGGCAACGTGTTCATTCCTGAAGGTGTTGATCTTCCTCAAGGCATATGTTCCCTTTGGAAAGGGTGAAAGCTGTGCATTGTATGACTTCATCTCAATTCTTTTGACATGACTACCCAGTACCATGTTAGCTCACTAAGTGATGGCACTCTAGATGGCCTTGAAGGGGAAAATACCCCATTTGGGAGCCATGGCAATCTCGGGGGAAGTAAGAGAGGGAGGCTAGAGAGTGAAATCCTCCCTTCACTCTCCATCATTGTGCAACAGTGGCACTCAGTCGATGCCTGTTTACTTGTTTTGATGCCTGTCTCTCCCCTTCTAGGCTGTGATCCCATTGTGGGCAGGAATTGTCCCTATTTGTTGCTGAATTGTACTTTCCAAGCGCTTAGTACAGTGCTCTGCACACTGTAAGTGCTCAATAAATACGATTGAATGAATGAATTGATGGTGTTTATTGAGCCAAGCACTGAACTAGGCATCTGGGGGTGAATGATACAGTAGAGTTGGTAGACACATTCCCTGTCCAGAAGGAGTTCCCGGTTTAGCGAGGGGGGGACTCCCAAGAAAGCTGCCATTATTCCCGCCACCTCTCTGGGTCTCCCAGCTGGATAGCTTTTGTGAAAGGGGAGCCAGGTGGGTGCCCTCAGGAGGCATAAATGCGTGGATTCATTCATTCAGTCGTATTAATCAAGCTCTTACAGTGTGCAAAGCATTGTACTAAATGCTTGCACTGTACTACATTACTTTATACTCAGCCACGACCTCTCTTTTCTGCAGTCTCACATGTCTTGCCTCCAGAATACCTTCCCATAGATGTCCCACTGAAACCTTAAGCTTAATATGTCTAAAACTGAGCTCATCTTCCCTCCCAAATCTGCTCCTCCACCTACCTTTCTCATCCCATTTGACAGCACCACCATCCTACCCATCTCAGAAGCCCACAACCTGGGCATTATCCTTGACTCCCTTCTTTCAACTCACCCCTCAAGTCCATCACCAAATCCTATCAGTTCTTCCTCCATAATATTTCCTGGATCCATCCCTTCCTTGCTGTCCAAATGGACACCATATTGGTCCAGACACTTGCCTGCTGGGTGACCGTAGACAAGTCATAGATCCCAGCATGATTACCACATCTACTTCCTCACTGGTTCCCTTCTGCAGCACCTGTGATTCAAGTCTGTACCCCCTATACCCAAGTAGAAATATCCTGAAGGCAGGAGATGTGAGATTGCAGAGAATGATTGACATTGGGTAAATCTCCATCAGTGAGTGTAAGAAATGAACAGAGGAGTCATCACTCAAGAGATAGGAGTCATGTAGGGGAATATTTGCTTCTGCTTCTGGGAAGGAGAGCTTTCCTCCATGGATGGCCCACCAATATGTTAAACGTTCTGCCTTTTGTATTAGGGGATGAGTGATTTGAGGCAGGACGTATATTATTGTCCCTCCTCTGGGATATGATTCAGTGGCTTTCAAACTTGGTTCTGGATTTCATGTTTTGTCCAGGTTGAGTTGGAATAGAGTTATAGTTGGCCCTACTGTAGCTCCACCCAGCTGGGGCAGAGCGGAGGGTTTGGGTAATATTTCATGATAATAATTACCCAGCCAAGGTGAATTGCTTATTTGTTTGCCTTCTGTAGCCAAAGGAGTGAGAGCAGGGGTCTGGAGCCTTACCTGGCTCCTCTTGGAATCAAATCTGGT
The DNA here is from genome assembly GCF_004115215.2 of Ornithorhynchus anatinus. Lineage (NCBI taxonomy): Eukaryota > Metazoa > Chordata > Mammalia > Monotremata > Ornithorhynchidae > Ornithorhynchus > Ornithorhynchus anatinus. The sequence continues at coordinate 51,227,927 of NC_041749.1, forward strand.
TCTCCAGCCAGGCCGGGGGAAGGTTAGGCAGAGGCAGGACCTCAGGCTAAAGCCAGGTGAGGGGAACCTCTCACAAAGTGTGGTGCCGTGGCAGGCAGCGCGGGGCCGCTGGGCTCCGTCCGGGAGGAGTCAGCAACAAGTGACCCGTCCGGGGCCCTCGGCCAGCTGAGGTGGTTCGTTGCTGACCCCCAGAATAATAATAGTAAGTGCTTAACACAAATACCACAATTACTATGTGCCAAGCACTGTACTAAGCGACGGGGTGGATACAAGCCAATCGGGTTAGACACAGAAGGCCAAGGACTCGGTGCTCCACCGCGGGGGCCCCAGGGGCCGGACCCAAGGCCACTCAGACCACTCACCCTGTGCCTTTTGGTCCCAGGGAATCCTTGCCCCATTCCAGCCGGGGAGGGCGTTCCCGCCCCTTCGTGGAAGGGCATCCCTGCCCACCCCGGAGGCTCCATGGCCTCGGCAGCTCTTCAGAGCCTGGATGGAAGAGGGGGTTGGGGGAGGTGGGTGGGAACAAAGGCAAAGGTAGGGCAGGAGAAGGGGCAGGAGCCCGTTTTAGATGCCCACCACCCAGTTCCAGGAAGCCCTTCCCCTCTCCCCTCCACCAAGCACCACAGCCTAGGACCGTCACTGTCCACAGGGTGGCCGGGGACGCTGTTCTACCCTGAGGCGGGTAGAGCAGGACCTGCCTGGCTCCAAAGACCTTCCCGCAGCCCTTGTCAGGGAGGAGGAGGGCTTCTTTTGGGATGGTGGGGAAGGGGCCGCCCCGTGGTGATACTTGTTAAGCACTTACTTTGTGCCAGGCACTGTAGTAAGTGCTGGGGTAGATACCTGCTAATCAGGTTGGACACAGTCCCTGTCCCACATGGGGCTCACAATCTTAATCCCTATTTTACAGACGAAACTGAGGCCCAGAGATGTGAAGTGACTTGCCCAAGGTCACACAGCAGACGAGCGGCAGAGCCAGGATTAGAATGCGGGTCCTCTGACTCCCGGGCCTTCACTCTTTCCACTAGACCACGTTGCTTCTCACAGCTGCTGTCTTTTGCTGTCCCTGAGGAGATGGGGAAGAAGAGGAAAGGAGAGGAAGAGACTAACCACTGCCAGTGTTGGCCTGACCCGTTACCACTCTGATTCCCTTTCCTCTCTTCCTCACCCTTAACTTTCCTTTCCTTCCCTTCTGCTCCCCTGGCTTCCCCTCTCCTCCTAACCCCTCCTCTCCCTATCTCATTTCTTCCTTTCCCTCTCATTCCTTCATCATCATTTCCCCTTCCCTTCCTTCTCCCTGGCCCTCAGTAACGACAGCTGTTGCTATGACGCATCCGAGTGGCACGATGACATCGTCCCATGTCATATGGGAGCCCGATCAAGCTTGGGCTGAGGGAGGAGGCAGAGTGTTAATCCGAGGTGTAGGCCAGGAGTTGGGGTGAGGCATTGTGGGGGACAAGGCGTTTAAAAACATGAGATTCGCAATGAAGTAAGTGAATGTTTGTTCAAGTGGTACAATTGGCTTTTTGGCCACCGACTGCTAAGAGGTGTCCTTTTGTTTGGCTTCTCTGCACGAGAAAGGATGCCAGTCCCTGTGTTAGAACATTCTGGATGACTGGGGACGGAATACATTAGGGAGTTTAATTCATTTCCAGGAGACTAGTATCTTCAGCACCCATTTGGGTGAAGAGATTCCCTAAACAGTGAGTGTGCGAGGCAGTGATGTGGAAAAGAAGTGACCCCGTGAAATGTGGCTCGGCCCGAGGCGATGACATGGATCGCAAAACGGAGACCGTGCCTTCCCTAACTGGCTCTGGAATGGTAGCAGAACTGTGGCCCCAGAGGCAGCGAGGATGTCTCCTAAGTCATGGTAGCAGTTGTGGTTCAGAGGGCTGAGAGCACTCTGACTGCTTCCAGTTGCTCTCCATCTTCTCGGCCCCTCTTGTTCCTGGGCTTTCTGTCCCTCCTTTCCCTCTCCTCCTCCCCTACTGTTGCATTAATCTAATTGTCAGTCGTTAAACTTGAATTAAACTCACTGCCTGCTCACGGCTATCAGGGGGAAGATTTAGAGTAGGGACTTTCTGTAGGGTGGATGGCAAAGGTTGGAAGAGACTGGGCCCCCATTTTTGGGACATTGAGTTTGACATTTCAGCCCAGGACACCGATTACCATCATAAATGGCATTTATTTAGTGCCGAAAATGTGCAGAGCACTCTTCTAGGCACAGAGGGGATATACAGAAGTAAAAGACAAGATCCCTGCCCTCAAAATACAGTGACCAGACTTTCACGAGTTCAAAATGGAGCCTGTGGGCAAGAGCACTGCAGGCTGCGGGGGTGGTGGGTCGTGAGATCAAGGGGGAGGAGAAAAAGCAGAAAGAAGCATGAGGGGAGGGAGGTAGAAACAGATACTGTCACAGAGACTCAGTACATATCTTACATGAAAGTCACTGGAACCAACCCACGGTAAGGCCAGAATAAGTATTTTTCTAATACAGAATCTTCCTGGATTTACTTAAGGTTCCTCTGAAGAAACTCCTTTTCCTTCAGGGCTTTCGGCTGACCTCTGCGTTGAACAGTAATAAAGAATCCTGGGTTGTTGTTTCGAGGGGTGGGGATGGGAGGTGGTGTCTTCCTTTTCCTCATCTATTTTTTCTAAAGATCCCAGTGATTGAGATTGCACTACCTCCCTTGACAACCTAGTCAGTATTTTATCACCTTGACAGTCAAGAAATTCTGAATCTTCTTCTGCTCTAATTTAAACCCATTCTATTTCTCTGTGGACATGGAGAACAACTAATCAGAATCAACCTCATATACTCCAAGGTAGTTATTTTAGCCCTTCCTTGGCTTTGTCTTTTTCAAGCTTCAGACTCCTCATTCTTTTAACCTCTCCTCATGGGACCTATTTTCAATCCATTCACTATGTCTCATTCTTCTCTGAACCCAAGTTTCAACTCAATCTGGAATTCTCTCTGATAGAATCATTTCCCGGGATGAGCCAAGATCCATTTCCCTTCCCTGCCTAGTGTTCCCGTTTTCTTCACTGGATTAGACTGGAGCAACCTTGGACCACTTTGACCCTCTGGACAGGCCAGGTGTGAAAGTGCTGAACCTAAGACTTCATTTCCTCCAGTGTGGTGGTTTCACTGAATTCCTGAATAATGGGTCCATTGTGCCTCGGAGGCTGATAGAGAATCCTCTGGGATGGGGGATCATTCAGAGTAAGGAGAGTCAGACCTGTGGCTCCAGGTCATGGGAGAAACATGAGCGGAGTGACTTGGAGGGAGTGCTGTCATTCCTGCCTCTCCAAGGTGAGCTCTGTTTTTCTACAGGGCCTTTCCCCTAGCGGCCTCCCAGGTGGTGGCAAAGCTCTGTACAAACCACAGGATGAAGTGAGGATAAAGGCAGAAATGCAGAATCTAAATCACTAGCAAGTGGAACAGCTCAGTTTTGATTCACCTGAGGGTAGACTGCTTCTTCAGTCAGCCTCTGTCCCAGCCGGCGAAAAAAATGGCGGGGTGTGTGTGTTTGGGGAGGCGGGGGGGCGGGCAGGGTGTCAAGTGTTGGGTATGTAGGATTATTAAATGGCTAGCAGCACACTGGGACCCACCCGATTGCTTACATGGACTGCTGGGCCTTACCAATTACCCGTTCACTTGCCAAATTCTCCCCTTCATTTTATACTGGTTAGAAGATACCTACACTTTCATGGTCATTGCCATAAAAGTCCGGGCATTTGGGGAACTGCAGAAGTTCTAGAATGGGTAGGATCAGTTGGGGACCCTGGGATTCAGAATTGAAACTAAACCTCAAGACAATCTCCGAGACTGTTCCATCTCTAGCTCCCAGAAATCTCCATTACTGGTGCTACAGGTAGGTGCCCACTTAAGACCACCAAACTCTCCGCCCCCACCACCACCTGGAATTCCCTCTCCTCTAAGGGCATTAGGGATTTCGTTTCTGCCACCTAAGTATTTAGTACTCCTTGCAGTTTCTCCACTCCCTCCCACCTTGAGGGTTCCTTACCCTTACGCCTGCTAATGAAGGTGTGGGTGTGTGTCTCCGCCCTCACAGTGGCTGGATCAGGAAACAAACCCTCCCTCTCCACCCTCCCTCTTCCCCAAGACACAGCGAGAGGCTTCAAGTGGGCAGACCTGACTCCCTAAACTCTCAGGGTGATGGTCATTTTGGGAAGGGGATCTAGGTTAAGAGACCATGTCTAGGCCAAGAGGGAATCAGGCCACTGAGTTTTCTCCTGTCACTTTTGTGGGGTCACCCAACCATGGTATCTGCTGTTGTAGGAGTGTGGTGCTTGCCGGGGGCCCTGCAATTAATGAAACTGGGCCCCATGCCACATCACAGTCTAACCTGCTGCAAGAGATGAGTTTGAGTCAATCTTGAGCCTGAGAGATTTTCCATGGAGATGATAGAGCATTCCTATTTCATTGCTCTTCTTGCTTGCATTGCTTGATTCTTAACACTTCATCTGGCAAGCTACTTCCGCTCCTCAGTGTTTTACTCTCTTAATTAAGTGGTCCAGAAGGCCTGCCAGATTCTGATTACTACTTTAGTGGCTGAAGGCACCACAGACTGCCACTGCCGAGCTGCTCCTGTGCATTCTCGGGCTCTTCCATCGCCTCTGAGAAAAGCACCGCGCTAACTGCCTCCTTCCCTCCTGGAACCAAGAGTCCCGGCTCCCAGCGTGCTCTGTGAGCCTTGGGCCGGGGATAAAAGGTGCTCCAGGCACTCTCCGACTCATACACTGTGGTAACTGCGGCCTTCCCACGGCACCACCAAGGGTCCCTGCTCTCCAACTCCTCCATTCCTGCCAAGACCGAGTCTATTTTGTTTATTTGCTTGCACTGTGTTTTAGTGCTTCCTCACTCTTGATATGCCTTTCTCCACTCTCTTCTCCCCACTTTAACTTGTAAATTGTGAGCACCATGAGGGACCGTGTTTAATTCCCATCTGTGCACTGGGAGAAAGTGAGAAAGCACTTTCTCCCAGTGCTTAGTACAGTGCTCTGCAGACAGTAAGCACCTAATAAATTTTATTACTACTATTGTTTTCAGGTTTGCTGGCATCCAGAGCCTTCCAGGTTAACTCTGCTCAAAAGTGTCATCAGTTTGTTTCTGGTCCTGGAATCTTAAGGGTAGAATTCTTACCATCATTTCTGGATGTAAAAATGCGGGGTGGGCCTTGGGAGACAGTAGAAGATATGGGATTCCTTGTAGGCTGAGGGACAGGTCTCTTAACTGAAAGAGCTGGCAGGCGGGAAAGTAGGAAGCATTATGGCGATCAGAGAACCATTAGCTTGCAGCTCCTTGTTTCTGACTATCTGGTCTATTCCACTGAATGCCCCACTCTCCTTCCTCCTTCCCTAATTGTTAGAAAAAAGGCCTCCGATCAACTTGGCTGCCTCTCCAGCCTCTCATCCTCTAACTCCAGGCCCTGCTCTCTCTTTCCACAGCTGCCTAGTTCTGGGCATTTTCCTTGCTGGCTCGAGGGGTTTTTTTCTCTCCCCCGCTTCTCTATTTTACTCCCTCTCACTCTTCCTTCCCCTCCCTGCAACACAAACATACATGACCGAGACTGAGCTAGAAATACAGTCAGAGAAACTGCATGAGTGTGAGAGTGTTACTTGCTGAGCAAGGTAGAGGGGTGAGCAGATAGGTAGATGGTGGGGTGAGCAGATAGGTAGATGGTGGGGTAAGCGGAAAGATGAATGATCGTTCAGGGCAGGGACTGTCTCTACTGTTGCCGACCTGTTCATCCCAAGCGCTTAGTACAGTGCTCTGCACATAGTAAGTGCTCAATAAATACTATTGAATGAATGAATGAATGAATGAGAATGAGCGGGTGGATGAATGTTCAACAAAGTGACCACAAGATGTTCATTTGCCATAGCACCCCCTACCTCCTATCAAGAAACTTTCCTTAAGCAGTGGTGGTCCTAGGGTTTGGGGGCCCCCTTAGAGGCTTAGTTTTATTGACTAATTGGACCTCATCCAGTTTAATTTTACTTTATTCTTTTTTAAGCTCATGAATATGACAAAATTGGAAGAGTTTCTTAACACCATATAATCTGATTTCAAGGAAAATCCAACTGGGAAGGGACACTGATTCTGGGGACAGGAATTGGGGGAGATGATGGGGGCTTAGTTATTTCCATTCTCTCCAGAGGACATGCAGGAAACTGAAGTGTGAGGTCCAGTCTTTACTCCCAAGTTGCAAACCCCAACCCATTCTTTCTAAGGTCAACTGAGATCAAATGTGACTTCTTCTCACTGTAATGCCTTGGGCTCAAAACATGGGAGAGCTCAGCCCCACTACCTTTGTTTTTGGTGGATGGGAAGGAAGGGTCAATTTTTATGCTTTATGTTTAACTGTTAAATCTCTGAAACACACCTATGAACAGAACCCGTTAGCAGGACCAGAAACCTCTCGTGTACAGGCCCTGTTAATATAGGCCAGTGTTCAGACAAGGCAAGGAGGGAAAAGACCAATTTTAACATGAGTGCTTCATTGATTACTGGCCAAAATTGGCTTCAGGATGGTGGACGTGGGAGCAGGTCCAGTAAGGTTAAGGGTCAATGGCAACCTCTTCTTTTCCTCAGGCCAATAGAGGGGTTAGGAGTTGGCAGAGAGCAGACTGTTGGGAGCATGCCTACAGCAATTCTCCTTTCACCCCAGGAGCTCCTCCAAGCTTCTCCAGAGGGAGGAAAGACCCCTCCTGCAGCAGCAGCAGCAGTTGGGCTATCCTCCCATTCAACCAAGCTTTCACCAGGGGGTTGGTTGGAAGGGAGACAGAAAGCTGGAGCCCTTCCTGAAACGGGACAAGAATCCATAAGAGGTCAGGTCAAGCATCACATCTGAAAATGTTACCTTTCTGTGGAAAACATGACCCGAAAGAAAGAAAATGTAGTGGTGGAGAAGAGAGGTGTAGGGATGTTAGTTGATATATACCACTGATAGAGACAGAACACTGGGCCATAAGGAGCAGTAGTCTAACCCAGGAGTGGCATGGCTTATACGCTTCCATAGACTGTAAGCCCCTTGTGGGAAGGGAGCGTGTCTACCAATTCTGTTGTATTGTACTCTTCCAAATGCTTAGTACAGTGCTCTGCACATAGGAAGCACTCAATAAATACCATTGATCGCTACCATCCCGTCACAGAATCCAATCAGCCGGAATTCTACTGGCCCCAATCCATTGGCTAGATGAAGGGAAAGAGGCTAAGTGATGAGTTTTTCTCCACTTGTGGGTGATTGATGAGGCTTTATTTGTCCATTTCACAGCTTATGGCTGTCAGAATGGGCCTGGGCTCAGGCAGGGGGAGGCGAACAGTCCCAGCAGGGGGAGGCTGGGTACACACTTCCCCAGGACTCAGAACCTGTCCTGGCTTACTTGGCTTTTTGAACGGAGCAAGCCAATCAAGTTTTCCTTGGAACGGGCCGTTGAGTGACCCAGGGTTTTCATGCCAGGCTTCTCTTATGCCTGGCCAGCTTGGGTCTTGTATCTCTCTTTGCAGTAGTATTAGAGGAGTTGCTCGGCAACCCATCACCTCCTTCCCTCCCCCTGCTTTTCTTGGAGCTAAAGGAGAAGCCCTGGTAACCCTTTCCCCACTCGGCTCTATCCACTTTGACCCTTTTCCCAAGCCACTCAATCTACCCTTAACTCCGACTCTCACACTTAAATTCTTCAAGACTGGATGCCAGGGCCCAAGATGCGCGAGTAATCAGGAGTCAATCACTAGCTCCATTTCCTGCTCAAGAGATGCACCCCAGGTGGTTCTCTCTGAAGGAGATTCAGGTCTCCACGAGGCCATGTTTACAAGGGATCTCTTACAAAACACACTTAATACTTTGATTATTTCCAAACTCGGCTTTTTGTGGGCTTGGAATGTATCTACCAACTCTGTTATTTTGTACTCTCCCAAGCGCGTAGTACAGTGCTCTGCACACGGTAAGCATTCGATAAATACCATTGATTGATTTTTTTAATGGTATTTTTTAAGCACCTACTATGTGTCAGGTGCTGTACTAAGCACCAGCTGATCAGGCTGGACAGAGTCCTTGTCCCAAATAGAGCTCCCAATCTCACTCCTCATTTTACAGATGAGGTAACTGAGACACAGAGACGTTAAGTGACCTTCCCAAGGCCACCACAGCAAAGAAGTGGCAGATCCAGGATTACAACCCAGGTCTTTCTGACTCCCAGGCCCGCACTCTATCCAGTAGGCCACAGTGACTGATTAAACAATTCAAAGGAAGGAAAATGAAAGGAGAAAGAGGGAAGCTTGTCAGATGGGAGTAAGCAAAGTGATGTTATAGAGGTCTTGCCACAGATCTTCAGGTAAGCACAGTCTCGGGGAGTACGTGAACTGGGAGATGGAAATGGGATAGCAACTCGATGCTGGATGCTTCCAAAACACCAAGTCTAGCTGCAGGCCAAAGTGGCAGTCATTCTGTGTTGCCAGACCCACCTCTGTGAGCCACAGTTTTCAAAGTGGCCTCCCGCTTCCGACTCCCGACGACGTTATCTTACTGCAAATTTGGCTAAGTATGCGTGCGTCTGATTGGAAACAGATCAGGTGTTTGGTTTAGATCAGTGAGACATAGTTGAACTTCACAGTCAGAACAAACCGACACATTGCTTCCTGGGTTTTTCTTTGCCAAAGGAAAACCAATGAAAACTCGGAAAATGAATCAGCTGTCACGGGAAATGCTGACCTTTGCCACTTTTAAGGCTAGCAAAAGAGAAGAGCCATTCAGAAAAAGAAAATGACACCTTAGAAAGCAATACATTTTGTAAGCACTTCATACCCATTAATATCAGCTTTGTATTTGCCACATGGCCACAAATAATCCCTAGTGCCTCAGACCTGGCCCTGGCATAATCCGTTATTGGCTAAGGCTTTGTCTTACATGAGATATGTGAACAGTTTGGTGGGGATGGGGAGAGAGAACCACAGGGGAACCAAGTCTAAAAGGCCTAAGGAATGAGGGGAATCCCTCACTTTTTACCTTGAAAGTTTGTTTTCCTGAACAGTAAACTATCTATTTGTGCCACCTCAGTGTGTGAAGCTGGATTTCCCCTTGCCTTGAACTCAGGAGAGATTATTTGCAACCAGTTCGGAGGATGTGTGCTACTTGCTTTCCCAGAAATGCCTTCCAAGGTTTCACCAGGCTATTCATATTGACTAGGAGTTTCCCGCTCCTTGTATCCTCCTGTCCTGCTACCAGATAGTCTGTACCTATATGAGAAAAATGAGGGAGGAAAATGTACTTAAAAATGGCGCTACAGGACTTTTACAGACAGCGCTTCAGCTCTTCACTCTAAGACCTTAGGTTTTAATTGGAATTTTGTTTGGTCGCTTGTGTACGTGAGTTTCCTTTATTATCAAAAGGCACAGAAATCCTCTCACCCCTGTTCGTAACCATCCAACCTTTCCTGCCCTCCATAGTATACCTCCTGTGTCAGGTTGGACGGGTCTACCCTGGAAACACTATTCTGCCTAGTTCCTTCCAGTCTCAATTACACCTGGTATGTAGACCCTGAAAAAATGTGTAATGCCAGTACTGAGTCCATCCAACTCAGCGTGCTGTCTCCAAATCCTTGAAGGAACACCACGACAGTTGGCCTCCTGGACATCTTAACTATTAGGGATGGACCCTCTAACCACCCTAACTTTTCCCCGTATCCTTAGGTATCAACTGGGTTGGGGGAAAGGGTTTGAGGGCTGTCACTCCCACCACTTTTTGGGAAGGGTGGGCAGCTGAGGTTGCCCATCTCCTCGTCCCACCCTGCCCCTTGAAACCGGCAGGTAGAAACTTCTGCCTCTGATCTGACCCTAGTGGCCAGGGCCAAATCAAAAATACCATCATCCTCATCATCATTAGAAGCAGCATGGCCTAGTGGAAAGAGCCTGGGCCTGAGAGTCAGAGGACCTGGGTTCTAATCCCAGCTCGGCCACTTACCTACTGAGTGACTCTGGGCAAGTCACTCTGCCTCAGTTCCCTCATCTGCAAAATGGGGATTCATTACCTGTTCTCCCTCCTACTTAGACTGTCCCATGTAGAACTTGATTGTATCTTGTATCCAACCCACTGGTTGGTACAGTGCCTGGCACATAGTAAGCGCTTAACAAATACCACAATTATTATTATTATTATTACTATAGCCCTGGGGAGCTGGGTCACCTGTTGAGGGACCCAGTCAGCTTACCTCACCCCATGCCCAGGGCTAGGCCCTGGAGCCTGGTGGGGAGCGTGAGACGACAGGGCAAGCCAGGGACTCCAGAGCCTGGATGGGGAGTCTGTGCTCTCACCAGGCTCCAGTGCTGGTCAGGACATCTGTTTGTCTCCGTAGCAGGGACGGGGCTGTTTATGCCTCACCAATCTTCCCACCGGAGTCCATGGCCGGCCAAGGAGCAAGTCTTTGCTTGGATTCAGGGTAGAAGTTTAGGGTCCCTCAAAGCCCCATTCCTCTAAGCCACATTTGCCACCCAGGCTCCAAATGAAAAGCCAGCACCTGTGTTCCATTGCCATGAACACATTTCCTGAAGTGTAAATATTTTGAGTAAGGACTTCCTTCATGCTTCATGCATTTAGCACCTAGGAAACTCTTAAGCCACTGTGTGTTCACCACCACCAGAGGAAGATGAGGGAGATGAAGAATACAGCACAGAATACCAAGATATCCAACTCCCTTCCTGTTGAATATTCCAATCGTCCATTTCAGTCAGCTCCAGATTCTCAGAGAGACTGATTCAGATGCACTGGGATTAGCCACCTTTTTCTCTCAAAACTTTGTTTTATCTCTCTGAAGCAGGGGAATCCTCCATGGTTTTTACTCAAGAAAAACCCCAAACTTCCACTGCAGTTTCAAGTGTAACTGGAGCCATAACAGGTAGACAGAGCTTTTCTCAGACTCTACCCAGCCCCAGAATAGCGGTAGGTTAAAATACTACACTCAACTCGGCCTCGGGCCCTAAAAAGGGCACCCCTCCTCTGCTGCTGTGGATGCGGGGAAGAGGTGCTGAGTCAGAGGAATGGATTTCTATTACACATTCCCAACTTGGTTGAACACATCACCTAACTAAACTATCAGGGAAATCACATGCTTGGCAGAGACAAGGATGCTCAGGGAACTATTCACATGAGGCTATTTCCCAGGGACAAGCTGGCTACTCCCTAAGGGCAGTGAAGCACTAAATCATGGCATCAGGTGCCAAAATGACCAAGTGCATACTCACTGCCTACATCAGAATGGTGCTAAACCAAAGACATTTGTGGTGTGAACTGTGAGAATGAGCAGATGTGGGATATGGCGAATTGTGGGTGGAGACAGGTAAAAGGGTTGACTTAAATGGAAGGGTATATTATCTGCCAGAATCCCAATCAAAGGAAATTATTTGACACATTGGTATCCTCTCATACCTGCTTTCCTGTTGCATGAAGAAGCAACCGTCCATCTCGGTGCACGGATAGTGGATGGCTTTACCTTTCTCAGAAGCAATGGCAGTTAATGCCTTTTCTGCCCAGTTGATTTTCCAACTAGGCATTCTCTGCCTTGGTACCCATGCAGCATTTTGTTTTAGAGGCCTAAGTATCCACCAGCAGGGTCTTGCCCATGGTGCAACATACATCTAAGGTATTTTTCCTCTTCCTTCCAGTATGCCAGGAGTCTCCTCAACTCATCCCTCTCCCCTCATAGTCACAAGATATCTCCAGGCAGATCAACTAAATCGGCAAGATCCTGAACCGCCCAACCCTTACGGGATGTAAAGGAAGAGATGTTGCTGCTTACCGGGGTTCAGAATGGGACAGGTGCAGCCTCTGTTCATCCAGGATTCTGGGTAGATGCTTCTGTTATTCCGGGAGATTTTCACTTTGCCTGACTTCAGGATCTTCTTCACTTTCACCACAACTTCAGCATGGGTTCCCTTGTCATGAGCCGAGACTATTCTGGCTTTTATCACTACCCAGGGACAGACGGACACATGGGTATATACAGATGCAAACTCAGAATTGGTTCTCTGGTTAAACTGGGGCTTTTTTTTTTTAAATCCCTGGCAAAAGATGTGAAGCAGGGCCAACTGGAACTCCTCAACTTTTCAATTCAACCCACTAAATGATCCCTCTCCCAGGTAATCATGCTTTGACTGCCAACTCCCACATAGAAGGACAATTGCCTGGAGGCTTGTCAGGACCGAATCAACTCACTCAGAAGAGAAAGGATTGGGAGTGGAACGTGAGGGGAGATAGGAACAGGAAGGGGTATTTCTTCCTAGAGTTAGCTATAAATAACTGGAGCATCAGGTTTATTAATAATAATAATTATGGCATTTGTTGAGCGCTTACTATGTGCAAAGCACTGTTCTAAGTGCTGGGGGGGGGGGGTTACATGGTGATCAGGTTGTCCCATGTGGGGCTCACAGTCTTAATCCCCATTTTACAGATGAGGTAACTGAGGCACAGAGAAGTTAAGTGACTTGCCCAAAGTCACACAGCTGACAAGCGGCGGAGCCGGGATTAGAACTCATGACCTCTGACTCCCAAGCCCATGCCCTTTCCACTGAGCCATGCTGCTTCTCATGTTTGTATATCTTGCTCTTCCCCCACCTCCTCTTGAAGGCCAAGACAGAAGGATCTAGCCTAATCTCCCAGGGTCTGGCATTAACCTGCTGTCAAAAGCCTGAGGGAAGCCTGAGGCTTGCACTGGAATAAAAACAGAAGCAAATCGTGCAACCAGAATCCTGCAGCCTAATAGCGAGTCAATTCTTACGCGAAGGATTGGTGAACTCGGTCCATGAGTTCTAATCCCCAACTTAGTTCCGTTAACACCTCCTCTAGAACTCAGTTTCCTCATCTCTGAAACTACACTGATCTAGGTTGTCATACGGAAGGCCTAATCATACAACTAATACAGTGCCGTGTCATAAGATTAACTGTGGTCTTTGTTAAATGATTATGTTCATGTCCTCTGTGATTGGTCCAGAAATACTTTTTGATGGTATTTACTAAGTGCTTTCTGTGTGCCAGGCACTGTACTGAGCGTTGGGGTAGATACAAGATAATCGGGTTGGATGCAGACCCCGTCCCACCTGGGACTCACAGTCTGAATCCCCATTTTATAAGTGAGATAACTGAGGCCGAGAAAAGTTAAGTGATTTGCCTAAGGTGACACAGTAGACAAGTAGCAGAGTTGGGATTAGAATCCGGGTCTTCTGACTCCCAGGTCCGTGCTCTATCCACTAGGCCGTGCTGCTTCTCTACCTGCTGACTGACCGACTGACAGGTACGTGGGCTCAGCTATGGAAATATGGTAATTAGGTAGCCAAGCTGGCCGACTGGTTGGATACGAGCCAGTGTCATATATTTAAAGGCAAGTGCAACTGTCCTTCACAGGAAGGAAAGTCACTAAGTTTATGATAGGTGATTCTTCTGGGACTTATTTATCTCAAATAGGAGCTGTTCTGCCTGGAAAATCCCTGTAACATCCCAGTAACAGGTAAGCACAATGAAAAGGGGGTGCAGGGAGGTAATAGGCAGGGATGACTCCCATGGTACAAAGGGAGGGAGGAATTGAGTTATAGGGTGGCCTTTCCTGGGGCTGAAAAGCAAATTGGGAAGTGTTTTGGCCACTTACCATATGCAAATTTCATTTGGCAGAAGTCATTGACACTTCCAAGAACTTTCTCCTTGCAGACACACTTTTCTAGCCCAGGAGTGGCATATTGTGCAGGTCGAGCAGGCCACAGCATGAGAGTAGAAAAAACAAATGAAGTCACCAATTACTGAGTTGGCTGAGGTATTCCAAAAGGCACAATTTTAAGTATAGATAACCCCCCCCCCAAAAATAGACAAAAGTAATAATAGTGGTATTTGTTTAGTGCTATGTGCCAAGCACTGTTCTAGCACTGGGGCCTTGTCTTCTCTTGTGCTGTCGAGTCGTTTCTGACCCATGGCGACTCCATGGACACATCTCTCCCAGAATGCCCCACCTCCATCTGTAGTCATTCTGGGAGTGTATCTACAGAGTTTTCTTCATAAAAATATGGAAGTGGTTTACCATTGCCTCCTTCCGCTCAGTAAACCTGAGTCTCTGCCCTCGACTTTCTCCTGTGCCGCTGCTGCCTGGCACAGGTCAGTAGCAGATGGCATTCCACTCACTAGCCGCTGCCCAAGCTAGGGATGGAATGGGTATACCTCTGCTTGACTCACCCTCCCATAGCCGAGACTGGTAGTGTACTGGAAACTCTTCAGGTGTGATCCAGAGAGGGTAAACACTGGGGTAGAGATGAGGTAATCAGGTCGGATCCAGGCCCTGTCCCACATGGGGCTCACAGTCTTAATCTCCATTTTACAGATGAGGTAACTGAGGCAGAGAAAAGTGAAGTGACTTGCCCGAGGTCATACAGCAAACAAGTGGTGGAGCTGGGATTAGAACCCAGGTCCTCCTGACTCTCAGGCCTGTGCTTCTCTGAACAGAGGTGCTGGGGTAGCTGGAGTGAACAGCCTGACCAAGGTTAGAGAATGACACTAACCTGGAAGGGCTTCATGTTAGAAATAAGATTTAAGGAGAGCTTTGCAGGAAGGGAAGGAAAAGGTGTGATAAAAAGGAGTGGGGAGGCCATTCCAGGGTGAGGGACTGGTGAGTGTGGAGTCACCTTTGAACCCCCAAAAATATGTTCATGAATCCAGTTCTGATCACAGACCTCCAGTTAAGTTTCTCGTTAAACTAGAGCTAAACTGCATTAACAGGTTTCAAGCTGAGCAGTTCCTAGACCCTCCAGGTTGGATGAGGGCATCCCCATTAGTGGAACCATTAGTTGCCAGAACCATCTTTGGAAAAATGAAATATTCCAGTAGGAATATAAAGAGAACACCAGGACCTAAAAGAAAAGTTACCTAGAAACGTGTCTACCAACTCTGTTACATTGTACTCATCCAAGTGCTTAGTACAGTGCTCTGCACCCAGTAAGCGTTGTCGATACGATTGATTGATTTCATTGGCAGAATGAATCCATGGGGCTGGAGAAAGGATGGATGTAGTTTGATTCTAGTCTGCTCAATTTAGTTTGACCATTCTAGTTGTAAATATTTTTTTCTCCTGTCTCTTCAGAGTGTAAGTGTCTTGTGGGGCAGGTAAGTATGTCACTTTGTTATCCTGAATTTGCCAACCACCTAGTATAGTGCCCTGCACCAGAGTGATTGTTAAAAAGTGAAAGAAAACTATAAATAGAAGATGAAAGGAGGCAGTCACATCATTTTTCACTGTTTACCGGACTTTGAACTGAACTGATGAATACCTGAAGACATGTGTACTACATCCTGCTTGTTCTTCCTGCTCCCGCAAATCGTAAATCATTTTTGACTGTCTCCCCTGTCGGACTGTAAACTCCTTGAAGGCAGGGAATGTTTTCCTTCTGTTTTACAGTGCTTTGCACTCAGTAGATGCTCAAGAAATACCACTGATTCACTGATGGAGAGTCCCACCACATGTTAGAGAAGCAGCGTGGCCTAGTGGGAAGGGCCCTAGCCTGCAACCTAGATTCTAATCCCGGCTCCTCCACTTGTCTGCTGGGTGACGTTGGGTAGGTCACTTCACTTCTCTGTGCCACAGTTTCCTCATCTGTAAAGTGGGGACTAAGATTGTGAGCCCCATGTGGGACAGGGACTGTGTCAAACCTGTTAACCTGTATCTACCCCAGTGCTTAGTACAGTTCCTGGCACAGCATTTTACAGAGGGATGTCAAGGACTACCCAAACCTAGAGTATTTCTCCAGGGCTTCCCTGACCTCCTCACTTGGGCCAGCAGGAGTTGGGGTAGAGGGAGGCTGGGAGGGAGGCTGGGTGCTTAAAATAAAAATACTGGACATAAAGGCTAGATTCGTACTGGGCACAGGCCAGACCAGCTGAAAACGGTACTGTCTGGCAAAAGATCGGATTCATTGAGTTTCTTCCAGCCAGCCTCCAATCTGCAGGGTTCATTATTATTCAAAGACTGTGTGGATCCAACAGTACCGATGCTTCCATGAGAGACTGAATGGCTGAGGCAAAATGAACAACTTACTGCTTTTATGAAATAGCAGTGGATCCTCAGGGTGGAGCCCAGGCTTAAGGGAAAAAATGACAGCAAGGCCTTTCTCTCCCCTATTGTTTTGTCTTAGACTCAGGAACCTCCTATGGTCACGGACCTGTAAATGCCCCATTGCAGCCTACCTGGATGCCTCAAGGCTGAAAATCCCTGCTCATGACCATTCCACTTCCACTGCTCCTTGCGCTCATTCTCTGGCATCTGAATGAGGTCAGAGATCTGCCCACCTATGGGGACATGGAAGATTGGCTCCTTCTCATACCTGGGGAGAGTAAAGGACAACGTTAGGCACTGAAAATGCTCCCAATTGGGCGGGGGCAGGGGGAGGGTCCTGATACTGGAAGGGTCTTCCAGAGGACATCTGGTTTATCCCCCCCGGAATCCACTCTCTGCCCATAAAATGGAGCCCAAGAAACCATATCACCATCAACAGTATTCACTTTGCACTTACTGGGTACAGAGCACTATACTAGGACCTTGGGCAACATACAAAAAACGCCCTTCATCCTAGCACTCCATAGAATGAGATTCTGCTGTTTCCCTCCGTAACCCTATCTGGAGGGTAACGGCCCTCACAGTCAGGAAGTTCTAATGGAGAGCTCATCTAAACCCTCACTTGCAACTCAGGAGATGGAAACGGGAAGGTGAATAATGTTCCCCTCATCTTTCTTTGTGCTGCCCCTAGGAAGATCCAGTTCCACACTGAATCCGTGGGGATCATTTGACAACAGTCACGATCCGGTGTGGGGGAGGGCTCCATATCCACTGGCAATAGCTCTAGGAAGACTGAATATGTTCAAGGAGTTTAGCTGTTGGGAAAACCTAGGGTTGTGCCAGTGGATGATGAACCAAACTGGACCCTTTAATTGAGGAAATCCCCTCAGAGGGCAGAGGGCATTGCCTTCAGGGGCAATGGAGTGTTGGGGTGGAGGGACGACAGGCAGTCACCAGGACCAAGAATCTGCCAGGGTCAACTAGCACCCATGGAAACTGACCTTCCCCCACCCTACCCCACCAAACCCTATTAGAATGCAGGCTCAACTAGTCCTGACTGTAAGCTCCTCGTGGTCAGGGACCGCTTCTATCAACTCTATTGTATTCCCCCATACACTTAGTAAAGTGTTCTGCACACAGGAAGCACTCAGTGACCCACCAAATACCTTCTGTTCTATCTTCAATTCCTATCTTTCCCAGTTTCCATCTCCACTGGGTAATGATCTAAGGATTAAACCCACTTATTGTTTCACTTAAGGTTTAGTGAATAGGAGGATGCATTTTCTCTCAAAAGATTTGCTTACCCAGTCACACATTCCCCAGTGTGAGGATCACAATCTCTGGAGCAGTTGCAAGGATAACAGCCACTTTTTCCAAAGCCCCAATAGCCCATCAGGCATCTGTCGCAGTTGGGGCCGGCCACCCCAGGCTTGCAGAAACAGTATCCTGTCTTTGGGTGGCACCTCCAGGTCCTGTGGAGCATCCCATTGGCTAATCCCAGAGACTGGCAAGAGCAAGCTAGTGAAACAAGAGATGCCACTGAGGGTAGGTGTCCAGACTGGTGGCTTAGGCTATAACCCCACCAAAGAGAACCCTAGCTGTTAGAAATATCACAGGCAGCTCTTGGATCCCTGGTTCAATAATGTCCCTACACACAAGACTCCCCTTTCCATACTGCCTTTAGCATCTGGGGGTGGAACACGTCAGTGGAATAGTGCTATGAAAACACTGCTAAGAAAGGACACCTGAGAACTTTCCGAGAGCTGAACAGAACGTGCAAATAATTATGTTACATTGAGAGGTTTCCCCCCAGGGCCAGTTTCAGACATTCTCCTTGCCCGCCTCATTCCGCACGATGTCCTCGCGTCACGATGCACATGCATGCAACATAACGTAACGATGTCATAAGCAACATTTTGTGAGATAACTTTTTTCTGCTACGGCCCCCCCCCATCACCCCTGCAGATGCACCCTCCCATTGCCTCCCCTCAGCTGAGAACTCCGGGCAGTTCAGCTCCAAGACCCTGACCCTAAGTAATGGAATCACCTCTGCCCTATTGCCTTCTTTTGGGGGGGAAGGGCAGTGTGGCAGCCACCTTTGAGGGAAACCATGCCATGGCCACCTTGGGGAAGGACCAGGTGGCCATCATCTTTGCTCGCCTCCACCCACAGCTTCCCAAGTTAACGACTTATCTCACGGACTGACTGCTTTCCCTCTTACACTCGGGGGATGAGGGCATATAATAATGTTGGTATTTGTTAAGTGCTTACTACGTGCAGAGTACTGTTCTAAGCGCTGCCATAGATACGAGGGAATGAGGTTGTCCCACGTGAGGTTCACAGTCTTCATCCCCATTTTACAGATGAGGGAACTGAGGCACAGAGAAGTGAAGTGACTTGCCCACAGTCACATAGCTGACAAATGGCAGAGTCGGAATTCAAACCCATGACCTCTGACTCCCAAGCCCGGGCTCTTTCCACTGAGCCACCCTGGCATGTGCAAACACATTCAAATTTGAACCTCCAAATCACATGTGCTTTAGAGTTGGCGGTGGAGTGGTAAGAGAGCATCTGAGATTCCTTCTTACTGATGGCTATTATGACTGCGTCCAATTCTGCTGGCCAGAAGGGAGTAAACATGCGTGGGAGGAACGATTAACTCTGAGAACCATTCAATTCTAATTGATGCAATAGTTGCCTCAAAGAGCTAATATCCCTAACGAAAGTGAATAATAAGTTTTCTTCTTTCTGGTAGGATCAGGCTTATGACGATGCTGACCAATGCTTCTTATATACTAAAGGTTGACCCCCCAGCCACATTCTACTTGATTTTAGTAATCTCCTCTAAGAGGCCTTCCCTAACTAAGCCCTCTTTTCCTTTTCTTCAAGTCCTTTCTGCATCGCCCTGACTTGCTCCTTTTATTCATCTCCTGCTCCCAGCCCCACAGCCCTTATGTACATATCTGAAATGTATTTATTTATATTAATGTCTGTCTCCCCCTCTAGACTGAAAGTTCGTTGTGGGCAGGGAATGTGTCTGTCATATTGTACTCTCCCAAAGCGTTTAGTACAGTACTCTGCACGCAGTCAGGGTTCAATAAATAACATTTGTCTGACTGACTAATGCAACTGGAGCTCTGGTTTCTGCCCCGTGATGTCACAAACTAAGTTATATGGGTTGGACCTGAAGAGGATCCCTGACAAATCTACACCCTGGAAAGTGACAGGATGCCACTACCGGGTCCCTGCTTGGTTGGCGAGAGGGAAGGACCACAGATTCCTGCTTCAAAGTTAATTCTTGTGGATTTTCCCCACAGAATTTGTCAGTCTGTGAGGAAGAAGCCCCCAGCAAGGAATTGACCTGTGGGAAAGAACCCTGGGAATTAACTTTGAATTGGAAGGCTGGTGGGGGGAGGGAGAGAATGGGAAGCTATAGAAACTCCACCCCTACCCCCCACAGGTTCAGTATCACCCAGGTGCAACAGAGTGCAGGCCACTGCTCTCCAGGTGAAGATCTGCTGTGGCTGTGGAGTTGGATTTAATCTCCATTTTACAGATGAGGAAACTGAAGCACAGAGAAGTTATGCCACTTGCCCAAGGTCACAAACGGTGAAGCCAACATTAGAGCCCAGGTCCCCTGACTCCCAGGCCCATGCTTTTTCCACTAGGCCATGCTGCTTCCTGATATATATGTATATTGAACCCCTCCTCTTCGAAGATGATCCTTGAGTCAGCGATCCTATTGTGGGTAGGTGTTGGGCTAAAAAAACAGATGAACACCCAACAATCACCAACCTAGCCAATATTTTCAGCTCGGCTTGTCTAAAGAACATCTAACAAACAAGCCTTCAATCAATGACCTTTAAAAGCAGTATAATTATGGTATTTGTTGAGCACTTACTATGTGCCAGGAACTGTACTAAGCACTGGAGTGGATACAAGCAAAACAGATTGGACACAGTCCCTGTCCCACGTGGGGCTCACACTCTCAGTCATGAAGCCCTTTTCCCAACTGTTTAAAGACAAGTGAAAGTATCATTTCTCTCTTGATTTGCTTTCTTTTTCGCTTGGGAAAAATGCATTTCCATTTATATTCCTCACTTCTTATGGTGCACGAAACACAGGGAATATGTCTACTTCAACAGTGCCGATGCCCCCAACTGTTCTGGGGATACACTTGGTCTCTTCCCTCTCATCCTATTTTGGTGACAGATTTTCAGGATGGGAAGTTCATGTTTTCATGAGTGAGGGTAGTGGATATGAAAGCTGAAACTAGTTTTCCCAGCATGTTGTTCTTCACATCAGTAAAATCAAATTCAGTGCAGCAATGTAGCACCTCAAATAATTTATTTGAGTTGACAGTTTATTCCCCACCCCACAAACTGTCAAACATAAGTCTCAGGAAGGAGGAGAAACAGGGGGTGACTGAGGAGGTAGCCATACCTTGCAGTAGGGAATCGGAACCTGATTCAGACTAGCCCTCCTCGTTATTCACATGGTACAACTGGATGGCGGCATCACAGGCCACTGGATGAAGCTTCTGGGTCAAAGTCTTTGGGCCTGGGGTGGTGGGGGACAGGGGCAGGACTTCCAGGGATCAGTGGTATCCCTAGTGACAATTCTAGGGTGAAGTATAGAGTGGAGATATTGCTCAGCAGTTGCCCACCAACTACAGCTGGCTCCTCCCCACACACCCTAATCCCCTCTGGAAACATGTGGGTCAGTCTTCAGGTGATTGGCATCAGCTTGGTGTCCCACTTGGGTCCGTCTGACCCTGGTCCAAGATTCCCGAGTTCTCAGTTCTCAGCAACTCGCTACATCACTTTAGATAAATTTGTCGTATTGGTGCCGGGCTTCAGTGGCTCACTGGTGACTATCAGTGCCTATCACATGGGCAGACCTGCAGAGGGGCCATGCCCTCAAGGTGAAGGAGGCTGCAACTCAGTGCATTCCTGTTTTGCCTGTACTGGAATAGGGTTTTGCACATTAATGTCTATCAATTCACAGAAAAAGTATATGGGGCTGGTGGGAAGATGAAGCTTCTGGTGGTGAGGTTGTATTGTAACTGAGGAGACCTGTAATACGATGGTCACTCCCTTCTACGTGGTGGGCTTGGAAAGATTGCCTTTTGCTTCCCACCCACTGTGCTTGGTGCCTTTCCCTTTCTCCCCTTTTACCTCATGGTCTTGATGAAGCCTCTGCTCTAGGAGAGTCATCTCTATTGCCGTAAGCCAGGATTTCATGTCTTCTCTTCCTATCTCTCATCTGTCCATAAGTCTGCCACATTGTTGGAAGTTTTACTTCACTGCATCTGTAAAACATGTCTTCCGTTCAGCAGCTCCCTCTATTGCAGCTATAGGGGTATCCTGCAGGTGTCCATTTTCCTCACACATCTTGCTCAAAGAAAATGTGATGTAACAGGCATTGTTTCACTTGATTCCAACACCACATGGTCTGTGATCCTTTCTTGCCATTTGATGTTAGGTATAGTTGGTCAAATCAAGGTTGAAGATGCCCTCTCTGACTTCTCACCACTATCAGAATGAAATAGGCCTTTAAGGTAGGTCCAGTCTTGTCCAGCCTGTTCTGTGCTTCCATGCTCGAGGATGCAATGAGGTATCTAAGAGTTGGTGTCAGAATATTTATTTATGTAGGTATTTAAGAATGCACTTCCACTCCTCTTGAAAATTCTTCCAGCCCAACAGGCTATGATTTTCAGCAAAAGCATTTGAGACAGTAATTTAGGAACTGCTATATGCAGATGATTGTGCTCTTGAGTCACATACACAAGATGATATGGAGAGGATTGCGGATGGCTCTGCAGATCTGACACAGCCCCATAAACTGACAATATGTCCCAATAAAATTAAGTTAAATGCCAGTCTGCGTCCGGAAAATCCTACCCACAAAGTTTTTTTTTAATTGGCAGTGCTGTCCTCAAATTCTGCTACTAGGCAGGGCAGTCCATCTAAAGGTGCACTGATAGACAAAGAAGTGGAAAGCAGAATAAAAAAGGTCAGCATGGCTTTTGACAGACTGACAGATGGTAACAACGGGGCATGAGGGTCCATACCAAATTGAGTATCTACAAAGCTGAAGTGGAATCACACCTTCCATGTGGCTGGGAGACCTGGATCTACTACATTAGACACATTCAGCTTCTGGAGCAGCTTCATCAGCTTCACTTCTGAGCCAGATCCAAATTCAAATGGAAGCACAAGATAATCAATGAGGTACTGTAACACAGTCAGTTCACCAACTCTTAAGCAATGTTTATTAGTAACCCAGCTTTGCTGGGTGGGATATGCAAGGAGAGCAAGATAGCAGAGCAGTTACTTTATGGTGAAAGGAGACCCAAACAAGCATAAAGGAGAGAATAAACCATACAAGAGACTTGAGGAAGCATAGTCTTAAACAGTGTGACATAGCATTAGACTTTTGGGAGACCACTGCAGAGATAGGTTAGTCTGGTGGGAAGCAATCAGGAAAGGGATTTCTCTCCCTGAGCAAGATTTCACCAAGTTCTAAGTACCAAGGGACCGGCTCAAAAGTAAAGAGAGGCCTTGTTTGTGAGAAATCAGTGCAGCAAAGAATTATCCTTATATGCACAAAATATGGAAGGAATCATTGGTCATGTGGTCTTTTTAACCGCATCTGCATGTATCGCTG
The DNA here is from genome assembly GCF_004115215.2 of Ornithorhynchus anatinus. Classification (NCBI taxonomy): domain Eukaryota; kingdom Metazoa; phylum Chordata; class Mammalia; order Monotremata; family Ornithorhynchidae; genus Ornithorhynchus; species Ornithorhynchus anatinus. The sequence goes on from NC_041749.1 coordinate 51,250,694, forward strand.
GGATCTCCCTGCCAATCATGTCATCTTTGGAAATGAAAGACAGATATAGGTACATATATCTTTGTGTAAAAGTATTGCATGTATGCCCAATTCTCCAGCACTTGTGTTCTGAAACCCATTTTAGCCAGAACATCGTTAGGGGATTAGGGAACCTCTGGCAACACAAACCGGTTTGGATATAGGACAATGCAGTGTTAGGAGATACAACTTGTGCTTATGTGCATCTGTGCATGCACAGGGCAGCAGACACCATGAGTATCAGATTGCACCTTTTCCTAACCATTGAGTTGTGGAAGAATTCATACGTTTTGGGAGAACTGGGTCCTGTGTAGAGATAGCACTGATGGGGCCACTCTAGAAGTCAAATGTGACATCTGTGATAAGTCCAGGTGTCCCAGCCACAAAGTATAGAGTAGGGGCATCCTCGATGGGCAGCCTGGGGACATCCAGGAGCCTCAGCTGGTCCATGAAATCCTGTGGCTAAATATCCAAAAGACTTCCAAGCATTCTACAGCAGACATGTCAAACTTACCTGGAGCTTGCTGTTACATTGTACGCAAGCAACCCATGCAGAACAGCTAGGAGGCAGCAGCAGGATAAAAGAAAGAGAGTGATGTGGCTGAGGCCGCCTCTCCCCCACCTCTGGAGCCCGGCTCCTGCTCCAAGTTGGAAGTGCTACTGCTGAGGGAAACTGCTCTCTGGAATTTCTGCATGCAGTTCCCCTGTGCTGGAAACATCTAGGGAATAGTCTCCAGCAGCAGTGATGGTAGGGGTACCTGCAGTCGAGAGCAAGAGTCGGGTTGCTCACAGAGAGGTGGCTGTGCTTTATGGCTGTATGTCTCCTTCTGTCCTCTAATTTCCTTCCTGAGAGAAGAGCACATGAGATTGAATACTCTATTTGAACCTGTGTGTGTGTGTGTGTGTGTGTGTGCGCACACATGTGTGGGACCATACATGCAATCAGTGACATTTATTGAGCACTTACTGTGGGCAGAGCACTGTTCTAAGTATTTGGGAGAGTACATTACAAGATCGTTGGTTAGACACATTCCCTGCCCACAAGGAGCTTATGAATGTAAGTATTCTGTGTGTGTGTGTGTGTGTGTGTACGTGTGTGATTGTGAGCTCTGCTTATGCATTCTTTTCTCTGTTTCTGAATGTATAACTGTCAAATAATGGTACTGGAGTGATTACTCTCTGCAAAGCACTGTACTAAGCACTTGGGGGAGTACATTACAACAGAGTTGGTTAGTCACGTTCCCTGCCCACAAGGAGCTTATGAGTGTGAATATTCTGGCGGGGAGGGGCGGGGAGCTCTGCTTATGCATTTTTTCTGTGTTTCTGCATTTATAACTGTCAAATAATGGTAGTGGAAAGATTATTCTGTGTAGAGCACTGTACTAAGCACTTGGGAGAGTATAATACAATAGAGTTGGCAGACACGATCCTGCCTGCAAAGGAGCTAACCATCCATCCACAGGAGTGAGTTTGGCATTCTTGCTTTTAAAGTCATTGGACTAAGTAGTTGGCCTGAGGATGCTAAAGGGAGAAGAGTCTTCCTTCCTGAATTCTCTCCCCCACGCTATGTGCTGATGTAGGGTAAAAGAGCCCTGCAAACCACTGATAGCCACACTCCAGCTCAATCAGGCACTCAGCTCCCCCTCTTCTACCTTACCTCACTGATTTCCTACTATAACCCACCTCACACACTTCCCTTCTCTAATACCGACCTACTCTCTGTACCTTGAGCTCATCTCTCTCTCATAGCTGACCCCTTGCTTCCCCACTTACATTTCACTCTCACCCTAGACCAGAAACGGTGGCCATCATTGATTGGTCCCAAAGCGGAGGCCATAACTTGGAGGTCCCGAAGTGGTGGCCATCTTTGTATCTTTGTTCCTGTCTGTCAACCTCCAAGCCCATAAGAAGTGGGGTCCATTTCTCTTTTATCTTTATATCCTCTCTGGGGAACAGATATCACACGCAGGTCTCCTTCCTAGCAAAACCCCATTTTACAGAAAGCTTGTCCAATGCCACAAGCAGGCACGCATTTCTTCTGACACCCGAGCATGTAGTAACCAAACAGGCTGGCGGTGTCGGAAGCACATTCCTCAATTTCCTAACACAAAATATGTAGTGAAGAAGGTGATGGTATTTGTCAAGGGCTTATTATGTGCCAAGCATTGTTCTAAGCACTGGGGTAGATACAAGTTAATCAAGTTGTCCCACATGGGGCTCACAGTCATTCCCCATTTGACAGATGAGGGAACTGAGGCACAGAGAAGTTAAATGACTTGCCCAAATCACACAGCTGATTAATGGTGGAGCCGGGATTAGCACCCACGACCTCTGACTCCCAAACCCGAGCTCTTTCCACTAAGCCACGCTAGACTGTAAGATCCACGAGGGCAGGGATCATGTCTCCTTATTCTACCGAATTCTCTCAAGTGAAAGAGTCTCAACTTTCTCTCTCTCTGCACCCAGTAAGCAGGACCCCTGCCAAATTATTGATTGATTGAACGGCATGTATTCCTGGTTTATGAAGATAAAGTAACAAAGACACGGCATTGTTAATCATTTTGCCTGAGATCACATATCATCATACTGGTAGAGCAGTAAATAAAAGCCAGATATCCAGCATCTCTACAGTGGAATAACAGAAGACTGACAATTAACTTGGAGTAGACTGAAGTTTTGTATCAGCCTGCATTTTTTAAGCCATGCACACAACCCAGTATCTCTTCTGGTGACACTGAGCTTTTCTACTCGGGTAGTGTTTTGTCCAAAGATGCTAGACTAGGCAGAGATGTAGAACACTGAGTCAAAAAGGCTGGTGAATATTTTAGGAGTCTGACGGAGTGTGGCACCCAGGTAGCATCAAGCTTCAAGCCAAACAGAAGATGCACAGGGCAATTGGACAACTTCCCCAAGGCCTATGAGACCTGGACTTACTAAAGACACCACATCTGCCTGGTAGAGCAGTTTCACCATTGCAGTCTACATGTCATACTTCACATCGAATAATCAGACAGGGTCAAAAATCATGAGGTGTTGGCAACATCTGCTGAGTGAAGTGTACGAGGGAAATGGACAATAACGGGATACTGAAACACCTGTTCTGTGGGGAACTGAAGTGGGGAAGGGGTGAATGGAATCAGAACAAGGAGGAAAGGGAAAACATTTTCAAAGTCATAATGAAACAAAACCTTTGACAACGCGGCATAGCTTTGGACAGTGGTGGTATGGGAGCCTGGCATAACGGCCATTAGAAATGTAGCAATTGGTGTGATTAAAGCAGCAAAAGCTTTGAGAAGATCATGACTCCAAGAGGTAGACTTGAAAACAGCACCAGACATTGGAAGTACAGATGGAGCTACAAGGGGCAATCTTTATGTGCACATGACCTGAAAGGAATTCTCATTCAAGCAACAGTTTATCAGATGTAACCACACAAAGGAAACATCTCACCATCGGCATTATCATCTTCTGACACCAAAGAGCAGCACTCTCTATATTTGTAAATGCTTATATCCAAGGGATTATAATGGAGGAAACTTGTATGTACAGAGCTGTCTTACCTTTATTGTATGTTCCCAAGCCCCAGTACAGAGTTCTGCACCTAGAAGGCTCAAAGAAACCCCGATGATGGGACATTATCTTTAGAGTCACTCTCCAAATTACTTTAGGGAACTCGCCACTTATGTCTGAGGAAACTACAATCCAGAATTTCCAAGATATTTTACTTAAAGCTTCCCAGATACATTTAAGACTGAGGGAAGAACAGAGGAACTCAGCCGGCTGTAGATATGGAACTGACTTCACTGGATTTGAGACTCTCAGTTTTTATTGTAGCATAAATCCCATGTTTTCCAAACTACAACCAAGTATACGTGCCAGGCACTAGCCTCCTCTGGACTAAATCACATCAAAACGAGTCACTGCTCATACCCGTCTTCTGTTGCTTAGATCCAGGTAGCAGGCATAGCGTCAGAGAGACAGGCAGATGAAAAGGGTCAGTAAACGCACTGTTATGTATTGAATCTCAACTGTGGTTTTGTTTTGAAAAGGGAGAACTCTTCTTGGCTTTGCCACTGGAAAGTCACCGAAGGGGGTTTGACTAGCAAAGGGGCATCCCGCCTTTTTTTTTTTTTTTTTCTAGAAGCGTGATTAGGAGAGAATGCTGCTGACTCATGATTAATCCCTAAAGACTCCCCTGAGCCTTAGAATTGCCCAGAGCTCTGTTAACCTTTCATTCAATTCAATAGTATTTATTGAGCTCTTACTATGTGCAGAGCACTGTACTAAGCGCTTGGGATGAACAAGTCGGCAACAGATAGAGACAGTCCCTGCCGTTTGACGGGCTTACAGTCTAATCGGGGGAGACGGACAGACAAGAACAATGGCACTAAACAGCGTCAAGGGGAAGAACATCTCGTAAAAACAATGGCAACTAAATAGAATCAAGGCGATGTACAATTCATTAACAAAATAAATAGGGTAACGAAAATATATACAGTTGAGCGGACGAGTACAGTGCTGTGGGGATGGGAAGGGAGAGGTGGAGGAGCAGAGGGAAAAGGGGAAAATGAGGCTTTAGCTGCGGAGAGGTAAAGGGGGGATGGCAGAGGGAGTAGAGGGGGAAGAGGAGCTCAGTCTGGGAACGCCTCTTGGAGGAGGTGATTTTTAAGTAGGGTTTTGAAGAGGGAAAGAGAATCAGTTTGGCGGAGGTGAGGAGGGACGGCGTTCCAGGACCGCAGGAGGACGTGACCCGGGGGTCGACGGCGGGATAGGCGAGACCGAGGGACGGTGAGGAGGTGGGCGGCAGAGGAGCGGAGCGTGCGGGGTGGGCGGTAGAAAGAGAGAAGGGAGGAGAGGTAGGAAGGGGGCAAGGTGATGGAGAGCCTTGAAGCCTAGAGTGAGGAGTTTTTGTTTGGAGCGGAGGTCGATAGGCAACCACTGGAGTTGTTTAAGAAGGGGAGTGACATGCCCAGATGGTTTCTGCAGGAAGATGAGTCGGGCAGCGGAGTGAAGAATAGACCGGAGCGGGGCGAGAGAGGAGGAAGGGAGGTCAGAGAGAAGGCTGACACAGTAGTCTAGCCGGGATATAACGAGAGCCCGTAATAGTAAGGTAGCCGTTTGGGTGGAGAGGAAAGGGCGGATCTTGGCGATATTGTAGAGGTGAAACCGGCAGGTCTTGGTAACGGATAGGATGCGTGGGGTGAACGAGAGGGACGAGTCAAGGATGACACCGAGATTGCGGCCCTGCGGGACGGGAAGGATGGTCGTGCCATCCACGGTGATAGAGAAGTCTGGGAGCAGACCGGGTTTGGGAGGGAAGATGAGGAGCTCAGTCTTGCTCATGTTGAGTTTTAGGTGGCGGGCCGACATCCAGGTGGAGACGTCCCGGAGGCAGGAGGAGATGCGAGCCTGAAGGGAGGGGGAGAGGACAGGGGCGGAGATGTAGATCTGCGTGTCATCTGCGTAGAGATGGTAGTCAAAGCCGTGAGAGCGAATGAGTTCACCGAGGGAGTGAGTGTAAATGGAGAACAGAAGAGGGCCAAGAACTGACCCTTGAGGAACTCCAACAGTTAAAGGATGGGAGGAGGAGGAGGCTCCAGCGTAGGAGACCGAGAATGATCGGCCAGAGAGGTAAGAGGAGAACCAGGAGAGGACAGAGTCCGTGAAGCCAAGGTGAGATAAGGTATGGAGGAGGAGGGGATGGTCGACAGTGTCAAAGGCAGCAGAGAGGTCAAGGAGGATCAGAATGGAGTAGGAGCCATTGGATTTGTCAAGAAGGAGGTCATGGGTGACCTTAGAGAGAGCAGTCTCGGTAGAGTGGAGGGGACGGAAGCCAGATTGGAGGGGGTCTAGGAGAGAATGGGAGTTAAGGAATTCTAGGCATCGATTGTAGACGACTCGTTCTAGGATTTTGGAAAGGAAGGGTAGTAGGGAGATAGGACGATAACTGGAGGGGGAAGTGGGGTCAAGAGTGGGTTTTTTTAGGATGGGGAGACGTGGGCATGTTTGAAGGCAGAGGGGAAGGAGCCCTTGGAGATTGAGTGGTTAAAAATAGAAGTTAAGGAAGGGAGGAGGGCAGGGGCGATGGTTTAAGAAGGTGAGAGGGAATGGGGTCCGAGGCGCAGGTGGAGGGGGTGGCACTTGCGAGGAGGGAGGAGATCTCCTCTGAGGATACTGCAGGGAAGGATGGGAAAGTAGGGGAGGGGGTTGTTGGGGGGGAGGGGAGAGGCGGAGGGGTGACTTTGGGGAGCTCAGACCTGATCGTGTTGATTTTCGTGAGGAAATAGGTGGCCAGATCATTGGGGGGTGAGAGATGGGGGAGGGGGAGGAACAGGGGGCCTAAGGAGAGAGTTAAAGGTCCGGAACAATCGGCGGGGGTGACGGGCATGGGTGTCGATGAGGGAGGAGAAGAAGCTTTGCCTGGCGGAGGAGAGGGCAGAGTTAAGGCAGGAAAGGATAAATTTGAAGTGTGTGAGGTCGGCTTGGTGCTTGGACTTTCGCCAGCAGCGCTCAGCAGCTCGAGCATAGGAGCGTAGGAGGCGGACGGAGGAGGTGATCCAGGGCTGTGGGTTAGTGGAGCGAGAGCAGCGGAGGGAAAGGGGGGCGAGAGAGTCGAGATGAGTAGAGAGGGTGGAGTTTTTAAAGGGCCTGCTGCTGCCCCCCTACCCCGTCCCCCACCACCCCATTTCACCTTCCAAGGCATTAGTCTTTTCTCCAACTTTATGCTGAAGGCTATTTTGGAGGAGATTAAGTCCGGGCTTTCATTCATCTTTCTCTCCCTTCTAACTTGGGAAGCTTGCTATCTAGAAAATGTTACTCTCCTGTCGTCCCCTGTTTTTCATGTTCCCCTTCTCGCAGTGGGAAACAAAGGTTCGAAAATAAGACCCACACTACCTCCATGGGGGTACTTGGTCATCTGGCTTCCCTCAATCCTCAGTTCGGTTTAATAATGTTGGTATTTGTTAAGCACTTACTATGTGCCGAGCACTGTTCTAGGCGCTGGGGTAGACATAGGGGAATCAGGTTGTCCCAAGTGGGGCTCACAGTCTTAATCCCCATTTTACAGATGAGGTAACTGAGGCACAGAGAAGTTAAGTGACTTGCCCACAGTCACACAGCTGACAAGTGGCAGAGCTGGGATTCAAACTCATGAGCCCTGACTCCAAAGCCCGTGCTCTTTCCACTGAGCCACGCTGCTTCAGTTTGTGAGGTCACCTTCTGTCTTCAAGATTTCCAGGACTGGGGATTTCACAAATCCAGTGTACCTTGTGTCGCCCTTTTAGAGATGCTTAGGCTAACAATCACAGCTTGAAGGGGACATTTTGGGGAGGGTTCAGGAGCAGGGAAGACAATCTAATCATGTAATGTGAGGGTCACTGAACAAAGATGCAACCAATAAGTAAGGATGGAGAAGTAGGACGGCCCTAAAGGAGCCTCTTGTCTAGGCAAGGTTGCAGATCAGGAATTTTCAAGACAAAGCAAATGGTAATAATTGTAATATTTGCTATTTATCTATTTATTTATTTATAGCATTTGTTAAGTACTTACTATGTGTCAAGCACTCTTCTAAGTGCTGGGGTAGATGCAAGTTAATCAGGCTGGACACAATCCATGTCCCAAATGGGGCTCCCAGTCTGAATCCCCATTTCACAGATGAGGTAACTGAGACACAGAGAAGTAAAGTGACTTGCCCAAGGTCACACGGCAGGCAGGTGGCAGAGTCAGGATTAGGAGTCCTTCTGACTTCCAGGCCCGTGCTTTATCCGTGCTCTATCCACTAGGCCATGCCGCTTCCCTAAGTGCCTAGTGGGTGCCGAGCACTGTACTAAGTGCTGGGGCAGATACAAAATAATCAGGCCCCACACAGGGCTTGCAGTCTAAGTAGGAGGGAGAACAGGTATTGAATCTTCATTTTGCCGATGAGGGAACTGAGGCCCAGAGAAGTTAAGTGATTCACCCAAGGTCACACAGCAGGCACATGTTGGAGCCAGATATATGCCAAATCCAAGGGCCTCTACTCCATCCTAATCCTCCTCGACCTCTCAGCTGCCTTTGACATTGTCGGCCACCCCCTGCTTCTGGAAACATTATCCAACTTCAGCCTCTCTGACTCTGTCCCCTCCAGGTTCTCCTACTGTTTGTCCGGCCGCTCATTCTCAGTCTCTTTCATGGGAGCCTCCTCTACCTCCCACTCCCTAACTGTGAGGGTCTTCTTCTAGTCTCCATCTACACCCACTCCCTTGGAGAACTCATTCACTCCCACGGCTTCAACTGCCACCTCTACACGGATGATTCCCAAATTTACATCTCCAGCCCTGACCCTCTCTCCTTCCCAGTAATCTCACATTTCCTCCTGCCTTCAGAACATCTCTACCTGCATGTCCCGATGACACCTCAAACTAAACCTTCCCAAAACAGTGCTCCTTATCTTCCCAACCAAACCCTGCCCTTCCCTTGTCTTTCCTATCACTATAAATACCACTAATCTTCCCTACCTCACAAGTCTGTAACCTTGGTGATGTCCTCCACTCATCTCTCTCATTCCCCTCACGTATTCACCAAATCCTGTCGGTTCCACATTCACATTGCTAAAATCCTCCCTTTCCTGTCCATCCAAACTGCTACCTCTCTGATCCAAGCACTTATCCTACCCCCACTTGCCTACTGCATCTGCCTCCTCCCTGCCTCCTCTCTCTCCCCTCTCCAGTCCATACTTCATTCACTCCGCTGTATGCTTTACTTTTCAACAAAAATGTTCAGGTCACATCTCCCCACTTCTCAAGAACCTTTAATAGCTGCCCATTCACCTCTACATCCAACAGAAATTCTTCACCATTGGCTTTAATGCACTCAATCAGCTCACTCCACTTTACCTCACCTCACTTATCTCTTACTACAGCCCAGCCCACACACTTCTCTCTTCTAGTGCCCCATCTTGTTTATCTTGCCACCAACCCCTAGCCTGGAACTCCCTACCACTCCATATACACCAGACCACCACTCTCCCCACCTTCAAAGCGCAATTAAGATCACACCTCCTCCAAGAGGCCTTCCCAGATTAAGGGCTCTTTCCCCTGGCTCATTCTTCCCTCTGCACCATCTGTGCACTTAGGTCTATGGTCTTTGGTCACTTGTGTACATACCTTTAAATTATATATTATATATTTATATTAATTTCTGTCTCCCCCTCTAGACAGTGTTTGTTATGGCTAGGGGCTGTGTTTGCTAATTCTGTTGCATTGTATTCTCCCAGTCCCTCAGTACAATGCTCTGTACATAGTAATAATAATAATAATTGTGGTATTTGTTAAACACTTACTGTGTGCCAGGCACTGTGCTAAGCGATGAAATGGATACACGCAAATCAGGTTGGACACGGTCCCTGTCCACATGGGGCTCATAGTCTCAATCCCCACTTTATAGATGAGGTTAACCAAGGTCCAGAGAAGTGAAGTGACTTACCCAAGGTCACACAGCAGACAAGTGGAGAAGCAGCATGGCTCAGTGGAAAGAGCACGGGCCTAGGAGTCAGAGGTCATGGGTTCTAATCCCTACTCCGCCACCTGTCAGCTGTGTGACTTTGGGCAAGTCACTTAACTTCTCGGTGCCTCAGTTACCTCATCTGTAAAATGGGGATGAAGACTGTGAGCCTCACGTCGGACAACTTGATTACCCTGTATCTACCCCAGCGCTTAGAACAGTGCTCGGCACATAGCGCTTAACAAATACCAACATTATTATTATTAAGTGGCAGAGCCGGCATTAGAACCCACAACCTTCTGACTCCCAGGCCCATGCTCTAGCCACTATGCCATACTGCACTCAGAAAATACCATTGATCTATTAATTGATTGATTGATCATCTATCTTACCGCTGACCCCTTGCCTCGTCCTGCCTCTGACCTGGATCTCACTCCTTCATATCCGACAGACATTCAGTCTCCCCGCCTTTAAAGCCTTATTAAAAACACATCTCCTCCAAGAGGCCTTCCCCAACTAAGCCCTCATTTCCTCTTCTCCCACTCCCTTCTGGGGCACCCTTGTACCAGGATTTTGCTCCCTTTATTCATACCTCTCTCAGCCCCATAGCACTTATGTACATATTCATAGTTTAATTTATATTAATGTCTGCCTCCCCCTCTAGAATGTAAGTTCACTGTGGGCAAGGAACATGTCTACCAACTCTGTTCTAGTGTACTCTCCCAAGCTCTTAGTACACAGTAAGCACTCAATAAATATGATTGGCTGAACAGGAACAGACAGTGCAAAGTGAATGACACACTGAAGTGAAAGAGCAAGGAAGATTCAGGATTCCCCGTGGGGTAGGAAAACGGATTAAATACTCATTCAGTAGCTGAGAAGTAGAATTATCTTAAGGGGGTAGGGGGGATGGAGTGATCCTTGAGGACCAAAATGGTCAATGCAGAATCACTCCCAACCATGGAATTTCCTTGCTTTGTTGCACTGTGGCATTCTCCCTCTAGCAACTTGCTTTTAACACCTCTCTTCAGTGCTCACTTCTGTACAGTGACAAATAAACCCTGGTCCTGAGACTTCAGGACCAAGAATCTGTGTGGAGGAATTTACTCTAGTGATAGTTGTATACACAAGGCCATTCACACGCTCAGTGGAAAGAGCCCGGGCTTGGGAGTCAGGGGTCATGGGTTTGAATCCCGGCTCTGCCACTTGTCAGCTGTGTGACTGTGGGCAAGTCACTTAACTTCTCTGTGCCTCAGTTACCTCATCTGTAAAATGGGGATTAACTGTGAGCCTCATGTGGGACAACCTGATTACCCTGTATCTACCCCAGCGCTTAGAACAGTGCTCTGCACATAGTAAGCGCTTAACAAACACCAACATTATTATTATTATTATTATTATTATTCTTGGCCAGACACACTCCCACTGGGGCACATAGTGCAACCAGTGCATAGGCAGTTGTGGCAGACCAGCCCTTTTTTCTGCTGAAGGATTAGTATGTGTGTATATGTGCTTGTGGGGGTAGGGACAGATGCCAAACAGTATTTGAAAGGTCATTCTCCTTTCTCCTTACAGGCAACCACTGGGCCACTACCTCCATCCCTCAGATAGTCAGCCAAAACAGAAAGGGGATCATTCAGGGCCCATCCTCCCTCCCTTCCCTTGGCTGGCTACAGGAAGCTCAGAGGTTTCATTTCTCAACCCCTCCCTTTCTCCCTCCCTCAGCTTCCCATGCAAACATGGAGCCACCAGCACCCCTAATCCAACCCAGACATAGACACTAGAATGCTAACTGACTTTTAATAGAAAAAAATAGAGAATCTTAATGAATAAGTTCAGCAACCAACATAAGGGAACTGGGATCCAAACACCTTTTCTCTCAAATAGATCCTTCAAGGGTTAATGCTCCACTCCACCCAGGACCCCTTTCTACTTTCCTGTAAATTTCTTTTCACATGTTCCATTCCCTCTCCCCCCACTTCCCTCAGAGTACCCTAGGATTCAGGCTCATTCCTGCCAGATCCCTCTCTCAGAATGTTCAGATGCCAGCATGAAGCTGCTATGGATCCAGATGATGGTTTCCCCAGACTCAAGCAAGAACCAGTCAAGGATCGTTAGTCTGCCCTGAAGAACTCTTTCTCCTGCAATCCTGTCCTAAAGATTGCTCAGTCCCAGGAACTTCTTGGCCCGCACAATTAACTAATTATCACCCCCCACCACCCCTCCTGCCTCTTTCCCTAATCCTCTCCTGTGATTTGCCTGTGTTCCAGATGGAGCCATGAGCTGAATGAGCTGAAGACACCCTGAATTCCATGCAGAGCAAGCCCTGGACTTGCTCATCTGGAGCTTTTAGCATCAGGGCTTGGAGCACACGTCTGGGACTACAATGCCCAGAAGTCCTGGAGTGTTTTAAGCTCCCTTGGAGCCCTGCCCTGGGCCTGACAGCTAGATTGTTCCGCCACCTCCAGAAGAGACACCCACGCCCGAATGTTATAGAATAAACCTGGCTGAGGGTGGCAAATTCTGTCCACTGCTAACCATCACTACTGAGCTCCCAGCCCCTTATTTAAATGCAGTATGTCCTTACGTTTGCAGGCCTCTGGGGATGACATGGGCTTGCTCCGGTCACGGTAAAATCCTGGCTTGCATCTTTGGCAGCGATGTCCCTCTGTGTTGTGCTTACAACCATCACAGACACTGCCGCTGCGTTTTCCTGACCCCAGCCAGATGCCCAGATCGAAGTGGCAGCTGCCAGAGTGGTCGTGGCAATGGCACTCTGCACGGAGAGCAAGGAGAATACTACTCAGATGCACCATTTCACCCCAGGGCACCTCCCTTTCTGTCCTCTGCCTGAGCCATCAGGAAGCCATCCCTGAACTCTTCATCCACTCACTTATCAAACTACGTTGGCTCGGGACCAGCACTCTACACAACCTCACCACGGGGAAGGGCGAAATGAATCAGGCGAGGTTGCCGCTGGAGTCTGCCTTGGGATCGCTGTACTGCAATAGATCAAATTGACTACGGTTAAAACACAAGGAAGCCCACTGATAGAGACTGCCAGCAGAATTACCCCCACAGTTCCTTCTCCATCAGCTACCAGGGTGCCATAAATCCATGCTGAGTTCTCGACTTGCAGTTTAGCCTGTCAGCTATTGATTTACTGCTCTGAGAGCCAGAACCTATAAGACCCCGTTCACCCCTTTCCACTTACTTTTGCATTCATTTGGCTCCCCAGTTTTCCCATCTCCCGGCTTCCATGGCTGGTCATTGTAAAGCGGAGCACACCTCTCACAGTGCTGTCCGGCTGTATTGTGGCTGCAGAGACATTTCCCATGGACCTGTGGGGTCAGAGAAAAGGCTTTCAAAGAATCGCAAAAAGGGACAGATGAGGGAACGGAATCATAGATGTCTCTTGCCGGGCTCTCCGATCGATCAATGGTACTTATTGGGCACCTGCTGAGGGCAGAGCGCTGTACTGAGCATTTCCCCCTCAGCAGCACTAGCTAGAGACCCATATTATGACAAGCTTCCTTGCCTCTATTTTACAGATGAAGGAACTTCTCTGGGCCTCAACTCCCTCATCAACAAAATGGGGATTTAATCTTTGTTCTCCCTCCTACTCAGTGAGCCCGATGTGGGACTTGATGATCGCTTAGTTCAGTGCATGAACCACAGTAAATGTTTAGCAAATACCACAATCATCATCATTATTATTATTGTTACCTGTCAGTCCCCCTCCTCAGAGAGGCTCTAGCAGCTCTCGCTCCCTCCTCTTTATCCACTCTTCTCCCACTACACCTCAGCCTGCACTTTTCATTCCTCCATTAACTCACTCACTATGCCTTGCTCTCACCTCTTCTGCCACTAACTTTTTTTTGTTTTAATGACATTTCTATATGCCAGGCACTGTACTAAGCACTGGAGCAGGTACAAGCAAACTAGGTTGGACACTGTCCCTGTCCCACATGGGGATCACAGGCTTAATCTCCATTTTACAGATGGGGTAACTGGGGCTCAGAGAAGTGAAGTGATTTGCTCAAGGTCACATATCAGACAAGTGACAGAGCTGGGATTAGAACCCAGGTCCTTTTGACTCCCAGGACCGTGCTCTATCCACTAAGCCACGCTGCGCCTCACCTCTCTCTGACACCCTCCCCTCTGCCTGAAACGTCCTCCCCGTTCATGTCTGAAAGATCACAGCTCTCCTCATTTTCCAAGCTCTTCTGAAATCACACAAGGGCCCTAGGAGGCCTTCTCTGATTAATTTCTCATCTCCCCTCCCCTGCTTATATCCCTGCTCCGGCCTGGTCAGCAACTCCACCCCACCTAGGCTCTTTAGTACACACAACCTCCCGCAGCACATCTTCCTCATAATTTACATACCTTATTGCTTAAAGACTAATTCATGTACATATCCCCTTTTCCTTCTCCTATTTGTCATGTATTTTAGGGTCTGACTACTCCACTTGATCATAAGCTCTCTAAGCTCTCTAAGGGCAGGGAGCCTGTCCACTGATTCTACTCTCCCAAGTGCTTAGTGCTGTGTTAGGTGCAGAGTAGGTGCCCAATAAATACTATTGATTGAAAAAGCATTACCCTGCCCCCCAAGAGCTAAGGAACCTCTCAAGGTCACACCTGGAGAGTTTCCAGTACTCTACCAGTCTCGACTACAGGAGGGAGAGTCAAGCAGAGGCATATCCGTTCCATTCCTAGTAACTTCTCTGTGCCTCAGTTCCCTCATCTGTAAAATGGGGATGAAGATTGTGAGCCTCATGTGGGACAATCCGATTACCCTGTATACCCCAGCGCTTAGAACAGTGCTCTGCACATAGTAAGCGCTTAACAAATACCAACATTATTATTATTATTATTATTATTATTATTAGGCAGTGGCTAGCGAGTGGAAGGCCATCTGCTACAAGTCAAAACTCCCCTGTGCTGGGCAGCAGCGGCACAGGAGGGAATAGAGGGTGGAGAGTCGGGTTCACCGCGCGGAAGGAGGCAACGGTAAACCGCTTCCATATTTTTACCAAGGAAACTCTACAGATACACTACCGGAATGATTGCAGATGGAGGCGGGGCGGTCTGGGAGAGATGCATCCATGGCGTCACTATGGGTCAGACATGACTCGACAGCATAAGACAACAACAATAACAAGAGCTGAGGTCCCACCATGATTGAACCCAATAGCATGAACCCAGCTTAGTTGCCTCATTCCCTGTGGGAGAGCACAAGACAGAAGTAGGAGGCCATAAGCTCGTTACGGGCCAGGAATGTTTCTGTATCGTACTCTCCCAAGACCTCAGTACGGTGCTCTGCATATGGTAGGCACTCAATAAATACAACTGATTGATTGAGACTCTTCCAAAAGTCACCAGAAAATCTTGCCATACCCTACCTCACTCAGACTGTGTTTTGGGTTCAGGATGCCAGCTCACATCAAGCAATGGCATTTATCGAGTGCATACTTTGTGCAGATCACTGTACTAAGTGTTTGGTACAGTAGAGTTGGTAGGAGCTTACAAGTCTAACGGCGGAAGCAGACAATATTAAATTACAGGTAAGGCAAGCAATGGAGTGTAAAGATGTTTACATAAGTGCTGTAGGGGGGTAGGGACTTGGCCGGGGGGGGTGCCTATGTGCTTCAGGAACGTGTCTACCAACTCCGTTTTGTTCTGTCCTACGGAGCACTCAGTACAGCGCTCTGTACACAATAAGAACTCAATAAATGCCACTGGTTGATTGCCTAGAGGGTGGGACTAAGTTCATCGGTGAGGCAGTAGGGAGGGAAAATAGGGTGGGGGTGGATGAGAGCGATCAGTCAAGGAAGGCTTCCTGGAAGAGATGAACTTTCAGTAGGACTTTGAAAATGGGACAGGAGACAGGGGGTGAGCAAGGGGTTAATGGGGGGTGAGGCGAAAGGGAGGGACAGTGAGCAGGTTGGAATAGGAGGAGTGCAGTGTGAGGGGTGGGTCATAGTGGGAGAGAAGTGAGGATTGAGTGCCTCGAATCCAATGGTGAGAAGTTTGTGCTAGATACAGAGGTGGATGGACAACCACTGGAGGCATTTGAGGAGTGAGGAGACATTTAATAGACCAGAGGATGGGCCATGCCCAGTATCTCTAAGTCTCCCTTGTTTCCTCTCCTTTGGGTTAGAATGGAGAAGCCTTTCACCACTTCTTGCCTCACTCTGTTTGAAAACACCAGTATAATAAATTTCTGACTTGCCTTGCCGGTTCTTGTTGGGATGGGTTTGGGTGGTAGAATAAACCCTCGCTCAGGCTATATCCCAAGGAAACACTGAGACTGGGAATGGGTTGGCATTTCGATTTTTTTCCTTCTTGTTACTGGGTAGGTACAAAGATCCCAGAGAGATTTCTCCATTTCTAATGGCCGTTTTCTCACAATGTACATTTTGCACTTCTGTAGCTTCAGAATGAAAGCTCCCAAAGCATCTTGCACCATGAATCAATCAACCCCATGACACTGCTGTATTAGTCTATCCCTGGAACAGGGAGCCTGCCACTCAGACAAGGCAACTCAGTAAAGGATTGGCTGCCTCAGCAGTAAAAAGAGGAAAGAGGAGAGTGAGCAAAATAGGGCTGTGGCTTGTTTCATCCGGGCTGGAGCTTCATCTAATCCTTGGGTGTCTCTCACCTTTCCCGGAATGCCAGCTCCCTGCTCTGACTCTAGGTAATGTGAGATAACGATCGTGCTGAGAGAGACCCTCCTTACCGTAACCTTCCTTTCCACCCCCTTCTCTCTCCAGCTAACTTGCTACAAGGGTTTTGTGGGTTTTTTTCCTGCCTCAGCTGAGATATTTCCTGTGGTTAGCAGAAAGGGAGCGGGGCGGAGGCTACAGCCCCATGCCAGCTCTCTCCTCTTTGAAGTTAGCTGGCAGGTTGCTCAGAGCGCTTGGGTGCCTCCTCATGGAAGGCTGAGCACAGACTTTGGGGATGTGCATTTCTCTCTTGGAACCTAGTCGTCCCCAGGGGCATTTTGGGGGCGAGACACAGTACATAATACTCTTCCTAACCAGGTGGTTAAACCCTAAGGCCAGCTGAGTTCCCTGAAGTTCAGTTTGGATTTCAGAGAAATGAAACAAACAGTGGATTTCTTCATTCATCCTAATTTTGGCCTTGAACCATTTTGGAACTTCTTCCCTCCAGGCACAGACAAAGCTCCAAGAATGCAGAAAAATCACCATGAGGCCAGAAGAGCAACAAGGGAGGATGATGGCCCCTTGTTCACCTCCCTTCCATCCCTCCTCTCAATGTTGACATGCAGATGAACAAATTCGACTCTCGACTTTTCCCTAAAAAATGGAAAAACTTTCTGTTCATTTGTTCATTCATTCGATCATATTTATTGAGCGCTTACTGGGTGCAGGGCACTGTACTAAGCGCTTGGAAAGTACAATTTGGCAACATATAGAGACAATCCCTACCCAATGGGTTCACAGTCCTGTTGATGCCTGGCTTCCTAACTCACTTTATTGAGCTTCTCAGTTTTCATTAAAATAAAACCTTGCCATTTGACAGAAAAACAGCCTCCAGAAAGCAGATTCCCTTGGGGCAAGAAATCCAAATAAACAGGCTGAGACCAAACTGTACCCTCTGATAAGTGATGATGATGATGATGATGATATTTGTTAAGCGCTTACTATGTGCCAAGCACTGTTCTAAGTGCTAGGGTAATAATGTTCGTATTTGTTAAGCGCTTACTATGTGCAGAGCACTGTTCCAAGTGCTGGGATAGATACAGGGTAATCAGGTTGTCCCACGTAAGGCTCACAGTTAATCCCCATTTTACAGATGAGGTAACTGAGGTACAGAGAAGTGAAGTGACTTGCCCACAGTCTCAGAGCTGACAAGTGGCAGAGCTGGGATTAGAACCCATGGCCTCTGACTCCCAGGCCTGGGCTCTTTTCATTGAGCCATGCTTCTTTTCTAAGTGAGGGGCCTTGGCCAAGGCATGAACTTCTTTAGGGGCTGGGAATAATCCTCTGCAAAGTCAATTTACCAATCTCCCTCGATAGTTACCCATTTCTCTGCGTATTCAGCAAAACCCCCTGACCATTGCCTAGATTGTAAGCTTCTTGAGGGCAGGGTCTTGTCTACTTACTCTTTTGAACTCCTCCATGTATGTAGTACTATTCACTGGACAGAGTAAAGGCTCAATCAATCCTATTGATTGATTTAAAGCACTTGATCACTTCTCTCTTTCCTACTGAACCACCCTCTTCCCTCGTGGCATCCCTGCTCACACTCCTCCTTCCTCTCAAGCCCATCTGCACATTGTGCCTTGTTTTCATCCGTCTCCACCGACCTCTTGCTCACACACCCTCTCCTCCCGCCTGGAACGCCTTCAATCAATCAGTGGCATTTAGTGGGCACTTACTGTGTGCAGAGGACTGTACTAAGCATTCGGGAGAGTACGATACAACAGAGTTGGTAGACATGTTCCCTGCCCACAAGGAGCTTATGGTCTAGTGGGGAGACAGTCATTAATATAGAGGAATTACAGATAAGTACGGAAGTGCTGTGGGTCTCAGGGTAGGGTGAATATCAAGTGCTTAAAGGGTACGGATCCAAGTGCATCAGTGACTCAGAAGGAAGAGGCGGTAGGGGAAATCAGGGTGGCTTCTTGGAGGAGAGGTGATTGTAATAGGGCTTTGAAGAGGGAGAGAGTTGGTGGTCTTTCGGATATAAAGGGGAAGTGAGTTCCAGGCCAGAGGGATGATGTGGGCAAGGACTTGGCAGCCAGATAGACGGCCTCGAGGTACGGTGAGTAGGTTGGCATTAGAGGAGCGAAGTGTGTGGACTGGGTTGTAGTAGGAAATCAGCAAGGTAAGGAAGGAGAGGGAGAGCTGATTGAGTGTTTTCAGGTCAATGGTAAGGAGCTTCCTTTTGATGGGGAGGTGGCTGGGCAACCACCCCTGGTTCCTGAGGAGTGGAGAAACAGTGGACTGAACTTTTATTTTAGAAAAATGATCTGGGCATCAGAGTGAAGTATGGACTAGAGCAGGGAGAGCCAGGAGGCAGAGAGGTCAGTGAGGAGGCTGATGTTGTAGTCAGGTGACATATGATAAGTGTTTGGATCAGCATAGTAGCAGTTCGAATGGAGAGGAAAGGATGACTCTTAAAGAAGTTTTGGAGGTAGAACCGACAGGTTTTGGTGACACTGAATATGTGGATTCAATGAGAGAGATGAGTCAAGGCTAATATCAAGGTAACAGGCTCGTGAGATTGACTTGTCTACGGTGATGGGAAAGTCCGATGGATGGCCGATGGAAAGATGAGGTGTGCTGTTTTGAAAATGTTTAGTTTGAGGTGTTGGCAGGCCATTCACCCAGGTAGAGATGTACAGAAGGCAGGAGGACATGTGAGGCTGCAGAGGAGAGTGGTCAGGAATTACTTGGGCCCAAGTAATCTTCCCACCTTGCATCCCCCCGAACTGCAACTTCAGCCCTCCTGGGCCACCCAAGCACTTAAGTTACCACAGCCTCCTTAGTGCTTATGTACATCCTATATGCCCTAATACTCCCCTTATGGGTAATTAAGTGTTCGTCTCTCCACCCGCTAGACTGTAAGCTCTGAGACTAAGCAATCGTTTCTTCTATTTTATACTCTCCTAAGGGCTTGACACCGTGCTCTGCACGCTGGAGATAATAATAACAACAATTATATTTGTTAAGTGCGTACTATGTGCCAGGGACTGTACTCAGAATCAAGATAATCTGGTAGATGCACGACAGATGCTATTGAAAATGAAGACCGTAACAATAAGTGGCTTATTCATCTGACCTATTAATGAGTGCCCGAAGGGATGTGATATGAAGGCATCCAAGTACACAATATAGAAAAAACATGGTACTTATCTATAAGGAGTTTCAGACAGCGTGGCTTAGTAGAAAGAGCATGGGTTTGGAAGTCAGAGGATGTGGGTTCTAATCCCAGCTCTGCCACTTGTTTGCTGTGTGGCCTTGGGCAAGCCACTTAACTTCTCTGGGCCTCAGTTACCTCATCTGTAAAGTGGGGATTAAGACTGTGAGCCCCACGTGGGACAACCCGATTACCTTGTAACTACCCCAATGCTTAGAACAGTGCTTGTCACATAGTAAGCGCTTAATAAATACCATAATTATTATTATAGACAAGAGATTATGGGCAGGGAAAGTGTCTGCTAAGTCTGCTGTACTGTACTCTCCCAAGTGCTTAGAACAGTGCTCTGTGCACAGTAAGCACTCCATAAATACTACTGACTAATTACAAACAGCCAAAACGGTAAATGTCCCCCACAGTACTTATGTCCATATCCTCATACTTAGTTGCTTCCCCTAACTGTAATTTATTTTAATGTCTATCTCCGCTGCTAGATTGCAAAAGGGCAGAGATTGGGTCTACCTTCTTCAATCAATAGTATTTATTGAGCGCTTACTATGTGCAGAGCACTGTACTAAGCACTTGGAATGAACAAGTCGGCAACAGATAGAGACAGTCCCTGCCGTTTGACGGGCTTACAGTCTAATCGGGGGAGACAGACAGACGAGAACAATGCAGCGTGGCTCAGTGGAAAGAGCACAGGCTTGGGAGTCAGAGGTCATGAGTTCGAATCCCGGCTCTGCCACTTGTCAGCTGTGTGACTGTGGGCAAGTCACTTCACTTCTCTGTGCCTCAGTTACCTCATCTGTAAAATGGGGATTAACTGTGAGCCTCACGTGGGACAACCTGATTACCCTGTATATACCCCAGCGCTTAGAACAGTGCTCTGCACATAGTAAGCGCTTAACAAATGCCAACATTATTAACAATGGCAATAAATAGAGTCGAGGGGAAGAACATCTCGTAAAAACAATGGCAACTAAATAGAATCAAGGCGATGTACATTTCATTAACAAAATAAATAGGGTAATGAAAATATATACAGTTGGGCAGACGAGTACAGTGCTGAGGGGATGGGAAGGGAGAGGGGGAGGAGCAGAGGGAAATGGGGGGAAAAGAGGGTTAAGCTGCGGAGAGGTGAAGGGGGGTGGTAGAGGGAGGAGAGGGAGAAGAGGAGCTCAGTCTGGGAAGACCTCTTGGAGGAGGTGAGTTTTAAGTAGGGTTTTGAAGAGGGGAAGAGAATCAGTTTGGTGGAGGTGAGGAGGGAGGGCGTTCCAGGACCGCGGGAGGACGTGGCCTGGGGGTCGACGGCGGGATAGGCGAGACCAAGGGACGGTGAGGAGGTGGGCAGCGGAGGAGCGGAGCGTGCGGGGTGGGTGGTAGAAAGAGAGAAGGGAGGAGAGGTAGGAAGGGGCAAGGTGATGTAGAGCCTTGAAGCCTAGAGTGAGGAGTTTTTGTTTGGAGCGGAGGTTGATAGGCAACCACTGGAGTTGTTTAAGAAGGGGAGTGACATGCCCAGATCGTTTCTGCAGGAAGATGAGCCGGGCAGCAGAGTGAAGAATAGACCGGAGCGGGGCGAGAGAGGAGGAAGGGAGGTCAGAGAGAAGGCTGACACAGTAGTCTAGCCAGGCTATAACGAGAGCCTGTAGCAGTAAGGTAGCCGTTTGGGTGGAGAGGAAAGGGCGGATCTTGGCGATATTGTAAAGGTGAAACCGGCAGGTCTCGGTAACAGATAGGATGTGTGGGGTGAACGAGAGAGACGAGTCAAGGATGACACCAAGATCGCGGGCCTGAGAGACGGGAAGGATGGTCGTGCCATCCACGGTGATAGGGAAGTCTGGGAGAGGACCGGGTTTGGGAGGGAAGATGAGGAGCTCAGTCTTGCTCATGTTGAGTTTTAGGTGGCGGGCCGACATCCACCTGGACATCCTGGAGGCAGGAGGAGATGCGAGCCTGAAGGGAGGGGGAGAGGACAGGGGCGGAGATGTAGATCGGCGTGTCATCTGCGTAGAGATGGTAGTCAAAGCCGTGAGAGCGAATGAGTTCACCAAGGGAGTGAGTGTAAATGGAGAACAGAAGAGGGCCAAGAACTGACCCTTGAGGAACTCCAACAGTTAAAGGATGGGAGGGGGAGGAGAGAGTTCTCTAATGAACTCTCCCAAGGGCATAGTATTGTAAGAGGGATTCAGTGGAAGATTAACAAGGAGAGCTCTCAGTGGCACTTAACCAATCTAGCACGCGAGGCCTGACCGAACATACCACGTATCTCCTCTCCCGGTTTCAACCCGAGAACTGTGGTCCCCTTGTTTCATATTCCTGGGAGGAAGGCCCCCGATAAAGAAGAACCACATCGCTGCACCAGGTGCAGAATGGCCCAACTCCAGGAATGTAGTCCTGATCTCACAGAGCAAGGACGAACACGAAAGTCTGGACCATGGGGAAACGCCAGCCTTGGTCCAGAGAATCCCAGGGCGATAACGTGCCAATAGTCCCCCTCCCTCTACTGTTCTGCGTGCAGTTGTTAGGGCGTCTCTCTGCACCAATCGGGGTGTGAGTATGCTTCCCTATTAAATCTGCCTACAAAACTCAGCTTTGCATGCCTTGGAGTGCCTGGCATCGTCAGTACCTTTGCGAACCGTATCTCGTGCACCTGCACCTGGTATCTTTGCACACCATGTTTTATCCATTTACAAGTTCATGCTCAATATCGACCACTGCTGTTGTTGTCTTATGCCGTCGTGTCCGATGCGTAGCGTTGCCATGGACACACCTCTCCTGGAACGCCCTGCCTCCTTCCGCTATCATTCCGATTCTGTATCCATAGACTTTTCTCGGTAAAAATGCTTCCATGCAGTAAACCCGAGTCTCCGCCCTCGACTCTCTCCCGTGCCGCTGCCGCCCGGCACAGCTGAGTTTTGACCTGGAGCAGATTGCCGTCCACTCGCTAGCCACTGCCCAAGCTGGGAATGGAATGGATATCCCTCTGCTTGACTCTCCCTCCTAGAGTCAAGACTGGTAGAGTACTGGAAACTCACCAGGTGTGACCCTACAAGGCGAATCAACCACTTAATAAACCACTTGGTAAAATACAGTATACATAAGGTGAAGTTTGGATGAGTTTTTTCCAGGTGTACCACTGCACCCCCAGCCTCTCCTGTCCCAAGACACCACCCCCTCACTAATTCTCAGACCCTCTCCAGCTCAAACAAACCCTGGTACCCTCCCTAAACCACTCTTGCCAGGAGATCCACTGCCAGAGACACAGATTCTGAGGCTAGCCAATCATCAGGGTGTCATGCCCGACAGATAATCGGGGAAAAAGATTTCCTAGGGAAAGAGACTCTAGGGAAGAGGAAAAGGAGGAGGAGGAGGAGGAAAGAGAAGGGTCAAGGAAGAGCAAATGTGGCACATAAGCAAATTGGTGTGACTGAAAGAGAGGGAGAGGAGGTAGAGCAGTAGCAAGCATAAAATGAGTGTTCGAATTAAGGACTTTAAACTCTTTTTTAGATTTAAAGGGAACAATTGGTGGCCACTGGAGGATTCCGAGGAGAGATTATAGCAGTGGGTGCTTGCTTACCTTGTTTGCCCATATGCACTTGTCCTGGAGCTAATTATAAATAACATTTTATTTGGCATTTACTTGATTTTTTAACAGCTGCCTGGACACTGAAATAATTTTCATCTTTTCATCTGCTTTCTTTCTTTTGTGCAGTTTGCACGAAAGAAAGGGCTGTGTGTTTAAATTGTTTTTTAAAATTCTTACTTCTCCCGGGGGATTGAAGCCAAGCAGGAAACTTCAACCTAAAAGGAGGAAGTTATCATACATGCACATACTGAAATTCAACTGGAGGCCCATTTTTTTGGTTTCTCTACCGACTTTAACCCCTTCCTGGGATAGCGGGAGACCGGGAACTCTGGCTCCCTACACCTCGAAAACTCAAAGTGGCTAATACAATGCAGAGCAAGTGTCTCAGACCTCACAGTGGGCAGCTGCACACACAGACCTATCCCATTTTGTCTTTGAGAAGAGTAGGGCCCTGCAACATCTTCCTTGCCCCATGGCATGGGCAGTTAAGGTTGAGTCAGGGGAAGTAAAGAACTCCCCTTTGCCCCAGGCAAAATGGCTGCAATGGGATTTGGTAGAAGCAGTAGCCAGACGAAGATGAGTTCCCTTCCTTTCTCAAGGGACTCGCCACAAGTATGGCGGCCTGAGGCAACACTCAGAAAAACCAGACCCCAAGACACACGTGATGGCACACGTGTTATATTAGCAAACAATTTTTGCATACATTCTCTTTTCAGCTGAATTCACCCAAACCTTAGAGCAGTCCTTTGTGGTGTTCTGACCTTTCCCATTTACTGCAGAGCTCTTCCCATGAACGGGTAAATTTGGGCACCACATCTGAGCTGAGGAACTTGGCACAGGGGGAGGCTTGGTGCTGAAAATAAATATACCAGACCCACGCATCCGGTGCCATATCTGTACTGGTCAGACCAGAGTAGGCTGTCTGAAAACTGACCGTTGTAAGACGAGAGCACTGGCCACTATGCCAGCAAGCGTTGGGGAAAGGCCAGGAAAGAGGGGCACCATGTGATACCTCTTCTTCCACGCCAGCACCTCCCAGAATACAGTCCCCCTTTCCTTCTTTCAGGTGAGTTCCAGCCAGTTCCTCCCCTACTCCAAGGCCCTACACACCCCCAGAGTTCACAACGTGAGGCCTCGGCTATTCCTGTCTAGTTCAGGTTCGAACATGAAGAAGCAGGAGGTCAGCAGCAGGTTTGCTGATTTATTTTCCACTCCTATTCTGGGAGGGCAAACTGCCAAACAATAATAATGATAATAATGGAATTTGTTAAGCATGTTTATGTGCCAAGCACTGTTCTAATCAGATAATAATAATGTTGGTATTTGTTAAGCGCTTACTATGTGCAGAGCACTGTTCTAAGCGCTGAGGTAGATACAGGGTAATCAGGTTGTCCCACGTGAGGCTCACAGTTAATTCCCATTTTATAGATGAGGTAACTGAGGCACGGAGAAGTTAAGTGACTTGCCCACAGTCACACAGCTGACAAGTGGCAGAGCCGGGAATCGAACCCATGACCTCTGACTCCCAAGCCCGGAGTCTTTCCACTGAGCCATGCTGCTTCTCTTCCCACCTAAGGCTCACAGTCTTAATCCCCATTTTACAGATGAGGCAACTGAGGCACCGAGAAGTTGAGTGACTTGCCCAAAGTTATACGCTGATAAGTGACTGAGCAGGGATTAGAACCCACGAGCTGTGACTCCCAAGCCCGCTCTCTTTCACTAAGTCACGCTGCTTCTCAGTCGAACCTTAACCCAGCATGACTACAAAGGTTCACTTTGCTTCCCTGAGTCCTTCTCACCCTTAGCTTGACTGCCCTACTATGAGTCTCTTGCTCCCCACCTTCTGATCGCCGTGCGCAGGGAATGTGTCTGTTTATTGTTGTTGTGTACTCTCCCAAGCGCTTAGTACAGTGGCCTGCACACAGTAAGCACTCAATAAATATGATTGATTGAATGAACTTGTCCAGTGAGAATCAATTAATGCTTTGCACAGAGTGCTTGCTGTGTGTAGCTCATTGTACTAAGTGCTTGGGAGAGTACAGTACAACAGAATCGATACAACAGAATCGACAGACACATTCCCTGCCCACAAGGAACTTACAGTCTAGAGCAGGAGACAGACCTCTTGTTCTCTGGCTCACTGGGCAATGGGGGGTGTTGCCATTTATCCCTGTGACCTATCTCAATTCCCACTCATCCATTAGAGGACCTGTTGCTGGCTACCTCTGCCCTAATTCTGCCCCAAGTCCACCTCTCCCAGACTCAGCTGAGCCATCCTCTCAAATTAGGCCCTGGTAGATAAGATAGGGACCTATCCCAGATAGAGGATGAATGTTTCAAGTTCCAAGAGCGCCTAGAGGCCCCATATCATTGGGACCTGCTTCATAGGTCACATGCCCTTCAGCCTCTTGCTATTTTCAGTTTCCTGAACCACAAAGGGAGGTAATGTGCAGCTTTTAGGACTGCGAGGGGCTGGCTGGGAACCACTTGTGTGTGGCAAAGGAAAAAAAGACAAAGAAATTGGTCAGGAAGCAGAGACATGTTGGCACCCTGACTCTAGGGTGAGGTCAGGGCCCAGGCATCTGGCTCCTGGGAGAATCTCACCTGGGACCCTGAGAAGAAACTCTTTTCTTAAATCCCAGGGACGGATGGGCCTTTCAAATCAGCTGGTTTCCCCTTCTGCCTCTAATGGAGAGAGGCCAGTCATTTCACTTTTAGCTGATCCAACCCCTGTTTGGCCTGGATAGGGCACCAGATACATTCAAGTCCTCTATTTTCATTTTCAGCACCCCGATTCCTCTGCTTCAACTACTGCTGCCATGTTTCAGGGCTTGGAAGCAGTGCCTGTGTTCGAAGGGACCTGGGAAGGGACTGCAAAGACTCTGGAGCAAGGTGGCAAGTTAGCACTTCTCCCAACAAAATGCTCTAGGTTTGTGTAGACTCAGGTGGGCTTTCATGCCCAGAATAATCCAAGAGCTATCACATGCATCTTCCTGTCAGTAATTAGAAATGCCTTCCATGGCCACCTTACTCTAATTAGACCTGTATCTATGTCATCCCAAATCTGTCTCTGTCTCCAGTAATTTTTATGGTCAGTTATCTCTTGCAGATTTACCTGAATCTCTTGTGCTGTAATTCAAAGCATTTTTTTCTTAATGACTATGGCATTTGTTAAGCACATACTAGGTGCCAAGCACTCTACTAAGCTCTGGGCTAGAAACAGTACACTCAGATCAGACATAGTTCCTGTCCCACTTGGGGTTCACCATCTTAGGGGGAGGATGAACAGGTATTGAATTGCCATTTTACAAATGAGGAAACTGAGGCCCAGAGAAGTTAATTATCTTGCCCAAGGTCACACAGCAGGCAAGTGGTGAAGCTGGCATTAGAACTAGGCCGTGCAACTTCCGTTCTTGTTCTCTTTGATTCTCAACGGCGAGCAAGACTAGCATTCCCTGATCAGCACTCCATTTCCAAAAATCATGTACAGTCCTGAATATAGGTATTAAGCTCCCTTTCTGTCTCCTCTTCTTTTCCATTCCCAGGAAGTTGCAGAAGCTTCGGTAAGAGCTCTTCCTCTAGACTGTAAGCATGTTGTGAGCAGAGAAGGTGTGTAAGAACTCCGTTATACTATACTCTCCCAAGTGGTTAGTACAGTGCTCTGAACACAGTAAGCACCCAATAGATAAAATCTATAAGAGAACATTTGTGGAGCAGTTGAGGTTCAAACAAACACTGAATTTTGATTGTGCCTGGAAGCCACAGTTTTTCTATTGCTCTTTTACCTGGCTGGGATTTTCGTTGTTTTTTTTTTTTTAGTCTTTTAGTCATTCATGCTATTTGTGTCACTGCCTTTGCTCCTTTGTGGCTGTCACCAGGTTATCTTGGATTTGGATCCTGCCACCAACTAAAGACTTCTGGAGTTGAGCATCTATTGCTGATTCAGGGGGAAAATGGTTTGTCTTCAAGCAGGGTGCCTGCTTTTTAGAACCATTGGTATAGTTTATTACTCCAGTTTCCTAACCATTTAGGAGACACTCAGAGACATACTGATAAATATGTATCACACTCAATAGATATGATTGAATGAATGAATGAATGAATGAATAAATAAATACTGTATGCCATTTCACAAACCAATTGAACAATTCCAAATGCTGACTGACCAAGAGTTTGACAGGTGGAGAGTGGATGGGACCAAAATAATAATGTTAGTATTTGTTAGCGCTTACTATGTGCCGAGCACTGTTCTAAGCACTGAGGGAGATACAGGGTCATTGGGTTGTCCCACGTGAGGCTCACAGTTATTCCCCATTTTACAGATGAGGGAATTGAGGCACAGAGAAGTAAAGTGACTTGCCCACGGTCACACAGCTGACAAGTGGCAGAGCCGGGATTCGAACCCATGACCTCTGACTCCCAAGCCCGGGCTCTTTCCACTGAGCCACGCTGCTTCTCAACCAACTGCAACACTGGGATTGTGGAATTCTGCTTGCTACCTTTTGTCATGCCAACAAATTCTTGTCTCTTTCCAATTCATGAAGACTTCCACAGAAAAATAAATTTCATGATATTTCGGTAACATGTGCTAGTCAAGAAATTATTTCTAGGGCTAATTTTATTCGGTAACACTCTAGGCTGTGAGCCCCATGTGGGACAACCTGATCACCTTGTATCCTCCCCAGCACTTAGAACAGTGCTTTGCACTTGGTAAGTGCTTAACAAATGCCATTATTATTATTATTGGGCTCTAGAAATCCGATTTAGGAACACACTACTCCTGCCTCCCCAAACTCAAAACTAGGTTCTTCAGAGGTTAAGGTGAACCTGATCCCGGAAGTGCAAAAGACAAGTTGCCGGGCCACCCAAATGCAAATAAAACTGTGTCATAGAACTGCAGGATGCTATATGCTGATGAGAACCACCATGGTCCGATAAAGAGAATGCTTCTCTCTCGTGAGTTATGTAGAGACAGAGTCGATATCTCAACGCCAAGCAAAATAAAGACCTCCTGATGCAGGACAGCTCACAGAGGATATGTTGGATCCTCCTTTCTCTGAAGTCTCATTGCACTCTCTCTTCCCTGTCAGTCGTGTTCCTGTTGTGGTGGTGAGTAGGCAAGCAGAGATGAAGCACATTGGCAAGAGTTTTACATGCCGAATGCCTTTACAGCTCATGACGGCAGCACAATGCCAAGTCCTGGTAGGAACTTGGTTGCCTTGATAGTCATTGCAGTCTTTGTTGCCCATACTAGCCAGCCATGTTCCAGGATTTCTCCTGGGCCTGTCCATCTCAGGGAATGTTCTGGGTGTCCTTCAGTAAGAAATCTTCATCTCGGATGGCATAGTCCTAGCAAGGAGAACCTGGACTTGAATTCACAAATGGATTCCCAGAGCAACTCTCTTTCCCTTGGATCAACAGTAGGGCTAACAAGATGAAAAGAACAGACAACCCTCTATCCTGGATAATTTAAAATTTCAACTCCCTGGAGGCAGGGGGCCAGGCCAGATGACCCCCCTCCCCACGCACCGCCCCCAACACACACAAGGTCCCTTCCAGATCTCTGTGATTATATGATTTGGGGGTTGATACTCAAGACCACTAGGTAGAAGAGATAGACTGTCCAGTCTAAGATTTTATCTGCACATCTATCAATCTCCAATGTCTTTGGAAAGTGGTGGTCTATCTACTGACAAATAAAAATAAGAGGAAGCCAGCCCTCTGGAAACTCTGGAGGGGATATCTAAACCACAGTGCCTTCTCTCAAGAACTAGCAAATATAGGCTCTGACGGTACAACCTGCCCTCTTGGAAATTGTCTCCGATTCTCCCATGTCAAACGATGGCCACAATACTAGCAGAATGAGGGTGGAATCCAGAAATCAGGAGAGCTGGACAGTCTGCATCGGAAAGGAGACACACACCCTTATATATATGCTGCACATCAATTAATTGATATTTACTGAGATCTTACTATAATAATAGTAATAGTGGTATTTGTTAAGTGCTTACTGTGTGCCAGGCACTGTATTAAGTGCTGGAACACTGTTCTAAGTACTTGGTAATATAATCCAATATAGGTGGTAGACCCAATTCCTGCCCATAAAGAGTTTACGGTCTGTAGGAGGAGACAGATATTCAAATCAATTACAGTTAGGGGAAAGAATATAAAGATCTTTTCATAGATGCAGCATGGATAGAGCATGGGCCTGGGAGTCAGAAGGTCATGGGTTCTAATCCCGGATCCTCCACATGTCTTCTATGTGACCTTGGGCAGGTCACCGCACCTTTGCCTCAGTTACCACATCTGTAAAATGTGGATTGAGACTGTGAGCCCCACGTGGGACGGGGCCTCTGCCCAACCTGCTTTGCTTGTATCCACCTTGGCACTTAATACAGTTCTTGGCACATAGTAAGCGCTTAACAAATACCATTATTATTTTTGGAGCAGCACACAGTGGACAGAGCACAGGCCTGGGAGTCAGAAGATCATGGGTTCTGATCCCGGCTCTGCTGCCTGTCTACTGCATGGCCTTGGGCAAGCCACTTTACTTCTCTCTTCCTCAGTTACCTCATCTGGAAAACAGGGATGAAGACCGTGAGCCCTCTGCCGGTCAGGGACCATGTCAAACTCGATTTGCTTGTATCCACCCCAGGCTTAGTATAGTGCCTGTGACATAGTCAGTGCTTAACAAATACCATCATTATTATTAATTACAGGTGCTGTGGGGCTGGGGTGAGTACCAAAGTTCAGAGCTAGTACTAGACCCAGGTGCAGGATTAATCAGTAGTGCTGGGGGTGGCAGCAGGTACAGGTGAAGAAATTTTGCCTTAATAATAATGTTGGCATTTGTTAAATGCCTATTACGTGCCAAGCACTGTTCTAAGTGCTGGGGGAGATACAAGGTCATCAGGTTGTCCCATGTGGGGCTCACAGTCTTCATCCCCATTTTACAGATGAGGGAACTGAGGCACAGAGAAGTGAAGTGACTGGCCCAAAGTCACACAGCTGACAAGTGGCAGAGCCGGGATTAGAACCCACGACCTCTGACTCCCGAACCCGGGCTCTTTCCATTAAGCCACTCTGCTTCTCGTGCTGTTGTCACCATCTCCCTAGAATTTAGGCCTCCTTGCCTATGGGGCCACTTTTGCTGTAAGGGCAATAACTCTGAGGAGATGGTGCACTGCCAGCAGCAGAAGGCTTCTCTTTTCATGTGCTCCAGCTGCTGCTGCTTTGCTTTTTGCTCCTTGAAGTTTCTTGCCTGTCACGGAACCCTGTAAGAAGTGCTTCAGCAGCACCAAGAGCAGCTGTTGCTGCCGCTCTAACGTCACCCATAGCTCCCTGCCTTCAAATCCTTCAGTGGCTCCCCATTTCTTCGCCCGTGGGACAAAATTTGCTGACCACTGGGCTCAAGGCTCCCTCTTACTTTGCCTACACTCGAAAGTCTCTACACAGTTTACTCCTCTGAAGCTAACCTACTAACTATACTATACTCACAGTTCTTCTGTTGCTTGTTCCCTTCCCCACCATCCACTGCCACCTCCACCAACGATATTCCCTTTTTCCCTCAAATCCTGCAGAGTATGTTCCTCCCTATCTCCAACTCTCCTAAAAGTCACCACCCCAACAGACTATCTTCTTGCGCCTCTTTTTTTCCCCAGTTACACCAAACTATCAGCCACTTTAACACTCCTCTAATGATCTGTTGTTTCTTTAATCACTTTCGTTTTTATCCTTTGTATCTCTGCTCTTATTCTTTCACTTATTATATATTTGGCCATTTATATCTACCCAACTCCCCATCAGAGAGGGCAGGGACTTCATTTTTGTCTACTGTTACGTGTTCCCAAGTCCCTATTGCAAAGCCCTGCACCCAGCAGGTCTTCTATCAACTCTTCTGATGGTGATAACACTAAGTACTCTTGGGTGAGAGTTAGACCCCCCCTCCCTCCCCCACGATATGAATTTCACAGGGTTTGGAGTCTGACCACTTTCTCTTCAAAAAAACTAATCCACCTGGTGGACAATAAATGCCTCTTTAATCCACGTGGTGATGATGCCATTTATCAACTGCTTGGAAAACACATCTCTGGAAACATACAGAAAAGGGAAATGTGTTGAGGGTCAGCACCTGGGGGTGGGGTTCAACCTCAAACACTTAAAGACAGAATGAGAAATCTGAATGGCCTAAAGATCATCCAGGCCACTTATCCACTGCTGAAACATTTACAAGGAAAGGTGGCAACAGCACCAAGTAATGTCCTGAATGCCAGGTGTGGAAACTCTAACTGAGATTTTAAAATTACGTCCATTTTAGTGCAAAGCAAAAAAAATAAACCTAATTCCAAGATTTGAACTAGTTTGGTTAGTTTTCAACACAACATGCTGCTTCACTTCTTCACTTATACTTCCTGCTTCTGTCCACATCTGGAAGTGATGAAATAACTTGGAAAAACTTAACTCTATGGAAATTTTTGCCCATTCTTCAACAACACCTACCAATCATTTCCCTTTGTCTTTGACTTCCAGCTCAAGTGTGCAACATCGCTTGATTAATCATTCTTATCTAGCATTTACTGTGTGCAGAGCACTAAGCACTTGGGAGAGTACAATATAACAGAGTTGGTAGACACATTCCCTGCCCACAGTGAGCTTGCAGTCTAAAGAGGGAGACAGACATTAATATAAATAAATTATAGATAAGTGCTGTGGGGCTGAGGGGAAGGTGAATAAAGGGGGCAAATCCAAGTGCAAGGGTGAGACAAGGAAATGGGAGAAGAGGAAATGAGGGCTTAGTCAGGGAAGGCCTCTTGGAGGAAGTGTGTTTTTAATAAGGCTGTGAAGGTGGGGGAAGAGTGATCGACTGTTGGATATGAAGAGGGAGGGCATTTCATGCCAGATGCAGGATGTGGGCAAGGGCTCAGCAGTGAAATAGATGAGATCGAAGTAGATTGAGTAGGTTGGCATTAGAGGAGCGAAGTGTGCTGGCTGAGTTGTAGTAGGAAACAGGTAAGAAAGCAGGATGGGGCAAGGTGATTGAATACTTTAAAGCCTATGGTAAGGAGTTTCTGGCTGATGTGGAGGTGGGTGGGTAGCCACTGAAGGTTCTTGAGGTGTGGGGAAGCATGGACTGAATGATTTTGTAGAAAAATGATCCAAGCAGCAGAGTGAAATATGGACTGAAGTGGGGAGAGACAGGAGGCAGGGAGATCAGCTACATCAATAAAGATTCACAGTATGCTCCCCACATTCAGTGTGGCTTAAAGGAAAGAGTTCAGGGCTGGGAGTCGAGACCTGAGTTCTAATCCTGACTCCACCTTGCCCGCTGTGTGACCTTGGGCAAGTCACTTAATTTCTCTCAATTTCCTTATCTGTAAAATGGGGATAGGATTCCTGTTCTCCCCTACCTTAGACTGTGAACCCCATGTAGGACAGGGACTGTGTCTGTTCTGATTGTATTGTATCTACCCCAGTGCTTGGCACGTTAATAATAATAATCAAAAAATATTTGTTAAGCACTTCCTATGTGAAGTGCTTAACAAATTTTTTAATTATTATTATTAGGTTCTATCTAGGTTTAATTAAAAAACAGTTTATGAACACCCAGTCGTGGTCTTCCCCTCTAAAGAGACAAGTGAAGTACCGTTTGAATGGTCCCCATGTCAGAAACCGTAGCTACAAACACAAGGTATTTTAGGCTTTGGCCTAAAATCTGCATGGTGAACATTTCTATTAATTCATCTTTTAGCTTTCAAATCTTCAAGCCTGGGAGCTGCCACTTCATTTTATGCTTATAGGACCAGCAGTATTGCAAACCCATCTGTGTTATTTTTAGTAAAGGCAAATGGCATGGCAGTATGAAAAAAATTAGAACTCATTCTGTTTAATGGCCGTGACAGTTCCAGTCTCGTTTTCAATCCAAAGAAACGGAGATTGATAACTTTTATTTTGGTTCAGGTTGGCCTTGTGGAGAGTAGGCTCCAATCTCATTATATGTGTCCCCCGATTGCCAAGAAGAACAAATAATTGTCAGTTGATGCTGAGGGTAATTGTATCTCAGCCTCTCTCTTCCTCACCCCACTATCATACCGTCTAGGCTCCGGTGACTTCCCTGAGGTGGATAGAGATTCTGCCTGTCAGTTGGGAAGCCTGGTGGCATCAGTTTCTAGGGCATGGGTCATGGTCTAGAGTATAGGTCATGGGTTCTAATCCCGGCTCCACCATTTGTCTGCTGTGTGACCTTGGACGAGTCGCATCACTTCTCTGGGCCTCAGTTACCTCATCTGTAAAATGGGGATGGAGACTGTGAGCCCCATGTGAGAGAGGGACTGTGTCCGACCTGACTTGCTTGTAACCATCCCAGTGCTTAGTACAGTGTCTGGCACATAGTAGGTGCTTAGCAAATACCATAATTAATTAATTAGTTAGAGCAGGCTCAAAGACAGAATTAGTGGTACAGGTCTCCAGAAAAGAGAGATGAAGCTTCACATCCAAAACCCTCTGAACATTAGTTAAGTGCTAGGAATCAAGTTTGCCTCTTTTGGAATTATAGCTAAAGCAGGCGTTTTCTACTGGAAAAAAAAATGCTGGGAAAAATTCCAGTTCCTGGTGTCAAAATGTTATTTACGTCTTCTAGGCCCAGTCAGCACACTGCATTTCCTTTTTGACTGGAAGAAAAGTTGGCTTTCTTGGCTAACATTATTTATTCTCTGCTTGAATATCTATGCTCTGAAAACAGAGCTAGATATGGATTTGTGACAGTCTTCCACTCCATCCACTGGACTAAGACAGGAATGCGTGGGAACTTAGAAGTCACTGGAAACATGTCTTTTTAGATAACTGCTGCTAAGAAAACATTATTTTGTGCCAGCAGAGGGTGTGTGCCTTAAAAATAAAGAAATCCTAACTACAGAGGCCCTGTGATAGCCTGGTATGTTTCAAATGTATTGGAAGTAGATTGACTACCTTGGGCTGTCAATCAGTCATATTTCTTACAGGGTGCAGAGCACTCTACTAAGGGCTTGGTCTAGTACAAGATAACAGAGTTGGAAGACATGTTCCCGGCCCATAAAGAGCTTACGGTCTAGAGGGGAAGACAAACGCTAATGTAAATAAATAAATTAAGGATACGTACATAAGTGCTGTGGGGGTGAGGGGGTCAGTCAGTCAATTGTATTTACTGAATGTTTACTGTGTGCAGAACACTGTAACTAAGCTCTTGGGAGAGTACAGTATAATAATATCACAGACACATTCCCTGCCCACGACGAGCTTACAGTCAAGAGGGAGGTTGAATAAAAGGTGCAAATCCAAATGAGTGGAAGAACAGGAAATGAGGGCCTAGCTGGGGAAGGCCTCTTGGAGGAGATGTGCCTTCAATAAGGCTTTGAAGGTGAGGAGAGTGATTGTCTGTTAGATATGAAGAAGGAGGGCATTCCAGGCCAGAGGCAGGATGTGGGCAAGAGGTCAGTGGCGAGATAGAAGAGATCTAGGTTCAATGAGTAGGTTGGCATTAAAGGGGCAAAGTGTCAACAAGAGTTTTTACGCTTGGGCACACTTGAGTTTTGCTTATTGGTCTCTATTCTTCCTTAGCACACAGGAGAGATCAAAGTAGGGAAGCAGCATGGCCTCATGGAAAGACATAGGCCTGGGAATCAGAGGCCCAAGGTTCTAAACCCGGCTCTGCTAATTGTTTGCTCTGTGAACTTGGGCAAGTCAATTAACTTCTCTGTGCCTCAGTTCTCCTGTTCTCCCTCTGACTTATCTAACCCAGCCCTTAGAATAGTATTTGATACAGAGTAAGCATTTAACAAATGCCATAAAAAATATGCCCCCTCCTGGTCATAAACTTATCCCTCTCCCCCAGCATTTCCTCCTCT
This sequence comes from Ornithorhynchus anatinus, assembly GCF_004115215.2. Lineage (NCBI taxonomy): Eukaryota > Metazoa > Chordata > Mammalia > Monotremata > Ornithorhynchidae > Ornithorhynchus > Ornithorhynchus anatinus. The sequence goes on from NC_041749.1 coordinate 51,285,545, forward strand.
ATGTTGAGCTCTCGGAGAGAGGGGATACTGCCAAAGTGTCTGCAGCAGCAATCTGTACCCAGTTAGCCAGCTGCCTTACTGCTCTGTCTACCTTGACTCCTTTCAAATTCAATCCCTTTTGCAAAATTCTCCCTGTACTCCCTCCCTGCCTGCCTCTCTTAGTTCTAAAGAGACTTAAAAGGTCATCCCAGGCTTGCCCAGTAACCACAAAGAACACTCCCTGGCAAGTACTCCCTGAGCTAGGATGAAAACTCAGGAGTCCTGATCTTTGATCTCCCTCCTCTTGCTCCTTCAACCTGAATAGAATAGCCAAAGATCCTGATGTGGTCCGCAAGGACAGGGTTTAAATTGGGGTAGATTTTCTGACACCTTTAAAAGTTAGCTTTAAAAGTTCTGTCCGGGGTAAATCCTGCGGATTCTCCCGATTTAAAGTAGCTAAGCATCAAATGGGAGCTTGATAAATGATGGCACTACTCATTGATTAATCAATCGGTGGAATTTATTGAGCATTTATCGTGTGCAGAGCACTACAGTAAGTGTTTGGGAGAATACAATACGTTGGGGTTCATGTTCCTTCCCCACAAGGAGCATACAATACAGTAGGGGAGCAGACATTAAAAGAAATTACAGATAGAGCAAATGGCAAAGTGTAAGGGTATGTTGGAAAGTGCTGTGGGGCTGAGGGTGGGATTAATATCCAGGGTTTAAGGGGTATGGTTCTAATTGCATAGTCGGTTCAGAGGGGCAGGCAGGTAAGAGAAATGAGCGCTTAGTCAGGAAAGGCCGGTGGGAGGAAACATGACTTTAGGAGGGTTTTGAAGACAGGGAGAGTGGCAGTCTGTTGGATAGGAAAGGGGAGGGAGTTCCAGGCCACCCCAACTATTAGCACTATGAATACTACTAAGCAGTCTATGTGGTAAATTTGCTCAAAATCATATTCCAGGCAAAACAAATAGAATAAATACATATCTGCTCAACCCCGATGGAGAAATATAATTTGTTTGGAGCACTTCGCTCTCTTTATCCTTGGCTTGAGTCTCCCACTACTCTTATATATGCTGCTGTCATTCAAACCTGCCGGGCCAACTCTGCCCATGCAGGAGGGCAGTGATTGTGCTTTTTCCCAGGGAAACCCTAGCTCAAATTTTCGATTCCACAGAAATGAGAAGAAAAAAAAATCCCAAACCATGAAGAACTGATTTTAATAAATACAAAAATTATGGGCCTGAAAAGATGACAAGACTGTGAGCCCCACCAAGGGACAAGGACCACATCTAATTACCATCTCTGTATTCTCTCCCATTGCTTAGTACAGAGTTGTGCCCATGGTAAGTGCTTAATAAATATCATTACTACTACTGGCGGAGAAACCACGCTCCAGTCAGCATCGATGCATTAAATTGACCTCAAGTCACTGGTTGTTGCTGATGTGGGCACGTAGCATTGGGATTATTTAGTCAGAGCCTACCCAAAGAGCACCACTCCCCCAACGCCCCTCAGTGGCAAATATGAACACTTGGGGAATATTTGCCCTATTCTCAAATTACAGTAAAAAATAACTCATTAACAAAGTCAAGAAAGGGAACGTTAGAGAAGAAAGTGTACGTGTGGCGTTTCATCACTTTGTTGGTGTGCCAAATTCAGAGCATTCGCCATCGGGGCTGCCACCTGGATGGAAGAGAGAATGCTTTGGTGGCTATAGGAGCATGGATTCCCCTCAGGGGAGAGCACTGTGCATTTCTTTAAATTATATATTATAAATTATTTATATTAATGTCTGTCTCCCCCTCTAAACTATAAGCTCATTGTGAGCAAGGAACGGGTCTGCCAGTGCTGTTGTATCGTACTCTTTCAAGCACTTAGTACAGTGCTGTGCACACAGTGAGCACTCAATAAATACCACTGACTGATTTACAGAGCACCAAGGTTACCCAATGGTTAGGTGGCTGCACTTGTGCAGCTAACTCAATGGCCCAACCAGTCCTGACACACTTTAGTCTAGGCCTCGTTTCTGGTCTACCTGGCCTAGGGAACTCAAAGGAGAAACCCCACTGTGCATGTACTACTGGCCAAGTCAGTCACTCAATCGTATTTACTGAGTGCTTACTTACTGTACTAAGTACTTGGGAGAGTACAATGCGGCAATAAACAGACACATTCCCTGCTCACAGTGAGTTTACAGTCTAGAAGGGGAGATAGACATTAATATAAATAAATACATTACAGATATGTACATAAGTGCTGTGGAGTTGATAGGGGGTTGAATAAAGGGAGCAAGTCATGGCGATGCAGAAGTGGGTGGGAGAAGAGGAAAGGAAGGCTTAGTCAGGGACAGCCTATTGGAGATGTGCCTTCAATAAGGCTTTGAGGTGGGGGACAGTATTTGTCTGTCGGATATAAGAAGAGGGGGCATTCCAGCCCAGAGGCAGGTCTTGGGTGAGAGGTTAGCAGCAGAATAGATGAGAATGAGGTGGCTGGGCAACCACAGGAGTTTCTTGAGGAGTGGGGAAACATGGCCTGAATGTTTCTGTAGAAAAACAATCCAGGTAGCAGAATAAAGTATGGACTGGAGTAGGGAGAGACAGAAGGCAGGGAGGTCAGCATGGAGGCTGATACGGTAATCAAGGCAGGATAGATAAGTGATTGGATTACCGCAGTAGCAGTTTGGATGGAGTGGAAAGGGGAAATTTTAGCGATGTTGTGAAGGACAAACCGACATTATTTAGTAATGGATTGAATATGTGGACTGAAAGAGAGATTGGAGTCAAGGATAAATCTAAGGTTATGGGCTTGTGAGGCAGGAAGGATGGTGGCACTGTCTACAGTGATGGGAAAGTCACGGGGAGGACAAGGTTTGGGTGGGAAGATAAGGAGTTCTGTTTTAGACATATAAGTTTGAGGTTCCGGGAGGACATCCAAGTAGAGATGTCTTGAAGGCAGGAGGAAATGCGAGACTACAGAGAAGGAGCGATCAGGACTGGAGATGTAGATTTGGGTATCATCTGCATAGAGGTGGTAGTTGAAGCCATGTGAGTGAATGAGTTCTCCAAGGGAGTGGGTGTAGATGGAGAATAGAATGGGACCTAGAACTGAACCTTGAGGGACCCCCACAGTTAGGGGGTAGGAGGCAGGGGAAGAGCCCTCGAAAGAGACTGAGAATGAGCATCCAGAGAGATAGGAGAACCAGGAGAGGACAGTGTCAGTGAAGCCGAGGTTGGATAATCTTTCTAGGAGAAGGGGGTGGTTGATAGTGTCAAAGGCAACTGAGATATCAAGGAGGATGAAGATGGAGTTGAGGTCATTGAATTTAGCAAGAAGAAGATCACTGGTGACCTTTAAGATGGTGGTTTCTGTGGAGTGAAGGGGACAGAAGCCAGATTGGAGGGAGTCAAGGAGTGAATTGGAGGAGAGGAACTTAGATAGACAACTTGCTCAAGGAGTTCATAGAGGAAAGGTAAGAAGGAGATGGTGCGATAATTGGAGGGGAACCGTGGGGTCAAGGGAGGGTTTTTTTTTTAGGATAGGGAAGACATGGGAGTGCTTGAAAGCAGTGGGGAAGAAGCCATTGGAGAGCAAACAGTTGAAGAGGGCAGTTAAGGAGGGAAGAAGTGAAGGGGCAAATGTTTTGATAAGTTGTGAAGGAATGGGGTCATATGCACAGGTGGAGGGGCTGGATTTTGAAAGAAGGCAGGAGATCTCTTCAGACACTGCTGGAAAAGACGGGAGAGTTGAAGAAGGGGCAGGAGGGGGGAGGGATAGGGGAGATTTTAGGGAGATCATGCCTGACAGTGTAGGCAAGGGATGGGGGAGGCGGGGGATAAGGGGTTTGAAAAGGGAGTTAAGCATCTCGAACAACTGGCGAGGACAATGGGCATAGGTGTAATAAGGGTGGAGAAATAACGTTGCCAGGCTGAGGAGAGGGCAGAGTTAAATCACGTTTAAGGATAAACCTGAAGTGGACAAAGTCAGCCTGATATTTAGATTTCCACCAACAGTATTCTGCGGCTTGTGTACAAGAGTGAAGGAGGCAGACTGAGGCAGTGATCCAGGGCTGTGGGTTAGTGGTATGAGATGGACGAAGGCATGGGGAGTGAGTGAGTTGAATTCAGTAGAGAGGGTGGTTGAGAGCAACGATTTGGTCATCAAGGGAAGGTAGTTTGGGTGTGGAGGTTAAATGGGGCATGACAACTTGAGAGAATTGGATGGGTTCAAAAGGTCGGCAGTCTCTGTGGGGGATCAGCACAGATCTGTGGGGAGGAGGTGTGTGGGAGTGAAGGCAGATGAGGAGGTTTGGGGCTGATGGAGGGACTTCAGAGTTGGTGAGCATAGAGACTGTGCAGTGGCTAGAGATGATGAGATTGAGTGTGTGTCCAAGTTGGTGATTGGGTGAGCTGGGAGCTGGTGAGTAGGAGGTCAGTGGAGTTGTGGAATGATAGAAAACCGGAAGAGGAAGGTCATCAGGAACATCTAGGTGGAAACTGGAGTCCCCAAGGATCAATGAAAGAGAGAAGGAATGTAAAAAAAAAGGGATCAAAATAGTTTAAAAAGTTGGAGGAGGAGCCTATGGGGCGGTAGTTGACCATTACTAGAATCTGAAGTGGGCGAGGTGGGTTTCTGGGGAAGGGAAAGAAAGGGATGGGGGAGGTGGAATGGTGCGAAAGCAGCACTGGGGAGCGAGAAGGAAGCCAACACCTCCTCCTATCCCCATGAATCGGGGGTTGGGTTGGGGAGTGGGTGAAGATCAGGCTTCCCCTGAAGAGAGCAGCAGGGGAGACTGTGTCATGTGGGGAGGGCCAGGTTTCAGTGTGGGCGAGGAGGAGCAGTGATTGGATCAGGAACAAGTCAAGGATGAAGGGAAGCTTCCCCACGATGGAGCCGGGGTTCCACAGACCACACTTGGTTGAGGCTGTGGCTGGGGTATTTGGTGAAGGGGATGGCGCAAGGGGTGCAAGGGGTTGGATGGGAGTGAGTAGACAGGGGGAGGGGATTGAGGGTGACGCTGGGACAGGGATGGGGTGGGGACAGCGAAAGGGTTGGGTGGAGGAGGGGGAGGTGTAGTGGGAGGAGAGGACTGGGATGGGCTGATTGGTGGGCAGGGATCTAGGAGTCATGGTGGGGTTCAGTGCAGTTTAGCATTATAGGTGAGGTAATCCACCCAAGTCCTCTGATCCTTGTCCTTTCCAGTAGGCCATCTTTAATAATAATTCTAATAATAATAGTGGTATTTGTTAAGCGCTTACTATGTGCCAGGCACTGTACTAAGCACTGGGGTGGATATAAGCAAATCAGATTGGATACAATCCCTGTCCCTCATGGGGCTCACAGTTTCCATCCCCATTTTACAGATGAGGTAACTGAGTGACTTGCCCAAGGTCACACAGCAAACACATGGCAGAGCTGGTATTAGAACCCATGACCTTCTGACTCCCAGGCCTGTGTTCTATCCACTACACCATGGAGTGGTCTGTCTCTTGTCTCCAATTGACTGATGTGTGTCTCATAATAACAATAATAATAATAATGATCATGGTATTTGTTAAGTACCTGCTTTGTGCCAGGCACTGTACTATGTGCTGTGGTGGGTACAAGCAAATCAGGATAGACACAGTCCCTGACCCACATGGGGCTCACAGTCTCAAACCCCATTTCACAGATGAGGTAAAACTGAGGTCCAGAGAAGTGAAGTGACTTGCCCAAGGTCACACAGCAGACAAGTGGTGGAGCCGGGATTAGAACCCACAACCTTCTGACTCCCAGGCTCTATCCACTAGGCCTTGCTGCTTCACTTGTCTCCAGTTGACAGGTAAGTGTCTGTGCCACTGGGTTCCCCACAGGGATGTGAGCTTATCACAGTTTGGGAATAAATTACTAGGCCCCCATAGAAAATAACAGGTACGAGAAGAGTTTTAAGACTAGGACAGATGCCTACCTGTCAGGGACTTTTAGATGCAGTGATCCTTTCTCGCCTGATGAGTCTATGGCTCCTGGGGGAAGAGCATTCTGGAGTACTTTGCCATCACTCTAAATGTTAATCTGCCCTGCCCAAGCCAACAGCCAATCACAGCCTGTTTCAAAACTGCTCCACTGGCCTAGTTGAGTGAAATAATTAATGAATTGTGCTCATCCAAATCTGTTTTCAGGTTTCTGCCCTCAACCATGGCACCCTGCTCAGGAATCAGTCCACTGCTGTAATATGCCAAGCAGCTCACTTAGGATGTCCTGCGAAGCAAAATGCTTCTCACTAGAGAGGAGGAAACCCTTGCCTTGGATGTTACCCAGACTAAGAGGCATCTCCATGTCAAAGGTAACACCATCTGCATTTCAATTCACTTGCTTGCCTGTGCTCCATTTAAATCTGCATTCTAGTAGAGCTCTCTCATTGCCCCAAAAGCATGACATCATAAATTTTGTTTGGATGGTTTCAAAGGGATGACTGGAGGAGAAAGAGAAGCAAGAGAACTACTTCAATAAGGCACCGAACCAGGAGGTTTGCTCAGGAGGTCAAGGTCACTCACCACATTCTCTGAGCCCCCTGTCCCGTTGGCTAGCTGGCACTCTTCTGCATGGCCATTACAGAAGCAACTCCCACGGACAATCAGGTCATAGATGGCATAGTGGGTGAATCTCTGAGGCTTCTCCAGCAGCCTCCCTGCCTGGCAGGGGCAATCCTGCCTTTTCAGGAGCAGGAGACGTAAATTGGTGAGTTTCAGTAAGTCTAGGGCTTCTGGGCCGTAGGGGTCTTCAATCCGACTGGCTGGAGTTAAGGCCGGTAGATAACCTGGGAAACCAATACAGAACTAAGATGATTAGTCACCATTTTCATAGTTCATTTCTTCTGAGGGTCTTAAAGTCCTTGATCAATATTAACTAAGCTTCACGCACTGAAAGATCTAAGCAGAGAATATTTATTTCTCAGTTTGATTCTGTGCATTCATTCATTCAATAGTATTTATTGAGCGCTTACTACGTGCGGAGCACTGTACTAAGCTCTTGGAATGTACAATTCGGCAACAGACAGAGACAAATCCCTGCCCATTGACGTGCATGAAACAACTGATGAAACTGCCTTTGTTTTCCTGGTTGAAAAATGGGCCAGAAAACCATCCACCATCTTATCTTGCCCAGTTGATTGTGGGGGATTATTAATCCTTCTTGATTGAGTAGAATATAAGGCTACCAGCTTTCCTAAATAGTCAACTCACCCTGAGGAAGTAAATGGAAGAGATAGGGCCTAAGGCTCAGGAGTCTCAAAAGGAGGAAACACACCTCCTTGTCTTCCACTCCCTAGCATCGAAAAATAGAGATTCCAGCTAAGAATGGTTTCCTCTCCAGAAGTAGCACTGTTTCTCAAGTCTGAGGTTTTGGGGACCAAATAGCCTCAGCCAAGCAGTCTGCACAGTGAAGGCACTAAGAAAAACAGCAGGACCGGGAGCATAGGAAGGGAATGAAAATGTGAGCAGGGCCCTGTTCTCTGAACTTGCTTTGGGGGCTTAAGTGTTAATGATATCCACTTGCAACACCTTGAGAGTTAAGACCCCAAAGGATCACTTGTCCCACAGATAGCAAAAGCAGGATGCCTATTTTAGGACGGCAAAGGATAGCTGTGAATGGCTTTCCCTACACTGACTCCCGATGGAGAAACAATCCTTTCCTTTAATGATGGTTCTTACTTCCATTTTCAGAGGTGACCCATTGCCTGGTCAGGTCTCCCAGAACCTGGGGATTGCCTTTTTGTAGAATGCCGTGTTAAAGGAAACTCAAAATTTAGCGCTCACACCATGCCTAACGCCGTGTGCGCCAAAACCGAGACCGTGTCAGGCTGTAGGCAGACGCGTGTGGTCGGAAGAACATTCCCTGATTTTTGTTGCCACGGTCTACTCAGATGGCACAGTGAAAACATGCATCCTGGACCAACTGAATGCATTTTAGTTCAGGTCACTGAATGCCATGTTAGTTGAGGGAACGGGCTCAGTCTCTGGTGTCATCTCCTGTTGGACCTTTATTCTGAAGTAAGGCGAAGCATGGATTGAATTAGTGTGCCCTCCACGCCAATGCACCGGAGGGCAGGCCACATTAGTTCCCAGGCTTAGGTCCCCTTTATGGATGTGCTAGCTCCAATTTGAAATCTATTTTCTCATTTGGCAGAATTTTGCCATCATAGCATAGGTACTTGCCCTAGAGGTTCTCTGGCCCCGGCATTATGAGAGGTGACAGTCTCTGTCAGTCTGACTCTATCAGTCGAGTCAAAGCTTTGTTCCATAGGGCTTCCCTCGCTCTCTTTTGCTCTGCATTTTTTCGATTGGACAGGCAAGTTAAAATACTTGCTGTGTATAAAATATTTCTTCCATTACTTTTTTTGTTACGAGGGGTCAGAAGAGAGGTGGTTGTTGGTGTCTGCTGATGTTCGGTAGATAATTCTATTGTAGGCTGCACTGTGCCCCTGTCACATATGCAAGATCAAATCCATCTGAAAAAGCCCCTGGTGAAATTTCCTGACTCAGTCACAAACTCTCACCTAGGGACTCCAGCCCATCTGCCGGTCCCTGTGCTGCTTTGGAGGGGGTTGATCTTTGTTTCCTCCTTCCTCCCAAACTAGGGCAGTCACGTACGGCATGGTGAATGGCCCTAGCGAGGCCGCCAAGGTGCTCGCATTCCCCCAGCCAAGGGAGCCATGAGCAAATAGCTCCGGCTGGTTAGTCCAGCTGTCCACATTCCCCGGATCAATGGACCCGTGAGCAAATGTTCAGTGCAGGTGCCTACATTCCCCGAATCAATGGAGCCATGAGGAAGGGTCCCCATCCATTCAGTCCAACCAAGCCCCCACATTCCCCTGGTCATCGGAGCCATGAATCAACCACTCAGGCTATTCAATCGAGTTGCTCCATTTTTTTTGGTTGATGAAACCCTGTGTTTCGGGATCAGGGTATTCACTCCGGGCTTCCTTCTTCAACTGAGTCACAGGCCCAAAGCCCTCCCTGCAAGTACAATATACTAGATCCCCGACACCAGCTTTGGTCCTTTTAGTCACCATCCAGAAATTCCACCAGCCACTGACCTCATCTTAACCTCCTCCATCCACTTTGTTCTCTGGCCACTGGGCTACAGAATAATCACTGGCCTGGGGTAAACCATCCCCTCATAACTTTACAGACTTCTGAATGCCGGCCACCTTGTCTTCCATGCCAATGCAAACTTGCTCCAGGCAGCAGATGGCAAGCCGCAGAATGCAAATCAACTTGAACCCAGACATAGTAAAGCTGTCTTCTCTTGGTCCAATCAAATTTTCCCAGAGAGGAAAACTGACACTCCCCCAAAATAAGTTAGTTCTTCTGAAGACCTCAGGGAACAAAAACGCAAACATTATGGGAAAATGTGGGTATTTAATCAATACTTTAGGATGATATGAAAAGCAGAATAGATATAGATTGTCAACCGTCAGAATACTATAGACATGTATATATGTATATAGATATATATATATATAGAGAGAGAGAGAGAAAAAGAGAGAGACAGAGTTAAATGCATCATTCTCCCTACCAGCTGTCTCTCAATGCATACCATTTAGCATCAGGGGACTGACAAGAGAGTGCGGATGGCTTGGTGCAAACCATCACCACGACACAAAAACAATTTAAACACATGTCAGGGCTGGCAGGAGGCTATGCTTCTGTTTTCTTAATCATTAGTGCTTGAGCAAGAGCACACAGGATGGCAAAGGGCCAGAAAAGATGCAGACTGTAGTTTCTGGGCACAGTGTCTAAGTGATTCTCAGTGTGACATTAACACCTATTATCTCACCATCAGTAGCATTGTCTTTGAACCTAAGGACTGCTCTCTAGGTAGGAATGTGTGCATATGTGTGTGTGTGCATATAAATATGTATATATACATATGTGTATAAATATATATGTGTGCAGGTGTGTGTGTGCTGTATGCATGTAAATATATGCATATATGTGTGTGAGTGTGTGTGAATGTATATGATTTTTATGTATACATGTGCATATATGTATGGATATGTCTGATATACCAGAGACTTCCCTCCATAACTGCAGGGAATAGAATCAGCTTGATTCTCCCCTCCAGATTGGGATGCATGTGTTCCTAGATTCTCCCCTCCACTCCGGTTGTGCCTAGGTGAAAGGAAGAATGAAGGCTTGTTTCCATCTGGGCACGAGAGACCTTGACCTCCCGAAAGAACTTCCTGCGTTGAAACAAGACCTCGGCCTTTGACTAGGAAGACTCAAGAAAGTGCAGGTGCCAGTTTCTTTACTAGGACTACTCACCTCCCCTCTGGTGCAGGGCACTGCATCCGAATACCTCGAAGTGCAGGTTGAGCCTTCATCAGTGAGATCGTCCTGGAGCCCGAAAGCGGCAGTACAGTTAATGGCAAAATATTTGTAAGGCCGCCAGGTCTGCCCATGGTCCTGGGATCGCTCCAGTATCGTGGCAGCTGGCTGAGGGGACTTGAAGACCACAATGACATGGGTCAAGTAGAACTCAGTCTCTAAATCCAGCTGAATCTCCTCCCGGTGGACACCCTGGGCTGACTGCCACCAGGTACCGGGATGAACAAAGAAGTCGTCGGTCATATCAGGCGGCGGGTGGGCGTTGTCAGGCTGCTGAGCATTGCACTTGGTGCACCTGGGCTGGCCACAGCCTGGAAGGGTGGGCAGGGGAGCCGGTTCATGTAAGTAAGAGCAGTACAGTTCAGTGGCATTCTGCCCGCAGGTGGTTAGCGTAACGGGGGTCCGGCCGGTGGCCAGGTTTGCCACGGGAGGATTGCACGCGTGGCCATCGCAGCTGAAGGGGGCCAGTCTCCCTGGATCTGCAACAGACATTCACCCCCCGCCCCATCCCGAATAGGAGTTTAATAATAATAATAATAATAATAATGATAAAAGAAAAGGTCTCAGGTTCTTCTTTACCCCCTCCCTCCACCCGACCGCTGCAGACCCACTAGGTGGTCGCCAACCCAGGGGATTGAATTGCCAGCAGCAGTCAGCTTTCTGCTCTTATTCCAAACCAGAGGAAACTGATCTTTGGAATGTGGCTCAACCCCTAACCATAAACCTGGGAAGAGATTGAAAGAAGCTCCTCCCAGTAAAGCTAAAGACCGGAGAAACCCAGGTAGGCAGCTATCATTTGGCTAAGCCACCTCATTGCATATGTTTAATTATCCTGTTATTGGGCAGGGATTGTCTCTATCTGTTGCTGAACTGTCCATTCCAGGTGCTTAGTACAGTGCTCTGCACATAGTAAGCGCTCAATAAATACTACTGAATGAATCCTGTTATGCTTAGAAGGCCAGTTCCCAGAGGGCAAGGATCGTGTCTCTCTAAATGGTGAGTGCAGAGCAACTGGTCCACCTTAGTAAAACTTGATAATCACTGGTAATAACCATAACCAGGGATAGAGCACAAAGTAAGCACTTAAATATTATTATTATTATTATTATTAGGTGGGTAATGAAAGAGGGATGAGAAGTCTAATGCCCAGAAACACACAGTTCCAGGACCGTCTGACACCATCAGTGTGGAGATGACAAATGGTAATATTGGCAGATAATACTACTAATGATAATAATAGTATTTGCTAAGGTCGCAATTGAAACAATTTGAAGAACAGTGTGGCCTAGTGGATACAGCACAGGCCTGAGAGTCAGAAGGATCTGGGTTCTAATCATGGCTCTGCCACTTGTCTGCTCTGTGACCTTGGGCAAGTCACTTCACTTCTCTGTGCCTCAGTTCCCTCATTTGTAAAATGGGGATTGAGACTGTGACTGTGAGGTTGAGATTGTGAGCCCCACGTGGGACATGAGGCCGTCGGCCTCAACTCCGTTGCCGAAATATACATTCCAAGCACTTAGTACAGTGCTCTACACACAGGAAGCGCTCAATAAATATGATCGAATGAATGAATGACAGGGACTGCTGGTATCCTGATTTGCTGGTATCCACTCTGGCGCTCAGTACAATGCCCGGCACATAGTAAGCGCTTAAGTTCTATCAATAAAGAAGAAGGGACTGAGAATCAGGCAATCTGAGTTCTAATCCTGCCTGCTGTATGACCTCGGACAAGTCAGTGCCTCGGTTTCCTCACCTGTAAAATGGGGATTAAAAACTTGTCTACCCTCCCCCACTTAGAATGTGAGCCCTCTGTGGAACATGGACTTGGACTTGGATAATCTGATTATCCTGTATTTACATCCCAGTGCTTAGTACAGCGTTTAGCAAATACCATTTTAAAAAGCACATAATTTTTATGATACTATTAATAATAATAATGATGATGGTATTTGTTAAGCATTTACTATGTGCCAAGTGCTGTTCTAAGCGCTGGGGTAGATACAAGGTGATCAGGTTGTCCCATGTGGGGCTCACAGTTTTAATCCCCATTTTGCAGATGAGGTCACTGAGGCACAGAGAAGTTAAGTGACTTGCCCAAAGGCACACAGCAGAGCTGGGATTCAAACCCACGACCTCTGACCCACTAAGCCACACTGCGTTATTGCATAATGGTGTCTTTCTGGATTCTTGGTTAGAGAAGTCACCCTGTATCTTACGGACACCTTAAGAGCTGTGCTGGTGTTCTCCCTCCTGTTTCAAATCCCCAAATCCCTATACCTTTCAATACCGGGCACTGTTATCAGCAAAAAACCTATGTCTTCATCTAGAGAGAAGGAAGGAGGGCAGGATAGACTGGGTGGGGGAACCCCAAAGGAAATTAAGATGTTGCTTTGGTTCCCAATTTTATCATTAACCGAAGCGTGTTAAGGCTATGTAAAAGGGATGTTAATGGGCACTTCATTTTGGCCACTAGCATCACTATAAATCAAAGTGATTTAATTTTACAGTCCTGAGGTCACATGAGCATGCTTGCAAAAATAACACGAGTGGGGTGTCAGAAACCATCTTAATAACTGGAAAAAGAACTGTTAGTTCAGGAAGTATGGAAAGTTAGCAACCAAATACCCTAGGGCTGCTTAGCAGAGTTTGAGAGAGCCTACTTAAGGAATGACGATCATTTAGCTCCATTCAATTATATTTATTGGCCGCTTACACCCTCCCCACTCAGGCTCTTCCATTATTGCATATTTGTCCATTTATGCCTTCTTGATTTCCCATTAGATTGCATGCCCCTCTAGGGCAGGGATTACATCTTATACGTCTGTGTGTTCCCCAGATCCTTATGGTGCTCTGCACACATTAGGTGATCAATGAACTGTGTGGCTGATGATATTGATGATCAGTGAGATTTGATTGGCCACAACCTCCTTCAAGATTTCCTATGGCTCAGGGAGGGTGAGGTGATGGTTTTTTTTAATTGTACCACTTTCCCGCCGGCCTTCCCTCCTCCCCACTGTCATGTTGCTAGCTCCCACGCCTCTCCCTGAGCAGGAACCGGGGGAAGCTGGTGGAGGATGGAGACTTCATCCCAACCCGAAATTGCCAGAAGACCCCACCCATGTGGTCCCATTATACTCATCTGACTCGGGGCCCTTACGGCCTCACAAATTAAGGGCCAAAAGCCACCAAATGCTCAGCTTGCCTGACCGGCTGTATCCATCTGACCTTTATCCATGCTGCCTTCCCTACTAGGGTTTAGAAAAGTCAATCCCAATCCTGAAGGGCTACCAAGCCAAACTCTGGCCCTGCCTCATACCCAAGCTTGATCTTTACTTAGTAGTAATAGTGGGAATAATAGCTCGAGAATTTTTTCCCCACTGCTGCTTGGCCCATGTTAAAAATGATGGTTTTGCATTGGAAAGAAGCAAATTAAAACCCCACTCATTGCTTAGTGAACACTGTTACTATTACTGCTCCCCTCCCGACCCCTCACTAGTGTGGCTAACCACCCCGGCAGCTTGCCCTACCATATAAACCTCTGAGTCTTTGCAGAGCGTGGGTCAGATAGGTTGAGAAAAATGAGCTATGAACAGGGATGCATATTGGTCTTTGCTTCTCCTTAATCTGTAGGCACAGAATTATGCCACCTCCTAGCACCAGGTCAGTGATTATCAGGATCATATTTGTTGGAGAGAAATTATTTTTATTTTCCATCCCTTGGGTGCAAAGTAACAGTCAATTTCATGAAGCAGGGAGAGCCAGGCTGGCCCTGGGCTTCAAGATGTCAGAAAGGTTATCTGTCTCACCAGTTAATGCAAGGACATCGATACCCACTTCCTGTCTGGACTTTTGTGTCATTAGGCGAAGGCAGGGGAAACAAACTGCAAATGAGTGAGTGAAGGGAGGGAACAGGTGGGGGGGGCGGGGGGAGACTGAGATCAATGGAGGTGAATGAGCCAGAGAGATGGGGAAAGAAAATTAGAGAGTGCATAGGCCAGCTGGGATGGAATTGATTAGTGGTCACAGATGGCTAACTCTTGACCACTTAGCTCTTCCCTGGTGAGTCTCACAATGGCTGGGATGGGGCAGAGCAAGGGAGACAAGCAGCTGGAGCTTTTCTGTGTGCCAGGAGAGACTGACTCACTGAATATTTCATGAAGGGTTGAACAATGGGAATTCAGTGTGCAGTTCTCTGCCCTGGAGGGTGCGTGTTGTTGAGATTGATTAACTTTGGTTCCCGAGATGGCTAACTCTGCCCTAAAACTTCAGTATTTCTTCACTTTTACCTCCCCTTCCCTGGGCCAGGTCATTTTTTTTAATGGTAGTTGTTAAGCACTTATGTGTCAGGCACTGTACTAAGCGCTAGGATAGATACAAGATAATCGAGTTGGATACACTCCCTATCCCACATATTCATTCATTCATTCATTCAATAGTATTTATTGAGCGCTTACTATGTGCAGAGCACTGTACTAAGCGCTTGGGATGAACAAGTCGGTAACAGATAGAGACAGTCCCTGCCGTTTGACGGGCTTACAGTCTAATCGGGGGAGACGGACAGACAAGAACAATGGCAATAAATAGAGTCAAGGGGAAGAACATCTCGTAAAAACAATGGCAACTAAATAGAATCAAGGCGATGTACAATTCATTAACAAAATAAATAGGGTAACGAAAATATATACAGTTGAGCGGACGAGTACAGTGCTGTGGGGATGGGAAGGGAGAGGTGGAGGAGCAGAGGGAAAAGGGGAAAAGAGGGTTAAGCTGCGGAGAGGTAAAGGGGGGATGGCAGAGGGAGTAGAGGGAGAAGAGGAGCTCAGTCTGGGAACGCCTCTTGGAGGAGGTGAGTTTTAAGTAGGGTTTTGAAGAGGGAAAGAGAATCAGTTTCACATAGGACTCCCAGTCTTCATCCTTCATCAGATGAGGTAACTGAGGCACAGAAAAGTTAAGCAACTCGTCCAAGGGCACACAGCAGAAAAGCAGCAGAGCCGGAATTAGAACTCAGAACCTCTGACTCCAGGCTTTTGCTCTTTCTGCTAGGCCAAGCTGCTTCTCATGAAATGGTTAGGAAATGGAGTTGTCGAATACTATGTTCTTCTCAACCCTCTTGCTCTCCCCTCTCTTCCCATCCCTATTCAAGGTTCCAGGTGGCTAAGCTGCCTAGGATAATAACAAAATAATTTCTAGTACCTTAGGCAGATAGAGTTATCAGGGATCTTTGTTGCATTCCAAAGACTGTGAGCCCGTTATCGGGCAGGGATTGTCTCTATCTGTTGCTGAATTGTACACTCCAAGCACTTAGTACAGTGTTCTGCACATAGTAAGTGCTCAATAAATACTATTGAATGAATGAATGAAAGCCTGGAAATGTAGATTTTAAGATGAAGGAAGGTAGAACTCACAATGTTGTGTTTCTGCCTTTCTCTTTTAGAATCTTGGGTGCATGCAGTTTATGATTCAAATCAAATTTGAGGTGCAACTTTGAATATTTTGCATATGCAGTGCAAGCTGCATTCCAAATGCAAGCAAATTGCCCCAACCACTCCTCCATTTTCCTCCAGGACTCCAGCTTCTGTCTCCTAG
This sequence comes from Ornithorhynchus anatinus, assembly GCF_004115215.2. Classification (NCBI taxonomy): domain Eukaryota; kingdom Metazoa; phylum Chordata; class Mammalia; order Monotremata; family Ornithorhynchidae; genus Ornithorhynchus; species Ornithorhynchus anatinus. The sequence continues at coordinate 51,301,480 of NC_041749.1, forward strand.
TCCCTGCCCTGATGGATTGTATTAATCTGGCCTCTAATTTTGGAAGGCAGCACAGCCCTAGAAGAAGCATGGAGCCGAGAGTCCAGATGCCTGGTCATTGGCCTGCTGTGTAACCTTGGCCAATCCAGTTACCCTCTCAGGGGCACTGTTTGTGATCTAATAGCCTCTATCTCCCTCAGCACTTAGCACATAGTATTTATTCATTCGATAATATTTACTGAGTGTTTACTGTGTTCAGAGCACTGTACTAAATGCTTGGAAAGTACAATTCAGCAATAAAGTGAGACAATCCCTGCCCACAATGGGCTTACAGTCTAGAATGAGGGAGACAGACATCAAAACAAGTAAACAGGTATCAATAGAAATAAATAGAATTATAGATATGTACATATATACACAAGTGCTGTGGGGAGGGGAGAGGGGGTAGAGCAAAGGGAGCCAGTCAGGACAACGCAGAGGGGAGGCGGGGCTGAGGAAAAGGGGGGCATAGTCTGGAAGGCCTCTTAGAGGAAGTAGGGCTTTGAAGGGGGGGAAGTGTGATTGGCGGATCTGAGAAGGGAGGGCGTTCCAGGCCACAGATAAAATGTGGGCCAGGGGTTGACGGAGGGACAGGTGAGAATGAGGCACAGTGAGAAGGTTAGCACCAGAGGAGCCGAGTGTGTGGGCTGGGCTGTAGAAGGAGACAAGGGAGATGAGTTAAGAGGGGCCACGGTGATGGAGAGCTTTGAAGTTCTCATGGTGAGGAGTTTTTGTGTGATATGGAGGTTGATATGGAACCACTGGAGATTTTTGAGGAGGGGGGTGACATGCCCAGAACGTTTCTGTAGAAAGATAATCTGGGCAGCAGAGTGAAGTATGGACTCAAGTGGGGAGAGACAGGAGGTTGGGTGGCCAGAAAGGAGGCTGATGCTGTAATCCAGGCAGGATAGGATGAGTGATTTGGATGGAGAAGATAGGGCAGATCTTGGGGATGTTGTGAAGGTGAGACCAGCAGGCTTTGGTGACGGATTGGATATGTGGGGTTAATGAGAGAGCAGAGTCAAGGATGACACCAAGGTTGCGGGCTTGTAAAATGGGAAGGATGGCTGTGCTGTCCACAGTGATGGGAAAGTCAGGGAGAGGACAGGGTTTGGGAGGGAAGATAAGGAGCTCTGTTTTGGACATGTTGAGTTATAGATGGCAGGAGGACATCCAAGTAGAGATGTCCTGAAGGCAGGAGGAGATGAGAGCCTGGAAGGAGGGAGAGAGAACAGGGGAGGAGGTATAGATTTGGGTGTCAACTGCATAGAGGTGATAACTGAAGCCATGGGAGCGAATGAGTTCTCCAAGGGAGTGAGCGTAGATGGAGAATAGAAGGGGACCAAGAACTGACCCTTGAGGGACCCCTACAGTTAGGGGATGGCGGGGGGAGGAGGAGCCCATGACGGAGACTGAGAATGAATGTAAGTAAGGGCCTTAATTCTAGATCCCAACCTTGATGTCAGCTCAGAGAATAACAAGCATTCCAACCAAAGCAGCCATAATGACAAGTGAGCTCCCTTCTGACCGCTCCAGATAAGAGCAGTTCAATGTTGCCGTGGCCATGGGGTGGGAATAAGGTAAACAGAAATCCCACATTAGGCAGAACAGTAATGCTTCTCAGGATCGTGACCCAGCATTCAAAAAGCCTAAGGTGGGATCCATTAGGAGTTCCACTGTAGGCCAGGGCAGTGATGGCAATCCAACCCTGGCCTAACTGATGGAACCGGGCAATGGTGGAGAGAGGAGGTTGGCGACAGACATAGGCAGCTCAATTGTAGACACAAGCCTCTCTCTTCCCACCCCCATCTCACTCTTTATATCCTCTACCCCTTTTCCTCCTTTCCTCTTCCCTATCCTCTTTTCCTTACTCTCCTTTTAATTTCCCTCTCTCTGTCCCCACCCCACCTCCCTCTTTGCCCTTATCTGTCTCCACATCTTTTGGCCAGATTTCTGGTCACCTTAGATAGAGATGATATTTCCCCAGGCTTTATGAGTAAGCACTGAAACAGCTTAGAGAAACAGCAGGGCTTAGTGGAAAGAATACGGGTTTGGGAGTCAGAGGTCGTGGTTCTAATCCCGGCTCCGGCACTTGTCTGCTGTGTGACCTTGAGCAAATCACTTCACTTCTCTGAGCCTCAGTTAGTTCATCTGTAAAATGGGGATTAAGACTGTGAGCCCCATGTGAGACAACCTGATTACCTTGAATCCACCCCACAGCTTAGAACAGGTGCCTGGCACATAGTAAGCGCTTAACAAATCCATTATTATTATTGTGCAGATAATACAGATCTCTAGAGACCCTAAGGGATCAGAGTCCCAAAGACAGGGGAAACAGAGACAATGAAAGCAAAATCATTGAAACTTCTGCCACCAAGGAGATCTGTCAATAGCCAGGGCAATGTCATAGGGTCAGATAGTCCTCAACCTGTGGCTACCTAGCACCTCACACCCTCTGGGAAGGCCTTACTAGTAAATCAGAACTTCAGTGGGGACTAATCTGCCCTGGGGTGACCCAAAGCTATGGCCAGGGTGGCAGCTGGAGCAACTATTGACAGTGGTAAAACTCCCCAAGGGCAGGGATCGTGTCTACGTACTCTTTTTTATGGTATTTATTAAGCGCTTTCTATGTCAGGCACTGTACTAAGCGCTGGGGTAGATACAAGCTAATAATAATAATGATGGTATTTGTTAAGCGCTTACTATGTGCCATGCACTGTTCTAAGCACTGGGGTAGATACAAGGTAGTCAGGCCTCCCACTTGTCTCCCCCTTCTAGACTGTGAGGCCATTGTTGGGTAGGGATTGTCTCTTGCCAAATTGTACTTTCTAAGTGCTTTGTACAATGCTCTGCACACAGTAAGTGCTCAATAAATATGATTGAAGGAATGAATGAATCAGGTTGTCCCATGTGGGGCTCACAGTCTTAATCCCCATTTTACAGATGAGAGAATTGAGGCACAGAGAAGACTTGCCCAAAGTCACACAGCTGACAAGTGATGGAGCTGGGATTAGAACCCATGACCTCTGACTCCCAAGCCCGTGCTCTTTGCACGAAGCCACAGTTGGACATAGTCCCTGTCCCCACTTTACAGATGAGGCAACTGAGGTACAGAGAAGTTAAGTGACTTGCCCACCAAGGTCACATAGCAGACAAGTGGTAGAGCAGGGATTAGAACCGAGGTCCTTCTGACTCCCAGGTCTGGGCTTTACCCACCAAGCCACGCTGCTTCTCTATTATTATTTTTGAATTTCTCTATTATTGTATTCTCCCAAGTCCTTAGTACAGTTCTCTTTACACAGTAAGGGCTTGATAGATACCACTGATTGATTGGCTGAATGATTGATTACTGAGCTCTTGTTCCAGGCCTGGCTCTTTCCCAAAGCTGCTTCCCAGTCTAGCCTCAGGGATGTCTTGTGGCTCCACGGGCTTGTGACTCTCCTTCAGGGGCATAGGCTAATGAGGTTGCACTTGAACAGCGGGTGCTGACCAGAGACACCATAAATGGCCAGAGGTACCAGGGCACACAGAAGACCTGTTTGGGGGGAGGGGATTATGGTATTTCTTAAGCACTTACTATGTGCCAGGTACTGTACTAAGCACTGGAGTAGATCCAAGATAATCGGGTGGGACAAAGTCCATGTCCCACATGGGGTTCACAGTCTTAATCCCCATTTTATGGATGTGGTTAAATGAGGCCCAGAGAAGTGAAGTGACTTGCCCAAGATCACACAGCTGACAAGTGACGGAGCTGAGATTAGAACCCAAGTTCTCTGACTCCCAGGCTCCTGCTCTTTCCACTAGGCTACGTTGTTTCTCTTCATACTGTGGCCCTGGGGCATCAAGATTGTAGTAGACCCCTCAAGCTGTGGGGGTTCAAGAAGTAGGCAACCCCAGCAGAGTCACCTTAAAGTCCTTTTGGGCTCTACTTGTTAGGTCTCTCTTTTTGTGCTCTGTGGATTATGTCAGTTGTTGCTGCCTTCAGGGACTGGCTAAATTTTCTGTCCACTGCAGCTCAAGTTTCTTAAGGAGGATTGGGGCTGGTTGGAAAAGAGTGACTCGCTTGAGGTGGTGTGGCTAGGAAACAGTGAAAATGACTAAGGAAGTATGGACTGTGGAGCATTAGCATGAATCTAACCTGACTGTATGGACAGAGATCCTCTTGTTTGGTAAATTCCCCAAGTCTGAGATTGATTGTTTTAAAGGTGGCTTTATAAAGTGATTATTCCCTTTCTCAAGCATGTTTAGGCTAGATCTTGGAATTGCTAGTAAAGAGGGGGTATGGTGGGGGGTTGGAGGCAGGGTGGGACTCCCTCCACTGCAGGACCACCTCCCCAGAAATCACCCAATTACTTCCAATTTTTGTGGGAACAGGATCTGTCCATTTATCCCCAATATAAAAGGAACAATAATAATAATGATGAGTATTTAAGTGCTTACTATGTGCCAGGCATTATATTAAGCACTGGGGTGGATACAAGCAAATCAGGTTGGACACAGTCCCTGTCCCACAAGGGTCTCACAGTCTTAATCCCCATTTTACAGATGAGGTAACTGAGAAACAGAGAAGTTAAGTGACTTGCCCAAGTTGACACAGCAGACGCATGACAGAACTGGGATTAGAATCCAGGTCCTTCTGACTCCCATACCCGTGCTCTATCCACTACGATAAGCCGCTTCTACTGAAGCTGGAAGCCTAGATCCCAACTGCTTGCCTTCTCTGACCTCCCTGGTCCTGCTCCCAGCATGGAAAAGAGCCCAGGGTTTTTCCCGGTGATTTGTAGGGAAGCAGGAGAAAAGCTATTATGTTGGTATTTGTTAAGCGCTTACTATGTGCCGAGCACTGTTCTAAGCGCTGGGGTAGACATAGGGGAATCAGGTTGTCCCACATGGGGCTCACAGTCTTAATCCCCATTTTACAGATGAGGGAACTGAGGCACAGAGAAGTTAAGTGACTTGCCCACAGTCACACAGCTGACAAGTGGCAGAGCTGGGATTCGAACTCATGAGCCCTGACTCCAAAGCCCGTGCTCTTTCCACTGAGCCATGCTGCTTCTCCCAATCTGCTACCAGCTCCAATCCTCAGGCAAGGGCTGGGGAATATTTTCTGCTTTCCCTCCCACTCGTTTGCAGTTTATTATCGAATGCCAGAAGGTAATGAAACTCTACCAGCTCTCTCCCTTCCACCCTAAACTCCCTTCTTTGCCCCCCTTCCCCAGAGGAGATCTGGGAAACTGCTGCCATGAGAGGCAAGAAAGAGTGGGTGCTCAGTGCCCACTGTACCCGACCTCCTGTGTTCTAAACCAGAGGAGATTGCATCACTTGGATGGGGGACTCAACCAGTTCCTGCCTAGGGGAACCAATCAGGGGAAGTGGTGGGAAAGGCAGATCGTAACCTAGTGTTTCAACTGAAGGAATCTAAACCACAAAGTTTTTTGCAGAAGCCTTTCATTTGCCACGGGAGTCTCAGATCAGCAAGCCACAAATTGCAACTGCGTACCTGGTGAAGCTGTTTGCAAGATGTGGAGATTTTAAAGATGGGAAGACTGATAGTAGTAGTTTTGTCGATTCTGGGTTTTCTGAGACTGCGAGGTGGCTCTGTTTACATTTTGTTGATAATTAAAACTCTGTGACATATACCCGATCCCCTTCTCAGCTCTGCCCAAGGCAGCTGCCCCATTTGCCCTACTCTGATTATGTCATGGGCAGGAGAAAACATATACCAGTCACAAATGAATTGAAGCTCCCTTTCCTGTAACTACCCCCCAAAGCCTACAAAATGAGAGACAACCCAAAACTCATCAGGGAAGAACATAGAGCATCACAATAACAAACTGGCAAGGAAAAATTTACACCATTCTTTTTGAAGAGCAAGACCAATCTCCAGTTGTGATGACAATCCAGGCATGACCCATGTTTCTATCCACATGCTACACCAAAATTTTCTCTTGTTTGGTAAATTCCCCGAGACTGAGATTGATTGTTTTAAAGGGGACTTTATAAAGGAATTATTCCCTTTCTCAAGTGTACTCAGGCTAGACCTTGGCATTGCTTGGGAGAGTACAATATAACAGACACATTCCCTGCACACAACGAGCTTACAGTTTAGAGGAAGAGACAGACGTTGACATAAATAAATGAATTATGGATAGGTACATAAGTGCTGTGGTGCTGCAAGTGGGGATGAATAAAGAGATCAAGTCAGGGTGATGCACAAGGGAGTGGAAAAAAAGGAAAAGAGGGCTTAGTCAGCAAAGACCTCTTGGAGGAGATGTGCCTTCAATAAGGTTTTGAAGGGGGTGAGAGTAATTGTCTGTCAGATATGAAGAGGGAGAACGTTCCAGGTCAGAGGCAGGACGTGGGCAAAAGGTCGGCGGTGAGATTAAAAAAAAAAATGTTGGTATTTGTTAAGCGCTTACTATGTGCTGAGCACTGTTCTAAGCACTGGGGTAGACACAGGGGAATCAGGTTGTCCCACGTGGGGCTCACAGTCTTAATCCCCATTTTACAGATGAGGTAACTGAGGCACCGAGAAGTTAAGTGACTTGCCCAAAGTCACACAGCTGACAAGTGGCTGAGCCAGGATTTGAACCCATGACCTCTGACTCCAAAGCCCGTGCTCTTTCCACTGAGCTACTCAGCCACTGAGATGAGATGAGATTGAGGTACAGTGAGTAGGTTGGCATTAAAGGAGCCAAGTGTGTGGGCTGGGGTGTAAAAGGAGAGCAGCGAGGTGAGATAGAAGGCAAGGTGATTGAGTGCTTTAAACCCGATGGTAAGGAGTTTTGGTTTGATGAGGAGGTGGATGGGCATCCACTGGAGGGTTCTTGAGGAGTGGGGAAACATGACCTGAATGTTTTTGTAGAAAAATGATCTTGACAGCAGAGTGAAGTATGGACTGGAGTGGGGAGAGACAGGAGGCAAGGAGGTCATTCATTCATTCAATAGTATTTATTGAGCACTTACTATGTGCAGAGCACTGTACTAAGCGCTTGGAATATACAATTCGGCAACAGATAGAGACAATCTCTGCCCAATGACGGGCTTACAGTCTAATCAGGGGAGACAGATGGACAAAAACAAGACAACATAATCACGATAAATAGAATCAAGGGGCTGTACCCCTCATTAACAAAATAAATAGGGTAATAAAAATATATACAAATGAGCACAGTGCTGAGGGGAGGGGATGAGAAGCAGTGGGAAAGGGGGCTTAGTGGGAAAGCAGAGAGGGAGCAGAAGGAGCAGAGGGAAAAGGGGAAGCTCAGTCTGGAAAGGCCTCGTGGAGGAGGTGAGCTCTCAGTAGGGCTTTGAAGAGGGGAAGAGAGTTAGTTTGGCAGAGGTGAGGAGGGAGGGCATTCCAGGACAGCGGTAGGACGTGGGCCAGAGGTCGACGGCAGGATAGGCGTGAACGGGGGACGGTGAGGAGGTGAGTGGCAGAGGAGTGGAGCGTGTGGGGTGGGCAGTAGAAAGAGAGGAGGGAGGAGAGGTAGGAAGGGGCAAGGTGATGGAGAGCCTTGAAGCCCAGAGTGAGAAGTTTTTGTTTTGTGCAGAGGTTGATGGGCAACCACTGGAGGTTTTTAAGGAGGGGAGTGACATGCCCAGAGCATTTCTGCAGCAAGGTGATCCGGGCAGCGGAATGAAGAATAGAGTGGAGTGGGGAGAGACAGAAGGAAGGCAGGTCAGAGAGAAGGCTGACACAATAATCCAGCCGGGATATTACAAGAGCTTGTACCAGTACGATAGCCATTTGGATGGAGAGGAAAGGGCGGATCTTGGCAATATTGTAAAGGTGAGACTGGCAGGCATTGGTGACGGACTGGATGTGGGGGATGAATGAGAGAGCCGAGTCAAGGATGACACCAAGGTTGCAGGCTTGAGAGACGGGAAGGATGGTCGTACCGTCCACAGTGACAGAGAAGTCAGGAAGAGGACAGGGTTTGGGAAGGAAGATAAGGAGCTCAGTTTTGGACATGTCGAGTTTTAGGTGGCAGGCAGACATCCAGGTGGTGACGTCCTGGAGGCAGGAGGAGATATGAGCCTGAAGGGAGGGGGAGAGAATAGGGGAGGAGATGTAGATTTGGGTGTCATCGGCGTAGAGATGATAGTTGAAGCCATGGGAGCGAATGAGTTCACCAAGGGAGTGAGTGTAGATGGAGAACAGAAGAGGGCCAAGAACTGACCCTTGAACCCCTACAGTTAGAGGATGGGAGGGGGAGGAATAGCCCGCAAAGGAGGTCAGCAAGGAGGCTGATACAGTAATCAAGGCTGATACAGTAATCGATCTGTGTACTAGGTTCAGACTTTGTCCTGATTTTCTGGTACCATTTTAGTCTATTATCATTACGACTTACTAATAATTGTGGTATTTGTTAACCACTTACCATTTGCAAAGCACTGTTTTAAGTGCTGGGGTAGATACAAGATAATCAGGTAAGGCAGAGTCCCTGGCCCACAACAGGGAAGGAGGGAGAAGAGGGATATATTGCCCATTTACAGCTGACGAAACCGAGGCATGGAAAAATTAGGCATCTTACCCAAGGTCAAACAGCAGACAAGTAGCCGAGCTAGGATTTGAACCAGGTTGCCTTATTCCCTGGCTGGTGTTCTTTCCACTAGGCAACACTGCTTCTCAGAATAATTGTGGTATTTATTAAGCACTTACCATGTGTCAAGCTCTGAGCTAAGTACTAGGGTAGGTACAATCGGATCAGACACAGTCCCTGTCCCACCTGGGGTTTCACAGTCTAAGGAGAAGGGAGAACAGGTATTAAATTCCCATTTTACAGGTGAGGAAACGGGCCCAGGGAAGTTAAGTGACTTGTCCAAGGTCACACAGCCAGCAAGTGGCAGAGCCAGGATTAGAACCCAGGTCCTCTGACTCTAAGTTCTGTGCTTTTTCTACTAAGACATACTGTTTCTACTTTAGCTTCTGCAAAGGTGCTAAAATCACAAAGAGTGGAGGGGGAAGGAAATGGAGGCAAATGAAGGGGAATTGATTTGTTTGTATTATACTATACCAAGGACTTAGTACAGTACTCTGTACACAGTAAGCACTCAGTAAGTTCCATCAGTCGATCGATTGGTCAAACAAGCAAATTGGTGAGAATAATAATAATAATAATGGCACCTTTTAAGTGCTTACTATGTGCCAAGCATTGTTCTAAGTACTGGGGTAGTTTAAGTTAATCAGGTTGGACACAGTCCTCTCCCCCATGGGGCTCACACTCTTAATCCCCATTTTACAGATGAGGTAAACGGAGGCCCAGACAAGTTAAGTGACTTGCCCATGGTCACACAGCAGACACACAGAGGAGCCAGGATTAGAACCTACGTTCTTCTGACTTCCAGGCCCATGCTCCATCCACTAAGCCATGCTACTTCTGGAGCGGAAAAACAGAATTGGATTCCAGCATGCCTGTTGCCTTGACCCTTACCACCCTCCACACGTGAAGAACCAAGGAACTCAAGAAGCTCAGGCTGAAAACTCTGTTGTGATGAAGGCCAACAAGCAAGAATCCCTCTAGACTGTGGGAACGTGCCTGTTATTGTTGTATTGTACTTTCCCAACTGCTTAGTACAGCGCTCTACCCACAGTAAGTGCTCAGTGAATACGACTGAATGAATGAATCAATCAATCCCTTTAAGGAACACATTTTGTTGTTCCCCCAGAAATCCTATCTCCATGACATTAATTCAGAGTAGCACCTTTCAGGATTAACTAGCTACTTTATCAACAGCTTTTGGTTAAATTAGGGTACTCTCAATAGCCCCACAAAAACCCACTTGTGTCCCTGAGTTCTGCTTAGAGCAAACTTCTGGCTAGGCATTATGGGAAGGAATGTATGGGGATGTGTTTGTATGAAAATGTGGCTGTGAATGGGTGGTGGTAAGAATGTGTCCCAGGATGGAGAGGAAGGGGGAGCTGCCAGGAAATATTATACAGGAAGAACGGTCAGGATTTAGAGGCACATTGAATGTGGGAGGCAAATAATAGAAAGGAATCAGCGATACCAAGGTCTTCAACTATCATCTCTATGCAGATGACACCCAAATATACATCTCCTCCCCTGTCCTCTCCTCCTCCCTTCAGGCTCGTATCTCCTCCTGCCTCCAGGACGTCTCCACCTAAAACTCAACGTATCCAAAACTGAGCTCCTTATCTTCCCTCCCAAACCCTGTCCTCTCCCTGACTTCCCTGTCACTGTGGACGGCATGATCATCCTTCCCGTCTCACAGGCCCGCAGCCTTGGTGTCATCATTGACTCAGCTCTCTCATTCACCCCACATATCCAATCTGTCACTAGTGCCTGCCGGCCTCACCTTTACAATATTGCCAAGATCCGCCCTTTCCTCTCCATCCAAACAGCAATGGTGCTGGTACAAGCTCTCATAATTCGACTGGATTATTGTGTCAGCCTTCTTTCGGATTTCCCTTCCTCCTGTCTCTCCCCACTCCAGTCTATTTTTCATTCTGCTGCCCGCATCATCTTCCTACAGAAACACTCTGGGCATGTCACTCCCCTCCTTAAAAACCTCCAGTGGTTGCCTATCAGCCTCCGCACGTAACAAAAACTTCTCACTCTTGGCTTCAAAGCTCTCCATCACCTTGCCCCCTCCTACCTCTCCTCCCTTCTCTCTTTCTACTGCCCACCCCGTACACTCCGCTCCTCTGCTGCTCACCTCCTCACTGTCCCTTGTTCACACCTATCCCGCTGTCGACCCCTGACCCACGTCCTACCGCTGTCCTGGAATGCCCTCCCTCCTCACGTCCACCAAACTATCTTCCCCTCTTCAAAGCCCTACTGAGAGCTCACCTCCTCCAAGAGGCCTTCCCAGACTGAGCTCCCCCTTCTCCCTCTGCGCCCCCTCCCCTCCCCACCCACCCTCTGCTCCTCCCCTCAGCACTGTCCTCATTTGTGTATATTATTTATTACCCTATTTATTCTGTTAATGAGATGTACATCCCCTTGATTCTATTTATCGTGATAATGTTGTCTTTTGTTTTGTTCTGTTTTGCTTTGCTCTCTGTCTCCCCCGATTAGACTGTGAACCCGTCATTGGGCAGGGATTGTCTCTGTTGCCAAATTGTACATTCCAAGCGCTTAGTACAGTGCTCTGCACATAGTAAGCACTCAATAAATACTATTGAATGAATGAATGAAGGATGTGAGACAAGGAGGATCATGGTGGTGGTGTATGCTTGAGCCTAGCTTTTAGGAAACATTTTCAAAAATGAAAACTTTCAGAATAGCAGCAGATTTAGAGAAGCAGAGTGGTCTAGTGGATAGAGCCCGGGCCTGGGAGTCAGAAGGACCTGGGTCCTAATCCCATCTCCGCCACTTGTCTGCTATGTGACCTTGGGCGAGTCACTTAACTTCTCTGTGCCTCAGTTCCCTCATCTGTAAAATGGGGATTAAGACAGTGAGCCCCATGTGGGACAACCTGATTACCTTGCATCTACCTCAGCGCTTAGAACAGTGCTTGGCATACCTTACGCGCTTAACAAATACCATCATTATTATTATCTGGTGAGTCCTTGGGGCCTGGATCTAATGGAAGTTTACTGTATGTGATTGGCTACAGGGGTGCTCCTGGACCCCGACAGAAAGACCGACACCCATGGAGAGATTTTTGTCCCCCTCCTCCCAGCCCCAAATATATGCGCTCGCTTTACTTCACCTATTCATTCAATCATATTTATTGAGCACTTTCTGTGTGCAGAGCACTGTACTAAGCGCTTGGAAAGTACAATTCAGCAACAGAGACAATCCCTGCCCACAACAGGCTCACAGTCTAGAAGGGGGGAGACAGACAACAAAACAAGTAAACAGGCATCAAGAACATCAATATAAATACATAGAAATATAGATATATACACATCATTAATCAAATAAATAAAATTATAAATATGTACATATATACACACAAGTGCTGTGGGGCGGGGAGCGGGGTAGAGCAGAGGGAGCAAGTAGGAGTGCACAAACAATTACCTAGGAACCCACACGCATACAATCAGACACACACACGCCAATATCTACCCAGACTCTCGTATACACCGTCCCACCTCTACCCTCTCATAGACACAGTCTCATTCACCTACAGACATACACATCCCCACCTCGAAACTTGAATACATACACAGTCGCCATAATAATAATAATAGTATTTGTTAAGCGCTTACTATGTGCCAGGCACTGTACCCAGATTTACTAACTCATATCCAAACTCACTTCCAGGCCCACTAAAACAACACACTTTCCAGGGCTTTTTTTTGGCCCAAATGCAGTTAAACAGAATGTGTCCCCTCTGCAGTGTAATTTACAGTCAGAATGGGGAGCCATAATGGTTCCCTACAGTGGTCATGATACGGCAGTGTGAGGGCACCAAAGAGTGGGAATGCCCTGAACTCACTGCTCTGATCCTTAGTTATATTTCAGAGCCATTTTACTCAGCTTGTGGAAACCCAGTCATAGACAGACAGACATATTGATAGGCATATTGATAAACTTCACATCGATACATACTTTTCATAAACAGTATACACACCTATTATCTATACATGCATTTACACATATGAAAAACTAAGGAGATGCTACCCCAAAAATAGGGGGAAAAGAAAGAAAAACACCCAGAAGAAATATAATATGAAGGAAGTGCAATTTCTGGGGTGGAATGCATAGAATTCAGTGACTATTTGGGTGGAAGAAGGATAGAGTGGGGTGGTCTGATGGAAAAACCATGAGACTGTGGGAGAGAAGACCTGAGTTCTAGTTACAGCTCTATCGCTGGCCCATTGTGTGACATTGGGTAAGTAGCAATCTTTCTGAGCCTCGATTTTCTCCTCTGTAAATGTGGAGATAATAATTACCTGCCCCTCCCTACCTCCCAGAGATATTGTAAGGATAAAATAACTGATACAAAAGCATTTTGGAGAAATCTGACAAAAGGCTATTCAAAAAATCCAGAAGAAACAAGAAGGTAGGAGACGGGGAGATGGTGGGAAATAGTAGCTGAGAGGAAGACCGTCTGGGGAGGAGAAAGGCCAGATGTGTGGGAGGGTGTGAGGAAGAATGTCAGCAGGTGCCACAGTACTGCAATTTGGGGGGAAAGCTTTAGATTTCTTGGTTTGTTCATGCCTTGCTGATCCTCTCTCTGTAATTAGTTTACTAGCTTCCCCTCTCCCACCCACAGGATCCTCCCCAAAGAAAATACAGTCATTGCTTTGCCCTTTCGGGTCATGGAGAGAAAGACAGTCCTGATACACAATTCTTTGGTCTTTGGGGGGGGGCGGGGGGGGCGGGCAGCCTACGTGAACACGTGGGAGAAGTTTGTTGGGGGTGGGGACGACGACGACTATGCAACTACAAGGATGGGGAAGAGGGACGTGACAGACTCCAGAAACTGGTGTCCAATTGCCGAATTGGTCAGACACCTTGCAGAAGGACCTCCGACTCTATACCCATCCCCATCATTGTACTGGAGCATTCCCCTGGCTCCAGGTGAGCCGGCAAAGCCTGAACTGGGATGATGGAATGAGTTGAGCGTGTCGGGGAGCGGTGGTGCCCACAGGTGTTTGAGGGATTGGGTGGATGGGAGGCGCGGGGGGCAACTGTGATCTCCATCAGGAGACTTTTAAACTACACGGAGTGGGATCAGAGTAGGATGGGATGACACCCGGGTGTCGCTTACCTGCCTCGCCGTGCCGGGTCACGATGTATTCCAGGAACACTAGCAGAGTGAGGCTTCTGGGCTGCATGGCTGCCAGTCCTGGGGATCCGCCGGGGGCCAGAACCGTCCGGGAGGCGTCTAAACGCCGGGGCCCTTCATCCCTCTTCCCCACGCTGGCGTGGGGCAGGGTAGGCGGCATCCTTCCCGCTGCTCCTGTCCAGACCCCAGGCGGGGAGTCCGGAACCCAGAGCTGGTGGACCGGGAATACCTTCCCTATTCACGTTAAACCTTCATCTTCGTCTTTCTGGCACCTAACCCCGGGGAGGGCTAGTGAGAGCGGATAGGGGCTTTTGGGGTTCGGAAACGTTACTTTCCCCACCCCTGCTTCTTTTCTGACGAAGAGTCTTTTGCCCCTGGCGCTCCTCTCTGTGATCCAACCTTCCTCCTGGGTTTCTTGCAACCGCTCGGATAAACCCTCTGCCCTAACTGGTCAGCTCTGGCTCCGTGACCCGCTGCAGGGAGGAGATCATTCATTCATTGGATAGTATTTTTTGAGCGCTTACTATGGGCAGAGCGCTTGCCCATAAGCTGGTTGCTGCCTTTCAACGACTAAGAATCTCTTCCTCCTAGGCTTCTTTTAGCTCCTGAGCTTGGCGGCCGGTTCGCTTTTGAGCTCTGGCCCTTTAAATTAAATACCCAGCACGTGGCTGATGGCTCCGCCCCGCCCCCGGCCAGATCCGACTCGTCACCGCAGCGCCATCTACCGGGCGTCTGCCATCATTACCTCCCCCCACGCTCCGGGAGGACTGGGCGACACCCCTTTCCCAACACAAAAAACGATAGAGGAAAGGAAACCCCGAACGGAATTAAAAAGCCAATTGAGACCTAAGCTGTCGCAGTCTAGCTATCCAAATCCCTGGAAGGTAATTTTACATTAAGTAACCGAGTCAGAATCGAGTCGGTGCAAGCCAGTCTTTCAGTAATTTCCTGAATAAGGCTTGGCACCAGCTCATCTCTCTGTTTCTGATTGAGGATTGTCCCCCGACCCAATAGATTTGCATTCGCTCATACCAGCTCAGGCCTGTGTATCATCATCATTATCACGCTGGAGAAGCAGCGTGGCTCAGTGGAAAGAGCATGGGCTTTGGAGTCAGGGCTCATGAGTTCGAATCCCAGCTCTGCCACTTGTCGGCTGTGTAACTGTGGGCAAGTCACTTAACTTCTCTGTGCCTCAGTTCCCTCATCTGTAAAATGGGGATTAAGACTGTGAGCCCCACGTGGGACAACCTGATTCCCCTATGTCTACCCCAGTGCTTAGAACAGTGCTCGGCACATAGTAAGCGCTTAACAAATACCAACATTATCACCCTCAAGAACAAGACCCACAAGAACGAACCCCCCGTCCTCCCACGTCCCATAGTTCTAATGGGAAGTTGCTGGCCTGTGTCTATTTTGTGAATAGGTGCAGGGATTTTGCACCGTACCTAAGGGTCGGCTGGGGCCAAGGCTCGGATGCAGGAAAGTGAGGCCCAGGGCTGGGAGACTATGAGAAGGAAAATGCAGACCGGGAGGGAGATGGGCAAGGTGCAACCAGCTGGTGGTGAGCTTGTTTTGTTCCAGAAGGCAATGGAGAGCTACTGGAAGGTCGAATCATGGAGTGACACGGTCCAAGAGGGAGGCGTCGAAGATAGTTTTAGCAGGAGTGTGTAGAATATCTGGGTGTGGGAAGAGGCTGGGAAATTTTTAAAAAGTGGTACAAGACTAAGATCAATATCATCTTCGCCAACTGTATTATTGAGGGCCCTACTTTATGCAAGACACTATACCAGGCACCGAGGGCTGTTACAAAAGAGGGAAATAGCCAGGTCACTTGTCCTCACGAATGGAATTGAGGTCCAAAGAGAAACAGTTCCTTGTCCAAGTGCCCAGCAATTTTTTTATGGGGCAAAGAGCAGAATCCAGTATTAGCCCTGGTACCGGAAACAGTGACTTCTTCCCCTTCACCCCACATGAGATGGCAGACCCTGATCTTTTCTTAGTGTTGCTTTGTTTCCTAATACTATAATTGCCTTCTCGACACCATCTGCTTGAAGCCAATCTTTTATTTTGAAATGGGAAACGTTTTTACACATGAAATGGGAAGGAGGGGGAGGGAGAGAGAGAGAGAGAGGAATTTCCCACTGGGGTTCTACTTCTTGTGAACTGAATCACATGCAGATTAGTTTTCGCCTTCTGATTCCTTCTGTGCCTCATCCCTAAAGGAATCTGACTTGGCCAGCAACTACCCCATGGAATCCTGGAATTCCATAATTCAGGGAGCTGAAATACCTAGAGAGCTTGTCTTGTTCAGGCTCTTGTCTCCAGGCAAATAAATGGTGAAACCACACAGGACAGGTAAGTGTCCATCCTTTCTTTAAGCATCTCCAAAGATGGAGATTCCAAAAACTTCCCCGGGAAGTGTTTTATCACTCGGCACGGATAGCTCCAGGCTGGTGTTTCCACTTTGGCAACTCAATTCCCCTGGCCCTGGGTCAGTGTAGCCTCCTAGAAATAACCTGATATCCAAAATGAGGAGCTCAGTGAGGGAAGCAATGATGATGCAGAGCTAGGGGCCAGACTTGCCCAGCTCCAGAGCTTGAATAATGCTGTGAGCAGAAAGAGCAGAAGCCTGGTAGTTGGAGGACCTGAGTTCTAATCCTAACACTGCCACCGTCTTGCTGTTTGACCTTAGGAAAGTCACTGAACATCTCTGTGCCTCCATTTTCTCATCTGTAAAATGGAGATTCAATACCCGTTTTCTCTCCCACTTGGACTGGGAGTCCCAGGTAGCATATCTTATATCTACCCCAGTGCTTAGTACAGTGTTTGGTGCATAGGAAGTGCATAAAAGATGCCCTCATCATCATTATTATCATTGTTATTATTATTAGCACCACCCTGGAACACAACAAATTTTCAAGTGGCTCTGACGAACACCATATACACACACACATTTACCCACCCCCACCCATACTCCCACCCCTTCATATATTTGTACACACCGATTTTATGCACTCCAAACCTATAGTACCATGTTGAGAGGAGACTCCTAAGGGCAATGGGATAGGATGGGCCTGGGCAGCAGGGTTCCTCTCCTCCTAGGTGGAGGGCTAGCCAGGGGAAGGTGGGGGAGGTGAGAGCAGGGAGGGTCTCTTCTTCCCACCTCATGCTCTCCCAACCAGTTTTCTCGGTGGATAGTTGCAGCTTCTCTGCAGAAGGGGCTTCTTTCCTTCCCTTTCCATGCAGACTCTTGACGGGGCCTAGACTCTGCCCAAGATGCAGAAGGGAGTGGGAGAAGAGGAAAAGAGGGCTTAGTCAGGGAAGACCTCTTGGAGGAAATGTGCCATCAATAAGGCTTTGAAAGCAGGGAAGAGTAACTGTCTGTCAGATATGATGAGGGAGGGTGTTGCAGGCCAGAAGCAGGACGTGGGCGAGAGGTTGGCGGCTATATAGATGAGATCAATGTTCAGTGAGAAGGGTGGCATCAGAGAAGCGAAGTATGCGGGCTGTGTTATAGTAGGCAAGTAGTAAGGTGAAGAAGGAGGGGGAAAGGTGATTGAGAGCTTTAAAGACCATGGTGAGGAGTTTTTGTTTGGTGTGGAGGTGGACGGGCAACCACTGGAGTGTTTTGAGGAGTGGGGAGACATGTCCTGAACGTTTCTGTAGAAAAATGATCCAGGCAGTAGAATGAAGTACGGATTGGGGTGAGGAGAGACAGGATGGCTGATAGAGTAATCAAGATGGGATAGGATAAGTGACTGGAATATTGTGGAAGGAGTTTGGATGGAGAGGAAAGGGAGGATTTTAGTGATTTTGTGAAGGTTGACCCCGCCAGTATTTAGTGATGGACTGAATGCGTGGGTTTGACGAAAGAGAGGAGTCAAAGATAACGCCAAGGTTCCGGATTTGGGAGACAGGAAGGATGGTGGTGCCGTCTAAAGTGATGGAAAGTCAGGGGAAAGACAGCATTTGGGTGGGAAGGGTGTAGATGGAAAATAGAAGGGGAAGAGGACTTTCCCGACTAAGCCCTCATTTCCTCTTCTCTCACTCCCTTCTGCATCACCCTGATTTTGCTCCCTTTATTCACCCTTCCATCAGCCCCACAGCACTTATGTACATGTCCATAATTTATGCATTTATATTAATGTCTGTCTCCCGCTCTAGACTGTGAGCTCATTGTGGGCAGGGAATGTGTCTACCAACTCTGTTATATTGTACTCTCCCAAGTGCTTAGTACAGTGCTCTGCACACAGTTAAGTGCTCAGTAAATTTGATTGATTGAACTTGGAGGCAGGACCTAAGGTGGAGGGAGAATAGGCACCCAAAATAAAATACCAGAGATAAATACACTGAATGTTGGATTGGTATGGTGCAGGGACCAGACCAGTTGAAAATAATAATATGATAATAATGATGGTATTTGTTAAACTCTTACTATGTGTTAAGCACTGTTCTAAGCACTGGGGTAGATACAAGCTAATCAGGTTCGACACAGTCCCTGTCCCACCTGGGGCTCACCATCTTAATCCCCATTTTACACATGAGGTAACAATGGCACAGAGAAGTTGTGTGTTGTCCAAGGTCACAAAGCAGATAAGTGGTGGAGTCGGGATTAGAACCCAGGTCCTTATAACTCCCAGGCCCATGAAAACCAGACTGTCCAATGTAAAACGAGATGAAAGCCTATCCTTTCAGAGAGTTCCACGATCACTTAGCTCCTCCTCATTCTCTGATAGCTACCAGGAGCTTCTGTAGAGGTCTTGCTCAGCAAGGCTAGAGTCCAGTAGACCAGTGGGGAAGTCCCGGCCTGGAGTTAGTGGTTGCTGGAAGGGAAGGAGAGTGACTGAATAAGTGGGTGGTGAGAGAAGAGCATAGAAATAGCATTAGTAGCCAGTGAAGTGAACAAGCAAAAATTCCTCACTATTGGCTTCAAAGCTCTCCATCACCTTGCCCCTCCTACCTAATCTCCCTTCTCTCCTTCTACAGCACAGCCTGCACACTCCACTCCTCTGCCGCTGCTAACCTCCTCACAGTCCCTTGTTCTCGCCTGTCCCGCCGTTGACCCCTGGCCCAAATCCTACCTCTGGCCTGGAATGCCCTCCCTCCTCACATCCGCCAAACTAGCACACTTCCCCCCTTCAAAGCCCTACTGAGAGCTCACCCCCTCTAGGAGGCCTACCCAGACTGAGCCCCCCCTTTTCCACTGTTCCTCCTCCCCTCCCCATCACCCCTACTCCTTCCCTCTTCTCTACCCCCCTCCCTGCCCCACAGCACTTGTGTATATATGTACATATTTATTATTCTATTTATTTTATTAATGATGTATCTATATCTATAGTTCTATTTATTTATATTGATGCTATTGATGCCTGTCTACTTGTTTTGTTTTATTGTCTGTCTTACCCTTCTAGACTGTGAGCCTGTTGTTGGGTAGGGAGTGTCTCTATTTGTTGCCAAATTGTACTTTCCAAGCACTTAGTACAGTGCTCTGCACACAGTAAGCGTTCAGTAAATACGATTGAACAAATGAATGAATGAACACTGGGAGAGAAGTGAAATCGACAAATCTCAGCGAGGGCGTCACATCAACTGAGAGCCCCCAGCCTCCATCCTGGTCTGCCAGTCTCAGAGGAACAAAATCTGAGAACAGACTCAACCAGCCTTACCTTGGACACCAATCCTGCCCCTGTGCTCATAGTCCTGAAGGGAGACCAACCAGTCCCATCTTCCCCAGGCCGACACTCGACTTTCCTCTCTTCAGGCCCCAGCCCTGGAAAGGCAAACAGCTTTGAAGGTGACACTATGAATCTCTGCTCACCCAGGGGGGCTGCCAACCAGAATAATCAGCAGACTGTAAGCTCACTGTGGGCAGGGAATACGTCTACCAACTCTGTTATATTGTACGCTCCCAAGGGCTTAGTACAGTGCTCTGCACACAGTAAATGCTGAATAAATAAGATTAATTGATTGATTGATTGATTGATTGATTGATTGGGGCTGGGGGGCACTGCTCTGTGACATCAGAAAGTGTAGGAAATGGCAGCCTGGCTAGCAGGCAAGAGCACAATAGGAGGGCCATAAAGCCAGGTGAAGAGAGGCCCCATAATGAAGGAGGGAAAATTAGGCAGCCAAACTTACTGAAGACTCCAAAAGGAGAGACAGAACCAGGCCAACCCAAAACACTCCCCACCTCCACGCACAAGTAAAGCTCACTGAGCTAGGCTGAGGGGGATCCCTGATAAGAGAGGTCTGAGCTAGATCAAGAGAGGTATCCCTGAAAAGGGGTTGAAGGAGGCATACCACCTGGAAGTCTTTTCATTAGCATATTCAAAATTCTCCTGAGGTCAAATGCCTGATTCTCTGCGAAGAATCTCACCCGATCAATGTCAGGTTGCAGTTCATCTGGACTTGATTAACTGGGATGGTGGAGTCCTAGAAATACAGAGATAATTAAATTCCTTTTGAGAGTATCCTCCCTCCCTCACCCATCCAAGAGCTGGGAAAATGTGAGGCATGGAAAGCCTGGATTCTGCATTCTAGACAGCGCTGAGGTCTCAAGACTGTGCCCTTGCTATTTACCCTGGTACAAACCAATTCACATCGCTTTATTTCAGTCTCCTTCCCTGTAAACTGAGGCCTGTGATATTCCCAAAATGGTGAGGACAAGTTCACAGAAAGGATCACAAAACCCTCTTAAGAGAGAAAGCGTTGTAGGAATGAGTCATTATTCCTACTCCCAGTAGCTTAAACTGACCGTATATTTTAGTGCTCAAGTCCAAACAGGGTTGGGCCTCAGGAGGTTGGGGGCAGAAAAGGCAGGTATGAAAGCAGACCAGAGGCAGAAAGGAAGGGCAGAGAGAAAGGGGGATGGACAGAGACAGAGGAGGAAGTGGAGGGGACAGAAATTTGCATATATAGATGGAGGTAGGGTGGAGGGCAGAGAAGAAAAGAGAAAGAAAAAGGGAAGACAGAACAAGAGGAGTTCTGTGCCTGCCTCTTGCTCAGCTCTTGACAACACTAAATCCCAGGTAATGATGGTAGTGGCATTCATTCATTCAATAGTATTTATTGAGCACTTACTATGTGCAGAGCACTGTACTAAGCTCTTGGAATGTACAATTCGGCAGTGCCAGTGCTGTCGCCCCAGTCATTTCCTGGAGGTTGCTGTTGGAGTCAAAAGCATGACCTACAGGCTTACGACGGAACCTCCAGGAAACAGCTTGGAAGCACCATTTTAGCCAAAGCAATTACAGTGGCAGTTGCTGTTGCTGCTGAAGAGGAGGAGAAGGAGGAAAAGGAGAAACAAGAAGAAGGAGAAGCAAAGGAGGAGAAGAGACAGAGGAAGGAGAAAAGAAAGATGAGGAGAAACAAGAAGAGAGAGAGGCACTTCTATTTTTTTCAGTGGTATTTGTTAAGTGCTTACTATGTACCAGACACTGTACTAAGTGCTGGGGTAGATACAAGCTAATCAGGTTGAACACTGTCCTTATCCCACATGGGGCTCCCAGTTTTAATACCCATTTTACCAGTGCGGTAACAGAGACACAGAGAAGTTAAGTGACTTGCCCAAGGTCATGCAGCAGACAAGCGGTGGAACTGGGATTAGAACTCAGGTCCTCTGACTCCTAGGCCCGTGTTCTTCCCACTAGGCCATGCTGCTTCTAGTCCAATTTTTCTCCTTTTCTAAAAAATGTGCCTTTACAGGTACAGCAGTAAACAGTGATGGGATGTGTCAGCGTCTACTGCAGTCACAAACCAGAGTCCATTCATTCTCTGGGGTGCAGCTTATGAATTCATTCATTCAATAGTATTTATTGAGCACTTACTATGTGCAGAGCATTGTACTAAGCTCTTGGAATGTACAATTCGGCAACAGATAGAGACAATCCCTGCCCAATAATGGGCTCACAGTCTTAATTCTCCTCTCCTGAAGTTTTATCCCCCAACTACCACTCCACCACTTTGCACTTACTGCATACTTACGCAACTCACAGTGTAAGTGGGAGGAAGGTATGATTGCTCTGCACACAGTAGATGCTCAATAAATTCTATTGATTGATTGAGTCAGTCAGCCAGTCACTAGCGTTTACTGTGGGTGGAGTGCTGAATTGGGTGCTATGGAGAGTTATAGAGGAAGAAAAGTACTTGGTGTCTGCTCTTGAGGTCCCTGAATGTATGTGTCCTTGTGGTCCCTGGGATTTTCTGCCCTCTTTCACACATTCTCTCTCTCTCTCTTCCTTTCTCTTTTTTTCTGCTTTTCCAAACTCTACCCCTAGAGACCCATCCCCTATCTTGCTTTGCCCTTCAGATAATATGGTCACTTTAGATACTACCCAATGTAACTGACTGGTAAAATAAACACACAATGTGCCAAGCTATGCAGAGGAACTCAGGGGACAAACATCAGGGCTGTGAATAATTGACTTCCCAAGGGGGATTGGTGGCCAATGAGAATGGCCAGGGAGAGTAGGTGGGGGCCTAGGTCATGAAAACTCCCAGGATGGTGTGATTCTCTGTTGGTTCCCCTCATCCATTAATACTCCCACTTCTCTACCTTCCATTCAGATCCCAGGCAATTGTTAGTGTTCCAGGTATCTAGATTGGTTCCTCTCAGCAGCAGACATGTCCAGCCTGAAACAGCTTTGTCAGGGACTTCCTCTCAGTCCCCTCCCTGAGAATAAAGGGCGAAGAAGTGGAGTGCCCCATGCCCCTGTGAGAACTCCGAACTTGAGTCTAGAGGAGGAAAAGGTAAGATGGCTTGGGCTGACCCTTTCCTACCCAAGGCTAGGGCTACCTTACTGTGGCTTTTCCCCTGTAATCCCTCTTTTTCTCCCCCACCTCTTCCACCTTCATCCTAGGGGACCTCCAAAGCAGTGAGGGTCTGGAGATTAGTACTGGGTGAGCCTCAGGGAATCTCGGGGTCATAGCAGTGTGTCATGTTTCTGGAGAACAGGGCTGGCTGGGGCCAACTTGCCCTTTTTCTACTTTGTCGCGATCTTTCCAGAATCTCACTTGTTTAGACATTATCTTATTCCTCAGCCTTTTCTGCAGGTATGTATCCCTCTACCCGAGAATTATGACCATATGAAAACAATGAGTCCACTGGGGACTTTCAAGCTGTAAAGACATAGATGTGGCCTATATAACCTTGGCATCCCACCAGGATGCAATGCATGTTTGAAAACTCTCCCAAAGCAGGACTAACTTGTCCAAAGGTCAGCCCCAGAACCTCTTCAAATTTCTCTCCAAAAGAAATGTATAATGTACCTGGAGAAAGTGGGTGGTTTTTTTTCCAAACTGTGCAATCTGTTCTAATGCCAACGTCAAGAATTTGGGTTAATGATCTGTTCTACCTTGGGCAACTGTCCTGACTGGCTCATCTTCTCAAGTTCCTCTGTTACTCCCTTGAATTAGAAACTGGGTTTATTTAGTTAAAGAAAGAAAGGAAACTGAAGATGTTCTCTCCGTTTAGTTGTCAAATGGGTTTTAAACTTGATTATCATAAAAATGGAAATACTTCACCTTCTAGGAAGGATTTTGGCATCAACGTGAGAGTCTTTGGGTGTACTTAGGGATCCTCCCTTTCTCATCGCATTCATAAAAAAAAAAAGAGAGAGAACAGGATCACAAAGGCCAGCCCAGCCTTCAGAAGACTGCAAGACAGTTTTCGTGTACCACTGGTGGACAAGGAGGCACATGTGACATCACATACATTACTCCTGGCAGGCAATTTAATGAGATAATGTCACATTTTGTGGAAGTTCAAGTGGTCCTAGAGTGCTAATCTTGGGTGGGGGGCAGGGGGGAGGCTGGGGAAGAGGTTCCCTGCCTCCCTCTGCCCCACTTGCTCCAGAGCTGTTTCGTTTCCCTCCCAGGTCCATACGAACTCTAGTGCCTTGGAATTCAGCAGCAGGGGTCATGGCAGAGGGAGGCCTGGAGCTGAAAATGTAAAAACCAGACATAGGAGTGTCATTTCTCTATTGGAGCAGGACAGGGGACAGGGTGGCTGAAAATTGGAATTCCTGGTACAAAACTGGAAAACTGACCACCTTATCTGTAAGGCTGTAGTGGCTTCCAGCCTGCTATTTGGCATGAGATCTGGACCTAATACACGAAACACTTCCAGCTTCTGGAGAAGTTTCATCATCTTCACATACCAGCTGGATTCAACATCAAATGGCAGGTCTGAATTACTGTTAATGAGATCCTGAAACACAGTCAGCTCACCAGCCCTGAAACAATGCTCACAGCAACACAGCTCCTCATTTCCTGTCTTCTTTCATTTCTTATTATGCACCACCTGTACCCTTTCTTCCAACTAAGCCCACCTCACACCCCTTCCTCCTCCACCTCCTCCACCACCTTCTGAGCCACTGGGCAAGTTGTCCCTTATCAGGACCCAGTATTTCAGCTCCTGCCTAGCCAACCCTATTCTCCATGCCCCCTCTTTTAAAATTGCCACTTGAGGCCCAGCTTCTCCAAGAAATTACCCCTGATTAGCTCTTCCTGTCATTTTCAACCACAATTTCCCCTCAGTGCACTCTTGGAATTACTTGTTATTGTTTTTTAATGGTATTTGTTAAGGCATTGCACTAAGCACTGGGGTAGATATAAGATCATTCAATCGCATTTATTGAGCACTTAGAGCACTTACTGTGTGCAAGGCACTGTACTCAGGTTGGACATAGTCCATGTCTCATATGGGGCTCACAGTCTTAATCCACGTTTTACAGATGAGGTAACTGAAGCACAGAGAAGTTAAGTGACTTGCACAAGGTCACACAGCAGATAAGTGGTGGAGCTGGGATTAGAACCCAGGTCCTCTAACTCCCAGGCCTAGGCTCTTTCCACTAGGCCACCTTGCTTCTCTGTATACAAATGTATGTATATATGAAGGTATGTTTTAGCATTTATTTTATGCTTACTTGTTACTCCCTTATTAAAATGTATGCTCCCTGAGGACAGGAACTAACTTTATTTTTTTAATATAAACCTTGTGAGCCTAGTATATAACTATGCATCCTGTGGGGACTCAATAATGATAGAGTGAAGCCAGGTCTCCTCTAGAAAATTATCTAAATAATTCAGAACATAAATACACTCATGAATCTGAAATCACCAGATCATTGAGGCAGAAGTAATTTTTTTGCCTAGTATATATCTGGCCAAATTAACTTTACCTTTACCACAGTCCACTCACCTTGTGAACAGGGACAGACTTGGTCTCATCACAGAATTTGTACCACATGTAATTCCTATTTTTTGGTTTATACGCCAAGATTGAAGATAGATTTCAAAGTAAAAGACTGTAATTTCCAACACTATCTTACTTTCAAGTGTTTAGTATAGTGCTCAATAAATTCAACTGATGGATTGAAAGGAGTAGCTCTTTTTGAGCAGAAGCTTCATAAAGCTCTTGAGATTAGGAGGCAAAAGATAAAATTGTTGGGCATAGCAAACAGAACAGCAAAGGGCAATTTTTGACTGTGCAGTGTTGAATCTTCATTGATGCTTTCATTATCTTTGACCACCAAGGGCAACTAAATACAAGTACAAGTAAATATAATACAAGTAACACAAGTAAATATACCCATGAATGCTAAAGGTAGTTTATGGGATGTCATGATCTGAAAAGTGGGGGTTAATCAGGGAAGGCCTCCCGGAGGAGGTGGCTCCTGGAGGACGAGGGCTTCGAAGATGGGGAGGGATGTGGGTTTAGTGGATTTGACCGGAGAAGGAGTTCCACAAAAGGGGAAAAGCATGACTAATGGGTTGAAGACAGTGGACTCAAGAGTGAGGCACAGTAAGAAGGAAGTAGCAAAGAGTAGTGAGCAGGAGTAGAGTGGGAGAAGAGCGTGGTAGTGAGTAGTAGAGAGCTTTAAAGAAAAAAAATAGGAGTTTTGTTTAATGTAGAGAGAAATGGATAGACTTGGAGGTTTTGGAGGAGAATGATGTGTCCTGAATGATATTCTAAGAAGGTGATCTGTGCAGCCATAAAATAGACTGAAGAAGAGTGAGCTGGAAGCAGGAAGGCCAGCAAGGAGGCTGTTACTATAATCCAGAAGCAGTATGGCCTAGTGGAAAGCACACGGGTCTGGGAGTCAGAGGACCTGGGTTCCACTTGGCGCTCTGCCAACTGTTTGCTGTGTGACCTTGGGCAAATCTCTTAATTTCTCTGGGCCTCAGTTTCCTCAACTGTAAAATGGAGATTAAATTCATTCAATCATATTTATTGAGCACTTACTGTGTGCAGAGCACTGTACTAAGCACCTGGAAAGTACAATTCAGCAACAGAGACAATCCCTACCCAACAACAGGCTCACAGTCTAGAAGAATAATTATGGTACTTGTTAAGCGCTTATTATGGGCCATGCACTGTTCTAAGCACTGGGATAGATACAAGGTAGTCAGGTTGGACATAGTCCCTGCCCCACATAGAGCTCGGCAGTCCTAATTCCCATTTTACAGATGAGGTAACTGAGGCCTAGAGAAGTGAAGTGTCTCGCCCAAGGTCACACAGCAGACATTTGGTGGATCCAGGATTAGAACCCATAACCTTCTGACTCCCAGGCCTGAGCTTTTTTCACTAAGCCATGCCTGTTCTCCCTGTTCTCCAAATAGGACAGGGATTGGGTCTGACCCAGCACTTAGACCAGTGTTTGACTCATAGTAAGTGCTTAACAAATACCATTAAAAAAAAAAATCCAACTTAGAGATGAACCAGAGTGGTGTTGTAAGAGTGGGGTGAAAGAGTGGATTGGGAAATATTGTAGAGGGAAGAACTGGCAGGATTTAGAGACATACTGGATGTGGGAGGTGAAAGACAGAAAGGTGTCAAAGATCACACCTAACTTCTGGGACATGGAGGATCCTGATAGGTTCCATAAACCTTGACCCAGAGTGGATTTTTGTGGTGAGGGAAGACAGTTATTGTAAAAAAACCCAAGAAATTAAAGGAGTTAGGATGGGCACAAGTTCAGAAGCTGAGGCTGTAGCCATGGAGTCCAGAATGCTCCGCCTTCAGGGCTCCTATGTCTGGGCCTTCCTCCCCCACCTCGGCTTGCTATTGCTGAGGAAAAGTCTTGTCCTTCAGGAATGGGGTGGGTAGAAGCCAACTTCCCAACTTTTAGATCGTGACTAGCCCTGGATTATCCCCAGGTACCAAAAGGTTTGGATGTTACTTGATGCCTTAAATGGGTGTGGTCTGTTCTATCCTTCTTACTTTTTCTTTCCTACCCACTTGCCTGGGGGAGTTTGGTCACTGTACAGTGGAAGTGAAGATGTGGCAAACCAAGCAACACCCCACAGCTCCCATCACATAAACACACAGACAAAACATTTCTCATTTGACCAACCAGTGGTATATTACCTTGACTTTACAAGAGCATAATAAGAAAAAGCTGTATCTGAGTAATGTATAAATATGAAATATTAATTAAAAGCCAGTGCAAAAAATACTGAAGGAGCAGCAACATTTACCTCATTCACCTGCTAGATTGTAAGGCAAGGATCGTGTCTACTTATTCTAAAGGCTTCATAGAGTGCTCTGTACATAGTAAGAAGCAAGAAGCAGCGTGGCCTAATGGATAGAGCATGGGCCTGGGAGTCAGAAGGGCCTGGGTTCTAATCCCTGCTCTAGCACTTGTCTGCTCTGTGACCTTGGGCAAGTCACTTAACTTCTCTGTGCCTCAGTTACCTCATCCTTAAAATGGGGATTAGGACTGTTAGCTCCTTGTGGGACATGGACTGTGTCCAACCTGATTAGCTTGTATCTACCCCAGCGCTTAATACAGTGCCTGACACATAGTAAGCACTTAACAGAGACCATAAAAAAGTAAGTGTTCAACAAAAACCCTTGATTGATTCATTGATTAAGCACAGCATCCCTGAATTAACTGCTATCTCGAGTATCGTTCCCACTGCCACGAACCTGACATTTCTGACAGCCACCCACTTAGAAATGCTGCAATCTCCTTTCCTCTTTCTCTGGCAGTTGGCATTGAGGAATTCCCTCCGCTACTTTCCTCCTGAAGTCCATCAGGTACTAGCACCAGAGTTTGCCGAAGAACTGAGGCGCTACGGACATATCTACATGTACAGGTTCTGTCCACAGATTGAAATGAGGTAAAGATATCTGGGGAGGGCACAAGGGGGGAAGAGATGGGAAAAGAAGGAAGGGGAGGAGTTGTAAAACCCCAAGAGGCTCACAGTGTTGGTCTGGTGGATAGAGCATAGGGCCGGGCATCAGAAAGGCCTCAGTTCTAATCCCGGCTCCGTCACTTGTCTGCCGTGTGACCTTGGGCAACTCACTTCACTTCTCTGTGTCTCAGTTACCTCATCTGTAAAACAGGGATTAAGACTGTGAGCCCCATGTGGGATATGGACTGGATCCAACCTGACTAGCTTGTATCTACCCTAGCAGTTAGTACGGTGCTGGGCACATAGAAGGCACTTAGCAAATACCATAAAAAAGGTCTGTGGCGTCGCTAGTCTTGGAAAGCTTTAAGAATACACAACCTTACGTTCTGGATAATTGAGCCATTCGGCTGCCCAGATGACATTTTGAGGTCCTTTCCCCCCCTACTCGTCTACAAGTGTTTGGAAAACATCAGTTTAAGGGTAAGACTGGAACTGCTGCTTATTCAGACTATATTCTGAGGGGTTTGCAACTAAAATGTCAGGGTATACTGTGTTTTACCTGCGCTGAAAAGAGAGCAGGGTTGTTTGGAGATCTGAGAACCAAACCTAGCTCCTAGGCTATGTCTACACAAATAAATTTATTCATTCAGTCGTATCTATTGAGCGCTTATTGTGTGCAGGGCACTGTACTAAGCACTTGGGAGAGTACAATACAACAGTAAACAGACACATTCCCTGCCACAACGAGACTCAGTGACTCTAGGCCAACATTGCCTTTCTCCATTCTGTCCACACAACCAACGTTAGCTGCTGCTGGCAGCTCTTCAGACTTGTTTTCACAATTCATGAGTTTCTACTCGCAGTCTGAAAATTTTATGGAACAGCTAATTTTACTCCAGTAACCAAGACCTTCCCTGAAGATACCTGAGCTGCAAATACGCCTGATCCAGAGCAAAGCGTCTTCCTCACAGTTAGGGCTGTTCAATCTCCAGTACACACACACACACAGACCAGAAAGCAGGCCTTGTTTAGGGGAGCTCATATTCTGGGATAAGGTATGGGGCCTCCAAGGAGTGAGGCCAGCTGCTGCAAGTCTCAATCCATTGCGAAGAAGGTCAGAGGCTGCAGGGATTTATCACCTGTGCTCCTAGGCCATTCCAGCATCCGGCCTCAGTTTATCCAATCTCCACCCTCATCCCTCCTCCATACCTAATTTGATTGGCACAGGGGAGAGGGACACCTTCTGTATTCCCGGCTTGGGCTGTCAATCTAGCAGTTTTGTCTGTGGGGGCGGTATCCCACCCACACTTCCAAGTTCCGCCTACTGGCTCAGGCAGTCATGGGATAGCATTTGACCTTGAGATGGTGGGTACACCGGGTTTACCTTGTGACAGGGGGTTAGAAAGTAGAGGTGGGAGACATACACTCTCATTCACATCAACACCCACACGTACTACCGTACTCATCCAAACACCATTTTTTTTAATTGCTTTTATTATTTTTTATTACTGTCACGTGGGTCATGGAAGTAGATGCCACAGTTACTGCCTTCCAGTTCTGGGGATCCCCTTATCTGGGGATCTCCAACCTTTGGGTTGGGAATGTCCTGAAGAGATGGAAACCCAGTTCTGGTCCATATCCTCCAGATTGGGAGATTGTATTATCAATCAATCATATTTATTGAGTACTTACTATGTGCAGAGCACTGTACTAAGCTCTTGAGATAGTATACTATAACAGAGTTGGTGGACATGTTTCCCTGCCCACACCGAGCTTACAATTTTGAGGTGAACCTGAGGAGTGAAAACTTGTAGAACTCCCTATTCAACTAAAGTCTGAAGCAGCAGCTTGGTCTGTGGAGGCCTAGCAGATGAATCAGAGCCAAGGTTTCCTGGTTCCCACACTAATACGGGATTCAAAGACCAGGCTGTCTCCCAGAACTCAGGCTGGATCATCTCAAGAGAAGCTAAGTGGCCACAGGCCCTCTCCAGTCCACGATATACAGTTGATGGCTATCGGGTTTGGGAACAGGCATGATCTGGATACATGACAAAATTCGGGGGGGGGGGGGGAAATGCCTACAGCTCATCGACTGACCATTTAAATCTGCTCTTGGAGGCAAGGCTTATGTTCTTTACTAGGTCACCAGTAGGGTCTAGAAATGTTTGTAAGCGATTCCAATTTGTACAGACTTTCTTTTTGAATCTAGGCTAGAAGATGCTAATCATTCCAACCTTTCCTTTTTCCGTTCAATCATTCGGCAATCCTTCTCCTGTGCATGTCTGTTTCAGGGCCTATCCGATTGACAAGTACCCGTGCAAGATCAAAGCAGCTGCTGCAATAATGCACATGATCATGAACAATCTGGATCCTGCAGTGGCTCAGGTAGCGAAGTTGCTCAAATGGAAAGTCAGATTTTACCTTCTCTGCAGAGACTCGTGTAAACCATAGCATTCTGGCTAGGTACCCACAAAATTATTCAGATAAACCCAGGCTCCCCAAAGGTGTTTTGATTTGAAGAACCCAGATTTTTCTGAACTATGTTTCTATTTAATCTGAACCACTTAATGGAAAGAGCACAGGGTTGAAAGTCAGGAGACCTGTATTCTTTTCCCAGCTTCACCATTTGCCTGCTATGTACCTTGGGCAAGTCATTTGCCATTTGAGTCATTTTGCCTTATCTGTAAAATGGGGATTAATGCTGTGAGCCCCACGTGGGACAACCTGATTACCTTGTATCTCCCCCAGTGCTTAGAATAGTGCTTGGCACATAGTAAGCGCTTAACAAATTCCATCATCATCATCATCATCATCATCATCATCATTTAACTTGCCTGGGCCCAAGTTTTCTCATCTGCAGAATAGGGATTAACTACCTATTCTCCTTCCTACTCAGGTTGTCAGTCCTATGGGGGACAGGGACTGTGTCCCACCTGATTATCTCATATCTACCCCAGCATTTAGCCCAGTGCTTGGCACATAGTAAGTGCTTAACAAATACCGCAGCCTGGCATAGTGGATAGAGCACGGGCCTGAGAGCCAGAAGGTTTTGGGTTTTAATCCCAGCTCTGCCATTTATCTTCTCTGTACCTTGGGCAAGTCAGTTCACTTCTCTGGGCCTCAGTTACCTCATCTTTAAAATTAGGTTTTGAGAGTGTGAGTGATCCCCACATGGGAAAGAGACTGTGTCCAAACCAATTTGCTTGTATCCACCCCAGCGCTTAGGACAGTGCCTCACACATAGTAAGCACTTAACAAATATCATAATTATTATTATTACTGCAATTATTATTTGTAATACTATGCATTATTATTTGTTTGAAGAGTATCTTTAGATGCTGATTATCTGAATAATTTGGTGTCTAAATGAATGCTAAAGCAGTCAGGCCATTTTGAATTTAAGATCTAAAATTGCAGCAGAAACACTGCCTCTTTGAGGGGCAGGAAAATTATTTTCACCAAGTCTCATTTTGAAGTTCTAACCAGTGCTTGTTGGCATTTTGAGAATTTTAGAAGTCACAGTGGATGGTCACAATGATGGGTCATGTTTTTCCAAAGTTAATTTTTCTGTAGAAAATGTATTTAGCCATACAGGGCCAGCCTGCAATAAGGACTGGACAATCACTCTGATGCCTGGTAGATGCCATAAACCAAGAGAAGGCCCCCATCAAGTCCTGCTGCCAAGCCCACCTCCAGAATCCTGACATCTGCCCATCTATCTCCCACGGATTGCCAGATCCTGCCATGATCCCTGCTTTAGGCATCAACTTTCAAAGCCATTTCTGCTGCGACCTCTAGGGAGCAGCTTGGATCCATAGCAGAGATGACCTCAGGAATCAGTCAGCCACCAGGAACGCGAGGCCGCAGAGGAGCAGAGGGAAAGGCTGCCCTGCAGTCACGAGTTTTCCTAGGATGCAGGCGTGGCCCTAGTGGCTGGAATAGTGGGAAACAGCGCAGCTGCAAGCCTGTCCCTCCCCCAACTGTTTCTTCCC
Source organism: Ornithorhynchus anatinus (assembly GCF_004115215.2). Lineage (NCBI taxonomy): Eukaryota > Metazoa > Chordata > Mammalia > Monotremata > Ornithorhynchidae > Ornithorhynchus > Ornithorhynchus anatinus. Next base: position 51,333,339 of record NC_041749.1, read on the forward strand.
TGCTGTGGCCCAGCCCGGAGCCGGGAGAGGGACAAAGGGGAGAGAAGGAAAAATGGGAGAGAGGAACAGAGACAAAATAGACAAAGGGAATGGGATAGAGGTAAGAAGGGCAAAGAGTCAAGGGGAGAGAACCTCCCTCCCCAGCCTCTGCCCCCACTGCCCCCACTCCTATATTTTCCACAGGGCAAAGTGCAGAAGGAAAGGTGAGGCTTTAGGGACAGGGCCAGTGTGTGAGATTAGAGTGAGGGGGAGAGAAAGAAAGAGAGAAAGGAAGGAAGAAAGAAAGAAATAGGCATGCAAGAAAAGAGAGAAAGAGAAACAGACAAAGACAGAGAAGCAGAGAGAGAGAAGACATGCAGAGAGACAAAGACACAGAGAGACAAAGACAGACATAGAGAGAAAGAGACAAAAACAGAGATGGAGACAGACAAATGGAAACAGAAACAGAAAAATAGAGAGAAACATAAGCAGAAAGGAAAAACAGAGAGAAACAGATAAACAGAGAGAAACAGAGGAAAAAAAGAGAAAACCAGATAGAAAAACAGAGAGGGAAAGAAGAGAGAAAACCAGGTAGAAAAACAGATAGAAAAAAGATAGAAACAGAGAAAAACAGGGAGAGAGGAGCATACATAAACAGAGAGAAACATAAAGAGTCATAGAAAGAAACAGGGAGAGAGAAACGGGGCTGGGGGAGGGGGGAGAGAAAAAGATGGGGGAAGAGGGAAACGGGAGAGAGAGAAACAAAGACAGAGAAAAGGTAGAAAAAGGCAGAGAGAAACAGACAGAGATAAACAAATGGACAAAAACAGAGAAACAGAAACAAGGACAAACAGAGAAAGACAAATATAGGCAGAGAGAAACAGAGAGAGATGGAGAAATAGAGGCAGACAGAGAAAAAGAGACAGACGGACAAAAGAGGAAACTGAGACAGGCAGAAAGAAGTACAGTGACTGGAAGTCTCACTTTAGGTGGGGCCATCCCAATTTTGGGGGCTTCTGTCCACCACCAAATTGCCTAAGGTGAATGGCTTTTTTAGCTGAGTGATGAGAGGGCATGTTGCTATAGGGAGGAGAAGGAAAACAAGGAAGAGGTATTTGCTTGACTATAGTAGCACTGTTAGGTCAATGCTTGAATAGGCATTTCGATATATATGTGCCCAAAACTTCTATCTATCTGTATACGGTCCCACCAAGGGATGACACAACTAGGCCAATTACTGTTGCCACCTCCACCAAAGGCTTCCACCATGCAGCCCTGACAGAAATACTACAAAACAGATCAGTTCTCCACCACTGCTGCCAATTGCACGTACTGCTAGATCAATCAGAAAGAAGCCACATATGTGGAAGTTCTACTTGGGATCTGTTGTCTTGTTTCTGACTTAGCTCCAATTTAACCCAACTCACTTGTCTCAATGCCAACTCCTTTGAATTGCAATTAAATGACCAATTCCCATTTCCTTGGCCTGATCGTTAAGCTGTGGGTCAGATCTTTTCAAATTTGTGATTGCCTGCAATGGGATTCTGCTGTGGAGGACACCATATCAAAAATCTCAGTGAGGGCTAATGGAAGAGTTTGAGAGAGAACAGGGTGGCACTTGAGGGACAAGGGAAGAAAATGGAGTTGCTCCTTCCCAATTCCTTCATCTCCCCAAGACCACGATCTTCTTTTTTATCCTCTCCTATCCTCACCCACTCCATTCTCCCCAGGGCTCTGGCCGGGACCCCAAGAACGCAGTAGTGAACTTTGTGGGAACTTACTATTGGGTCTGGTCATAAGACTGTTTCTAGTGATAAAAATTCCCAGAATTCACTATTTTAACTGTGACTTGTGGTCCAAAGTGGCGATAGAATACATGAAACTTCATACACAGTGATCTAGCCAGAGTCAAACAAAGGAACCTTTTAAATTGAATGGTACAAAAGAGATTAAATTTTGTCATTTCTGTTTTAATTACTTATTAAATTAAAATACTTACTTAGAGAAGCAGCGTGGCTCAGTGTCAGAGGTCCTGGGTTTGAATCCCGGCTCTTCCGCTTGTCAGCTGTGTGACTGTGGGCAAGTGACTTAACTTCTCTATGCCTCAGTTCCCTCATCTGTAAAATGGGAATTAACTGTGAGCCTCATGTGGGACAACCTGATTACCCTGTATCTCCCCCAGCGCTTAGAACAGTGCTCTGCACATAATAAGCGCTTAACAAATACTAACATTATTATTATTATTATCATGCTGGCTCAGTCCATAATCCAAGAGAAATGGTGAAATGTATAGTTTTCACAAGCTTCAAGAAATTGCTAAAAATTTGATGTTTTTCTTTGAAATTTCTCTGATTCCCAAAGTTCAATTCGGTGCAGACATTTCATCAAGAACAGATCTAAGGACAAAAAACATCCCTTTTGGAAGAGTTTGTCTTTCAACTAACTCGAGCCAAGTGTAGTATATGCTATTTAAATATTCTGGACTATGTCTAATATTATAAATAGCTTGAATTTAATTTATTAGTGGCTAATAAGATTCGCATCAATGAAACGGAGAAAAGCACAGTCTGGAATGCTATTGATTTTTTTCATTTTCCACAGTTTCCCCAGGAGCTTGTAACTTATGGAGGAAATGGACAGGTCTTCAGCAACTGGGCTCAGGTATGGTGGATTTTCCTCTTGGCAAAGTGGTTTCATTGTTAGGGTGTTGTCTCATGCATTTTATTTAAGGTTTCTATTTCTGTCCTTGGGCCATAAGGGAGGCACGGTTGTTTCGTGGGTAGAATGTAGGGCTGAGATTTGGAAAATCTGCCACCCTCAAGTGCAGTCAGATCTATTGTGCTTTTCCCTCTATCTACCTGCTTTTCCCCAGAACTCCCTCCCACTCTCACAGTGGAACTCTATCCCCTCCGTTTGAGCATGAAGAGGAGTTCAGGGCATATGTTCTTAGCTCTGTGTCCTGGGGAATGCCTTACTGGCCCCCTATTTGGTCCAAAAGGAGAGTAGAACTCCTTGTTACCATATGACCTTCCCCACTGGGTAACTGGGTTCAAAATTGTGGAAAGATGCAGTAGGGTATGTATAAGTGGCCAAACCAAGTAAAGCAACATGAATACTGTGAAAGGACAAACACTCGATTTGCAAAGATGCCAAGGTGTGAAAGAGGTCATGGAGGCCATGAGAGTGATTGCCCCAAAAGCCTTCTGAACTGAGCTCCTAGCCTCACTCATCCCAGGCCTCTGACAAGACCTGAGAATTTCCACTGAGGGCTGAAAAGGTCCAAAATGGTGGCCCTCTAACCTGATAGCTCTTACGATTGATAGCTCTTGGAAGTCTGTTCTCTTGGATGTAGGTTCTAATCCCGGCTCTGACACTTGTCTGCTGTGTCACCTTGGGCAAGTCACTTAACTTATTTGGGCCTCAGTTACCTCATCTGTTAAATGGGGATTAAGACTGTGAGCCTCACGTGGGACAACCTGATTACCTTGTATCTACCCTAGTGCCTAGAACAGTGCTTGGCACCTAGTAAGCACTTAACAAATACCATAATTTTTTTTCCAGTCTCCTTTTCTTCCTAATTCCTGTCCTCTTTTTGCTCCCGCATTCAAAATGAAAATTGGCCCTCTGCTCAAAAGAATGGTATATGGTTTTGACTGTTACGTTTGGAAGAGTTTTTCATAATCAAAAAGTCTGGAAGTCTTTGAAAGCCAAATGATCTTCTGGGAAGCAGAAGACATTGAATCAGATTTAGAATTTTGTTCGTGAATAACTTCTGATGTGACCTTGGGCAAGACATTTTACTCTCTGACTTTATTTTTTTGGGGTTAGGCAAGCATTGCTAACAAGTCCAGAGACATCACCAGTAGTCTTGGGTGTGCCATTGCACTTTTCAAGGCCTCCATTTCTTCATTTATAAATTGGAGTTAACACCTGTACTAGGCTTAGTTTGCAAGGAATGACTATCTTGTATTTACCCTATAGCTTAGCACAGTGCTTGGCACACATGCCATAAATAAAGATTAATAAATAATCTATACTGCCACTACTGTGACTGTCGTGTCCCCTCTCACCATCTCAGTCAAAAATGGGGATTTAAACAATCTGCTAATTGCTTTTTGGCAAGGTGGAATCCTAAAATTTCTGACCATTCTGCCTAACATATAATACTAGATCATTTTGAATAGCAAGCATCTTACCTAGCTTACATTCTAGTTTGTTTTAATTTTTAATATTCTGTATACTTTGGTTTATTTAGGACTAATGTGAACAGGGAGAGGGGAAAAAAGTGTGTGTGTGTGTGTGTGTGTGTGTGTGTGTGTGTGTGTGTGTGGTGAAGGGTAGGGAATTTGGGGGGAAGTGGAGGGGTGTCTTGAAAAAAAAACATTTTGGCCTCTGAGAAGGGGGCCCAAAAAACTACTGAAGTATAAGCCCCCATTTCTGATGCTCTGCAGGCAATGAGTCAATAAATATTGATTTGACAAAGCAAACCAAAATGATTTATCCTTGAGCTGAAAGTGGATTTCAAACTGCTTAATTGACATGCTGGAAAGTTTCACTTTGGTTTTAGGTTGGAGAAATTGATCTCTTTTTTTCTTTGCTGTTGGGAGCAGTCAGGACTGATTCTTTCATTTATAGCTCTTGCTAAACTGTCCTTTAACCTGACTCAGGATGTGGTATGGTTCCTGGAAGCCATTTATCTATAAATACTACACACTCCTTTGTGCCGGGATTTTACTCCACCATCTCGACGGTGCACAATTAAAGATCAATGCTGGACGGAAACTCATTCGCCCATTTCTTTTTTCCTCTTGCCCTTCAGTTCTGGTTGGTTATGTTCTATTTGTCAGAGATGACTGAAGAGCAAACCTTGGTCATGTACAGTGGACATCCCTTGGGCCTCTTCCCCAGTGATCCCAGTGGGCCTCGTCTAGTCATCACCAATGGAATGGTGGGTATGAGCAGCCTTTGGAATTCTCGTGTCTACCACAAGTGACCTGCACGGCACAGTGAAAAGCAGAACTAACTGAGTGGATGTTACCCATTGGCTGAAGTGTTTCCAGTCTCATTTTTAGTGCAGTGAAATCCAACCAGATAGACTCCTGCGCCCACCCAGGGGGTCAGTGGACAGAGAGATGGAGGGGTATCATTCAATCAGTGGTATTGATTGAGCACCTACTAGGTGCAAAGCTTGGGAGAGTAGGGTATTAACCGAAGTTCCATGCCACCATGGAGCTAACATCTCTGGGGCAGGCAGTTTTTGTTGATGAAAAAATCAGTGCTGATTAGTGAATACAAAGCCAATGACTTTCTTAGAATGACTGTGGCCTTCAGTGGCCAACTGTAGGAGGGGCTGCATGACTTCACCCTTGAAGAATCCGACCTTTGAGCACAGACATCTCAGGCATCTTCAGTCTGAGGGTTGATTGGGCAATCAATCAATCATATTTACTGAGCACTTACTGTGTGCAGGGCACTGTATTAAGAGATTTGGAGAGTATAACATGGCTTAGAGAAGCAGCATGGCTTAGTGGAAAGGGCAAGGACTTGGGAGTCAGAGGTCATGAGATCTAATCCTGGCTCTGCCACTTATCAGCTGTGTGACTTTGGCCAAGTCACTTAACTTCTCTGTGCCTCAGTTCCCTCATCTGTAAAATGGTGATTAAGACTGTGAGCCCCACATGGGACAAGCTTGTATCTACCCCAGCGCATAGAACAGTGCTTGGCACATAGTATGTGCCAAACAAATACCGTCATTACTATTTACAACACAACAATATAAGAGATGCATTCCCTGCCCAAGAGGTCAAATGCCTGCTCCAAGTCATGGGATGGGCTTCCACTGGCCAATGTCTCATTATGCAATAGTTTTTTTGTTGTTTTTTTAGGTCATTCCAAATTATTCCTCCAGGAGTGAGTACGAGAAACTGTTTGCGATGGGGGTCACAATGTAAGTTGCCAAAGTCTTATGCTGTTAAGTCTCAATGACTCACAACTGCATTTTCCACTTTTTAGATTACTCATGTCCCTTGCTTCTTCTCCTCCATCCTGGGCAATATCTCTAGCAGAGGGTGAAACAGAAGACAGAGCAGGTGAAATGCAAATTGCCCAAATGTTACTATTCATTCCATAGTATTTATTGAGCGCTTACTATGTGCAGAGCACTGTACTAAGCGCTTGGAATGTACAAATCGGCAACAGATAGAGACAGTCACTGCCCTGTGACGGGCTTACAGTCTAATCGGGGGAGACAGGCAGACAAGAACAATGGCAATAAATAGAGTCAAGGGGAAGAACATCTCATAAAAACAATGGCAAATAAATACAATCAGGGTGATGTACATCTCATTAAACAAAATAAACAAAATAAATAGGGGGTGCTGAGGGGGTGGGACGGGAGTGGGGAGGAGGAGAGGGAAAGGGGGGAGAAGAGGGTTTAGCTGCAGAGGGGTGAAGGGGGGGGTAGAGGGAGCAGAGGAAAAAAAGGGGGGAGCTCAGTCTGGGAAGGCCTCTTGGAGGAGGTGAGCTTTAAGTAGGGATTTGAAGAGGGGAAGAGAATTAGATTGACGGAGGTGAGGAGGGAAGGCATTCCAGGACCACGGGAGGACGTGGCCCAGGGGTCGACGGCGGGATAGGCGAGACCGAGGGATGGTGAGGAGATGGGCGGCAGAGGAGCAGAGGGTGCAGGGTGGGCAGTAGAAAGAAAGAAGGGAGGAGAGGTATGAAGGGGCAAGGTGATGGAGAGCCTTGAAGCCTAGAGTGAGGAGTTTTTGTTTGGAGCGCTGGTTGATAGGCAACCACTGGAGGTTTTTAAGAAGGGGAGTGACATGCCCAGAATGTTTTTGCAGGAAGATGAGGCGGGCAGCGGAGTGAAGAACAGACTGGAGCGGAGCGAGAGAGGAGGAAGGAAGATCAGAGAGAAGGCTGACACAGTAGTCTAGCCGGGATATAACGAGAGCCTGTAGCAGTAAGGTAGCCGTTTGGGTGGAGAGGAAAGGGGGGATCTTGGTGATATTATAAAGGTGAGACCAGCAGGTCTTGGTAACGGATCAGATGTGTGCAGATTACAGCAGAAGGCAGGACGTTCTGGAGAAAATATATCCTTAGAGTCGCTATGAATCAGAAATAACTCGATGTCTCTTGATAATAATAATAATCATGAATAAATGAACTGAGGACAGAAATCAATATTCAAGTGCTTGCTGAAGAACACAGTTGACCTCACAAAGGGTTTCGACCACCGACAGAGATTTGGATTAAATATCAATGAATCGATGGTATTTGTTGAGTCCTTACTATGCGCAGAGAAAATTAGCAGACACTTTCCCTGAAATATAAAAGAAAAGATTCCTGCCAGTGGGGTGGATGATGGTTAAATTTTGCTGTGAAGGTCCCAGGGTTGGGGGTTAGTATTTCCTTCTTTATGCAGGGGGTGGGGGTAGTATTTCCACTCACTTTTTTTTTTAAATGTAGTATTTGTGAAGCATTTAAGTAGGCATGAGGCACTGTACAAAGTGCTAGGGGTGATACAAGCTCACAGCTTCGATATAGTCCCTGTCCCTTGTGGGACTCTCAGTCTTCCTCCCCATTTTACAGATGAGGTAACTCAGGGAAGAGAAGTGACTTGCCCATGATCACACAGCACACAACTGGAGGAGGCAGAATTAGAACCCAGGTCCTTCTGACTCCCAGGCCCATGCTCTATACATAAGGCCACGCTACTTCCCTGCTTCACTTGAGAAAAAAAAAAAATTAACCCCCACCCCCCCCAACATACACTTACTATGTACCAAGCACTGAACTGTACTAGGATAGGTACAAGGTATATACCCCATTCACTGATTGATCAACAAGTACGAGGAGCAGGGCTGGATCCGGGGCACTGTTGGAGTAAATCGCAGACTTTGCCTTTTTCTTTTGTTTTTTTCTTGGCATTTGTTAAGTGCGTACTATGTGCCAGGCACTGTATTAAGCACTAGGGTAAATATAAGCTAATTAGGTTGGACACAGTTCCTGTCCCACATGAAGTTTACAGTCTTCATACCCATTCTATGGATGAGGCAACTAAGGCACAGGGAAGTGAAGTGACTTGCTCCAGGTCATCCAGCAGACAAAAAGTTAGTTAGCAGCTGCGGTGAAGAGGTGATGATGGAGGAAATTCAGGGAAGGTCCAACCCTCTCACCTTTCCTCCATGGAAGGGACGGTTTTAGCTCCAGAACAAAGGCATTCAGCTCTATTCTCCCCTTCCTGTGGGTTCTAACTTTGCCGCTTTCTGGAAATGGGAGCGGTGACATCCCCGATATCCACTACTTCACATGGCACTCTCCCCTCTATCTAGAGCTCTGTTTGTCTGGATCAATCAAGAAATCAGTGGTATGTATTAAGCACTCATTGCATGCAGAGCACTGTACTAAAGAGCCTGGGAAAGTACAATGCAATAGCGTTGTTAGATGGGATCCCTGGAGCAGAGACTCTCCAGATATTTCAGCTGCCTAGGTTGTGGGGGTGGGGGAAAGCCAGTATGACGCTAAACAAAAACAAGGGAATGCTAAGGGCGAGTGCAGAAGAATGTCTATGGTGTGGATGTCACTGTTTACAAGTGGTGTTCTTTGCTATGGACAGGTACGGACAAATGACGGCGGGAAGCTATTGCTACATCGGACCCCAGGGAATTGTTCACGGCACAGTGGTAAGGTAACTGGGGAGGTTATTTCCTGGACAGAGAAATGATTCCTGGCAGGATGGTCATAGCACCTACGGAAGATGTAAATATTTGGAAAAGTACAGGAAGTGAAAATTCCTCCAAAGAACCACTTTCTTCTGCCCTTTTCTACAGCTGACCATGCTAAATGCAGGCCGTCGTTACTTGGGAGTGGAAAACCTAGCGGGGAAGGTTTTCGTCACTTCTGGCCTTGGAGGGATGAGCGGGGCACAAGCCAAGGCAGCGGTCATCGCTGGGTGTGTGGGAGTTATAGCCGAGGTGAGAACACCGTGCTTTTGTTTTTGGCCTTCGTTTCCTCTCTCTGCTTTTTTCCACTCATGAGTTTTACAGGTCTACCCTGGGGGAATAAAATTGGCTGGAGGAGGAAGAAAATTGGGCACCCAGTTATTGGATTCTCATACATCAAGGCAATGCCCCATCTGTGTGTTCATTATCAGGGTTTGTCAGTGGAAAGGAGAAGTCCTGCTGTCTAAAATAACAGCTGTCTGCTCCCTGGAGGTTCTAAGTAACTAGAAGCTCTGTTCTGTTCTCCTCTAGACTGTAAGCTCGTTGTGGGCCAGGAGCATGTCTTCCAACTCTTATATTGTTACACTGTACTCTCCCAAGTGCTTAGTGCAGGGCTGTACAGACAGTAAGCACTCAATAAATAAAATTAATTGATTCTCCCTCCCCCTCAGACTGTGTCCGAACTGATTATCTTATCTCTGCCTCAGCACTTAGTAGAGTGCTTGGCACATAGTAAGCACTTACAAAGACCCCAGTAACTGTGGGAAGCAGTATGGCCCAGCAGAATTAGCACAGGGCTGGGACTCAGGAGACCCAGGTTCTTAATTCCTCTCTGCCACTGGTCTGCTGTGTGTCCTTGGACAAGTCACTTAACTTCTCTGCGCCTCAGTTACCTCATTAGTAAAATGGGGATTAAGACTGTGAGCCTCATGTAGGACAGGGACTGTGTCCAACCCAATTTGCCTATATCTACTACAGTGTCTGGAGCATAGTAAGGACTTAATAACACAATTACTATCATTTCTATTATCATAATTGTTATCGTTAGCTTAAAAAATGCACATGTGGTGAGAGGCCATCTATAAGAGGCCAGTACGAAGTTGGACTGTTGATAGGGATATATTTGGTCACAGAGTACCTCATTAAAGTTTAACCCTGAACTCATGACCCCCATGAGTCTGTTGGGAGAGATGTGTTCACAGAGTCACTACTGGTCAGAAAGAACTTGCCAGTGTAAGACAAGACAAGCCAGTGCATCTGTTGAGTGGTTCTTGCAATATGAGGCTATTAGCAGGGGGCAGGTCCAATCCAGCATGACAGTCATTCATTCATAACTTTCGCTGAGCTGAAAGGGATCTCAAGATGTCCAGAACTAACTGCAAGACCAAGGCTAGAACCAGTGTCCTTTATTCCAGTGAAGGGAATTACTTCAAGGTGACTAAACCCTAAACTACAGAATAAATATCAGTCAATCAATCAGTAGCTGTTATTGAGCACCTACTGTGTGCGTTGAGTGTACCAAGAACTGGGAGAATGCAACAGACTGCCATGTAAGGGTGTTCTATAGGCAAGATGCAGCGCAAGACTGCAGATGGGGAGAGAGGTCAGGCAGGCGAGAACGATTTGGAAGTCATCCACATAGACCTCTGAAGGTATGAGTTCCCTGAGGAAATGAGCATAATGAGTATACATAGACTTGTGAGCCCCATCTTGGACAGGGACTGTGCCTGACCTGATTAACTTGTACCCACCCCAGGCTTAGAACAGTGCTTAACACAGACTAAGTGCTTGGGAACCAGAGAACCTGGGTTCTAATCGTGGCTCTGCCCTTTGCCTGTTCCAGAAGTTTGGACAGGAATGGGAGCAGTGAAATGGGACCGTAGTTGGATGGTGTAGTAGAGAACACTTTTTTATTTAATTAACAGATTGTGTTATTTGTTAAATGCTTACTATGTGTCAAGCACTGTTCTAAACACTGGGGTAGATACAAGCTAATCATGTTGGACATATGGGGCTCACAGTCTTAATCCCCATTTTACAAATGAGGTAACTGAGAAGCACAGCACAGAGAAGTTAAGCGACCTCCCCAGGGTCACACAGCAGACACATGGTAGAGTCAGGATTAGAACCCAAGTCCTCTGCTTCCCAGGCCCGTGCTCTATCCACTAGGCCATGCTGCTTTAGTATGGGGGAGACTTGAGCATGTTTGAAGGCAGAGTGGACAGAGCCATCAGATAGTAAGTGATTGAAGATGGCAGTTACAGAGGGGAAAAGGATGGGAACAAGTGCTTTCAGAAGATGAGAAGGACTAGGGTTGGAAGCATCGGTCGAGGGGGGAGATTTTGAGAACACGTGGGAGGTCTCTTGAGAGACAGCTGAAAAGGATGAGAAAATGGATGAAGGAGTGGGAGGGAGTTGGGCATGTGTGTTGTGGGGGGAATTTTGGGGAGCTCACACCTGATGGTTTAAACTGTGCTAGCAAAGTACTACTTGAGGCCAACAGGAGCAAGAGACAGGTGAGAAGGGGTCACTGGGAGCATCAAAAGGGAGTTGAAGGTCTAGAGCTTCAATTTAGGAAGATGAAATGCTTTCCAATCTTTCCTACCTGGAAAAATGAAATGTTAGAAACTATTTTTTTTTTAATCATTGGAAAAGTTTCGTGAAATCTGACCAATCAAAACATGACAAAGATATTGCAAGAAATGTGAGTTTCAGCGGAAAGAATGTAGTTTCACAGTAAGCCTTTTAGAATGTGGAATCTGGAGCTCGGCCAATAAAGTGCAACCCTGGGGAGTTATCCCCTCTCATGTGGATCAGACCCAGCAATACTAGCTTCTTTATTGCTCCACCACTAAGAGTAGAAAAGAATACCACTGGCCCAAGTAATTTTATTACTAAGCATGCAGGGATAGGGCAGGTGGCAGAAGGAAAGTGGCAAGGATAAGGAAGCCCTATTTTTAACTTTGCTCTACAGCAATTGCATTGGCTAACAAATCCCAGCTTTGAAATTTTGTTTATTGCCCTTGAGCAATCCAATCACAACAGTCCTCAGAGTGACTCTAATTTTATGCATACTTCTGTGAACTCTGGGAACATCTATATGGGTGGGTATGTAAAAGCCCACGCTATATTTAAAGGCCTACCTTGGCTAATAATCCCTAATTAAAAACTTGTTGGTGCTCGATAGTAATTACCTTGCAAGTTCTGGCCTTCACTTTTCTAATGTGTTATTTCTCTGCAATAGCAAAGAGAATCCTTTTTTAGAAATAGAATTGAATTAATGCTCAAATCCAAAGTTCATTTAAAGAGTTCTATGGACTTTCAAGTTAGTTTGTTTTTGGGTGGGGAAGGGATTCATTAAATAAGGCTAAACCTAGGTTCTGGATTTGAGTATTGGGAAATGATTTTTAAGTGCTTTAACTTCAATAAAACCCAAATTAAGTTTTTTCCAATACTTTCCTTCCCGGTTTTTTAGAAACCAGATTTGTTCTAATGAAAATCTGACCCCTGTATATCTGATTTGCTTACATGGAAATTAAGATGAAGTTTATTAAGAACAATTCAGTGTTAGTGGATCTTTTACAAAACCTCAAAACCAGAAACCTGCTTCACACTAATACTAAAAAAAGTCCTAAGAGGTTTCACCATAATTCCAGACACATACATTGTGACTACAATGCAAACTTGGCCCAGTCCCCTACTGATAAACACTGTGATGGGTCTAAGCTTTTGGTCTAGTAGCTGTTTATAAAGATAGGTTACATACCTTTCTTTAATAGTTGCCCATTTCCCTTAGGGGTTCTTTCATAATTCTCAGGTGGATATCATCTGGTCCTGATGATTTGTTTTTTGTTGTTTTGGGTTTTTTTAATGATATTGGTTAAGCATTTACTATGTGCCAGGCATGGGGTAAGCAAGGGGTAGGCACAAGAAAATAAGGTTGGACACAGCCCATGTTCCACATGGGGCTCACAGTCAAATGATTTACATTTAGTTTATCTATTTGGTCTAAAATACCCAGTGGGAATACCACAACCTGATCCGGGTCCTTCAGTGAGTTTCCAAGCAATCACCTTTTCATCCCTGAAGGAATCTTTAGTTCATGATCATCAAGTGGCTCCAGTGAATCCCTAGAAGGCTTCTGGCTTTTGATATATTTGAAGAATCTCTGGTTAATAATAGCTAACATCCCTTGTAAAATGCTCTTCAAATTCCTTTTTGGCTTGCCTAATTTCCCATTTGCACTTGACCTACAACTTCTAATGGGCTGTCCTGTTCTTCCCACTTGGGTGAGCTTTTCCTGTTTGAAAGAATGGCTTTTTCCCCCTGACAGAAGGATGTAGGTTTTAATCCCGGTTCCTCCACTTGTCTGCTGTGTGTGACTTTGGAGAAGTCACTTAACTTCTCTGGGCCTCAGTTACCTCATCTGAAAACTGGGGATTAAGACTGTGAGCCCTCTGTGGGACATGGACTGTGTCCAAACTGATTTTGGTTTATCTATCTCAGTGCTTAGTACAGTGCCTGGCACATAGTAAGCACTTAACAAATACCATTAAAGAAAGAGGAAAAAAAAGACAGATCCCGGACAGAGAGAGATCTGCAATGCTTCTCCCTCTGCTTTGGGCCAGAATGCTGAGAAAGGATAATGATGATGATGATGTTGGTATTTGTTAAGCGCTTACTATGTGCCGACAATGTGTTTATTACTCAAGGCCACAGCTCTGATTCTTTTTTTTTTGAAAACCACTGGCTTCTTAAGTCCTCTAAACTCTACTCTGTCTTGACATCAGGATAAAACAATCATCTGATGTTGCCCACAGAACAATCTTGGAACATTCTCAGTTCCTTTCCTCCAAGAACTTTGAAACACTTTATAAACATTCCCTAACTGCAAGGACTTTGCAGATATTCCCTAACTGAACCCCAAACCCCAGCAGCAACAGCCCCACCCAGAGAGCCCTATAGGCTTTAAATTCCCCCCAAAACCCTGTGTGAGTTGTGGGGGGTATCCCCAAACAGTGCTATTCTCCAATTTACTCCTAACAATTTCACTGTCTTTGCTGGTGTTTTAAACTCACAGTACTCTCTGGGATAACAATGGCATATGTTAAGCGCTTACTATGTGCAAAGCACTGTTCTAAGCACTGGGGAGGATACAAGGCGATCAGGTTGTCCCACTTGGGGCTCACAGTCTTCATCCCCATTTTACAGATGGGGTAACTGAGACACAGAGAAGTGAAGTGACTTGCCCAAAGTCACACAACTGACAAATGGCTGAGCCAGGATTCGAACCCATGACCTCTGACTCCCAAGCCCAGGCTCTTTCCACTGAGCCATGCTGCAGTTAACAGTACCCCTGCTGGGGCTCATTCTGTGCACCAATGTCCCTGAAAGGACTCAGATTGGGTCCCAACCTGGCTTCTATGGTTAGGATATGCTGTGGTTGGGGCCCCAGGGCCTGAAGCTGGGCCAGTATACTGGTGGACTCTTGCTTTCTCCCTCCAGTTCCACCACAGTTTGCGGAACTTTGTTTTATTACATGTTAATGAATCTTAGTCCTTCGAGATAATCCCATTCAGCGGTGCTTTAAAGAATTGCCTGACTTGGTCTCTGCACACTTTACTATGAATTCACCCTTTCCAAGCAGGGAATGGTGCTGGGGAAGAGGGAGGTGGGACTTTAAACTGAAAGCCATGTGATGTGATCCAGACTGTCCCAAGTCCCAGGTGGAGGGAGGTCTCTTCACTCTGCCTTCCACAGCAGTCCTGCCTTGCAGCCCCAGCTGGGCAATGTGGAAGCTGGTATCTGTGAGGTGGGCTGGGACCCTGGAGGAAGAGTTTCACTCCAAAGATAAGATGGAGGTGGAGAAACAGGGAGTGGGGACAGATAGGTGGAGAAGAGAATTTACAAATACTTAAATTACACTCCTATCATCCCTGCTCCCTCTCAGACTCAACCATCCATTTAAGGAGAGGAGGGACCAGGGTCTTGCAATCCACACCACACATGGTGCTGGCAATGGTTCCAGGCAGTTATCTTTTTGCTGGATCCCTGATGCACAAAGTGAGTCACCCCAGCCTCCCAGCAGGAAAGACCAGTGGGCAGAAGTCCAAAATTGGCTTCAGGGCCACCTCCAGCATCCAAGCAGACTGGTGGTGGGCTGATAGGGGCAGTGAAGAATGACCAGAACTCCTACCTCACTGCTCTCCTAATTGCAGTCCTTCAGCCTTATCTTTCAGACATTCTCTTCAAGTATATAAATTTACCACAGAAATCAGAATCAGTGTTGTGAAAGATTTTAATTGTTCTAAGGAAAAGACTTACATTTTATTGCCTATCTGGACCTTAACCCATGCTTTACCTGTGCAATCACTTATTCTCATTAAAACAAAGTGACTGAATGATGTTCTGTAAAGGGACAGCTGGACAGCCACATAGATGGGCATCTCCCTTGGGCAGTAAGCCCCATAAGGGGCAGAGACTATATCCGATCCGATTCTTTTGAATCTACTCCAGCGCTTAGCAGAGTGCTGGTACTGTAAGCCTATTACAAAAACCATGATTATTATTATAATTGTTATTATTCTAGCAAAAACAATGGGCAGGATCAGAAAGTCAACAAGTGTAGAGTGTAGTGGTAAAGAGAAAGTGGCCAATGGCCACTGGAGAGCAAGAGTTCAGAAAATGTCTTCTTACTATACTGGGCCTAATGGAGGCCCTCAGCTTGACTCATAACTAAGTGGGGACAAGAGGTCAACACAAACTTGCCCTCCTTCGGCCAGCTGATTCACCAAGGAAGAGGAATCATAAATTACTCCTCTGCCCAAATGTAGACACTTTGGCAGACAGCCACTCCCCATGCATGGGCACTACTACCAAAGTAGGTGGTATTTCAGGAGGAGGGGTGCCTTGGGAAGGCCATAAGTGAGCAGGGCAGGTCCTGGGGGGGGACAAAGAGAACGATTGCCAGGGCCAACCATTTTAAGGGACTGTCATCTGGGGGAAAATCATCCCTGGAAATGATAGCTCCTGATCTTGGTTTGAGTGTGGCTTAAAGACCAGAAGTTCCACAATGTCAAGTAGTTCCATTCCTTTAAACCCCTTCTTCAGATGGGAGCAGTTCTGGTCTGAACTTGGAATGGGCTGCGGGCAGAGAATTTGGCACAGAGAGTGGTATTTTCCACCCACTGTGAAAATCCACCACAGAGCTTCCTCTCTGTGAGGAAATATTGGACTCAGTGTGCAATCTTTGTACTTCTTCTCTCAGGTTGATAAAGCTGCACTCGTAAAGCGTCACCAGCAAGGTTGGTTAATGGAGATCACCGACAACCTGGATCACTGCATTACTCGGCTGAGGTACGACTCATAAATACTATTTGTAAGACTACAGGTGAAGGGCATTCCAGAGGGCGTTAAGGAGGATCTGCTTTCCATCAGCCACTCAGGACAACAGTTTTTCTCTTCCAAGTGCCTCGTAGCCTGACGTCCTCCCTCACAGCATCCCTCTACATGTTCGGAAGCAGAGCTATTGAGATTAAGTGGTTTTCCTATGACCACTGAGGTGCCTAAAGTGGATTGGGGAAGTGAAAATGCTAATAACTCATTCAATGCCTCTGTTTTACCCACTGATTTTTTTCATTGTTTTGCAGTTTTTTCATTTTTTTAAGGACTCTGTTCTTTGTCACACCTAACATCCAAGTAGTGCTCTAATGTGTCTTGCAGAAACCGACGACCGCAAAAAATAATTTTGAGGTGGTGGTGAGGGGAAAGAATTAAATTGTTGCCCTCAAGAATGGGGACTTCAGCATTACATACTGTTAATTGAATCACTGAAGGAAGCTGAATTATGGTGGTCATTCATCAAGTTTTGTGACAGACAGTCCAGTTTTCAGTTAGTCTGCCCCCCGTCTGCTATAGACATGGCACCGGGAACCTCTATGTCCAGTATGTCAATGTTCAGCCACTCAGCCTCCCTCCTCCTCTGCTCCTACTGCCAGGTTTCTTGACTCAGAAGCAGCATCCATGTTCACACGGACTTGGGAAGGAATCACTGACTTTGGAACAAGTAACTTGGGAAGTCAGGAGTCTCCCTGGAGAAATGCTCTAGATTCGGGAGAACTTGGCCTTCTTCAGCAAAACAGAGCATATTATATCATCAGGCTATCCTGAGGGTCCGGCATAGCACATTAAATTTCAGATGCCCCTCGTTGTCTGGTATTCTAGAGTGCTATCAGTGTCCAGCCTAAGCAGAATGCCTGAGGCAGACTATGTAATCCTGGGCTGTCAGGACACATTCTGGCCCCTTAGCACAGAGGGACCAGGCCAAGATAGAAGTAGAGGCTGAGCTTTAACTGGGAAGCACAAGGCTTGATGAAGGGAATTTAGGAAAAATGGTGAAACAAAAAACTTCTCCACAATCCATGGTCCCAGCAGGCAAGTGATCTTGGCCTGACCGATCCCTAGGATTTCATCCCTTTTCTCACTGCCCACCCCCTTCCCTGAATTCCCCTTTTTATTCATTCATTCAGTCATATTTATTGTTTGCTATGTGCAGAGCATTGTACTAAGCGCTTGGGAGAGTACAATACAACAATAAACAGACACATTCCCTGCCCACAATGAGCTTACAGTCTGCGGGGGGGAGACAGACATTAAATAAATTAATTACAGATATGTACATAATTGTTGTGGGGTTGGGACTGGAGAAGAACAACCTCCTGTCTCTCCTGACTCTAGTCCATACTTCACTCTGCTGCCCGGGTCATCTTTCTACAAAAACGTTTAAGAAGTGTCACCCCTCCCCCTGCCCAAAATCTCCATTGTTTGCCCATCCACCACCTTATCAAGCAAAAATTCCTCACCATTGGCTTTAAAGCACTCCATCACCTTGCCCCCACCTACCTCACCTTGCTTCTCTCCTTCTACAACCCAGCCCGCATACTTCACTCCTCTGGTGCGAACCTTCTCACTGTGCCTCGATCTCACCACCGACCCTTGGCCCATGCCTTGCCTCTGGCCTGGAATGTCCTCCCTCCTCAAATTTGCCCTCCCTGCCTTCAAAGACACACATCTATTGATGGCACATCTCCTCTAAGAGGCCTTCCCAGATTAAGCCCCACTTTTCCTTATCTCCCACTCCCTTCTGTGTCACCTTGACTTCCTCCTTTTGCTTTTCCCCCTACTTGCAGCCCCAAAGCACTTATGTATATATCTGTAATTTTATTTATTTGTATTGATGTCTGTCTCCCCACCTCTAGACTGTGAATTCGTTGTGGGCAGGGAATGTCACTGTTTGTAGTTGTTCCAAGCTCTTCCAAGCTCTTTAGTACAGTAAACACACAGTAAGCGCTTAATAAATATGATTGAATGAATGAATTAATGAACAAAGGGAGTAAGTCAGGATGGCATAGAAGGGAGTGGAAGAAGAGGAAAGGGGGGCTTAGTCAGGGAAGGCCTCTTGGAGGAGATGTGCCTTCAATAAGGCTCTGAATCGGGGGGAGAATAATCGGATTTGAGGAGGGAAGGCGTTTCAGGCCAGAGGCAGGACAAGGGCAAAGGGTTGACGGTGAGATATGCCACTCTTCCATCCGATCCCCAGTGTTCCCATACAACACTCAGCCAGTGTTAGAGCCAACCATTCTTATCCATGGACTAAAATGAATGAATGAGAGGAAAAAAAAATGAATTTTTAACATAATTTCCATCTCCTTTCCAACCAAATGTCTTACCAAGTTACAAAAAAACGCAAAATGAGCTATTTTGAGTTTCACCTCTTTTCTTTTCCTTTTTTCATGTGCTGGTAGTAGAGCTCTGAAATTGCTTGAAAGGGAGAAGCTATTGGCCTGGATGATCCAAGGATTGAAAAATCTGCCCCTGTTTAGTTTAGAACTGTTCACATTGTTTAGGCTTAATCCTTGGGCCTTTCCCTCTTTAGATGGTTCCACAACAGCCCAGTGGAAATCACATCCTGTTGAAGTGATTTCCGCTCGGCTTTCCGTGTTTGCAGATCTGTCAGGTAAGTAAATCCCTCCCCATCCCTGCCCTCTTTCCTCACCCTCCCCAGTTCTTGGCCCAGCTTTCCTGCCCCTTCTCCACACTCACTGAATTCACCCTCTGACCCTGCTTCTCTCCCCAGTCAATCTGTTGTATATATATTGAGCACTTACTGTATGCAGAGCACTGTACTAAGGCCTCAAGAGAGTACGATAAAAGAAGAAAGGATCCCTGTCTTCAAGTTGGGGAATCTTGCAAGCCATATTCCACCCTTCTCATGGCTTGACTTTTGTCTTTGTTGACTTATTTGTGTCTTTAATAGATTTAGATCAGCCACCCTGAATGCCACTGCTAGCCCCTCCCCATGGTCAAACTGGCCCAGGTCTCTCATCAATCCTCTTTTTTGAAAATTTTATTAACTTTTATTTAAAACATAGTGGTGCTGTCACTACCACCCCCACTCCAGCCTGTCCCAACCCTCCCTAACTCCTGGGAATGGGAGAGTGGGGATGGCACCTACTTGAAAAGAAGGCATGTCCTGAAAACCATGACTCTAACAATCCTGGGATTCAAGCCCAGACCAGCTGGTGGCAGTTTGGATGGCGAGGAAGGAGTGGATTTTGGAAATGGTGTGGCAAAGTCATCAGGGGCGAGAGAGGGGCTTGGTGAGGACACTGGGGGTTTCAGGAGGGAGCTAAGATTCTGAAATAGTTGCTGTCAACAGTGGTCATGGGAGTCGATATGGGAGAAAAAGTAGTGGTACTGAGCAGAAGAGAGGGCAGAGTTCTAGCAAGGGAGGATGAATGTTAAGTGACTAAAGTCAGCCCGTGCCTGAATTTCCACCAACAACACTCCCGGGCAGGAGTGCAGCAGGAGTAGATGAAGCATGCTGTGGAGGTGATCCGGGGCTGGGGGTTGGCGAAGCAAGTTTGAAGGAAGGGAGGAATGAGGGAG
Organism: Ornithorhynchus anatinus; assembly: GCF_004115215.2. Lineage (NCBI taxonomy): Eukaryota > Metazoa > Chordata > Mammalia > Monotremata > Ornithorhynchidae > Ornithorhynchus > Ornithorhynchus anatinus. The sequence continues at coordinate 51,352,991 of NC_041749.1, forward strand.
TTGAGTTTGCAGATAGGGTGGAGTTAAGGCCATGGATTTGTATTTCAAGAAATGGGAGTCCAATGGGGCAATGTGACAAGTGGAGGGGGGCCAAGAGATTGGAGGTCTTTTGTGGGCGGAAGGGAATGTTTTGCAGGGAGGGGTGAGGCGAGGTATAAGAGAGGAGGAAGGATAAGAGGTCGTTTTACAAGACTGGGATTTCGGAGTCGGCGAAGTTAGAGATTATACAATGACTAGGGATGAAGAGATCTGGCATGTGACCAGGAGGTGAGGTGAGGTGGAACAGGAAGTCAACAGGATTTATCCACATGGATGTTGAAATCTCTGGGGATGAGTGTAGGGGAGGAGAGGGAGAGAAGAAAGGTGAGAAAGGCAATGAAATTGCTCAGGAAATTGGAGGTGGAGTCAGAGGGCAGTAGATGATGTCAACTAGTGATTGTAGGGGCTGATAGAGGTGATGGCGTGGGCTTCAAAGTAAGAGACAGTGGGGGATGGAGGAAGGAAAATGGCATTGGGAAGCAAGGAGCTGGTTGGCTCCTCCTTACCCACATGAATCACTCTAGGGAGAGAGTAGCAGGGAGAGTGTTGTCTGGATGTGAGCCGGGTCTCTGTGACAGCAAGGAGGAAGAGTGGGTTAGGATGAGGAAGGGGTTCCACAGGCCACATTTAGATAGGGTTGTTGGGTGGGGGGTGGTCAGAGAGGGGACACTGCAAAGGGTTGGGAGAGGACGAATGGAAATGAACTCAAGGGGTGCATTGCAGGAGATGGGAGGTTTGCAGTGACAGAAAGGAGAACAGTGATGAAGTGAGTAAAAGGAGGGGTGAGGAAGGACACTGGCAAAGTTTTGGAACCTCAAAAATGCAGCTATCGGTCCCTGGTAGCTGTTTCTAGCCCCTGGTCCAGCAGCTATTCGGCCCCTTCTCCAGCACCTATGGCACTTGAGTCCATTTACCCCCAAGCACTTAGATACCCAACCTACCCCTCCCCACACAGCACTTACATACGTGCATATCTTATACTCGGTTGCTTCCCCTTTCTGGAATTTATTTTAATGTCTGTGTCCCCTGTTAGATTGAAAGATCCTTTACGGTAGGCATCATGTGTACCAGCTCTTTCGTTGTACTCTCCCAAGTGCTTAGTACAGCCATCTGCACAAAATAAGTGCTCGACAAATACCACTGGGTGATTGATTGTTGGATAGAGTGTCCAAAGTGGGGGAAAAGGAAAAGAAAGGGATTAGAAGGGGGAAAGGGGAAGAGGAGGGACTTGTCGAGACCCCAGAACTGACATTTCTTTGTCCCAAGGGAATCCAAAGGGAGGGGACGTTGAGGACCTCAAACCTCAAACCTCATTTTCAAGGACTCAGGGTCTCAGCTCTGTAGAGAAAGAATAAGGCCAAGAACTTTCAAAGGAGAAGAAAAATCCAGTCTTTGGGAGACAGTGTTACCTAAAAGATAGAGCGTGGTTCTTTGAGTCATAAGGTTCTAATCCTGGCTCTGCCACTTTCATTTTTTCAATCATACTTATTGAGCACTGTGCGCAGACCACTGTACTAAGCACTTGGGAAAGTCCAGTACAACATTAAACAGACACATTCCCTGCACACAAAGAGCTTGCAGTTTAGAGAGAGAGACAGACGTTAATATAAATAAATAAATTACATATCTGTACACAAGTGACATGGGGCTGTGACTCAGATGACTTCTCATTCTTGAACATTTATACTTCTTAAACTGGGCAACAGTATTGCTCAGAAGAGCGATGATTATTTTGGAGTGAATGACATTAAAATAAATAAATTAATAATAATAATGTTGGTATTTGTTAAGCGCTTACTATGTACAGAGCACTGTTATAAGTGCTGGGGTAAACACAGGGGAATCAGGTTGTTCCACGTGGGGCTCACAGTCTTAATCCCCATTTTACAGATGAGGGAACTGAGGCACAGAGAAGTTAAGTGACTTGCCCACAGTCACACAGCTGACAAGTGGCAGAGCTGGGATTCGAACTCATGAGCCCTGACTCCAAAGCCCGTGCTCTTTCCACTGCGCCACGCTGCACATATGTGCATAAGTGCTGTGAGTCTGAGAAGGGGATGAACAAAGGGAGCAAGTCAAGGTGATGCAGAGGAAGTGGGAGAAAAGGGGAGCTTAGTCAGGGAAGGCCTCTTGGAGGAGATGTGCCTTCCATAAGGCTTTGAAGTGGGGCATAGTAATCATCTTTCGAGTTTGAGGAAGGAGGACGTTCCAGGCCAGAGGCAGGACATGGGCAAAGTGTCAGCAGCAAGATAGGAAAGATCAAGGCACAGTGAGAAGGTTAGCATTAGAGGAGTGAAGTGTGTGGGCTAGGTTGTAGAAGGAGAGAAGCGAGATGACGTAGGAGGGGTTGAGGTGGTGGAGTGCTTTAAAGCCAGCGGTAAAGAGTTTTTCTTTGATACGGAGGTGGATGGGCATCCACTGGAGATTTTTGAGGAGTGGGGAAATGTGTCCTGAACATTTCTGTAGAAAAATAAACCAGGCAGCAGAGTGAAGTAGGGACTGGACTAGGGAGAGATAGGAGGCTGGGAGGTCAGCAAGGAGGCTGATGCAGTAATCCAGGTGTGATAGGATGAGTGTATTCGTGCAGTAGCCATTTGGATGGAGAGGAAAGGGTGGATTTTAGCGATGTTGTGAAGGTGGGACCGACAGAATTTAGTGATGGATTGAATATGGAGGTTGAATGAGAGAGAGGAGTCAAGGACAACACCAAGGTTATACTTCTTAAACTGGGTAACAGTATTGCTCAGAAGAGCGATTATTATTTTGGAGTGAATGACATTTAAATAAATAAATTACAGATATGTATCTAAGTGCTGTGGGTCTGGGAGGGGGATGAACAAAGGGAGCAAGTCAGGGCGATGCTGAAGAAGTGGGAGACAGGAAGGATGGTGGTGCCATCTACAGTGATGAGAAAGTGAGGGAAAGGACAGGGATTGGGTGGGAAGATAAGCAGCATTGTTTGGGACATGTTAAACTTGAGGTGAAGGGAGGACATCCAAGTAGAGATGCCTTGAGGGCAGGAGGAGATGCGAGACTGCAGAGAGGGAGAGAGATCATGGCTGGAGATGTAGATTTGGGTATCATCCGCATAGAGGTAGTAGTTGAATCTATGGGAGGGAATGAGTTCTCCAAGGGAGTGGGTGTAGATAGAGAATAGAAAGGGACCCAGAACTGAACCTGAGGGACCCCCACAGTTAGGGCTGGGAGGCCGGGGAGGAGTCAGCAAAGGAGACTGAGATGAACGGACAGATGGATAAGAGGAGAACCAGGAGAGGACAGTGACAGTAAAGCCAAAATAGGATAATGTTTCCAGGAGAAGGGGATGGTCGATAGTGTCGAAGGGCAACTGAGAGGTTGAGGAGGATTAGGATGGAGTAGAGGCTGTTGGATTTGGCAAGTAGGACATCATTTGTTACCTTTGAGAGGGTGGTTTCTGTGGAGTGAAGGGGACGGAAGCCTGATTGGAAAGGGTCAAGGAGAGGAATTTTTTGACAGTGGGTGTAGGCAACTAGCTCAAGGAGTTTGGAGAAGAGTGGTAGGAGGAAAATGGAGCAATAACTGGAAGGAACTGTGGGGTTAAGGGAGGGATTTTTAGAATGAGGGGGACATGGGCATGTTTGAAAGCAGTGGGGAAGAAGCCACTGGAGAGCAAAGAGTTGAAGATGGTTGTTAGAGAGGGAAGAAGGGAGGGGGCAAGTGTTTGGATTAGGTGCAAAGGAATGGAGTCAGATGTGCAGGTGGAGGGGGTGGATTTTGAGAGGAGGCAGGAGATCACCTCTAGAGATACTGTTGGGAAAGATGGGAGAGTTGAAGAGGGGAAAGGATGGGGGAGGGACTGAGGAGGGGCATGGGACATTTTAGGGAGCTCACACCTGAGAATGTCAATTTTCTTAGTAAAGCGGGTGGCCAGGTCACTGAGGGCAAGGGATGGGGGAGATGGAAGGACAGGGGGCCTGAGGAGGAGTTAAATGTCTGGAACAGCTGGCGAGGGTGATGGGCATGGCTGCCAATAAGGGTGTAGAAATAATTTTTCCAGGCAGCGGAAAAGGAGTTAAAGCACGGAAGATAAACTTGAAGTGGATGAAGTCGGCCTGATATTTAGATTTCTGCCAGCAGCCCTCTGCGGCTCATGCACAAGAGCAAAGGAAGTGGACTGTGCAGGTAATCCAGGGGTGTGGGTTAGTGGTATGAGATTGATGAAGGGATAGAAGAGCGAGTGAGTTGAGTTCAATAGAGAGGGTGGTTTTGAGAGCATTAATTTTGTCATCAAGGGAAGGTAGTTTGGGTATGGAGGCTAAGTGGGGCCTGATGAGTTGAGAATATTGGATGGGGGGTTAAAATTGGAGGTCCCTTTGGGACAGATTTATGGGGAGGAGGTGTGTGGGAGAGGTGGCAAGTGTGGTCAGATAGAGGGATTTCAGAGTTGGTGAGGGTAGAGATTGTGCAGTGGCCAGTGCTGAGATCGAGTGTGTGTCCAGGTTGGTGAGTGGGTGGGGTAGGGTGGAGCAGGAGGTCAGTGGAATTGAGTAGTGATAAAAGGCAGTCAGCAGAAGGGTCATCAGGAACATCTATATGAATATTGAAGTCCCCAAGCATCAATCTAGGCATGGAGAAAAGGAGAAAGAATGTGAGAAAGGGATCAAAATGGTTAAAGAAGTTGGAGGTGGAACCTGGGGGGCGGTAGGTGACAGTTACTAGAATCTGGAGTGGGTAGTAGAGGTGGATGATATGGGCTTCGAAGGAAGGGAGAGAAAGGGATGGGGGAGGTGGAATGGTGATAAAGTGGCATTGGGGTGCAAGAAGGAAGCCAACACCTCCTCCTTTCCCAATGAGTCTAGGGGAGTGGGAGAAGATGAGACCTCCTCTGGAGAGAGCATCAGGGGAGACCGTGCCATCTGCAGAGAGCCAGGTTTCAGTGATAGAGAGGAGGAGGAGTGACTGAGTCAGGAACCCAAATCTACCTCTCCAGCTCTGATCTCTCTCCAGTTTCACATCTCCTCCTGCCTTCAAGACATCTCTACTTGGATGTCCTTCCATCACCTCAAACTTAACATGTCCAAAACAGAACATATTATCTTCCCACCCAAATCCTGTTCTCCCCCTCACTTTCCCATCACTGTAGACAGCACCACCATCCTTCCTGTCTCACAAGCCCGTAACCTTGACATTATCCTTGACTCCTCTCTCTCATTCAACCCATATATTCAATTCATGACTAAACCTGTTGTTCCCTCCTTCACAACATCACTAAAATCTGCCCTTTCCTCTCCATCCAAACTGCTACTGCATTAATACAATCACCCATCCCATCGTATCTGGATTACTGCATCAGTCTCTTGCTGACCTCCCAAGCTCCTGCCTTTCCCCACTCCAGCCCATACTTCATTCTGCTACCCAGATCATTTTTCTACAAAAAACGCGCAGGACATGTCTTCCCGCTCCTCAAAAAACTCCAGTGGTTGCCCATCCACCTCTGCATTAAACAAAAACTCCTCACCATTGGCTTTAAAGCACTCCACCACCTTGCCCCCTCCTACGTCACTTCAATTCTCTCATTCTACAACCCAGCCCACACACTTCACTCCTCTAGTGCTAACCTTCTCACTGTACCTCAATCTCACCTATTTTGCTGCTGACCCCTAGCCCATGTCCTGCCTCTGGCCTGGAACTCCCTCTGTCCTCAGATCCGACAATTACTCTCCCCTGCTTCAAAGCCTTATTGAAGGTACTTTTCCTCCAAGAGGCCTTCCCAAACTAAGCCCCACCTTTCCTCATCTCCCACTCCCTTCTGGGTCACCCTGACTTGCTCCCTTTGCTCTTCCCCCCTGCCAGCCCCACAACAGTTATGTACATATCTTTAATTTTATTTATTTGTACTGATGTCCATCTTCCCCTCTGTAGACTGTAAGCTCATTGTGGGCAGGGAATGTGTCTGTTCATTGTTGTATTCTCACAAGTGTTTAGTACAGTGCTCTGCACACAGTAAGCATCAATAAATACAATTAAATGAATGAATGAATGAAAGGAACTGGTCAAGGATGAAGGGAAGCCATACTTGGCTGATGCTCTTAGTGGGGGAGGGGACGGAGCAAGGGACGGGGAGAGGTCGGATGGGAGCAAGTTGACGGGGGCCCACGCAGTGGAAGGGGGACGAGCTTCAGTGCTGGAACAGGGTTGCAGGGATGGGGTGGGGAGGAGGAGTGGGGAGGAGTTGGGTGATGGATGGGGCAGGGACATGTGGTGGGAGGAGAGGACAGAGATGGGCTAACAGGATGGAAGGGATATAAGGATCATGGTGGAGTCATTGAGGTAAAAGACCGCAATTACAACTTAATCTGGTGATACCCAGAGGAGATGGTTAAATTGTCCTTGGATCATTGAGAGTGAAAAGGCCAGTGTTTAGGAGAACCCTTAAGAGATGGTCGAATTGTCCTTGGGTCCTTGGGAGTGAAGAGGCCAGTGATCAGGAGTAAACGGCCTGGGTTGGTGTGAATGTAGGAGAAAGCAGGTGGTGGGTTGGTGTGAAGGCACTTGTCTGCTGTGTAACCTTGGGCAAGTCACTTCTCTGTGCCTCCATTACCTCGTCTGTAAAATGGAGACTGTCAGCCCCATGTGGGACAGGATTGTGTCCAATCTGATTGGTTTGTATCTACCCCAGCGCTTAGTACAGTGCCTGACACATAGGAAATGCTTAACAAATACCATAAAAGAAAAGGCTGGGATGGGAGCTTGGTTAAAACCCAAAGGGGATATGGGCTACACTTCCAGAGAATGCTTTCATGCATTTGATGAGTTTGTACACACTTAGTGGTTCCTGCGGGCTACTGAGACTACAAGAATGGCAGCAAGGCAGCACCTTAGGGCCAACATGGCTCTGCCTCCTTAGTTTTCCCTGGTCCCAGATTTGGCTAGAAATAGGAAGGTACAAATAATGATGGTGTTTGTTAAGCTCTTACTATGTGCCGGGCACTGTACTAAGCGCAGGGGTAAATACGAGTTTATCAGGTTGGACACGGTCTCTGCCCCACGTGGGACTCACAGTCTCGATCCCCATTTTACAGAGGAGATAACTGAGGCCCAGAGAAGTGAAGCAACTTGCCCAAGGTCACACAGCAGACAAGTGGCAGAACCAGTAATAGAACCCATGACCTTCTGACTCCCAGGCTGGGGCTCTATCCACTACACCATGCTGCTTCTACTAAGGGGCACCGGGGGCACCAGGGGCATCAAGGGCAGTCCGAATTCAGCTGGTGTTTCCATGGCCCAATACAGTCCACTGGGATCAATGGGCTAGGCCTGGCCCATGCAGGGTTTTATGGCATAAAACATGAAACCCAGGTCACCATCTTCAGATGAAGAGTAATTATTTTTTCTATCAACCTGCACTAACTCTCATCATCATTTAGGTTGTCTCTACCAAAGGAAACCAAAGGGGACAGTTGAGGCAATTACTGTGAGGATAATTAAAGGGGAAATAGTCCTATTGAGGCAAAGTGGTGTTTTGGGGGCTTGAATTACTATTCAAACGGACTGCCTATACTGATCAAATTATCTGGATAATGACTCAGCCTGACACTTGACTTCCAAATGTCTGTTTCAGTTTTCTGTAAGTATGGGAAAAATGATTCAGAAAGAATCATTCAACTAATGCTGTTCACTTTTTTGGTCATCTGTATCTGAATGGCTTTTTACAGGTTTAAATTATGTTTTTCCTTGCACATGTCTTGGTGGGGAGTCACTGACAACTACCCATATATGCTTCATCCATTCCTGTTCCAATTCTCTTTCAGGGAAGCAAGAAAGAAAAAAATCTCCCTCAGTTTAGGCTATCACGGGAATGTGGTTGACCTTTGGTAAGTGCTGTGATGTGGTTGGGTTGGTAGTTTCCTCTTAAGTCTGCACTGAATGTATATTGGTTCAGGATGGTATTGGGTGCTGAAAGAAAGAGCTGAAAGAATATTAAGCTGGATGGGCGGGCATATCGAGAAAGGCTTGACAAGTATACTCTTTGAGGGTAAAAAAGGTGGAGGTAATTCAATAATAATTATTATTTTAATGTCATTTGTTAAGTACTTATGATGTGCTAAGAGCTGGTGTAGATACAAAGTTATCAGATTGGACCAAGTCCCTGTCCCACACGAGACTCACCATCTACCTTAGTCCCAATATTACCGATAAGAAAATTAAGACCCAGAGATGTGAAATAACTTGCCCAAGGTCACACAGCAGGCCAATGACAGAGCCGTGACTAGAGCCTGGTCCTTTGACTCCCAATCAATCAAGCAATGGTATTTAATGGGCACCTACTGGGTGTAGAGTACTGTACTAAGCGCCCAGTCCTGTGCTCTTTCCAATAGGTCATACTGCCTCTTGATTCCCACTGAGGGGCTGCTCTCAGGACTCTATCCTGGCTGGAGTTGCAAGACTGAAAAATATATCCTCCAACTAGGAGGTGCACAGAAAGTCATGGCAAGAGAGTATAGAATAAGGAAATGAAGAATTTGCCAATAATGTCAGAAATCAAAGGCTTTGTTCAGTGCAACAATCCTGAGTTATAGGAGGCTTTGTGTCTTCATGAGACAAAATTTCATGGAATCTGTCTGAACCTTAATGATGTTAATGTTTTTCTGATTGGTTAGCACCAGGTAATATTTGGAGGATTTGATATCGATGCTCGATTCAGCACAGATGGACTGAAAAGCATCAGGTTGAGGTCAGGCAGACAGAGAGTATCTTCCTTGATAATGAATCTGGGTGTGGGTCTTTTGACTCGGGGGAAGTTCACCTGATTAACAGCTGCTGCCCAAGGATTGCCACTGGCTCGGTATCGTTTCCCCTGCCTGGACCCTGGGACTGCCCTAAAGCCACCCAAGGTGGTAAAGGAATGGGAAAATGGGCTGGGATGGAAAAGCTCCAAATGTTACCTGTCGATCCAGAGGACAGGCCAATGGCAGATAGAACTCCAAAATGGTACTCCAGGCTATGCTAATAATAAAAACAATCATAATTGTGGTGTTTGTTAAGTGCTTACTAAGTGCCAAGCACTGTACTAAGCACATCAGGTCCCACAGGGGGCTCACAATCTAAGTAGGAAGGTGAACAGGTAGACCTAGATTATAATCCTGGCTCTGCCACTTGTCTTCTGTATGACCTTGGGCAAATCACTTAACTTCTCTGTGCCTCGGTAACCTCATCCCGTAAAATGGGGATTAAGACTGTGAGCCCCACGTGGAACATGGACTGTGTCCAACCTGATTAGCTTGTATCTACCTCAGCACTTAATACAGTGCCTGGCACAGAGTAAACACTTAAATACCATGAAAACAAGTACGGAATTCCCATTTTGCAGATGAGAGAACAAGGCACAGAGAAGTTAAGTGACTTGCCCAAGGTCACATGGCAGACAAGTGGTGAAGCAATGATTAGAGCCTAGGTCCTCTGACTCCCAGACCTGGGCTCTTTCCTCTAGACCATGCTGCTTCTCTAAAAAATGCTCCAAAAATACTGGTCCTATCTGGGAGGCACAATCCCCAGAGACATTAGGTTGGTTTTTAATGTTGGTCTTGTTCAGATCCAAGCCAAAAAACAATTATTGTGGTCATTTGATAAGCACTTACTATGTACCAAGCACAGTGCTAAGTGCTGGGGAAGCTACAGTACAGTCAGACCAGACCCAACCACTGTACCAAATGGGGCTCAACAGTCTACGGGTCAGAATTTTCTACTGGAAAATTACCTTCAAACCTTTGCTTGATCTGTTCAGACAGCCACTGAGCCAGATTCTCTCCAAACCTGTTTCTCCTTGACTGTAAATTAATCTCCTGTGAAGCTTCATTAACTCTTTCCAACTTCTTACCAGTAATCCTACTGTCCTGGAAAAGGGAATGCAGTTTCCAGAGGGGTGTCACTAAAACCAGGGAGTAGCTAAGGTGCTGATAGTATCTGATTGAACAATAAGCAAATCCTTGAAGTTACACAAGTACTGTGCCAACCTGACAATACTAATAATAATAATAGTATTTGTTAGCACTTACTGTGTGCCAAGCACTGTTCTAAGCACTGGGGTAGATACAAGATAATAAGGTTGGATGCACTCCTTGTCCCAAATGAGGAGGGATTGGCTGTACCCTGTGTCTGTGAAAGTGTGTGTAGAATGAGTTATGTTAGAATGAACTGGCAAGTGTTATGAAAATGTGTATTGTGCATTGTGAAAAGAAATTCCTAACTGAATTTGGGTAGCTCCATAGGTTGAGAGGCATCTTATTGGTCCAGTGTTTTTAATCCTTTTCTCTTCCCTCAGCTTCTTGAAGTCACCCAGGTATTCATTCATTCAATAGTATTTATTGAGCGCTTACTATGTGCAGAGCACTGTACTAAGCGCTTGGGATGAACAAGTCGGCAACAGACAGGTAGTTGCAGGAAATCCGCAAGTAAGCCATGAGGGAAGGAAACCTAACCCACTTTCCTTTACGGCCTTATTGGAAAGTGTGAAACTGCAAAGGAGGGAATTGGGGCAGAATTTGCAATTGCTTTCCTGGCTAGAAATGCCTTTAGGGGTGGTGATGTAATCACTATTTCTGAAATTATGTGGCAAGCCACATGGCCTAGTGGAAAAAGGCCGGGCTTGGGAGTCAGAGGACCTGTGTTCTAATTCCACCTCCACCACTTGTCTGCTGTGTGACCTTGGGCAAGTCACTTGATGTCTCTGTGCCTCAATTGCCTCATTTTAAAATGGGGATTAAGACTGTGAGCCCTATGTGGAACATGGACTGTGCCTAACCCGATTTGTTTGCATTCATCCCAGCGCTTAGTACAGTGCCTGGTACACAGTAAGAACTTAACAAATACCGGAATTATTATTATCATTATTATTATTATTAATCCCCATTTTACAGATGAGGGAACTGAGGCACAGAGAAGTTAAGTGACTTGCCCAAGGTCACACAGCAGACAAGTGGCAGAGCTGGGATTAGAACCCACGTCCTCTGACTCCAGAGCCTGCTGTTGTCTCTTCTTTACCCAGGGAGAGACTCGTCTTTGAACTGGACACAACAGGAGACCTGCTAGTCGACTTGGGATCAGACCAGACCTCCTGTCACAATCCTTTTAATGGAGGATACTATCCTGTGCAGCTCAGTTTTCAGGAAGCAAATGAGCTCATGGCCACAAATCCCGCCAAGTTTCGTGACCTAGTGCAGGAAAGGTAAGGGTAGGTTTTGTCAGAAAAACCTTCGGGAGTTTGGGGATTCACCATTTGCCTAGTTTCTCACAAGGCCATTTCCCTTTTTGGCATATTGAAGTCCAAATTGGACTTCTGAATCCTTGCCACAGTCAATGTTGTTCAGTAATTCCATGAACTCATGCAGGAACAATTTGGAAGAGGTTTTTTTTTCCCCCTGTCCTTGCAATTGCTGAAAATTAAGGTGAAATAATGCTTATCAGCCAAAAGGGACCACTGAGAAAGTTGCTAAAGTGTTAAACCCCCATTTTACCTATTGGAATCAATATGTGCTAATCCACTGTCTCAGTAAGTGATGTGTTTGTGAAAGCTTGAAATTTCAAGTTTGGGAAATATGAGCTAGGTAGGTGAAGGTCTCTATTCTCCTCCAGAGGCCTCTGGCGTATGGCTTTCTGGTACTCACTTTTGGGTCGTCTCTCCTGGTAGCCCAATTTACCCACAGACCCTTGCTTGATGATCATCCTCACCTTAGACACAACATGCTGTTTGTGCTTTCAGTTTGAGAAGGCAAGTGGCTGCTATTAACAGACTCTCAGAGAAGAACTTCTTTTTCTGGGATTACGGCAATGCTTTCCTCCTGGAAGCTCAGAGAGCTGGTGAGTAGCCCTGCAAATGCAAACATGTGGCCTCCTCCACTCCGTAACAGTGATAGAGATAGAGTCCAGATTGGGGAGTCTCAAGGGTGCCCAATCAATAAAATAATCAGTTAATCAAAATAACCAATGTTTGCAATTGACTAAATTTTTGTTCCCCTAAATCCTTTTCTCTTAAAACAATTCACCATTATTATCGTAATTTTTAAAAAGTGCACCTTCAAAAATTTGGTGGTCACTTCAACAGTGGCAATGATAGCCACTAGTCTAGAAGATATAACCAAAGCAGTTGTTCACATTAAGCTCAGAAGACGCAGTGACATTTTGATTTGAGATTAGTAAGGCTTGGCCTTGCACAAAAAGTTTTTTGTCCTAGCTGATTTTCTTTCCTTGTTTCTTTGGTTTTTTTAATTTGCTACTGGAAAAAAATATTTTTTTTGAGTTTCTCTTTGATAATGACAGCCACAAAGTACTTTCAGTGACAGTTTTACATAGAAGAAATGTTAGCAGATTTGAAGACAAGTACACGGGCCTCTGAGCTTGAATAGGAAAGCTCATGACTCTCTAACACCTGCTTGCCATTATGCATTGACTTGAGTTCAATTTTGAGAACTTCACCCTCACTTTAGACTGTAAAGCTGCTTGTGGGCAGGGAGCATGTCTACCAACTCTGCTGTACTCTCACAAGCTCTTAGTTCAGTGTTCTGCACACAGTAAGCGCTCAATAAATATCATTGATTGATTCAATTACTCTGATTCTGATCCAGGTTTATGATTCAAACCCTGTAAAAAGCCCACCATGACCTTTAATTGGGCATGTTTTGCTGACAGCGTATCTGTAGCCAGAGTACTGCTTGAATTAAGACTTTGTTGTTTCTTTTCCCAGCAGGGTTTAATGTCAGGCACACCCTGAAAAGAAAGTGGATGGACTTTTTTATTATTAGCAGTAGTAGTACTAATAATAATAATATTATCTATTAAGTGCTTACTATGTGCCAAGTGCTGTGTTAAGCACTAGGGTTTCATACACAATTTAAGCACATCAGACACAATTCCTGTTCCACGCAGGACTCAGAGTCTGAGAAAGGAGAACAGGTATTTAATCCTCATTTTACAGATGAGGAAACTGAGACACAGAGAAATTAAGCGATTTGCCCAAAGCCACCCAGCAGGCAAGTGGCAGAGCCAGGATTAGAACCTGGGTCTCCTGATTCCCAGTCCCTGGCTTTCCTCATTGACTTTCTTTAGCTGTATTCAACACACAATGAACATTAATGACTTGGTGTTCCAAGCCTCTGGCTCTTTCCTTGGTCTTCCAATATTTTGGTGCTTGTATTCCTTTTGCAGGTGCTGATATAGAGAAAAAAGGAGCCAAGAAAACAGAATTCCGATATCCTTCATACGTTCAGCATATTATGGGGTATGTGAGATGGGGAGTCACAGAGCCTCTCAGGGAGGAAGCTACTGTGGGGAATACATAAACTATCCTGCTGTACAAGTTCTGAAAGGATGGAGCAATTCTGCCAGAACATATTGGGCAACGATTGGGACTCTTCCGGCCTGAACCTCTCTAATCTTAGAGAAGCAGCATGGCTTAGTGGAAAGAGCCCAGGCTTGGGAGTCAGAGGTCATGGGTTCTAATCCCAGCTCTGCCACTTGTCTGCTGTGTGACCTTGGGCAAGTCACTTAAATTCTCTGCGCCTCAGTTACCTCATCTGTAAAAATGGTGATTAAAAAATGTGAGCCCCGTGTGGGACAATCTGATTACCCTGAATCTCCCCCAGAGCTTAGAACAGTGCTCTGCACATAGTAAGCACTTAACAAATACCATAATTATTATTGTTAATCAGCTCCTTAGGAAGGGAAGAGTCAAGGGGAAATTCCCTTAAATCCAACTGAGGCTCCAAGAAGCTGGAGGATTCCAGGAGTATGTCCAGTTTGTGGGGAAGCTGTGGGAAGAATTCTGGTCACTCTCAAGCACCTTGGAATCAGGGTGGGTGCAGTAGGAACACTCTCCCTCACCTCCCTGGTAGGGTCCCCAGGATATAGGAGTCAAGGAAGGATGCCTACTGCAGCTGCCGGGTCTAATATAGTGTTAGCTGGGATTGCCCTCTGCCTTTAAAGGTTGATGTTTTCACAGCCATGCAACCCTAGTGCCTGCTCAGAGCCAGCCCAAGACTTCTAATGTCAGCACTCTGATTGACATACACTCTGGGCTTATTCTGCTCCTGTTCTATCACCCATCTCACTGCCACTCTCAAATTCCTATAACCCCTTCCTTGCACCAAGCTACTTAAAGGTGTCAGGATCTTCCCTGAACTCCTAGGGTTTGGAACACTACTGACTATGGGCCTAGGATCTCCAAAGCATCCTGGAGGTTCCAGTTGAACAATATTTTCTTGTCATCTATTCCCTTGGGGTGCTTAATGAAATTGCTGATATTCATGGAAAATGCTTAAAGCAAATGTCAACTGTCATGGGACATATTTGAAAAATGTGGCCTGCAGTTTGTACATTTATAACTACCATCATTCAATTACTTTTAAGTGTTAATAATGTGCAGTCAGGGTTCAAGATGCTCTGCCTTTTAGAGGATTACATTCTAAAGAGTGAGTTAGCATGTCAGAAAAATTAAAAACTGGCCAGATCTCAATTCAAGGCAATCCCTGATACCCTTCTAATTTGGAAGTAGTCACTTCCACGTACTTGTCACTGATAATGTTATGGGCATGAGGTTTTTTGTTGGGTTTTTTTGGGGGGGGGCGGTATTGTAACATCTCCAAGCAACTGCCATGTTAGAGAACTTCCTAACCAATCTGGCACCACAGCAAGGCTACATGAAGATGCATTTTCTCTCCAATCAATTTTCCAGTGGCGACCTTCCTGGAGAGAGGAGGTGGAAGGCAGGGAGAGGGGAGAGAATTGTAAGAGGTGAAGGAAGTGTCATTGGAGTCAGAAACAGAATCCTAAACCTGAAAACAGAATGAATGTCAACTTCTGGTCACAGAGCCTGCCTATCAACCTGTGGGCAATCAACAGATAGTACAGAATGAAAATCTGAAACAATCTTCAGAATGAGATATGACTTTTAGAGACACAGTTGAGGAAACAGGATAATCAGAGCCAGCCCCAGGACCAATTTTTTTCTTGTTCACTCTAGCTGGCCTTGTAGGCCTTTGCACGTTATTCCCAAACAATCTCTGTGGACTTATTTGGGACTTGGGGGGACTGCCCTGGGGACAAATATTTTAAAAATTTTGAAATGACAATCCAAAGCAGTTTTTGCTTAGATTAATTTGTTCAAAATGCTTTGCATTCTTCTTCTTTAGTTAATGAAAGAAAAGCATTCCCAGCTGCCAGGACAAGTGGAGCAGGAATGTGAAGTATCTTTTAATGAAACATATTCTATTTCCCAGAGAGATATTTTCCCTGGGATTTGGGCCATTCCGCTGGGTATGTACCTCTGGTGACCCACAAGACCTGGAGACTACAGATTTGATTGCCACTACGGTGCTGGAAGAAGCTATAAAACAAGGAGGTATGAGACCACGTCCTGCTCCAGGAGCACACTGATTTTTTCCTCTAGACAGTAAGTTCCTTGTGGGTAGGGAGCGTGTCTACCAACTCTGTTGGATTGTACTCTCCCAAGTGCTTAGTATAGTGCTCTGCACACAGTAAGCACTCAATAAATACCATGGATTGACCGATTCTCCCTTAGCATTAGTCTGAAGAGGGCTTGGGATGGTGCCTGTTTGGAAGCAGAAGAATGGACAAGATGACTTTAGAATGCTAGCTTTTTCTGACTCCATGGCCATTTCTGCCTGTGGCAAATTGAACAACTCTCTCGGAATCTACTTTCTTAACGGTGCCTAAGATATCTGACTTACGAGCGTACGAACATAAGCCATGTCATTATTGAGTCAGACCAATGGTCCATCCAGTTCAATAATTTGTCTCCATCAGCCAACAGTATGCCAGGAGGAACTGTGGGATGGTTGTCCTCTTTAACATCCATTCTAATTTTTTGGGATTTGCTATCTGACATTAACCTTTTCCTTTTTCAATCAATCAATGGCATTTATTGAGTGCTTACCATGTACAAGCACTGTACTAGGTGCTCGGGAGAGAACAATACAGGAAAATTGATCTGCACGTTCCCTGCCCACAAGGAGTTTACAGTCTAGAGTCTTTACACTCCTAGCTTTCCCTCTAGTAATTCATTATGGACTGCTCATCCGTGGATTTATCCAAACCCCGTCTTGAACTTACTATATTTTATGCCTGTATAACTCCCTACGGTAATGAATTCCAAATGTTCACCACCTGCTATGTGAAGAGGTGTTTCCTTTGCTCTAAATTAACCATCTTCAAATTTCACTAGATGTCCTCTTGTCCTGTTGTTATACCCCTTCATCATTTTTTCAGCTTCACTCAAGTCTCCTTGCAGCTGCCTTACTCCAGACTGGGAGCTTAGCCCTTTTGGCCTGTCCTTGTAAGGAAGTTTCTCCATCTTTCTGATCATCTTGATTGTTCTCTATATCTTTCAGAGCTTTATTATGTCAATCAGTCAGTCAATCAGTGGTATTTATTGAGCCCTTATTGTGTGCAAGGCACTGTACTAAATGCTTGGGAGAGTACAACAGAGTTGGTAAACATGTTCCCTGTCCACAAGGAACTTACAGCATAGAGGGTGAGACAGACATTTAAATCAATTACGGATATGTACATAAGTGCCGAGGGCCTAAGGGTAGGGTGAGTAAAGGACACAGATCCAAGTTCAAGGACAATGCAGAAGGGAAAGCAAGTAGAGGAAATGAGGGCTCAGGGGAGGAAAGGCCTCTTGAAGGAGATGTGATTTCAATAAGCCTTTGAAGTGGGGCTAATAGTAGTATGTCGGGAAGCAGCATGGCCTAGTGGAAAGAGCACAGGCCTGGGAGGTAGAGAGCCTGGGTTCTAATCCTGGCTCCACCACGTGTCTGCCGTGTGAACTTGGGAAAGTCACTTCACTTCTCTGGGCCTCAGTTTCCTCATTTGTAAAATGGGAATTCAATACATGTTCTCCCTCCTACTCAGATTGTAAGCCCCATGTGGGACAGGGACTGTGCCCAATCTGATTATTTTATATCTATCCCAGCACTTAGTTCAGTGTTTGGTACAGAGTAAGCATTTAGGAAATACCCTAATTATTATTATTATTATTAATAAAGGAGTGGGAGTTCCAGGCCAGAGAGGTGAGGAGGCTGTGGTTGAATAAGGGGATTTCAGAGTTGGTGAGGGTAGAGATTGACTAGTGAATAGAGATGATGTGTCCTAGTTAGTGAGTGGCTGGGGTGGGGTGGAGCAGGAGGTCAGTGGAGTTGAGGAGTGAGAGGAAACGGGCAGTGAAGGGTCATTGGGAACACCTACATGGATATTGAAGTTCCTAAAGATCAATGTAGGGATGGAGAAAGAAAGAAGGAATGTGGGAAAGGGATCAAAATAGTTCAGAAAGTTGGAGGTGGGGCCTTGGGTGCAGTAGATGACTGTGATCAATAACTGGAGCGGGTAGTAGAGGCAGATGAAAAGGGCTTCAAAGGAAGGGAGAGAGAGGGATGGGGGAGGTGGAATGGTGTGAAAATGAGAAGGAAGCTGATTCCCCCTTTCCCAGGGAGTCTTGGGGAGTGGGAGAAGATAAGTCTCTGCTCTTGCGAGAGTAGCAAAGGACACAGTGTCATATTATGGGGAGAGTCATGTTTCAATAATGACGAGGAGGAACTGGTCAGGAACAGGTCAAGGATGAAAGGCAGCTTTCCCATGATGGAGTGGAGTTTCCACAGGCTGCATTTAGCTGAGGTTGGGGTCGTAGGGTGGGGTGGGGGGACAGCCTGAGGAGTAGGAAGGGGTTGGATGGGAATGACCAGATGGGGACCGGCATGGGGGAAGGAGAATGAGGGGCAGGGCCGGGAAAGAAGGGCAGGGACAGGGAGGGATGAGGGTACATCTTGGGGAGGGAGGAAGGACAGGGATGGTGGGGGGGATGTACTTTCTAAAATGTAGCAACCAGAACTAGTTGGGTATTCCAGGTGTGGGGGCGTACCATGGTTTTACAGCAGCAAAACTTTGTCTGTTGTTTTGTTTTCCATCCCATTTATCCATGGGTTTCTCCTTTTGAGGTAGTTACTGTAAGTCATTGGGGTTTATTCTAAGCTTCCACCTAAATTGCAACTCCCTAAATCAGACCACTTGAGGATGAGCAATGTAACCATGCACTACGAAATGAGGCAGTTTTCTTAAAAAAAGGAAAAAAAAATCACACCTTTTCAGCTGAAGTCATGGTGAATAGGGGACTGGATGGTTCCAGAGTCAGCTATACTTAGATATTCCT
Source organism: Ornithorhynchus anatinus (assembly GCF_004115215.2). Classification (NCBI taxonomy): domain Eukaryota; kingdom Metazoa; phylum Chordata; class Mammalia; order Monotremata; family Ornithorhynchidae; genus Ornithorhynchus; species Ornithorhynchus anatinus. Next base: position 51,371,226 of record NC_041749.1, read on the forward strand.
GAAACGAAGGCAGAACTCTATTCTATACTCCTGCCTCCAGCAAGCCCGCTTCACCATTCCTTCCTATTCCAGCACCCGGCTCTCAATGAGGTAGACAGAAACACCATCAACTAAATCTAGCTGACACTAGCCACACCCCATCCAGCAATTTACACTCAGATTCTTCACACATTTTGAAACTTCTTTTACTCAACTCTCACCCCCTTAAACACTTAGCCTAGAACGATGGTCACACCCTCCACATTTTAGGCATGGTTTTTCCCAGAAGACTTAGATGTTACCACAGCCTATTGGTTGAAATCTGGAGATGCTGGCACAAACTGTGAGTAGTTGTCATGCCATAACCCTTTTAGGAACAAGGGTAACTTGTTTTGAATACCTCAAAATCTTGGAGGAAGTGTCACTGGAGTCAGAAACCAAAACCTAAATCTGAAAACACATTAAGTAAGTGTTCGATAAATGTAACTGATTGAACGATTATACTGAAGATGGTAATACAGTCATAGGAGAAAGTCAAAACAGGGAAGCAGTATGCCAAGTGGAAAGAGCACAGGTCTGGGAGTCAGAAGACCTGGGTTCTAATCCCAGTTCTGCCTCCTGTCTGCTGTGTGACAACGGGCAAGTCACTTCACTTCTCTGTGCCTCATTTACCTCATCTGCAAAAATGGGGATTAAATCCTCCTCCCTCCCACTTAGACTGTGAAGCCCATGGTGGACAGGGATGGTGTCCAACCTGATTATTTTATGTCTACCTCAGTGCTTAGTACAGTGCTTGGCACATAGTAAGCACTTAACAACAAATATCATAATAATAATTACTATTATCAAAATAATAATACCCCACCCCAATCCTAAACTTCTGACTTCTGGCTCAAGCCTGGTAGTGAGACTAGAGAGAATGTGGTAAGTTTCCTCAAAAATCTTGGTCCCAAAGACTAGACTGACAGGGACCTCTGAGGCACTCATAAATACCATGATTGAGTGAGTGTGCTGTTTGGAGGTTTGGAGACAGAAATCGGGCTGTTCTTAAAAAATACTATCCCTCCATTTGTCTTTTTTAGGCTAGGTGTTTGCTCTCCTGAGAAAATACTGTTGGCACTTATTGGACACTCAAGTGTATTTTTCGCCACCCACGTTACCAAAAGTATTTTATTTTACTGCATTCCTACAGAAAAAAAGCAAAAGGACAATAATGATTCTTCCAGCGACAATTAGATTAGCTATAAAAAAGAGCTTTTTTAGACCATGAGCTCCTTGTGGGTAGGGAATGTGTCTACCGACTCTCCCAAGCGCTTAGTACATTCATTCATTCATTCATTCATTCAATAGTATTAACTGAGCACTTACTGTGTGCAGAGCACTGTACTAAGCACCTGGGAGAATGCAATATAACAATAAACAGACACATCCCCTGCCCACAACAAGCTTAGAGTTTAGGAGTGCTCTGCACACAGTAAGTGCTCAATAAATTCAGTTGAGTGAACCTTTTGATCATGAAGGCTGTGCAATATTGAAACAAATTAGCCAAGGAGAATCCAGCTAACCTTTCTGGAGATGCTTAAAATAAGATCTTTTTCCTCCTTCTCCTTCTTCCTCCTTCTCCTTCTTCCTCCTTCTCTTTCCTCCTCTTCCTTCTTCCCTCTTCTTCCCCCTTCATCCTCCTTCCCCCTTCCTCTTCTTCTCTGAGTAGCTTGGACCGGCAACTCCATGGCAGTGCGGAAGCCGGTCTGCTCCTCCACTGGCGTGTGTGCCAAGGAGTGGACTTGGCCCTAACATAGAGCTAGCCCCCTACTCCAGGCAGCAGGGCAGGACTGGGCTGCAGTATGTCAAATAGCCAGTCCTTTGATCCCCCACCTCTGTTCCAACATGAGGTGATTTTTATTTTCACCACTGCCTAGGATCAGATGTCTTTAAAAAGCACCCCTTCTTCCCAACCCCTGCTCCCCCTACTTTAATTTCTCACCTGTTTTCATGAACCTTGGTAATCAGAAGTCACTTTTGTATCACAGAATGGAATAAGCTTCACTCCCTTAGCCATTGCACAGGCCCAACTTCCCAAATGCTTCTTGAATAGTCAAAATCTTCTATTAAACCCAAGATTTTGGAGGCCACATCATTAACCATCTGTCCTTTCTCTAACCCTCCTCCTGCTTGACCACAATTTTTCTATTTATCTGCACTCCCAGATATCCACTGTCTCACCAACTGAGGCACTATGTAGTTTCCTTTGTTCAGTCTTATTTTATACCTTTCTTTCCTCCTCATTTTTTGCATGTGTCCTGGAATTACGGACAAGTGTTCATTCCTTCATTTTGATCAACTGTTTATTGCGCACCCATTTTGCACAGAGAACTACCCCAGACAAATGGAAAGCTATGAAATAATACATAAGACATGGCCCCTGCTTTCAAGGAACTTAGAGTCTTAGGGTTCAGAAAAATAAAATAGAAAATTTCACACCAACCAGAATTCTGGAGGAAAAGGGGGCTTTCAAAACTCAGAATTCATGCATGCATCATGGAAGACCCAAACGTGTTATTTGTCCAGCACCTGGGGGCTGCTGGGAATTGTAGTTTACATATCAGACCCACTACTAGAAATGTGCCAAGCATGCCCAGCACACGGAGGTCCCAGTGGTGAGCCAAGGAGGTCTGACCCCAGAAAGACATAAGCCATCCCTCCCCAGACCTGAGTTAGACCTAAGCTTGGGTAGCCCATCTGCTGCCCTGATCATGGGTTGAATTGGCCCGTGCAGAGCTCTCAAAACAAGGGCAGGGAGGTAGGGGCGGGAATCACAATGCTGGGAGGATAAGAGGAGGGAAGAGACATAGGGGCTGGTGGTGAAGCTAGATGATGGCAGCAGGGGCAACTCAGTTCGTTGGACATATAGTTCAGTAAGCCAGGCCAACAGGCAAAGGCCCAAATGAACCCTGGCCTAGTACAACTCTGGGAACCCTGCATCACTTGCCTAATGGCCAAGGGAATCGGTGGAGCAAGTTGCACAGGGAGCACAAGATAACTGGGGTTGAAAGTGCTGTGGGTGATTCTAGGTGAAAGGGAAGTTATGGCTTGGCACAAAATCTGTTCGCTTGCCCACGGGTTCCCTCGGTCACTTCGAGAAGAGAGGACTGAGAGGAGGGCACATATCAGAATGCAATCTGTTGAGCAACATCAAAAGAAAATTGATATTTAGAAAGTCAGCCTAGTCAGTCTGAGGGCAGCTGTGAATGAATCTGCTGTTGTGCTTGGCAGAGCAACGGCCAGAGGAATTCAGCATGATGAAAGCTGTCCAAGGATGGTGTCTATAAGTTTGATGGTTGGTAAATTCCAGATTCCAGATTCCGATGACTCCACTTGTCTCTCTGCTCAGCAGCTTTAGTTGGGTCCTGAGGATGTGAAGGACTGAGGGACTCTGGATTTGCACCCGGTCCACTGCTGACTCCTGTTTAGAGCCTGGTTTCCGGGTTACAGAGGCGAGAGCAGAACATTCGCTAGCTCCCTCCTCCTGCTGCTTGCTGCAGGAGCAGAAGTCATTGCCTGCGTATTGCGTTCTCCTCCAGGGTTTGTGAAGCGACAGTTGTGAAACAGGTTTTCTGGCTATAATTTTCTTTCCAGATCCCTTTTCTGGCATATCCAGGATTACCTTCCACCCCTAGTTCCAAACTACCATAGATTTATAAATCTTTAGTAGGTTTGAAATCCGATATCCCATTGTCACCCAACTCCATCTGTCCATTCCTCAATGAGTATGCTGGCCTTCTTGATTCAATTTTCTATTTATTTATTTTTTTTGTTGATCCATGCATCCTTGAAGAGTGAAATGCCTAAGTATCAGAATTTGCTGACAGGAATATAATTCTGAGTTTGTTTTTTGGGGTTTTTTTTAATGATATTTGAGACTGTGAGCCCCACATGGAACAGGGACTGGTTCCTACCCGATTTACTTGTATCCACCCCAGCGCTTAGTACAGTTGCCTGGCACACAGTAAGCGCTTAACAAATACCACAATTATTATTATTATTGTTATCATTTTGTGCCAGCCACTGAACTAAGTGCTGGGGTAGATACAATTCAATCAGGTTGGACAGAGTTCATGTCCCACATGGGACTCACTGTCTTAATCCTCATTTAAGAAATGAGGTATCTGAGGCACAGAGAAGTTGAGTGACTTGCTTCAGGTCATACAGCAGACAGGTGGCAGAGCTGGGATTAGACCTCAGGTCCTCAAACTCTTTGGTTGGGTGAAAGGTTTTCCTGGGGCTGACTGAAACACGCCTTGGCCTCTTTTTTTTTAATGACATTTGTTAAATGCTCAGTATGTGCCAAGCACTGGACTCCATCACCTTGCCCCCTCCTACCTCACCTCCCTTCTCTCCTCCTGCAGCCCAGCCCGCACACTCCGCTCCTCTGCCGCTAACCTCCCTATTGTGCCTCGTTCCTGCCTGTCCTGCTGTCGACCCCTGGCCCTCGTCCTACCTCTGACCTGGAATGCCCCCCTCACATCCACCAAACTAACTCTCTTCTCCTCTTCAAAGCCCTACTGAGAGCTCACATCCTCCAGGAGGCCTTCCCAGACTGAGCCCTCCCCTTCCCTCTGCTCCTCCTCCCCTCTCCATCGCCCCTACTCCCTCCCTCTGCTCTACCCACTTCCCCTCCCCACAGCACTTGTATATATTTGTACATATTTATTGCTCTATTTAATGATGTGCATTTATCTATGGTTCTATTTATTTTGATGGTAGTGATGCCTGCCTACTTGTTTTGTTTTGTTGTCTGTCTCCCCTTTCTTGACTGTGAGCCTGTTGTTGGGTAGGGATTGTCTCTATCTGTTGCCTAATTGTACTTCCCAAGTGCTTAGTACAGTGCTCTGCACAAAGTAAGTGCTCAATAAATACAATTGAATGAATGAATGAATGACTAAATACTGGGCTAGATACAAGATATTCAAGTTGGATGCACTCCCTGTCCCACTTGGGGCCTCACAGTCTAAATATGAAGGAACAGGCTCTACTATCCATTTTACAGATGAGGAGACTGAGGCCCAGAAAAGTTAAGTGACTTGCCCAAAGTCACACAGCAGGGAAGTGATGGAGCCAGCATTAGAACCCAGGTGCTCTGACTCCCAGGCCCTTGCTCTTTCCAGTAATGCTTCTTTCAGCCCTCTTGTCCATCCGTACTTCCTCCTCAAATCTGACAATTACTCTCCCCCACTTCAAAACCTTACTGAAGGCACATCTTCTCCAAGAGGCCTACCCAGACTAAGTCCCACTTTTCCTCATCTCCCACTCCCTTCTGCATCCCCCTGACTTGCTCCCTTTGCTCTTCCCCCCTTCCAGCCCCACAGCACTTGTGTACACATCTATAATTTTATTTATTTGTATTGATGTCTGTCTCCCCCTCTCTACTGTAAGCTCGTTGTGGGCAGGGAATGTCAGTTTATTGTTATATTTTACTTTCCCAAGCTCTTAGTACAGTGCTCTGCACACATTAAGTGCTCAATAAATATGATTGAATGAATGAATGAATGAATGAATACCTCTGTGCTGACTTTGCAAAGCATCTTATAGTCCTCTCTGTGTATGTGCCTCCAGAACAAAATCATTAACATAAAGCAGCTTCTAGGTGACTGTGTCAAAAATTTTTGATGCTGCTTGTAGCCTGTTAGAAACTTCCAGATCCAAGAAATCAAACAACAGTCTTTATTGAGGGCTTACTCTATGTTGAGCACTGTACTAAATGGTTGGGAGAGTACAGTAGAGTTAGTAGACATGATCCCTGCCTTCAAGAAGCTTATGATATAGTGGGGAGGACAGACACTAAAATAAATTACAGGTAGGAGAAAGAAATCAAGTAAAAAAAGCCGTGCATAAGTGCTATGAAGGGATGTGAGTATCCAAGTTCTTAGGTGTTGTGGAAGGATGGAAGTGGCAGTTGGGAGAGAAATAAAGTGGGGAGATGAGAGGTTAATCAGGGAAGAGATGTGATTTCAGAAAATCCCTGAAGATGTGTCACTGAAGCAGGTTCCGAGAAAGAGTTTAGAGACATCTAAGGATTAACTGGAGTATATCAGAGCCTCATAAACTGAGTGGGTGAGGATAGAGCTGAACCCCTAATCCCCCTCTGCTTCGGTTTTTGATTGCAGTGAAAGCTTCTGTGAAGCAGCAGTATATAGACAACATCCGCTGGATCCAGGAAGCAGGAAAGCACAAGCTGGTAAGTGGATTCATAACTATGGTATTTGTTAAGTGCTCACTAGGTGTCAAGCACCGTTCTAAGTGCTGGACTGTGAGAAAGTGACCATGGATCCACATCCCCAAATCTAGTTTTTGAAGCCTGACTAATTAGGTACAGAACTGGCTAGCCTGTACTAGATTCTGCTGAATCTGAGATTGGAACTTTTGCAGATGCAGATGAGAAGCAGAGTGGCCTACTGGATAAAGCAGGGTTCTGGGAGTCAGAAGGACCTGGGTTCTAATCTTACTTCTGCCACTTGTCCACTGTGTGACCTTGGGCAAGTCACTTCACTTCCTCTGTGCCTCATCTGTAAAATGGGGATTAAGATTGTGAGCCCCATGTGGGACAGGTACTGTGCCATCCTGATTATCTTGTATTTACCCCAATGCTTAGAAAAGTACCTGGCACATAGTAAATGCTTAACAAATACCATTGAAAAAAACTCCCCAAAATAAACTCAGCTGTGATGTCAGGACCCAGGAACTATGGCAGAGCTGGGAATGAGGAGGTGGAACTGAGGAGAGTGCCTTTAGAAGAAATGAGGTTGCCTGCTTCTCATTTGGAGTGTGTGTGTGTGAGGTGAACTTGGGGTGTTCTTCCAAGAGGTGTGGCTTCTAGGGGTTGAGTAACACCCCCCCCCCCCAATCCTTGACCACCCACTTTGGGCCCAAAAGGCACCAACTTGTCCTGGAGCCAGATGGGGGTGGAAAAAAAGACCTTGGTCAATGCCAAAGCTCAGTGGAGCATAAAAGCTTTTTGCCCCAGAGCCCAGCAGAGGCAAGAGAAGCACAGAGCTCACCCCTGACACCCTGCTGAGCTCTGGTCCTGGGATGGGGGAAGAGGAACCCCTGGATCAGCCCTAGAATCTAGGAAGAAAGTCCCCTGACTCATCCCCAAAGCCAGTGTCAAGTTTAAGACTCAGGTCAGGGCTACAAAGAGCTCAGCTCCATAACTCAGGGATGGTGAGACCATCTCCAGGCTCCTCACCAGGTCATTGCTCTGTTAATGCCAATTCCATTTTCCCCTTGGTGCTGCACCCTCGATGAGGGCAGAGACAGCCTGGGAAGCAGTAAGAGCAGAGTTGGCAGCGTAAGGTGGGGCTGGAGCGACATAGCACAAAGCCTAGGGAAAGTGGGAAAGGATCCACCGATTTTCTCCTCGGAGGTTTGGAATGATTGTACCTACCAGTGATCAATAGGGTGGCCACCTAACCTTGCGGTGAGAGGGGCTGAACTGGGGCACGCAAGCTGCATGAGGCTTGTTAACCACCCTGGTGCAGTTCATGAGGTTGCTGGCCAAAATCTATGAGTGTAGCTTGTGGGCCATTTATCAGAGGCTAGAGGTGGGGGCTGCCAAAGAATCTTTCAGACTGAGCTTCATAGCAGTGGCCTCACACACTATTCACACCTTAAGCCATGACCCCTGTGATTTCCTTGAGCTGGTCATTTCTCTAATTCCCGAGTCAGGAGTGCCTTCGAGACATTTTTGACGCTTGCATACTTCTTCTAGGGTGGGGGAGGGATGAAGAAGGGGTTGGTGTGCAGCAGACTGTTTCAGCTGCCCCCTTTATTTGCGTGAGTAATGAGTTGGAGGGTAAGACCAAGGGGAAAGGCACAGTCGCTTAGTGTGACACTCACGATAACAGTGATATTTGTAAGCGTTTACTATGTGTCAAGCACTGTGCTGAGTGCTGGGGTAAATACAAGATAATCAGATCAGTCATAGTCCCTGCCCCTCAGGTGAGCAAAGATATTCTGGGAGACAAGGCTCCAAAGAATGGCTAATATTAGCTTTTGAGATGATCTGTGAGTTGGTCCTCTGCTGCCAACCCACACCTCTCTGGCTTTGAATACTGAAAGGTGTTGAATACAACAAACTCTTATGTTGGTTCGGGTTCTTTTTTTTTGTTTCTTTCTAGGTGGTGGGCTCACAAGCTCGAATTCTTTACTCTGATCAAAAGGGTCGTATGGCCATTGCTATGGCTATTAATCAAGGCATCGCTCAAGGAAAAATTAAGGTGGGTTACTTCTACTGTAGACTCTGGATTCAAAAGTTAACCCTGGGAATCAAGAGTCTGGTGAAGGGAAATCAATGTATGAATAATACCAACAAGCTAGTCACTGGAAGATTCATGTTTTGGTCAACACAGTCAAGCCCAGTTTGGCCAATTGGCCAATGATGGCCAATTTTAGAGGACAATGTCACCCCCTGGACAGCTGCACTAATTAATATCTTCCATTAGCCCCAGCCTGCACTTTATTCCATTGCCAGGCAGTCACAGTCAGTCAGGGAGACTACATTTTCTAAATAGGTGAGAGTAACAGCATAGATTCAAATGATAAAAAACAGAAGCAAGCAATGAAACATGATTTATTAAATAGATCCTATACATATGAGTGCTAAGGAGGATGCTGGGATGGCATACCCAGTCATGTAGGGGATTACTCAAGAAATACATTATGGAGGAGGAAATTTTAGGGGAACTTGGAAGGTGGAAAGGATAAATATACTCAAGAGTCACAGAACCAGGATATTTTGGTAGTCCCAGCAATTTTTTTTTAAATTGCTGGTCCAGTTAGTCAATGCAATAGAGTGGGCACCTACATACTGTGTGCAGCGTGCTGTACTGAACACTAAGTCCAATGTCCAGTTGGCACTGGGGAAGCAGTCAATGTGGGGATTAGAACTGGGGACCTGGGTCAGACGGAGAACCTGAGACCATCAGTTTGGTTAAAGAGAGCCCAAAACACCGGCCTAGCTGACACCTCCATCCTATCTCCACTGGGAGGGAGGATAATAATAATAATAACGTAGGTATTTGTTAAGCGCTTACTATGTGCAGAGCACTGTTCTAAGTGCTGGGGTAGATACAGGGTAATGAGGTTGTCCCCTGTGGGGCTCACAGTCTTCATCCCCATTTTACAGATGAGGTAACTGAGGCCCAGAGAAGTGAAGTGACTTGTCCACAGTCACACAGCTGACAAGTGGCAGAGATGGGATTTGAACCCATGACCTCTGACTCCCAAGCCCGTGCTCTTTCCACTGAGCCACACTGCTTCTCTAACTGCCAGGGTAGTTAGCTCCTCCTGGGCTTGAACCCCTGGCCCTGTGGGCCCCAGCCTCAAGACGCGTGGGTTGAGGGGAGAGTGATGCCACAGTCATCAGTAATCAGCATGGAGGCAGTGATGGTGGTGGTAGGACTGCATTGGTCCAGCCACTGCTTCTGCAACTGTTCTCTGCCCCAGGCGGACACTGTTATCCTAGTGAGGTGCAACTGTGCTCTGCACAGAGTAAGGGCTCAAAAATAGCATTGACTGATTGGTTCACTGATTTGATGAACGTGCAGGCCAACAACAACACTGTGTGCTGCACTGGGCTACCTGGAAAGCAGTGAGGACTGCAGGTCTCAAGGCAGGTGGGAGGACAGAAAGTAGGGATGAATAACAATCTGGGAGTTCCCATTCATTCAATCATTCATTCAATAGTATTTACTGAGCAAATGCTGTGTGTATGCTGAGAAAAAATACACAGGTGAAAATTAGATCAGCCCATTTTCCCCTAGGGACTCACAATTTAAGAATACGTTGGGGGGGGGGGAGGGGTTGGCAAAAGACACATAAGGAAAGCTGAAAAAATGAAAAAGAACATAAAAGACAAGGACAGCAATGAATACGGTAAAAGCTGAAGAACATCGTGGCAAAATGAGCAGTTTCACAGTCCCCCTGCTCAGATAACACTGTTCAGAGTCTAACAATCACAACAGCCACTGTTAGCACAACCATGACATTCTAAAAGTCTGGAAGGCATTTAATAAATATACAACTGAACCCTGCTTTCGTATAAAGCTGGGGCTTACACTCACTAGTTCTAGATGGGCAAACAACTATCTGTGTGTTGAGAAGCAGCATGGCGTAGGGGATAGAGCACGGGCCCGGGAGTCGGAAGGTCATGTGTTCTAATCCCAGCTCCGCCACTTGTCTGCTGTGTGACCTTGGGCAAGTCACTTCACTTCTCTGGGCCTCAGTTACCTCATCTATAAACTGGATATTGGAACTGTGAGCCCCCAGTGGGATAGCGACTGTGTCCAACCTGATTAACTTGTATCTGCCCCAGTGCCTGGCACATAGTGCTTAACAAGTACTATTATTATTATTATTTTGCACTCCCTCCAACTCCCTTCTTTATTAGTTTATCATTTGTATCCAGTGGACATCAAGGATGACCATTACACTGTCCTCCAACATCTTTTGGTGCCATTTCCAATGGTAGAATACTGGACCAGGATCCAGGATTGCATCACTTATGTTCCTAGTGTAGGTGTGAATGGGTCTGTCACACCTGCCTCTGTGTCTGTCTCACTCTGTCTTTTTCTGCCTGTTGTCTTTCTATTCTTCCCCACTTTTCTCAAACCTTTGGCCCCACTCTCCCATAAGAAGCCTCCTTTTCCCCCTTGCCAGTAACAAGAAAGGAGAGCAGTTTGCTAATCTATGATCCCAACAAAAAAATGATAGCTTCCAGGTGACATTTGCGTCTCAGATTCCACCAGTTAAAACACTGCTTTACCAGATACCCATCACTGATCATTTCCCCAGGCAGGATCTGATTTTCTCCATGATCTTATTGGTGGGGAAATCTGCCCCTTGAGTCCCCCACACCATTGCAGCGATGGGAACACCTTGGAAGTGACAGGGGCACAGTTTCAGGGAGACTAAGAGTTCTTTCTGTAGCAAAAGTGGAAATCCTGGGGAAAAGACTGTGAGACTCTCTGTTTCTTAAGTCTCCTGGCTACAAGTCCCATGCCCTTTCTGTAGCAAAATGGGCAGGTTGGATGTGATCGAGGACAGTCGGCTAGATACGGCAGTGAGGAGATGGCCAATTTTTGAGGAATTTGCCAAATAGGAGGATCGCCACATTAGCGTCATGGAACCAATTAGCATGAAAATAATGTTGGAAGAGTATAGGTCTCTGTGCGTGTGCAGCTCTTTTCTACCTCTGTAAATACCAAACCTATATTTATAAAGAATGGATCATTTTGTTCTGGAGAGACAAAAAATTGAACAATTTGGAGCACAGTCGGCTTTCCTTTATATCAGCATAATGGAATTATTAGGGTCATTTATTTATGTGACAGAGTGAAATGAATAGAAATACATGTTTGGTCTTTTAGTGAGTTAGGAATTAGACATGTTAAAATGCGCAGATGCATCAAGGCGAGCTATTGAAGTATCCTATCTCGACTTTTTGAAGAAAGCCAGTTCATTTCATGCTAATGAGGACATGGGTGCATGTGACTACTTCCATGTATCTGTTTTTTATAAAATAATTATTGGCCACATTTCAAATGCCATTTTGCGTGTTGCTTTTTTCTTTTTAACATTTTCCCAGCAATTTTATTTACAATTCTTAAGAAGAAAATAAAGCAGTGTGGCTCAGTAGAAAGAGCACAGGCTTGGGAGTCAGAGGTCATGGGTTCTAATCCTGGCTCCACCGCTTGTCAGCTGTGTGACTTTGGGCAAGTCACTTAACTTCTCTGTGTCTCAGTTACCTTATCTTTAAAATGGGGCTGAAGACTGTGAGCCCTACTTGGGACAACCTGATTACCTCGTATCTAGCCCAGTGCTTAGAACAGTGCTTGGCACATAGTAAGCACTTAACAAATACCAACATTATTATTATTATTATTATTATTATTAATAATCAAAATCATTTTTGGCATCTTTAAAAACCAGGTCAGGTTTCACGTCACAATTTTGGGGGTCTCTCCTCTTTTTTCACATCATCAGAATTAGTGTTCTTACTCAGTTATCTCAGGTCCTTTAACAAAGAGATCTTACAATGACCTGACCATTCCCGTTGTCCCAATCTATAATGAGTTTTAATTTTACACAAAGAATTTGTATTAAATTAGAACTGTGTTACATATAGCACTGCAAGGGTGAACATTGTCTAGCAGAATTAATCACTGAATGCCACGCCCATTTTTAAGGACCCATCTTAAAGTTGGAGTGAGTTGTGGATGGTCACTGTATTTGGGGTGCAGGATGTATGAGGACTGCAGCTGACTGGAGTGAAGAGATAGAACAGTAATTCTGACTCTTATTATTAGCTGATTAGTTTTTCCTCCTTAGTATCATTGATTACCGTGGAAGGTATGCTTTAGGCTCACCCACTTTTGCTTGAGTAAACTGATTCTGGGCAAAGGGAATTTGTTCAGCAAGAGCAGGGTTGCCTAAAGAACACAAACAATTGTGGGAACTCCTTGGGAAAACAGTTAAGATCCAATCTGCTCTGGCAGGAAGGGTGGGGCCCTCTCTTGACCCCTCCCATATGTTTTAGCCTCCTGGTCCCCTGTCCAGAATGCAAGGAATTTAAACTTCACCTGGCCCTACCTCTTCTCCACCCTGCCCTACTCTTGAGTCCTGGCTTCCATTCCCTCGAGAGTCCTCCAAGCTGTCCTGGCCCCAAAAAACTCTTCCAAATCACAGCTACCCCATTCTGATCCTTTCAAATCTTACCAGCTCCTATTATTTTCACCCACCCACCCACTCACTCATTTGATCTTCCTCCCTTTGCCCCAGGGGGACATGATGTCAGGACTTCTGTTCCAGAACTCTGCTTCATTTGTTCTGCTCATGAAGCAGTGTGGCCCAGGGGGAAAAGCCTGGGCCTGAGAATCAGAGGACCTGGGTTCTAATCCAGCTCTGCCACTTGCCTGCTGGGTCTTTGGGCAAGCCACTTCACTTCTCTGTGTCTCAGTTTTTTTATCTATAATCTGGGGATTCAATAGCTGTTCTCCTTCCCTCCTAGACTGTGAGCCCTATGTGGGCTAGGAACTGTGTCTGACCTGATAATCTACCCCAGTGCTTAGCACAGTGCTTGGCTCATAGTAAGTGGGAAGGAGACCCCATGGACTCAAGTAACCTCATCTAGTGTTTCACATCTTCTGCCACGGTGAAGTTTGCTCTTTCTTTCTGATCGGCTATTGTAGGCCCCTGTAGTTCTCAGCCGGGATCATCATGACGTGAGTGGAACAGACAGTCCTTACAGAGAGACCTCCAACATTTACGATGGCTCGGCCTTTTGCGCAGGTGAGTGGGGCTGCCTGGAATGTGATAATGGTTGTGTTTTTAACCCTACCTTATTCAAGTTTAAAAATCCCTAATCACGCTCATTTTGAGGGCTGCTGCTTAGCAAGCCCTGTTTGCCTCTTGTATGTGGAGGGAGATGACTCCACATGGCCAGGGCTCCCTTACAAAGCTAGGAGTCAAAGTGCACCCCCACCCTTCCCCTCCACACACCTAGGCTCTAGGTAAGAATGTAGAAATGAGATGACCCTACCAAACCCACCCCATTCAACGCAGGGCTCCAGCGTCATCGTGGCGACTGAAGCCAGAGTTGCCATCGCCCCTTGTCAAGCACTGTATTTATTGAAATAAAAGGCACATTTATTTCTAGAAAAGAAAAATTGTCCATGTAATGTATCGATCGATTGATCAATGGTATTTATTGAGTGCTTACTGTGCACTCAAGCACTCAAGTGCTTGAACGTATGTCTGGATTTCCAGGGTTTAGAAATAAGCATGCCCTGATGTTCCATAAGGAGTGGGGCTACAGGTGTTAAAGGTTAAAAGAAAAAGGGGATAAGGAAGAAAGAAAAGTTCCCACGTTTAATAATAATGATGGTATCTGTTAAGCGCTTTGTGCTAAGCACTGTTCTAAGCGCCGGGGGAGATGCAACGTAATCAGGTTGTCCCACGTGGGGCTCACAGTTTTAATCCCCACTTGACAGATGAGGTAACTGAGGCACAGAGAAATTAAGTGACTTGGCCAAAGTCGCACAGCTGACAAGTGGCAGAGCTGGGATTAGAACCCGCAACCTCTGACTCCCAAGCCCGTGCTATTTCCACTAAGCTACGCTGCCTCTCTTATCTCCACCTTAAGCTCCCACACCTTTCTCTAGAGGAGAATCAGGGAGTGGGGCCGAGGCTTGGTTTTCTCTCCTCCGAGCCTAGAGGGTTTTGTGGCCATCAACCTTCAGGATGCAAAGCAGAGAAGCAGGCTCAGTAATAACTGCACTAAGTGCCCATAAAGTGCCAGGTCCATGAAGATAAAACTAAACCGAGGAAATAGCACTAGTGTTAATCTAAGTAATCTAAGTGATGTTACAAATCCTCACTGTTTGAAACTCATAGGTGAACGGGATGTTGTGTGGAACTAGGGTAGGCATCTTTGCTGATGCAAAGAGGGACCGAGGAGATCTTGTTATTGAGATCAGAGAAGGTATGCGGTATTTCCAGTGCCATCCCACAGGCTCTTAGCTGCTGGGGGCTGAGTGGTCACGGCTTGGGGGTAAAAGTTAGATCAAATGAACAAATGGCAGTGGCAGAGCGATGGCAGGTCTGTATAAAGGCTGCAGGCCTCATCAGAGCATCCAAGGGCTGGGCAAAGAGTCAAGGGAGTGCTTCTTGAAGGAGGCATTTGCCATGTCTGCACAATAACAATGGACAGTAACAGCAGGGAGGGCATTCAATCATATTTATTGAGTGCTTACTGTGTGTAAAGCACAGGGTAACCACTTAATAACAACAACCATAATAATGACAGTACTCATTAAGAGCTTACTATTCGCCAAGCAGTGTGCTAAGTGTTGGGGTAGGTTCAAGGTAATCAGAGAAGCAGCGTGACCTAGTGGAAAGAGCATGGGCCTTGGAGTCAGAGGACCTGGGTTCGAATTCTGGCTCCACCACCTGTCTGCTGTGTGACCTTGGACAAGTCACTTAACTTCTCTGTGCCTCAGTTACCTCATCTGGCAGATGGGGATTAAGACTGAGAGCCCTATGTGGGACAGGGACTGTGTCCAACCTGATTATCTTGTATCTAACCCAGTGCTCAGTACAGTGCATAACAAATTTTAAAAAAAAGACGAAATATCAGACACAGCCTCAAAGAGGGAAGGAGAGCAGGGATCTTATCCCCATTTTACAGATGAGGCAACTGAGGTTCAGAAAGGTTAAGTGGCTTGTTCAAGGCCACACAGCAGGCAAGTGTAAGCACTTAACAACAAATAACATAAAAAAAGTAATACAAGTGGTGCCTCCTGACTCCTAGGCCTCTTTCCACTAGGCCATGCTACACTGGGGCCCCAGTAACTTGCAGTCAATACCCTTTTCTCTCCCACCCATCAGACTCTGGGTCAGCTCTTTGCCTGGGTTCTAATTTTAGTCAGCTCTAGCAAAAGGGTCACCACTTATCAGCAATGATTACTTTAAAGATGGGGGTTCTACACTTTTACCCAGAAATGAGGTATTGGCTCCACCACCAAAGTTTAAAAATACAAAACTAAAAAGAATGGGGGTAAGTCCCATCGGCTGTTTAGTGACTCTAGGATTCCCAGACTTGTTTTTAATCTAAACATAAAGGGGATAATGAATTTTTTCTTGCTATTTAGCACAGTTGACCTGGGGTGAGCCGGGGGACTGAATGTAGTGACTTCCATCCCCGTGCATGACTCCTGATTGTAACAGGAACATGCTCGATTGACGGCCGATGGCAGGGGGTCCCAGTAGTACTCATAATAGTACTTATTAAGTGCTTACTATGTCCAAAGCAATCTACTAAGAACTAGGAAGGAAATAAAAAGTGTGGGAATTAGACGCAGTCCCTGGTCCTCAAAGGGCTCACAATCTCAGAATAAAAGGAGAGGGGTTTCACATTCATTCAATCATATTTGAGCACTGTACTAAGCGCTTGGGAGAGTACAATACAACAGTAAACAGACATGTTCATTCATTCAATCGTATTTATTGAGCGCTTACTGTGTGCAGAGCGCTGTACTAAGCGCTTGGAAAGTACAATTTGGCAACAAATAGAGACAATCCCTATCCAACAAGGGGCTCACAGTCTAGAAGGGGGGAGACAGACAACAACACAAAACAAGCAGACAGGCATCAATAGCATCAATATCAATAGGATTATAGATAGATACATATCATTAATAAAATAAATTGAATAATATGTACATATATACACAAGTGCTGTGGGGCGGGGAGGGGGGGTAATAATAATGATGGTATTTGTTAAGTGCTTACTATGTGCCAAGTACTGTTCTAAGTGCTGGGGTAGAGCAGTTCCCTGCCCACAACGAGCTTACAGTCTAGAGAGGGGGGACACAGACATTAAAATAAATTACAGATATGTACGTAAGGGCTGTGGGGCTGGGAAGGGATGAACAAAGGGAGCAAGTCAGGGCAATGCAGAAGGGAGTGGGGGGAGATGAAAGGGGGGCTTAGTCAGGGAAGGCCTCTTGGAGATGTGCCTTCAATAAGCCTTTGAAGTGGGGGGAGAGTAATTGTCAGATTTGAGGAAGAAGGGCATTGCAGGGCAGAGGCAGGATGTGAGCGAGGTGTTGGTGGGTGAGATACACGAGATCGAGGCACAGTGAGAAGGGTAGCATTAGGGGATCAAATTGTGTGGGATGGGTTATAGTAGGAGTGTAGCAGGGTGAGGGAGGCAGGGGCAAGGTGATTGAGTGCTTTAAAGCCAATGGTGAGTTTTTGTTTGATGTGGAGGTGGATGGGCAACCACTGGAGTTTCTTGAGGAGCGGGGAAACATGTCCTGAGCGTTCTTGTAGAAAAGTGATTCGGGCAGCAGAGTGAAGTATGAACTGGGGTGGGGAGAGATTGGTGACTGACACAGAAGGAAAGTGCCCCCCTCTAGACTTTATGCTCATTGTGGGCAGGGAAAACACCTACCAACTCTGTTGTAGTGTATGTACTCTCCCAAGTGCTTAGCAGAGTGCTTTGCACGTAGTAAACACTTAATAAATACCACTGAAGATGATGAAAGCTGAAACATTAAAAAGACAAAAGCAACACAAAAGATGAGGACAAGAATAAACACAAAAATAAAGCAAAAAAGGAGTAGAGTCCTAGAGACATTACCTGGTTAAACACTATAACCTAATAGTTCTAATCCTACAGTAACATGGATTTTTCTTTCCTTCCAGACATGGCGGTGCATAATTTTGTAGGCGATTCATTTAGAGGAGCTACGTGGGTCGCCTTACACAATGGCGGTGGAGTAGGCTGGTAAGGAGGACCGAGAGAAAGAGAAATGTCATCAAGTTCATGTCATGATTGTAGATGTGATGCCAGGGATGGTTAAACCGGCCAAGGTCTCCTTGAATCCCAGTTCCTCTTCAGGGGCTGATTAAACCCTCTACCGAGTTTCTTTACATTGTCCAATGCAGTGAAATGGGAGGGGAGAAAATCGATTAATCAGTGGTATTTACTGAGTACTTCCTGTGTGCAGAGCACTTCCTACGCGCTTGGAAGAATTCAGTACAGAGTTGGTAGACACATTCCCTCCCAACAAGAAGCTTACAGTCTAGAGGGGAAAGGAAGAGGAGAAGGAAGAAGGGGTAAGCAAAGAGAAGCAAAGGTTGGCCGACTTCTACAGTTCACTCCAACATTACCCGCATCCCCAAAACCCAGACAGCCACAGAGCCTCCATCATCATCCCCAGTTACGAACCCTGTTCATAATGGAGTACCTATGATGCATGAAGCAGCGTGGCGCAGTGGAAAGAGCACAGGCTTTGGAGTCAGGGCTCATGAGTTCGAATCCCAGCTCTGCCACTTGTCGGCTGTGTGACTGTGGGTGAGTCACTTCACTTCTCTGTGCCTCAGTTCCCTCATCTGTAAAATGGGGATGAAGACTGTGAGCCCCACGTGGGACAACCCGATTCCCCCGTGTCTACCCCAAAGCTTAGAACAGTGCTCTGCACATAGTAAGCGCTTAACAAATACCAACATTATTATTATTATTATTATTATTATTATTATGTGTGAGAGTTTCAGAGAAGATAAAAGTCAAAGTCCTTTTCCTCAGGGGGCTCCCAAACTCTTCTAGGGGAGACAAAATATGGAGAAAACTGTAAGAACTTTTACAGTAACCATAATCAAATTATAAAAAAGCCAGCGAGCAAAAAATCAATCCTCAGAGGGGTGGAACTTCAGGGGTTCACGACTTCTCCTGCCTCACAAACCTTTCTCGGCAATTGGGTGCGTTGGGTCCGTGATGGCAGCTTGGCATTTTCCCTGTGCAGAAGTTGAGTCAGAAGTGCCTCAACTTTCAGGTTTCTTCAAACTGAGAGGGGCTGTTTTGTCCTGTGTGGCCCCACCAGAAAATGGAACTCCCAGAGCTACCACAGTCCTAACCCTGTATTACAGCAGGGTGGATGGGGGTGGTGGCGCTGGTTGAAAATGCCCAGAATACAAACTGTGTCCTTTGGATAACCAGACACCCTCAGATAGCTAGATGCTGCCCTCAGCCAAGTTCTAGCTATTCTGCCTTTCATTCACTCATTCAATCATATTTATTGAGTGCTCACTGTGTGCAGAGCACTGTACTGTACTCTTGGGAGAGTACAGTATAACAATAACCAGGCATATTCTGTCAGCCATGTTCTCAGGCAGTTTTACAAAGGACAAGAGCTGCTGCTAGCTATTGGGATCAGCCAGCTGTGAGCCTGTGAAGTACATGGGGGGGGGGGCAGCGGGGGTCAATGTCCAAGAAGCAGAAGGTCAAGAGGAGGTCACTGGTGATTTGCCTAGGTATTGAATTAGCATTGCAGATTGGGCCCAAGACACTTAAATTAAGAATGATGGAGTCTCCTGTCCTAAATGAGAGCTAAGCCTTGGTCCCATCACTCAGATTTTGAAACTAAAAACTTGAGCGAAGGAACTGACTGTAACGTTAGAGGTCTGTCAAGTGCCATTTACACTCCCTTGTCCCTGCCAATTGTGTCCCTGCTGGGACATGGAGGGTAAAGAACATGTAGATGGGCAGGAGTGCAGCCCACAGAGAAGAATAGGTAAGAATTAAACATCCAAATCAATCAGTGGCATTTACTGAGCGCTTGCTGTGTGCCTCTAGAGCACTGTACTAATCACTTGGGAGAGTACAATACAACAGTTAGCTATCCTTAACATTCATTATTTTGGCCTCTGCCTGTTGAGGAATGAAAATTTTGTCTCCACAGTGCTACTGCCTAGAAAAGAAAAAGACTTTTGGCAGACTTTTGGTAAGGAACTTATTTTTGGTAAGGAACTTATTTTTAGCTTGTTTTTACCTTTGGTAGCTAAAACTGTCTTACAAATGTCTAGATTTATTGGAAATTTTAACCTTGAAACAGAAACAGAAAATTCAGTTTCATTTTTGATTTGGTTAAGTCTGCCTAGGAAGGCATATTTATTGAACATCATTTTGGCTGGAAGCTCATTTTATAAAGTCTGTTTTCTAGCCGGAGAAAGAAATCCCTCACCTACTGTAACAGAGGCAATAGTAATTTAAGAATCAAAAAACCCAGGAGACAGTGTGACATTTAGATGGGGCTAGGGGCCTGGCTCCCTTTGATCTCTCTAGAAGGAAACATCTGGAAATTATAGGAAGTAGAACAGGTCAGGGAACCACATGTTTCTTTAGCTGAAAATATGAGCTTGTGAAAGCAAAAAGTGCCCCTTTTAATTGAGAGAGGCCTGACTGGGGCCAGTGTAATTTATTTGAGATTTTATTTATGAAGCTTTTAGAGAAATTATCTAAGCTCATGTTGAAGCACGGCATTTGCAGTAAATTTCTACTTTTTGTTCATGTAGTGCTTTTCTCTACTTGGTCCTCTCAGCATTTTACCATGATCTAATGCATCCTCATCCTCTTCTGGTTTCTAAAAGGAAACTGAGGTACGAAAAAGCAAATGACTTGCCCTGTATCAACAAGTTCAAGCTCATCTCTAGACTAAAAGCTCGTAGTGGGCAGGAAATGTATCTGTTGTTACATTGTGCTCTCCCAAGCACTTAGTACCGTGCTCTACACCCAGTTAAGTGCTCTATAAATACGACTGAATGAATGAATGAAAGAGCTGGGGTGCGAATCTCGGTTTCCTCTCCCAGGCTTAAAACCTCCTTGTCATAGAGAGATATAATGGCACCATCCCCTTACTGCATGCTACTTAAAATTTTCTTAAAAATTACCAAAAGAGTGGAGGGATCTAACTGATTCACTGGACTAATAATACTTGTGGTATTTGTTAAGCTCTTACTATGTGCCAGGCGATGTACTATGTGCTGGGGTAGATACAGGAGCCCTATAAGGCTCACAGCCTTAATCCCCATTGTACAGATGTGGTAACTGAGGCACAGAGAAGTTAAGTGACTTATCCAAGGTGACAGAGCAGACAAGTGATGGAGCTGGTTTTAACCCAGGTCTTGCTGACTTCCAGGCCTGTGCTCTATCCCCTAGGCCATGCTCCTTCTAGATACAGTGAGAGGCTTTGTCTGAGATGGAGTAGATGCCTCTACTCCATCCTAATCCTCCTTGACTCTCAGCGGCCTTCGACGCTATAGACCACTCCGTTCTCTTGGAAATATTATCTAACCTTAGCTTCACTGACACTGTCTTATCCTGGTTCTCTTCCTGTCTTTCTGACTGCTGCTTCTCAGTCTTTTCCACGGGCTCCACCTCTACTTCCCATCCCCTAACCATAGGAGTCCTTCAGGATTCAGTTCTGGATCCCCTTATATTCTCCACCTACACCCATTCCCTTGGAAAACTTATTCACTCCTATGGCTTCAACAACCATCTCTAGGCGGATGGTTCCCAAATCTACACCTCCAGGCCTGACCTCTCTCCTTCTCTGCAGTCTTGAGTTTATTTCCTCCTGCCTTCAGGACATCTCTACTTGGATAGCCTGCCGACACCTCAATTTTAACATGTCCAAAACAAAACTCCTCATCTTCCCACCCAAACCCTATCTCCCCATCTTTTCCATCACTGAAAACAGCACTGTCATCCTTCCTGTCTCACAAGTCTGTGGCCTTGGCATTATCCTCAACTCAGCTCTCTCATTCAACCTACATATTCAGTCTGTCACCAAATCCTGTCAGGTCTACCTTCACAACAGTGCTAAACTCACCCTCTCTTCTTCATCCAAACTGCAAATATGCTGATCCAACCACTTATCCTATCCTGCCTTGACTACTGCATCGGCCTCCTCGCTGACCTCCCTGTCTCCTGCCTCTCCCCACTCCAGGCCTTCCTTCACTTTTCTGCCTGGATCATTTTTCTAAAAAATCATCGGTCCATGTTTCCCCATTCCTCAAGAACCTCCATTGGTTGCCCATCCACTTCCACATCAAACAGAAACTCCTTTCCACTGACTTTAAAGCACTCAATCAGCCCACTCTCTCCTATCTTACCTCACTTATTTCCTACTACAACCCGGCCAACTCATTTTACTCCGCTAATGCCAACCTACTCACTGTACCTCGATCTCGTCCATCTCTCTGCTGACCCCTCGCCCACACCTTGCCTCTGGCCTAGAACTCTAACTCCCTTCATATTTGACAGACCACCACTCTCCCCACCTTCAAAGCCTTAGGAAAATTACCCCTCCTCTAAGAGACCTTCCCTAATTTGTCCCTCATTTCCCCTGCTCCCTCTGACTTCTGCATTGTCTATGCACTTGGATCTGTATCCTTTTATTCATCCCATCCTCAGCCCCGCAACAGTTTTGTATATCCATAATTCATTTTAATCAATCAAATCTATCAATCAATGGTATTTATTGAGTGCTTACTGTGTGCAGAGCACGGTACTAAGAGCTTGGGAGAGTACAATATAGCAGAGTTGGTAGATACCTTCCCTGTCCCCTGAGCTTACACTCTAGAGATGGAGACACACAAGAATGTATATGTAAATAATTTATAGATATGTACATAGGTGTTGTGGGGCTGAGGGTGGGGTGAATACCAAATGCCCAAAGGGTTCCGATCTACGTCTTTCTCCCCATCTAGACTGTAAGCTCCTAGTGGGCAGGGAAAGTGTCTACCAACTCTATTATAGAGTACTCTCCCAGCCACTTAGTACAGTGCTCTATATAAGATTACCACTCCATAAATGTCATTGGTTGATTGATTAATTGTGATGGGTCTTCAGTCTTTATGCTGAAAATTTGCTCCACTGGGCTTAAGGGTGGCTACTGCTCAATGAAAGTCCACCAGACTCATGTGTGAGGCTGAATAATGAATTGCTGAAAATCAAAAGCCTAAATGCCAATTGTCAACAGACCAGTTATCTAATAATCGGTTATGAACAGTTCAATTGTCAACAAGTACCAACATCACTTCACACATGTGGCAATCCAACAATCTCTCCTTCCAGTTGAGACCGAAGTACACTGTAAGCTCCTTGAGGGCAAGGATCTTTGTACTGTACTCTCCCAAGTGCTTAGTACAGTGTTCTGCACACAGTAAGCACTCAATAAATGCCACTGATTGATCGACTGCACTCAGTTTTCAAACTCATTGCAAATAGCAAAAGCAGCCTCCACCATCACCACAGCCCTACAAAGAGTTTAAACTCCCACACTGCCATTTATGTGTAGACTCATTTTTGTTGGTTGGATAGTGTAGGAAATATTTTTTCCATGCTTAGGTGGCTTCTCAAATTGAACATGTTATCATTTTCACTGATCTCTTCTCAGACCCAATCCTGATCTAGTGTTGATCTCCATTCCCACCACTACCCCCATCCCTCCCCAGTGCATTCAACAGGTCTTTCCCCAGCATTAAAAAAAAAAAAAGTTTTCCAAACTAGTAAAAGTATTTGTCTCTTAAAGGGGTGAAGTGATCAATGGAGGATTTGGGCTGGTACTGGATGGAACAGAAGGAGCTGAGTGCAGAGCTAAAATGATGCTTGGCTGGGATGTTTCCAATGGAGTAAGTAATATCAGATTGATGTCCTGAAGTTGCACCAGCAACTTTTCCTCTTTCAACAGTGTGAAGTAATAAGTATTGGAAATCTCCAAAATTCCAACAAGTGGGTGATTGGTCACAAGTGGTGGGACACAGGTAAATACCTAAATAATAAATACATGGCCAGACCCTGCTTGCCTATAAAAGATTCATTCTTTCATTCAATCACATTTATTGAGCGCTTACTGTGTGCAGAGCACTGTACTAAGTGCTTGGGAGAGTACAATACAACAATAAACAGACACAAACCTTGCTTACAATGAGTTTACAGTCTAGACAGGTCAACACTAGAGAAATATTGGAGTACTGGTGTTTACCCATAGTCTGGCAATTAAATTGAACCCTCTCCCTCCGAATCCTGGTTGGTTTAATGCCTTTTGGGAGCATGGTGCTGTTTAAAAAAATAAATGATAATGAACACAGAATCTCAATTCACTTTATAACTACAGTTGCAACCTGGTGATGGTATTCAACTTTCTTTCATTTTTAGATAGCAGAGTGAAACACTCATTCAATAGTATTTACTGAGCGCTTACTATGTGCAGAGCACTGTACTAAGTGCTTGGAATGTACAATTCAGCAACAGATAGAGACAATCCCTGCCCATTGACGGGCTTACAATCTAATCGGGGGAGACAGACAAAAACAATAGCAATAAATAGAATCAAGGGGATGTACATCTCATTAAAACAATAGCAATAAATAGAATCAAGGAGATGTACATCTCATTAACAAAATAAATAGGGTAATAAACATATATACAAATGAGCGGATGAGCACAGTGCTGAGGGGAGGGGAAAGGAGAAGGGGAGGAGCAGAGGGAAAGGGGGGGAAAAGGGGGCTTAGCTGAGGGGAGGTGAAGGGGGGTCAGAGAGGCAGCAGAGGGAGCAGAGGGAAAAGGGGAAGCTCAGTTTGGGAAGGCCTCTTAGAGGAGGTGAGCTCTCAGTAGGGCTTTGAAGAGGGGAAGAGAATTAGTTTAGCGGAGGTGAGGAGGGAGGGCATTCCAGGACAGCGGGAGGACGTGGTCCAGGGGTCGACGGCGGGATAGGCGAGAACGGGGGACGGTGAGGAGGTGGGCGGCAGAGGAACGGAGCCTACGGGGTGGGCAGTAGAAAGAGAGAAGGGAGGAGAGGTAGGAGAGGGCAAGGTGATGGAGAGCCTTGAAGCCTAGAGTGAGAAGTTTATGCTACTTTCTACCTCCATCCTTTTTCCCTCCCTGCCATCTTCAACTGTTAACTCTCTAACTGCTTCTTCCCCACTGCTTTCAAACATGCCCATGTCTCCCCTCTCCTAAAAAAAACCCTCCCTCTATCCCACAGCTCCCTCTTACCCTATGGTCCTATCTCCCTCCTACCATTTCTCTCCAAACTCCCTGAGCAAGTTGTCTACACTTGCTGTCTCAAGTTCCTCTCCTCCAATTCTCTCCTTGACCGCCCTCCAATTTGGCTTCCACCCCCTTCACTCCACGGAAACCGCTATCTCAAGGTCACAAATGATCTCCTTTTTGCCAAATCCAACGGCCTCTACTCCATCCTAATCCTCCTCGACCTCTCAGCTGCCTTTGACTATGTCTACCATCCCCTTCTCCTGGAAAGATTATCCAACCTCGGTTTCACTGACACCGTTCTCTCCTGGCTCTCCTCCTATCTCTCTGGATGCTCATTCTCAGTCTCTTTCACAGGCTCCTCCTCTCCCTCCCACTTTAAGACTTTAAAAGTGGGAAAGTAGGCAGTCTGTCAGATACAAAGGAGGAGGGAGTTCCAGGGCAGAGGGAGGATGGAGGCAGGGGGTCAGTGGAGAGGTAGACAAGATTGAGGTCGAGTGAGTACGTTGGTGTTAGAGGAGCAAAGTATGTGGACTGAACTATAGTAGGAAATCAGCGAGAAAAGGTAGGAAGAGGGAGCTGACTGAGTGTCTTATGGCCAGCAGTAAGAAATTTCCGTGAGTTGCGGAGGTGGGTGGGTAACCAGTGGAGGTGCTTGAGGATTGGAGATATGTGGGGAGATCTTTTTTTTTTTTTTTCCTAGAAAAATGATCCGGGCAGCAGAGTGAAGTACGGACTTGAATGGGGAGAGACAGGAGGCAGGGAGGTCAGCAAGGAGACTAGTGCAGAGGTCAAGGTGGGATAGGATAAGAGCTGGGATTAGCAGTTTGGATGAAGAGGAAAGGGCAGATTGTAGAGATGTTGTGAAGGTGGAACTGGCAGGATTTGGTGCAGACAATGAGAGAGATTAGAAAAATGAGGGGAAACCGCTTGTAAAATAGCAATGCCAGCAACATCTGGGCAGCAAGATGCATACTCTTTGTGGTCATTCAAATGTTCCGAGTTCACCCAGAGCATTCTTAGTGCTCTTAAGAAATGAGATGTTGCCTTTACCTATTTCTTGAATTGAGACTGAAGTGTGCCTAATTGTAAGTTTTTTGAAATGTTGACAGTAAATCTGTTTGGAGGAGGACTGAGGAGATAAAACTCATCTAAAACTCACCCTCTTCTGCCTTTTCTCCATTCCTTTCTCTGTGATTTGACAGGTGGCTCGTCGTTGCTGGTCAGGGAATAGGAATGCCTATGAGATCATCTGTCAGACAATGGATGAAAATCAGAAGCTGAAAGTGACCCTCCCATACACAGTGGCAGATGAAAGCATTTTGGAGAAGGCCTTTTGTTGCTGAGAATATCAGGGATGTATCACATTGCCTTGGTGGCAGGCATGGCATTGTGTCTTCTAATTGTCTGTTTCCCTGGAACATTATCTGAAAATAAAATACAACATGCTATGAACACCTCCTGGATGGGAGAACTGCTTTGATACAGAAAAGTGCTGAGAATACGTAGTGTCCAGCAGAAAGGTATTCAATAAAAAGGTGTTTAATGGAATGCTTAATGAAAATAAAACAATATAACACCCTGTGTTCAATTATATTTATATATTTGAGAGTCCCATTTAGGAATAACAATTCATACCAAATCTCCATACGTAAACTGACAATATAATAATAATGGGGGTATTTGTTAAGCACTTACTATGTGCAAAGTGAAAAGCAGCATGGCTAGTAGGAAGAGCCCGGGCTTGGGAGTCAGAGGTCATGGGTTCGAATCCCAGCTCTGCCACTTGTCAGCTGTGTGACTGTGGGCAAGTCACTTAACTTCTCTGTGCCTCAGTTACCTCATCTGTAAAATGGGGATGAAGATTGTGAGCCTCATGTGGGACAACCTGATTACCTTGTATACCCCAGCGCTTAGAACAGTGCTCTGCACATAGTAAGCGCTTAACAAATACCAACATTATTATTATTATTAAAGCACTGTTCTAAGCGCTGGGGGGATACAAGGTGATCAGGTTGTCCCACGTGGGGCTCACAGTTTTAATCCCCATTTTACAGATGAGGGAACTGAGGCATAGAGAAGTTAAGTGGCTTTCCCAAAGTCACACAGCTGGCGAGTGGCAGAGCCAGGATTCAAACCCATGACCTCTGACTCCCAAGCCCAGGCTCTTTCCACTGAGCCACGCTGCTTCTCATATATAAAACTAGTTCACCATTCCACGGAAATATAAGATTAAATCTATTCAGTCTGCAAATGCAAATTGTCTACACAACTGTTAACAATCTGACCTGCATTAAGTATTCTGAAATGCATCTTTTGTTCCCAGAGGGTAGAGAGAGAATTGATGATCTGAAGACCCACTGCCAACAACCTCCTCCAAATCTGAGAACACCATTACTGGGTTTTATTGATTTATTGAGATGGCTTGGAAAAGTAGCACTTCAGGAATTCTGAGCAAGAATAATAATAATTATGGTACTTGTTAAGTGCTTACTATGTGCCAAACACTGTTCTAAGTGCTAGGGTAGATATAAGGAAATCAGGTTGTCCCACGTGGGGCTTACAGTCTTAATCCCCATTTTACAGGTGAGGTAACACAGAGAAGTTAAGTGGCTTGCCCAAGGTTACACAGCTGACCCATGGAGGAGCCGGGATTAGAACCCACATCCTCTGATTCCCAGGCCCAGGCTCTCTCACTAAGCCACGCTGCTTCCTGTGGGCCTGTGTTGCAGTCATGACTCAGGATGCAAGGCATTTCAGGAAGCAATCAATCAATGGTATTTATTGAGCACTAAATGCTGGGGAGAGTACACTACAACAGAGTTGGCAGACACTTTGCCTGGAGTTTATAGTCCAGATGGAGGGAGACAGACATTAAAATAAATTAAGGATATGTACATTAAGTCCTGTGCGGTGAGGGTTGGGAGAATATCAAGTACTTAAAGGGGATAGATCCTTGAGAGAAGCAGAGTCAGAGTTCTAATTCTGGCTCCACCACACGTCTGCTGTGTGACCTTGGGCAAGTCACTTCACTTCTCTGTGCCTCAATTACCTCATCTGTAAAATGGGGATTAAGATTGTGAGCCTCATGTGGGACACGGACTTCGTCCATCCCGATTTGCTTGTGTCCACCCCAGCGCTTAGAACTGTGCCTGGTACATAGTAAGTGCTTAAATACCACAATTACTATTATTATTTCAGAGCTAAGTGCATAGGAGACACAGAAGGGAGAGGGAGCAGGAGAAATGAGGGCTTAGTCAGGGAAGGCTTCTGGGAGGAGATGTGATTTTTAGTAAGGCCTTAAATGTAGGGAGAGTGGTGCTCTGTTGTACACAAAGGGGGAGGCAGTTCCAGGCTAGAGGGTGGATGTGGGGAAGGGGTCGGTTGAGAGATAGGCGAGAATGAGGTACAGTGAGCACGTATGTGTTAGAGGAGCGAAGTAAGTGAGGTAAGATAGGAGGGGTCAAGGTGAGTGAGTGCTTTAAAGCTGATGGGAAGGAGTTTCTGTTTGATGCAGGGGTGGATGGGCAACCACTAGAGGGTCTTGAGTGGAGAAACATGAACTGAATCGTTTTGTAGAAAAATGATCCAGGCAAGAGTTTTATTGCTGAATTGTACTTTCCAAGTACAGAGTACTCTGCACACAGTAAGTGCTCAATAAATATGATTGAATGAATGAAAGAGTGAAGTACAGCCTGGAGTGGGGAGAGAAAGGAGGCAGGGAGGTCAGAGAGGAGGCTGATAAATCAAGGCAGGCAAGGAAAAGTGCTGGGATCAGGATAGTGGTTTGGATAGAGAGGGAGGGAAGGATTTAGCAATAATAATAATTAAAATGGTATTTATTAAGCGATTACTATGGGCCAGCCACTGTACTAAGCACTGGGGTGAATACATGCAAATGGGGTTGGACACAGTCCCTGTCCCACTGGGGCTCACCAATCTTAATCCCCATTCGACAGATAGGGTAACTGAGCCACAGAGAAGTGAAGTGACATGCCCAAGGTCACAAAGCAGACAAGTGGCAGAGCTGGAATTAGAACTCACGACGTTCTGACTCCCAGGCCTGTGCTCTATCCACTATGCCATACTGCTTCTCAGCAGAACTGACAGGATTTGGTGAGAGATTGAATACGTGCGTTGAATGAGAGAGAAGAGCCGAGGATAATGCCAAGGTTAAGGGCTTGTGAGACAGGGAGGATGGTAGTTCTGTCTACACTGATGGGGAAGTCATGGGGAGGATGGGGTTTGGGTGAGAAGATGAGGAGTTCTCTTTCACGCATGTTTTTTCCAAGTGCTGGCAACAGCCAAATATGGGTCCGATCCTCCAGTGCCATCCATTTTCAGGGGTAGAATTTCCTTAAATATCCCATTTCCTATAGAATGATTATATACAACTCCAACTTCAGTACTGCCCTCATTATATTACAGAACAATAGTATTACTGTCAATACTTAATTCAACTGTGAGCCCCATGCAGGACAGGGATTATATCTAAAGCTGCTTATCTTGTAACTACCCCAGTTCTTAATGCAGTGTTTGACACATTGTAAGTCCTTAATAAATACAACTGTTTTTTAAAAAGTGCTTATAATAGGTGAAGTGCAGGGGTAATCACCTCCAAATTAAGGCAGGGTCCCTGGCCCAAATGGGCCTAAGTGGGAGAGGTCAGACACATTGAACAATAAACATATAGTCCAATCAACAATAAGAGCAGATTAAAATGCAACAACCCAAGTTATCAACAGTACAATATATACATTACAAATAACGTGGGGGGGGGCAGGTGGGCAGGAGGTACTTCTTGGGAGCAACGGGGGTGATGGCCCCTTCGGCTTTCTGAGCTGGACTTCCAGGTTTGCTTCGTCCTAGTTCTTGGACAGGACCTGACAGTTTCTCATCAGGGCTGAAAAGACCCCAGACAGTGACTTTCTGGTCTGTTAGGTCTTTAAAATCTGTCCCCTCCCAGTCCTCGCAGCCCCCCCACCCCACAAAAACAACAGCAAAAATCCTTGCCCTCCTTTCTCCCTGTGCTCAAAGTGAAAAACTAATACCTCTGCTCAGCACTCTAGGCCCACAGCCTTTAGTGAGAAAACACCATGACTTTTCCCTCCACAGCTGCTAGGTGTGGGGCTCATCTGTCGCCAGGTAGGGAGGCGGGATGGGAGTCATCAGGCCACCTCGCTTAGAATCTGGAGCTTCACAGGAAGCTGAGCTCAGCCCCACCTGATCTAGTGCTTCTACCCACTCTATCCCCCACCCCACCTCCCTTTTTCAGGCAGCGGGGCTTAATGGAAAGAGTATGGGCTGGGGAGTCAGAAGATGTGGGTTCTAATCCCGGCTCCGCCACTTGTCTGCTGTGTGACCTTCTCTTAGCACATGGTATTGTGTAACAATACCATGATTATTATTATTATTATTGTTCAAGGGATGCGGTTCATTTTCCAGATGTTGGCAGCAGACCATATCTGGTTATTTCATCATTTAATATACTTTGGAAGAAGAGTTAGGCAGGTGGTCTTTGACTGCAGGCTCCAACTTCATTACTCCTAGAGGAAGTGAAATCCTCTCTGAAATCCCCCATCTCCTCTCGCTTTCTAAAAATTCTGATTCCCATCTTTTGTGCTTCTCTGATCACCATCTTCAACCA
The DNA here is from genome assembly GCF_004115215.2 of Ornithorhynchus anatinus. Classification (NCBI taxonomy): domain Eukaryota; kingdom Metazoa; phylum Chordata; class Mammalia; order Monotremata; family Ornithorhynchidae; genus Ornithorhynchus; species Ornithorhynchus anatinus. The sequence goes on from NC_041749.1 coordinate 51,401,243, forward strand.
CTCACTCTGATGGCTCCTTCCCGGTGATTCAAGTAAGGCAGAATGATCCGGGAACCGGGCAGTGGTAACCGAATAAGTGCCAGATGGCCCTTTTTGGTTGGAATTGTTTTGAATCGGAAGCACTGGTCTTTTTCTCGACCCCAAGTCAGAGCAACCTGGGCTAGGAGCTCCAAGGCGGTATGGAGGCTGGCCTGGCCCTCATTGGCACATATGCCAAAGGGCGGACGTGGTCTGAGGGGGCATTAGCCTCCAACTGAGACCATGGGGCAAGGCTGGACTACAGTGTGCCAGGCACCCAATTCGCCATCAGTCACATCTCTGGTTCCTGCAGCAAACTGGCATGGCGCTGAGAGGGTCGCAGAGGCCATTCCTTGGGGGTGAAGGGCAGAGAAACCAGTCTATGCCCCTGATAGTCTGGCTTTTTTGGCCAGCAGGGTGTGACCTGCAGAGTTCCCCTTCTGTGCACCACACTGCAGGGTGAGCCAGAGTTTCACCAACCGTGCTTTTGACCATCTTACTTAACCCTCTCCCCACCTTGACCCAAAGCCTGATTTATTGGAACAACGAGGCATTTAAGGTACCTCAGTCTTGTCCCGACTCTGGAATGAGTAAAGTTTTACTTTCACCCCTGCTCTATTTCCTTTAGCTTCAATCACATTTCTCTCTCTCCCATATGAAGAAAGCATCTTCTCCATCCCACTGCACCCTCTATTACCCCATTTCCCCGGTCCCATTTCCATCCAAAATCCTCAAAGGACTTGTACATACTCACTGCCTCCACTTCCTTACTTCCAATTCCCTTTTTGACCCAAAACAATCTGTCTTCTGTCCCCTTCGCTCCATGAGACTGCACCTCCCAAGGTCACCAAGGACATCTTCCAATAGATCAATCAGTGTTAATTATTGAGAGCTTACTTTGTGCAGAACACTGTATTATGTAGTTGAGAGAATACAACAGAGTTGGTAGAGACATTCCCTGCCCACTAGGAGAAGCAGCATAGCGAAGTGGATAGATCACGGGCTGGGGAATCAGAAGGTCATGGGTTCTAATCCCGACTCTGTAACTGTTTGCTGTGTGACCTTGGGCAAGTCACTTAACCTCTCTGTGCCTCAGTTACCTCATCTGTAAAATGGGGATTGAGATTGTGAGCCCAGGTGGGACTGGGAATGTGTCCAATCTGATTTGCCGGTATCCACCCCAGCACTTAGTACAGTGCCTGGCACATAGTAGGTGTTTTAAAAATACGATAATAATAATTATTATTAAGGAACTTACAGTCTAGAGGACTGTAAACTTGCCAAATCTAATGGCATCTACTCTTATTCTAATCCTCCTTAACCTCTCAGCTGCCTTTGACACTGGATCACTCCCTCCCTCCTGAAAATACTATTTGATCTTGATTTGACCAATACAGATCTCTCCTGATTTTTCCTCCTACCCTTCTGGACACTCTCATTCTCTTTGGCTGGCTGTTCTGTTCATCAGCGTGGCCCAGGTAAAGAGCACATGCCTGAGAGTCAGAGGACCTAGGTTCTAATCCTGGCTCTGCCAATTACCTCCTGTGTGACCTTGAGCAAGTCACTTAACTTCTCTGGGCCTCAGTTTCCTCAACTGTAAAATGGGGATTCAATTCCGCATTTAGTATAGTGCTTAGCACACAGTAAGTGCTTCAAACTATTAATTATTATTATTATTATTATTAATACCTATTCTCCCTCCTACTTAGACTGTGAGCCCCAAATGGGACAGGGACTGTGTCCAACCTGATTAACTAGTCTAATAATAATGATAACTGTGGTATCTGTTAAGTGCTTACTGTGTGCCAGGCACTGTACTAAGCACTGGGGTGGATATCAGCAAATCGGGTTGGGCACAGACCCTGACCCACATGGGGCTCACAGTCTTAATCCCCATTTTACAGATAAGGGAACTGAGCCACAAAGAAGTGAAGTGACTTGCCCAAGATCACACAGCAGTAGCGGAGCTGGGAGTAGAACCCACGACCTTCTGACTTCCAGGCCTGTGCTTATCCACTACGCCATGTAGCAACTAGAACAGTGTTAAGCGCTATGTATCAAGTGAATATATTAATAACAACTCTGGATGTCCCTCCAGGCTCTGTTCTGGGTCCTCTAGTCCTCTAACTTTAAACTCTCTCCCTCCAGGAGCTCCTCTGCTCCTAAGGCTTGAGCTACCACCTCAGTGTGGATGACTCTGAATTCTGACTCCCTTTCTGCAATTTCCCAGTTCCTCTTGCCCGCAAAACAATTCTAGAAGATGTCCCGCTGGCACTTCCAGCTCAATATTTTTAAAACTGAATTTCATTCATTCATTCAATCAATGGTATTTGAGTGCTTACTGTGTGCAGAGCACTGTACTAAGAGCTTGGAAAGTACAATTCGGCAATAAAGAAAGACAATTCCTGCCTACACTGGGTTTACAGTCTAGAAGCGGGGACTCAGACATCAAAACAAGTAAACAGGCATCAATATAAACAGAATTATAGATATATACACATCAAAAGAAGTAAACAGGCATTAATACAAATAGAATTATAGATATGTACAACTGCTGTGGGGCAAGGGGAGGAGGGTAGAGCAAAGGGAACGAGTCGGGGCGATGTGGAGGGGGACCTAAGGAAAAAGGGGGCTTAGTCTGGGAAAGTCTCTTGGAGGAGGTGAGCCTTCAGTAGGGCTTTGAAGGGAGGAGGTGTGATTGTTTCACATCCTCCCTCCTAAATCATCTTCTCCACTTAACTTTCCCATTCATGGCAACAAACCCACTCTGCCTGTTTCTGAAGCCCTACCCCTTTGCATGACCCTTAATTGCTCACTCTCATTCAACCCTCACATTCAGTCTACTGCTAAATCCTGTTGCTTTTTCCTCCTGGTTTCCAGGATCCATCTTTTCTTTTCCATCCAGTCACCACTCTGACTTGGGGCCTTTTCGTATCTTAGTGTAACTACTCTATCAGCCTCCTCACTGGTCTCCCTACCTCCATGCTTCCCCTCTCCAGTCCATACATTGTCCTACTGTCCGGATCATTATTCTAAAATATTGTTTGGCACATATATCGCTACTCTTTCAAAACTTCCAATCAATTGTATTTATTGAATGTTTACTATGTGCACAGCACTATATTAAAGCATTTCAGACAATACAACAGAGTTGGGAGACATGTTCCCTACCCATAACGAGTCGAGAGGGGGAGACAGACATTAATATAAACAAATCAATTATAGATAAAGATATAAGTGCTATGGGACTGAGGGTGGGTTGCACAAATCCAAGTGCAAAGGTCAATGCAGAAGGGAGTTGTTACCTATTCAACTCTGTATTATATAGAAATTCCTGACCATTTGTTTACCGACGCTCCATCTGCTCTCTCCCTCTTACCTATCCACTCTCTTCTCCCAATCTACCCCAGCTCACAATCTTCAACCCTCTTAAGCTAATTTACTCACTGAGCCTTGTCTCATCTTTTCCGACAACTGACTCATGCCCTTCCTCCTCCCTGGAACTCCCTCTTCTTTCAAATCCACCAGATTACAACCCAGTTGATTCATCAGTGGCATTTATTGTGTGCTTCCTGTGTGCAGAGCACTGCACTCAACACTTGGGAGAGTACAATAGGTTTGGTAGATATGATCCCTGCCCTCAAGAAGCTTACGATCTAGTTGGTGAGAGTACAATTTCCCCATTTTCAAAGCCCTTTTGAAATTCCATCTTGTCCAGGTAGCTTTCCCATGTTTATTTTTCTTCTGAGGTTACAGCTTCCCAACTATCACACCTTAGCATTTGTGCACCCCCTCAGCACTTTGATACTCACCTTTCATTGCACTTTTGTACATATTGATTTTTATACTCTCTTTTATAATGATGGCATTTGTTAAGCGCTTACTATGTGCCAAGCACTGTTCTAAAAGCTGGAGCACTTCTTTCTCTGATTTGTACATTACTTTAGATTGTAAGCTCCTTGTAGGCAGGAAATGTGTCTTCTACTTCTATTGTATTCTCCCAAGTACTTAGTATAATTTTTACACAGAATGGGCACTTAATAAATAATACTGATTGATTGCTCAGGAAATGTGATACAGGTATCTCCTGGTTTTGCTTAAGCTCTCCTTCCTCTGTGTCCCTCGGGTGAACATAAGATGAGAGTTTGGAAGAGAAAAGGAGAGTGAAATGAGGGTAAGGTGAAGGAGAAGTAACACAAAGAGGTGAAAAGGAGAAGAGATTAAGGAGATTTAGTGGGACTGACTAAATCCTGTTGCTCCCTCCTTCACAACAACGCTAAAATCCACCCTTTCCTCTCCATCCAAACTGCTACCACATTAATCTCTGGATAGGATGGCTGGATTTAGAGCATAGGACATCAGTCTTCTTGCTGACTTCCCAGCCTCCTATCTCTTTCCACTCTAGTCCATCCTTTGTTGTGCTGCCTGGATCATTTTCCTACAAAAACATTCAGGACATGGGACCCCGCTTCTCAAAAAATTCCAGTGGTTGCTCATCTACCTCTGCATGAAATTAAAACTCACCATTGGCTTTAAAGCACTCCCCACTTCATCCCCCTACCTCACCTCGCTAAGTCTCCTTCTACAATGCAGCCCACACACTTCGCTCCTCTAGTGCTAACCTTCTCACTGTGCCTTGCTCTCCCCCACTTCGTTGTCAACCCCTAGCCCACGTCCTGCCTCTGGCCTGGAATGCCCTCCCTCCTCAAATCCGACAATTACCCTCCCCCTCTTCAAAGCTTTATTGAAGGCACAGCTCCTCCAAAAGGCCTTCCCAGACTAAGCACCCCCTTTCCCCTTCTTCCACTCCCTTCTGCATCACCCTGATTTGCTCCCTTTGTTCTTCCCCGCTCCCAGCTCCACAGCACTTATGTACATATCTGTAATTTATTTATTTGTATTGATGTCTGTCTCCCTGCTCTAGACTGTAAGCACATTGTGGGCAGGGAATGTGTCTGTTTATTGTTGTATTGTACTCTCCCAAGTGCTTAGTACAGTGCTCTGCACATAGTAAGCGCTCAATAAGTACAAAAGGAAATACGAGGACGGCAGAAGGCAGGGGAGACATAATAATAACAACAGTAGAATTTGTTAAGGGCTTACTATGTGCCAAGCATTATACTAAACGCTGGGGTAGATGCAAGAGGGGAGGAGTGGAAGGAAGGAGAGGAGGCAGTTACTCATTCAGTCAACCAATGTTTACTGAGAGAGAAGGAGAGAACTTGAGGGATGGAAGAAAGAAGGGGGATGAAATGAAGAAAGGCAGAGATTGAAGAGAAAGAAAGGGAGAGATTTTCAGAGGATAGTATTTAAGATATCTTTACAGCTATGGTTTTTATAGTAAATAAAATCATGCCAATATGGGTTTTAATGGTAATAAAAAATAGCAATTGACCTATGCCAGTGGAAATCACATTTCCTAGAACTTTTTTTTCTTTCCAAATGAAAATGACATTAAAGCTAACGAAAAAAGATGCCAGTTTTGGGATGATGTGAGATTCACCTGACTTTTCTAGTTGTCAAGCTGTGTGTCATTAACTTATTTAGCCACAAGAAATATTGGGTGGTTTTGTAATTTGATGGCTTTCAAGTGTAGTCTTTGCTGTAGATTAATTCCAGTTCTTTCAGCCTACTATACTGTATTCATTCCTTCATTCAACTGTATTTATTGAGTGCTTACTGTATGCAAAGCACTGTACTAAGCACTTGGGAGAGTAATATATAAGAATAAACAGACACTGAACAGAATAATTTATTCTACTATTCTATTATTTAACAGAATAAACAATAACATTCCCTGCCCAAAATGAGCTTACAGTCTAGAGGGGTAGACACACATATTCCCCTTTCTAAAAAACATATTCCATTTTATATCTAGACCCAGGTAAGTCTTTGCTTTGTAGGTTAATATGTTAACTGCAGAAAAGTGTCCGGGCCCTAGCCCAGAGCAAAGGAAAGGCAGCCCCTGTATCCTCCTTATTGTAACTGCAATCCTCATGAGCCCCAGAGTTAAATGAAGGGAGCCCTGGGCCTCAGCTGCGAGCAGCAGTAGGCAGTTGTACCTAGCTCCCCTGACCCAGAACAACTTAGGTTTTGTTCTCCTTCCCCTGCTAGGAAGTGGAAACAGTGGGCTCCAAGGTTCCATGGTGTAGAGGCTAGGCAGTGATGGCACGCCATAAACCAAATCTCGAGATGCACATGACCTCACACATGCTCCACTGCCACGCAGCATGGCGCGATGATGCCACAGGTCACTGTTCTGTGGATGTCTGCCCAATTCAGCTCAAACCAGCCTGAACATACAGCATTTCTCTAGGGTATCCTAGTCCTTCCCAATTGCTTCTGAGCCTTTGCCTTGCCTCCCAGTGTGGGTGAACTTTGATACTGCCTCTAAGCCATGGAATTCAGCAGTGAAAGCCACAGCGGAGGAAGACTGGCCACACTGAAAATTTAAATACCAGACATAAAAAACTCCGGTAGCAAGAAGAGGACAGACCAGGTGAAAAGCAGATTGCTTCTCACAAAACCAGAAAAATGGTCAGCCTAACAGTGGGTGACATGGTGGGTTGTAGGGATCAGGGACAGAAAATGTGAAGGCAATTGGAGTCAGAACCTAGGATCTATCTGAGGACATTTGTCCAGCAAGGCCCTAGACCAGTGATGTAAGCAAAATCAAAATGAGAATATTTGAAGATGGAGTCATAAACCAAAAGCAAGGTGAGTAAAACATCCCAGGACCCTCTAAGCCAGGACAGAGGAATAAGACGTGGGGTTACCTAGAGGTATGAACAGCACCATCATCATCATTACCATCTACATTGCTAGTATTTAAGTTAGGCAGGCAGGCAAAATAACATATATACAATTTGGGGTGGGGGTGGGGAAAGGAAGCCACAAATATAACTTGTAACATAAAAAGTAAACCATAAAGGAACAAGTGGTGTTAAACAAAACATGATCTACACAGACGTGCTAAGGGTGGCTAAATGGGATGACCTGGTCAAGGGACAGTCTTCCGGAATAGCGATCTTAGAAGGCTAGCCCTAGCTCTTACCTTCATTTTACCTTTGAAAGATTGGCTTTAGTGAAGATTGCAATCTGTCATTCTGCAGCCAGCACTGCTGAATAAAGATAACAAGAAATCATCTGAAATTACGTGTGGCAAAAGACGGGGGATTGCTGACAAGGAGTAAAAGCTGTAACACATTACTTCAAAATTCTAAAGTTTTCCATTTATGAGAAAGATCAACTATGATCAGTCAACCAGAGCAGGTTCCACGCACTATGGAAGATTGTTAAACCAAAGCACAATAGGGAAAGAAATGAAATTAAGAATGTCTCCCAAATTAAACTTGTATTCCAATCAGTAAGACTTACTGCCATGAATCCTGTGTATTGGAAGATGCTATTGTGGAGATGAGCCTTTATTTTTGATAAGTGATATTTGTACGTGGTATTCACCCCACGCCACTGATGTACATAAACACAATTTACTTATATTAATGTCTGTCTCCTTCTCTAGACTGTAACCTTTTAGACAAACAACATGATAACCAATTCTGTTGTAATGTACTCTCTCAAGCGCTTTACAGTGCTCTGAACACAGTAGGTGTTCAATAAATACCACTGATTGATTGATTGATGGGAGAGAGAATTTCCTGAGAAATGGAAAATGGCAGGTGTTATTTCCACTTTTAGAAAAGGTAAAGAAGATGACCCTGGTAATTACAGACCGGACAGCGTATGGGGGAAAATGCTACAACAAATCAATCAGTTTGTACGTGCCTAGTGGAACATAAAGGACTGCGGTGCAATCCACGTGATTCTGAGAAGAGTAAATCATACCAAATCAATATAATTTATTTACCAATTAATCAATCAAGGGTATTTATACGACAAAGGGGCAGGCCAAGCAAATAAGGAGGGGAAAGCAAAAAGAAACCTTCTGATTAGGTCTCCTAATATCACCTAATGAAAGTATGGTCTGATTCAATCACCCATCCAATCCTGCCTGGATTACTGCATCGGCCTCCTTGCTGACCTCTCTGCCTCTCCCCACTCCAGTCCATACTTCACTCTGCTGCCTGGGTCACTGTTCTACAAAAATGTTCAGGAGATGTCACCCCACTCCTCAAGAAACTCCAGTGGTTTTCCCATTCACCTCCACATCAAACAAAAACTCCTCACCATTGGCTCACCACCTCTCCTCCAAGAGGCCTTCCCTAAGCCCCCCTTTTCTCTTCTCCCACTCCCTTCTGCGTCACCCTGACTTGCTCCCTTTGTTCTTCCTCCCCTCCCAGCCCCACAGCACTTATGTACATATCTTTAATTTATTTATATTCATGTCTGTCTCCCTGGTCTAGACTGTAAGCTTGTTGTGGGCAGGGAATGTGTCTATTAATAATTGCATTGTAATCTCCCAAGCGCTGCACACAGTAAGCACTCTATAAATACAATTGAATGAATGAATTTTGACTGTGAGTTTTGGTCATTCAGAAAGAGGATCAATCTATCAATTAATTGCATCTATTGAGCACTGTACTAAGGGTTTAGGAGAGTACAATATAACCGTATAACAGACACATTCCCTGCCTACAATGAGTTTACAGTCTGGGGGGGAGACAGTAATATAAATAAATTATAGACATCTACATAAGTGCTGTGGGGTTGGAGGGGGGATGAATAAAGGGAACAAGTCAGGGCAATGCAGAAGGGAGTTGAAGAAAAGGAAGAGAGGGCTTAGTCAGGGAAGGCCTCTTGGAGGAGATGTGCCTTCAATAAGGCTTTGAAGCTGGGGGAAGAGTAATTGTCTGTCAGATATGAAGAGGGAGGGCGTTCCAGGCCGGAGGCAGGACGTGGGCGAGAGGTCGGCAGTGAGATAGAGATCGAAGTCACAATGAGTAGGTTGGCATTAGAGGAGCAAAGTATGTGGGCTCGGTTGTAGTAGGAGAGTAGCGAGGTGAGGTAAGAGGGGGCAAGGTGATTGAGTGTTTTAAAGCTGATGGTGAAGAGTTTCTGTCTGACGCGGAGATGGATGGTCATCCACTGGAGGTTCTTGAGGAGCGGGGAAACATGGACTGAATGTTTTTGTAGAAAAATGATCCAGGCAGCAGAGTGGAATATGGACTGGAGTGGGGAGAGACAGGACGCAGGGAGGTCAGCACTGAGGCTTCTACAGTAATCAAGGTGGAGATAGGATAAGTCAGTCAATCATATTTATTGAGCGCTTACTGTATGCAGAGGCACTGTACTAAGTGCTTAGGAGAGTACAACAGACACATTCCCTGCTCACAACGAGCTTACAGTTTAGAGAGGGGGACAGACATTATTATAAATAAATAAAATTACGGCTATGTACGTAAGTGCTGTGGGACTGGGGGATGAATAAAAGGGGGGCAAATCAAGGCAAAGCAGAAGGGAGTGTGAAAAGAGCTTAGTCAGGGAAGGCTTTGAAGGTGGGGAGAGTAATTGTCTGTTGGATATGAAGAGGGAGGGTGTTCCAGGCCAGAGGCAGGACGTGGGCGAGAGGTCGGCAGAGAGATAGACGAGATTGAGGCACAGTGAGTAGGTCGGCATTAGAGAAGCCAAGTGTGTGGGCTGGGTTGTAGCAGGAGAGTAAATGAGGTGACGTAGGAGAGGGCAGGGTGATTGAGTGCTTTAAAGCCAGTGGTAGAGTTTCTGTTTGCTTGGATTAGTGTTGCCTAGTGGACAGAGCAAGGGCCTGAGAGTCAGAAGGACCTGGGTTCTAATCCCCACTTCACCACTTATCGACTGTGTGACCCTGGGCAAGTCACTGCGCTCCCTCTGTGCTTCAGTTACCTCATCAGTAAAATGGGGATTCAGACGGTGAGCCCATGTGAAGCATGGACTGTGGCCAAACTATCTTGTATCTACCCCAGTGCCTGGTACATAGTAAGCACTAAAGCAATGCCTTGAAAAAATTAACGTGGAAGCAGTTCGGATGGAGAGGAAAGGGTGGATTTTAGCAATGCCGTGAAAGTTGAACTGACAGGATTTAGTGATAAGATTGAATACGTGGGCTGAATGAGAGCGAGAAGCGAAGGATAATGTCGAAGTTACAGGCTTGTGAGACAGGAAGGATGGCGGTGCCATCTACAGTGATGGGAAAGTCAGGGGAAGGACAAGGTTTGGGTAGAAAGATAAGTTCAGTTTTAGACATATTACATTTGAGGTGACAGCAGGACGTAAGTAAGTGTTGGTATTTGTTAAGCGCTTACTATGTGCCGAGCACTGTTCTAAGCGCTGGGGTAGACATAGGGGAATCAGGTTGTCCCACGTGGGGCTCACAGTCTTCATCCCCATTTTACAGATGAGGGAACTGAGGCAAAGAGAAGTTAAGTGACTTGCCCACAGTCACACAGCCGACAAGTGGCAGAGCTGGGATTCGAACTCATGAGCCCTGACTCCAAAGCCCGTGCTCTTTCCACTGAGCCACGCTGCTTCTCACAACGTCTAAGTAGCAACGTCTTGAAAGCAGGAGGAAATGTGAGACTGCAGAGGGGGAGAGATCAGGGTTGGAGATGTAGAATCTAGGATGAAGTGAAGAGGGGACAAGTGCAAGTGGGACTCCTAGGGACAGAAAACCAACACCAATATGGGAAGAGAAGTTTGGGTAGGTACAAACAGACACAGTACTGCCATAACAGGTGTTTTCAATTAGCTGCAGTGCTTGGCGGCTCCTATTGCTTTGATTGTCTTTTGTGGCCTTATGATTTGCCTGGCCTTACCCTTGGTTCAGCTGAAAGAGCACGGCTCTGGGAATCTGGAGACATGGGTTTGAATCCCGGATCTCTAAGTCAGTCAAACTGTGGTATTTACTGAGCGCCTACTGAATGTTAGGCATTAAACTAAATGTTGGGGAGAAAGTACGAGAGACATAGATGACACCGGGAACCTGCAATCTAACAGGGGAGACAAGCAGAAAATGATTTATGAACAGGAGAAAGAAAGTCTTAAATAGTAGAGTTTGAGGTCCACGAAAGCACACAGAGGTTGAGAGGGCAAAAGTGCTGAGATGAGAGTTAGGTGGCTGTGATCTGGGGAAAAGTGTAGGATGCCTCCTGAGTGGGGGTGGGATTTTGGAACAGCTTTGAAGATGGGGAGAGCTGAGTTCTGCAGCGTGGCTCAGTGAGAAGCAGCGTGGCTCAGTGAGAAGCAGCGTGGCTCAGTGAGAAGCAGCGTGGCTCAGTGAGAAGCAGCGTGGCTCAGTGAGAAGCAGCGTGGCTCAGTGGAAAGAGCACGGGCTTTGGAGTCAGGGCTCATGAGTTTGAATCCCAGCTCTGACACTTGTTGGCTGTGTGACTGTGGGCAAGTCACTTAACTTCTCTGTGCCTCAGTTCCCTCATCTGTAAAATGGGGATTAAGACTGTGAGCCCCACGTGGGCCTGATTCCCCTATGTCTACCCCAGCGCTTAGAACAGTGCTCGGCACATAGTAAGCGCTTAACAAATACCAACATTATTTGAAGGGAGAGGGCGTAACAGGCACGAGGAAGGGCTTGGACCAAGGATCAGAGAAGGTAGCAAGGTAGAGTAGGAATTACATCCCGTGCTTAGAACGGTGCACAGCGCTTAAGAACAGTGCTTGACTTAAATACCATCATTATTATGTGGGGTTCACAGGCTCAATCTTCATTTTACAGATGAGGTAACTGAGGTACAGTGAAGTTAAATGACTTGCCCAAGGTCACACAGCAGACAAGTGGTGGAGATGGGATTTAGAACCCGTGACCTTCTGATTCCCAGGCTCGAGCTCTATCCACTATACCATGCTACTTCTACACACCCTGCTGTTTCTACCACTCCTCATAATCGGTTTCAAGGTCCTCCACCATCCAGCTTCACCTTACCTGTCTGTTCTCTTCACCAGCTATTCCCCAGCTCATTCTTTTTGTTCCTCCCCTGGTAATCATCTAACTGTTCCTTGTTCTCAACTTTTTAAAAAAATAGTATTTGTTAAGCACTCGTTACATGCCAGGCACTGTACTATGCGCTGGGGAAGATACAAGCTAATCAGGTTAAACACAGTCTGTGAACCACATAATAGTAACAATAATAACCACAACGATAACAACAGTAATAATAATAATTCGGTACTTGTTAAGCACTTTCTATGTGCCAAGCACTGTTCTAAGTGCTGGGACAGATACAAGTTAATCAGGTTGGACACAGTCCCTATCCCACGAGTGGTTCACAGTCTAAGTAGGAGGGAGTAGGATTAATCCCCATTTTAGATGGGGAAACTGAGGCACAGAGCAATTAAAAGCAACTTGCCCAAGTTCACACAGCCCACAAACAGCAGAGCCAGGATTAGGATCGAGTCCTTCTGACTTCCAGGCCCGTGTTCTTTCCGCTAGGCCAATCCCCATTCTGCTGATGAGGTAACAGGCCCAGAGAAATTCAGTGCCTTGCCCAAAGTCACAGAGCAGACAAATGGTAGTGCCGGGATTAGAACGGACGCCTTCTGACTCCCAGGCCTGTGCTCTTCCCACTAGGCCATGCTGCTTCCCCCAACTTTCTTGCCTCTCTCTCATGCTGCTCCTGCAGTCTGCCTGTCTACTTGTTTTGTTTTGTTGTCTGTCTTCCCCTGCTAGCCTGTGAGCCCATTGTTGGTAGGGCTCGTCTCTGTTGCCAAAATGTACTTTCCAAGTGCTTAGTACAGTGCTCTGCACATGGTAAGTGCTCAGTAAAAACAACTGAGTGAATTGCATCTCTCATCTGACAGACCACAGCCCTCCCCACATTATCATTATTATGGTATTTGTTAAGTGCTTACTATGTTCCCAGCACTGTTCTAAATGCTGGGGTAGATACAGGGTAATCAGGTTGTCCCCATGGAGCTCACAATTTTAATCCCCATTTTACAGATGAGGGAACTGAGGCACAGAGAAGTTAAGTGACTTGCCCAAGGTCACACAGCAGACAAGTGGCAGAGGTGGGATTAGAACCCATGACCTCTGACTCCCAAGGCCACTAGGCCATGCTGCTCCTTAATTCAAAGCCCTACTGGCCTGTAAGCCCACTGTGGGCAGGGATGGTCTGTCTCTATTGCTATATCGTACTTTCCAAACGTCTAGTGCAGTGCTCCGCACACAGTGAGCACTCAATAAATACTACTGAATGAATGCTACTACTAAAATTTCACCTACTCCGGCAAGCCTTCGCTGAGTAATTCCCAGCGCTCCAAATCACATAAACCCACCAGCCCTTCCTAGTGCTTAGATTGCTAATACCCATCCTCAGCATTTTGGCATACTTGCTTATTCAACTGCACGCTGCATTATTCATTTTGACTCGGTGATTCGTTAATACTTTGTTTGGTATCCCCCATCAGCTCCTCGCGGCGGGGGGAAGGGGGGGGGCGGAGGGGGGAACTGTCTCCGCTCTGTTCCGTACCTCCTAGGTGTTTAGGACGCTCAGTGGAAAGAGCCCGGGCTCGGGAGTCGGAGGTCGTGGGTTCTAATGCCGGCTCCGCCGCTAGCCAGCTGTGTGACTTTGGGCAAATCACTTCACTTCTCTGGGCCTCAGTTCCCTCATCTGTAAAGTGGGGATTAAGACGGCAAGCCCCACGCGGGCCAACCCGATCACCTTGTATCCCCCCCTCCCCAGAACATGGTAAACGCTTCACATATATCATCACTATTAATACAGACAGCGGGCGCAGGATGGAAACTAATACCGCTGCAAAGAGACCTAGCCTCAAGTGCCCTTTGACCCTCCTCCCCGCCTGTCAATCAACCGGGGGAAGTGCAGTGCGCTCCTTGCCCTCCTCTCGACCCCGGTTGCCTTCCCCCACTCGCAAGTGGAACCTTCGCCTGCCCACCGGGAGCAGGAGGGAGGGAAAGCGACTCTGTCCTCAGGCCCCTGAGTTATTTGCTTTCTTTCCCCGCCGCACCCCCCGGGGCTGCGGGCCCTACTTGCCTACCCGTCCGAGAGCAGGGCGCCCGAGGCATGTGCACAGCTGCGAGAGCAGAAGCCCAAGTGGGGTGCTTCGGCGTGCCGCCGGGGTCTCCGGAGAGGCCTTCTTCTGCAGATCGCCGAGCTCCCGGGCAGCGGGGGGCCCCGGAGAGGCCTTTTCTGCATTTCGCCGGGAGCCGCCCGCTCGCCCGTAGCTGAGCGCGACTCGCACGACGCTAGAAGGTCCCAGCCCGGCAGTCCGGCCCAGGCTTTTCAGCTCACCGGGCTGGGGCGGGAGGCGGCGCGCGCACTCGGCGGGTCGGCGGCGCGCAGGGCGGGGTCGCGCCTCCTCCCGCGCCTCCCGTTTCAGGCGCCGCTACAGGGGCACCGAAGATGGAAATCCAGGGGCTGGTCGCGGGCCGGAGCCCGCGCGGGAGCCAACATGGCGGTGGGCGCGCCGGGGCCGCCCGCCCCCGGCCACCCCCGCCCTGCGACCCGCCGCCGGGACCTCGTGTGCACGGAGGTTCTGACCCGCCAGCGTTCGCCGCGCCTACCCGGAGACGCCTTCTTCTCCGGGGGCCGGAAGATGCCGGGGGCCAGCGGCGGGATAAACCGCCCCCGCTCCCCGGGGAGGGCGAGGCCTCCGACGAGCTGGGCTTCCCCGTGTTCCTGATGGAGGAGAAACCGCCGGCGGCCGGCGAGCCGGGCTCGGGCCTGGGCCTGGGCGCCGCGCCTCCGGCCGGCCCGGACAGCAGCGGCGGGGACGCCTTCCTGGTGGTTTTCAACTTGGTGCGGGGGACCGGGGAGAACGAGGGACGGGAGGCGGAGGGCCCGGCTCCGAAGCCCAAGGAGGCGGCGGCGGAGGAAGAAGAGGAGGAGGAGGAGGACGACGACGAGGAGGACGAGGAAGCCGGCGGCTGGAGCCGAGGCTGCAACGGCCGCCCTGGCCCGTCCTACGCCCCTCGATCTTCTCGAGGCCTCCAGGCCGAGCCGCCGCCCCTCCCCGAGCTGCAGGCCTTGCAGCTTCTCCCCCCCGGGCCCGCTCCGGACGGGAGGGCCCCGCCCGCCGAGGTCCCCCCTGCGACGGCCGGCCCCCCGGCCCCCTCCTTCTCGGGCACCATCACCATTAACAACCAGAATCTGATCGTGCGGATCGAAAATGGTTTCCTCACTCTGGCGGCGCCCGGGGATGCCCCCGGACCGGTCGGGGCCAAAGAGGCGGCGCCCAGCGCCTTGCCGGCCGGCGGGCCCGGGCTCGGCCCCGGCCCCGGTCCCGGCCCCCAGGCCCTGCCGGAAGAGCAAGACGGGAGCCAGGGCGCGCTTTGTGCCATGGAGCAGGCCGAGCTGGGACTCCCCGATCCGGTGGCCAATTTCCTCTTGCCGGAGCCCGGGGACCCCCTGGGAAAGGCGCGGGAAGTCGAAGGGTCCACCCCGGGGGCCAGAAAAGGGGGCGCGGGGGCCACCGGGGTGGTGCTGGTCTACCACTGCCCGGAGCCCAATTGCCCGCAGACCTTCTCCAAGAAGCACCAGCTGAAACTGCATCTGCTGTCTCACAGCAGCACCCAAGGCCAGAGGCCCTTCAAATGCCCCCTGGACGGGTGTGGGTGGTCCTTCACCACCTCCTACAAACTCAAGAGGCACCTACAGTCCCACGACAAGTTGAGGCCTTTCACCTGTCCCACGGGAGACTGTGGCAAGCGATTCACCACAGTCTACAACCTGAAGGCCCACATGAAGGGGCACGAACAAGAGAACACCTTCAAGTGCGAGGTGTGTGCCGAGCGCTTCCCCAGTCATGCCAAGCTCAGCACCCACCAGAGGACCCACTTTGAGCCAGAGAGGCCCTACAAGTGCGAGTTTCCTGGTAATGTGCCCTTTTCAGCCTCCCCAGATACCTCTTTTGGCCATTTAGGAAGGATTAGAGCATCAGATTTGGGGGGGTTTTAGTTGAGGCGACTAACACGGGCCCGTAGTACCACATCAGGATTTCAGATTCGTCTCCTCGAAAGCCTTGTCTCTCAAGTTTGTCATGCCGGGCTTTATTTTTTATTTATTTATTTTTTTACTTTTAAGAAAATATAAACGATTCAAGTCTTTTTAGGAAACGGAATGTTGACTGGTGGCCATCTGTAAAGTAGCTAAGGATTCCTGAGTTGAAGTGGTCAGTAAAGTGGATGGATCATTAGGTGTGTTGATATACACGTTTTTCCCCCAGGGGATTAAATCAGCCTGCTTGAGGATTTCTGTAGCCAACTCACCAGCCTACCTCCTTCCAGTGATTTCCGAAGCATTTCTCAAAGGATGCTCTAGATTCCAGGAATAGTACGCCTTCATAAGTATTCAAACAGTGGACGTGAGCTCTGTTGATCAGTGCCATTTTGAGCGTTTATTCGTTCAGTCATATTGATTGAGCGCTTACCCTGTGCAGAGCACTGTACCGAGCGCTTAGAAAGTACAATTTGGCAACACGTAGAGACGATTCCTACCCAACAACGGGCTCGCGGTCTAGAAGCATTTATTGTGTATGGCACTGTACTCTGAGCGCTTGGAAGAGTACATTGCAGTTAGCAGATACATCCCCTGCCCGTAATGAGCTCGCAGTCTAGAGGGGGAAGCAGACATTGAGGATGAGTAATTTATAATATCGGATACAGTCTGGAGGGGGAGGCGGACGTTAATGAGAATACGTAATTTATAATGGGGAATTTAAAAGATGCGTACGTAAGTGATGCTGGTCGGGTGGGATGGGATATTTTTTCAATTGTTTCTAAACTTAGGTACGGTGCTGCTGGCAAAGCTTCCACTTGAAAAATTCAGTTAATTTCTGAACGTCCTTCATTTTCAAAATGAAAACAATTGAGTCTTGGTAAGATACTGGGGATCATTTACATGCAACTTTGGTACAAATTATGATGTGAAACAGCACGGTACCGAGTTACAGAGAAAAGTTGTGACTGACTGGTGAAGTGGTCTGTATTCCCAAATACAAGTTGCCCCAGTCATCCAGTACCCCAGTGGAGGCTTTGTGAACAAAACAGAAAATCATATGTAAAAAAAAAAGGACAATCTTCCCATTGTGACCAAACTGCCTGTCCAGGGTGGCGTAGGACTAGAGTTTCCTCCGACTAAACGTGGCTATAAGATAGTGCATGTGGCCAGTGGCTGGAGTTAGCCTCCTGACTTAACATCCGACTGCCAGGGGCGTGATGGGATTGATGACCAGGCAGATGCTTGCCCTTCCTTCCGGGTGCTCTTGAAACGAAGATTCAGTGCTAGCAAGTTCAGCTAATTGCCTTTTTTTTTTTTTTTGCTGATGGACAATATTTAGGAGCTAATTTGAATAAATCAATAATTAAATCTTGTAAAGTAGCAATCACTCTCACAAGTCCTGATGACCTGTTCCGAGTGTATAAAACCAGATATGACTTGCCTAGAATATCGTCTTACCCCAAATGGCCGTAAAGGAACACATCCCAATAATATCAGATTTCAAAGTTAATTGAAAATGCCAGGTTTAAATCGACCATTTTGGAAACATGAAAACATTTCGAGCTTCCTTCAGAGTCAACAGTATTGACCGAACACCCGGTGTGTGCAGAGTACGCTGGGTACACACTTGAGCAGGCAACTGCCAATCTTACAATGTACAGAAGATCTTCTCTTCTTAAGGGGCTCACAATCTAATGCCATCTTTTGTTACTATGGTGCTTGGTCTCCCCAAATGTTTGTAGCCTTCTGTATGCCTGGCAGAAGCTACATTCCCCCACCCCCTTGTCAGAGCAGAGTGGTTTCAGCCATAAAACTGAAAATGAAATGCTCCCCCCACTTGTCATTCCTCATGTGACTTCTTAGGTCAGTTCTACACTAGACTGAATTCACTTCTGGGTTCTTGTCGTGACTTGTTTGGCTCTGCTTATCTACAGCGTGCTAATAACTTCTCCGTGTGGTAATTTTAATGTTGAAGAAAGTCAATGGAGAGTTAGCCAGTTCACTAGGATTTGAGGAGGAAGAGGAGACATGGATTTCACCCCCAAAGGTTATTAAACTAATATGGGGTTTGAAGGGAGAGGATTCGATTCAATTGCTAATTGTTTGCATTATCACCAGTTATGAGACTGCTCTCCCAGCATAGGTCTGTCTTTAGATGTAAGTAGGATTTCCTCGCGTATTTGTTTTGGGTTTTTTTTATGGTATTGAGCGCTTACTATATGTCAAGCACTGTTCCAAGCGCCGGGGTAGATGCAAGCTTATCATTGTATTCATGTGTGTCCTTATTTATATCTACATTAAATGTTGGGCAAGACTGAGAACAATTATTTTTCTTGCCTTTACCACATCGATGGAAGTGTCCATGCCCTGATTAAATACCTTTTCTTTCCATTATGGAAAATGAGAATCAAGGGCAACAAGTAAAAGACTTTATTAAGCAATGGGATGTTAAGTTGATCTCCAATCGTACCAAAATATATTTTCCTTATGGTACCTTCTACCTTCTGAGAGCAAGACTGCTCATTCCAGAATTGCTTCCATGCAGCAAGCAAGAACCCTCAATTCTGCCAGAATTCGTGATTTCACTACACATTTTAGAATGTGACAGCAGAATTAGGGAACGTTCTTCCGACAACGCACGTCTGTCTGGATACAGCGCGATGTGGTGTCGGAAGGAACAGTTGTTGCATGCATGCGGCACTGGACTCGAGGTAAGTACTATAGCGCGAGAACTTGGTGTAGCTTTATTTTTAATGGAAGGACAAACCCATTCTAGTTTGGGACAGATCTAAACGCAAAACCAGAATCTGCCCCCACTCTTTAGTAGAAGTGGCAGGATCCCAAGTGTATTTTGGAGTTAAGATAACTACTGCTACCCTTAAACTTGTTCCTTTTTTTTTTTCCTCCCTTACTCCCCTCCCCCACCCGCCCACACTTCTCTATTCTCATTCACCCACCCCAGTAAGTGGCCAGTAGAGAGTGGAGATGTGCAGACAGCCAGAGGAAGACTGAGAGAGTTGTACAGGGCCACCAGAAAACTTGACTAGTACGAAGTTAGGGCACTCATTTAGACAAGTCTTTGGAAATCTGGTGCACCATGGTTGTCCTGTTGTTTTCTGGTGGCCCTTTGTATTTCAGTATAAGGAGCCCGTCGTATATTAACTGATCCTCAATTCTGCCTTCTATGCCCCCAAACTTAACAAAGCCGGGTAGAGTTCATGATGTAAGTCAGTGGTTTTTGTTGCCAACCTGTTGTCGTCTTCTTTTTTTTTTCCCCTCCACCCCCAGGTTGTGAGAAGACATTTATTACTGTAAGTGCATTATTTTCCCATAATCGAGCCCATTTCAGGGAACAAGAACTATTTTCATGCTCTTTCCCCGGCTGCGACAAACAGTATGACAAGGCATGTCGGCTGAAAATTCACTTGCGAAGTCATACAGGTATGAGCTAGATGCCAGTGCATGTGGTAAATGCATTCATTTGCTTGGTTTAATCTCCAAACTGTGTGAACACAGAATGCTGCAGGTACACATTTACCAACACTGTCTTTGTATCAGTAATTGGACTTAAAATTATGGTATTTAACTTTTTTTTTTTTTTTTAAGGTGAAAGACCTTTTATCTGTGACTTTGATGGTTGTGGCTGGTCCTTCACTAGCATGTCTAAACTCTTAAGACACAAAAGGTAAATTAAATATTTTAGTATATAATCTGTTCTGTAGTTTGAACATGGTTGCATTCCTAATTTACTGAAATCCATTTATATTTCAATGAAAAATGATATGCATTTTAAGAAAATGTCTTTGGCTTGGGGGATCTTTTAAGAACTGTAACTAATGACTCGACGAAATTAGCACTCTACCAACCTAATTTTGCTTGTAGCTGTCAACCGTAAGGTGGGCAAATCTTAACATTCAGATTCTTGAAACTTTGTCTTAAAAATATAGTGCAAGACTAATTTACTTTACATATTTGATTGTAGGGGGCAGTTTATATGGCCAGTTTAGTCAGCACTGAGCTTTTGGATACCAAAGAGGAACATTGCAGACCTGGAGAAGTAGGTCAGAAGAGTACTGAAAACCAACCGGTTTCATTTTTGTGCAATTTCCCAGTTATTTTATTTGTTGGCAATTGACGGTTTGTGGTTAGTTCATTATTTTATGGCGAATAACTGGAAAATATGCATTTAAATCTCTATAATTGCTCTAGCATCTACCAGGCTTTAGAAATGAAAAAAATACATATTTAAGGTGTGAAAGTAATGGCCTCTTCTCTTCTTGAATATCTATTTTGGTTAGGAAACATGAAGATGATAGGAGGTTTACCTGTACTGTAGAAGGCTGTGGGAAGTCTTTCACAAGAGCAGAACATTTGAAAGGCCACAGTATAACTCACCTGGGCACAAAGCCGTTTGAGTGTCCTGTAGAAGGTAGAGTATGTTGGATTTTTTCTTTTTTTTTTTAATACCATTTGTGCGTCTAACCAGTTGATATATTCACAATTCTACGTTGTTTCAGCATTTTAAGGTTTTTAGATCTCCTGATTTTTCAAAAGCAATTTTAAATATGTTCAACATTCAGTCATATTTACTGAGCTCTTACTATGTGCAGAGCACTGTACTAAGCGCTTGGGAGAGTACCATATAACGGTAAACAGACATATTCCCTGTCCACAACAAGCTTACAGTCTAGAGCAGGAGACAGGCCTTAATATAAATCAATAAATTACAGATGTATACATATGTGCCATGGGGTTGGGAGGGGAGATGAGTAAAGGGAGCGAGTCAGGGTGACGCAGAAGTGAGTGGGAGAAGAGGAAAGGGGTACTTAAGCCTCTTGGAGGAGATGTGCCTTCAGTAAGGCTTTGAAGGAGGGGAGAATGATTGTCAGATTTAAGGAGGGAGGGTGTTCCAGGCCAGGGACAGACCCTGGGCGAGGGGTCAGCAGCGAGACAGATGAGATGGAGGTACAGTGAGAAGGTTAGCATTAGAGGAGCAAAACGTTCAGGCTGGTGCTTAAGGGGTACAGACCCAAGTGCATAGGGTATGCCAAAGGGAGTGCGAATCAGCTGGGGAAAAGAGAGGTTAGTCAGGGGAAGCTTCTTAGAGTAGATATAATTTTAGTGGGGCTTTGAGTAGTGGTCTGTTAGCTATGGAGGTGGGGGTGGGGGGAATTCCGGGATTGAAGGAGGCTGTGAGCAAGGGGTCGGTGGTGAGAGAGGTGAGATGGAGGCACAGTGATTAGGCTGGTGCTAGAAGACCAAAGTGTGCGAGATGGGTTATGGTAGGAGGTTAAACAAGGTCTGGTAGGAAGGGAAGAGCTGATTGAGTGCCTTCAAGCAGAGGTGAAGGAGTGTTCTGCATGCCCTTGACTCCTCTCTCTCCTTCAGCCCGCATATTCAGTCAGTCTCCAAATCCTGCCGGCTGGTTCTACTTTCACATCATCTCCAGAATCCGCCCCTTCCTCTCCATCCAAACTGCTACTGTTCTGGTCCAGGCACTTGTCACATCCTGTCTTAACTTCTGCATCACCCTCCTTGCTCATCCCACTCCTTCTGGCCTCTCCTCTCTCCAGTCTATGTTTCACTCTGCTGCCTGGATCATTTCTCTAAAATATGGTTTTATGTGAACAATAGGTGAACAACATCTCCCCACTCCTCAGAATCCATCTCCGCCTCAAACAGGAGCTCCTTACCATCGGCTTTAAGGCATTCAGTCGGCTTTCCCCCTTCTGAAGCCCAAAGTGTGCACATAGAGAAGCAGCATGGCCTAGTGGAAAGAGCATGGGCCTGGGAAGTAGAGGACCTAGATTCTAATCTCAGCTACCACATGCTTGCTATGTGACCTTGGGCAAGTCACTAAACTTCTCTGTGCCTCACTTCTCCTATTCTTCCTCCTACATACACTGTGAACCCCGTGTGGGACAGAGCTTGTGTCCAGCCTATTTCACTTGTATCTATCCCGGTGCTTAGCACAGTGTTTGACACATAGTAAGCACGTACCAAATGCCATATAAAAAAAAATACCGTAAGGGACCAGAACACCTGTCAGAATCTTCTTTGCTTATGGCAGCATCAGCCAGTGTAAATTATGATGATGGTGACGGTGTTTGTTTTTTTCCTGATGGTGTTTGTTAAGCACTTAAGTGTCAAACACGGTACTGATGGAGTCTCTCACTGAGAATGGCAGAGGCCCCCAGTCCTGAGATTTTAGGAGTGATAATTTTCATAGAAGAATTATAGTGATAGTAACTTTCCCACTGCCGATCACACTCCCTTATCCTTGGTAGCCATTTTTCTGCTGGAGTATGGAGATCAATGATAATTGTAAGGCACCGTGCAATTAGTGAGCATTAATCCTATAGATCATGTCTGTCCAGATTCAGTCAATCATATTTATTGAGCACTTACGGTGTTCAGAGTGCAGTACTCTGCCACTGGTCAGCTGTGTGACTGTGGGCAAGTCACTTAACTTCTCTGTGCCTCAGTTACCTCATCTGTAAAATGGGGATTAAGTCTGTGAGCCCCGCGTGGGACTACCTGATTCCCTTGTGTCTACCTCAGCACTTAGAACAGTGCTTGGCACATAGTATTCGCTTAACAAATGCCAACATTATTATTATTATTATTACCTGATTACCCTGTATCTACCCCAGCGCTTAGAACAGTGCTCTGCATATAGTAAGCGCTTAACAAATACCAACATTATTATTATTATTACTTGTCCTCTCTCCTCTCCCACTACAACCCAGCCCGCACGCTTTGCCCCTCTAATGCTAACTTTCTGTGCCTTGCTCTCATCTCTCCTACCGTTAAACTCCTTGCTTCCTTGCTCACACCCTACCTCCTTCCCAGAACTCCCTCCCCCTTCATATCCAACAGACCAGCACAGTCCTCTTCTTCAAAACCCTAGTAAAATTTAACTTGCAACAGGAAGCCTTTACTCATCTCCCCACAAGTAGTCACTCCCACCCCTACGGCATTCACTTACGTATAAATCCTTATACTAAGTTGCCTCCTTTACTTGTAATTAATTTTAATGCCGGCCTCTCCGGCTTGATTGTAAGCTACTGAAGGGCAGGGATCGAGTTTGCCTACTCTGTTGTAATCTCCCAAGCACTTAATATAGTAAGCGCTCAAATAACATTTTGGTTGGCAAAATCGAAGCCATTAGTAATAAATTCTCCCAAGGGTCATTCTTGCCTCCTTATAGCTCTCCTGACCCACTCCACATTCTCTCTTCTAGCAATTCATTCAGATTATTGAATATTCATACGTATGGGCTAAGTCTGCGTATAATTACAGTAAAACAATCAATGGTATTGAGTGCTGACTACTAAGCACTTGGGACAGTACTGTAAACAGAGTTAGCAGACGTGTTCCCTGCCCACAATGAGCAGGGTGGATGTCAAGTTGCTATGACTTGGAGTGTTAGGAGTTAATCTGGAGGAGGTAGGATTTTGGGAGGGCTTTGAAGATGTAGAGGGCTGTGGTCTGGCATATTTGGGATGGAGGTGTAGTTCCAGGCCCAGGGAGCAGCAGGACGGAGGGATCGTAGTTGGGCAAGGGAAGTACAATAAAAAGGTGATCTTGGGAGGAGTGAAGAGTGTGAGCCAGGAGGGACCTGGTGAAGAGAGCCGACAACGTGTAAGATGGCAAGGGCTGGTAAAGAACCTTGAAGTCTTGGGAGGATTTTGTCTTGATGCAGAGGGAGTAAGCAGTGGCCCCCGCACAACAAGTGCTCAATAAGTATGATTTATTGAGATAGCCATCGCAGGTCTTTGAGTAGTGGAGAGACATGTGCTAAACAGTTTTTCAGGAAGGTGATCCGGGCATCAGCCTGGAGTATAGAATAGTCAGTCAGTTGTTTTTATTGAGCGCTTACTGTGTGGAGAATACAGTACAGAGACTGGCGGGTGGAAGACCAATGAGGAGGCTGATCCAAGCGTCTGTGGATTGAAGAAAGCCGGAATGGAGTGGTGTTGGTTTGAGTGTAGAGGAAGGGCCAATCTGGGAAATGTTTTGGAGGAAGACTTGTTGGGCTATCTGAGAGCTGAAAGATGCTGAGGGGTTGAGTATGACACCGAGGAAGATAGTATTGCCAGAGATGGGGAAAGTTAAGAAGAAGCAAGATGACAAGTTCCGTTAGAGACGTTGAGTTTGAAGTGCCGGTAGGACCTCCGAGTGGAGAAGTCCCGAAGCCAGGAGGAGATGTGAGAATGAATAGAAGGGAGAAAGGTCAGGGCTAGCTAGGTAGATGTGGGAGTTACCCGCAGAGAGGTGGGAACTGAGGCCATGGAAGTGGATGGGCTCCCCAACAGTGTTAGAGCAGGTGAAATGAGGGACCAAGAACAGAGTCTTGAGGGACACCCATTGTTGGAGAATGAGGCAGAAGAACACAACGATAATAATAATGCTGGCATTTGTTAAGCGCTTACTATGTGCAGAGCACTGTTCTAAGCGCTGGGGTAGATACAAGGTAATCAGGTTGTCCCACGTGCGGCTCACAGTTAATCCCTATTTTACAGATGAGGTAACTGAGGCACAGAGAAGTTAAGTGACTTGCCCACAGTCACACAGCTGACAACCGTCTGGTCGTGTCAACCCAACGCCACCCTTAGCACTTACGAGCCTTTATTCCTATCCTTGGCACTTTTTTTTTGGATTAGTGGCATTTAAGTGCTTACTGTGTGCCAGGCACTGTACTAAGCTCTGCGGTAGATTCAAGCTCATCAGATTGGACACAGTCCATGTCCCACGTGGGGGCTCAGGCTTATTTCTCAATTTACAGATGAGGTAACTGAGGCTCAGAGAAGTGCAGCGACTTCCCAAGGTCACATAGCAGACCTGTGGTGGAGCCGGGGTTAGAACCCAGATAACCCAGATCCTCTGACCCTCAGGCCCATTTTCTTTCTGCTAGGTCATTTATGTACATATGTGTATCTTCATTTGTGTATTCAGTTATTCAGATTTCATATTCAGATGTACTATTTCCTGTTACAGCCTTTTTCTTCCTCCTGCTCCCACGATTTGTAAATAATGTTTGCATGTCCACCCCATTAAATTGTAAACACCTGGATGACAGTGATTGTGCATATTGCATCTTCCTATATTCTCCCAAATGCTTAGTATGGAAGCAGCATCACCTAGTGGATAGAGCATGGACCAAGGAGTCAGAAAGAGGGTCATAATCCCAGCTCTGCTGCTTGTCTGCTGTGTGACCTTGAGCAAGTCACTTAACTTCTCTGTGTCTGTTGCCATATCTGTAAAATGGGGATTAACAGTGTGAGCCTCGTGTGGGACATGGACCGTGTTCACCCTGATTAGCTTGTATCTACCCAAGTGCTTAGTACAATACCTGGCACATAATAATGTTGGTATTTAAGCGCTATGTGACAAGCACTGTTCTAAGCACTGGGGAGATACAAGATAATCAGGTTGTCCCCCGTGGGGCTCACAGTCTTCATCCCCATTTTACAGACGAGGTAACTGAGACGCAGAGAAATTAAGTGACTTGCCCAAAGTCACACAGCTGACAGGCGGCAGAGCTGGGATTCGAACCCCAAGACCTCTGACTTCCAAGCCCGGGCTCTTGCCACTAAGCCATGCTACCTTTCCATAATAATAAGCACTTAACCAGTACTGCAATATATTACATGTACATGTACCCAGTGCTTCACACTCAGTAAATAGTATGGATGATGATTATGATCAATTCATTCAATCGAATTTATTGAACACTTAGTGGGCAGGCAGAACACTGTACTAAATGCTTGGGAGAGTACAGTATAACAATAAGCAGACACATTCCCTGCCCACAATGAGTTTACAGTCTAGAGTGGGGGAAAACAGACAAAAAAAATAATTACAGATGTGAACATAAGTGCTATGGGGCTGAGAGGGGATGAATAAAGGGAACAAATCAAGGTGACGCAGGAGGGAGTGGGAGAAGAGGAAAGGGGGCTTAGTCAGGGAAGGCCTCTTGGAGGAGACATGCCTTCAGTAAGGCTTTAAGGGGCGGGAAGAATAATCGTCAGATTTGAGGAGGGAGGGCATTCCAGTCCAGAGGGAGGACATGGGCGAAGGGTCGGCGGTGAGATAGACCGGATAGTACAGTGAGAAGGTTAGCGTTAGAGGAGCGAAGTGTGCAGGCTGGGTTGTAATAGGAGAGTAGCGAGGTGAGATAGGACAGGGCAAGGTGATTGAGTGCTTTGAAGCCAATGGTGAGGAGTTTTTGTCTGATGCAGAGGTGGATGAGCAACCTCTGGAGTTTCTTGAGGAGTGGGGAAACGTCCTGAATGTATCTGTAGAAAAATGATCCAGGCAGCAGAGTTGAGTATGGATTGGAGTGGGGAGAGACGGGCCCGGCCCGGCAGATCAGCAAGGAGGCTGATATGGTAATCGGGGCGGGAGAGGATAAGTGATTGTATTAACGTGGAACAGTTTGGATGCAGAGGAAAGGGTGGATTTTAGCGATGTTGTGAAGGTGGAAATGACAGGATTTAGTGATGGATTGAGTACGTGGGTTGAATGAGCGAAAAGACTCAAGGATAATGCCAAGCTTAAGAGCTTGTGAGACAGGAAGGATGGTGGTGCTGTCTATAGTGATGGGAAAGTCAGGAGAGGACAGAGTTTGGGAGGGAAGTTAAGGAGTTCTGTTTTGGACATGTAAAGCTTGAGGTGACATCCAAATAGAGATGTCTTGAAGACAGGAGGAAATGCGAGACTGCAGAGAAGGAGAGAGATCAGGGCTGGAGATGTAGATTTGGGTGTCATCTGCCTAGAGGTGGTAGTTGAAGGCACTAAAGCTTGGTAGCCTTCAAAGTGAAGGGAGTAGCCGATAGTATTAACCAATATCTTTGTAATGATAATTGTGGTATTTGTTAGGCGCTTACTATGTGCCAGGCATTGTATGAAGTGCTGAGGTAGAGACAAGGTAATCCTCAGTGACTTCACTAAAGAAATTGCAGATGGCAGTTCATTAACTGGGATACATTTGAAAGATAAACCTTCAGAAATAGGGTAAAACGTCAATAATGACCAGTACAAGATAGCACACTCGAGAACAAGAAACATTAAAGGTGAAGACTGGATAGGCACAAGTATCTGGAGGGCCATAGTGTACTCCAGACTGGATACGAGGCAAGAACGCAGTATCATTATTGATAAAAAGCTAACCTGGAACTAGGATGCCTTAAAAGGATTATGCCATGGAAGAGTGAGGAATTTGTCTTACTAATTGTATTTAAGTGCTTACTGTGTGCCCGGCTTTGTACTAAAGCCCTGGGATAGATGCAAGACAGTCAGGTTGGACAGTCCCTTAGAGTTTGGGTCCAGTTTTGGTTGCTCACCAATTTTCAAAAGATGAGGAATTGGAGAGGGTTCAGTGACACATTTTTTGAAGGATGGAAGATAGGTCTCAAGAAGAAGTGAAAGGTATTGAGGTTTTGTTTAGCCTAAAGGAAAATACATTTTTCTTGATTTGCTATTCCTAAAATGTTGCGTTAAAGAGTTTGTAATTGTTACCTGCAGCTACTCCTTAGTGACCCACTGCTGCCTCCAACAGCAGTCATTAAAAGGATGGAGAGTTCACGGTTCTTCTCTGGCCCCTCTCCCCACCCCCAACCCCCTCTTTTTGCTTTAGCTACCCCCACTTGCTTAACAAGAGTCCCCTCTCCAGGTGAGAAAGTGGAGAGGGGTTTCTGCTCTCCCAGGTAACCCTTGGGATCTGAGGTTTAAATCTTAAGCTTTTCTCTCTGGGAAGGGACTTGAGTCCCTGCTCATCTTCCTACCTGAAAAAGTAAAGGTAATTGTATATTCAAAGTTCAGTAAAACACAGGTACTTAGAAACAACAATGTTCCTGATGTAAACACCAAGCTTAAAGTAATTCCACTGCAGCTCTCTCCCGAGGGGGCCTCACTTTCTTTCACTCACTGCAACTCGTAGGGAAAGTGGGAGGAGCCAGCCTGCTCTTGGCTCCCCACTCTGCCACTTTGGCACCGTTTCCTTCCCGTCTCTTCCTTTAAAGCCCACTTCATCATCTCCTCCACCCACTACAGCGGTTAGTTGCCGTCACCTACTGCCCCCTGACTCCACCTCTGATTCCCTGAGCGATTTTGATGCCTTCTTCGCCTTCTCGCCTCCTCCTGCATACCGGTCCTCAAGGATTTCAACAGCCATAAGGACGTTAATAATGACACCGCCGCTGCCCATTTTCTCTCTCAACTCTGCCAACCTCCTGCTCCGCCCCACCTCACTCATCAATTCGGACATCTACTGGATCGCATCGGCACTCTTAATTGTATCATCTCTAACCTCACCAACTGTGAATCCCCTTCCTTCCTCTGACTCCCAAGCCCGTGCTTTTTCCACTGAGCCATGCTGCTTCTCTTATGTCTGTCTCCCCCTCTAGTCGTTGAACCCCTTGCAGGCAGGGAACTCTGTTGTATTGTCTTCTCCCAAACACTTAGCACAGTGCTCCGCACATAGTAAGCGTTCAATAAATGCCATTGATTGATTGACCCTACTTCTTGGAGTTGTTTCCCTCTTCCTTTCATTCATTCAATAGTATTTATTGAGCGCTTACTATGTGCAGAGCACTGTACTAAGCGCTTGGAATGTACAAATCGGCAACAGATAGAGACAGTCCCTGCCGTTTGACGGGCTTACAGTCTAATCGGGGGAGACAGGCAGACAAGAACAGTGGCAATAAATAGAGTCAAGGGGAAGAACACCTCATAAAAACAATGGCAACTAAATAGAATCAGGGTGATGTACATCTCATTAAACAAAATAAACAAAATAAATAGGGTAATAAAGATATATACAGTCGAGCGGATGAGTACAGTGCTGAGGGGTTGGCCTGAGGGGCTGGTCTGAGGGTGCTCTGTTGTTGTTCCTGCAGTTCCTCCTCCCCTCACTTCTCTTTCACAGAGAAGCAGCGTGGCTCAGTGGAAAGAGCCTGGGCTTGGGAGTCAGAGATCATGGGTTCAAATCCTGGCTCTGCAACTAGTCAGCTGGGTGACTGTGGGCAAGTCACTTCACTTCTCTGTGCCTCAGTTACCTCATCTGTAAAATGGGGATTAACTGTGAGCCTCTCGTGGGACAACCTGATCACCCTGTATCTACCCCAGCGCTTAGAACAGTGCTCTGCACATAGTAAGCGCTTAACAAATGCCAACATTATTATTATTTCACCCCTTTGTCTGGCCGGAACTTATCGTGACTGGCTTGTGGGGGCTCCAGATGTGCATGCCCGGTTTTCACCACGTAGACTGCATCAAGTATGGTTAGTGCAGTCTACTGTCACGCCCCAGTTCCCACACGTATAACAGGTAGCTAGGTTGGACTCAGCTCAAGTGAAAAATTCATCCACATTTGAAGCACACCACAGGCTGCCCACAGTATTTATGAAAGCACCTTTCTAGACCCAGACAAGACCTCCCTGGGAGGTGTTCCAGCCCCTTCTGCTGCACCTTTAGTTCAACCTACCACTGGTACTCCATGATCCAAACCCTAGGTATATTCAGTGTAGCCTAGTGGAAAGAGTGCGGGCCTGGGAGTCGGAGGACCTGGGTTCTAATCTGGATCCACCACTTTTCTGATGTGTGACTTGGGGCAAGGCACTTAGCTTCTCTGTGCCTCAGTTTCCTCAACTCTAAAATGGAAATTAAATACGTGTTCTCCCACTTACTTAAACTGCGAGCACCATGCGGGACAGGGACTATGTCTGACCTAATTAACTTGTACCTACCCCAGCACTTAAACAGAGTTTGACACACAGTAAGTGTTTAACAGATACCATTTAAAAAAACAAAGAAACCTCCCCGCCCCCCGCAAATAAAATGTGTACAGTCTATCCTGGACTGGCTTAGGGGAAGAATCACAAAGCTTTCCCACAGTCCTTTCTTTTTCTCCTTCTACCAAGCTTTCTAAAGGTAATGGTAAACAGTCTCCAATTTTTAAGCTCAGGTCGAACTTCTTCGAACCCGGGATCCAGTGGCCTTGGTATCATTTGGCCTGATGCCAAGGGAGCTGATCACTGAGGTGTCCACCACAGAACTCCTTTGGGTGCACTTTGCCACCCCTTCTGGCAACCCCAGCCTTGTCACACATCTTCACTTGAATGATGTTTCTCCCATGCCATCTTTCTAACTCTGTGTCCTCCTCCTCAACTCCTCATCACCTTCCTCATCTCCGTCTGAAACGAGAGAGCCTGGACCAGCCTCCTTCTTTCCACTTGGCCATACCACCTGTCTATCTGTTCAGTTGCGATTTGTCGGGATTGGGCTTCAGCTTCATGGGGCCCAGCAGAGTCATGTCCCCCCTCAGTCAAGCAGACTGCGTGCATATGGCTCTGAGGGGTGGCCGGAAGTCTGAGTCAAGCCAAAACAATTGTGTGTTTATGAAACATTCCCGTGGTATGCATTTTTGGTAGGAAAAACCCAACAATTGTCAATCTAGAACTGTGTAGCCCAAGAACTTGAGTACACTGAAGGAGACCTGGGCAGGTTTTCGTTTGGGTCAAGATAACCAATGGATAGACCAGCTGCTTGGAATAGCACCATCCCTATGGTCTATTTTTCTTTGCTCCACGTCCCACCTCTGGCCTGGAATGCCCACCCTCCTCACATCTGCCAAACTAGCTCGCTTCCCCCTTCAAAGCCCTACTGAAAGCTCACCTCCTCCAGGAAGCCTTCCCAGACAGCCCCCCTTTTCCTCTGCTGCTCCTCCCCTCCCCCTCACCCCTACTCCCTCTGCTCTACCCCAGCACTTAGAACAGTACTTGGCACATAGTAAGCACTTAACAGATACCATCATTATTATTACCCCCCCTCCCCGCCCCACAGCACTTGTGTATATATGTACATATTTATTATTCAATTTATTTTATTAATGATATGTATCTATAATCCTATTGATATTGATGCTATTGATGCCTGTCTGCTTGTTTTGTGTTGTTGTCTGTCTCCCCCCTTCTAGACTGTGAGCCCCTTGTTGGATAGGGATTGTCTCTATTTGTTGCCAAATTGTACTTTCCAAGCGCTTAGTACAGTGCTCTGCACACAGTAAGCGCTCAATAAATACGATTGAATGAATGATGTTTCTGCTACTCATTGCTTATATTTGGGGTGTATTTTATAGACATATATGTGTATACAAAAAGATACATATGTTGTTAAAATATAGAAAATCATTCATTCATTCCTTCATTCAACGAATGAATCACCGTTTTAACGATTTTCGTTTTGTTTCCTAACAGGGCATTTTAATTAACATCTGCTTTTGGCACCATCCACCTCGAGTTAAACTTTTTCCATACTTCTGTTTTAGGGTGCTGTGCTAAGTTCTCTGCACGTAGTAGTTTGTACATTCACTCTAAGAAACACCTTCAAGATGTGGATTCCTTAAAAAGCCGCTGTCTTGTCTCCAGTTGTAGTAAACTATTCACATCGAAGCACAGTATGACGGCTCACATGATCAAACAGCACAACTTCAGTCCAGGTAGAATATTTGCTTCAGCTCTGCGAGAGGGAGAAGTCTAATGTAGTTAAGGGCAAAAGCTAAGTGGTAAAATATGCACTTTGGGGGACTTTTGAATCTTCAAGTTATTTTTACGGAGACTGCTCTAGAAAATGTAGCCAGTTCTGCTGGGAATTTTATGATGTGTGACAGAATGTACTTGCCAAATTGAGAGACTTTTACAAATCAGAAATGTAGAAAGCTTATTAAGTATTCAGGAACCAAAGCGAGTGCAGATGCATGTGCCAAATTTTGTTTATCTTTCTGTATTTTTTTAAATGAGTATCCATAGTAATCCAAATTCATGTAATTATTTGATTTGAATGATCAAAGTGTAGCTATTCAGCTTTCCATGATACTCAGAATTTGCTTCACAGTTGAGAGATGAAGGGTATTTAATGGTTCCTCAGGACATTTGAATTTAGGCTTTTTTTTTTTTTTGCAGATTCTGTGAAATAAGATGATTTCAAAAAGAACCCCATACTATTTTGTATTAAATATCTATTCTGATGGTGTTTGGAGGTTATTCCTGAAGCTTTATGGAAAGATCAGAAAGTGATTTTGTTTAGTGAAAGCATCATGGTCTGATTCAGTTCTTCCTGAAACCTTGAATGAATTAATTCAGAAATGTGAAATGCTTCCCTTGCTCTGATTTCCGGTGATTTATTGGTTGAGTCCCGTAAATCCAGGATTTTATTTATATACTTAAATTCTGAACAAAATGCTGGAAGAATGTCTACCAATTATTTTATAATTTTATATTTTGTTTCCCCTCTAGGGATTTAATTAGGAATGGAAATTATGAAGAAATGAACCTAGGAAAGGTAGCAAAGAAAACACTTTGGGGTCTAAGCGGTTTTTAGAGGGATTTGATTCAGCTTTCACCCCTTTCGCCTGTAAGTCAGAGTAGGGGCAAATCAGGATACTGGTGGAGTATTCCTTCGTAATCAGCCTGTGATTTTAAAGTCTTTTTGCCCCAAGTTAAACACACAGTGGCTCCTGGAAGTGGAGCAGTTACATACCAGATGTACCTGTTCCGATGTCAATCAATGGTACTTATCTTGCATTTACTGTGGGCAGAGCACTGTACTAAGCGCTAGATCATGATAACTCTGCCAAGGGCACTCAGATGCGATAGGTGTGGACTCCCAGAAGTGTGGAGCCTAGTAGTGTGGCATCAGAGGGGGATCCCAGAAACAGCGAGGGAGCTTCTGTTGCTCTGGATGGACCAGTCCATGCAATTGCTTGAGAATCCTTGTACAAGCCTCCTGTTTCTGGAGGTACCCTGGCTCCCAGACCAATTTTCTGGGTTCACGGTGTCCTAGCCCAGAAGCAATGAAACTTTCCACTGATTTACATGCCCTAAGCCTATAGCTAGTTAGCCCTGGTAGCTCCCCAGGGAAGTATAAAGCAGGATGTGATTCTTCAAAATAGCTGGCGTTCAGCTATGTAAAGCAACGTTCAAAGGATGCGCCCGTTTCCCACACTTCTTCGGTTAAAATGCGTAGTCGGGATACGACGGAGGTCACAGTTCTGCTCACAGTATCTAGAACGATTACTACATATTTAAAAAGAAATGCTTTGCATCTTGTTTTAAGGATTGGGAATATTCGCACAGTGCCCTCACACTTTACACTAGCTCTTTGATACTGATTGTCCCTTGAAGTTTTTGCTAAACTCCTCCCAGTCCTTTGACTTTTGAAAACAAGGCTCCCATTTCATGCTTATACTGGACTGTAGTCTGCTTTTTCTCAGAAGGGGTCCCTAGTGAGCGAAGGACCATCTGAATTTGATAATGTCGATGACCTGGCTGCTGCAAGAAAACTGAGTATCTGAATCTCCCCCCGGCCCCACCAACACCATAAACTGAGTATCTGAATCTCCCCCCCGGCCCCACCAACACCATTTTTTGGGGCGGTGCTCCCCAACAGTTACGTTTATCAGTATAGCCGATTGAAAATACCATAGCAGGCAGTCTCACTAAGTGTTCGTATTTTAACGCTATGCTAGGTTTGGGATTAACTTGCAGGTGCTGCAGGAAGGACTACATTTTCCCTGCTCTGCACTTAAGGACATAGGCTTGAGGAGGTGGGATATGGTGGGGACGGTGGGGAGAGGGGAGGTGGAGATATGTGCATCAGCCCAGGTGCAGTAATCACAGATTCCTAGGAAATGAACCCTAATCTTAGCCTTAATCCAACCCCCTATTTATTTGTCTCCTCCCACCCCCAACTTTTTGACTCTCAGGTACTGGGGATTGCAAACTCTCAGACTTGGCAAATCTCCAACAAACTAAGGACATCATTTGTCTTTTAGCTGAAATACCTATTGAGCTATGCAGTTGGATGCTTAATTTATTTACCGATCTCACCGGTAATAATAATAATAATAATTTTATTGTGGTGCTTGTTGAATGCTTACTATGTGGCAAGCACTTGTACTAAGCATTGGGGTAGATATACGTTAATCAGGTCAGACACAATCTCTGTCTCACATGGGGCAAACAGTCTAGGAGGAAGTAGGATTTAATCCCCATTTTACAGATCAGGTAACTGAGCCCCAGAGAAGTGACTTGACCAAGGTGAAGCAGCAGACCCATGACAGAGCTCTGACTCCCAGGCCTGTGCTCTTTCCACTAGGCCACACTGCGTTTCCAGTAACCAGCAGTCTCTCTGGAAGGTAGTGCAATGAGGGGGCTGATTTGCTTGTTTTGCAGGCTGAACTGCTGCTCTCTCCTCTACCTCCCACCCACCCAAAGCTGGTTTGCTTTTGGCCACCTTCCTGGTTAAGGGGCAGATTAGGGGGACAAGTGTAAATGACCTTTCATTCTGCTTTGGTCCAGAGATGGCCTAGAAGTTTGGGCTTACTCTAATACTTGACCCCGGAACTAACCCAGTCCAGACTCTGTAGGTGAAATGGCCAAGCACCTTTCACTCTGGCATTTGTCTAAGCAGTGGTTTCAACAAAAGTTTGGTTCAAATTGATTGAATTCCCACTGAATTGGGTGTATTTAGGATTAGAGTATAAATTGGGCACATTCCCTGCCTTTAATGGTAGTATAATAATAATAATAATGGTATTGGTTAAGCATTCATTATATGTCAAGCAGTGAACCACGGGGGAAACAAGACCGCTGCTCCAGAGTCAACGTGTCTCTAGGTAAAGGTTACATATCAACCACATACCCAGGGAGGGTATACCAAAGTCCAGGGGAAACTATATCCTGAGCTGGTGTGAGATAGTAAGCAGTTCTAGGTATGGGGAATAGCCTGGGCAGAGGACAGCGTGGTGCTTAATCTCTTTATTATGGATAAAGTCTACTGTCCTTTGGTGCCCCAGAATAACCATGTGGAAAACTCATTCTTTTTTAGATCTCTTAACCCAGCTTGAAGCTACAACTTCCCTTACACCTAGCAGCGAACTTACCAGCCCAGGGCAAAATGATCTCAGCAATGTAGATCTTGTGTCTCTCTTTAATGTATCTGGTAACGGTTCTACAGTTGCAACCGACGTAGCACTGGTGAACTCTGGAATTCTCACTATTGATGTTGCTTCAGTGAGTTCGACTCTTGGAGGGAACCTTCCTGTTAATAATAATAATAATAGCAATTCCTTAGGGCAGACGGTGGACCCATTGATCTTGGTGGCTAGCAACGATATCCCTCACGGTTTGGACAATTCTCTCTTACTTGGAACCACGGCCACCGTCTTACAGCAAAGCACTTTAAATCTGGATGATGTACAGACTGTAAATGCAGAAGCCTTAGGTTCTCTGGCATCCTTATCCTTGAAGAATTCCGGTCAGGATCTCCATGGCTTGACATCCAGCAATAATCTCACAATAGACTCTACCACATTGACCCCGTCAAGCAGCCTCAGTGGAAACTGTGTCCCTGAACTACTGACTCCAACAAAAAGCGAACGAAACTTGCTTCCTGGCTCAGATGTTGTCGGACAGCAGGAAGGAAGCAAAGTGGTGACTCAATTTGTATTCTCCAATCCCACGGGAAACTACAGTGCTCAAAAAGAAATGGATCTTAGCACAGTGACTGGCAGCTCATTTTTGGTATGCAGTAACTATGTTCAGTATTCACCGGATGACTGAATCATCTTTTTTTTCTCCTTTTTGAGGATGTTCGAGTGCTGGCTTAAATTTATATGCAGACCTTTCTTACATGTTTCTTTTGGTGAAGGAAATAAGACTTCCTAGCAAAGAGATGTTGAGGATGCTTCCAAGACTTCATAGGGCCATGAGGGGGAAGCAAAACACAGTGTAAAGTTTTCAAAAAGGGCAAAATTGGGTATTTGGTCACTACCAGATTAAAAAATTAGGCCTGGAGGGAGAAGACTAACGAGGGAATGTATAGAGGGGGAGAGATAATTTTGTATGTGTGTGTGCGCACCTGCACGTAGTAGAGTGTTCATGAAGGGTTACAGAAGTAAGGCATTTAGCTTCATGGATGGATCTATAATAGGAAAAAAAGCATCTGGGTTAGTTTGAGTCTTGGAAGGTATTAATCTTCCACCTTCAGCAGTTTGGACTAATTTACCCTCTTTCAGTGGAGGTGACCAAGCATTTTTCAAGAATGCTCATGAATAACTCACTGTGATTTCAGAGTGCATTGGTGCTATTCACACTGGCTGCTGAATAGATTTTTTTTTTAAAGTTTTTTTTTCAAACTTTTGGCTAACTAGGCAGGAGAAGCAAAGAAAGAACTTCAGGGTCTCAGAGGTGAATTATCTGTCTATTATAGATCCAGCCTAAGCCCCAAACCCATCTTTTTGTATTATTTTTATTTTAAAACTAGGAAATG
Source organism: Ornithorhynchus anatinus (assembly GCF_004115215.2). Taxonomy (NCBI): domain Eukaryota; kingdom Metazoa; phylum Chordata; class Mammalia; order Monotremata; family Ornithorhynchidae; genus Ornithorhynchus; species Ornithorhynchus anatinus. The sequence continues at coordinate 51,437,500 of NC_041749.1, forward strand.
CCGATTCTCTTTTCTTCCTTTCCAGTGCCATGTTCAGGTATTTACCAGTGGTTATTAGGACCTGCCTATTAGCAGGTGGCCACATCCCCACATGATGCCATTCAGTTTTAGCCAGGGAAGTTAGAACCTAATGGATTGGCAAGCGAACACTAGGGAAGCTCTTTTTCACTTGTCCCCGGGGACTTGTTGAAAATAGGCTCCTGAGAAACCCTACTTCTCAGTTACAGTGTGTCAGGTAGAAAAGCAAGCCAGAGACCAAACTTGAACAGGATGTAGGGTCCTCCTGGAGAAATCAATCGGTGGTTATTTATTGAGTGCTTACTGTATGTAGTGCACAGTTCTGAGCGCTTGGGTAAGTACAGTATAATAGTGTTGGTGGTTATGTCCCCTGCCCATAAGGAGCTTACAGTTTAGAAGAAAGTGATGGAGAGTGGTCCTTACTTCAAACCCTGCCTTAGACTACTTACAGAGAAGTACAGTCTTTGGTAGCAGGCCTGTCGGGCTCCTCCCTAAACAGGCTGGAAGGGAGACCTCTAAATCCCAGAGCTAAGTTTGCCAAGTGCTGACTCCTGGCCCCAGGGTCCTGGGGTACTGCTCCTTGCTACCATCTGCTGGGTGGGTGGTTCCTCAGTTCCCCTGTACTCCCAATCTCCTGAGCCTCCTTGGGAAGGAAGGAGGCAGTCCTCTTGAAATACTATTACTACTACTAATAATGGCATTTGTTAAGTACTTATGGTGTACAAAGCACTGTACTAAGCACTGGGGTTGATAGAATATAATCAGAGTGGACCCAGTCCCTGTTCCATATGGGTCTCACAGTCGAAAAGGGAAGGAGGACCAGCACCGAATCCCCATTTTACAGATGAGAAAACTGAGGCACAGAAGTTTGTTGATGTGCCCAAGGTTGCGGAGCAGGCAATTGGCAGAGTTGGAGTGAGAACCCAGGGATTGGGACGCACCCTCCCTTGAATCCTTATGTGCTCCTCACCCAGTGTAATTCCTTGCTAATGGCAAGGGAAAGAGATCAGAGGATATGACTATTTGAGCCGCTTCTTCCCTCCCTCCTTTCCTCCCTCTCCACCTTTACTTGTCCTTTGACTTCCCTACTGCTGACACCTCAGTTCTGTTGTTTCATTTTCTGGAGTTTCCTTTACTGAAAACACAGAATGCTCTTATTTAGATATTGATGTACAATAGTTATATTTTTATAGCTACCTGAACTTTATAGTTGTGTAAACTCTATATTGCTATAGTTTTCTGTTTTCTAGTTATAGCTATGTTGTAGTTCAATTTTTATACAAAGACTCAAACAGAATTTCAGCATGCAGTTTGAATCTTTGCAATTCCAGGGGCTGGGGAGGGTTGGACTGCTTCAGTTTGTGAGCATTGGGCACATTTGAAACCAGCAGCTTGCCTTCTGGTACGTGTTCTTAATAGGTATAATAATAATAATTATGGTACTTTTTAAGCGCTTACTATGTGCCAAGCACTGTTATAAGTGCTGGGGTAGAGATGAGTTAATCAGGTTGAACACGGTCTCTGTGTCCTTGAATTTTTTTAATTCCTTTACTCTTTAGATAGGTGATTAACAAGCTTTTTCTCTTGTCTTGCTAGGAGAGTGGAGGCTCAGCCAGGACAGACTACCGAGCTATTCAGCTAGCCAAGAAAAAAAAGCAGAGAGGAACAGGAAGCAGCACAGGTGAGGATATATGTGCCATACTGATTCTCTGGTGGTCTTAAAATCAGATTCTTTTCAAATGGATCAGCTGATTTTGTTAGAACTATGAAATCTAGGGAAACTGGGATTCGAGGATCAAATTAGAACCTGTGGTTTGATGTTGTGTAAATTATTTGTCCTTAACACATTTGAGCTTCATCAGCAGTTGAACAAAATGTTTTTTCAAAGCCATTTGCTTTGTGCTTGGATCAACTCTTTAGATCCAAAAAAAAACCCACCAACACCCAACTATAAGGATTGCAAAGTTCAATGATATGTTTTTGTGATGTTGGGGTGGTTGAATTTAACTGAGGTGTTAATGGTATGCAGAGATCAAAGCACTGTCTAAGAAGCTAGTAGCTATCTGCATTTCTTACTAGCCAACTATGAGAAATACAGACTTCATAGTTGCAGTCAACTGGAGCGTTTTCATAAATAGTTTCTTCAGAATTTAGTAATCATAAATTGGAAGAGCTGGAGATGGCGATAAGAAACAGAAGGAGCAACCACTTCTCTGGAAGATGCCAGTGCTGACCTTGCGAAAGTTGTGGCAACGAGCAGATTTGGGAAACAGGTCTGACATCAGGGAGAGGAAAAACTGGATTGAATGGCAGCCAGTAGATTTTTTTATGAAAGTGGGATCGTTGCTTATAGGTGGTCCAGGTTTCTATAGATCAGGGGTTGGCAATCCCTTTGGACAGAAGAGCCAAACAAAACGTGCATCAACTTCTCAAAGGTTTCAAACACCCAGTCACACAGTGTACGGGCCCACATGTGATGGCATTGCGTCACGCTGCCTGTGGCCCAATGCGATGAAGTTACTGCTGCGTGGTTGCTTCATAGCAGCAGTGACTGCCATCCGTGGGGAGGGTTGGCGCGACACGACGGGTCGGCCATCATATGAGAGGTTAGTTTCTTCCCCCTCCCCTTGTCCCAGGGATGAGAGAGGCCAGGGCCCACTTGGCTGGGCACAGGCAACAGCACAGGGGCTCCTTCCTCACCATTTGAATCTCGGATCAGGGGATAGGAATCCCTCATCCCCCACAGAAGCTGAGAGTGGTCTTGCTGTCCCTGGTTGTCCTTGCCCTATGGCCAGGAACAGTATCAGTTCTGCTGTGGTGTGAGGGTGGGGGGAGAGTTTCCCGTTGCCCCTCACCTTGCTCCTTCCCCTCCCCGTGTCTCTCCCCATCCTCCCCCCATCACCCCCTGCATCTGGATCGGTGGCTGGGACTTTCCATCTTCCCTCCCGGCTCTGGAGGGCTGCCCAGTCCGTGGGAACCCCCAGGGAGAACTCCCTCCCTGGGCTGTATGGGTAAGGATTCTCCAGAGTGGGAGGGCCAAGCGGCATGAATCCAAGCCCACCTGGGGCCGCCTTTGGCGTCCCAGAGGTCCCTGGCAGGCTGGGGCTAAGTACTTACCCACCCTGCTAGGTGGGCTGCCTTAGAGAAGCAGCGTTGCTCAGTGGAAAGAGCATGGGCTTTGGAGTCAGGGCTCATGAGTTCGAATCCCAGCTCTGCCACTTGTCGGCTGTGTGACTGTGGGCAAGTCACTTAACTTCTCTGTGCCTCAGTTCCCTCATCTGTAAAATGGGGATTAAGACTGTGAGCCCCACGTGGGACAACCTGATTCCCCTATGTCTACCCCAGCGCTTAGAACAGTGCTCGGCACATAGTAAGCGCTTAACAAATACCAACATTATTATCTTGCTAACTTATTCTCCACCTTCTCTCCCCCATACCTGGCAGCCCCCGCCCTCTACTGGGGATTTTAGATGGCTCGTGGCTGCAGTGCCCTAAGGTGTTTGGCAGGTGTCTCTCCTTAGCCCAAGGCTCTAGTCTAGTTCCTCTGGTGCTAACCTCACTGTGCCTCCATCTTGCCTGTCCTCGACCCCTGGCCCATGTCCTACCTCTGGACTGGACTGCCTTCCCTCCTCAAATCCGCCAATTACTCTTCCCACCCTTCAAAGCCCTATTGAAGGCTCACCTCCTCCAAGAGGCCTTCGCAGACTAAGCCCCCCTTTTCCTCAGCTGTACCTCCCTTCCACATCACCTCGACTCACTCCCTTTGCTCTTCCCCCTCTCTTCCCGCCCCACAGCACTTCTGTATGTTTGTATATATCTCTAATTCTATTTATTTATATTGATCCTGTTTACTTGTTTAGATGTCTGTCTCCCCCCCCCCCCCCCCCAGACTGTGGGCAGGGATTGTCTCTCTTTATTGCCGAATTGTACTTTCCAAGTGCTTAGTACAGTGCTCTGCACACAGTAAGCGCTCAGTAAATACTATTGAATTAATGAATTCAATTACCGCATTTGATCCCAAGAAGAGCCATAGGTTTCTGACCCCAGTTTTAGACAGAAGGACTTACCGGCATCAGAATTGATTGAGTGCCTGCAGTCAGAGTCTACAGAGTATAAGTGAAAGGCATGATCCCTGCCCACAAGAAGCTTTCAAGGAAGATGACAGACACGGGTTGTATGCGCCTAATGGGAGCAAAAGGGAAAGCCTAGAAACAGCTGATAATGATAAAAGTCAACTGGGGAAAAAAAAATTCAATGAATAAGCCAATTCATTTTTAAAATGCTAAAGGTTGCAAATATGAGGATTTGATAAGGGAGGTGTGGGGATTGCTTCCCAGATCTGTTATTTAAATGTCTGTCTCCCCTACTAAATTGAAAGGTCCTCAAATGTTGGGATCGTGTCTACCAACTCGATTGCATTGTAATAGTTTTTATTAAGCACTTTACTGTATCCAGAGCACTGTACTGGATTAAGCACTGTGAGGGGCAGGATGTCCTCACTGGATTGGAGACCAGAGCTTCAAAAATAACCTTTAGAAATTGGGTGATATATGCTTCTAGTTGCTGAACTTGAAAATATTTTGTTTGTTCTTTAAAATAGGTATTTGAAACCTTGGAAAGATCAGGTCAATTCCAGGATTGTTCCAGGGAGTTTGGGCCTGCTCTTGGGCAGTCTCGGGTGGAGGGGGCAGTCTCGGGTGGAGGAGGCCATGTGGGGGAGTGTGCTCATCTGAGTTTGGAACCTGCCCCCTCTTCGGTCCTTCTACCGGTTTCTGAATTGGTCTCGTTTCTTGGGATGTTTTTGGCTAGGGCAGTCTAGGACACTACCAGAATTCAGTCAGTTTCACAGGCAGCGGCAGGGGTGTAGGGTCCTAACTGAATCATTGTAGACCTTGATATCCACCATGCCAGAGTACCCTTGTAGGCAGATTTGTAGATTCAGCTGGCCAATCGGTTAATCAGTGGACTACTGAGTGCTTAATGTATGCAGAGCACTGTACTAAGTGTTTGGGGTACTAGAAGGCTTGGGGATTTTCATGGTAAAAAGGTGGCCTTTAGAATGATTTGACATTGGTAGTTGCTACTAATTGATATAATTGATCTGTCACGTGAATGTTAAATGTGTTTGTCGTATGTTACCCTTTCAACTCAGGAGCGTCAAGCTCTGCTCAGAGGAAAAGCAAAAGCGACAAAGTCAGTACTCCCAGCGTCTCCACAGGTCTTAGCTGTCGGTTGAGTGGAAGCATCGTAGTGCCAAGTGGAGGCTTAATGATACGAGATCCAGCCACCGGAGCCCAATATGTTCAGATCCAGTTATTGCAGGTAAGAGGGAGTGATTCAAAGGGAGAAAAAGATCACCTTCAAAGTTGTTTGGAATCTGATATATGTTAAATTGTATTATACTACTGAAATGATCATACATGATACGAATGCCTACACACTGTACTCTCTGTTTCATCTCAAAACTTAATTTGCTCATACTTTGCTACTGTGCCTCTCTTTGGCCCCCACCTGAGAGAAATGAAAGATCAGTGAGCAGGTTGGCAGAAATGGTGGATCAGGTTATGAATAGCACCTAGAAAACCGGACTGGTTTTACTGGTGACTTGGGTTTGGTTCAGGAGCAGCCATTCCACTGCTGCTTCTGTTTCTGAGGCTCAGCTGCTCTGCATCCTGTAGCCCTGGAGCCCTTAAACATTACCAGTTCCCTCCCTGTGTGGTTGGCCAAGGGTGGCGGTTGGGGGAGGAGGGTTAGAAAAGCACCAAGAAGGTGTCCCGGATCACGTGCAGGGTGCTGCCATCAGATGCCTGGCATTGCAGCAACTTTTGCTGCACTGTTGGGCCGAGCACACTGTGCACAACGTGCTTTCTGCCAAGGTAAGTCTTTCCCTGCCCCCACCCCCTGCCCCCGCCCCGCCCACACTCTCCTCTTGCCCTGGTCTCCCAGCACTTAGGGTTGCCGCTGATGTGGCTTTCCTGCCTCCATCTCTTTCCCACCCGCCCCCCGCAAAACTTTCCCCCACTCCCCATCCCCATGGGCCCCCCCCTCCCCACGCTCTCCCCTCCTCTGCCCCCCTCCAGGCCAGTCCAACAATCGTAACCACTCCTGGCTTTTTTCTTTTCAATCGTGGATGGCGGCAGTTGTTTCCCGGTCTCCTCCTCCAACCTGCCTTGGTCTTCCGCCATCTCTGGTCTCCGGCAACTCCAGTAGGGGTTGTCTTCTGTGGAAACAGGGGAGTGATGGGAGGTTGTGACTAAGGTTTTTTTTTGTTTTGTTTTGTTTGAGTTTTCTAAAAGAGAAAAGCCAGGTCTGGTTATGAGTGCTGAACTAGTCTAGCGTTGGGGGGTCGGAGGGTGGTGGGAGGACAAGAGAGCGTGTCTGGCGGGGGGCGGGCGTGCGGGGAGGGGGAGAAGGTGAGTTTGGGGTGCCGGGGGGAGCGGGGAGGTGGTGTAGAAAAGCCCTGTTGGCAGCAGCTCCAAAAGCAGGGAGGGCTGGGTGAGGTGGGGAATGGGCGGGGAGGGCTGATTTATCTGGCAGGTGAATCCGCAAACGCGGAAAGCCGAGCACAAATCATTTCATCACGAAGTGATTTTCCGCCAGGCTGTTGTGGAACCTGCCCGATAAACTGATTTGTCATTGCTGAGAAGACTGAGTTTTTCCAGCCCTGCCCATAATCCTTTATTGTAGGGTGAGTCCACAATCCTGGCAAATCCTGCATTTAAAAACAATCCCATCCTGTTTTGGAAAAACACCAATGTACTCCACTACACTCCCTCCTTGGATTATTTCAACCTCAGGGTGACGCCCCTTTGCATCCTGTCCTGCAGGTAAGGCCAGCACTTCACTGACGCTAAGAATCCCCAAGGACCACTTCTTAGGGCTCGGGGAACCCAGCCAGTAGCACCGTTCCTCAAAGCCCCTGTATGCTGACATGATGGATTTGAGGGTTCTGAAAAATGGGTTTGGGATTAGGTTGGCTCAGACCTCGATCACATCCTTCATTTAGACAGAGGAGAGACTGCAGGGGGCCTGGGTGTTCCGATAGGCAGGTGTTCTGGGATCTCCTACACTTCCTTCCCCTCTCCTCCATGTTGCATGTGACATTTTAAATGTCATACCGGTTTACAATTAATTGCCTGGGCTTGGGGTTGAAGTAAAATATTCCCCCTCATCCCAGTTTAACCCTGTGCTGGGTTCTTGCTATTGCTGTCTCCAGCAGAGGCCCCAGGGCAACCGATGATAGGGTCGGAACAAAAACAGGAAATTGTAGTGTTATTTTGGAACCCATGAGAAGTATCTTTACTTGGAAACATTTTTTTACACTGTTAAATGCTATCATCATATCATTTGAATGGACATTATTCCCCTCCCCCCCCAACTATGCCCTACTCCCCTCCATTGTACCTCCTCTCCCTTCCCACCCACCCCCTTACCTGGAGTCTCACAAAACAGCTTCCCTTTGCACCTTAGAAGCTCTGGGAACTACCTGTTAGGACTACGCAGCTGCAAATGCTGTGCTATTGGCAGAATGGCAAGTAACCCGCAGCTGTTGGCACTGCCACCTGTATTCCTCAAACCAAACCCCCAGCGAAACCTGGAAAGGGGGAAAACCGGTTTTTCTTCCTCCCACACCCCTTGGGTAAATGTGCATGTTTTCTATGACCCTGCTGTCGTCCTCAGCCCTAGTTACCAAGCCAGGCTTTGCCATTGGTTTTAGATCTTCGCTAATAATAGAAAGATTTTTTTTTTACCTGCCAGGCAGGGAGTTGCAAGGGTGGCCAGACTTACTTGCTCTCGGGGCTGGAAAGGGACTGCTGCTGAAGTCCAAGGGCCACTTCCAGAGATCAGGAATCAACTTTTGACATCAGGAATGAACGATGATAGTCTGCCAGCACGCTTTGTCATGAGCGGTGTGCATTTGGCCATTTTGGAAGTGCTCACAGACTGCCGTGGGCTAGCCCCTTGCTCTCCTTTACCCTTTGAGATGATATAATTGGGACCAGAAATGATGTCTCCAGACTCTCAAGGGGCTGAGGAAGTAGAATCTTCAGGCTGTTTCCCTAGGGCCCTACTCCAATCCTGGGGCCAAAATAGAAGCACTTGGGGTTACAGCCTCAGGCCATTGTTATTCCTATAGCTTGAGTGGCCCAGATTCCCCTGACCTGAAGGTTCCTTGCCCAGTACCCTATGAAAGCCCTTCATGGGCTTAGACCAGCTGGAGAACCGATCACCAAAGCCACGCCTGAAAACCATGCCGGTTTCAGACAGGCAACCAAGCCTGATTTCCTTCTTCCCTGTCTCCTCCTTCCTCCCTCTCACCTGAGACAACTGCTCAGACCTAACCCTGCCCCTTACAAGTGAAGGGCTTAAACCTCCTAATGATACCAACTTAAGCCTGTACGCCATGATCTCTGGGCCAGATCGGGTGGATCAGTCTGCTGTTTTCATGAGCATTTGTGTGAGACACCCGAGTAATTTGGGGGAGAGGGCTGGTGTTAACTTGACTAGTTTATTTTCATAGTATATAGACTTGTCCTCAAAGAAGCCTGATTTTCGGCAGTTTTGTGGTGGTTGTTTTTTTTTTTTGTTTGTTTTTTTTAACATTTTGACATCCCCAATAAAGAAGCATTTAGCAGTTGAGAATAAAGGTAAAAAAAGGTCACTTTATCTGATTAATAGAACAAATGTCCATTGCATTAAAAAGAGCAAAATATGTTTTTATCTTGAACAGAAACTCATTAACCTTTACCTCAGATGTGCTTCTGGGCATCAAATTACTTTTTTTTTTATGGTATTTGTTAAGCACTTAGTATGTGCCAGACAATGTACAAAGTGATGGGATAGATACAAGATAATCAGGTTGGACACACACAGTCTTTGTCCCACATGGGGCTTAGAGTCTTAATTCCCATTTTACAAATGAAGTAACTAAAGCACAGAGAAGTTAAGCAACTGGCCCAAGGTCACACAGCTGGCAAGTGGTGGAGCTGGGATTAGAACTCAAGTCCTCTGACTCCCAGGCCCATGCTCTTGCCACTAGGCCACACTGCTTCCCTGTGTGTGTGAGCGCGCGCGTGTGTGTGTTTCACATACTGTGGGGACAGTCAAATATTGAGGGTCCCCTTGGTTTGTGGCATTCTATTAGCAACTGTGGGATTTATATAGTAGTTTGGGTAAGGCATTGTTCCTACCGTCCAGGGGCTTACATACTAGCGGGGGGGGGGGGCATGAGTGACAAAGAGTGATGTGATGGGTTATGTAGAATGCATAAATAATATATAAGCCAGCACATAGATACACAAGTTGGGGTACAGTGAGGTGGTTGAGAGGAGAATCTGAGTCGGTGGAAGCTTCCTCAAGGAGATTTTAGTCAAGTTGAAGGGGTGTTCAGGGATTGGTGAGCAACTTGAGTAATGAAGCGGAAGTGGACTGGTTTCAGGATGTTAAGTAGATTAGCATGTGAAAGGAAATGAACCTTGCTCTGTGGGGGAGGCGGTCAACCAAGTCAGTAGTATTTACTAAGTGCTTATTGTGTGCAGAGCTCTGGGGAGAGTAAAGTAAGACAGTTGGTAAAAACAATTCCAGCCCACAAGGAGCTTTAACAAGGTAGAGGGGGAGAGGTAGTGAACTGCCTAGAAAGTCCCTAAATGGG